>NW_022681461.1:79216710-80466710 GCF_009764315.1 Trachypithecus francoisi
TACACTGGTAGGTGGAGTTCTGTAAGCGGGGGCCGTTGCCCAGAATGATGAAGTCCCTCTTTAGGTCCCGACTGTGGTGGTCAGTGTAATGCATGCACAGCAGCTCTGCAGTGCTAAAGGACAGCTTGAAGCATTTGATGCAGCGGAACGGGAGCCACTCGATTTCCTGAGCTTCACCCTCCACCTCGGCTTTCTCAAAGCTGCTTCTCTCCTCTTCTTCCATCAGCGTGGGCTTCTCATGCTCATCTGCATAGACGGCCGTGAAGTAGCCCCCCAACTTGCTGGCGTGCTGCTTCTTTGGGAACACCCCTGGGTGGCGTTTCATGTAATGCGACACAATGCCCTTCTTGCTGAACGACTGGAAAGAGCACAAGGAGCACTTTTTCTTCTCCACTGCCCGCCGGAGTTCCTCGCTCAGCTGAGGGGAGTCGTCCTTGGGCGGGGATGGGATGATCACTTTGTTGGGCTTGTCGCTGATGGTCCTGGAGGCTGCCAGGCAGTGAGTGTAATATGCATCAATGTCGTGGCGCTTCTGGTAGTGGGCTGCCAGACCTTTGCGGATGGGGTTGGTGTAGGCACACAGGGCACACTTGAAGAGGTTGTTCTTGCCTTCCGGCTGGGCTCGGACATTATTGTGCTTGATGCGGTAGTGCCTGGCGATCCCCTTCCTCGTGGAGCAGAAGTACTTGCAGAGCTGGCACCGGAACACAGTGTGGGAGACCAGGTGGGAGGTAGAGAAGTGAGAAGTGGACACGGGCTCCTCTCCCACCTCCTCCTCAGTGATAGAGATTTGGGAGGGGCTCACTTCAGTGGTCATCTCGGGCTCAAGGGGGACTGGCAGCTTCGGGGGCGACTGGGAAAAGACATCAAATTCAGGCTGATTGTGATACTTCTCGTAGTGGATTTTCAGTTTCTCCAAAGTGCCGTGCGTGTACGGACACAGTTTGCACCGGTAGGCGCCATACCCTTGCTTGAAGATCCTGCTTGTCTCCTCCACGTCGTTCTGGGATATGTCAGCAGACTGCTCTACGTCGTGCACAAAGTCCTCAGCGGTCACCTTGATGGACGGATGTCGCTTCTGGTAGTGGGTCAGGACGCCATGGATACGGGTGTTGATGTATGGGCAATGCCTGCATTTGTAGACGGCACCTGGGTTGATGTCAATGTCCTGGGCAAAGTCAGCAGCCTTCACTTTCATGCCAGGGTGCTTCTTCCCATAATGGGTGAGAAGACCGTGCAAGTTGTTATACTCAGATTGGCATACCGTGCACTGGTATGGGGTGGAGGATATGGCGGGGTTGGCTGAAGCTAGCTGCAGGCTTTTCTCAGGGGACAGTCTTGCATCCTCTGGACATTCAGCTTCCTGCTCCGGGAGAGGGGTGGGTATACTGTTTTCACAATTCACAGGGCCTGCCAACTCTTCGGATGAAAGAATGGGCTTCTCCACAGCATCTTTCTCCTTGATGATGTCCAGCAGCACTGACTCATCACCATTCATGGCCCAGGGGTGGAACGCTTGGTAGTGATTAGTGATGTCCCAGATGGAGACAGCTTCAAAAACACAGTCCCTGCATCTGTAGGTTTTGGCTTCGGCTGGCATTGTGAGAGAGGGAGGGGATGGGTCTGGCCCAGCCCACAGTTTAGTAGCCATGTAAGTGTAATCAACATAGTGTTCTGGATGCCTCCGTTGGTAATGCAGGAGCAAACCATTGGGCTCCGTATGGGAGTAAATGCACCATTCGCAGTGGTAGCCAGCTTCTATCAAGCCATCTAGAAATGCCCATCGCATGATGGACGTGACTGTGGCTTTCAGGGCGGGGTGGTCTTTCTTGATATGCTTCCTCAGTGCATAGAAGTAGGGGGAGGTATATGAGCACTGCCTACATTTGAGTGCTCGGAGTTTCGTTTTGTCCCGCTCCAGGTTAGAGGTGGAGACAAGCACGCAGCTGGCAGGCTTCTTCTGATTTCGGTCGCAGAGGCTTCGAATGGTGGCTGTATGCTGCCGGATCACATCTGCGTTGGCCTTGAAGTCCCGGTGCTTCTTCTGATAATGAATGAGTACCCCTTTGACCGTCCGGTTCCCATAATCACAGTGCTGGCAAAAGAACATCTCATTCTCCACAGGAGGGCCATCTCTCTCAGAACTGCTTCGGTTCAGCTGTTGCATGGGGGCGGGTGGCCGGGGGGAGCCTTGGGGCCCTTCGACCCCTCTCATCATTGCAGCTGTGGGAGGAGCCTGTCTGATATATTTGGCAGTAACCTTTATTTCTGGGTGTCTTTTCTGGTAGTGGACAAGCACTCCCACAACTGACCGATTGCTGTAGGAACAGTGTTTGCAGTAGTAAAGCTCAGTACTGAGGTCTGGTGGCGGGGGTTGTGGGGGGGGTGGGGAACCCATGTTGGACATTTTGGGAGACATTGGAGCACCCACCTCAAATGATAATTGAGAAAGGGCAGAGCCCCTGTCCACAGACACCATTCGCATAGTTTTCTGGATCCTAAAGTAGGAAGCCTTTTCTTCGGGGTGTTTCTTCTGATAATGAACCAAGACAGAATGCATGTTGGGGCTTGCAAACGAACAAACATCACAATCATAAACAACAACAGTGTTGACCAAAGGGTCCTTCTGATTTTCACATTCAGGAGTAAAGGTCTTGGAAGGAGTGTTTTTGTTGAACGTAGTTGGCAAACCACCACCACGAGCCACAGGCGTGGAAGTCGCCATGTTCTTGGGAGCTGAATTCAGAATCTCCCTCAGGGTCTGGGATTCTGTATTCAGCCCTTCCTGCTGCTCCACGACATAGCTTGAAAATATCATCGCGTTGTTGATCTTCACCGTGGGATGCATTCTTTGGTAATGTGGCATCAGGCTTCTAACATTCGGGCTCGTGTATGAACAAAACCGACACCGGTAGATCAGGTCCGAGTGATCGAAGTTGAGTACATTCATGGCTTCTGGGTGGTGTTCACCATAATGCTGCTGGAGATCTTCGAAGTTGGTGTAATCAATGTAGCATTCCAGGCACCTGTACACTGCGCTGTGATCGTTGGGGTCCAAGATGTACCTAAAGCTGAATTTAATGTACGGGTGCATTCGTTGGTAGTGGGTGCTAACACTCCGGGCAGATTTGTTGTTAAAGTCACAGTGTTTACAATAGTAAAGCCTTCCAGAGTCACCAAAGTCTGTGTTTTCATTATTGTGCTCGGTCCCATAGATGGGAGTTTGGGTATTCAGCAGAGCAGTATTGGAAACTTGGTGATCTTTCAAGTTTGTTGAGGAGCCGTAATAATCCTCTTCATCTTCAGAAAGGGTGAGCTCAATCTCAGCCCCATTGGTGGCATTGTAATCATGGGTGATGTTTCTGAAGTTGGGCTCCTTCTGGGGCTCACTGGTATCTCTTGCCCATATCTGTTGGGCAGAAAAGGAAGTAGGAACCTCTATGATGGGTTCTGTCGGCTCTTCCTCCCTGTCCAACTCAACCTCTATCTCGACTTCGTTGTCTTCCTCTTCCTCTTCATCATCCTCAACATTGATCACTGCATCTTCCTGCTGTTTGGTTTGGTTAATTTTGCTCTGAAGGTTGCTTGCTATCTCATCAATCCTGGTTCTCTTCTTCACGGGTGACAAATCTAGAGGAAAGTCATTGGCGAGCTTCCTAGAGGCCTTAGCTACAAAATTGTTCTTGGAGGACAACCCAAGAATTGAGGTCTGACTTTTCTTCACAGTGTTGCTGGAAGAGGGGTGGCTGTCTGTCTCATTTTCCAATGGTAGGCTTGAGGGCTGCCCCTCGAATTTTGGCAAGTTGTCACAGAATGAATGTTTATGCTGCTGATGGACTCTTAGCCCTTTCAGAGTTGTGGTGGAGTAATTACACATGGTGCATTTGTATGGGTGCAGAGGTGCGGCTTGTGTGGGTGGCTGTGGCTGCTGTGTTGGTGGTGGCTGTGTTTGTGGCTGGGATGGCACCTGATGTGGTGGCTGCAGCTGTGGTGGCTGTGGCTGCTGCAGTGGCTGTGGTTGTGATGGTGGTGGTGGTGGCGGCGGTGGTGGTGGTTGCGGTGGCTGTTGCTGCTGCAAGGGATCCAACATGACTCCTGACTTTCTACCATTGATGCTTGAGCTCTCATAAGACACCACACCTTCATTCAGTGAGGATGAAATGCTTTCACTCTGGGAATTCACAGCATCCCAATCTGACGTTGTACCCGTGTGACACTGTTTGTGAGCCCCAAGTTTCAACGAGCTCTTGCAAGTAAACGGACATTCGTCACATTTGTAGACAGCTGTCTTTCCAGATAAGTGGATGTTTTCTATGTGACGAGAGATGCTACGTCGATGCATGGTGAGGAAAGGACAAAAGGGGCACTGGAACCTATTCATGAATCTTCTAAATGGAATCCCCTTGGTCTCCAATAATTTGTTGCCATCTGAGCCCATCAGCTGCTCTGCAGACAGGCCTGATGTCTGGTGATCCATAGCACTTAAACCATTCTCACTGTCTATTTCATTGAACTCTTCATCAGAACTAGAGTCATTTAGCATGCTATTAGTTTCCAGGTCAGCAGAAGAATTGGTCATGTCAGTCATTCCATAACGGGATCTCTCTGCCAAGTTAACTAGACCAGAATTGTGAGGTGACTTCGGCTTCATCTGAGGGTAAGACATGGGTGAAAACTTGGAAGCTGAAGAAGAATTGGGTCTCATGATGGAGTTGCCCATGGAGCCCCTGAAGTTGGAGACGGTAGTATTGGGTATCTCCCGGCTTGCAGCATTCATGGTCAGATAGGTGGAGTTGGAAGTGGGGCTGGGGGCACTCTTGTTCGGCACATCAGGTAGATTAGTTCCTTCTTGTTGCTGTCTGAGACTGGAAAGGATCTTGACCATACTGCGGTGTTTCTTCATCATGTGGTCACACCAGCGTTCTCGGCGGGGGGTCTGGTAGCTGCACCACTCACAACAAAAGTTGCCTCGAGATTTGGTCAAAGGCTTGACCATAGACTCTAAGATGCTGCGCTCCACAACCTCTGCTGGCAGTTCCTTGCAGGGGTCCTGCAGGGATATGGGCGGAACCACAGGGTCTGGCATTGGAGCAGGAGCAGGTGGGGGAGCAGTGGTCTCCTTCAAATTGTTTTTGTGATACATCTTCTGATGCTTAATTATTCTTGCCCTTCTTGGTGACTTGTATGTGCAAAACTGGCAAGAGAAGACCTTTCCAAATCCCTCGTGCATCATGATATTATAATTTAAGGATCCCGGGACAGGGGGTCCTGACGAACTCCCTTCAGCTTGAGCTCCATGGACCTTTCTAGTGTGTTCTATGAGGAGGTTTTTTGACCTGAAGTAGCGTACGCAGAACTTGCATTGAAAAAACTTGCTTGTTGGTTTGGGATTAGCGGCAATATGATGACCATAATATCCTGGACTGTGGCCATAGTAACCTCCGGTCCCCAATGCAGTTGCATTTTGACCTAAAGAAAAAGCATAAGGAAAGTGACAAAGCAAAAGACAATTAAGATATCTAATCATGCAAATCAGTATCATTCCAATTATTCTTCATTACTAAACATCACATGCAAAAGGCCTGAAGTCTCAAGATGAGGCCTTGAAGAGTATTGACAAAGCATCAATGAAGATACCCGTACTGCACCTTCTCATGGATAAAGATGCAGGGTACAGCTTTAGGTATTCTCCTCATCTCCATAAATGCGCCACACGGCTATAAAAATACAAGTTTCATAAATTGTACTACTTTTTCTAGAACTTTCCAAGCTACTACCTTGTTCTCCAAATTAAAAGGTAGGATATATGAGGAAGCTTTTGAAAGGATAACAACCTAAGATACTCAAGAAGAGATACATGATGCCCAAACCACAAAAATGGCTAGCAAAGCACAAGGAATTCTGCAAAAGCCACATATATTAAGAACCATGGCTACAGGCTAAAAGGAAACAAGAGCAATTAAAATACATTGGCTATGCCAAGTTTAGTATAGATTTACCTGATAAATCTTCTGCAATGGCAAATTCATCCTTTATAGAAGAAAACTCCACCTCTGTCTGATTACTGGCATTCATGGACCCGCATCGTGGCTCATTCACATTGTCCTCAGCAACATCAGTTGGCTGCAGAAATGCCGTGTGGACATCCTGAATGTGTGCCTTGAGATCTTCATAAGACGGGGCTCTGAAATCACAGCCATCACACTGAAGCACCTCCATGATCTGGGTCTACCCTCTCACATTAGGAACCTGTGGCAGAAGTCAGAACAAAACATCTTAAGGAATGCACTAATCGCATACCTCGAGCTGATGGGGCTATATATCCATTAATGGGAGAAAATTCCAGTATCAGTAGATTTCTTATTGGGCTTTGCCAATTGGAACATTGGCTAAAGAGAGGCAATCAGACATAATGGAGATGATGTCCTTGACCTCATAATTTCAAAGAAGGAAAAACACCAGATAAACATTTTCTAGCATGATATGTCTGTCTTCCAATGCCATTTGTCAAGGAAACGTTTAGTACTTCAAAAGTTTCAGAAGTTTCTGAGCTTCTCCACTGAATCCAAATTTCTTGGTAACTTAATGTTGGCTTTGGTTCTGCCTTGGACTCATTTTCTTTTTAAATTGGAGCCATCTCAAAAGAAGAGGATGTCCACACAGAAGAAAGGGAAAATTTCAATCTTCATTAGCTGTTTATTTAGTTATTATTACCTTGGTGTCTTGTCACCAAATAGTGAAATAGTATTTAAATCTTTGGAGTGGAGGTAGAGCATTTTTATTGTAGCTTTTCTTATTTTAATAACTTTGCTGATATTGGGGTACACCTCTATTTCCTCCCTTCTCCAAATAGTTTAGTTGTGGGGTTTTTTTTTTTTTTCCATGAGCTAAATGACTATTTGCTCTTTTATTACCTACCAATTATAACCTAACAGCTTCTTCAATCTAATTAGGTCATAAAATATTTCTCACGAGGTTTTCAAACAACCAACTTTGGATGACAATCCAGTTTCTGTTTAAAGTTGCACCTTGGCACCTCGATTTGCATGAAGACAACAGAAACTTGCATTTTTGAAGAAGGGCTTCTAAGTCCTGACTTTTATCTTTTTCCACTTCTTTCCTTTACAACCATGAAGTGCATACCTGGATGCAAAAAGCTGTGAACCTACCATGGAATAAATCAAAACTTGCCCAGCTACCTTCATTCTGCTATTTACTGTGTGACTGAAATATACAGAAAGCTACACACTAACTCAATGGAGAGTCCCACCATCAAGAAGTCAAAAATGTATTACAAAGGTGAAGTCCTTCCTATCTTAATGTATATTTTAAGTTGAGATACCCTGTTATTGTCTTAATGAGTAAGTTACTTCATTAATATCATCACAAACTCTACTGAGTCATTGTAATCTAGAACCAGATGTCCAAGAACTAACGCTGTAGCCAATGTATTTTATGATGTAATACTCTATACTTTTACTGTAAAAGATAAATTATTTCTGCAGGAAAAAAAAGGTCCAGTAATAACATATTAATGTAGTGAAAGGAGCCATCACACAAGGATTTTCTATCAAAGAATGCTCCTCCTGAAATAACTTCTGGCAAGTCCAGTTCTGGACAGACTGAGCTTGCAGAGTGAGCCACAGATATTTACCTCCTCTTCTTTCACCCAGCAATTTATCCTTTTTCAATAAACATTGAACTGTGCACCAGACTCTTTTCAGCTAAGTCTCAATATTCCAGATACACAAGCTTTTATGTCTAAGCAACAACCCAAATTGTGTGGAAGAGGTTGCTATCAGCTCTGGATCAAATTACAGCAGTCACTGAGGCCCCACCCCACTTCTCCTTTCGCACAGTCCATTAGACCTGAAAACAAATTTTTCCATGGTGCAGACAACTCCTGCATTTAGAACACTTCACAGAAAAAAGCAGATCATCCAGTGTGCACTCCCCATCCCCCAAGCTTAGTCTTTTCATCTCAGCCAAACAAGCCACAGCTCTGCTGAATGTGTTTATCACACTTTCAAGAGATATGAGCTCCTGCGTCACTGAAGCTCTAAGACTCACTAAGCTGCCCTAGTCCTCTGAGCTTTAGGGGCAGCCATTTTAGCTCAGAGCTTCTCCTCCGTGCACAACATGGCTTCTCCTGGATTCTGCTAGGCTAACAATCAGAAATGAATGCTAGAAGAGCAGGCTGGGCTCCTCCTATGCTCTTCTCTTCCCAACAAAGAATTAACTGTTTTCATTTCTCTTCAAAAAGCAGCACCTTTCTCCTCCTCAAATGTCATTCACCAAGATCTCCAAAGGTTCTTTTATTCCATGATTGATATGCTGGTTTGTTAGTCCCAGCAGAGCCCTGGTCAGAGAAGGATGACCCTGGGCCGGATCCTGTTCTACACCAGGATTTAGGGGTGCAGCAGGGGGACCTCCAGAATGCCTTGACTTCTTGGAAGTCGTCCTTCCACACACAGAAGACATACCATCCGACTCTGCTTGCCAGATTCCAAAGTCTAATGACCTTTGTTAATCACCAGCCAGTCTGTCTGCATCAGCAGACCCTGCCAACAGACACACCCTTCAACACAAAGGCTGTAGCTATTCCTTTTAAAGGAGGTTCTCTGAAAGCTCCATTGTGTAGCAGAGAGGAAAACAAAATCTCTTCCCTTCAAAACTTCAAGCCTTTAGAAATAATGCAACAAAAGGCTTTCTGCTGTGTGTCTTTTGGAAAGTTTAAGCCTGACTTGCACAACATCAACAAAAGTTACGGCTCTGCAGAAGGAAAGCAGGGCACCTTCGGCATTAAGTCATTCACCTAGAGATGAAATTCATCTCTATGTAGTTCTCTAATATCTTGGTGTCTTCTGAAGCTATTATCAAGGATGCTAACTTCACTGAACACAAACATAAACTAACAGTCTCCTTGTTCTGCTACAAAGGAGATTAAAGGGTTATGAGATCAGAAAAAGAGCCACTGATTTGGAAAAAGAAGAGATGATGAAAGTGATTTCCTAATGGGTTCTAGCTTTCATGTTGTTGCAGCCTCTGCCTCAAAAATAGCTCAGAGCCTTAGAAGAGGTTAATCTCCAGGCCACTGAGAGAACCAGCATCAGGTAGAGCTGAATGGCCTTCAATTTCATGTCTGCACCAAGTACTGAAAGGAGGATGTAGCCTACTTTGAAAGCCATCTTGCCTTTGTGTACACATTTCTCCTGAAGACGCTGACAGAAGAAGAAAACAGAAGTTGCTGGCATGGCCCAATCAAAGAGATAGAAACTTGATATGTTTATGAGATGGTACATGGGCACATGTGCAAAAAGTGACAGCAAGTGGAGGAGAAGGGAGTAGGGAAGGACAGAGACAAAAACACAATGGACATGAGGATGACCCATTCATGTTTTTGCAGCAGATGGTAATCCTCTAAGAAACCACAACCGAGAAAAAAAAAAAGGCAAGAAATAAGCTCTGCATATCTATTTCATCAATCCCGAAGAGCAGCAACCCTAAGAGGCTAACCTAGTCACTGATCTGTTATAAAATTATGATTTTAAGTTAAAAGCTTTGATCTCATATCTACTTACTTCATTTAATAATACTATGATGATGAAATTAGCAATATTTTTTCTCACCAAAATCAGCAAAATCAAAAGTAAAAGAGGAAGTTTCTCAACTAACTAAAAAGAGTCTATTTCAAAAGGTCTTGAGATGAATCTGCAAATCGAACAAGCACTCTGTCTCTACCCCAGATATATGTCCAGGTCCTTCAAGGTCAAATAGGCCTCAGATGCCTAGACTTTAAACACCACCCATCATGATCCCTGCAAGGTGAACACAGATTTCATTCTATAGTAACTGGCACCTAATGTGACTGGTGCTCCTAACATGAAACCCCTAGACTATCCTAATTAGTCACTGCCTTTAGTACTACTTACTCGTTGCTGATTTGTTCAGTTTGTATTTATAGTTTGAGGATTTCAAAATGTGGGGTTTTGACGGGGAAACCCAAAATCCAATTGTTTATGTTCGACAAATTCTTGAAGATATAAAGAACAACCAGAGATGATGTCAAAGATTTGAAACATATATACAGAAATGAGGAAAAGTAAATTATGGACAAAGCCTGCTCATTTTCAATCTTAAGAACACCAATTTTAATTTATATCACCTGCCCACCTACTTTCTGTGCTCAGAATTCCAGGGATCCATTATGCCTCAGTTTTCCTTCTTGTGAAGGAGGAAGGAGACAAACCACAGCTTCGTCATTCATCCTTCCAACTCACTGCTCAGACGTAACTGGAGCGGGCAGGTGTTGACACTGTGTAGCATTCTTCAGGCCCGCCACCATCACTTGGTCCAGGTCAGCTTGGCAAACACTGCTCTTTAGTTTGAGGGCCCAGGAGCATAAATGTGGTCCTCAAGTCAAAATCCCAGCTGTCTTCAGGAAGTGATCAAATTAAAAGGCATAGGCCTTGCCTGGATCTAACCTGTTCTCTGACTGAAGGACTGCAGCCCAGAAATAAAGCTGTGAAGCACCACAGCCATGTGATTCAGTAGCAACTAATTATAACCTTCAAAGCCTTTGAGAAATAGAACCAGAAACACCATAAGGTGCTTTTCCTCTGTCCACTCCAGAAACCTAGTTTCATTTATAAGACACTAAACTTCCCAGTTCTCCTCAATCATAATTCTAATAAAAGGCTCTCATTAGCACCTGTTGTTTGAACTTTTCTTAGTTTTCTTTCTTATGAATGGAAAAACCAATTATCCAAGGACAGGTAATAGAATACATAAATTCTGGAATAGTTCAGCTAGAAAAACAGAAAAATCAAGAAACTAAAGATCATTCTAAAAAATATATTTGCAGATCAGAAACTGTTGATATGCTGAAGTCAAAGAGTTGTGACGTGTATTGGGAAGTTAATATTTTTAATTGCAAGCCCCAGGACCTTAAGATGAAAAATTATTTCTTTTTTAAAAAAGGCACTAGTAAACTTGTAAATGTTGGGTTGCTATTCTTAGCAACAAGGGGAGTTCTATATCACTACTAATCATTTACACTTGTTAAGGCTGAAGTGAAAGTTCTAATAATTTAATAATCATTTAAAGCATCTTTCCAAAGAGTAATGAACTGAAAAGTTGAGGTGAAATCTCTTTCAGGAACAGTAGTTATGGAATCAAAACTACAAATGCAAATACAGAATGTCCAAATATATATACACACACACACACACATAATTATATATATATAATTAATTACATACATATATATGTAATTAATTTTCTTGATTTAATTTTAACTCATATATGGGCATATGCCCTTCAAATTTAACAAGAGTGGGGCAGAATCAGTTATTTTCTGAATAAATACAAATGACATAGGTACTATCTCCATGTTACAGTGTAAAAAAATAAACCAGCAGGCCAGGCACAGTGGCTCACACCTGTAATCCCAGCACTTTGGGAGGCCAAGGCGGGTAGATCACGAGGTCAGGAGTTCAAGACCAGTCTTGCCAAGATGGTGAAACCCTGTCTCTTCTAAAAATAAAAAAAAAATTAGCCGGGTGTGGTGGCGGGCGTCTGTAATCCCAGCTACTTGGGAGGCTGAGGCAGAGAACTGCTTGAACCCAGGAGATGAAGGTTGCAGTGAGCCAAGATCATGCCACTGCACTCCAGCCTGGGTGGCATAGTGAGACTCCGTCTCAAAAAAATAAAATAAAATAAATAATAAACCAGCAAAATAAACCAACAAGCAACTTCCAACAACAAGCTACCTCCAACAATCCCATAGCATTTGGTACTGTTATAGATCCTGGCTCACAATGTGGTCTTCAAATGTCCTATCAAATGTGTATACTGTTTGCTACATGATCTAAGCAGTTCTGTGTACTCTTGGCAATCCACCACACTAATGAAAGGTTTAACATATCAAGGAGGATAAATAATTAAGGAATTCAGAAGGGAGACACAGCTGTTCTTCAAAACCAAATTTTCAGAAGAGAAAGGATTAATTTGCAATCACATATGTAACCTCCAATATGAGACTGAATTTAAATAGTAGCAGGGAAATACCATGAGACCAAGTCCTGCCAATGCATGTGGCCTCTGTTGTATACAGTTGGCCTGGTCCATCTGTGGGACCTTGTACATAAGCACAAAGTCTGAAACAGGCAATTTGCAGATTAATAACCCAGTCACCTACTGGCCAAGGATGCTAGCCTTCAGGTTACTTTTTATTTTAGGTTCGCTCTCCTGCACAAAGTTTTCAAGTACTACAGAGTATGCTGGAGTACTATTTCTTAATAGATACCTTTGGGATCATCATTAAAATGAAATGAGCATCTAGGGATGTAATCCAAGTGGCTAAAAATGTTGGATATGTAAATAAGAAGTGATTCTGACCGAGTGACTTGTTATGAAAGCAGGTAGTGAGTGTCTCATACAGAAAGAGATACTACATACCTTCTGGAGAATTCATGCATTCCTTTGTAATGATATAAGGCTAATTGAGGCCAACAGGCCAATAGGCAGTCTGCCAGCTCTCCTGTCCTTAGAAAAGGAAGCGTGTGATTTGAATAAGGAGATAAAAGGAGAGAAGGGACAAGAAAAGAAAGGGAGGAAGCAGGCTGATATCTCAGTAGCTTTAGACTTCATTGTCTGTAAAGGGGAACTTGCAGTTCACTGGATAATTCTAATTCTGAGAAGCGTCTTTACAACTTTCTTGAGATGTGGTTTAGAAACAAAACAAAACAAAATGAAGATGCCTCCCCCTCACTGAAATTCTCAAAATGCAACCATGATAAATGAGATTCCAGCTCATCATGTCCTTTCAAATGATGGGAACCCATTCTTGGTGTCCTAAGAATGAGTAAGTGAGCAATAATAAGTATTGAGGAATTCTCTGAAATGTCATGGGTTCACCAGGAAGTTCCTTGGAAACTGCAGCTGTTCTTGCCCTTGTACTTAGAACAAGAGATAACTGATTTCTTCCCTCCAGAGCTAAACCTCACCCAAACAGCAGAGACAGAAAATCATGGTGTTGCTTTATCGACTCTTCAGAATGCTGCCTGGGTTTCTACCAACACTTTTCACACAAGAACTCTCATTATAAAAATTGTAAAATTAAAGGGAAGTTGCAGATATGCTGCTGGGTCTTCATTACAGAACTGATTAAGACGCAGAGTAAGCAGAAGCTGCAGTAAAAGTCATCTTCCACATCACGAAAGACCAAGATGTGAATTGAGAACTTTCCCTGGGGGCTGGTCAGCCTGACTGACCTTGGGCCTTGGGTGTGTCTTCATGGCCCCAAGTGTTCCTGGCTCACAAGATTCAGCTAAACATACCAAAGATTCAGCTAAACATACCAAGTCTCAATTCTACAGATTCAGTGAATGAATCCAGAAACCATTTTTAACAACTTACCTTGTTTTCTATTACTAGGCAAAGAAAAAAAATGATATATGGCCATTGACTTGTGGAGGGTGTGAGGAAGTTTTGCTGAAATAACTTCTTTTATCTGGGGAAAATCTCAATCTAATCTCCCCGAGACTTGCTCACTTTTGTGTGCTCATCATTTGCTCAAAAAATTCAAACAATTCACTTCCTTTAGATGAGAATGATTCTGAGCCTGCCTCCATCAGTGGCAGCCCCTGATGTAATAACCCTTCCAGTCTATTTTCTTATAGCAGACAAAACTGATTACCTAAGCCTGGCACTTGAATCTGTCTGTCTGTGTGTCTTTCTCCAAACCATGGTTTCTAATATAGCTACCCTGTGAGGATAAAGTCCTAAACTGCCTACTTTCTGAAAAGGCAAACAGTGCCTGAGCCTATGTAGACCATACATGCTTTCAAGTCCTCCTACTCAAGGGGACTGTGATTTTTTTTTTCCTCCTCTTGACTTCTACCTGTAGCAGAAGCCAATAGAAGGCTGTCCTTCTCCCTTATCAAACTAACCAACTGGCTCATTCAGATCCATTAGTTTTCCTACCCTTGCTTCAACAAATTAATGCAGCCTTATAGCAGGAAAAAACATCATATGTGTTTCCATATGGGAGTGGAATATACCCCCAAATTAGAAATTTTCTAAAAATGAAAGCTAAGAAATTTCTTTTCTCTTGCAATCCCCAATATACTTTTAGTAAGTAAGTTTATTCCTAAAAATTCCTACATCCCAAGAACCAAGCGGAAAGCTTAGACATTTGTCCACCAACACAACAGTAGACTTTATTATCAGGTGAAAACACTACAGTGCTCAGTTAAGGAGCCAAGCCTCACATTCCATAAATCCTTAATGATAAATCCCACTTTTGCCCAACAAAGTTAGGGTTTTCAGCATATCCACTGTTGAGCTATTTAAAAAACAAAAGACAAACAAAAAAAGGCATACAGAAATGCCTATCCAGTCAATTAAGGAATTTGTTCTCAGGTCACTAAAACCAAAAAGTGACAGTAGGTATGATGTCTCTGCCTGCCATCTTCACCTTGAGAACAAGTCTTTTGAGGCCCTTACTTTGATCATTTTGCTAAATGAAGAGATTAGATCATGATGTTCAACCTTTTTGTGCAAAGGACCTGTTTTACAAGATTTTCCTCTCATATTTTGTAAGATTTTTTTTCCTGATTAAATTCATTCCCTTACATTTTATTATTCAGAGACATATAAATGCCAACCTTCATGTGACTGCCTTCTTATAAATTAAATCCAGGGGCTTTCCTTGACAACTCTATCTAAAGTTAGCCACCACTCCCAACCCCTACAAAATCTATAAAATTGAAATCCCTACTCACAACACCAACCCACACACATAGTTTCTCTCTACTGCAATACACTACTTTATTTCCTTCACTATTGGCATGACCCTTGTTTGTCTGTGGTCTTTTCTTCCCACCAGAACACAAGAACCCTAAGAAGGAGTCTAGATCTGTCTGGCTCACATTAGGATCTTCAGCCCCAGGAACACTCAATGTACTCAACAGGTACTCAGAAATATGTGTTGAATGAAGGAAGGAACAAACAAATGAACTAGAGCTTCTGAGTGATAGGATTCCAACCAATCAAAAAAGATTGATCATGAGTGTTAGATTACTAACCCTGTGTTGTCATAAAGCAGTAGTCCCAACCAGGGGTAATTTTATTCCCCACTCACCCCAACTTGGGGCCACTTGGCAGTATCTGCAGGCAGTTTTAGTTATCGTACCCAGCATCTGTGGGTAAAGGCTGGGGATGCTGCTAAGCATTTTACAATGCACAGGACAGCCCCCACAACAAATAATTATCTGGCCCCAAATGTCAGTAGTGCTGAGACTGAAAACTAAATGATCTCCAGGTATTTTCACTCTCTGCATATAACCCTCCTGTCTTTAGAGGCCCTTCATGGGGTCTTCACTGGGGAGTCTCTGGATCCTTAGAGGGTCAACAAGTTCTCTCCCAAGTCCAAGATTTTATAATTCTATGGTTTTAAATGATCTTAGCAGCCCTCATACTATATGATATCATGAGTTTTCAGTTTTATTTTTCTAATTTGGGTATCTTACCAAAAATTTTTTCAGAAAAAAAAAAAAAAAAAATCCAAGGTGAATGTATGTGATTGGTCTTTCCTACTGATACAGCCCTTGCACCCAACTAGGACAGTTGATAATCCTGTGGGTTTGTTAAGGGGCAAATGTCATTAAAAATGATCAAGTCAGCTGGGCACAGTGGCCTTTGCCTGTAATCCTAGCACTTTGGAAGGCTGAGGCAGGCAGATCACTCGAGGTAGGGAGTTCGAGACCAGCCTAGCCAACATGGTGAAACCACTTCTCTACTAAAAACACACACAAAATAATTAGCTGGGCTTGATGGCAGGTGCCTGTAATCCCAGCTACTCGGGAGGCTGAGGCAGGAAAACTGCTTGAGCCTGGGAGACAGAGGTTGCGGTGAGACAAGATCATGCCACTGCACTCCAGCCTAGGTCACAGAGCGAGATTCTGTCTCAAAAAACAAAACAAACAAACAAAAAAAGTTAAGTCCTTAGCATGTGGCCTCTGACTAAAATTTCTGTGAAAAACAATGCATATGTTCTCCTCTCCAATGTGTAAAATCATCTTTTTTCAAAGTGACAGGGCCCCAGGCTACTATAAGTCACTCTTCAGAGGATAAGTAATGCGTTTTTTTTTCTTTATTCTTATATCCCCAGGGCCCGGCATAGGTCTGGCTTTGATGAGATTTGTGCTATGAGTACTAACTGTATGCATGCCTGCTTTCCAGGAGAAAATTAACCAGTGGTACCAAATCGAACTAAATGTTCAAGAACCTAAGGAATTCCAGAGAGCATTCATGAACAGCAAAACAAAACAAAACCTAGTGCTTATGAAGCTAATGAAGCTACATCGCAGTGGTTAGCCGACTACTGGGAAACTAGCAATTCTAAGTCTCCACTAGCAATTCTAAGTCTCCACTAGCAATTCTAAGTCTCCACTTATCCATGAGTTTTAAATAAATGACCATCCTCCTTTTCCTCATCATCCATGGAGAAGCTGCCCCTGGCTGCGTTGTTCTACCTATGTGTTTATAACACTGCTAAGCTACCCTGAACTGATGTGACACCTGGAGTCATCACCTGACTACACCTGAGACCATTTGGTTGCCTTCCCTCCACAAAGCCTTTTTTATTCTTGTTTGCAAAGAATCCTGGAAAGCCTGAGGAATAATTCTGTCCTATAGCTCAAAACTGTATAAACCTTTTCAGTGGAGGGAGTATAACAAAATTAGGTAGAAACAGAATTTTTTCTTCTTAGCCTCCCTGAAAGATACTGAAACAATATTATTTGTGCCTTCCTTAAGTCAAAGAGAAGACTCTACTCTAAAAGCTAACCATCAATAGGTTCATCGTGTCCAGTGGAGAGGAGATCTTAAAGACCAGATTTCAGAATAAACACAAGTATCTCCTCTACCTTGAATTCACACCCAGGAGAGTAACTGAAAAGGTACAAAATCCATTTTTTGCAGTTTGACTATTCAGAGAACTTCTTAGGCATGCAAGCAGTGTGTTTATACTTTGGAAACACATTTGGAAGACTGAAAGTTGCTGACAAAGGTATACACAGAAGAACAAGAGCTATAACACTGAATTATCTTTAGAATCCAAACTCATGGAGTCAGAACAAGGTTATGTAGTAGCTTTATGCCTGCCAAATCTACCCCACGAGAAACATTGTCTTGTTTCTTATGGAAAATGTGCACTGCCAACAAAGTCACTGAAGAGGCTAGCTGAACGAGGCTTAGGAGGATCTGGACATAGCAGGGTCGGTTCATGTAAAATGGAAAGGAGAAGAGTAGTCAGCCTTACAAATGTCTGTCAAAAAAAGCCAGCCTCTTTGGTGGCACACCTAGGGAGTGTCTCAGACTAATGATAACAGAATATTGTTGATACTGGATTTCGCTTCAAATTATATACTGCATTCTGAAACCAATTGCAACTTGGAATATTTTTCTCTCTTTACTAATATATTAATTTATCTTTATCCTTTATTTCTTTATTCATCTAACTTTATTCCTAGAGGGTATCTATATCCATTTGTTGGGTATTTAAAAAATCTAAATGTATCAGAAAGTCTAGGAATCATCTTTAACTTTTAAAATATCTCCCCTAAGGGTCTCTTAGAAGAGTCTGTTACCATTCTGAAGAGAATAGCTTAGAAATCAGGAAGATGTTGAGATCTCTATGCTTGTTCATGGTTTTCCTCCATGTAGAACACTTTTACCTGCTTTTGGAAGGTCTAAGTAATCCCCGGCCTTTAAGACAGTGGTTCTCAAAGTCTAATCCCTGGACCAGCAGCACCAGCATCACCAAAGAACTTGTTAGAAATGCAAATTAATTGAGTTCCACCCAAGACCTGAATCAGAAACTCTGGTGTTAAGGTCCAGTAATCTTTTTTACATATTCTCAGGGTGAATCTGAGGTCCAAGCAAGTTTTAAGACCAAGCTCAAGTTTTCCTTCCTGTATGAAACAGTCCCTGAGACCACCAGCTAGAATAGTGAGCATTCCCTGCTCCACTGCATTGGAGCCCTACTTTAAAATGCTGCCAACTGGCTGAATGCAATAATAACTATGCAGTCCTTGAAGAGCACAGGAGACAACTACTGTTTGCAAATATTTAACTTCTTGTTTGGGAATTAATGAGAAAATACTAAGTTGCAGACCCAGCATCAGAAACTAACATGAGTACACTCATAAAAGACAATTACTCGTCTTGAAAGAATGAAGACTGTGGCTACTGCAAGTGCTGATACTGATACCCATCTCCCTTAAAAGCTTCAGAAAGGTTCATGACATGGTGTCCTTGGTATTTCTAAAGCAGGACATGGGTCCACAAAGGAAAGAATCAGGGTATTTTACCTGGAAAATACTAAGAGTTTGGGTAAATCCTCATGATCCTAGGCTCTTCCATGACAGGAAGCTTTCATGATAAATAAAATCTTATTAGAAAATACCTCCAAGCTTAGAGTGGTCATTTGATTGTTGCCCTAAAGCTATACTGCAGGGCTAACCTCTCAGTTAAGAATCAACATCTGAAGACACCGATGTGTCTGGAAATCCCTCAAAAGAAGGATATATGCTTTAGGCTAACCAAAGAAATTTCCAGAAAAAAATGATGGCTAATTGTCTTACACTGCTAACAAAGGCTTGGCTAGGGAAAATAAAAGACAAAACATACAGTTTGGCCACACCCAACCAATAAACTTACATGACCCTTGAATCAAAAGCAAGACTTAAAACTTAGAATCATGAAGTTCAGAGAGAAAAATTCAACGGTGTCCGTCCCAGGAACCTAGCCAGAACCCTTCTAAACTGCTGAAGGACTACCGAAGCAAGTCAAGCCATCAAGACACAAACTCAGGTTCTAAAAGCAGAATTAAGCAGGGCTTGAGGAGGGGATTAAAAGAGATGTTTCTCTCGTTTTTTGAGGGCCAAGAAAAAGTTCTGCTAGTTATGCCCCGAAGACAAATGAGTTATTAAAAAAAAAAAAAAAACTAAGACAAGGGGTGGAGGATGACAGAAAAATATGGCATGGAAAACACCCATGGAAAAAATCTATTTTGAAGGAACAGGACACAGAAGAAAATTATATACAACAATTAACAGAGATTCTATGAAAGAAGAGATCAAAGACAAGATGACAAGACATCAGCACAAGATGAAAGAGAGGCTGGCAGTTGAAGAAAGAAAACGATGACAAAAATAATATCATTGCAGAAGTAATAAATATATTAAAGTTATAAGAGGTAAAATCCACAAATCAAAAACAAAGTTGATGATGTGGAAAACAGTCTTCAAAAAACTGCACAAAATGCAGAGGAAAAAGACAAGTAGATGAAAGCAAGTGGAGATGATGACAGATAAGAAGGTTTGAAAACAGATCGAACATACAGATAAAAGGTTTTGTAGAAGTAGACAGCAAAACAAAACAAAACTAAATATGCTTCAATCTGTGGTAGAAAATACTTAGTTGAAATAAAAGAGTATCTGATATTCCAAGAAAAAGTAAGACTGAATTAGTAAAATTGAAGCATCTTGGTGAGGTTACAGAATTTCAAGGCTAAACACTGAATCCTATATATATCAAGACCTTTAACAATTACTCATCTATAACAGAAAAAGTCAGGTGTCCTCTGACTTTTTCACGGTAACATTTGATGACAGAAAAAAAGTGAAGCTATGTCTGCAGAGGCTCAAGAAAGAGAGAACAATACCCAAGTAATCAATTCCCAATTAAGTTCACAATCCGTTTTTTTAATATATAAAAATAATAAAAAATGATTTTCTAATCAGCATAGTCAGAGAATGCAGCACGTAAGTAAAATACAACCAACAGAAGGTTCAAAATCAAGATCTCAAGAACAGGAAATTTAGAGGTAAGCAGAGGCTATGAGCACTGAATCCGCTCACATTTAAAACTACAATTGAATAATTGATAATACTTACAAAATAAAATTATAATTCCTTAAATGTAGTAGTTATAATAACAATAAATCATCCCATAATAACTATAAAAGTATGTAGAATTGGAAAAAAAAACTTAACCATAATAAAATACACAGATGGAAATGCAAAAACTTTAGAGGATAAATATAAACGGGCAGAGGCGGCTCACGCCTATAATTCCAGCACTTTGGGAGGCAGAGGCAAGTGGATCATTTGAGGTCAGGAGTTCAAGACCAGTCTGGCCAACATGGTGAAACCTGTCTCTACTAAAAATACAAAAATTAGCCGGGTGGTAGGGGCACGTGCCTGTAATCCCAGCTGCTTGGGAGTCTGAGACAGGAGAATTGCTTGAGCCTGGGAGGCAGAGGTTGCAGTGAGCCGACATCATGTCACTGCACTCTTGTCTGGGTGATAGAGTGAGATCCTGTCTCAAAAAATATATATAAAAATAAATAAAAATAAATATGTATATATGGGCAAATATTCTCAACTTTCATAGCAGGACAAAAATAAATACACATACTGTTTCATTTGTGAAGTTAACAAATTTCGAAATAAAGGTGTAAGAACATTAATTTAGTAATAAAAATAAAAACAGACTATATAGCTTTGAATCACTAGAGGAAAGAACTCAAAAGAAAATGCAGATTATATAGTAAAATGAAGAGGACAAAGGAAATTGCACAGAAATATAAAAGAGAATGCATAAAATTAATTAGAATTAGGTATATGTGATATACCAATAAATGTGAACTAGATAATTCTTCCTCTGGAAAACATCCCCAGAGTAAATTAAAAAACAATCTCTAACTGGATTTTGTCTATAAGAGACACATACATAGTAAAATGATACAAAAAGTTTGAAAATCTAGTATTATTAAACATATACCAAGCAAAAGAAAGAAGAAATCACGATTAATATTATTCATGGTTAAATTTAAGATACAAAAGCTTTTAACATGATAAAGATGAATACTTAATAATGTAAAAGTACAATCCACAATGAAGATTTATTATGAATATTTATGTTCTCTAGCAGCACCAAATAGATAAAGAAATAAAGATGGCAACAGATACAAGAAATAGGCACAAGCACTTAACAGATTAACTAGAGAAAGACCACCAAGGATATAATTCATACAATTCATAAAATTGAGTTAAGAGGTACATTTCATATTCTATATCTTGAAATAGAAAACATATTTTCATTTCAAGTATCTGTGAGACATCTACAAAAGTTTCCAAGTGCCCATGGAGGTTTAAAGAAGTATTTAATGCTAGAATTAAGAGATAATAAATTACAAATTTAAAAAACAGTACATAATTTCTACTTACAGTGAAATAAAGGTATGTTAAAAAAAAAAAAGAAGAAGAAAAAAGAGAAGAAAAATCCCAAACATTTGGGAAAATTTTTTAACATTCTCCTAAGCAATTTCTGGGGTAACCAGAAATAAAAACTCACCAGTAGAATATGACTTTTAAAATGCTACGTATTTAAATGTGGAATCTGGTAAAAGCAATACTTAGAGGAAACATCACAGCTTTATGAACATTATAAATCAAGAAATAACAATACTAAATGAATCAAGCATCTAACTCAAGTCCAGGGGGAAATGGAAAGACAGAAGAAGAAAACTGGAAGAAAAGATTTGATTACAATAAAAATAAACTCAGGAATCAATATATTAAATAATAAGGTAACTTAGTAACTTTATTTTTTAAAAATATGCTATATAAAATTAAATTAAAACAATTAGCTAGCCTAATTAACAACAAAAAGGGACGAGGGCAAAACATAAATATAGAAAATAAGTATAAGTAGAAGACAATATCCAAAAATGTAAAGGAAAATGTATTATAATTTTAAAATTACCATGTAAAACTCATGGCAATATGTGTAAAACTAATGTAATGTGTCTAGAAACACACATATTACCAAAGTTAATCCAAGAAGAAACAATTCAATGAAAGACTAGCAGTCAAATAGTCAACCTAATCACCAAAGCATCTTAAGTGACATTAAGGAATCAGTAAATCAGATGCTTTTTAAACTGGTCTAAAGTATAAAGCACAAGATTGTTACCAATCTATTTCCAAAGCCAGTGTGACATAGATTACAGAGCTTAGTCCATAATAAATACTAATAAAAAGCAGAGCAATGTCATTTAGAAATATTGAGGCAGAAATTCAAAATAAAATCCAGGAGCTCATTAAAGAAATATCCCTCCAAGATCAAGTGGGGTTGACTGAGAAAAGTCAGTTTCAATACAAGAAAATCTATCAACACTCCACTATATTAAAAGGTCAAAAAAGAAAATAATAATTTTATCAGTATCAAAGAGGCTGAACAGCACTTGAAGCAATTCTAGATAAACTCAGTGTTGTACTTAATGAAGAAACATTAGAAAAATTATAAGTCAAAAACCAGACAAGGATTATCACTGGTACTTAGCATTGTTGTGGAAATGCTAGCCAATGCATTTGTACAAGAAAACAAAGAGAAACAATTACTATAAAAGAGGACATAAAGTTTTCAAAATTTACAAATAAGGTAAATTATCTAGGTGTGGGCCCAAGTGAATAACACTTTCATTTTTTACTTAATGATGTGAAAAATTTTCAACAAATTTCAACACTTCAAACAGTTTAAAATAATCATCAAATGTAAAACAACTGGGGTGACTGGTCTAGTTATCAATAAACTCAACTTTCTTACCCCAGATTACTAAGAATGTTGACTCTTCTGCTGACAATGACTTTTTTTTTCCACCCTGTCTGGGATTCTTGAATGACTACTTCTAAGTCAGTAACCTCAGACAATCCATATTCAGTGATTTTAGAAACTCCAGCCTTAAGGTTATAAAGATAATTTTTTATTAATTGTATCTGTATATCATCAATTCTCAATCAACACGCTGCTCTACCCATACATTTAAAGGAAAAGCAGGGATTTCTGGTATCATGGCAGAAGGGAGGCAGGACTAGATTGCAGCTCCAGGCAGAGCAGCATGCGGAGGCTTGCATTGTGAATTTTAGCTCCAGGTCGACTGCAAGAACAAACCAGCAATCCCAAGAGGACCCAGAGGCCCTCTGAAAAAAGCAAACTGCTCCTGCAGGACCCGGGAGACACCGCTCCCGGTGAGTACTGTGAGTACTCATACTGTGAGTGCCCCAACTGCAGAAATGGGAAAGGGAGACCCTCCTCTCCCAAACACACACCCCTGCTGGAGAAGCTGAAGGTCTGCTTGCCAGAGAAGTTTCTGACTTTACCTGGAGCTGAGTCAAGTTAGAGAGCCAAGCAAAATACAGCGGTAGAGGAAGCAGCAGAATGGCCCTGGGATCTCACTGGGTCCCCAAGCAGCCCATTCCTGCCTGGCATCACAGGGATCCATTGGGACGGTGGCCAGAGGAGAAGGGGGTAAAACTCCACAGGGAGAACGAACTCTCTAGCTGAACTCTGTAACAATCTGAACGGGGTGAGAAGCCTCCTGACCAGAACTCGGAGGAGGGCACAAATCCGACATGCAGACTACACAGGTGTGGAAGAACTAAAACCCTTTTTTCTCGCAGCTGGGAGGTGCATAGCTTCAGAGAAATTTTCAAGCCCATCTCGCCCTCCACCTGGAAACAGACCTGGGGCTATTGCGGGGGTCACAGTGGGAGTCATACCGGTCCTTCATGACTGCTGGCTTTCCCCCACTTCTCTGAAAACCTGCATGACTCAGCAGAGGCAGCCATAATCTTCCTAGGTACACAACTCCAGTGACCTGGGAATCTCACCGTCATCTCCCACAGCAGCCACAGCAAGACCTGCCCAAGGAGAGTCTAAGCTCAGACACACATCGCCCCACCCCACCTGATGGTCCTTCCCTACCCACCCTGGTAGTGGAAGACAAAGGGCATATAATATTGGGAATTCTAGGGCCCCGCCCACCGCTGGTCCCTCTCCACACTACTACAGCTGATAGTTTTTAGAAAGTGCCACCTCCTGGCAGGAGGCCAACCAGCACAAAAATAGACCATTAAATCACCAAGGTAAGGACCTTCAGAGAGTCCACTGCACCCTCTGCCACCTCCATCTGAACAGGCGCTGGTATCCATGGCTGAGAGACCCCTTAGACAATTCACATCACAGGACTCTGTGCAGAAACCCCCAACCAGCCTGGTGCTGGGTAGACTCTCTGGGTAGCTAGACCCAGAAGAGAGACGACAATCACTGCAGTTCGGCTCGTAGGAAGCAACATCCATAGGAAAAGGGGGAGAATACTACACACCAAGGGAACACCCCGTGGGACAAAAGAATCTGAACAACAGTCTTCAGCCATAGACCTTCCCTCTGACAGAGCCTATCCAAATGAGAAGGAACCAGAAAACTAACTCTGGTAATATGACAAAATAAGGCTCTTCAACCCCCTGCAAAAAAAAAAAAAAAATTACACTAGTTCACCAGCAATGGATCCAAACCAAGAAGAAATCCCTGATTTATCTGAAAAAGAATTCAGGAGGTTAGTTATTAAGCTAATCAGGGCTAGACCACAGAAAGGTGAAGCCCAATGCAAGGAAATCCAAAAAATGATACAAGAAGAGAAGAGAGAAATATTCGTGTAAATAGATAGCTTAAAGAATAAAACAATCAAAAATTCAGAAAACTTTGGACACAATTTTAGAAAAGCAAAATGCTCTGGAAAGTCTCAGCATTAGAATTGAACAAGTAGAAGAAAGAAATTCAAGAGTGAAGATAAGGTCTTCAAATTAACCCAATCCAACAAAGACAAAGAAAAAAGAATAAGAAAATATGAACAAAACATCCAAGAAGTCTGGGATTATGTTAAACGACCAAATCTAAGAATAATCAGTGTACCTGAGGAAGAAGAGAATTCTAAAAGCCTGGGAAACATATTTGGGGGAATAATTGAGGAAAACTTCCCCAGCCTTGCGAGAGACCTAGACAGCCAAATATAGGAAGCACAAAGAACACCTGGGAAATTCACTGCAAAAAGATCTTCACCTAGGCACACTGTCATCATGTTATTCAAAGTTAAGACAAAGGAAAGAATCTTAAGAGCTGTGAGATAGCAGCACCAGGTAACCTATAAAGGAAAACCTATCAGATTAACAGCAGATTTCTCAGCAGAAACCCTACAAGCTAGAAGGGATTGGAGACCTATCTTCAGTCTCCTCAAACAAAACAATTACCAACAAAGAATTCTGTATCCCCCAAAACTAAGCATAATATATAAGGAAAGATATACTTGTTTTCAGACAAACAAATGCTGAGAGAATTCGCCATTACCAAACCACCACTACAAGAACTGCTAAAAGGAGCTCTAAATCTTAAAACAAACCCTGGAAACACATCAAAACAGAATCTCTTTAAAATATAAATCACACAGGACCTATAAAACAAAAATACAAGTTAAAAAGCAGAAACAAAAAACCAAAGTACACAGGCAACAAAGAGCATGATGAAAGCAATGGCACCTCACATTTCAATACTAACACTGAATGTAAATGGCCTAAATGCTCCACTTAAAAGATACAGAACCAGAAGCACAGAATATATAAGAAGTCACCAACCAACTATCTGCTGCCTTCAGGAGACTCACCTAACACATAAGGACTCACATAAACTTAAAGGGGTGGGAAAAGGCATTTCATGCAAATGGACACCAAAAGTGAGCAGGGGTAGCTATTCTTATATGACAAAATAAACTTTAAAGCAACAGTGGTTAAAGGAGACAAAGAGGAACAGTATACAATGGTAAAAGGCCTTGTCTAACAGGAAAATATCACAATTGTAAACATATATGCATCTAACACTGGAGCTCCCAAATTTATAAAATAATTACTCATAGACCTAAGAAATGAGATAGCAGCACAATAATAGTGGGGGCTTCAATATTACACTGACAGCCCTAGACAGGTCATCAAGACAGAAAGTCAACAAAGAAACAATGGATTTAAACTATACCTTGGAACAAATGGACTTAACAGATACATACAGAACATTTCATCCAACAACTGCAGAATACACACTCCATTCAACAGCACATGGAATGTTCTCCAAGATAGACCATATGAGAGGCCACAAAACGAGCCTCAATAAATTTAAGAAAACTAAAATTATTTCAAGCACTCTCTCAGACTACAGTGGAATAAAACTGGAAAGCAACTTCAAAAGGAACCTTCAAAGTCATGAAAATACATGGAAATTAAATAATCTGGTCCTGAATGAGCACTGGGTCAAAGATGAAATCAAGATGGAAATCTAAAAATTCTTCAAACTTAATGACAATAATGACACAACCTATCAAAACCTCTGGGATACAGCAAAGGTGGTGCTAAGAGGAAAATTCATAGCCCTAACTGCCTACATCTACATCAAAAAGTCTGAAAGAGCAGAAAAAGACAATCTAAGGTCATACCTCAGGGAAACAGACAAACAAGAATAAACCAAACCCAAACCCGGCAGAAGAGAGGAAATAACCAAGATCAGAGCAGAACTAAATGAAATTGAAACAAACAAACAAACAAAAATACAAAAGATAAATGAAACAAAAGCTGGTTATTTGAAAAGATAAATAAAATTGATAGACCATTAGCAAAATTAACCAAGAAATGAAGAGAGAAAATCCAAATAACCTCACTAAGAAACAAAACAGGTGATATTACAACTGGCACCACAGAAATACAAAAGATCATTCAAGGCTACTACGAACACCTTTATGCACATAAACTAGAAAACCTAGGAGAGACGGATAAATTCCTGGAAAAATACAACTCTCCTACCTTAAATTAGGAAGAATTAGGTATCCTGAACAGACCAATAACAAGCAGTGAGACTTAAATGGTAACTAAAAAATTACCAACAAAAAAAGTCCAGGACCAGATGGATTCATAGCAGAATTCTATGAGACATTCAAAAAAGAATTTGTACCAGTCCTTTTGACACTATTCCACAAGATAGAGAAAGAGGGAACCCTCCCTAATTCATTCTATGAAGCCAGCAGCACTCTAATACCAAAACCAGGAAAGGACATAACCACAGAAGAAAACTACAGACCAATATCCTTGATGAATATAGATGCTAAAATCCTTTACAAAATACTAGCTAACCAAATTCAACAGCATATCAAAAAGATGATCTACCACGATCAAGTGGGTTTCATACAAGGGATAGAGGGATGGTTTGACGTATGTGAGTCAATAAATGTGATACACCACATAAACAGAATTAAAAATAAAAATCACATGATCATCTCAACAGATGCAGAAAAAGCATTCGACAAAATCCAGCATCCCTTTATGATTAAAATGCTCAGCAAAATCGGCAGAGAAGAGACATACCTTAATGTAATAAAAGCCATCTATGACAAACCCACAGCCAGCATAATACTGAATGGGGAAAGTTGAAAGCTCTCCCTCTGAGAACTGGAACAAGACAAAGATGCCTACTCTTACCACTCCTCTTCAACACAGCACTGAAAGTTCTAGCCAGAGCAATCAGACAAAAAAGAAATAAGGGGCATCCAAATTGGTAAAGAGGAAGCCAAACTGTCACTGTTCGTTTGCTGACGATATGATTATTTACCTTGAAAACCCTAAGAACTCCTCCAGAAATCTCCCAGAATTGATAAAAGAATTCAGCAAAGTTTCCAGATACAAGTTAATGTACACAAGTCAGCTCTTCTGTACACCAACAGTGGCCAATAAGAGAATCAAATCAAGAACTCAATCCCTTTTACAATAGTTGAAAAAAATAACATAAAGGACTTAGGAATATACCTAACCAAGGAGGTGTAGAGGTGAAACACCCCTACAAGGAAAACTACAAAACACTGCTGAAAGAAATTATAGATGACACAAACAAAAGGAAATACATCCCACGCTCACGGATGGGTAGAATCAATATCATGAAAATGACCATACTGTCAAAAGCAACATACAAAGTCAGTGCAATCTCCATCAGAATACTACCATCATTCTTCACAGAATTAGAAAAAACAATTCTAAAATTCATATGGAACCAAAAAAGAGCCCACATAGCCAAAGGAAGACTAAGCAAAAAGAACAAATCTAGAGGCATCACACTACCTGATTTCAAACTACACTGTAAGGGCCTAGTCACCAAAACAGGATAGTACTGGTATAAAAATAGGCACGTATACCAATGGAAGACAATAGAGAACCCAGAAATAATCCCAAATACTTACAGCTAACTGATCTTCAACAAAGCAAACAAAAACATAAAATGGGGAAAGAACATCCTTTTCAACAAATGGTGCTGGGATAATTGGCTAGCCATATGGGGGAGAATGAAACTGGATCCTCATCACTTACCTTATACAAAAAGCAACTCAAGATGGATTAAGGACTTAAATCTAAGACCTGAAACTATAAAAATTTTAGAAGATAACATTGGAAAAACCCTTCTAGACATTGGCTTACCCAAGGATTTCATGACCAAGAAGTCAAAAGGAAGTGCAATAAAAACAAAGATAAATTGCTGGGACTTAATTAAACTAAAGAGCTTTTGCACAGCAAAAGAACAGTCTGCAGAGTAAACAGATGTGGGAGAAAATCATCCACAATCTATACATCTGGCAAAAGACTAATATCAAGAATCTACAACGAATTCAAACAAATCAGTAAGAAAACAATCCCATCAAAAAGTAGGCTAAGGACATGAATAGTCAATTCTCA
The DNA here is from genome assembly GCF_009764315.1 of Trachypithecus francoisi. NCBI lineage: Eukaryota > Metazoa > Chordata > Mammalia > Primates > Cercopithecidae > Trachypithecus > Trachypithecus francoisi. The sequence continues at coordinate 79,245,378 of NW_022681461.1, forward strand.
AAACAAGATATACAAATGGCCAACAAACACGAAAAAATGCTCAACATCACTAGTGATCAGGGAAATTCAAATTAAAACCACAACGTGATATCATCTTACTCCTGCAATATGGCCATAATCAAAAAATCAAAAACCAGTAGATGTTGGCATGGATGCAGTGAACAGAGAACACTTCTGCACTGCTGGTGGGAACTAAACTAGTACAACCACTGTGGAAAACAGTGTGGAGATCCTTAAAGAACTAAAAGTAGAACTACCATTTGATCCAGCAATCCCACTACAGGGGATCTACCCAGAGGAAATGAAGTCATTATTTGAAAAAGATACTTGCACACACATGTTTATAGCAGCACAAATCACAATTGCAAAATCGTGGAACCAACCCAAATGCCCATCAATCAATGAGTGGATAAAAAAGCTGTGAGAGATATATATATATATGATGGAATACTATGCAGCCATAAAAAGGAATGAATTAACAGCATTTGCAGTGACCTGGATGAGACTGGAGACTATTATTCTAAGTGATGTAACTCAGGAATGGAAAAACCAAACATCGTATGTTCTCACTGATATTTGGGAGCTAAGCTATGAAGACGCAAAGGCATAAGAACAATACAATGGACTTCGAGGACTTGGGGGGAAGAGTGGGAGTGGGGCAAGAGATAAAAGACTACAAATATGGTACAGTGTATATGTGGGTGATGGGTGCACCAAAATGTCACACGTCACCACTAAAGAACTTACTCATGTAACCAAATACCACCTGTACTCCAATAACTTATGGAAAAGTAAAACAATTAAATAAAATTAAAATTTAAAAAAAAGAGAGAAAAGTCACACTATCTCTTCCTAAAGGAATTTAAGCAGGTGGAAGGAAAGCTGAGAATGAGCTCTTGTTATGCAATCCACCCCTTTGTCTTCCCCACATAACCATCTGAAAAAAATGTCAACTCTGGAACAATCTTAAATGGAAAAATCTTAAATCTCCCAAATTCTTTTTGCATATCCTCAGATTGGTGTCCCTGCAAATTCATGATCTCAACTCCACCCAGTAATCTCATGTTCACATAGTTAAGTCTGTCTCCCATTGCTCACTGTGTCTGAGAAAAGGAAGAGGACTCCATTTTCTCTCAGGGTTTCCCTTCCTCATCTGCACAGACACCTATCTTTTCTCTCTTATCCTCGTGCCACAATGGAAGTGGTGCTCCCATGTCCCATCATCTAAGGCTGATTCCTTGAGTTCTTGAGTCAGTCCTCACCTGCCTCATCTGGGAGATGATCTGATAGTTATCCTTTTTGCATTTTCAGTTTATCTTTGACTACTAGCTAAGTCATCCCCACCGTAAACTCTCAGCCATCTAGGGAGAAAACACACATGCACACATGCACACATACCAACACTCACTCATTCTCTCTCTCACTCTCTCTCTCTCTCCATGTCCCTCTGGCCTATCTTCTTCTCTAGGGAAATTACAGATAGAGTCAAAGAGGCCTGAGGTTGAATCCTGACTCTATGATTTATGAGGTATATGAATCCTTGACAAACTATTTAAATTCTCCAAACCTCTATTTCCTCATCCATACTGAGTAATCCATATATCACAAGGTGGTGTAGAATAATCTGGATAAGGAACATAAAGCATTTGGCATAGTTTCTGGCATATACAAAAACTTAATTACAATGCCATTGTTATCATCAATTCCTCCTTTTCACAAACTGCTTTCATGTTCCTTACTTCTCCTTCAGTCTTCTACATTTGGCTTTTGTAACTCTCATTCTGCTAAACCAAATTCATCATGGTCAGCAACAACCTTCTTAGGACCAATAATAGGATACTTTTGCTTCCAAACCTTACAAAACCATTGTTTCTGTGCCATTTCCCACCATGGGCAACTTTTCCTCCAAATAACTCCCTTTCCTGGACACCTATGACTCTCTCCACCCTGACCCCCCTCCCCCAGTACCACCAATGTGTATTCATCCCTCAATCTCAACTTACAGGAGGGTTTCTGAAACTCCGGGTGCTATTCACATTTGAAGCCTGATAATTATTGTGAGAGGCTGTCCTGGGCATTGTAGGATATTTAGCAGCATCCCTGACATCCCCACTAGATGCTGGTAGTATCTTCCCTAATACCCAGTAGTGACAACCAACAGTGCTTCAACTGTCTCTCTGGAAACACTGCCAAATGACCCCCCTCCACCTCCAGAAGGGTTAGCGCAAAATCACACCCAATTGAGTACCACTTTCTCTAGAAGGCCTTTCCTGGCAACCCAAGGCTGTGCTGGACCCTTCTTAGGTACCCTTGAATCTCCCAAACATTTTCACACAGCACCATCCACTTAGTTGCCTCTTTCCCCACAGTGTATTGTGAGTTTCTTGAAAGCAGGGACTGTGTTCTGTTCTGTTCAAACCCATCTCCAGGCAGAGTCCAGAACCCATACATTGTTCCTCCTCTATTTGGAGTTCTTCCTCCAAATTTATTATAAGACTTAGTTTAATAACAAATTTTCAAGGGAGGACTCCATGCACACTAAATATAAACTGATGATAACATGCATCCCTTTTGAGAAATGTATAAATGTGGGGAAAAGTGCATCTTAGCACTGACAAAATAAGGAATTACACATTTGCTAATGCTCAGGAACTGCAAGGCTGTATGTGTTTGTCGGGGGAGGGAGAGGGCTGGTGGAGAAGCTTGAGGATCAGAATTAGAGCACAGCTTTAGCCTCAGTCCCATATGGCCATGAGCTAGGGACTGACTGGCTTGTGGCTGGAGGCGAATCCATGGATCAGCAGGGCCCTGCTGCTGGCCTCTTTCCCTCTCTATTCTCCTTCCCTAATCTCAATGCCATCTTTGTCTTAAGACTGTCTAGCAGATCTGGCATTTTTGAACTTAAGGATACTTCTACCTTTGTCTTCCTCTTCTCATATTCTTGTGCATATTACTGCGCTCCTTATTCTGTTCCTGCCTCTGGCAATGAATTTCAGACAAAGAGGAGTGTCCTTACAAAACATAATTTTTACTCATAAAACATTACTACATTCCAGAAGACTGGTGCATTTAGGGGATGAGAAGCATCACGACTGATAAGAACTGGTCTCCAAACAGTTTATTTCCATGGAATTACTAAAAAAAGTAAGTCTTCAAAGATCGACATATTAAAGTAGAATGAGGTCACTGATGGCAAAAGTTCAACAGTGTAGGCAAAGTTCTCTTGTCACCAAAGCTAAGAACCCCAGGCATCTAGTTCTTTTTCCTGCATACCAAAACCTGTACTTCTTAGGGAATTCTTAGGGGAAGTGTTCTTTCATGTTTATAGTTAAGTGAAAAAATAAGTTGCAAAACAGGACACATAATCTGTTTCTATTCAAATACTGATAATAATATGATGCAAATACGTAAATATAGAAAAATGACCAGAAGCCATATACCTTAAACTTTTACCGGTGAAGTTTTCTCTGAAGGGGAGGGTGAAAAGAAGTTTTACCCTTTCTGAATTCCAACCTCTATAGTGTTTGTGTGATTTTTATTAGTATGTGGGCTTTACAAGTTGGAATTTTTGTTTGTTTGTTTAAATGTTTTCAGAGAAATCAGAAAACAAACTAAATAGTCTCTCTCAAAAAATCCCCAGGCTCATGAATGGTTGGCCAACAAGTCAGCCCACATTTTAGGGAATGTGTGGGTGTGTGATCACTCTGGTGTTTAAATACTTAATATGAATCCACAAAATAACGTTGGCACGTGAAGAAAAGAGGCACAGCCAAGACTGACCACAGAACATTAACTGCCTATTAGCAAGTGGACCAAATGTCAATGCTTTGTGAGCTGTCTTCATAAACTTCAGACAGGAGCAGGTGTATCCCATACAAGAGACAGCAAGGTTTAGCAGAAACACATATTTGAACAAAATATTTCATCAGTTGATCTCATTGATCTAATGTTCAATTTTGTTCTAGGAGGCCCTAAGGAGGACAGGTTCTGTCCTCAGGGGATTATATACTTTACTTTCTACCCCCTAAACACAAATAAACATCTTAAATGTCACTCCAGGAAATATTAGAAGCAATATAACCCATTACCTTCTGGAGCTATATGGGATACTAGCCATGACCACCTCATCCCGCAACCGAGATCAGGTGGGAAACCTGAGATGCCATGAGGTCGAGTCTGGCTTAGAAGTGTCTTGTCATTGCCAAGGTCCACTCCACCTCACATCTAGACTGGTGAAGAGGGAATCATTGATCTGGAGCTCTCTGTCCTCATTTATAAAAAAATCACTTTCCATTGAGCCAAAAACAAATATTTATTGACCAGCTGCCACATGCCAGCACCATCCACTAACTAAACATTTGAGTGCCTACTACGTAGCTAGTATGGTTCTAGACATGGGAGAAAAACAAAAACAATGAGGGAGACAGAAGGCTGGTATAAGGCATGTTCCTTCTCATGGAAGTTAAAAATACAGTTGGGGTAAGACTAACATAAAAAAAATCAGAGAATGAAGAATTCCAAACACTCTATAATAAGGCATAGATTGTTATAGTACAGTTTCCAAGTACAGAGATGGAGAGGGCAGTTACGATTAGACCATTGGGAAAGAAAAGGACATGATTTAAGGCTAGAAAGGGTGGGTTAGATAATGAAAGTTCTTGTTTTTTTTGCATTGCATTTCTTTTCATAAGTAAATAAAACCGGGATGTAGAGGGGAGGTGAACATCATAACCAGACTGAATGGTTTGTCTACGAAGAACTCCATGAATATATATAAGAAAGAGGTACCCAATACATATTCCCAACCCCAAATAGATGGTATTACAGGAGTTCCAAGTTTTTGTTTCCATGAATGTTCCTGAAAGCTAGCAATCAGCACAGGTCACTAGAACTAGCATAGGTTTTAGCAAAGAAAGACAATAGGACCTCTAACTTCCTGATCTGTATAATGGGACTAAAATATATCCATTTCATAGGGATTAAAAACATAAGATCTATCCAGTTTCAAATGTCAGAGCCTTCCCTCCCTCCCTGCATTCGGACAGAAACAGGTTTCTCTTATCATCCTTGATCAGGGCAATGTGATATAATGAAAGCTGTGTCCTATTCAAGATTATTTTGGCAGCATTAAGAGGGACTCCTAGAGGTGAAGAGGATTGTGGGAAACAGGCTGCTAAGCAGCTGCTAAGATGGCCCAGGGACGAGATAAAGGAAGCCTGGGCCAGACGATGCACTGGGGATGAAGAGGAGGGGTCAAGCCTACATGATATTTAGAAGGGAGTGGGGACAGAAGCTAATGCTTGGTGCACTCTGTCTAATAACCAGGTCACCACTTTCTGACCCATCCAGAGCAACTAATGAGATGTGGTCTAAGCTCAATTTTTTCTAACATATGTCAAGAACAATCTACTCTTTGGTAATAAATGAAAAATGATACTTCCAACCAAATTTTAAAAGAACAGTGCCAATGAAGGTATGGAATATTATCCAAGAAGCAACAGACCTTAGGTAGGAAATAGTTTAAACAAAGGGTACTCAGAGACAGTGCATCAACCTATGATAATGGTATTCCCATAAATTTCCTATTTAACTAGAGAGCAAGGAAATTACCTAGACCAGCAGTGTCAGATTAAAAAATCATGCCTGCCATGTATGTGATTTTAAATTTTCTAGCAGCTAGAAACAAGTGTAATTAACTTCAATAACATAGTCTATGTAGCCTAATATATCCAAAAATATTATCTCAATAATATTTTTCTATTTATCAGTATAAAACATATTTATCAATATAAAACTTACTGAGATATTTCATCCTTTTTTTTAATAAGCTTCAACATTCAGTGTATTTTAGACTTATACAGTAGCATATCCATTTGGACCAGGCACTGTTTCAAAGGCTGTTTCACTGTTTCTAGTGCTCAACAGCCACCTGTGGCTCAGGGCTACCACACTGGACAGCACAGACCTAGAAAACCTTGAAGGATTCCTTTGAACAAAGTACTTATTTAAGAGTTTTCATTGGCACTCACCTTGAGGTAGTTACCTAATGCAGCTGAACATCTGGAGTTGGAGATTTAAAATGCTAATCTAATCACATCTGTTGCCATGCTTACAGCCCTGTAATACCTTTACATTTTCCTTCAGATAAACACCAAAGAGTTAGGGATCCCTCCCACTTAAAAAAGGGAAGACTGTTGTATTTTTTAATGGATGACTGACCTAATATCTTTATATCTTCTCTCTGTAATAGAGATACAAAGTTCTTTCTTAAAGCAGCATATCTCTACTACCTACACTGTCAAACTGATCATTTACAGAATGCACCAACCCGAGAGCTGAGCCAGCTGGAAAAAACCTTCAGCCAACAGGGGCTGTTTTGAACCTCAGCCTAGCAGCACCCAGTATGGCAGTGAGGAGCATGGGTTTGCAGCCCACCTACCGGTTTAAATCCACTTTTTATCAATTAACAATGGTCAGATCTTGGCAAGTTGTATAACCTCTCTCAGCTTCCATTTCCTCATTGTAAAAAGTAGTAAAGATGGTACTATTTCATAGGATTATAACAAGGATTAAATGAGGAAGTACTAAAAATCAGTTTGCACATAGTCTGTTGCCAATAGTTCCTAGCCATATATTTTCAGAGACTACTCTAGTCCTCCAGAAATATCAGGATCACATTTCTCAATCATCTCAAAGAGGTTTGTAGGCAGCACTTCACAACGGATAGAGAGCAACTGACCTGCGTTCACATCCCAGTGTTGATACCTACCATCTAGTACCAGTGTGCAAGTTATTACTTAACCTGTCTAAAGCCTCTGTTTTCTCCTATGCTAAATAGAAATAACAATAAAATGACATCCACTGCACAACAAATATAGTGAGGATTAAATGAGACAACAGAAATAGCAGGGATTCTGACTCTTAGAAAATATAGTTCCTGCCATCTCCTGAGTACTATTAGCATTACCCCTTTCCCTCTCCATCAGAGCCTGGTGCTTTCAACATATTAGTCTGGGGATGAGTTGGGCGACACCTCTTCGTCTGCACTCTTTGAGTGCAGTTAAGGAAATGAAAACAATTATGATAGTACTGTTTACCATTTCCATGGGCATTTGTTACATTACCAAATATTTACCATGTCCTTTTATCATCACTAAAATCCATCCTACAAAAGCCATAAAAAGCCATCTCAGCAACTGACTCCAAGGACTACACTATGAAAAGGATGGTGATTTCCTTCCATGATGATACATTCTCACAAGGTTAGACCATGTCCCCTGAATATCCCCAACTTCCTTTAAAAGACTACAAAGCATTTGTCATTTGCGGGTGAGTCATCCATGTTGTACTGGAAAGGGCTGGTCAGAAGACAAGGTTTGGGTCTCTCTCCTGGCAATCAACCAGCTATGATTTTGGGGAAGTCGCTTGACCTCTGTGGGTCTCAAGGAGAGCACATCTGCTTCATGGCATTGTGTTGTGAAGAACACATTTATATGTATACTGAAAGCCTTGGTCTGATTTCTAAAGAGCTTTGCAAATCAATGTAAGGCAGGGATTTGTCTAAAGCTGACTTCCACACTTTTATGTTCTGGTAGCATATTTCAGGAATTTGCTCTGATACAGAAGGGGGCTCTTGTTTTACGTCACCTGTGTCATCTCCCCCTAGTTCCAAAGTCAGTAACTGGAGATCCAGACCTCTGACTTTGAGAGCAGGAATGGGATGAGGCAAAGGCGAGAAGCCTGGGGCCAGGGTGACTCACAGCTGTGGAATCCATTAACGGTGAAAGGCTCTTTGCATTCCTCCTCCATGTCAAGTCTCTGGGTTAGCAAGGTACAGATGACAGATGGAGGAAACAGGCCTATTTCTTTGCAGACCAAATATTATTCATCTATGCATAACATGCGTGTATGTGTGTGCGTGTATGTGTGTATGTGTGTGTGTGTGAGAGAGAGAGAGAGAGAAAGAGAGAGTATATGCCTCCAAATAAATATGAAGGCAAAGATCTAAGCAAATTATTCTTCTGCTAAACTATATAAAACCAGAAACTGACTTGATGCAGTTGTCTTCTTTTCCACTGCCCTGGAGTTTGGCAAATTGAACCCCACAAATCCTTAGATACGGTAAAAATTTTCAATAAAAAATGTAAGTGAGAAGAACTCTGAGATGAGCCATTGAAATTCTCCAACATTGTGAGACTCTGAGATTGTGGTGTTACTGACTGGGGCATAGGGATGTGCAGATTGTGTGACAAGTGTGATGATGTCCAAAAATGTTTTTAATGGTAAAAACCTAAAGCAAATAAAGCCTGCATGATATGCTTATGTATATAGCTACCTAATCTTCTGAGTTGCACGTTTGTTAAACAGATGCCAGGATTATTATAGAACAAAAGGAAAGGACCTCAAAAGGAACATTCCAAATACCCTGTGCTTGGATTTTCTCACAGCTGTAGTTATTAAAACGCTATTAAACCAGCTGCTAATAATTTTCAAATGGTCCATTAGTTCTACCAATGACCTTGGGCCACCACCAATTTCAGACCTTGTCTTCATGTCTTAATCAACACATGCCTCAAATGGAATCCCCTGCTCTTTCAATAGAGAAATACATTTAAAAGAAAGATTGTTGATTGCATAGGTTCTTTGCCATTAGGGAATTTGTATAATATGGAATTTAACCTAAGAACCCCAAATCCTCCTGAAAGGAAAATGGTTCCTCTGAGATTTCTCTCTCTAAAGCAAGGTGAAAGCTAAACTTTATTATTATTATATTTTTCTTGTTTAACAGAATAGAATGCATGGATGGGTCTCTCAGGACTCTTTGGAAAAAACTCTCTTGAATATGCTTGATCAACAATGGGAACCTATCCAGAGAGGGAAAAAAAAGCCAGGAAAACATACTCTAAGCTACTTCAGATAAATATCAAGAAACGTCACCTTTTCTATAATCAAGGGTCTGGAGAGGGGAAGAACTTGCAAAAGTGATTTCATGTTCAGATGTGATTTATTAATGGGACTAATGATAATTCAAAGAGAAATCAACACTATGAAAACAAGAACGCCAAGACTAAAAGGAATGTCCTTTTCTTAGGCTTGGAACCGAAAATATTTTTCTCTCTCGTGACCATCTTAACTTCAAAAGCAGAAGCAAGGAATGTCAATCTGTATGGAGCTCCTCTGGCCGCTTACTATGTTTCCATTCTTTCCACAGAGAAGGGGAGAGGCAGCCTATTGTGTGTCTCCGCCAGCAAGATGAGAAAAAAAATCACTTGTTTTTAAACTTTCAGAGGACACAGATAACTCGGGGAAAACAAAGAAAACACGGAGATGAATAAAAATTATTTTGGAATATTAGATTTTAAAAATCAAGAAAGTCTAAGAATTCAAGACATGTTCAGAACTCCTAATGGCAAAAAGCATGAGCTTCAAGGTTTGTGTACCAGGGAAATGCATTTTTCTTTTTTGTCTCTTGTTGTTATTTATTCAATACTTTTGTTCCAGGAAGAACTCTTCTTCATTACTGTAAATATACCGAACAATCTCCCATTTCCTAGAAATCAATCATCTCCTTTTTTCAGCTGGTGTATTTTCTGTTCCACCTCTGACTTTTTTACTAAATTAGCTAAAAATCTCCTTGATTTCCTGTACTAGCCATATGATTTGTCCAAAAAAGAAAAAGACCATCTTATTCTTTACTCAACCAGAAGGGTACAAAGAAAACCATCAGATTTTAAGGATGCCATTTAGTCTTCAAGAATAAAAGTGAGAAAGTTGCTTGGGTCATCTCTTTGTTCACTATTGCTGGCAAGATTCCAGGCAAGAGTATGTGGTAATCTCATGATAATTGAACAACATAGTCTATTATGCACTCCCTATGATCCAATATTGTTTCATGTCACAGCATGATGCAAGTGACATGAGCCTTAGTGCAGAGGACAAAGGCTGGGAATGACCTCCAGAATTCCATATCAAAGCATATGCCTTCTGGCCCTAGACACATTTGGCTAACCTGAGACATTTACCCATATTATGAAGGTAAACCTAAGTGCATCATCATTGTGAGGGGGGACAAGTTTCAAATGTTTCTCGCTACAAATGGAGTTGAGCCTAACTATATCATACAAGTGTAAAACCATGTCTGTAGACATAGAGAAAGAACTGCAGGTGTGTGGATATGATATTTGATTAAGTGGTTTCAAGTGCTAGATTTCTATATGCCCAAAAAGGACTCCTGAAGGAAATGAAGGAATTCTCCCCACAATGTTTAAGTAACTCCAAACCAAGAGACCAGAAGATCACTTCCTGGAAGGGGTACTGCATACGTTGTTGGGTTGATGACTGAAATTCTTGAGGTGCATACACACAAATGATTGTGGAACAAAGGCTGACAACAGAAATTACATAGCTCAGTCAAGGCCATGAAATTCTTATAGTTTTTATTGCCAAAAGAGCTAAATGCCACCACTAGATTTTACAAAATTTTAGGCAGAATATATACAATGATGTATGTCTGGTCTAAGAATCCTGTGGGTATGTTAACTGGATGGCAGCTGGAAAGTAAGGTGGAGTCAAGCTCCATACTAGAGCATAAAACACTCAAAGAAATGGTCACACCTATTAGTTGGCCTGGATATGCGTAAGTATCAATGCCACTGTAGCTTCTTAAGGCAGTTACCCTGCACTCTGATCACCTGGGTAAGCCAACACGTCTGAAAGAATGGATAACAAGAAAGATATCCAAATAGCTTTATTTGGGGGAGTTGATCATCAGCAAATAAAGACAGCACATAAGCCAAATAAAATGCATTAAAAACACACCACTTCTAGCAGTGGTGGTAATGTGTTAGACCTGCTGATAACTGGAGATGTAAATACTAGATTATGAGCCTCTAAAAGGCAGGGTCTAGGTCTTTCATTTCGGTAGAGCCAACATTTAGCACAAAGCCTGGGAAGCAGTCAAATGCTCAGTAAGTATTTAAATGAATGAACAAATGAATGAAAAACTGTAAAAAACAAGTAAGCCCAGGGTACAGCATTCAGTAACAGGGAAACAGGCAGTCTCTTTTCAACTAACCAAGGAAAGTGTGAGCCGGGAAGGCCATGTAAACACCAATGGCAGCCACAAATCAAAGAGCAGAGCAGGGGGAGTCACAGTCTGACAAAGAGAGTTTTCCAGCCCTGTTCCCTTTTAACCAGACTCCCCCGTACCTATACCACATCCCATCACTGGCATTACTTTCAAATCCACAAGACAGCAGCAGCGACAGTAACACCCTGAGCTCGTTAACGATCACAACCCTCTGAGCTACCCCAGCATAGCGAAGCAGAGACAGGAAAGTTTTACAAGATAAACGGGGAGGCAGCATTTCTGAGGCCTCCCTTTTAAAATGGGTGGGGAGGAAGGGTGTGTACGTAGGGAGTGGATGCACTTACTGACTTCCACCTAGGTGCCCCATTAGGCCAATATTTTGCAAAACCAGGTGTGTGGAATTTGCTTATTAAAGTTCTCACCCTGGGGCAACTGACAAGACTCATCAGTCCTGGGAGATGTGTGCTATGACCCCAAGGCAAGTTAAAGCATATCCGGAATATTTTAAGCTAGAAAGAGAATCTTTCCGTTAAAGTGAAAGGGGATCATGCTGCTGAAACAACTAAGAGGAAAAGGAATTAAAAGTAGTTTGTTCCCAGTTTTGTGTAGAAATTATACCATTATCTTCCAAAAACAAAGGCTCAAGGTTAGATTGAGGTTCCAGAAAGAACATGGGAAAGGTTTTTAATCGATGATTCTGTAAGTGGTGGCACTTCAGAAGGAAATATTCCAGCAGAGGGTAAAAGCTGCAAGATGGCCTACCTTGCCTACTTCCTAAGAGGTCCAAGAGTCAACACGTTTGAACACCAGGATCTTAGAAATCCAGGTTAACGCTCTCTCATTATTAGCTAATAGAATGGGAAGAGTGACAGATGTGGAGTAGCCAATAGTAACAGACCACAGTGGCATTTCATATAAGGAGCTATCTGATGCTGAAGACGCCAAAAAAGAGCCCCAGTTATGTTTTCCAAACTGGTCAAGATGGGCAAATGGATGCAACTGAATGGGAAATGGCAGTAGCTTTTTCTATGCTGTTATCAATAGCATTCATCTCAAATTAGATGTTAGCAGACTGCCCTACCAGTGAAACACAGCTTCCTCCCTGCCAAACACTAACCCTATTCAGGGCAAAGTATTGTCAGTTTGTACATAAGAAGACAACCATGACAGAACTCTGGTGGTAGATCTAAATCCACAGTTACAGAACAGCTATCATGTACCTAGCACTGGGCTAGACAACCACGAATTCATGGCATGCTTTAGACTGCCAGGCACATTTATCTCCCACATTCATCTTCACAACAGTTTGTCTTTGGAAGTAGATAGGGTTCCAAAATTACACTTGAGAGGGTCGTGTTACGAGAAAATTTATTATCACTCTTTCCTTCTAAATGTACTACATAAACTATTTAACGACAACCCAAAAAGTCCTTCTTAATCACAGTTTCATCATTCTATTTGAAATCTACAGATTCTAATATGTTGCAAGGCAATCATGACCCCTGTGAATTCAATGATAAACAATTCATTTGTCTCATTAAAATAAGAGAGAAAGGAAAGAAAAAAAAAATACATCTATATATGTAATGTGGGTTTAGCTTTCAAGATCCAGAGGGTGTTTGCACTACTAAACAACTTCGTTACCTTGAGCAAGTCCCTTAAATGTTCTTGGATTCAACTTCTCTGGCTATAAGATAGCATTAAATAAATAACTTCGAAGGTTCCTTCTAGTTTTATTGCAACAAGTAAGAAACCTGTCAGCAAGTATCTTGGAATACTGATAGTCAGGGAACCAAGGTTCCAGTTGGGCTCTGCATTATGACCTTTGTGAAACTGTTTTTTTACTTCCATTTATGGAGGGAGAGGATTTAGTAGATGCCCTAGGGGGATGTAGGCAAGGAAAATCCAGCTGTGGATAACATGTAAGAACAACATGTAAGAAGATGGTGGTGAAAGAGATGAATGACTCCCCAGTCTTATCAGGGTTAGACAATACCAACAATGCAGAAAGACAGCTCTTCATGATAGGTTATAAAACTCATGGGGAAAACCTTATCATTCGGTCAAACTGCTACTCAACAACTTAGTTACCCTGGATAAATCACCTGGACAAGCTTTTCTGAATGAGATTCTCTGCCCTTGACTAAATATTCTCTTCTTTGTTTGAAAACATTTAGAAATAGGATGTCTTCATGAACACCAAGGGAGAAAGTGTTTTGGTAAAGAGTAAGCCTGTAATTTTAAGTCACATAATTGTAAGGGACAGCAAGTATAGGGAAGTGCCACCGCCTGTCATTTACCCTCTCCCGCCTATTGCAGACTTCTCTGCTTGATCTCCACACTCTTTTCCAACAAGCCTAGACAAGGCACAGAATCCTCAAAGTGGAGCTCCAGGCATTCTCCACCAATCAATCAAAATTGGCACGAGAAATAGAAGCTATCTGCCAACACTGTTGTAGTGGAATAAGCATGGATCACCAGGGCAGAAAACGGAGATTCCATTTCAGGCTTCCTTAACTAACTTCCTACATTGTGGACTTTGGACAAATCATTTCAGCCTTTCCAGAGCTGTAAAATGAAGGGGTTAAGTGGGATGATTTCCTAGGTCCATATAACCTGTGACTTCACATAGACTGCGGATGACAGGAACTCCTTCCTTTTCAGACCCTCTCTCTTCTTTCTGTTTTTTTTTTGTAGCTGACATTGTTGTGTATTTGAGGATGAAGATTTCGAATGTGCTCACAGTCTATGTCTGGATCCTCAGGGTGGCATCCTGGCATTTTATTTTTAAAACCAGGATCTAGTATCACTGCCAACATGCAGTGGCTTGAATCCTGAGAGTTGGATACCCTTGAGTCATTATCAACTTTTGAAATAGGCAGCACATTCACACAGCTAACAGAAAGACACTTCAAACTTTAAAATAATTTTGGATCTACATAAACATACCTGAGTCATGAAAAGACAGAGAAAGCTTAAAGAGTGGTCCAGTGAGGTAACAATCCCAGCCACCTTCTTAACCACTCCACCCCTACTTTTCTTTTTTACTAAGTCAGTAGTGCTCAGTGAGTCATTATGTGGCTACCTCCTATCAGGCTAAGGCCAACAAACCCACTGCTTGGGTATGAGTTACCTCTTGATTATTTTTTAATAAAATACAAACTGTTCTAGTTTGTTATTTTATTTAAAATAGGCATCACACATTTTTTTTAAGGCTACCTTGAGCATACGTTACCTTTTCCTGGGGAAAACAAAAGGTCCCGTCTATCTAGATGAGGAAACATCCAAAAAGCAAATAATTATGAGAACATGACTCTCTCTGGCATCCCCCCCTTCTCTCCAAGTGGTTTTTAAGAGGACAGGGAATAGGGATAGAGGAACTGGAAACTCTTAAGAATCAGGTGGGCTCCAAAATATCAAGCAGTCCTCAACATCAGTCCCATGTGCAAGACAGCCACTTCAAGTTGTCCTTGTTCTAAAGTCTTGATGGTAGCATGAGCTCTGCACCATACGCCTAAAGGGTGACCTAATGCTGAGTTCTGCTGGGGCAGCTGGAACTGGACAGGATTGTTTGCCACGGTGATCTGAGTCACTTCTCAGCAACATCTCAGGGTTAACAAGATCACATGTTCAGCTGCTACTTAAAGCCTTGGAGGCGCTTCAACCTCTTAACTTGGGTAAGCATTAGGAACCTAGTAGGTAGTGTCCAACTCCTCAAAATAACTTTAAAGAGACTATACTCCCTTTCTTGAAGCTTCTAAGCATGGCAAAGACACAACCAAGAACCACAGGTTCTTGGGCCATGACTGCTGCTTTGTGTTACTAAAAAATTACTGCCAACCAGACAAATTTTCTCAAATTATTTTCTTTTTCTACTCAATTGTTTCTTCTCTTCTACTTCTAAACCAACGTTTTCATTCCCATGAGCTCTTAAAGTTAGAAGGAAAGTGAAGAAAGATTAAATTCTCTTAACAACATTTATTCTAGAGGCACTTCCTTTAATGTGTACAGAGAGTTTAACGGTAGTAGTGATAGTTGTTTAGGGGTAGACAACATGTAAAGAAAATAAATAAATTCCTTGCATTTTCTCGGGAAATGCCAGGAAGTGTCTGACTTGCCAAATTTTGCAACAGGGCCATTTTCCTTTTTATTGAGATTAAAGCAGAAATCACTCTAGAAAGGTTATGTTGACCACATACACGGCTTTGAAGCAGAATCTTCACCTCTCCACGTTACTTCTTATCTTTTGAAGAAACAGCTACTGAGCTGGTTCGGTCATTCACTAATAAGCATTGACGATCAACTACACATCAAGCATACTTAGACCCTAGACCGTGTTGATCCTCTAGCCAAGGTTACTCTAATTTACAACTAGGTCAGTTAGCAGTGGCCCAATATCAGAGGCAACAGCTTCAAACCAGGCCAGGCAGAAAGCCATATGGAACAAGTCCTTGGTCAACAAGACTGCATCCCTTATTGTTAATAGAAAAAACAAACAAACAAACAAAAATCAAAAATTTACTTGGTGAATTCATAGCAATTTCTCTGTATATAGAAATCAACAATGTGTTTCCTTTGTTTCTGCCAAATTAATTAATATGAAAAAACTGCATCCAATGTAACTGATGAATGACAGATATTCTGTTTATACTGCCTCCATGGTAGGAGGAAGGGGACAGGGCAGAGGTGGATGGTGGTGGTGGCAGACCACAGTATGTAACCTGTCACTGAGATGACATTTCCCAAACCTAAATCACTCAGTATCCAGTAACCACAGCAGTGGGTAAATCACTCAGTATACAGTACCCGTAAGGTGCTCCAAAGGTAGTAAATTCCTAGAGAAGAAAAGACGAAAGCCTATTCCAAAGCTCAAATTATTAGCAGCCACAAATATCAAGTTCTGACAGCAACTCTTTTCCTTTTCTGCTTCCTGCATGTCAGCCCTTCAAGCACAGTGGCTGCTTCTTCCTCCCTTCCTTAATGATACTGCATTCCCAAGACCAGTGGCTCCTAAACCTGGCTTCTAAGAATAAACATTCTAGGCTCCTACCCTAGACCTAATGAATTCCTCTCCTGTGGTAGAACCTGAAAGTCTATTTTTAATAAATCCCTTTTTGTTTCTAAGTTCTCAGAATAATTCTGAAGATCAGCCTGGTTTAGGAATCACTGCCGCATACCACAATTTTATAGTGATTTGTTAAAAAACTTTTAAAAGGGAGCTGTCCACCCTTCCCCCACCATATATACACACTTGTGGTTGCTTAAACATTTTTTTATGAGCAATGAAGACAGCATAACAACTTCCTCTATTGCCACCCAAATATCCAGCAATTAGCAGACTAGACCTACAGATTCTTCACATTCTGAAGCTGTTAAAACAAACACTTGTATGCCCGGTGTAGAGTTTGCTCACCAGCCCCCATGATTTGTGTAGGCTCCCCTGTCCATCTAAATGAACAAGCCAGGGCTGCTGGTTCCAGGTAAAAGGATAAATAAGTCAAAGGAGCCTCAATCTTAGCTCTGAACTCCATCCAAACTTCAGAGGAAAAGATTTACTAATCCCCTGTTTACAATACAAAAATAGTAACACAAAAACAAAATCACCTGCCATTAGCCAACTCTAATCTAATCTTTCCTTGCAGTAATAATTTTACTTAGGGTACTTCAACACTAAACTTGGCCTAGCATGCACTGAAAAATGAACTAATGACGGAGGCCTTATGTATAAGGTATTCTGGGGAAAATGCAACTCCTTAGAATGAACTGGGGTAAAATGTGAGGATTAAAATCAGAATTAGCAAACAGGATCATGAAGAGAAAAGTCTTTTCATTTTCCATCCACATACTATTCTGCCTTCACTGGGCCAGCATTAATATGGTCTCTGCTTCAGAAAGGCTTTGACTTTCCTGCCATTATCCTAGTCTTGCTTTAACACATACTTTATATTAGAATGCGTTCCAGGAAGCATATGGCATTAGAACTAGGTCAACCATTAACCAAATAACAGGAAACTGCTCTGCAGCGCACACCCTTCAAAAGCTTGTTTAATGAGCTGGCTCTTCAGAATATGTCCTTCAGTGAGGTTGGGACTAACAGGATCCATGGGTTTCTTTAATGCTGCAAGGTCACCTAATACCTAGAAGGCTTCTGCACATAGTAAACTTTCAATGATCTAAATCATTCCATTGAAATGTTCAATAACTAAAGTCAAAGGTGAAGAAGGATGTTTTCTGAATCTGCTTGACCATCTTCAAAGAACATGACTATCATCCTGGTTCCGTTGCTTCATTCTTCCAATTTTGTTAAATTGATAGGAAATACTATATACTCATCTTTTTTTTCCATGACATTTTTCTCTATATTCCTTGAGGCTTCCATACCACCAATTTACCCTACAAAATACATGCCACCATCCATTTAGACTTAATAGGTCAAAGAAAGTCCTGGAAAAAGACCTATCTTCCTCTTTCATATAAAACTGCAAATGAGTTTCCTCCAGAACCAATGGCCTTGAATCACTGAATATTCTTGAGTTTGAATTTTTCTTCTCCAGTGTTTCAGACTCAATTCTATGAAATTTAACTCTATAATGCACTGAAGAATCATTCAGGATCATACTAGTAAAATGTCATCTTCACATTAGTATCTTTCAAAAGCTACCAACAAACAAATTCTCCTTGGCTGCTTTAACCTAGACTGCTAGACCTTTTTTTTTTTTTTCATGTTTAACAATCTTTAATTCAAATGTAAAAGTTCAATACAAGCCATTTATTGGGCTTGAGATTTGTTGGTCTTTTAAAAACAAGAAATGGGGAAATGCAACAAAATGATCTTTCCACTTTTCAAAAGCTTTCAAGTAAAGGACAGATCACAGGGCCATAAAAGATCCATTTAATCAAACCCACTGTCAGCCCCTATCAATTGTCCTACACCCATTCCACAATCTTAATACATATTCCTGAATGAAGATTTACAGTTCAGCTTTGCTTACATAACCATTTAAAAAATACTCAGCACCAGCGTGCTTCCTATATGCCAAACAAATCATGTAACTACTTCAATATGCATTTCTTCTTTTTAAAACAAAGGGGGCAGTTATTTGTAGAAAGCAATACTTAGCCTCCAGATACATTTCCCAGAAATGGTATATGCCATTCAAAGGCCTAGGCACTCTCATGCTTTCAATGTGGAATATCTAACCTAATGTGCATAGAAGCATGAATGGCAAAGTTGAAGATCAATATTATAACTATTTTTCTATTTATTTGAAGCACAGTAAAAAAAAAAAATTGGTACACTTTGGAAATTCAGTGACACAAGGTACACTGCCATAACTTGAGGGACATTATACAGTAAAAAAAAAAAAAAAAGGAAATAAAAGGAAAAAAAAACTCTCCTGTTCCAAACACTGCATTACATCTTTTTACCTGCCCAAACAGACCATTTACAAATATTAGGTCAATAAACGGCTAGACTGTTAAGACATTCTTACTTCAAAATGTATATAATATGGGTTGTAGAGGTGGGTAGTTTCCTTTGATTGAGAACTTACATTAACTTCCATTTTTTAACTGAATGCTATAGGTCTAGTGATGTTTCAGGCAGCAATGACTGCTCAGAAGCAGCTAAGAGACTATTTTGTTTCAGATATGTAGGCATTTTTAAGGAACTGATATTTAGGAGCAATATAACAGTTTTTAAAATGCTAGGTTTGGTTTATAGACTCCATACATTTTGATTGTGTACATCTGTTTTAGGCACTGCTCAAGGCACTAGTGAACGAGGGAGACTCAGCCTGCCTTTCTGTAGCTTCTAGTCTAGTCCTGCTCAGGAACTCATTATGAAACAAATCAGTGGTTGGCCTTCAAAGCTGATCAGCTAAATTTTAACTGAATAAGATCTTTTTCCTGAAACCAGTCAATAAGGCTTCCTGCGTACCAACACAGAGTTGCACGCTGGACTAGAGGTGGCAGAAAAAAGGCTTGTAACACATTAAAACTGCTAAGACATTTGGATTCTAGATAATCAAATAGCTTACATCTGTGCCATTCTTGGAAAATTTCAGGTTTACTATAGAGGAGTTAGTCATGTAGCAACAGTCAAAACAAAAAACCCGAACCTCATCTAAGGAATTTAATATATAATCTATTACGGAATGTTCAAGATAGCACAAACAGAGGGTAAGGTACTTTTCTTCCCTTTTACCAGATTTTGGAGTCATGTTTCACAGGGGAGCACACTGGCTTTGAAAAGTCACCATATAACAAAAGATACTGCTCAGCTCAGCCTCTTTAGCCAAGAAGGTATATGTTTACCAATCTCACCAGTACAAGCTTCAAGGAGCGCTCAGTTGGGATTTCATGTAAAACTCAGGTATATTCTGACTTCTAATCAGATAGTCACTGTTTAACAGCACTCTACCTATAATAAGTATTTAATAAAAACTCAAAGATGGGAAGGAAGAAAATCAGGATTTTTTTTAATGTGTCCACTATATGTCAAGCTCTGCACCAGAGATTTATTTTCCTGATTTCCTTTATTCCTCATAAGAACTTTACAAAGTGGATTTTTTTTCCAGATAGGGAAATTGGGGATCAAAGATGAAATCATTCCCTCAAGGTCACCCAGTTACTCACTGGCTCTGAGGTCTATGATCTTTCCACTATACACCATGGCCCTCACCACCAAGGTCCTCACAGGCCTACCAATACTGACAGAAAAGGGTCCCCCTTCAATGTGTCCTCTGAGCTAGAATCAAGTGCTCCTCCCTCATATGAGTGCACGCTGCTGCTCTCAACATAATCTCCAGGTCTAGTGTTTGAAAAGATGGTCTAGAGTTTCTCAGAGGGCCCAAACACTGATGATGGAACAGGGTCAAGCCAGTTCCTAAGATATGAAGCAAGATGAACTCAGCAGGTCCTCCTGCCAACTGTCCTCGTCCTTACTCATCTGGCGAAGCATGCCAAGGCCTGCCTGGAATGACGCAGGAAAGGGTCACCATGGGTGATCCTATACCCCTCCAAATTGTTACAAAATAAAACCTCAGTGCTGAGACAGGCTGGCTCCTTGAAAACCTGCCAATGTTGTTTTGTAGGAATCAGAATTCTTAAAGAAACTATTCGTATCTATCAACCTCAGATTTAAACCCAGGAGGTACAGAGTAACGTACAGGTCTAAAGGTGAAAGGTCTAAGAATCTGTGCACCCAATCCATCTTGGGAGTTCAGGTCCCCACACTGCCTACTAGACATTCCTTTTTAATTCACAAAGGAACCAAAATGTTTTACTTTTCCCTTAGACTGAAGTTCTGACTACAAACACATTTAAATAGAGAAATAGAGATGAGTATCAGTTATAAAAGGCCCAACTTAAACCATTAATAAAATTATATCCCAACAACCACTCTTTCTATTCTAGCAGCTCCACAAAACTGACACCAGAAAGGCAGGATCACTGAAATTTAGAGCTACTTAACATAAACAAACACAAAGTCCACACTTGGGTTACGAGATGTGGCTAATTTTAGATGAGTGTTTTACACGGGATGAAATGGAGCCTTGGACTTCTCACTGGTTTAATGCAGCCCTCGTACCTACATTTAGCCAACACCACCTCAAAGTTTTCTCAACTATGGAAAACAAGTGGTGAGGTAGCTGAAAGAAGGAATTCATTTCTGCACTGTGAAGTTCTCACAGGCAAACCGTCCAGTCTGTCTGTCCCAGCTCCTGGACTGCACAGACTCAGACAGCATCATGAGCTGACGCCGAGAAGATTTCAGCATTTAGGAATATCTGAAGAGTCAGGCTTTGCAGTGCTTCCACTGATCAGCATCTGAGGCAAATATTCATTCAAGAGAGGCTGTGAAAATCCTCCTGAGCGGGTGGCAGAAATTCAGAGGGCTCTTGGTGATTACGAGCAACTCTGTGTCCCATTCCTAGGAAAGCTCTGGAATACTCCATGCCTTGAATGCATATAGAACACAGTCTCGGATATTAGAAACAAGTTAAATATCATGTTAAACTGCTACAAGGATCCACGATTCCAAGAGTCAGTGAGTTGCTCTCTCTCCCTTTAACACAGCTGTGAAGTCCACTGAATGTCCAGCCAAGTGTACTTGTGAATTTCTTCCCCTCTCATGCCAGTGAGAGGACCTGGTTTCAGCCTAGTGGTGTGATGTACTTGCTCATCAGCTTTCAGGTTTAACAAGGGAAAACAATCTACCCCTCAAATTGTAGAAGCCTTCTTTCCAGGGTAACTAGACAATCCTGATGGCTCTCTCCAGTTACATAGCAATTATGTAATTGCTAAGCTTTTGCAGAATCACTGGAACCATTCTGCAGCCTTCTACCGACTACAGCTGCAGCACAATGTTCCGAGATGATTGCAGGCTTTGAATGGATGGCCGGTCTCAAATCTGAGCACAAAGGGACATACAATGGGATTCCATCTCAAGCACAAAGATGCTCCTGCCTAATGAAGCCCTTTCTCCTCCTCCCAGTCTGGGCAGTAAACTCTTTCCTTTGCCCGCCCTACATGTGTGTGGAATGTGGTTTACTCTGTTTATGCTGACAGGTTCCAAAAGAGGCAGAAAAATCAGCTGAAGTTTTGCCATGGACCATGCACAAGGTAATCATTTAACACATAATGTGAAAGCTCCAGAAGAGGACAAGAGACAGGGTTGGGGGGGTGGGTGGAAAGCATCTCTCTAGGCTTCCTGCACTGGCATGAAATGACTGCTTCCCTTCCTTCTGCCAGCTCCAATCCTTCATGTTGACATTACACATCCTGTACTGTAGATCCACCCCCATGCTGCTGCTTGCCCAGCTGAATTATCTCCTGCGTCACAGCGGTGGTAACAGAACTGCTGGCTCGGCAGACCTGAAAGCACCATTTCAATGCTTAATGCATTCAGCAACTGGACACATTACCAGTGTGTCAGGGCTGGTTTGTGGCCCTCTCAGCAGCCATGCAATACTTGACCTAACCTTCTGCTAACCAGATGGTCTGTTTGCCTCTTGGGACCAAACCATTAAACTTTACTTTATTAAATTCTATCCAAATGTGGGGACAGTTTACAGCAGCGTGTCTGGTTCATCTCCAACAGGGTTGCTAAGATGAAAATGACCTAAAAATAACTGGAAACTCTACTTCACACCAACAGAGAACAAGATATTTTGGAGTAAATATTTAAATGATCTGCCAGATTACGAACCACAGCAGCACTGACTATATGGTTAGCAGATTATATTGTAAATATATACACACAAAGATGTAGACATGAATGCATCTAAACAGGAATCCACTACCCACAGCCTAAGCCACTCTTCACCATCCCCTGGCTCCAGGCTATTTGAATGTGGCTGAGGACACCTATCTCCATCATAATCACTTAATCACCAAAACAAAGAGCCTAACACAACTGTGATAGAGAGATCTCATATCCCCTGGGTTTGACCACCTAGGCATACTGCAGTCATGCTTAGTACTCAAAAGGAGGAGCTCAGTAAGTGTTCGATGAATGAATACAGATATGGGCACATGTTCCTTAAATAAACAGCTTCTATAAAACACATGAAGATGAAGACACTAAATTCTTTCCAACTCTATCATCATCCCACAACTGCTAACTAAGTATGTAAAACCAGGCATTGGATGAATGGCAAGAGCATGCCATCTGTACCAGAGTCATTGGGTGGCCCCTAATTGATCATTGCAAGTGAACTGTAGAGGTGGTCATTTACTGGGCCCCTGGCAGGGTGCTGAACACTTTACATATATTATGCCTCTCAGGCTTCACCAGAGAGAGAATTCCACTTGAAAGATAAGAAACTGGAGCAGAGGAGCGATTAGGAGCTTGATCCAGGTTCACAAAGCTAGGAGGTGGCAGGCAGGGGTGTGAATTCAGGTCATACCCCAAAGTCAATCACTTTCCCACTACTCTGTAGTCACAAATAAACAAGGATCCTTCAACATGTCAAGAACTGAGCACATATGACAGTGACATTCCCAAATAAAATACATCCCTTAAAGAAGTAACCAACTGTTAGAACTTAAAGTATAATAAAAAAATAAAAATAAAAAAATTAAAAAAAAGAAGTAACCAACTGGACAACCTTCCCACTCCCAGTCTTTAAGGGGTCCTAGGGAGTCCAGGATTCAATCCCCACTATTTCATCCCATATTTCTTACTGTATTGAGGGCATTCTGTACTAATAACCACTGCCACAGCCACAGCTACATCTCTACTCCTTTAGTTTTGAGTTCTACCCTTTGAAGACCAAAAATCTCTCATTTAGGAGAATCCTAGAGATTTGAACACCAGTAAATAAACACAAGGTTTTTCTTTCCTCTTCAAATAGCTCTGGACACAAAGTTAATGTGGCAACTCTAAAGTTTATTTATAATTTAAAAATAATAACATTCTGGCTGGGCACAGTGGCTCACACCTGTAATCCCAACACTTTGGGAGGCCGAGGTGGGCAGATCACTTGAGGCCAGGAGTTTAAGACCAGCCTGGCCAACATGCTGAAACCCCATCTCTACTAAATATACAAAAAAGTAGCCAGGCATAGTGGTGCATGCCTGTAGTCCCAGCTACTCGGGAGGCTGAGGTGGAAGAATCATTTAAACCCAGGAGGCAGGGCTGGCAGTGCACTGAGATCATGCCACTGCACTCCAGTCTGGGCAACAGAGCAAGATCTTGTCTCAAAAATAATAATAATAATGATAACAACAACAACAACAACATTCCAAGGACACCTTTATTTCTCTGGAAATTTCCCAAATGTAAAATAAATAAATAAATAAATCATGAGTACTTTGCTTGTACAGGTAGAAAATCACTAGATGGTTTTACCAAAGAACCACTTACATGTTCTTCATCTTTCCCACTAACATTCACACTACCACCACCACACCACTGCCACACCACCACCACACCACCACCACCAAAGCTACTAATGAATGTCCTTTTGGCCAGACCCAATAAAGTAAGTCTGGTTAGGCCCTACCAATGCCATTCCACATTTTCCACATTTTAAAATATCACCTACTCTTAAAACACTCTAAAATTAGTCTCCTTATCCATAAGGTCTGAAAGCATCTGATATTATAGTACATTAGTAAAACTAAGTAGATGTGGACTATTAAAATAAACATTTGCACAGAGAAAACCGAAGCATTTCTAAGCCAGGCTACAGGGCAGTCCTCAAACTGGCTAAGAGATACCTATGTGAGTAGAGCAACAGTGAGGCAGACAACATTTATATAAACAGCACAGCCAATATTTTCTCTGCAATAAGGACAATTTTCTTAGACATATCATTTTTGCCAGAATGATACCAAACAACAGGAACAGTAATAACATCTTTCTTCTGAAAAGCTTGAAAAACTTCATGTTTATTAAAAATTGTTCCCCTACAACACTCCAGGGAATAGCTTTGCAAGGTCAGGTTGAAGGCGTTGTTACCATATAAATGTACTTTTTCCAAGAGGAAATGGCATCATTCTCGGGTAGTTTACAAGCTCCTACTGAATGCACACATAGCAATACGGAGTGCTGCTTCATCCACAGACCATCAGTTCAAGATGTAGTAAAGTCTACCTGGGAATGGACAACTGCAGCAAAGACTGCTCATCAGGAAAGGGAGACACAGACACAGCACAAAATTAAACAAGCAGGATTCCAAAAACTGAGTTTAAGACCAAGAACAAAATACCTAATATACTGACCATAGATAAATGGGGCTAAGCCCTGGAGAAGATCTCTGCCTCAGTTTCTCTATCAGTGAGGAAGGAAGAAACTATCACTTTCAGTGGCCATTATGAACCAGGACTCTTAGGCACATATTATTTTTTAATCCTTATGTTAGTTCTACAGATTCAAATTATAATAATTCTTTTTTTTTTTTTTTTGAGACAGAGTCTGGCTCTGTCACCCAGGCTGAAGTGCAGTGGCCGGATCTCAGCTCACTGCAAGCTCCGCCTCCCGGGTTCACGCCATTCTCCTGCCTCAGCCTCCCGAGTAGCTGGGACTACAGGCGGCCGCCACCTCGCCCGGCTAGTTCAAATTATAATAATTCTTATTTTACTAGGAAATCATGGGGACAGAGACGTTAAATGACTTACTCAAGGTCCCACAGCTAGTAATGGACAGAGACAAATTTCAGCCTCAGCTTGTGTGGCCCCAAAGAGTATACTCCACCCATTACACATCACTTTCTTAACAGAGACCCCTGCACAGAGAATTGCATTTTCACCCCAGAAATTCTAAGAGATGACTATTTGTACTCTTGATGCTTTAGAGAAAAATAAGTGCCTAGAGAGTATCTATCTCTATGTATAGAGATATATGTGTGTACATATACATACATATACATGTATATACACATAAAGCAATTTATACAGTAGCTGAGTTCCTAGTTGTTCTTTAGACAGATGTATTGCACTGAAGTTCAGCCATGGTATGCAAGTTTTAAGTGCATTATTTTCCCATATAACTGCATGTCACAAAGGGAAGGCTGCCAAATGACAGTCTGGCCTAGTGATTCACGGTGTCACGCTGACATACCCACACTGTATACTGTATCACTTCTGATACAGGTTGTTGTTTGTATTTCCTGGAAATCATTGACTTCATTTGGGAGATAAACAGCAAACAATGTCCCTAGTAATGACATGTTCCTTTTTATACCGGAACACACTGGCAGCAAATTTCATAATTTGGAGGAAAGGAAGGGGTGATATAAAGTTAAAAGTTCTCGATTTACAGTTCCCTCAAATCTTAGTGATCATGTTGCTAAGGCATTATCTTAAACACAGATGACTCTCTTTTTCATTTTAAGATTATGCCTTATAAAGTAAAAGATCTATTCAAATGAATCATATTCAATCGACTTAACAGGTTTCATGTGCTGAGGAAAATAACAATCCAGCCAATTTGGGATTTTTATGCTTCAAGATTCCTATTTGCTGATTTATGAAAGCTCTGCAGTTATACTTGACCCCTAAAAACTTAAGAATTTCTTTTTCTGTAGACACCAACACAAGCTATACAATATGTGCATGGTCACAGACAAAATAATATTGCCATGACCTTTCTACTAAGATGGGGTAAAGATCATGGAAAGGGGGCAAGAGGGGAAGAAAGAACAGGCAGAAGCACATTGGAAACATCAGATATTCACCGTTGAGGAGCTGCTTCAAATAAGATTCCTAACACTTACCTATGCTGGGGTCAATTTTGATCATTGTAGTTGACGTCTAGAAATGGGGTTATGAATATAATTATCATGAAGCAGCAATTGGGCAATCAGAACCTAATTAAGCCCACTGACTAGATTATCTTGTTTTCCCCTAATAATCACCTAACATTTAACACTTGCTAATTTCAGGACCTATGGGTGATGTTCATTCATTATTAACAAGCTTCAGCCACTGGTCAGAAAAAGAATGGGTGAGGTATTCTGAAACACTGAGTCAACCATGGGGCAGGGATGAATTTCAGGAACAGCTGACATCTGTTCTTCAACACCACTTCAGTTCTCAGGCCCGCAAAATTGCTAACTGGAGGCAAAGCCATGGGAGAAGATGGAATGAATGACAAAAACTTCCACACAAGTGGAAGGATACAATTCCATCTCCTTAAATCCGTGCTATTTTATGTGAACTATACAATATACTTTTTAAATTATCATAGAATCTGTCTTTGAAAATGTGGTTTTCTTTTCAAGAGAATGAATGATTTCTTTGCCAGGCCTGCACACATGAACTTTCTACATTTACCTCCTTAGAATATATCCCAAGCTTCCTCTCCTATGGAGCCCCTCACATTGAATGTGTTCGCAAATTCCCAATTCTCACTGTATCCACAAAGATATGTTGACCCAGTTCACCTTGTTTCCTGCAAAGCAGTTCCTGAGGGTAGTCTGGGTAGGTTTCCTCAAAGAATTAAAAGGAAAACTGAAGAAGCCCATTGAGAACTGGTCTTTGAGACAGGCTGCTCTCTGAGGGATTATCCTAGAATGCTAAGCACTACTGCCTAGGGTCACAGTTTATGCTGTCCGGGGCTGAATGGAGTTCCTATTCCTCAAATTAGAAATTCCACCCTAAGAACAACACGCTTCAGTTCTATTTTACTCTCTTTAACTATACAGTTCCATTGTTCACTTTATATGTTTTTTCTGAGCTTTTTTTTTTTTCTATTTTAGTCCTTTATCTAAGAAAATAACGGTTTTTATAAATTGGGTAGATAATGATATGGATGAGAAGTAAAAATGGATGACTTTGTGGCCTTCTCTAGTACACTTTATAAACAGGACATGTGTTTATCCTTCTGCAAAGGTTTTGATTATGGGTCTGTCTGGGGACCAGAGATCAACCGAATAGATCCACAGCAAAGTTAAGATTTTATAAAACCACCACTAGTTTCTTCAGGGCTGAAGAGTCTACTTAGCAACTAATGTCCAACCACCGTTTGCAGAAAAGCTACGCTCCTGGATACCGTAGGGATATCTGGATCTGCTCTATCTCCCTTAGCACAGTGTGTCACTCCATTAGGGACATTTGTGCTCATCCATAAACTTCCTTACTACGTTGTAATGTTTCAGAGAGAGGCAAATAAAACCAAAGCACTCATCACATCTCCATGATCTAAACAGAGCACATGGTGATCACGAAAAGGGGTGGGGGGTACTAGTACCCACACTTTTAAGAGAATCTGCACCATGCCCCAAAATGACCATTGAAGAGTAGAACTAATTTTCAAACATCTGCGTAGCTGTTGAGAACACTTCTCAGGCTGATAGTAACCAGAGCCAACACAGGGCACTGAGTTGTCAAAAGCGGCCCTATGAAGAAAAAAAGTACAACACCTTTTCTGCAAAAAAAAAAAAAAAAAAAAAGTCATACAGCACATCAACAAGTAGGTGGCTCATTTTTTTCTGAGTCTGATATAATTTTAAAATGTTTATTCCCTGAAGTGTCCCCTACATGGTCTCTTGCTTTTTTGCCCTATCATCTCCTCTATAATTCAGAAAAGGGTGCTCTTCAGTTAAACACACTTCCTCAAGCTATTACAATAAGTCATATATCTCATATCAACCAATATACTATAATTAATTTTCCATTATTCTCAGATTTCCTTCCAGAACTCTAAGGATATACTCCTGACATAAGCAACTGGAAGAGATAAACCATCAAGAACATAAGCTATTAGCAGATGAAGTAATAACCAAGGCTGGATCCCACCAGTTGAGAGCCAGGCCTCTGGAGGCAGTCCCCCATTCATGTGAATCCTGGCTCCCCTACTTTGCAGCCTCATGACTTTGGCTAAATTACTTTACCTCCCTAAACCTCAGTTTCCTGTACCCTATGAACAGTCCCTGGTTCATATTAAATGTTAGAAAAAAATAAAAACCATTGTCGAGTATTAACTGTGAGTCGGTCCAGCAGGGAAGACAACATTTTTTAAGGTCCTATGTGGTATTCCGACTCTGTAGAGTTGGCAGATTTTTTTGATGAAGCAATCATATTTATTTTCTATTGTTCTTACCCAATATTAGAACAGACAATATTCAATTGACAGCACAAAGGGGAGAAGTTCTTGCAGCTGAACTCTGATATTCAAATTAAAATGGTCTCTTCTGAGGACGGCACGGTGGCTCACACCTGTAACCTAGCACTTTGGAAGGCTGAAGCAGGTAAGGATTGCCTGAGCTTAGGAGTTCGAGACCAGCCTGGGCAATACGATAAAACCCCATCTCTATTAAAATACAAAAAATTAGCTGCACATGGTGGCTTGTGCCTGTAGTCCCAGCTACTTGGGAGGCTGAGTCAGGAGAATTGCTTGAACCTGGGCGGTGGCGGTTGCAGTAAGTCGAGATCGTGCCACTACACTCCAGTGACAGTGCAAGACTGGGTGACAGAGCAAGACTGTCTCCAAAAAAAAGAAAAAGAAAGAAAATGGTCTCTTCTACAAAGAATCCCTTCCCACTTATTGTTATTAAATACTAATTAGTCTTCAAAGACGACTAAGATAGAAAACACTGAAGAGAAAAGATTCTGGGTGATAAGTACTTGTAGCTGGTATCTATCTTTGGTCATCTTCAGCTATAACCCAGCATTCAAATTGTACCCCAAATGAAGGACCCCTCCAACAGGCCCATGGCAATCTGGGTTGAATGGTGCTCAACTGCTGACTAATTAGTCATAACACAGAGGGATGATGTAATCAGGGATTAGAATGGCTAAACATTCTGGACCACAGTGGCCTTATTTTGGATTTTAAAATGTTGGGACCGGATGGACAGACCAGCCTGTGACGCTTGGCTCAAGCCAATGGCTGAATCCCAAACTGACGCCAAGTAGTAGTCCATTCCTTTCCCCTCTGAAAAGGCACATCTTTATTCTTCATTTCTTCTAACACCCACGGCATAGGTAGAGAAGCTCTATGGATCACTTTAGAGAGGACTATCACATTTTCTGCCCATTAATAATGCAGCTATTTTCTGCTGTGCTCTATTCTCTACCTCGTTCATTTTCCAGGAAAATCTCCACCTAGGCCTACTTAACCAGTTCCCTTGAGTTTCCATCTGTCCTTTATCAGAAAGGCTGTAATTGTAACCCCAAAGTCACATAAATTGTCCTCCAAACCCAATTCTATTTTTTACAATAGGAACTGGCCAAAGAATGTGGATCTGAGCACTGGTCTTCATATTTCACACGTGTTAGGTACCAAATTACAAGGTCTTTTTCTACTTGCTACATTGCTTTCTTAAAAGCAATGCCTTACTTCTTCCCGTAGGCTCTTCCCAGTGGACAGACTTCTTCAATTTGGCTAGTCCATTATTTTCCTGTTTCTCTTCTTTTTTTCCTTCTCCCATCCAACCAGTCACTCCTTCCCAGCAAATTTCCACCATATAATTACAGTAATGCTTTAGCCTACTTTCCTGTTAGCTTTAACAACCTTGTCTATTTTCTACTTGTGCTGATGCTACTGTTTGCTTTTCTGACGGGCTAATCCATGTATCCTTTCAAGGCCTAACTTCCCTACCATGATAGCAGCTGGAGCTCTAATTCACAGGTGCCTTCCAAAGCTTTTCATTAGCAATAGAAATGAGATGGTTTAGAAACTCATTTCTTAATCTGCAGGTGAGTATTGGAACCTTTGTGCAGCAAACATCTTTCAAGTATCCCACATTGTGCCACTGCACAATTATTTTTGGAGTAATAAGGACAATGTTAAAGCATATTTGCAGTGTTAACGGGGAGAATTTTCCCTTAAAGGACATGGCTCCCATCCCCCAGTGTCTGGCATTTCCCAGTAAAAAGAGAGGCACTCAGCTGACATGAGCAAAACCAAAGAATAATGGCATTACCTTCTTAAATCAGAACAGGAAAAAGAAGAATTCCAAAATCTGGAGGCCTTAGCGTGTGTTCTGGTTCAACTGCCCAGACGAGAACTTAGAGAGTAAGTTTGGCCTTCCCCAGCTGGGCTCTGTGGCGACTAAGCCTCTCCACAAATCCTGGGCTTAATTACTTCTGACACAGTTGTCTCACCTGGGCCTACAGCTCCTTTTGCGCTCCAACCAAGCTGAATCCAAAGGTAATACTTCGCTTCCTCATCTTGGGCAAATGTTTAATTTCCTACTACGTGATCCTAAAAACATTTTAATCAGGATCTATTGGTTCCTAGTAGAATTTTCTCCATCTTTCCTGGTGTGGTATTTGTTAAAATTTGTCGATGTGAAGGTCTAGCAAATAACTTCCTGAATTATACAGTTCTCATCTTCAAGTATTTATTTTTTGAACAAATAAGTACCTATCAAACTTCCTTTCACCCTAAAGAACAGGGTCTACTCTTTGAATAAGGTTGGGGGTAAGATGTGGACAGGCACAGCACAAGTATTTTATTAATATCCAGAAGCAACATGCAGTAAACTGAATAAGCAAACACATGAAAGCAAGGAAATCAATACCAAAATACCCATGACCTGGCACACACAAAAAAACCTTCTCTCCAAGAATAACTCAAGAAAAAATGTCTCCAGCTAGGAATTAGGCAAGAATGCTTTGAAGACACCAAGTAATCTGCTCACCAGAAGTAAAAGGCAATGCATTTGTAGGTGACAATACTAGCACCTCCTCACACCACACCACTCTATCCTTCTAAGCCACGAAAATAATTAACTTTGTGCTGGAATCACACACACATCCAAAGACTTTAAAAACCCTCTATGTGCTTCAGCTGATGAAGATAGGAGGACTTAGAAAAACGATAAATTTTATGATAGCATTTCCAAGCACAAAATGTACATCCAAATTCCTTCCAATGGATTTCCCTTTTATCAGTGTGTGCAGTTCTCCAAATACAAAGTTCAAGGGGGAAAAAAAATCCAAAAGAGCTTCCTAGCATAATGCAAATACCATCTAAATTCATAAAAACCCATTTTCCCACATTTGGAAACTTCTCCTGGGTCTTATAAATCTAAGAGACAGTTCAACTTACAATTATCTTCTCTCCAATGCCCCCCCAACCCAAACTTTTTTCTTCTTCCTTTAGTACTGGCATGCAAACCATGCTGTTTTAACTTCTTTCCTGTTCTCCCAGTTCTTCTGGAACATTTTATTTTCGACAGTCAACTCATTTGGAGGAGTGCCACACTGAGGTTCAACTGTTTACAGCGTTAACTGTGTTTCTGCCAGAAGTCCACATCCAGCACTACCTTCTCCAGACTGCCTCCTGAATTAAAAATTGATGCATTCGTTTGGAAGGAGCTTAGGAAATGTGGAAACTTCCAAACATCACTCTTCTTCTCTGCAAAATCACTTTTGCTCATCCAAGAAGACAGAAGTGGAAACCCATTGCACCTTTCCTTTCAGGACTGTCCCATTGCCCATGGTTAAATGTTGTTTGTGTTGTTAAAAGTCACTTTAAGGATGATTTCATGTATAGTGGGAAAATGGGAAAAGGTTAGCCATTGGTCTGCAAGAGAGCTGGGCTCCAAGAAGATACACGGAGGGCACATTTTGAATGAGTAAGAATATTGGAAAACCACCAGTAATTGTTTCAGACTGGATTTCACCCTCTCAGCCATTCATCAGTATTACAAAATGGCATCTCTGAAAGGAGCCAATTTAAATCTGCACCACGTTGCAAAATAGATCCTCAGAGTCCAATTGTGGGCACTATTGTAAGTTGCAATAGACTCACACAAACTTCCAAAGAAGGGCATTTGAAAAGGGCTCCCAAGCCCTTGGATGATGGAATGAGAGAAGAGAGCAGCAAAAATGAAAAGAAAAGTACAGCTGCAAACTCAGAAGCTAACACTTTACTGAATGTCACATGAACAAAATTGGTCTCTGGATCTATGAATGAAACCACGCTCAACCCTGGGCTCCCCAACATGTTAAATCCAACTAAGAAAAGTTCATACTCCTGCCCACTAGTGTATGAGCACAGAGTTTCTCAGAAAGCCGTGGGCCCTGGAGAAGAGAGCGGCTATTTCACAACCCTCCACAATCAAATGCAATGGGGTAGTGGAAAGGGCACTAGGCTGGAGTCGGCCGACCTGAGTTCTAGGCCTGGCTTGGTTACAACTGAACTTTCTGACCTTGTGCAATTCACTTCATGTCTTTGTGCCAGTTTCCTCTTCAGTATAATGCAAGTGGAGGGAGGAGACTTAAACTAAATGATCTAGGGCCTAAAACAACTAGCTTCCAAATTGGAAGTTCTGCCTGGTGAATATTAAATACCCAATAGTCCTTACTTATAGTGTACATATTTGTCACTTTTAAAATAATTTTATGTTAATTTCTACGTGAGAAATAATATTTTTGCTCCTCATCCCGAAACTTCAGTTTTCACTCCCTACTCCCTAGAGTTGTTTCACATAACAGTAAGTGCCTCTTTTCCTTTCTTTCTTATTTTTTTAAGCAACCTTCCCCAAACTAAGACTTGTGCTATTAAAAGAGCTTAGAACTTCCCATTTCCTTGCTAGGGCTAAAATTAAACTGTCCATTCCTTAGGGCCCAACATAACATCTGCCAGATGTCTTGGCATATCACACAAGGACAGGAATTTTCTTCTAGCATTATCTACTCTCCTCTCTGTTTTCTCATAATCAATTAATAGGTCACCAATACCCAGCTAATGTCTCTCTCAAAGCCATCATACTCCATAAGCATGTGAAACTCACAAGATACTTGCTTTTACATACACTCACACACACTGACTTTTTTTTTTTTTTTTCAGTTCACTGGATTTTAGCTTTTGAGTCATGGAAATATTCTCCCTTTACTTCTGTTGAATATACCAACCCCCCCAGTCATACATTCATATCAGATCCTTAGTAGTAAGAGTCCATTATGTATCTCCTAATTGTGACTGCAGCATTATGAAACAGCATCTCTGTTCTCCAATTATGAGTTCAGAATAGCTGATACAGTTTTGTCAATTTCATGATGTAGTGAAGTGTAAGTCTGAAAAAGGCACATACCATAAAGAAGATAAGTAAGGTTACCTTAACCAAGAAATCGCAACATCAAGGAATAATTTAAGACAGAGTAGACCCGATTAAACTCCATCACACAGAAAAAAGGACTCTTTCCCATTGCAACTTTACCATTCCTTTCTTTCAGGAAAACCGACCACAAGTACTCTAAAGTCCATTAGTAGAGTTGGATTTTTTTTCTTCTGCTGTCTTCCGGAAGACTCATTAGGAAGAGTAGATAAGTTTTGTTTTTTTTTTTCTCTAAAAGTTGTCTCCAACTCCAAAGAGTAAGGGGGAAAAACAATTCCTCGGGGAATGTGGTCAATGAATTAGACTGACATAAATCCAATATGAGAAATATTATGGAATGTGAGAATACAACAAGAATTTTTCTTATGGCAGTGTGCATCATAGCTCACAAATATTTCTCCATGATTTCTCCTTGTGATATATTAGAGCCATGGCAAAAATTTGCATAATAAGCCACATGAACTTGTTTCATAAACAAAAATGATCTTTGAGCTTTGACATTAAATGAAAATGTCTGATTTAATACTTTTTATTTCTCTCATAATGGTTTATTCAAAATACTTGTCTTAATTCAAATGGTTATGTCTAGAAAAACTCAAAAAACTATGTCCTTAAATATTATGGTGTTTGCCATGTTGGTGAAGGGCATCAGAGATGGATGTGTCTTAGATAACCAGTTAGAATGCACTCCCAAATTCCAAGATGCCTCTTAAATACCTATTTTTCCCTTCCAGAAAAGTTCAACTCTAAGACCCCAAAACATTTGCTTGCAAAGTAAAACATGTGGAGAGTCAAACAGCTGGACTGACAACCAGTCAGATTTTTCCCCCCTGCTGAAATAAGCAAATGAACCAATTGTCCTGCTATCAATAACAATAAAAAAAGGTATCATGAAAGTTTGTTTCAAGATCAATATATAATGTACTTATGTTTACAGAAACATACATGGTTAATTAGATGTAAAATTATCTGGTAATTACTTTTCCAAATAACTCTTTATCCACTGCATCTGAACTTCCCAGTTTGGACACCCAGTTTGGTGCATCCATTTATGCATTAGCAAATTTAAATATAATATTGGTGAAATTTCACTTAAGAGCAAAAGTAATGGGATCAAAAGATTACATTCAAAAATGAATAATAAAAGTTATGATTCCAAGTAGGATTTTTTTAAAGTGCCCTTGGAGGGGCCTAGGTTTTTCATAAAGGAGCAGAGATCTAAGAGAAGTATTTTTAAATGAGCATACACAACAACTGAAACCATACATTTTTGTCTGCACAAACATGGTTTTACTTCATTGACCATGGACAATTATCAGCTAAAGAACCATGTATTTCCCCTCTCCTTTCACACCCCTCAGAAGAACAATAACCCTCAATTAATGACACAACAGTTTGGTTTGAAAAATGTGATGTTGTCATATACAGCACTGTGCATTTACTGAGTGACAGTGCTACCAGCTACTCAACAGAATATAATTACATCTGGAATCTAAAACCACTTCAATATGCACAAAAATACTGTAGACATAAGGAAATTTACACACAAAAATCTGACACATAATGAGAAAGCAAAGCAAGAAAAATGCTGTTATAAGTTGCTCACCCATGTGTTCCTTATTTCTGTTGAAGCTGGTACCTTTCTATATTTCTTCTTAGTTGAAAGCAAGGTCCAATTAGCCTCCTTAGAGTATATTAATTGGTTCTGAATTTCCTCCAAGTTTTCATTCCACCGTGGAGCCCTCCTCACCTATCTTCAACAGTTCATCTAAAATTCTTCCAACATCTTCCCTCATCCTCAAGATGGCTACCTCACCTAATGGAAAAGCAACATCTTCATGGTTGGCTTTTATAAATTCCTGAAGCATTTCGGGATTTAGTTCTTCGTTTGGGTCAATTATGTACATTCTCTAGAACTAATATGTGAAGAGCTCCCATCACTGCGTGGACAAGGGTAGGACTGGGTCCTTTTTTCAAATTATCCTCACAAAATGTCTTCCTACGTGTTTAATAAATTCCTCCCAATTAAAAAGGTGAAGATACCTGGACATAAGGTTTTCTCAACTGACATTGTGTTTTTCAAATTTGTTTCCATAGTGACATTGTTAAGAAGACATACTGGTATTTCTGAAGACTTAGAGTACTTCAGAACACAGAACAAAATAGCCGAAGGAAAGGGAAAGGGGGAAACAAAGAAACGAAAAGAAGGCCTAACATACA
Organism: Trachypithecus francoisi; assembly: GCF_009764315.1. Taxonomy (NCBI): domain Eukaryota; kingdom Metazoa; phylum Chordata; class Mammalia; order Primates; family Cercopithecidae; genus Trachypithecus; species Trachypithecus francoisi. The sequence continues at coordinate 79,281,207 of NW_022681461.1, forward strand.
AATGGAACGACCTGAAGAGAAATGGAGAACCTGGAGAAACTGGTGTTAGTCAGTCTTAGAGTTCCTCTGAGATCTTGCAGGATTATTCTTATTATTTTTAATATTTGCAGAAATCAACCCAAATCAGACAATAAAGTCTTGCAATGCATCAAAACATGATGATGACCAAGCCCTAGAACTCAAAAAAATCTCAGCTTAGGGCCATCACCATCTTCACAAGGAGGAAATCACATTTCCTGGTGACTTTCAGGAGACCTGGAGCAGTTTAAAGTTGTGTGAAGACCTCAGTGGAAATGTTTTAAGGTTTTTGCCTTGCCTTTCCTGAAGGAGGTCAAAACCCTTCAGGTCCACTCAAAAGGAGAAAAAAAATTCCAAAAGTTTACTTTAAAATGGAAACAAACGCCTCAATAACTTGTGAAAGCACTCCTTTGGTGGAGAAAAATCTGAGGAACCCTTAAAAGCCCTCATTTCCTTGCATAATGAATAGATAGTGAGGAACCACCACAAGGTTTCCCTCTGGAAAGAGAGAAGGAGTAGGCAAGCAAGCCTCCTCCTCCTCCAGCCATCACCAACAGAGCTTCAAAATGGAGACATCCATAATTTTATAAACACTTCTCATCTCAGCTTTGTCTCCTGGAAACCCGCTCTCCTCCATTTTCTGGTGGAGTTACAACATGACACGGCTTACCTGACTCAGTTCCCAGCTCTTAACCAAACTAGTCACTTCCTCCAAAAACCTGCAAGCAACCTCCAGAAACAAAACCAAAGCAAACCAAACAGCCAACACAGACACTCAGACACAGCCCCCGGGAGCCCTGGGAGAAAGCCCCAACTGGTTGGTCTTTCCCCATCCCAGACGCGTGCTTAAAAATGAAACTTTTTTTTTTTCTTGGTTGGGGAGCAATATAAAAGGAACTCCAGGCAGCCTCCCTCCCTCCCTCTCTGTAGGTTAGAAGCTACAATGAAAAGAAAATGAGGGTTCCTTCAGGAATGGTGAACAGCCTGGAGAATGAACGTGAGAAGGAGCTTTGTGTTTTGGAGTCTGGACTGGAACCAAAGCAGACAGCTTGCAAATGGAGGACAGGGAGATAAAGAAAGGGAAAGAGGGGCTGCTCCAATGGGGGGCGGCTGCGGCTTCCCCTCGTGCCTGGAAAGAGGGCAGACCCCTGGGAACTGCACCAGGAGTGAGACGCCCCCCCCCAGGCCCCTGCCTTCCTTTCTCCCTTCCTCAGGAGAGCCAAGCGTGTGTAATGGCTTCTCGTCTCCAGAAACCGTTGTCCTCCTCCACCAGACGCTTCTGAACCTCCAGCCTGGAGACAGCTCCTCAGCCGCTCCTGAACCTGCGCCCCCCACCAGGCCGGTGCCCCCCGCTCCTCGCCTCTCTGTTCACCAGCAGCACCGGCACCAGCAGCTGCAGCAGCCACCCCCCGACACATCCCGACCCCGCATCCCAACTTCGGGGAGAGAGAGAGAGAGAGAGCGAGAGAGAGAGAGAGCGAGAGAGAGCCAAATACCTGAGGAAGAGGGGGGGTGCCAATCCGCACGGCTTTGCCATCGGGCGGGGGACAGGCAGACAGAGGGGGGAAAGGAAGGAGAGGGACAGAGAAAGAAAGAGGTCAACCCGCTCAGGTCGGGGCCGCTCGCTCGGAGCTCTCCCTCCTCTGACCCTCGCTTGCTCCCTCTGGCTCTCGGCTCAGGTCTCCGGCCTCCCGCCCTCCGCCCCCCTCTCTGTCCCTACTCCTGTCCCCACACTCGGAGCATCCGTCCTAAGCCTCCAGCTCTCTTCTCACTCATCTTTCATTTTCTCTTCTCTTCATAGAACTACACGAAATTAATTAAGCCACCGCGCTCACTCCCCCCAGCAGAAGGAGCAGCCAGCAGGAAAAGCACAGCCACCTCTACTGCCACCACTACCACCTTCTCCTCCTCTTCCTCCTCCTCTTCCTCCCTCGCTTCTCCTCCTCCTCTTCCTCCTCCCCCTCCTGCTCTCCCTCCTCCCCCTCCTCCTCTTCTCTCTCGCTTCTTCTCCTCTTCCAACAGCCAGTCCATGCAGGGTACTTCCTCTCCTCCCCGCTCCTCCAACCCTCCTTGGCCGAATGAATGAGCGCGTTTGTGCCTCCACCACCCCGCGCTCTCTTCCCCGGAGCACTCGGACCACCCCGAGGTGGTTGTTAATTGCAGTAACTTACAGAAGAAGCGTCCCGGCGCCGGGAGGTGCTTCGGGTTCTCCAGCCCCACCGCCTCCTTATCCTCTTTCTCTTTCTCCTCTTCCTGCTCGGGTTATTGTTGTGGAAGTTGTTTGGGAGTCTCATGTGCTTCTGCCGGGTCTCAGCAATGGAGGATCGCCATCTTCCCTGCCTTCCTCGGCTCCTCAGACTCGCTGCAGCTGCAGATGACCTGAGATATCCGTCTCTCTCCCTCTCCCTCTCTCTCCCTCCCTCCCTCTCCCTCTCACTCTCTCTCTCCCCTCTCTCCTCTTCTCTCTCCTCTCCTCCCTCTCCCTCGCGCGCTCTCTCTCTCTCCCTCCCTCTGTGTCTCTCTCTGAATAATGAGCAACCAGGGGGAGAGAGAAAGCAAGACAGAAAGAGAGAAGGAAGACAATCTTCTCCTGCCACACAAAACGCCGGAGCACCAGGGGGTGCGCGAAGCCTTTCTAATAACAACAACAACGTGCAGGAGAGAGGAAGAAAAAAAAAGAAAGAAAGAAAGAAATGAGGAAAAAGGCTAGGGGAAAAAAGAGGAAGAATTATCCAAGAGCTCGAGAAGAGCAGAAGGAGAAGCTGGAGGAGATGCTGAGGCTGCTGCTGCTGTCCCCCATCCCCCCTGCTGAACCCCAGAAGGAGGCAAGGTGGTTGCAAAGTTAAGGCTGGGACATTGTCTTTGTCACTCAGAGCCAGGCCAGTGAGATGCAAGAGGAGGAGGTGGCGGCGGCAGAGGAGGAGGAGGTGGTGGTGGAGGAGGGGGAGGAAGAGGAGGAGAAGGAGGCAAAGGAGAAGGAGAAGGGGAAGAGGGAGATGAGATGAATAAAGACCTGCGGAGAAGGCGGTGCGAGGAGCGCGGCCGCCGGGCCGAGGCGTGCGCGCTCGCGTCCCGGTGGCGACCGGCAGCCCTGGCCCGCAGAGGAAGCCCCCGGTGAGGACCCTGCCCGGCAGCTCATAGCGCTCCCACCGTCAGCTCTGCCCGAGGCGCCGAGCCCGGGCCCCAGAGGGTCCCTTACTTGCATCCATCTAGAGGCCAACCTTTGCAAAGAACATACATGGGGAACTGGAGGTTGCAAGTCTAAACCCAGATCAACCACGTGGGGCTTTTTAATCCCTTTCCAGCTTGCGGTGTGAGTATTTCCAGTGAAAAGCTCAAATTGTCCATTACTGGCACGTATTTTGAAGTCTTCTCTCCTGAAATAAAGGCTCATTGTGCGTTTTATTTCTTTTCTGATATGGAAGGTGGGGGGTGGAGGAGGAAAAGAGCCCATCATTCCTAGCTTCGGAACCACCACTTTCTTTTCCTAACTTGTGAAATGTTTTGACTGCGCACCAGAAGAAAAAAAGAAAGCCTGCTTAAATAACTTTACACCCTCCAGCCCCGCGTTGTTTGCACTTTCTGGCTGATCATCTAAAGGCTCGGAAAGTAACAATCAGCGCTCCTAATGATAAGGTGTCATGGTGTTGAAGACACGCGAGCCAAGATGAAGCTTTCACACCTTGAATTTTTATTTAGTGTAATTTCCTCCGTATCATTCAGAACTATTTCTTTTGCAAAGGAGTGGTTCCCCCTCCACCACCAGGTCGAAAGTGTCCTAAGGCTTTAATTGGACTGGGAGCGGTGGGGGGTGGGGGTGGGGGTTCTACAGTATCAAAAAAAAAAAAAAATCAATGCAGCAAGTCAGGAGCAATTGAAGTTCAAGGGCATGGGCTGATTGTACCATTTCTACTTCTCGGATCTTGGAGTTGGACATCAACAGCCTCAGGAGAGAGAAACGCGCAGCGCGCGGGGCAGAGACCTTAATTAAAGTTTCTTTTGTCCGCGTCTGAATTGGGGGATGTTGCTGGATTCCTTTGCATTGAGGAGCGCGCATCCGGTGAAGGCGCGGTGTTAAGGATCCTGGGCAAGACTGTCCTCTTTAAATACTCGCCCTTTCTCCTCCTTCCCCCCAAGCAACAGTCCGAGAAGATATATACCTATAAATCCACACAATAAAGGAGGAGGAGACGCGCGCGGAGTTGGTTCCCATCCGATAGCGGGGCTTCATAAACAGATCTAAATCCTCATTTTCCAGGATTTTCCCGTCCCTATATTCCTGAGCAGAATCTCTCACCCCGAGGCATGATTTCACCCACTTCCAGTCAACACTTCCTGCCCTTTTCTCCTCCCACTCACATTGAAAAGCTCGGGATCCCTAAAAGGGTGTTGATGGCGGGGGTGATAAATAAATAAATAAATGACACTCTACGCGTGCGGTGGAGAAGAAAGGAGGGGGAGGGAGAGGAAAGGCGAGGAGAGGGAAGAGAAGTAAAGAGAGGAGAACAAGGCGCAGAAAGGACAGAGGCGAAAGGGGAACGGGAGTCACCGAGAAGAGAAAGAAGAAAGGAGAGGAGGAGGACGCTGAGGCTGTTTCGGACTGAAATGATCCCGGCTTTGTGCGGCTTTCGGAGGACTCCCCCTTCCGAGTGCCCGGAGGGACCTAGGGAAGTCCTCCTGCCCCGAGCTCCTCCCCACCGAGACCCAGGGGGTGTCTGAGCACTGGCCGCCGCCACCCCATAAATTCCTCGTGGCAAACGGAGGAAGCGCGCCAGGTCTCCGCCGTCCCTCCACTGTCCCGGCTGATAATTTACCTCTTTGTCTTTAATAAAAAGCTGACTTTTTCTGTCAAGCTCTGCACCGGGAAAATAACAATCGTATTTCAGGTTGAAAGCTCCTATTACTGCTGGGTTTTGAAGAGGCTGCGATAAAATCTTCATCGACGTGAAGGTACCTTCTGGGTTGGCTTGGGTCGTAAGTCCTAAGATGGGGGCCGTCCTTCCCTGGGGGCAGGGACGTAGGGAACCAGGCGGGTGGGGAGGGAGGAAGGAGCGACGAGGTCAGAGGAAACCTTGGGTTTCCAAGGCTCCTGGGGCACCAAAGGGCTTCCCGCAGTCGGGGAATTGAGCCCTGGGGAGGAGCCTTTTGCGAGAACGTGAGCGCGCCCCAACACGCCTCAGACCTCGTAAACCCACTTGGCAAAGACCAGGGAAGCGGCTGGCGCACCGACTGCGGTGAACTCAAGAAATTAACCTGTGCTGCAATTAAACGGGCTGCCGCCCTTTCACACTCACCTCGAGCGACCGAGATAGAGAGAGCTCCCGAACCGGCCGCGGGGGGACCTGGCTCCACCCTCCCGTCCCAGGAGAAGAGGACAAAAAGGGGAGATGGACTTGGAGGTGGCCCCGCCCTTCACAACGCTCCAATCCTTGGAAACCAAACCTCCTCTCCAAGCCTCCACGTCTAGAAGGGACAAAGACAGCGAGGAGATCCAGAGACCGACGGGGGAGATGGTGGCTTTCAGGCTTCTGGTGTGGGTGCATGGGGGAAAGGTACAATGGTTAAGTTTCCATCCCAAATACGGCACCACACGATGGTCTTTAGAAGACACACTCGATCTTTGGTTTAGAAGCAAATTGACTTACTGAAGCTGTGAAGCGAACTATCGCAAAACTCTCTTGCTTTTTGAATGTGGGGGCGATACGAATTCAATTAATGATGCCATACACATCATCTTTTCGACTTTTTAGAAGTCACAAACGCTTTAACTCCCCAATGAAAATAATTGAAAGAGGTTAAACATAAAGGGAATGGGCTTTTCTTTTTTCTTGTTTTTATTTGGGGCAATTTTTCAAATGATTTTTTAAAAACTGTATAAAAGCTGGGTCAGTCAAGGAAAGCGCTGTGGCCGAAGGTTTTCGTGAAAACCTTAGTAAACTTGGCATTTAAGTAACAGTAATTATGCTTTGCCATTAGCAGACCATTAAGATAAACAAGAGAAAGTTCACACCTCCTGCTATTTCGTTCCCTAAGAATATTCACAAAGATAATACCAGGCTAGTTGGTAGGTTATCTTCTCCATTAGGAGGGTTAATGTTTAAATTTGTTAATTAAAATACAAAAAACTTGGTTTCCTACACAGCCAACAATATGAGGGAAGTCTCATGGGGACATCCTGACTCCTTGAAATTTACCTTTTGTTACTTTATCCTGTGGCATTATCCCCTGGAGTCATATGGGGTTTCAAGACTATTAATGTTGCAGGGAATGTGAATATGTTAGAAGTCTGGACTTTCTTCTCCCTTATCATTGGTGACTGGCATACACACTCCTCATAAAGAGAAATTATGGCTCATCAAAAGAGTGACTTTATCAGCATTAATAGAATAATAAATCTTGCACTTTTAGTTCAAGAAACAGTGAAGTCTTATAATCAGAATGACCAATGCAAATATGATCCATTCACTTGCCCAACTCTCAACAGGATACAGATAGTCTATAAATCATTTTAGTTTTTAAAACCTTAAAAAAGCAAGGCACCCAAATCTCTCAAAGGAAAGTGTTTATGGGGGGAAAAGGGACTTCTAGCAAACCTGCAGGAAGAGATCATGGAAAAACGAACAGTCGGTCCAGAAGCTGAATTAGATAGAATTTCCACCAAAGCAAGAATGGATAGATGTTCTAATGCCGTTGTTTCAATATTTATGTTCTATCATTTAAAAAAAGAAAAGTATTCCTGCTTCCTGAAAGCTATTAAAAAAAAAAATCCAGTTGATAGCCCCATTTTCTAAATTCCAGCTGGAAAACTGTTCGAGTTGATGATTTTAGCAAAAGGAAGAGTAGGTGAATACGATGTGGCTTTTTAACCACATTTTACACATCTTTTAACTTGGTGGTATTTCCCTATGTAAAACTTCCTTTCTATGCAATGCAACGTAATCTTTTTACTAATTGAGTTTGTGATTTTTTAATGAGTTATCTATTTTGAGATCTTGACTCTTGTTGGAAATTACTCAGTCTTCAAAAAATTTTTCTCAAAACTTCAGACTGGATAATTGTGGACGCTCCACATATCAAAAAAGTGAAGTCACTAGCACACCTTTCTAATCTCTTCCAGAAAAATCAATATATTGTCATAAACCCATATTTAAACATATATAACTAGGTAACCCGTGTCCATGCCTAGGGAAAAGTGACTAACAGAAGACAAAGGGGGATGATTCATGATTCTGAACAGCCCTCAAAGGAAGAGACATTGCAATGACTTACATTAAACTTACTCCATGTGAATCTTTGTATATATGCCTTTGGATATCAAAGATATTTTGATAGTGATATTCTAAAATTCAAAAGAAAGTCTTTCTTCCATAGGTAGTAGTTAAATTTACAGTTCTATCAAACTAGTTATTGTAATATGTAATGTGTAATTTCATTCGATCATTGAGTGTTTAGCATCTGTATTATGCCATTCTCAGAACTGAGTACTAGGGATACAAAGATGAATAACTGAAATGAGTCAAATTTTTGATGCATGATCTACTTCATGAACCACTAGCTTCAATATCACATTACTTGGATATAAAACTTCAGATTTTTTACTCAAAAGCAATACCAGGATTTGGCCTATGATGAAACTATAATTAATTTGAATATTTCTGTTCTCACAATGAAGTTATTAAGGAGTAATATTTTGTCAAAAATTTTGGAGTTCATTGTAAAGCCAATGTGTTGGCTTAACTCACAATTTAACATGAAATTCTTCCTCAAAGAGATGTTTTATTTTATTTTATTTGATGGAGTCTCACTCTGTTGCCCAAGCTGGAGTGCAGTGGTGCTATCTCGGCTCAAGGTAACCTCCACCTCCCAGGTTAAAGAATTCTTCTGCCTCAGCCTCCCAAGTAGCTGGGACTACAGGCATGCACCACCACACCCAGCTAGTTTTTGTATTTTTAGTAGAGACGGAGTTTCGCTATGTTGGCCAAGATAGTCCCAAACTCCCAACCTCAAGTGATCTGTCCACGTCAGCCTCCCAAAGTGCTAGGATTACAGGTGTCAGCCACCTGGCCTAGTCAACTTCTTAAAAAGGCAAAATAACAACCTTAGATCAACTAGGGTTAGATTAACCAAATTCTGAGGACAAGACTGAAGTGAAAGATTGCCTGAAGCATTGCTTCCAGCAGAAAGACCAGCATTTCTAGGTTCTTACTATTTGTTCTCTATCTGAAGCTTAGAGAAAGGAAGTGACTTATTCAGGAACACACAGCTGGTAAGGAGCAGTCAGCCCTAGAATCAACACTTCAATGGTAGTTTCTCCAAAGTTACCGTTCTCATATCACATTCAAGATTTCTTCTTATTCTTTTCCTTTTTTGTGGGGGGGGAGGGGATATATTTTCATGTAACTTGGTCCTGTTATTTAATTAATATACATTTTTAAATGTCAACTTTAAAATGTTTTTAACTTCATCATAAGCAATAATATTCACAAATCACAGGTCTGATGGGCCATTTATACATTTTCAATGCATATCAAAATACATATACTATTATCACAATTGAAAGAAAGATTTTTGCATTAAAAAATGTCTGATAGTGTACTTGCTAAATGGTATGCTAATGGTAAGGAGTGAGAGAGATGGGGAGGAAAGTGTTGTTACAATTTGTGTGTGTGTGTGTGTGTGTGTGTGTACAAACGTGAATCACTTTTGTAATTTAAAACATTTTTAAGAAAAAGATTATGTGGCATAGTAGTGGCTAGCACACCTCCAAATTAAGTCATCTCTTTGTATATTCTTACTAGGAAGTAAAAATTAGCACAAATCTTTTTTAGAGCAATTTAACAATATACATTTAAAGTCTTAAAATGTTCACACTTTTGTGCCCTTAATTTCTATGCTTAGAATCTACCCTAAACAGAAATGAAAAATATATATATAAAAAAATGCTAAAATAATCAAATATAAGTGATTAAGATAAGAGGAATAGTTACATAGATAATAATCTATTCCCATTATGACATATAAGTAGCTTTATTGTTTGAGAATTTGTGCTTAAATAGAAAAATGGTCCAATATTAGGTAAAAGACCTGGATACAAAATTATGATCATGAATTACTTTTTTTCAAATTGTATACCCCAAAAATCACCTTGAATGGAAATATACCAGCATGTCAACAGTAAATTGACTTCTCATTATAAAAAATTTAGAAAATTTAGAACATATAGATAAGCTATATAAGTTATATAGTTATATAATGATGCATATATATATATATAAGCTATGGAGTCAGCTGCTTTGTTTGGACTGAATTATCAATTATCTTTTTCAGTGTTTAAAAACATTTTTAAGTTAAGTGATAGAATCTACTTTTTATATGTCTGGTAATTGTAAATGTGTCTCAAGGAACATATTAATACTGCTAATGAAATAGTGGTAATCTGTTCACAGATATTTTTCCCTTCACAGATAATATAGGAAGAAAGTTTGAGTGGGCATTTTAAATATATTTTATATAGAAAAGAAAATTTAGGACCAAAGAGATTGAATGATTTAACCTAAGGTCATCCAACACTGATGGTATAAAGACTAAAATCCAAGTCTCCTCATTCCTACTGTTACATTTTGAAATCTGTCATGCCACTACAGTTCAAAAATATTACCAAATATTAGCAAAAGAAAATTACTAATGGCCAATATAAAAAAGTTCAACATAGCATTTATATTGTATTCATTATCGTAAGTAATCTAGATTTAAAGTATATCAGAAAAGGTATATAGATTATATGCAAATATTATGCCATATTGTATAAGAGACTTGAGCATCCGTGGGGGTCCTGGAACTGATATCCTTTGGATACCAAAGGATGACTATATACTGAATGTTTGTGAGTGTGTGTGTATTTCCCAGTTGTTAAGAGCGTATATAATTCCCAGTTGTTGAGAATATGAAAAAATCGACCCTATAATTCTCTATTAGTGAGAATGGAACTATGAAAAGTTTTATTCTTTCCAGATATATTAAAAGTCTTTTATCCAGGAATTTAACTTTTGGAAATTGATTTAAAGAAATATTCATGACTGTCATCAAACTTTTATGTATAAGGAGATTCACTGTAGCATCAATACCTAACAGCAAGTGATCAAAGAAATTATATTCATTTATGTGGTAGAAAGTTGTATAGCTATCAAATTCTGTAGGAACTGTCAAATGACACTGAAATATTTACATGATTTTTTGATAACCAAAAAAACAGATTTCAAAACAATGTACATAGTAGTATCCCATATTTGTGTGTGTGTGTGTGTGTGTGTGTGTGTGTGTGTGTAGCTAGGCATTGAAAAATAATCAGACAAGTATAATCAAAATGTTAATAGTAGTTTTTTCCAGGTAATGTCATTTTTTCTAGCAATGTAATTATGTATACATTATATATATTTTTTTCACTCTGGCTTTTCAGATTTTTAAGCTTTTCTACAATGAATATATCTCTTTTGCAATTAGGAAAAGTGTAGAGCTTGCAAATAAATTTTGCCAGCCCAAAATTTCTTCCATATCATAAGACTGGCCAAATCAAATGTTTTTCTAATGTATAATATTAATTCTGAGGTTTTTAAAATCATTATTTAAACACACACACACACCCCTTGAAATTCTTGGTGACATATCCATTTGATTTCCCAAACAGCCTTGACTCAGGGTTCAGGGCATCCAGTATGCAGTATGCTAGCACAAAGTTGACTTTGCATCTGCAAACTACCAGCCCGTGACCGCACCCTTGTAGATTTCATGTTATTTGCCCTTTCACCATAACATGAAATCTACACATACTCTCTTGTCCACTAGGGTGTGGTTTGATTTCTCGGCACATTACTAATAACAGTGTTTCACAAAAGTTACTCATTGGTTATGTTTTTTAAAGTATCTAGAAGGCAGAACAGGTTTATTTTTAGTATCTTTCTGATGTTTATTCTGAAAATTTGCTCATTCCAAACAACAGGTTTTATGTGAACATTTATTGACTTAATATTTAGAACAAAGATGAAACCAAATCTAGCACTGAACACCTCCTCACTGGTTTCCACCTCCTGCTTTTGCTAGTGATGACCTTGGACAAGTGTCTTAATGACTCCATGCATCAGTTTCCACATTTGTAAAAGAGGAATAAATTAAATACTGATAGGATGCTATGAAGATTGAATAACATGTATATAAAGTATATGGGAGTCTGTATCTGTAAGCTGATATGCTCTAAATCCTTAAACCTTTACTGTGAGGCAGCATAGATGAAGCAAGAGCTCTAATTTTGGAATCAAGAGATGTGTCTAGTCTAGAAAATCAAAACCATAATATGTGCCCATGATCTTAGAAAAACAAGCCATTACTATTTAAATAAATAAAGCAACAACAATAATTTAAAAATTTAAAACCCTAAACATAATGAATGGTATCTAAATTCTGCTATTGCTGTTGATTTGCTGCTTATTAATTCATTTTGTCTTTTGCAAGAACTAATCAACCAGTTATGTGAGAGTAGAGCAAACGCTATTATTTTTAAGTGTAAGAGAAAAACCTAAAATCAAGGAAGCTTTGTTTGCTGATATCTCAAATACAAGAAACAGTTCAGTATGCTTAGAAAAATCAATGTTTTGTAGGAATTGTTATAATAAATATAAATAAATAAACTACAGCAAATAGGAAACATTTTATTTCACTTCATTTTTTTCTGTTAATTGCACAGACCACCACTGTTCCTTGGTCTAGCTTCTAGTCAGCAGCATTCTGCTGGAGCACAATTGGAAAACCACTGATCTATTCCAGATGAGAAAATCGTCTCAAGGAAAAGTGATTTGCCCAGGGTTACATACCAAGTTATTGAAGAAACTAAGATCCAGACTTACTCAATCCCTCTTCATGGCTATTTCCATTACATCCAATTTGCCTATCCTAGCAAAAGAGATTTCCTTGAGCTGGTATTGAACCAAAAGTTCAGTTATCTTCTTTCCTTCCTTTCTCACTCCTTCTTTAACTTTCTCCCTCTGTCCCTCTCTGGCTTTTTCCTCCCTCCATTCTTAACTTCCTTCCTAAGGTTTCTCAAAAATGAAAACCTGTACTTTATGTGACAATGATAATTAACTGCTTAGTCAATCAATAAATAATTTTTATGTTTTCTCGAGGCCGGGCGCGGTGGCTCAAGCCTGTAATCCCAGCACTTTGGGAGGCCGAGACGGGCGGATCACGAGGTCAGGAGATCGAGACCATCCTGGCTAACACGGTGAAACCCCGTCTCCACTAAAAACTACAAAAAATAGCCGGGCGACGTGGCGGCGCCTGTAGTCCCAGCTACTTGGGAGGCTGAGGCAGGAGAATGGCGTCAACCCGGGAGGCGGAGCTTGCAGTGAGCTGAGATCCGGCCACAGCACTCCAGCCTGGGTGACAGAGCGAGACTCCGTCTCAAAATAATAATAATAATAATAATAATAATAATAATATTTTTATGTTTTCTCTAAATTATTTTGATGACTTTCAGTTCATTTGATTTTCTTTTCTAATTTCAGAAGATTAGTGGAATAGCTAATTGTGTTCTCTATATATCAATATCTTCTGTTCTTTGGGAGTATTTGGAGTTATCTTTTACTTTTTTTTCATTTTTCATTCTAAAATAAGTTTTATAGGCTTAGGATCAGGAAATAAAAAAGACAAAAGAAGCATATGATTTTTCATCTGGAAAAATATAATTGTTTTATTTCACATATAAATATAAATGGAAAATATAGCACTATTCTGCATTATCAGGGATCATATTAAATAAAAAGTGTTTCTTCTGGTTCTTTTGCATTTACTCTCTAACATGGAATACTCACAAAGGAATTATTTCTATTATTCAAAAAGAAGGACAGTCAATGTTTTCATTTGCTGTATGATGAAACACAGAATTTGAAAGTAGTTGAGACTTTCTAAATGTTATGGACAAGAGATTATAGGATCATGTGGTAATCAAATTAACTTTGCGCATACTAGAATTGAGTGGTGAAGCAACTGACATGGAGAAAGAACAGCAATAGTGATCTTTATTACAGTTTCCCTTGACTATAGCCTGTAGCTAGCATCTGTCCCATTCACTTAGGAGATGGCAAAATGCAAGACAGCCCCAGCTAACTGTCACCTGAACAACTCAGGAATATATCCCCTCATCAGGCAGAGGGATGTAGTGTCTGTAAGAGATGGTGCACAGATTGTGTTTGGAGGCTGGGGAAAGCCCTCACGTACTACATCAGTAACAGGAATCTCAAACATCTGTAAATGATCCTCACAAAGCATTTCCACATACATTTCAAAAACTATTCTCACAACAACTTGCGACATGAAGATTATTTCCTCTGTTTTGTATTTGGAGAAACCAAGGCTCAAAGTGGTTCACTGACTTTGCCAAGATCATTCAACTAGCACTGGGATTTGAACTCAGAACTTCTGATTCCAGGTAGCACCCACCACCTTTCCTCATTGTCAAGTATTAAACTCCTGATATAGCATGGTAATATGTCTTTTGCATTTATGCATGTATATGTATATATGTTTTTTTATTATGTAAGTAATATATATTATAGAAAATTTAGCAAACAGAAAAGTCTGAAAGAAAGAAAAATATTTAGCCCTCAAACACAGAGGGAACCTCTGTACTTCTCCCTTGTGATTTGACAGTTTATGTCCTTTGCTGCTTCTTCTTATTATTATTTTTTTGAAACAGAATTTCACTCTTGTCGCCCATGCTGAAGTGCAATGGCGCGATCTTGGCTCACTGCATCCTCCGCCTCCCAGGTTCAAGCGATTCTCCTGGCTCAGATTCCTAAGTAGCTGGGGTTACAGGCGCCCACTACCAGGCCAGACTAATTTTTTTGTATTTTTAGTAGAGACAGGGTTTCACCACATTGGCCAGGCTGGTCTTGAACTCCTGACCTCAGGTGATCCGCCCTCCTTGGCCTCTCAAAGTGCTGGGATTACAGGCATGAGCCACCACGTCCGGCCCCCTTTGCTTTTTTTTTTATTGGTATGATGTGTGAGTGTCACACTGACTTATGTTAATTTGTAGATTAAGAATTTTAGCCCCTTATATAATAAAATATTTTTCTTAGTTTTAAATTTTGCTTTTAACTTAATAATGTTTTTTGATATATGGAAGTTAATTTTTGATATATGGAAGTTAAAGTTAAGTTCAAGTTTACCAATCATTTTCCTTACGCTTTCTACCATGAGTATAATATTAGGAAAGCCTTCAGAAACCCCAGTAAAAACAACTATTCATTAACTTGATTTTTAATCAGTTTCAGGAATTTTATCTTCATACTTAACTTTACAATCTTTGTAGAATTTATTTCAACATATGATATGAGGTAGAGATCAAACATAGTTGCTTTCCAAATTATTAACTAATTGTCACAGCATCATTTAAAAAACCTTTTACACACTTAATTGAAATGTTATTTTATTACACACTAAAATTTGATATATCGTAAGATATGTTTCTAGACTATCCATTTGTTTCCATTTATCTGTTTGTCCACATTAGCAAGTGTGTGTCAGTTTTATTTTTATTTACTTTAAACTGAAAAAGATCACAATATTAAATATTGCTTAGATTTTATTAAATATTTGAGCAAAACTTCCATATATGTGCATATATATGTATGTATATATATATAAAAATTAACTTCTCAGTCTGAATTCTGTCAGCATGTACACAAGTTTAGCTCATGACCCAAAACAGTGGTGTTTACAAAATTGCAGATACATTAGTGGGTTACAAATCCATTTAAAGCTTTACGTGAGCTTTTTTCTTAATATACAGTTGGCCCTTGAAAAACTCAGGGGTTAGGAGCACCAAAACCCCACCACCCTGTCTCCTGCCACAGTCAAAAATTGGTAGATAACTTTTGACTCTCTGGAAGCTTAAGTACTAATAGCCTACTGTTGACTGGAAACCTTACCGGTAACAAACAGTTAACACATATTTTGTATGTTATATGTATAATATACTGTATTCTTACAATAAAGTAAGCTAGAGAAAATAAAATATTATTAAGAAAAAACCATAAGGAAGAGAGACTGTATTTACGATTTATTAAGTGGAAGTGAATCTTTGTAAAGCTCTTCATCCTCGTGTCTTTGCATTCAGTAGGCTAAGGAGGAGGGGGAAGAGAAGTTGGTCTTGCTATCTCAGAGGTGGCATACGTGGACCAAAAGCTGTGTGTGAGTGGACCTGTGCAAACTCATGTTGTTCAAGAGTGAACTGCACTTAGATTCAGGATTCTGAGTTTAATATCTTATACTACTGATCACTGTTAGATATTGTTTCAGCTCACTGAGAAAGCAGTGGCTTTAAAACTCACGAAAGAAAAGAGGAACAAGAAAATTCAAGTAGTAAAAGAAAAGAAAAAAATAAACAAGATTATATAATAGAAAACATGACACAATGTCAGAAATAAGAATAAGATGTCAGAAATAAAACTATTTGGTTAATATGTTTATGTCCACTTTCAGAATAAATGTTAATAGATAATTTCTTATTTTCTTATGGAGATATAGAAACTCATACTGTTACACCCAATAGATAACCACAAACTTTAATCAAGTTTATTAAATGGGTTGTTTAACTCTATATATATTTTTCTTTTTTTGTCTGGGAGTCACAGAATCTGTCAGTTTCTGAAGGAGATATGTGAAATAAGATAGTCTGAGAAATGGAAAATGCAAATAGCTCTTTAAATACATCATAAATAAAACTAAATGATAAAAAATGTTTGAAATAAAATAGACTAACCAGAAGTCAGGTAAATATTATACAAAAGAAAGCAGAAAATATAGTAATATCAGGCAAAATAAAATCCAAGGTAAAAAACACAAATGAAAAGGAAGGAAGTTTTAATTATTTATTTAATTTATTCCTCCTATCACAGAGGAATAATTATATAGCTTCTTACTATGTGAAGTGTAATGTGTTATATATAGAAGGAAAAACTGACAAAAACTACAATGATCATTGTAGATTTGTAACATGCCTCACCAAAAAATGACAAATTAAATGATCCTCAAATACAAAGTTATAGAGGAGTTGAATGATACATTCATTAAACTTGATTAAATGGAGGTATGTATAGAACTGTGTGTCTGATATTCTTTTCTGGTACACTTGGAACATTTTTTTAAATGGCCAGTTATTTAGTCACACATAAAAAGCTCTCCAAGTTCAATAAACATCCAAAATAGATCACAAACATAATGCAATAAAACTATAAACTTAAAGGACACAAAACACAAAATACTAAAAAACTTTTAAAAATCTCTTACAATAACCCTTAATTGGAAAGAATGCCAAGCCAAAATGGCAGCCTTTTTAAGTAAAAACAACAGTGAGAATACTACTACATATCAAAACCTATGTGATGTGACCCAGTTGTAGTCACGTAAAAATTAATATCCTTAACTTTATTATTTAGAAAATAGAAAAAATCGAAAATATACAACCACTCTCAAATAAAGGAGCTAAAATTACACACAAATTTTAAGTAGAAAGTATTGAGTTTTAGAAACAAAATTCTATGAAAATGAACAAGTAAACTTTATCAATTAAACTATCAACTGAAAATCAGGTAAGTCAGATGCTGAAAGAAGAAAACACAAATATATAACATTAAACTAAGAATGCAGACATAACTACACAGAGGAGATTAAAAAGTTATGAGACTATTGTATCAATGAATTTAGAAATATTCGATAAAAAGAATAATTTTTTAAAAGTCCACCTAATGATGAAAATTGTCTTAAGAGGAAGAAGAAAAAAAAAATCAGTTTTTATAGAATAAAAGAAAACATTCCCTAACCTTCACACCAGAAATGCTAGGTAGATTCCAGTACACCTTACAGAAACAAATAATACACATTCAAATACACAGAAACAAATAATACATATATAATACATATTCCTGTGTATATGTATGTATATTAAACCTCTTACAATAACCCTTAGGTAAAAAGAATACCAAGCCAAAATTACAGCCTTTTAAAGTAAAAACAACAGTGAGAATACTACATATCAAAACCTATGTGATGTCACCCAGTTGTAGTAATGTACAAATTAATATCTTTAAATTTATATATATACACACTCAGATATTATATATATGTATATATATTCACTCTTTTTATTATAAAAGTAATGAATGCTTATTGGAAAATCGAAGAGTACAGAAAGCCTAGACATGAAAGTAAAAGTCCTATACTGTTTAAAGGTTTTGTGCTCATTCTTTGTGTCTAGTATTATTCTGTCATCTCACCATCCAACAAAGCAAATCAAAGGCATAAACAACTTTATAGCAATATTACTTGTAAATATGCACTTGAAACTCCTGTATAAAATATTTTATATAAAAATCTAATGTTGTATGAAAGGAATGATTCTTCATGAATATATAAGGTTATCCCAGAAAAGTAAGGATGCTCAAAACCAGAAAATCTATTGATGTTCCTTATTATATTAATTTAACACAGTAGACTTACCATGTGATCATCTTGATAGATGCCAAATAAGTAGTTGATATATTTATTTCTGACTTAAGAAAAAACAGCATAAAGCAAAAGTAAATTTTTAGTAATCTAGGACTAGAAGAATGCTTCTTTTATTATCAGAGTATCAACCAGAAATTTATAGCGAGAAACTTACTACTGAAATACTACAGGCATTCCTATTTAGGTCAGGAATTAAAAAGGGGAATACCTGCTATTTACTGATAGAATTCAACACTTCACTGAGGTCCCAGCCTTTTAGATAATGCAAGAAATAGTAAGAAGTATCAGAAAAATCAAAACCAAAATTTATTATTTGCAAATGCAAAATCAAAACTCTGAAACAATTCTCTAAAAAATTAGAGTTTGGTAAGGAAGCTGAATACAAGGAATATACATAAAAATCAACAATTTTTTCCCTATGTTAGTAATATCTAAATAGGTTTGGATGCATTTAGCTGTAGTTAGAGAAACTGAATTAAGTGAAGTTTAAACCTTGTTTCCTTAAAAGGAAATCTGGAGAAAGGCAGTTTGTCTACATGTTCAGTGGCTCTGTAGTATCTTCAAAGACTTCAGCAGTTTCCATATTTCTATCCCATCGTTGCAACTCCTTGCCTTTTTGTCTTCATATTTGTAGCCTCATGGCTACATTATGGCTACTCCAAACAGATATAATGTCTGCTCATCAGCACTGAAAGTAGGAAGAAAGAATGGGGATAGGAGCAAAGGGGCTTTCCTTGCACCAAGCAGTAAAATTTATCAGAATTTCCCTTACACATTTTGTAAAGGTAGGTGGCAAGTGTAGTAGGAAAAGTAAATACAAAGGAAATTATGCAATCATTTGGATTGCTATATGACTGGCTTACACCAATCATGATTCATCCTCTGGGAATGGGCACATTGCTACTTCCAAACAAAATCAGAATTCTGTTAGAAAGAGAAGTGGTCAGAGGGCTTCCTGGTAGATGACTCTCAGTATATGCCACTATACGAATTACGACGCAGGTATGAGATATATACCAAAAAATCAATATAGAGATAAAATCCCATTTACTCAACTGACAATTTTTCAAAACCCATAAAATATCTAGAATAAATAATAAAGTATGCAAGACCTGTATAATTATATTTCTAAAATTTACCAAAAGACGATAAACCATGAAAAATGGAGAGACACATCATGTTCCCATATGAAAAGCCTCAATATGGTAAAGTGTTGATTCCCCATATAATTATCTACAAATCCATAGCAGTCCTAATCAAAATGACATTTTTTATTACCTTAATAACTGATCCCAAAATTTATCTGTAGAAGGAAATGAACATTTAGAAAAATAAAACTACTGTGTAGACTAACTCCCCATCAGATGTTATAAAGATATAGTGATCAAAACAATGTGGAATTGGCACGAGAACAGAATACAATAGCAGAACAGAGAATGGGGCACAATACAGAGTACAAAGTCCAAACGCAGACTATGTACATAAAAGGATTAGTGTGCAGTCTACAAAATAAATTCTATAGGTGAAGAAAGCTAGACAAATGACTGACCTGAAGAAAATGTTTAAATTGTGTATAAGAAAGGATAAATGTTATTTGCAAAGAGTTCCAATAATTTGTTTAGAAAAATTAAATCTACATTTTAAAAAACAGGCATAGGGCATCATCAAGCAGTTGATAGAAGACATACCCAATGAGCAAAACACATATTAAAAAAGGCACTATTGGCCAGGCGTGGTTGCTCATACCTGTAATGCCAGCACTTTGGGAGGCCAAGGTGGGCAGATCGCTTGAGCTCAAGATTTAAGCCCAGCCTAGGCAACACAGTGAAATCCCATCTCTACTAAAAACACAAAAATTCGCCAGGTGTAGTGGCACGCACCTATGGTCCCAGCTACTCTGGAAGCTGAGGTGGGAGGATAACCTGAGTCCAGGAGGTCAAAGCTGCAGTGAGCTGTGATCACACCACTGTACTCCAGCCTAGGCAACAGAGTGACACCCTGTCTCAAAAAAAAAAAAAAAAAGACACTGTATCTTTACGTATGACATCTTTCTATCATTATTATTGTATTTATATTTTGTTACGTTTATATATGTTATATAAGTGTGTAAATGCATAGAACAGTATCTAACAGGAAGTTTTTGCAGATCATTTTTTATAGGTTGGAGGATGGAAGGCGGTTGAAAGGGGTGAAGAAACATTAACTATAAAAGGAAGTTTTAATATTTTGGTCTATATATTTCTAACTGCTCAAAATTTTCAAAGTAAACATATATCATGTTGCTTTTGCAATTAAAAATACTTGTAAAGGAATCGTTTAGCATTTGGATTAGTCAGACTAAGGTTCAAATCCTATATATTACCACCCAGTGGCAGTGTGACTTGAGTATTTTTAAGTTCTCAGACACTATATTTTTTGGTCAACAAACTAAGCCAAACATTACTTACTTCATCGATGTGTTAACAGACCCAACGGAATTATTATTATTATTATTATTATTTTGAGACAGTCTTGCTCTGTCGCCTAGGCTGGAGTGCAGTGGCGCCATATTGGCTCACTGCAAGCTCTGCCTTCCCGGTTCTCGCCATTCTCCTGCCTCACCCTCCCGAGTAGCTAGGTCTACAGGCGCCCGCCACCATGCCCGGCTAACTTTTTGTATTTTTAGTACAAAATACTGGATGGTGCTTCACCGTATTAGCCAGGATGGTCTCGATCTCCTGACGTCGTGATTCGCCCGCCTCGGCCTTCCAAAGTGCTGGGATTACTGGCGTGAGCCACCGCACCCGGCCCCGAATCGAATTATTATGAAAAACACCTGGCACACAGTAGGTGCTAAAAAAACGTTGGTTTCTTAAATAGCGATTTAGAGACAAATAAATTATAATC
This sequence comes from Trachypithecus francoisi, assembly GCF_009764315.1. Classification (NCBI taxonomy): domain Eukaryota; kingdom Metazoa; phylum Chordata; class Mammalia; order Primates; family Cercopithecidae; genus Trachypithecus; species Trachypithecus francoisi. Next base: position 79,301,670 of record NW_022681461.1, read on the forward strand.
TTTATCATTTGCTTTTTTTATTTGGGCTTAAAGGAAGCATGGGTTGATTAAGCAGATTTGATCAAGCATTTGTACTTGAAATTTTCATTGAAAGATGGCAGACGTGGTCTATGTTTTCAGATGAATTAAATAGTTATTTGATCATTCATTCATTTATACAGTGGATACAGTATTATTTACTATATGTCAATCAGTGTGCTAAATACTTGGGGGTGTGAAGTTAAACAAGAGATAGTCTTTTTTTTTCTGGAGGAGCTTGATAATTGCTTTAACTTTCCGCTTTTAACTTAGTGAGATAAATGCAATTCTAGAAAAATTCATAAAATGCTAAAGATATATAAAAGAATAATGTTGAGAAAACACAGAATTAGAGAATCTTTGAATTGAGTGGGACCAAGTGATCATTTCTTCAACTTCCCATCCCATGCAAAAATCCATTCTATAACATTCTTAGAAGACTGTCAAATACATTCTGCTAGAAAAATTATTACAATTTATTGAATATTTACTGTTGTTCCAGGCACTGTACTAACTCCTCATAGAAATTATTTCAATTCTGTCTGTGGCTACACTACCCTGAACGTACTCAATCTTGTCTGATCTTGAAAGCTAAGCAGGGTCAGGTCTGATTAGTACTTGGATGAGAAATTATCTCAGTTCAAACATCACAAAAAATCTGAAAGCAAGCTACCATTATACACAATTTACAGACAGAAAGTAATATCCAGAGAGGTTAAGTAACTTGTCTGAATTCCTACAGCTAATTAACAGGGCTAAAATTTGAATCTAGGTCAGCCTCATCTCAGAACTCAAGTTCTTAATCTGAACTAATACACTAGTGTCTGCACAGCTGGAACACTTCCAATGGTAAGAAATTCAATATATCAAAAGATAGCTGTTTTGCTTCTTACAAAGTTCTTCCCTATAGAGTGCTTGAATCTGTCTTGTAACATCAGTTTCACACCCCAACAAGCATCAAATGACACCTCTGTTTAATTGCACCTACTAAGACTATAAAGATGCCTAAGACATGGTTTCTACCCTCAAACAGTTTATAATCCTGATTTTTCTCTTTGGAGGAGCATGGAACACCTGCCCCTTCTACAGGACAGCCCTCCAAAGATTTACAAACAGCCTACCCCCACCCTCCTCTAAATAGAAAACACTTTACCTCCAACTGAATTTCTGATATTGTTGTACATCAAATAGCCTCAGTTCCTTCAATTGTTGCTAAATTTCCAGAGGTTGTTGGTCTATCATTTCAGACTGCCAAACTTTTTTAGTCTTGATATTGTTTTCCATTTTATTATATATCTCCCAGTTGTATGAAATCCTCAATCCTCAGAACCCAGTGTTTTGTGATCTCTTTGAAGCATCAAGCCAAAGGAGGGAGTTTTGAATTGTGTTACTAAAGACCTCTTTCCAAGATGGAATAGGTTCATTATTCAATTCTTTTTTGTTATCATTGTTCAGTTAGGGACGAATTCACCTAGCTAAGTTAGCATCTGATCTACTCTAAGAAATAAAAACTTGCTCTTGTAATTAGCATACATTTTTTTCCCCTGTATTTGTCAATTTGGCCTGGTTTATTCTTAATGAACCCATATAGGTCCAACAACCACTGCATTTTTTCCCCTAAATGCTCATAAATTATTTATTTCATTTATCTACCTACCATCTTTCTTTTTATTTCTTTTTTGGTTCTACAAAGGATTCAATTCAAATTATACAAATAAATTTAATACAAAATGGAAACAATAGTTAAAAAGTCTGAGCAAAGGGAAAAATGAGTAGAAAAATAACAGCAGCAGATGTAATATGGGCACACAGAAGTGTGTGGCACAGAGTCCTACAGCTGCCTTCAGAGTCAGCCAAAACAGGTAGGACATATTACTAGTGACATGGCATGTTGTGCAGAAAATAAAAGCAAAACGAACTTTTGTTTGTTTTGTTTTTTTAAACAAGAAGCAGAGCTTTTTCCTGAAGCAGATAAGTAAGAGAGCCATTATTTCTGTGGATTCATCCTGTGAATCCACAGGTCCTCAAAAGACTGATTAGGATAACACCAAATTCTGATTGAGAATAGCTCTAGAAGAGTCAAAGCAATGAGTCTACGTGGGTGTGTTTATGACCTGACCTTATCCAGGATGACCCAGAGGATCTAGAGGAAAGAATATACTGCCATGTGTCAGGCAATCCTCTATTAATCCTGTTTTTTTAAAAAATTAACTTGGAATAGCTAGATCTCCAGTGAGAACATAAAGTTCAGACAAGCTGTGTTGCCAATTAAAGGCATATCTGTGTGGGTAAGTTCCCTGGAGAAAGTTATGAAACTTTACTAAGACAAATATCTGTCATCTATTTAATAAATACCCATTGCTTATCAGGCAGAGAAGTACAGTTTCTTGAGACAATGGCAGTAGTTCATGGCATGAACTTATAAATAATTTCCTCTTAATGAGATATTCATATAGACATATCCACTATTAAAACACATTAAAAATTAATATTTATTTTAGCCAGATGAAATCCTTCTTGGTACTAGGTGAATCTAAATAATACATTTTAAAAATAAAAACAAGGAAGTAATACCACTTATAATATTTATATTTCAATAATTTTCTTTCTGTTTTCTCTACACAGCAGAAACTAGAAGATTTTCCAGAAACTTCTAGATATAAAAAAAGAACGCAGAATGTTATATCTTCTAATATTTGTCATATTTTATTATTCTTAGGACATGACAAATACTTTTTAAAAGCTCTCACACGTATATATTTTCCTCAATCTAGGATGTGCTCAAAAGAATGCTACCTGATCATTTGGCCAAATATCTTAATTCATAGTCTAAAAATAAAGTCCTGACAGTCTGCTCTCAGGTGGTGGTGAAGAAATTCTGCCACAATCAGATTTGCATTGTCCTCAACAGCAGATGCTCATACCAATTCAGTCCACCTCTAGATTCATCTGCAGCTGTGATGAGCATGCTTCTCAGTTTCTCTGCCTGGAAACTTTTGCTACCACCACAGGACATGCACAGGGCAATGTGGAAATGCGAAATATTTAAAGCCCCCAGGTAGGCAACTCACAACCAATGAGTCTATGAACAACTTCTCCTGACAATGCTGAAGCATATTCTATATGTTTCCTCAGAGGATTCCCATTAAGCTGAGGTAGTGGCATGCTCATTAATACATCTTTGGCCTCTGTCAAAGCCTTTTTTCTGGGTTTGCCTTTGGAAAAACACAAGCCAAGACATTCTGCTTCACCATTTCTGTTGACATTTCAGTGAACTTCATTATGAATGAGCAGCTCCCAAGAAGTCCTGTCTATAGCTCAGGCAAGGATGGTGTTATGGAAAAAGTATGGAAATGAGAGAAAAAAACTCTAATCTATGACTTCTGGTCAAATCTACTCAGACTCGATCTTTGTCTCACTCAACTGTTTTCTCCATGAACATGCTCTTCATTCGGCCTCCAAGACTGAGCTCTTGGTTCTCCTCCAATCTCACAAGCCATACACTCTCAGTGTCCTTTGCTGGAACCTCCTCATTTTCCTACCTCTATTTGTAGGAGAAATCTAAGCTCAGTCCCCAGACTCCTTCCCTTGGTTACCTAAACTCTCTTCCTATGTGATTTCACCCAGTTATGTATTTTAAGTAGCATAAAGATAAAGTGACCCCAAAATTTACACCTCCAGCCTGAACGTCTCTCTTAAATTCCAGAACCCTTATGCCTAAGTGCTATGCAACATATCTGCTTGAATGTCTAATAGGCATCAACTGAACATATCCAGAATGGAATCCTTGATTTTCACTTCCCCAGTCTTCTCTAATAGCAAATGGCAATTCTATTTTTTTTAAAAACCTCAGAGCCACATCTCACATATGCCCAACATAGATATACCTACTATATACCCACAAACATTGTTTTAAAATTAAAAATCCTCAGAGTCATTGTTAATTTCTTACTGTATTATGCTCAATATTCAATTAATAATCAAATCATATCCCTTTACTTCAAAATACATTCTCAGTCTAGCTACTCTTTACTTCCTCTGTTACTGATCTGAGCCAAGACACCCTCATGTCTTGACTGGTGATTTAAGTAACCTTCTGATTGACCTCTCTGCTTTTACCCTTGACTACTTAAATTTCATTCTGAGTGGCCTTTTTAAGACATTAAGTCAGAGCAAGTAACTGATATGGTACGGCATCATAACTCGTACAGTATAACATCCAGTATATATTGGATTATCTTGGACTATAGGACCTGATATGACCTTGTCTTCACTACTCTTTGGACTGTTGCTCCTGCTATTCCCCTTCTTGCTCAGACTGCTTCAGCCTTACTGGCCTCCTTTTTTTTTCTTCATTGTTTGCACCTACTGTTCCCTTCTTTGGCATTCTCTGCAATCATCTATTTTCGGGACATTCTCTCTCCAACCAGGTCTCTACTCAAATGTCAACTTATTGAGATGCTTTCTCTCACTACTCTATCACATTCACCTCACACGTCAATACACACACACCTAAGTGCACACATACACACTGTACATCTTTGTTAGCATTATCAAGGATCTCACAGATTTCTTTATTTGGATATTGCCTTTCTCCCTCAATGAGAATATGGGTTCTTTTAGATCAGAGACTCTGATTTATTTCCTGTTGTATGTCCAACACCCACCAAAGTTTCTGGTTCAAATCAGAAACCCAACACATATATTGTGAATGATATAATAAACCAGCCACAGATCAGGAGATGTTAACCTGCAAGATCTTTAATCTCTCTTTCATTCGAGTACAACATGATCTTAGTTGACTTTGAAAGCATAAAAGATTTGTTCCATGAGACAAAAGACTTGTTTTTCACTATTTTTGTTCATCTTCTAAGGTTTCCTGTCAACTCACATTTCAATACACAATGGGGAATGTCTATTAGAAGGCTTAGTTAAATTGATTTTATAAGGTTATATACATATCTAAAGGCACTTTTAAGCCAATATCATTCTTGTGGGTTTTCTTTCCTTAACTTGGTTACATTTTCTATGAACATTCTAGTTTTCTGTGAGTACATTGTTTTTCTAGTAGAATTTGGATTTAGGAGCAGAAAAAATCAGAATTCTTCTTCTGTTCATGAATAGCCCCTTCTTCCTAAATATTTCCATCTGGCCATTTGCTACTTTTAGAAAACCAAGAGAAATAGAGGAAGGAGCAATAATACCAATTTTGCATCTATACAATTAGCCCAAGACACAGAGTCTCATCCTTTCATCTTCTCTACCCAAACCCATATGTGCTCATTGCCTTATATGTTCTCCACCTATCTTGATTCATGTTTCGTTTTTAATCTGATAAATTATTTTGGAAATTATAAAATATTTAAAGTTTATAAGCACACAGTTCTTTTTGATACTTGATTGAAATCTGCTGGGATTAAGACCAGATTCTAGCCTTTCACAAATCTCTTTTCAATATCAAGTACAGTTGGTACATGATTGTTTCACTTTATTCATTAGTATGTTCCTTTTCCTCAGCATGGTTTTGATCTAGTCCTTTCTTTTGTAAATCCTATTTTCCCTTTTTTGGTAGTTCAGAAATGCTTTGTAATTATTTGCCAAACAGAATTGAGATCTTGCTGATCCTTTCCCTCATCACTCTATCACACCCACCTCACGCACAAACACACACACACACCTAAGTGCACAAATACACACACTGTTCATATCTGTTAGCACCATCAGATATATTACATGTTTCTTTACATCCCACTATTTCTAAATATCCCCATTAGTTGCACATGTAACATGCAGAAAAGAACAAAAATTAAATACATGTTAAAAATGAGAAACTCTGAATAATAAGAATACATTTGTTGGATATCCTGTGAAAATAATGATTGTTTCCATTTGTTGAGGACCTCAATGTGTTGCCATTACTGGTGTAATTTTGGTGCAAATAGCCACCTGTGGAGACTTCTTAGAAAGTTTCAATGATCTTTGTGTGTGGATTATCAACAGGATGGAAACAGAAAGGGTAAGTGGAGGAAAGGAAAATAACAGTGACAAAAAGATTAGATTTATTCATTGATGTGTAAAGACTTATTAAGTACTTGTTTTGTGCCAGGCAATGTCCTAGACAATGGGAATACAATGGTAATCAAGTTCAGACAATATCACAGAAGTCTGGAGGTCAGAGTCTAATAAGGTACAATGGAAAGAGGCTGGGGTTAGAGAAATGATTCCCTATGAAAATTGTTAAATTGCAGCCGCAATACATGTGAAGGATGGTAGGGCCACTACAGTGGTTCAGACTATGCCTCACCTAAAACACCAGACCAACGAGTAAACGATGCCTGAACACCAGTCAGGGCTCTCACTGCTGAGTTTCTTGCAAGAAGCATTGGAAGGGACACCTTTTTGAAATTTCCACAAAGGTGGGTTAGCAGGGACCTTGAAGGAAATGGTCATGGGAGCTTGTAATAGAGAGATCAAGGAAAGTTTCCTTGAGAAAAAAACAACCAAGGACAAGATATCTGAAAAAAGTTTAAAAAAAAATTAACTGGGGGATGAAGGCAGTGGTGGTTGGGGAGGGCAGGGAGAAGGAACTCAAGGAATGGTTTGTGCAAAGACTTTGTGCAAGGTGTCCTGGAGAAGCTGAAGAAAGGATGCTGGACTGGAGTGAGAGATGGAGAACGAGAAAGCCAGGAGATATTTATGGGTCAACCATGTAAACTGGAGCATGCAGGCTATATTAAGGATTGAGCTTTCATGCGGGGTAAATGACTAGTGTTGTATCAATACAGATGAGTTAGGAGGCTACTGCAGTGATGAGCAAGAAATGATGACAGCATAGTCTACGGCCATGGCAATATTTATACAAACGTTTAATAAAAATACATTAAAAGAGTGACAAACATACTTAGTGGAAGCATTGTGGAAGGAAAAACTGTCGTGTGAAGAGTAGAATTCAGAACCTTTAGGACCCAAGGCATGATTTTCTGCCTTAGTAAACAGAGCAACACAATTACAACTTGCTTTGTTCTTGATAATGAAGGTTCTCAGTCAAGATGAGTTATATTGATTTTTTATGAGAAGAACCTGGGGTGATTAATTGACTCTACGCTAGTCTTAGCTGTGCCCTGAATTAGTTCCTTAAAATTGTTGACATCAGACTTATTTCTTATCCTTTATTTGCATAAACTGAACTGCTGTATGAACTACTCAATGCAACATAGCTACTATAATGGAAAACTAATGATCTAATTACTTTAGCAATCTAATGTTGTTGAATAGTTGGCTGTTGCCAAACTCTAGTTACTTTCTTGTGATAAATTCTGGAGTGATAATTTCTGGGTTAAAGGACATACATGTATCTAAGGCTTTTGACAGACATTACCAACTTCTCCAGAAAGTTTTGATATTTTGCTCTCTCACTAACAGTGTAAGAATGTTTGTTTCTCCATACTTGCACCAACATTGGATGTTTTTATTAAGAAATTAAACTTTGCCAATTTTTTTTTTTTTTTTTTTTTTTTTTGAGACGGAGTCCCGCTCTGTTGCCCAGGCTGGAGTGCAGTGGCCGGATCTCAGCTCACTGCAAGCTCCGCCTCCCGGGTTTACAAGCCATCCTCCTGCCTCAGCCTCTGGAGTAGCTGGGACTACAGGAGCCCGCCACCTCGCCTGGCTAGTTTTTTTGTGTTTTTTAGTAGAGACGAGGTTTCACCGTGTTAGCCAGGATGGTCTCCATCTCCTGACCTCGTGATCCTCCCGTCTCGGCCTCCCAAAGTGCTGGGATTACAGGCTTGAGCCACCGTGCCTGGCCAGCTTTGCCAATCTTGCAGATAAAACAGAACCTTATTATTTTTCTTTTTCTTTTACAATATCTAATTTTTTTCAAAACTAAATACATGTTAAAAATGAAGAAACTGAATAATAAGAATGTATTTGTTGGATATCCTGCGAGAATAATGATTGTTTCCATTTTTCTGGAATGGAAAAATTTAGACATGTGTATTTTTTTCATCTAAAACAGAAGAATTTAGACGTATAGTTTTTCACCAAAATTTCTATTGAGGTTCATATTTTTTACTTACTGATTTTCAAGGATTGAATATTCAATTATAGAAGAATCATAGGGAAAGATAGTAAGCTTCCTCTAACCTTTTAAACAGGATTTAAAACATTCTGCTATTTCAGCATGTTTTATTGTTTTGCTCACTTTTAACTTAAGGTAGATTTTTTTTTCTTTGTTCTAAAAATTCAGAAAATGATTACCAAAGAAAATTAAAATCAGGTTGAATTTTTGCAACTTTAAGCATGAGTAAAACTCTCAGACTTTGGTTATTCATTCATTCTCTGATCTATTATGCTGCTACATATTTGAGGGTGTATATTTTAGAATGTGAATTGTATAGGAAATTTATAATTAAACCTGTAATAATGACCTAGAAGTTAGTGGTGTGCTGGTAAATGTTTAACAACTGGTTCTCGTTGTAGAATTTACTGCTTTCTGTATTATAAAGACTCCCATCCTGGCTAATTTCAAGCTACCAATGTGAAGTTGCATCGTGAACTCTTGAAAACTGGTACTGAAGCAATACAGGATTCTAAAATGTCATCTGAGTCATCAGACAGGTTAAATTCTGTAGCACAGAGTTTTGTTGTTAAATGTATTTCAAATTTTGAAAATATTAAATATATGGAGAATATTTGATTAATCTGAAAATCCCATTCACTGAATTAGCCAAATAAAAACTTTTTGGTGTAATTTTTTTTTCATTATGACTTCTATTTTAGGTTCAGGGGTATATATGCAGGTTTGTTATTTGGGTAAACTGTGTGTCACGGGGGTTTGGTGTACAGATTGTTTTATTACCCAGGTAATAAGCATAGTACTCAATAAGTATTTTTTCTTATCTTCACTCTCCTCCCACTACCCACCCTCAAGTAGGCCCCAGTGCCTGTTGCTTCTCTCTTTGTGTCTATATGTTCTCATTGTTTAGCTACCACTTATAAGTGAGAATGTGTGGTATTTGGTTTTCTGTTCATATGTTAGTTTGCTTAGGATAATGTCCTCTAGCTCCATCTATGTTGCTGCAAATGACATGATCTTATCCTTTTTTATGGCTACATTGTATTCCATGGTATATGTGTACTGCATTTTAAAAAATCGAATCTACCATTGATGGACATTTAGGTTGATTTAGTGTCTTTGCTATTATGAATACAGCTGCAATGAACATATATGTGCATGTGTCTTTATGGTAGAGCGATTTATATTTTTTTGGGTATATACCCAGAAATGGGATTGCTGGGTGGAATGGTAATTCTGTTTCAAGTTCTTTGAGGAAGTGAACACTGCTTTCCACAATGGCTAAGCTAACTTATAGTCCCACAGGCAGTGTATAAATGCTACCTTTCCTCCACAGTCTCTCTAGGATCTGTTACTTTTTGAAGTTTTATTTTATTTTATTTTGTTTTGTTTTGTTTTGTTTTATTTTTTTTTTTTGAAATGGAGTCTCATTCTGTTGCCCAGGCTGGAGTGCAGTGGCAGGATCTTGGCTCACTGCAACCTCCACCACCCAGGTTCAAGCAATCCTCTGGCTTCAGCTTCCCAAGTAGCTGGGACCACAGATGCCTGCCACTACACCCTGCTTATTTTTGTATTTTTAGTAGAGATGGGGGTTTCACCATGTTGGCCAGGCTGGTCTCAAACTCCTGACCTCAGGTGATCTGCCCCTCCTTGGCCTCCCAAAGTGCTGGGATTAAAGCTGTGAGCCAGCATGCCTGGCCTTGACTTTTTAATAATAGCCAATTTGACTGGTGTGAGATACTATCTCAATGTGGTTTTGACTTGCATTTCTCTAATGATTAGTGATGTTGAACATTTTTTCATATGCTTGTTGGCTGCATATGTGTCTTTTGAAAAGTGCCTGTTGAGGCCGGGCACGGTGGCTCACATCTGTAATCCTAGCACTTTGGGAGGCTGAGGCAAGTGGATCACCTGAGGTCAGGAGTTCAAGACCAGCCTGGCCAACATGGTGAAACCCCATCTGAAAGAAACAAAGAAAGAGAGAAAGAAAGAGAAAAGAAAGAAAGGAAGGAGGGACGGAGAGAAGGAAGGATGGAAGGAAAGAAGGAAGGAAGGAAGGAAGGAAGGAAGGGTAAGGAAGGGAGGGAAAAGTGCCTGTTTATATCCTTTGTCCACTTTGTAACGGGGCTGTTTGGTTTTGCTTGTAAATTTGTCTAAGTTCCTTATAGATTCTGGATATTAGATCTTTGTTGAATGCATAGTTTGCAAATATTTTCTCCCATTCTGTAGATTGTCTGTTTACTCTGTTGATAGTTTCTTTTGCTGTGCAGAAGCTCTTTAGTTTAATTAAGTCTTGTTTGTCAATTTCTATTTTGGAGTTGCTTTTGGTGACTTTGTCATAAAATCTTTGCCAGGTCCTATGTCCAGAATGATATTTCCTAGGTCACCTTCCAGGGTTTTTATAGCTTTAGATTTTACACTTAAGTCTTTAATCTCTCTTGAGTTGATTTTGGTATATGGCATAAGGAAAGGGTTCAGTTTCAATCTTCTGCATATGGCTAGCCCATTATTCCAGCACCATTTATTGATCAGGGAGTCCTTTCTTCATTGATTATTTTTGTCAGCTTTGTCAAAGATCAGATGGCTGTAGGTGTGCAGGATTATTTTTTGGCTCTCTATTCTGTTTCATTGGTCTATGTGCCTGTTTTTGTACCAATACCATGCTGCTTTGGTTACTGTAGCCTTATAATATAGTTTGAAGTTGGGTAATGTGATGCCTCCAGTTTTGTTCTTTTTGCTTAGGATTGCCTTGGATATTTAAGCTCTTTTTTGGTTCCTTATGAATTTTAGAACAGTTTTTTTCTAATTCTGTGAAGAATGTCATTGTTAGTTTGATAAGAATAGCATTAAATCTGTAAATTGCTTTGGGCAGTATGAGTATCTTAACGATATTGATTATTCAGAAGTAACCAAAATCAGAGCTGAACTAAAAGAAATTGAGACACACACACACCAAAAAAACCATACAAAAGATCAAGGAGTCCAGGAATTTTTAAAAAAAAATTAATATATAGATATACCACTAGGTAGACTAATAAAGAAAAAAAGAGAGAAGATCCAAATAAACACAATTAGAAATGACAAAGGGGACATTACCACTGACCCCACAGAAATACAAAACATCCTCAAAGACTACTATGAATACAAACTAGAAAATCTAGAAGAAATGAATAAATATTTAGACACATATGGCTTCCCAAGACTGAACCAAGAAGAAAATGAATTCTTTTTTTTTTTTTTTTTTTTGAGGCGGAGTCTTGCTCTGTCGCCCAGGCTGGAGTGCAGTGGCCGGATCTCAGCTCACTGCAAGCTCCGTCTCCCGGGTTCCCGCCATTCTCCTGCCTCAGCCTCCCAAGTAGCTGGGACTACAGGCGCCCGCCACCTCGCCCGGCTAGTTTTTTTTTTGTATATTTAGTAGAGACGGGGTTTCACTGTGTTCGCCAGGATGGTCTCGATCTCCTGACCTTGTGATCCGCCCATCTCGGCCTCCCAAAGTGCTGGGATTACAGGCTTGAGCCACCGCGCCCGGCCGAAAATGAATTCTTGAACAGACCAATAACAAGCTCTGAAATTGAATTGATCAGTAACAAAAAGCCTACCAATAAAAAAAAAAAGCCCGGAACCAGACAGATTCACAGCTGAATTCTACCAGAGTATCAAGAAGATCTAATACCATTTCTACTCAAATTATTCCACTAAATTGAGGAGGGACTCCTCCCTAACTCATTATCTGAGGCCAGCATCATTCTGATACCAAAACCTGGTAGAGACACAACAAAAAAAAGAAAACTTCAGGCCAATATTCTTGATAAACACTGATGCAAAAATCCTCAACAAAATACTAGCAAACCAAATCCAGCAGCACATCAAAAAGCGAATCCACTATCATCAAGTAGGCTTTATCCCTGTGATGTGAGGTTGGTTCAACATACAGAAATCAATAAATATGATTCATCACACAAACAAAACTAAAAACAAAAACCACATGATTATCTCAATATATGCAGAAAAGGCTTTTATTAAAAATTCAACACTCCTTAATGTTAAAAGCCCTCAACAAACTAGGCATTGAAGGAACATACTTCAAAATAATAAAAAAAACTATCTGTGACAAACCCACAGCCAATATTATACCGAATGGGTAAAAGCTGGAAGCATTCCCCTTGGAAACCAGAGCAAGACAAGTATGCCCTCTATCACCATTCCTATTCCATGTAGTGCTGGAAGTCCTGGCCAGAGCAACCAGGCAAGAGGGGGAAAAAAAGGCATCCAAATAAGAAGAAAGAAAGTCAAAGTATCCCTGTTTGAAGATGACCTGTTTCTATATCTAGAAAACCCCATAGTCTCTGCTCCAAAGCTCCTTGATCTGATAAACAACTTCAGCAAAGTTGTACAAAGATCAGTAGCATTCCTATACACCAACAACATCCAAGTTGAGATCCAAATGCGGAATGCAATACCATTCACAATGGCCACCAAAAGAATAAAATACCTAGGAATACAGGTAACCAGGGAGGTAAAAGATCTCTACAATGAGAATTACAAAACACTGCTCAAGTAAATTAGAAATGACACAAATAAAAGTCAAATAAAATGTACTTGTAATTTTTCCACTTAAACCAGCACATCATGGGAAATTCTAGGAGTCTTTAGGTAGGAAATAATGAAAAATTTTAATTCGAAGTTATTTTCTAACATACCAAATAAGTCCCATGGGGATGTTGGTGGAGGGAGGGTAATTATAAAAATTTGGGTTAATTCATCTAGAAATGAAGAGGTTAAGGACGGCATTAATACTGATATTCAAATGCCTGAGTGGTGATGGTTAACCAAAACCAAACCACCACCAACACACACACACACACGCACACACGCTTTTCTTTATTTCCCTAGAGTTAATAACAAAATAAAATAAACACACATTAAAAGAGGAGGGATTTATCATGAATTGAATAAAGACCCGCCTGGTTGCAAAGATGATAAAGAATGAGTTAGTTTTGTAGTCTTCCTTTGTTGTGATATATCTTTTGAAATAATAGAATGCTGCCTGTCTGGGATCATTTTGGTGTGATTTGTAATATATCTGATGAATTTCATACATTGGATATACTAGCCTTGTTTTTCAGTACAGAGGAGGAGAATGTGTAAAACACAAACAACTTAAAATATCTAGCAACGTGGAGCTCTTGAAATCCAAGCATTTGTAATGACACTGAGCATATGAATATTGCCCTTGTAGCGGGGAGAACTGAGTGATTCAGGGAGGAAAACCTCAAGTTGGGGGTAGAGTGACTGGTAAATGCATTCGGTTGCTTTAAAAGATCATCTTAACTCTGGTTCAAGATTCACATTTCCCACTTGTGTCTTGTCTTCAAAAATAAAAAAGAGGAAACCACCAATGAGAACACGTGGCATTATAAATCATTCTGACTATTGTTAGAAAAACGAGTAAGGGTTCTAAACAGTTTCAAAGGGCCCTGACCAGCTCTTTTCACTCACCTTGAGAAGAACCATAAAAGTGAGAAAACAAAAGGAATTTTTTTTTCTTTTTGGACACCAGTCATCAGCAATGTTCTCTTCGGGCTGCTGGCATCTGGGCCCAGTTGCTGGGTTACAGGCAAATATAATCAAAACAAACACTAAAAGGTACTCTTTTGGCTCTTAACATGTTGGAAAGGTCTTCTGCCTTCCATCCTCTGTGCTAGCCAATTCTCAACGCAGAAGTGTCTTTCCCACTTGTCCTTCCCTTTTCTTCTTGCAGGACAACTTCTGATTATAAACTTGTTGTGGAGTAGAAGCAGCCCTTAATGAGGCCATTAGACCTTTAGACCTTTTCTCCAACTTCCTGCTGAACGGCACCAGGAATTTAACCTGTTTCCAGTCACTCTCTCCTAGTAGAATTTACCACCCTACCCTCTCCTCTGAGAATTGGTGAGTGTGACTCTTCTACAGTAGCATTAACCCTTTGCTCCTCACTTTTTCTGGTTACCAAGGACAGATTGCCAAGGAAACAAATGGTATTTTCCATTCAGGACTGTGGTGCCAGATTCAGTGATGGGCTTCCTGCTTCTCAGCACTTGTGATGTGTTATACTATATTTGAACTTGGACAGGAAAGCTCCAGGCATGCAGGCATGTTTAGAAGTTTGGCAAATAAGATCTATGGCAAAAGTCAACCCATTAGCCACTTTGTCTAGAGTATTTTATTAAGGTCCATGCACTTTAATAGAGTCAGGGCATTTCAGCACGCTCTGCAGAAGTTAAAGGCACCAGGATGATTTGTCCCAGAGAAGAGAAGAGTGAAAAGAAGCTATTATAAATCCTCCAGGATTGAAAAAAGTTTATTTATTTATTAATAAAAAGTTTATTTATTTATTCAGAGAGTAGTAACCAATTGTACTCCAACTCTGCTAAAGCTAGAACATGATGAAATACACTCGAAACATTCTACATACATTTAAGGAAGAAATTCCCAACAGTGCGAAAGGTTAAGTATCTTGATGAGTTCCCTAGAAAGATGGTCACATATCCTTTCTGAAAACCTAGACTGAAAAGGCTTGCCTCTTATCTGCCTGAAATGGTTTGGTTGTTTGTGTGTGATTGTATGTATGCGTTTTTCTGAAGACAAGAGCTGGACTGACTTCTAATATGGGAAAATTCTAACCATGACTGATCTTTTTAAAAGCAAACAGTCACTATATTTCTGGAAAGGTCAGAGGTAAGTGTTTTTTTCCTGGTGTTTTGCAAAATCTGAACCAAAGAAGACAAGATACCTTTTCCAGGGTCACCTGAAATATGAATGTTAGAACCAAACGTAAATTTTTAAAGTATATATTGTGTTTAAAAGTTTGGAATCTCCAGAATGAATTTTACCCTAGTGAACTAAATAAAATTACTATATTTTTCCAAGGCTGGCTTATGGTGGTTGTGTGTGTGTATGTGTGTGTGTGTGTGTGTGTGTGTGTGTTTCCTTTATTCTCTTTCATCATCACAGCTACTATTCCTTGAACTTCTGCTGTGTCAGGGATTGGACTCAGAGTCTTATATGCATTTTTATCTCTTAATCCTTACACCTATTATATGAGGTAGGTATTGTTATTTTTATTTAACAGGTGATGAAACTGAGCTCAGATAAATTCTGCTGTTATTTGCCCAGTTGTAGTTATCAAACTAGTAGGTGGTGGAACCAGAATGAAAATCCTGGTGTCTCTAAATCCAAAGTTCTCCTTCGACTGCAGTCGTCTGCAAGGGAGAATCTGACTTAATTGTATTACATCACAAGGATTAAACTCTTGTTAATACAAAAAAAATTTATGCATACTAGCCTTTCTGAATTGCTAAAACATATATGATTTATGTTCATTAACACCCTTAAAATTGTTGAAAACCCTTTTCTGCCTAAGAAAATATAAAACAATCTTCAAAGCAGAAAACATTTTAATTCCCTTACTATCCTCTTTCTGCAATGATTTTCCTGAGTGATTATAAAGCCATAAGATTGAATTTATTTGAGCTATATTTCATAATATAACTAGCATCAAATTATGGAAACCTTCTCTAATGGCCTAGATCTTATATTCAACAGTTTAAAACTATTTTACAATCTGAGTAAGGCATGCCTTTTACTTCTGGCTGCTGGAATATTCTAAATTCCTTTTAGAGTGACTCTTCTACTTGGACCTCCTCAGCCAGAGATTTCCTCTCTCTTCTCATGATCAGATCAAATTTACAGGCTCGCTACTTAATAAGAGAAGCTGCTGTCTAGAACAGGCACTAGCAAAATGTATCAGACTCAAGTGTAATTTTGCTTTTTTTTTTTCCCTAGCCGCCAGACTACCAGGGACCAAATGTGATTTTGAACAAGACTCTTAAACTCTTTGGGTCCAGGCTTTTCATCTGCAAAATGGAGGTAATGACCCTGGTATCTCCCAGGTGTTGTTAAGAGAAGGTAGATGAAATGGTCAACAAGAAAACTTTGTTAAATGTATAATAGGTGTTGTTTGCATTTGCCATGTGAATGGGGTTGTACCTTGGTTCACTCTAAATCCAGAAATGTGTGATAATTAACCGATTCATCACATGGTTCAACTGACCTTCATATTCTGCTTTCTTCCATAAAAGATAGAAACACTTTGATGGAAAAACGGAATGCCTTTTTCCCTTTGTTTTAAATTTTCTCTGATCTGGACCTCTACCAAAACAGAACTCATTATTTTCTCCACAAAATCTGTTCCTCTTCTCATATTTTCTATTGATGATGTCACAATACAGCCAGTTTCAATCCCAATCTCCCAAGTGGAAATGTTAGGAGTATTCTTTCTCTCTCTTCTCCCTCCTCTGCCTTACCACTTCTTTCCCTTCTCTTCTCAATTCAACTACACTCAAATTCAGCTGATCCCATCAGAGATATGTCTGTTGGATCTATCCTCCACTTAGCCTGGATTATCTCTTACTAGGACTAGTGAATCCTTTTCTGCCAGGGTAGATAGACTTCTATTCAAAGCCACGGCCTACAAAATTGTGTCTAAGGAAAAGTATGTCAGCAACAGTCTACCAATTTACCCTCTTTTTCTAGTTGATGTGGCTTTTGTTTCAAATTCCTACATTAGGAATTAAATTGGACAATATGCCAGCTAAAAATATTTTGTTGGCCTAAAAAGATTTTATGTTGGTCTTATTGGGGTATGGTAGGTTGCCAGAAGGTGAGGACAAGTCCCAAGCCTGTCTTATCTTACTGGCTATATGGGAAACAATTTATAGGACCAAGAAGCATTCCATGGAAGAAATGGAGGCCAATGGAGAAGATCTCTCTAAATATTTTTCCATGTGGGATCAAAGATGTTCCCCCCTTGGCTTCTTTCTCAGAAAGCTCCAGCTCATAGTACCATGGCCCAGCTCTGGGTTCTTGGTCTCAATCCATCGCTAGAGCTTGGTCTACTACTCAGGAGTAGAGCTGGGAAGAGAAAAGGAAGACTTGGGTTTTTCCCAGAGTAGTACTGTCACGTTAGGTGTCATGAAATCATTTTTGTGGGCTGTGACCAGCATTTAAGAAAAAAACAAAAAGTAATGTTATAGAGCAGAAAGAAACAGGAAACAACAGAATAGAATGTATTAGAGTAGATGTCATTTTAGTCATATGTGAGGGTAATTTTGTATGGATTTTTGTGTGTATGTGAGTGTATTGGGTCACAATGTGAAACATATTCATTACTCTGGGTCAAGGTCTAAACAGTTTGGATATTGTTAGTTTAGAATATATAAACAACATTCTTTCTGCTTCTAGTTTTCCCCCTTTGATCCATCCTCCATACCTCAAATGGTCACTTGGATAGTGTTTCTGTAAACCAATGGGATTGGGCCATGTGCAGTGGTTCACGCTTGTAATCTCAGCAGTTTGGGAGGTCAAGGCAGTGGTGTTGCTTGAAGGCAGGATGTTGAGACCATCCTGGGCAACATAGCAAGACCCCCTATCATCTCTACAAATAACTTAAAAATTAGCTGGGCATGGTGGTGCATGCCTGTATTCCCAACTACTTGGGAGGCAGAGGTGGGAGGATTGATTGATTGCTTGAGCCCAGGAGTTCAAGACTGCAGTGAGCTGTGGTTGCATCACTGTACTCCAGCCTGAGTGACAAAATGAGACCCTGTCTCTAAAACAAAGCAAAACAAAACAAAGCAAACCAATAATCACCCTGTGTGAGGAGCTCCACTACTCATAGGACCAATTCATGAGCATGACATTCAATATCTTCAATAATCTGATTCCAACCACTTTTCCAGTTTCCTTTACCCTGCATCCTTCTTACTCATCTACTCTATCTTTTCTGAAAGTGCCTTTCAAATTTGTCTTTTTGTCTGTACTCATATTGTTCTTTGGGCTAAAATGACAGTTTCCCTTCTTAACTTGTCTAAATCCAACCGGGCGAGTTGGCGGGCGCCTGTAGTGCCAGCTACTGGGGAGGCTGAGGCAGGAGAATGGCGTAAACCCGGGAGGCGGAGCTTGCAGTGAGCTGAGATCCGGCCACTGCACTCCAGCCTGGGCGACAGAGCGAGACTCCGTCTCAAAAAAAAAAAAAAAAAGACATTAAAATTTAAAATAACATTACTTAACATAACATTAAAATAACATTATTTCTCTTACTATAAATTTTGGATATTACAGAGATTACTAAATATAAAATAAAATCACATAATCCCACAATCCAGAAATAGTATGGTATCTTTAGATGTATTTTCTGATCTTTGCTTCAAAGTACATATACATACTATGTATATATACATGCATATATATATTTATTTAGAACCCTTCTTTTTTGTTGAGTATATTATGAAAATTTTACAATGTCATTAAATATTCTTCTAAAATATATAAAATGGATGTATTATATTATATTAATATATTTTATCTTTATAAGTAATGACTTGATCTATGTCTTTATTATTTCCTCTGATTTTTCTTTCCCTTAGAATAAATTATTAGATTTGAATTTAGTGAGTAAAGTTATATTAACATTTTTAAGGGCCTTGATATGTATATTATGTGATCTCTCGTAAGAACTATAAAAAAAACCCCGTGTTTGCCAATGTTATAGAAAAAAAAGTTCACGTTACTTTAATTTGCATTTTCTGAGTATTAACAAGGTTAATCTTTCTTTTTAATGTTTATTGGTTATTTATATTGCATTTTGAGGAAATTGCTTTTTCATGGCTTTTGTCTTTTTTTTTTTTTTAACTAGGGAGGATTTTTTACCATGTTTTTTTTTCTTTTTTTTTTTTTTTCTCCTCATTATAAATCCTGTTTATTCCTCAAAGCTCAATTAAAAACATATTTTTCATGGAATTTTCTTCTAGTGTTTTAGTTTGAATCTTTGTTTTTTCATAACACATTATTTGTATCTCTATTTAGAGATCAATTTAGTCTGCCATATTGATTGCTATCTTCCCCATTTAGTTACAAGATATTTGAGGATGGAAAACTTTTTCTATTTGCTTTTGTAAATCTCTCCAGTAAAAGCCACAAATCAAGTATTCAGTACATTTTTCCTGTATGCTTTTAGAATATTCTGTCTGGGGCTGCAGTCACGTATATTTCGGAAGATATACTGAGCACCAAATGCATTCTTCTTGGGGTGCCGGGGAGGAGAGAAGGATGCCCTTTCTGAAATCTACTTGGTTATGTTTCCTACCTCCATTTAAAGTAATTTCTCCAGCGTTAGAGGCTTTGTACTCTGGGTGATGTGAAGTTTTTTTAATTCCTCTTTCTCTCAACACCATGGTGTTCTGTTCTGCCTTTATACATTTATAAGACATGTGAGATCATTTAAATGATTTTTACAATTGGTCAATAGTTAGAATCATAAAATGCAATTGCTGCATAAAACCTTGGAGATCATCCCATTCCAAACCTTAGATCCTCTACCAGTTTCTACTTCCAAGACTTCCTTCACTTGAGCTGGCATTGGCTTCTCTCAAAGTCTAAGACTCAGGTGAAGCATCGGGAGGCAATTCTCCCTTTCCACTCTTTTTTTAAAAAAATTATTATTATTTGTGTGTGTGTATATCTTTAATAAAATTAGTATTATTATACTTTAAGTTCTAGGGTACATGTGCACAACGTGCAGGTTTGTTATATAGGTATACATGTGCCATGGTGGTTTGCTGTACCCATTAACTCATCATTTACATTAGGTATTTCTCCTAGGGCTACCCCTTCCCCTGCCCCACACCCCAGGACAGGCCCCAGTGTGTGATGTTCCCCGCCCTGTGCCCAAGTGTTCTCATTGTTCAATTCCCACCTATGAGTGAGAACATGCAGCATTTGGTTTTCTGTCCTTGTGATAGTTTGCTGAGAATGACGGTTTCCAGCTGCATCCTTGTCCCTGCAAAAGACATGAACTCATCCGTTTTATGGCTGCATAGTATTCCATGGTGTATATGTACCACATTTTCTTAATACAGTCTATCATTGATGAACATTTGGGTTGGTTCCAAGTCTTTACTATTGTGAATAGTGCCGCAATAAACATACATGTGCATGTGTCTTTATAGTAGCATGATTTAGGCCAGGCGCGGTGGCTCAGGCCTGTAATCCCAGCACTTGGGGAGGCTGAGATGGGCGGATCACGAGGTCAGGAGATCGAGACCATCCTGACTAACACGGTGAAACCCCATCTCTACTAAAAAATACTAAAAAAAACTAGTGGGGCGAGGTGGCGGGCACCTGTAGTCCCAGCTACTCCGGAGGCTGAGGCAGGAGAATGGCGTAAACCCAGGAGGCGGAGCTTGCAGTGAGCTGAGATCTGGCCACTGCACTGCAGCCTGGGCGACAGAGCCAGACTCTGTCTCAAAAATAAATAAATAAATAAAATATAGTAGCATGATTTATAATCCTTTCAGTATATACCCAGTAATGGGATGGCTGGGTCAAATCTTATCTCTACTTCTAGATCCTTGAGGAATCACCATACTGTCTTCCACAGTGGTTGAAGTAGTTTACACTCCCACCAACAGTGTAAAGTGTTTCTATTTCTCCACATCCTCTCCAGCATCTGTTTTTTCCTGACTTTTTAATGATCGCCATTCTAACTGGTGTGAGATGGTATCTCATTGTGGTTTTGATTTGCATTTCTTTGATGATGAGTAATGATGAGCATTTTTTCATGTGTCTATTGGCTGCCTAAATGTCTTCTTTTGAGAAGTGTCTGTTCATATCCTTTGCCCACTTTTTGATGGGGTTATTTGTATTTTTCTTGTAAATTTATTTAAGTTCTTTGTTGATTCTGGATATTAGCCCTTTGTCAGATGGGTAGATTGCAAAAATCTTCTTCCATTCTGTAGGTTGCTGTTCACTCTGATGGTGGTTTCTTTTGCTGTGCAGAAGCTCTTTAGTTTAATTAGATCCCATTTGTCAATTTTGGCTTTTGTTGCCATTGCTTTTGGTGTTTTAGTCATGAAGTCCTTGCCCATGCCTATGTCCTGAGTGGTATTGCCTAGGTTTTCTTCTAGGGTTTTTATGGTTTTAGGTCTAACATTTAAGTCTTTAATCCATCCTGAATTAATTTTTGTATAAGGTGTAAGGAAGGGATCCAGTTTCAGCTTTCTACATACGGCTAGCCACTTTTCCCAGCACCATTTATTAAATAGGGAATCCTTTCCCCATTTCTTGTTTTTGTCAGGTTTGTCAAAGATCAGATGGTTGTAGATGTATGGTGTTATTTCTGAGGCCTCTGTTATGTTCCATTGGTCTATATCTCTGTTTTGGTATGAGTACCATTCTGTTTTGGTAACTGTAGCTTTGTAGCATAGTTTGAAGTCATGTAGCATGATGCCTCCAGCTTTGTTCTTTTTGCTTAGGATTGTCTTGGCAGTGCAGGCTCTTTTTTGGTTCCATATGAACTTTAAAGTAGTTTCTCCCAATTCTGTGAAGAAAGTCATTGGTAGCTTGATGGGGATGGCATTGAATCTATAAATTACCTTGGGCAGTATGGCCATTTCCACGATATTGATTCTTTCTATCCAAGAGCATAGAATGTTCTTCCATTTGTTTGTGTTCTCTTTTATTTTGTTGAGCAGTGGTTTGTAGTTCTCCTTGAAGAGGTCCTTCACATCCCTTGTAAGTTGGATTCCCAGGTATTTTATTCTCTTTGTAGCAATTGTGAATGGGAGTTCACTCATGATTTGGCTCTCTGTTTGTCTGTTCTTGGTGTATAGGAATGCTTGTGATTTTTGCACATTGATTTTTGTATCCTGAGACTTTGCTGAAGTTGCTTATCAGCTTAAGGAGATTTTGGGCTGAGATGATGGGGTTTTCTAAATATATAATCATGTCATGTGCAAACGGGGAAAATTTGACTTCCTCTTTTCCTAATTGAATACCCTTTATTTCTTTCTCTTGCCTGATTCCTCTGGCCAGAACTTCCAACACTATGTTGAATAGGAATGGTGAGAGAGGCCATCCCTGTCTTGTGCCAGTTTTCAAAGAGAATGCTTCTAGTTTTTGCCATTTCAGTATGATAAGGGCTGTGGGTTTGTCATAAATAGCTCTTATTATTTTGAGATACATTCCATCAATACCTAGTTTATTGAGAGTTTTTAGCATGAACGGCTGTTGAAAAGCTTATCCACCACGATCAAGTCGGCTTCATCCCTGGGATGCAAGGCTGGTTAAACACATGCAAATCAATAAACATAATCCATCACATAAACAGAACCAACAACAAAAACCACATGATTATCTCAATAGATACAGAAAAGGCCTTCAACAAAACTCCCTTTTCACTCTTTATCCTGAGGCACCATCCCTCTAAGTACCTTCTCTAGAGAAAAGCATGAGTTTGACTCACCAGTAAACCAGGGCCAGCAGCAGGTGCCACTCCAGAAGTCACCCAGATTAACATTTCTGCCTACTTTCTTGGTGAGGTTCTCCAGGAGTGGCATAACTACCAGACACAAGGATTTTCGGTCTTCTTCTGGAAATTTCAGTTGCTCTCATACTTTTATCAGGTTTCTTATTGATTAAGTCTCTTCTTTTCTACTTGCACTGGGAACTTTGCAGATATTCTATCATTATTTCTTTCAGTTGTTCCCATTTTACATTTAAAGAATTGAGGCTTGCAGTATTTAAACCCTCAAGGCCACACAGCTGGTCAAGTAGGGTAGTAAGAACTCAAGCTCAGGTTTGCCTTATCCAGAGCTCCTGTTATTTTCACTATACCAGGTTTCAAGACATAAAAAGGTGATTTGAATTACTGAAACCATATGTGCATCCCTGAGAGACTTTCACCCTCTTGGCAATGCAACCATTGACTTTTAGTGTGAGAGGGAGAGAAGTTGTTTTAATGAACATTTATTTTGAAAGATAATTATGAATGTTCAGAATAATGAGTGAATTAGGTGCTTATAGGTACAGTATGAGAAATTAAAAACGTAATAGATGAACAAAAATACTTATCAAATGAAAGATAATTATATGCTTATTTTAATTAAGAATATGTTTGATTTAATGAGGAAGTGAGATTTGGGACCCACAATGCCAGTTTTGGAGGCAGAGTAGTTATAACCACAGACCTTGGAGTCAATCAGAACTGGATTTAGATCCTAGTTTAGCCATGAATACTTCATCTGTCTATAACTAAGTTTGCTCATCTGTAAAAAGGGGTAATAATTCATATGCCTTGGTCACTCATTGAGATAATAGATTCATTCATTTCTCTATTTATTTCTTTGACAAAGATATTTTTGAATATTTACAATTTGTCTGATTCTGAAGATGTAACCGTGAATGAGATACATACATGATTCCTGCCCAAAGAGAACTGATAGTCTTATGGTTAATTGTAAAGTATTCTTTCTTTTTTTTCATGGTGTCAGACACATGCTAAGCAGTAATTCATGGCAGATGTTATTATTATATTATTATCATTATTATTATGAGTGTGCGTTTCTACAACTGCTTGTAATTTTGACATATCTTACATTTGATAATAGGTGTGAGACCTAGTTAACATTTTCCTGTATTGGCATTTCTAATTAAAGGATAGCATCATAAGGTAACAAGCAATTATTGTTAACAAAGGAAGTACTGTATAATCAGAACCTTGCCTCAAGAACGTAGGGTTTCTTCTCTCCTCCTTATTTGACTGCTCTTCCGTGTTTAGCCACATGAAACACTCAGAACAGTGTCTGGCATGATGAATAACTATTAGCTGAAAAAAGAATGTATGACTGAATGAGGGTTGCACAAACTCTAAACACAGTATCTGGCTGTTGCCTGAAAAGAGATGCTCTCTAGTTGTAAGTTGTACCATGATAGTCTCCATGCAATAAAAACTTAAGAGTATTTTGTAAACTCAAGCATCTTAACTTGGGGGAAAATCCAAGGTGGGAGACTCTAATCAGGAATGTTATTTTTAATGTCATTACACTACAATAGGGGGAGAAAAAGTGAAAAGGCTGAATATACAATAATCATTTCCTGCAAATGAAGGAATCTAGTCTGAGGGAATTAAACTCTGAAATAGTCATTCAGGTGTTTTTCCATGCACCCATACATTTTACAATGAGTTCCTTTAAATGTAATAATTTGAGTTTGTATTTTACAATAATTTACTACATTTTGAGATTCATATGTTAGAATTTAATGCCTTATTCAATGAAAATAACTTTTACATGCACTTAGTGCATATCCTTGAAAAGTCTTTAGTAATGAAAAAAACATGTGGCATGGAGTTTTGAAAGGGTTTCTGCCATATCAGATTCACATTCATAAAGATAAATTCGTTTATATGGGTCAGATTCCATTTCAACAAATACCTGTTTGCAAAAGATGAAAAAGCCCCAGGTTATAATCTATTCACTTTGTATTAGGAGATGTGCCCATTTAATATTATATTAATTAACTCATATAATACTATATGAAAAGTAGTATAACAAAAACTACACTTTTACTGAACTTAAGATCGTGGAATTTGACCCATACATTATTTAACTATGATTTAACGGTAGAATTTCTAGACCATCTGGAGAAATCTTCTATTCTTAATAATGTTTGGAAGAACATTAGTGGTTATTTAGTTTCAATGTTTTCACATTGTAATTCAAACTCATTACCACCATAAGGAAGTTAATGTGATCAGTATGAACACATTTTTACCTTTAAAGACATAATCATAATAATTTTAATATGTAGGCCAAATGATGTTGATAATGAAGTCTAAAGGAAGTTATAGCTTTCTCTCCCTATCCCGCTTCTTTCCCCCAACACACACTCATTTTAGATAAACATTGCAAGTTACAAGTGTAATACTCATTTACTGAAATATTCACTGAATTAAAATTTGACCCATAAATTCCAACCTACATCAGCTGCTGTTTTTTCTCCTTTCCCTTTCCCTTTTAAAAGAAATATGCTTTTATTCTCTACGTATTGAATGTAAATCAGAGAACCAATGCATCAGAGATGAACATTACTTTTCAAAATCTATCTATACACAAATGCTCATGTATCTCATGCCCTAATTGTATGCATGTGTGCATGATGATTGCACACAGTGTGTGAAAACGTTGTTATGGTGGGTGAGCATTTATGAAAATAGAAATCAGTCAGCACTAGTTTAAGCCAGACATGGTGCGGGTAGGTAATATAAAAGCTTCTTTCTGCAGACCTCTTCAGTTGTCTGTAGCATCCCAATTCTGAGCTAAAACCTTCATTGCTATTCTAGTCATAGAATTCAAAGATGGAAAACACCTATTAGGTTACTTAGTTTATCCCCCTAGGGCCAGCATTGAAGATTACTCTGATAGCATATTTTATTCCTTCTTCTACTTCTCCTTTGGTATTTGGTCCACCCTCATTCTAAACTGTCTATGCTGACAGGGTTTCAGTGTGCTTCCTTAGGTAAGTATATTCACCTTGATTTATTTACATTCCTTCGATATTTAGACACATCTTGTACTTTGCAAATACTATTGCGTGCTTGTAATCAGATCAAAGCAAATGACTTTTCCCTCTTCACAGTATTAATCATCTACCCATGGATCATAGCATACCAAACAATATGGGGGTAGTAATAACAATAGCTTTGATGCATTTTTTGCTTCTCTACATAGACGTTTGTGTACATGTACATAACTGGCCACCAATCTCTTTCTCAGATTGCTTATCAACAAAGGCTTATGAAAAAGCAAGAAGATCATCTGAATTATGTAAAATTTTGCATAGTAACGAGCCACAAAATAGAATTGCTCCAAATCTCATTATTAGAGCAAATAGGGTATGGCAAGATACTTTGATTCAGTTCAACCGAAGATATCTGGACTTTAAGGGCAAATCTAAGTTGTTGACCCTTCTTAAATCAGAAATCCAGTTGGATATACCAAAGTGAATGGTGAAGAGCTTAAGATGTGTCAGGATTTTTTTTTTTAAAGCACTTCACGTATGTTAACTCAATCCTTCCAACAGCTTTTGGGGATATGTTTTAAATAACTCTTATTTTACTGAAAACACTGAGGCGCAGGTTCACTTGTACCCTGTCAAAGGACTGGTTAGCAATCCAGTAGGTCAGCTTCAGAGTCCATGCCCTTAACCACTATGCTGACTAGAGTCAGGGGGGAAATGAGTGAGCATGTGCTTTGGAGTCTGATGGACCCTGCTTTGAACATTGGTTTTGTCACAGCTGTTGAAACTTCATACAAGTCAGTTATCCTTGTTGAGCCTTGGTTCCATTGTCTGGATAGTGGGATTAACAATATTCTCCTCTTAGGATTTTATGAGGTTTAAGTAAGAAAATGCATGTCCAGCACTTGGTACAGTTTGTGACATGTGATTGACATCAAATGAAAGTTTGTTACCTCCTTTTGAAGTTCTCTCTAACGGCATGGAGGGAGCTTGGCCATCCCACTTTCTTCTAAATCAGGGGTTCCAACCCCCAGATCACAGACCAGCACCAGTACATGGCCTGTTGGGAACTGGGCCACACAGTGGGAATTGAGCAGCGAGTGAGCAAGTGAAGCTTCATCTGTATTTACAGCCACTCCCCATCACTCGCATTACCATCTGAGCTCCACCTCCTGTCAGATCAATGGCAGCATTAGATTCTCAAAGAAGCATGAACCCTATTGTGAACTGCAGATGCAAAGGGTATAAGTTGAGCATACCTTATGAGAATTTAATGCCTGATGATCAGTCACTGTCTTCCATCACCCCCAGATGGGACTGTCTAGTTGCAGGGAAACAAGCTCAGGGTTCCCACTGATTCTACATTATGGTGAGTTTCATAATTATTTCATTGTATGTTACAATGCAATAATAATAGAAATAAAGTATACAATAAATATAATGTGCTTGAATCATCCTGAAACCATTCCCCCACCCTGGTCCATGTAAAAATTGTCTTCCATGAAACTGGTCCCTGGTACCAAAAAGAGTAGGGACTGATGTTCTAAGCCACTCATCTAACGTTCTTACATTATTTTCTAAGTGATTGGCCTTTGTTCTCCACATAAAGGGCATGTGTTTGTGCTAAATTGTGTTAGAGATTTTGTGGTATGCAAGTATAAACTTGTAGAATCAAGTTGGGACACAGTCTGACCAGTTTCTTCATATGATGTCTACTAACTAAACCAACGTGTTTGTTTACACAGTGTCTACCAACTAAACATGTTGGATAGCCCCCAATTTAAAAGTAGATTCCGCTCCAAAAATGTGTTGCAATTTGTGACTTGGAGCATGTTTTCTTCTAAAAGCTATATCATAAATGGTTAGTTCACACATCTTTTGAGTTCATAAGATATCTAAGCTGTCCTAGTAGCCTGTAGCAAAGACTGTGGTTGATTTGCTTGCCATAAATAAATTCTTCTATTTAATATCTAGTTTAGTCTACTCAACTTAGAGTCCTGAAAGGACAGAACTGAGTACTACAATTTCTGATAAATGGAGAAATTTTAGAAAACATATAGCTCCACCAGCTGGCTGGTGATCAATGAAGAGTTCTCCCTATAATTTAAAATGATTCACAAAAACTAACTAGGGCACAGAGACACTACACTCATGAAGAGATAGAGACAGAGTCCATCCAATGGCCATGTCGTGTATAGGGCAAGAACGGCCAAGCTGGTGTATAGGAAGAAAAGAACAAAGCAGATGTATGCACAGAAAGAAGCCATGTGGTTCAGAGAGTTAGATGGAGTGAATAGGTACCTGATGACCTTCCAGGTCCCATAAAGCCTAGCTGTAGTATTCTACAATTGGACCTCATAGGAACTTCTTGTGTTATTTTGATAAATCCTTTTTACTTAAAAAGTGGGTTTCTTTTATAGGCAACAAAATGATTCTCGGCCAAACTAAAGTGCTCAGATCAGAAGCCTTCTGAATTCTACTTGTTGCCATTCTGGATGGCTGTCTAGGAGTGAATGGGCAGGGGCTCTGACGTCTTGATCTGATAGTGTTAATGAAAGGCTCTGGATTGGAAGGAATGGGAAATGGAAGGCCTGGTCTTGGTCACAGTCTATTTTTGTTAACTCTGAACCCATAAGGCACTGTTGTCATTCCCTCAGGGTCTTCCCTGCTACATGCGGTCTACCACTTTCCTTCTGTTTCACACTATTCCTGTCTTGAATGCCCTTTTGTTCCCCTTAATTTATACAAAGTTTATTCTGCCTTCATTGTATCTCAAGATGAGTTATAGAGAGTTATAGAGTTTTATGGCAGGAAGGGGGCAAAGCCATCTAGTTTAAAGGCTCAAAGAGGTTACCAAGGCCACTCAACTAGAAAATAATGCTGTCAGGACTTGAACTTAGGTTCTGACTTCAGTATGTTTTCCGTTAGACAACTCCGCCTGTGGTCCACAGGGCCTTACCTCCTCCTTAGTGTATCAGAGTGACCTCTATACAATACAGGATTAAATTATATATTCCCCTGACTATAAGTACTGCAAATACTGCATTGTCCAATGTATCTTGTGTAACTTATGTATTTCTTAGTAGACCACAAGCTTGTTGAGAGCAGAAATAGTACTTTCTTTTATTGTAGTTCCTCTTAGCTCTTCACGGAATGCTTGGCATATAAGTGATCAACACATTTCTGCTTATTCCTTAAGTGATTGAAAATATCACATGAAGATAAATGATGAACTTCAAAGTTTCCAGAGCTGACATATTTAAAAGATGAAGAATGTTTTTAACATAGATAAGTCCCATGAAAATTGTTTTATTTTACAACCACTGATGCCAGAGAATTTTGCTATGAAGGGTAGGGACTGGACCTTTGCACATTTTGAGTGGGAGCCAGATTTTGAGGCTGGAAGCTGCATTAATTGCAGAAGTCAGACGATGCTTAGATAAGCACAGAGACAGGGTGTATATAGCAGTCATTCACATGTAGGTGTAGCCGGGGGCATGGTATATACAATTGGAGTAGATCAGGTAATTCATGGATTAACTAGTTTATTTTAAGTGATGATCATGTAGCTTTCAGAACAACATCCTAGTGGTCCTCCTCTAAGATTTTGTACTTCGTAGGGAGTATGGATGAGAGGGTGAGTTCGCTTTTGTTTTTTGCTGATTCTAAGCATGTCTTCTTGCTTTCTGATTTTCCTACTAACTACCATCTTCATGGTCCTAGGTTTCATTGTTGACACTTGTATCTTAATGCATTCTGACTGTATATTGTGGGCAGCATAGACATAACATTCAGTTTGGGTTATGGGAACCAGCAAGTGTTAGTTAAACTTTCTGGATTCTTAGACTCATTAAGAGAGTTCATCTTTGCTGGGACCACAAAACTGTGATTTTCTTTTAGATCATGTCTCAAAGTGACCTTCTTACCATTCACTTTGTTATATCCAATTGGTATTCCTGGGTTTGAGAAAGACCAGCGACTTAGATATGCTCTTTTTCTATTTATTATATTTTTATTATACTTTAAGTTCTAGGGTACATGTGCACAACATGCAGGTTTGTTACATAAGTATACCTGTGCCATGTTGGTTTGCTGCACCCATTGACTCGTCATTTACATTAGGTATTTATCCTAATGCTATCTCTCTTCCTGCACCCCCACCCCATGACAGGTGTGTGTGGGTGTGTGTGTTGTTGTGTGTATGATGTTCCCCTCCCTGTGTCCAAGTGTTCTCATTGTTCAATTCACACCTATGAGTGAGAACGTGTGGTGTTTGGTTTTCTGTCCTTGTGACAGTTTGCTCAAAATGATGGTTTCCAGCCGTATCCATGTTCCTGCAAAGGACATGAAACCATCCTTTTTTATGGCTGCATAGTATTCCATGGTGTATATGTGTCACATTTTCTTAATCCAGTCTATCATTGATGAACATTTGGGTTGGTTCCAAGACTTTGCTATTGTGAATAGTGCCTCAATAAACATACGTGTGCATGTGTCTTTCTAGTAGCATGATTTATAATCCTTTCAGTGTATACCCAGTAATGGGATGGCTGGGTCAAATGATATTTCTACTTCTAGATCCTTGAGGAATCGCCACACTGTCTTCCACAATGGTAGAGCTAGTTTACACTCCCACCAACAGTGTAAAAGCATTCCTATTTCTCCACATCCTCTCCAGCATCTGTTGTTTCCTGACTTTTTAATGATCACCATTCTAACTGGTGTGAGATGGTATCTCATTGTGGTTCTTGCATTTCTCTGATGGCCAGTGATGATGAGCATTTTTTCATGTGTCTGTTGGCTGCCTAAATGTCTTCTTTTGAGAAGTGTCTGTTCATATCCTTTGCCCACTTTTTGATGGAGTTGTTTGATTTTTTCTTGTAAATTTGTTTAAGTTATTTATAGATTCTGGGTATTAGCCCTTTGTCAGATGGGTAGATTGCAAAAATTTTCTCCCATTCCATAGGTTGCCTGTTGACTCTGATGGTTTCTTTTGCTGTGCAGAAGCTCTTTAGTTTAATTAGATCCCATTTGTCAATTTTGGCTTTTGTTGCCATTGCTTTTGGTGTTTTAGTCATGAAGTCCTTGCCCATGCCTATGTCCTGAATGGTATTGCCTAGGTTTTCTTCTGGGGTTTTTATGGTTTTAGGTCTGACATTTAAGTCTTTAATCCATCCTGAATTAATTGTTGTATAAGGTTGAAGGAAGGGATCCAGTTTCAGCTTTCTACATACGGCTAGCCACTTTTCCCAGCACCATTTATTAAATAGGGAATCCTTTCCCCATTTCTTGTTTTTGTCAGGTTTGTCAAAGATCAGATGGTTGTAGATGTATGGTGTTATTTCTGAGGCCTCTGTTATGTTCCATTGGTCTATATCTCTGTTTTGGTATGAGTACCATTCTGTTTTGGTAACTGTAGCCTTGTAGCACAGTTTGAAGTCGTGTAGTGTGATGCCTCCAGCTTTGTTCTTTTTGCTTAGGATTGTCTTGGCAGTGCAGGCTCTTTTTTGGTTCCATATGAACTTTAAAGTAGTTTCTCCCAATTCTGTGAATAAAGTCATTGGTAGCTTGATGGGGATGGCATTGAATCTATAAATTACCTTGGGCAGTATGGCTATTTTCACGATATTGATTCTTTCTATTCATGAGCATGGAATGTTCTTCCTTTTGTTTGTGTCCTCTTTTATTTTGTTGAGCAGTGGTTTGTAGTTCTCCCTGAAGAGGTCCCTCATATCCCTTGTAAGTTGGATTTCTTTTTTTTTTTTTTTTTTTGAGACGGAGTCTTGCTCTTTCGTCCAGGCTGGAGTGCAGTGGCCAGATCTCAGCTCACTGCAAGTTCCGCCTCCCGGGTTTTACGCCATTCTCCTGCCTCAGCCTCCGGAGTAGCTGGGACTACAGGCGCCCGCCACCTCGCCCGGCTAGTTTTTTGTATTTTTAGTAGAGACGGGGTTTCACCGTGTTAGCCAGGATGGTCTCGATCTCCTGACCTCGTGATCCGCCCGTCTCGGCCTCCCAAAGTGCTGGGATTACAGGCTTGAGCCACCGCGCCCGGCCGTAAGTTGGATTTCTAGGTATTTTATTCTCTTTGTAGCAATTGTGAATGGGAGTTCACTCATGATTTGGCTCTCTGTTTGCCTGTTACTGGTGTATAAGAATGCTTGTGATTTTTGCACATCAATTTTGTATCCTGAGACTTTGCTGAAGTTGCTTATCAGCTTAAGGAAATTTTGGGCTGAGATGATGGGGTTTTCTAAATATACAATCATGTCATCTGCAAACATAGATAATTTGACTTCCTCTTTTTCTGAATTGAATACCCTTTATTTCTTTCTCTTGCCTGATTGCCCTGGCCAGAACTTCCAACACTATGTTGAACAGGAGTAGTGAGAGAGGACATCCTTGTCTTGTGACAGTTTTCAAAGGGAATGCATTCAGCTTCCAGTTTTTGCCCATTCAGTGTGATAATGGCTGTGGGTTTGTCCAAAATAGCTCTTATTATTTTGAGATATGTTCCATCAGTCATAGTTTATTGAGAGTTTTTAGCATGAAGCATTGCTGAATTTTGTTCAAGGCCTTTCCTGCATCTATTGAGATAATCATGTGGTTTTTGTCGTTGGTTCTTTTTGTGTGATGGATTACATTTATTGATTTGTGTGTGTTGAACCACCCTTGCATCCCAGAGATGAAGCCCACTTGATCATGGTGGATAAGCTTTTTGATGTACTGCTGGATTCGGTTTGCCAGTATTTTATTGAGGATTTTCGCATCAATGTTCACCACGGATATTGGTCTAAGATTCTCTTTTTTTGTTATGTCTCTACCAGGCTTTGATATCAGGATGATGCTGGCTTCATAAAATGAATTAGGGAGGATTCCCTCTTTTTATATTGATTGGAATAGTTTCAGAAGGAATGGTACCACCACTTCTTTGTACCTCTGGTAGAATTCGGCTGTGAATCCCTCTGGTCCTGGACTTTTTTTCATTGGTAGGCTATTAATTATTGCCTCAATTTCAGAGCCTGTTACTGGTCTATTCAGCGTTTCAACTTCTTCCTGGCTTAGTCTTGGGAGGGTGTATATGTCCAGGAATTTATCCATTTCTTCTAGATTTTCTAGTTTATTTGTGTAGAGGTGTTTATAGTATTCTCTGATGGTAGTTTGTATTTCTGTGTGATTGGTGGCGATATCCCCTTTATCATTTTCTATTGAGTCTATTTGATTCTTCTCTCTTTTATTCTTTGTTATTCTTGCTAGTGGTCTATCAATTTTGTTGATCTTTTCAAAAAACCAGCTCCTGGATTCACTGATTTTTTGAAGGGTTCTGCTCTGATGTCAGTTATTTCTTGCCTTCTGCTAGTTTTTGAATTTGTTTGCTTTTGCTTCTCTAGTTCTTTTAATTGAGATGTTAGGGTGTCGATTTTAGATCTTTCCTGCTTTCTCTTGTGGGCATTTAGTGCTATAAATTTCCCTCTACACACTGCTTTAAATGTGTCCCAGAAATTCTGGCACGTTGTGTCTTTGTTCTCTTTGTTTTCAAAGAACATCTTTATTTCTGCCTTCATCTTGTTATTTACCCAGTAGTTATTCAGGAGCAGGTTGTTCAGTTGCCATATAGTTGTGCAGTTTTGAATGAGTTTCTTAATCCTGAGTTCTAATTTGATTGCACTGTGGTCCGGGAGACAGTTTGTTGTGATTTCTGTTCTTTTACATTTGTTGAGGAGTGCTTTACTTCCAACTATGTGGTCAGTTTTGGAAAAAGTGCTATGTGGTGCTGAGAAGAATATATATTCTGTTGATTTGGGGTAGAGAGTTCTGTAGATGTCTGTTATGTCCACTTGGTGCAGAGTTGAGCTCAAGTCCTGAATATCCTTGTCAACCTTCTGTGTCACTGATCTGTCTAATATTGACATTGGGGTGTTAAAGTATCCCATTATTATTGTGTTGGAGTCTAAGTCTCTTTGTAGGTCTCTAAGGACTTGCTTTATGAATCTAGGTGCTCCTGTATTGGGTGCATATATATTTGGGATAGTTAGCTCTTCTTGTTGAATTGATCCCTTTACCATTATGTAATGGCCTTCTTTATCTCTTTTGATCTTTACTGGTTTAAAGTCTGTTTTATCAGAGACTAGGATTGCAACCCCTGCTTTTTTTTTTGTTTTCCATTTGCTTGGTAGATCTTCCTCCATCCCTTTATTTTGAGCCTATGTGTGTCTCTGCACATGAGATGGGTCTCCTGAATACAACACATTGATGGGTTTTGACTCTTTATCCAATTTGCTAGTCTGTGTGTTTTAATTGGAGAATTTAGCCCATTTACATTTAAGGTTAATATTGTTATGTGTGAATTTGATCCTGTCATTTTGATGTTAGCTGGTTATTTTGCCCATTAATTGATGCAGTTTCTTCCTAGCATGGATGGTCTTTACAATTTGGCATGTTTTTGCAGTGGCTGGTACCGTTGTTCCTTTTCATGTTTTGTGCTTCCTTCAGGAGCTGTTGTAAGGCAGGCCTGGTGGTAACAAAATCCCTTGGCATTTGCTTCTCTGTAAAGGCTTTTATTTCTCCTTCACTTATGAAGCTAGTTTGGCTGGATATGAAATTCTGGGTTGAAAATTCTTTTCTTGAAGAATGTTGAATATTGGCCCCTACTCTCTTCTGGCTTGTAGAGTTTCTGCTGAGAGATCCGCTGTTATTCTGATGGGCTTCCCTTTGTGGATAACCTGACCTTTCTCTCTGGCTGCCCTTAACATTTTTTCCTTCATTTCAACCTTAGTGAATCTGACGATTATGTGTCTTGGTGTTGCTCTTCTCGAGGAGTATCTTTGTGGTGTTCTCTGAATTTCCTGAATTTGAATGTTGGCCTGTCGTGCTAGGTTGGGAAAGTTCTCCTGGATAATATCCTGCAGAGTGTTTTCCAATGTGGTTCCATTGTCCCCATCACTTTCAGATATACCAATCAAACGTAGATTTAGTCCCATCACTTTCAGATATACCAATCAAATGTAGATTTAGTCTTTTCACATAGTCCCATATTTCTTGGAGGTTTTGCTAATTTCTTTTTACTGTTTTTTCTCTAAACTTCCCTTCTTGCTTTATTTCATTAATTTGATCTTCAATCACTGATACCCTTTCTTCCACTTGATCAAATTGGCGATTGAAGCTTGTGCATGCGTCATGTAGTTCTCGTGCCATGGATTTCAGTTCCATCAGGTCATTTAAGATCTTCTCTACACTGTTTATTCTAGTTAGCCATTTGTCTAATCTTTTTTCAAGGTTTTTAACTTCCTTGTGATGGGTTCGAGCATCCTCCTTTAGCTTGGAAAAGTTTGTTATTAGTGACCTTCTGAAGCCTACTTCTGTCAACTCATCAAAGTCATTCTCTGTCCTATTTTGTTTCATTGCTGGCGAGGAGCTGCAATCCTTTGGAGGAGAAGAGGCGCTCTAGTTTTTAGAATTTTCAGCTTTTCTGCTGAAAAAACATTTTTGTGGTTTTATCTACCTTTGGTCTTTGATGTTGGTGACCTACAGATGGGATTTTGGTGTGGATGTCCTCTTTGTTGATGTTGATGCTATTCCTGTTTGTTAGTTTTCCTTCTAATGGTCAGGTCCCTCAGCTGCAGGTCTGTTGGAGTTTGCTGGAGGTCCACTCCAGACTCTGTTTACCTGGGTATCACCAACGGAGGCTGCAGAGCAGCAAATATTGCAGAACAACAAATATCTAGAAGCTTTGTCCCAGAGGGGCACCCACCTGTGTGAAGTGTGAGTCAGCCCCTACTGTGAGGTGTCTCCCAGTTAGAGTACATGGGGGTCAGGGACCCACTTGAGGAGGCAATCTGTCCATTCTCAGAGCTGAAACACTGTGCTGGGAGAACCACTGCTCTCTTCAGAGCTGTCAGACAGGAACGTTTAAGTATACAGAAGTTTCTGCTGCCTTTTGTTCAGCTATGCCCTGCCCCCAGAGGTGGAGTCTACAGAGGCAGCAGGCCCTGCTGAGCTGTGGTGGGCTCCACCCAGTTCAAGCTTCCCTGGCCACTTTGTTTACTTATTCAAGCCTCAGCAATTGCAGACACCCCTCCACCTGCCAGGCTGCTGCCTCGCAGGTCGATCTCAGACTGCTGTGCTAGCAGTGAGCAAGGCTCTGTGGGAGTGGGACCTGCTGAGCCAGGTGTGGGATATAATCTCCTGGTGTGCCATTTGCTAAGACCATTGGAAAAGTGCAGTATTTGTGTGGCAGTGTCCCAATTTTCCAAGTACAGTTTATCATGGCCTCCCTTGGCTAGGAAAGGGAAATCCCCCAACCCCTTGTACTTCCTGGGTGAGGTGATGCCCCGCTCTCCTTGGGCTTGCCCTCCATGGGCCACACCCACTGTCCAAGAAGTCCCAGTGAGATGAATCAGGTGCCTCAGTTGGAAATGCAGAAATCACCAGTCTTCTGCATTGATCATGCTGGGAGCTGCAGACTGGAGCTGTTCCTATTTGGCCATCTTGGAATGGTGACCCACCAGATATGCTCTTAATGTTTAGATATCTTCAGTTGAACAAGGTCTCCTTGTTATACTTTATTTGCTTCAACAGTGAGATTTGCAGCAATCCTAGCAATCCTAGTTTGTGGTTTGCTCTGCATGAAGTGTTTTATATAACTAACATGGTTTGCTTGTCTTTTCTTCTACTTCTGTTGATAAGCAATCTGAGAAAAAAATTGGTGGCTCATGAGGTAAACATATACACACACATATATATATATATGCATAGAAACAAAAATGCATTAATATAATATTAACAGATGATTAAATTAAAGTGAGCTTTCACTCCTGACATTTTATGAGTATAAATTACTTTATAGTTAAGAAAGCAGTAAGTACTCTTAAATATGCAATAACGAATAATTTTGAAATATATAGAGATATCACCATTTATGTCTTAGATGCATTCACTATGTTCCTAATTTTTGTTTTTAAATTATAAGACCACAGTTTGGGAAAATATAAGCTAGAAAGAAAAAAATGTAAAATTTTCTGCAATGCTTAATTTACTCAATAATTATGCTATGCTCGTTGGCATCAATGAATATATGCATGTTAATATATGCATGTTAATTTCCCCATGATCTTTAGCTTACAGATACTCAGAGGGTGATGCTGGTGATCTGATGGAAAGAGCATTTTTCTTACAATTTTAGCTGAATATTTGCTGTGTAATCATTGGCAAGCCAGCCAATCTTTCTGAAATTTGGTTTCCTCATCAGTAGAGTGTAAATAATAATAAGAGCTGTTGTAAATGCCAACTTAGATAATATACGTAAAATGTCTTTTAAATTGTGAGATGTATTGTATGTCTAGAAGCAATAATAATTACCATAATTTTTACCTTAAAGTTCATAGACATCCTTATCAAGCTCTCATTTCTTTGATGGGAAGGGACTGACTGAGTCTCTCTCCTATTAGAAGCAATACCCAGCTTCACTGGGAACCCTAATCTGTGACTACAAGAAAAGTCATGTTACTGTGACTTTGCCCATATTTTTCCTTCCACTTGGAATCCCGTCCTCCACATTCCCTGCAACTTGCCTTCTTAGATAGGCTTACCTCAACTCCTCTTTCACAGATCAGCTCAAAAGCCCCCACCTCCATGAAGCTTTCTCTCTCTCTCTCTCTTTTTTTTTCTTGACAGATCCTCACTCTGCTGCCAGACTGGAGTGCAGTGGCACAATCTCAGCTCACTGCAACCTCTGACTCCCTGATTCAAGTAATTCTGCCTCAGCCTCCCAAGTAGCTGGGATTACAGGCATGTGCCACCATGCCCAGCTAATTTTTGTATTTTTAGTAGAGACAGGGTTTCACCATGTTGGCCAGGATGGTATGGATCTCCTGACCTCATGATCTGCCTGCTTCGACCTCCCAAAGTGCTGGGATTACAGGTGTGAGCCACTGTGCCTGGCCAAAGCTTTCTCTGATAATCCTTCAAGAAGACCCCTCATCTTGAATTTCCTTAGACATTACCATAATTAGTTGTTGACAAATCTGTCTCTTTAACCAGATAGGTATTTGACTATTGGGTTAAAATTGACAGCTACATCCTACACCATGAACCCCTTCCTGGTGTACTATCAAGCATTGGTCTAAGTGTAAAGTTTATTTTTGCTGTAACTGAGTACACTATTTCTTTGGTTGTTGTTTTGTTTTTTGAGATGGAGTCTCACTCTGTCATTCAGGCTGGAGTGCAGTGGCACCATCTCGGTTCACTGCAACCCCCACCTCCTGAGTTCAAGTGATTCTCCTGCCTCAGCCTCCCAAGTAGCTGGGATACAGGCACGTGCCACCATACCCAGCTAATTTTTGTATTTTTTTTTTTTTTTTAGTAGAGATGGGGTTTCACCATATTGGCCAGGTTGGTTTCAAAATACTGACTTCACGATCCGCCTGCCTCAGCCTCCCAAAGTGCTGCAATTATGGGCATGAGCCACCACACCCAGCCTTACATTCATTTATTACAATGTGTAAGAAGGTACATTGAGTTGAGTTAGTGTATTAGTTCGTTTTCACACTGCTGATAAAGACATATCCATACACATTTGTAAAGAAAAAGAGGTTTAAAGGACTCACAATTCTATGTGGCTGGGGAGGCCTCACAATCAGATCTCATGAGACTTATTCACTATCACAAGAACAACATGGGGGAACCACTCCCATGATTCAATTATCTCCCACTAGATCCCTTCCACAACATGTGAGAATTATGGGAGTTACAATTCAAGATGAGATTTGGGTGGGGATACAGCCAAACCATATCAGTAAATTATGCAATGTGGTCTAAAGCAGGTTGTTAGTTGCTGCAAGGAGAGCTAAATATTGTCAATAGCAGACCAGAAATGGATAAAGATCAGAAATTTATGTGTCACGCCAGAGCAGCCCATGCTTTACCCAACAGTGAGACACTGCTTTGTGACTGATGGAGGAAACCTAAACCCTTCAGATGCATGCCCAGATTTCTAGTATTTAAAAATACATTCAGTATTTAAAAATATATTCTTGTGTTTAGAAATAAAAAATACAAAAGGAATTGAGAACTGCTGCACTCACTGTACTTGATGTTGAGTTCCTTAAGGGTGTGCATGAGTATTTGAATAGGAAAAAAAGAGTAATACATGAGAATCAGAGTTAATAGATCTAAAAACATAATTAGTCAAATAATTTTTTGTTAAGTCTGGCACTTTTCTACTGTGAAGAAAAAGATTTTTGGTATGGTAGTGGCCAACGATTTCTGGAAACTTAAGAAAATAGGTTCAATTCATTTTGTGGTTAAGATCTTGTGCTTTGAAATCAGATGGATCTGTTCTCAAATCCCAACTTGGCTATTTACTACCTATGTGATTTGATTGCTTAATGTCTCCAAGCCTCAGTTTTCTTTTCTTTAAATGAGGCTAATAGAATATATGAGTTGGGATGATTTTGGCTATAAAAAACAGATGTTCCGATAATAAAATAATTGATTATTTTACATAGTGAGAAGTTCAAAGGCACAGTGGATTCCAAGGTTGTGAGAGATTCAATGACACAGTGATGTTCTTTCCATCTTTTAGTGTTACCATCTTCAGGGTTGACTTCTTTCAGAAGCAAACTCTCATTTTCAGAGGGCCGCATTTTCCAGTGCCTCTTAAATGTGAAGGAAATTTTATTTCAAGACCACTGGTAAGGCTGGGTGTATTGGCTTACATCAGTAATCCCAGTACTTTGGGAGGCCAAGGTGGGAGGATCACTTGAGGTTAGATGTTTGAGACCAGCCTGGGCAACATAGTGAGATCCTGTCTCCACAGACAAAAATAAAATTATCTGGATGTGATGGTGCATGCCTATAGTCCTACCTACTCGGGGGGCTGATGGGGGAGGATCACTTGGGCCCAGGAGTTTGAGCCTGCAGTGAGCTAGGGCCAGTGACAGCGCAAGACTCTGTTTCTGAAACAAACACAACACAACAAAACAAAAGGCTACCGGGTTAGCGGCTTATTCCCAAAGTAATGACTAGTAGTGAGGATAGAATTATCATGATTGTTGCAAATCAGTCATCTCAAGAGAAATAAATGTTGGAGAGTCACCATAGCTACTACAGAATCAACTTTTAATTTTTTTTATTTTTTGAGAAAACTGCTTATGAAACTCTGAGCTCATTGTCCCACATAGAGTAAGAATATGGTAGCTTTTCTTATCAACCAGTCACTAATTTGGACCTAAAAAGTCCACTTCAGATTTTTGGTTTGTAACACTTCTTGCACCTACTTTCTTTACTTAACAATCATTCTGTTCCTAATTCCTTTTCTCTCCTCTGGCCAACATTTGGGAGATGTGTGCCTCATGTAAGAGTAAACTTGACAGTGAGTATCTAAATGCCTTGATGCCTCTTAACCTGTCTGGTTTTCAGGTATTGTTTTGTGGAACTTTCCTTTGGCCTGAGAAATATGAATTCTGCTGTGTACATGGTCTTGAGGAAAGAAACAGTCAGTTCCTTACAAGTCAGGTCCTAGGTTTAAGTGCGTTCATATAGGATTTCGCTGAAGGAAACCTGGGCTGCTCTGGCCCGTCATACTCCACAGCTGGGCAACCTTGTGCAGACCACCATATCTTGTGAGTCTTAGTTGTCTTTTTGGCAAAATAAGGAGGATCTGGGGATCATGGAGCTAATTGCTGTGGAAAGGCTTTCTAAATGTTTTAACTCATTGAATACACTAGTTATTTTTGCCCACTGGGTAGCTTTTTTGTATAATACATCAGCGTAACAGATAGGCATAGCCTACATAAGGGGAAGGTGCAAAACAAACAATGCGATGATTTGGTCTGGGAGCAACTTCTTATGTTTAAAGAAAAAAGAAAACTCGTTTCTTCTGCTCCTCTTCTGCAGCTACTTCCCCTCCCTTGAAGTTTTTAATAACCTCGGTGGAGTCTCCCAGTGTTCAGAAAAATGTCTCTAACTGAACAGGAGCAAAGTTGATTGGCTTGTTTGGTTTATGCACCTGTGTTAAGAGTTTTCCATTTCATCAATGAATAGTGAACCTATTTGCTTTTCTGTGTACGTATGGACAAAATACCGCAAACGTCTACAGTCAGTAAATCAATGAAATCCAATAATATTCAAGGATGAATATTATTTCTTGTTATAAAATTTATTTATTTTTTAAATTTAAAAATTGGTATATAGAAATTGTACATATTTATGGGGTACATAGCGATGTTTCAATACATGTAAAATATAGTGATCAGACCAGGACAGTTAGAATATGCATCACCTGAAACATTTATCCTTCTTGTGATGGGAACATTCAATATCTTCATTCTAGCTATTTGAAACTACACAATATATTATTGTTAGCCATAGTCATTCTACAATGCTATAGAACTCTTGAACTTATTCCTTCTATTTAGCCATAGTTTTCTATCTTTTAACAAATCTCTCCCTATCCCTCCTTACCCCCCTATGGTATCCTCTGTTTTACTTTTTATTTCTATGAGATAAACTTTTTCAGCTTCCACATGAGTGAGAACATATGGTGTTTAATGTTTTTTATTTTTATTTTTTTTTGAGACAGAGTCTCGCTCTGTCACCCAGGCTGGAGTGCAGTGGCACGATCTCGGCTCATTGCAAGCTCCACCTCCGGGGTTCACACCGTTCTCTTGCCTCAGCCTCCTGAGTAGCTGGGACTACAGGTGCCCGCCACCATGCCCAGCTAGTTTTCTGTATTTTTCAGTAGAGATAGGGTTTCACTATGTTAGCCAGGATTGTCTTGATCTCCTGATCTCATGATTCTCTCACCTCGGCCTCCCAAACTGCTGGGATTACAGGCGTGAGCCACCACACCCCGCTGGTGTTTAACATATATATGTATGCACATTTTCTTTATCCATTCATCTGTTGTTGGACACTCTGATTGATTCCACGTCTTGGCTATTGAGAATAGTGTTGCAAGATATAGGACAGTGCAGATGTCTTTTTGATGTACTGATTTGATTTCTTTTGGACAAATGCCCAGTAGTAGGATTGCTATATCATATGATCTTTCTATAATATTTGTAGTTTTTTGAGGAACCTCCATACTGTTCTTCATAGTGGCTGTACTAGTTTACATTTCCACCAACAGTGTATAAGAGTTCCCTTTTCTCCACATCCTTGCCAGCATTTGTTAATTTTTGTCTTATTTTTTGAACTTAAGACCCAACTAGTCAGAGTTGTCTTTCAAAGAATGAGAACTGCCATTCCTTAGAAAGTAGCATGAAATAAAGTGACTTGTAGGGATATTCCTTGGCCCAATCTAAAATTGAAACAGACAGTGCACATGGCTTTATTTAGGATCCTAGAAATTGAACATAGAAGGAATTCTTAGCTCAACATTCTTCCAGATTGTAGAAACTAGTTGATGTTTCCTGACAAGGCCTCTTGCCAATCTCACCTCTCCTAGCTAAGCTCTTTTAACTCTGCTCTTAGGCTGATCTGTCTCCTGGCAACGAATCTTCTTTTAAATAAAAACAGATCTCCTAGATGGTCTCGTTCACTCTTTCCTTCTATTGACTACCTTTGTTGCCCATTCTCATCACTTTCTCAATTTAGTCATATTTTTCTTTTTTATTCTCTTCCTTCAACCTCTTTATTTTATTGTTTTCTCTTCATCCTTTTAGATGATGGTTAGGTTAACACTGTCCAATATGGGAGCCACTAGCCACATGTGTCTATTTAGGTTAATTAGAATTAGAGAAAATTAAAAGAAAATCAGTTCCTCTTCAGTCACATTTCAAGTTTTCAATAACCACACGCGTCTAGTGGCCAGCACAGTGATTAGACAGGGCAGATACAGAAGATTTCTGTAATCACAGAAGGCTCTATAGACAGTGTTGACCCAGGTATTTAATTTCTCTACTTCCTTAAGTGTTTCTCCACTTTCAGGAAATTTCTACCCATTTTCACCCTTATTACTATAAAAAAGTCAAAGATACATATTGGAAACAAAGGGAATATCTTCATAGATTGTTCACATACCTGGAGGACAGGTTCTTCTATCCTCTTGGTCATAGTCATTTCATAGTCTCTGTAATTGTTTCAGCACATTAAATAGAAGAACAAAGAGTCGATGGAGTCTTCAAGATTTTCATCCTTAAAAGTGGAATTTCATATAAACTCTGAAGATATGCAACTTATCATGCTTTTGGGTGGCCATGACCACAATTCAGTAATGATTGCTGAGTGGAGACTTTGCCATCAAAAGAGGTGGACCTCAGCAGAGAGCTGTCTGCACGCTGTGGCCCTAGCTTTCAAATTTTATTTCCTGTTGTCTTCCCTTTTAGTTTCTGCTAGCTCTGATCTTGACTTATTCTTTCCTGCCTTGTGTCCTTTTCAACCCTTTAATTAGTGTTGGCATCTTTTTCATAGGAGTCAGATTCAGATCTCAGCCATCCTTTCTGTCATTTCTATGCTAATCTTACTAAATTTGATGACTCATGTGCATTGTTGCCAATGTGTGATCTTTTCCTGCACCCACATTTTGCTTTGTTTTTCAGAATTTGAAGGAACACTTAGTGCTTGAGGAGACTCTACCCATTTCTTCCTTAGCAAGCATGAGTTCTCATGTCTTCCATTTCCCTTCACTCAGCTTGGAGAGAGTGAAAAGAAGAAACAAAGAAAAATTTTTACCTTCAAAGAGTTTACATACTAATAGGTAATACAAAAGATAGTTAAGAAATTAGGCCAGATGATTTCTAGAGAACTCTGTGGCTGATGTCAGCACAACTATCAGAGTTAAAATAAGGGATTGTACTATTTCATTAGAAAAATACAACATGGCTTGATGGGAAAGTTTAGACAAGATTTGGACTGGCCAAGGGAGGACATCTCCGTTCGTAAACTGGGGCAGGCTATATGAGGCAAGAATTGCTTAGATCTTGTTTTTCCTCTACATTATTCTCCTTTCTTCTTCATTTTCTACTGACAGTTATGACCACATCTGGCCCAGGGTGTCACCATCCTTCATTCTGATGCTTTCTTATATTTGATTTTGCTTGGCTGTCCATAGTAGGCACTATTATCACAGGGAGCTTAAGATTCATTTACTTTTTATTTTCACTTTTGGCCATAGATTAAGACATTATAGATATTTCATTGGGGATGATAGTCATTCATTCTAAGAGCTGAGTTTAAATCTGTAACTGTGCCCACATCTTCTACAAAGAAGGGGAAAAAAATGAAAAATTGCTTCTTGGTTGTTTTCTGGGGGCTTCTGAGATCTGAGATTTTAATTGTTTGGAGCATTTCTGTTGAGTTCTTTTGTGTGTGTGTGTGTGTGTGTGTGTTATTCTTGAGTATAGGCAGGTGCCAAGGGTTTATACATTTTAATTTTCAGATGAAGAATCTGAATTTCCAGAATGGGAAATGATGAGCTCAAGATGTGAGCTCCTCTAAAGGTTGGGACTGTTGTTTTTCTTTGTGTCTCCAGTGTCTGTTGCGGTTCCTAGAACATATCAGATCCTCAGAAAATGTTTCCAGGGCACATACTTAATGAATATCTCAGAAAAACAACAACAGTG
Source organism: Trachypithecus francoisi (assembly GCF_009764315.1). NCBI lineage: Eukaryota > Metazoa > Chordata > Mammalia > Primates > Cercopithecidae > Trachypithecus > Trachypithecus francoisi. The sequence goes on from NW_022681461.1 coordinate 79,345,716, forward strand.
ATCCAGGGTGAGCTCAGCTAAGCTGAGGAGCTGAGGATGCAGTCCTTCATCTTTTAACAATGTTTTTGAGTTCTTCTACTTGTTCAAGAGTGTTTGATGCTTCAGATTATGTTCTCTTTGGGCTGGGCGCAGTGACTCAGCACTGTAATCCCAGCACTTTGGGAGGCTGAGCAGGGCGGATCACTTGAGGACAGGAGCTCGAGACCAGCCTGGCCAACATGGTGAAACCGTCTCTACTAAAAATGCGAAAATTAGCTAGGCATGGTGGTGGGTGCCTGTAGTCCCAGCTACTTGGGAGGCTGAGGCAGAGGCAGAGAAGATGGACCTGGGAGATGGAGGTTGCCATGAGCCTACATTGTGCCACTGCCGCCTGGGTGACAGAGTGAGACTCCATCTCAAAAAAAAAAAAAAAAAATTATGTTCTCTCCGAAGTTTTTCATGACATCCCCTCTTGGCTGTTATATGGTTTCACAGTACTTTTATCCTTGAAAGCACGAAACATATTATATTTTACTGACCTCTTTATATCCCATTTCTTCTGCTGGGTGTTGAACTTTTTCAGAAAATATTTCTTGTTCACTTTAATAAGCCCAGCACTTGGTCCAGAACCTGGCACACAGTGGGCACTAAATTATTATTTGGTGAATAAATGAAAGTCATATGTCATAGTGGATGCTGTTGGTGATCCAGACAAATCCCCTTGGATACCATCCTACAACTTCTGGCTGTTTTGCCTCTAACAGCTTATACCAGTGACCTTCTGAAGAGGACCACTTCTGAGCTCTTGGACAATTTTTGCTTGGATCTCCCAGGAGTCAAAGTGCTTGGTAGTTTACATCCCTTGAGGGCATCTGAAGCCAGCGTTTCACTGGTGCAGCAGTATGAAATTCCAGCTCCTTTGCGCCGGTGTGGACCAAACTGCAACATTAAATATCCTCCAGAATTCCCCACAGATTCAGGTTGAGGCTGGAACTTCACCTGCTATTACATCACGTTCAGCTTCTTCCTTTTTCCTATTCTGATTTCCTGACGCTTACCAATTTCTCCAGAGAATCCTTCTTTAGTAGGTCACCCGTGAAAGAATCCTCATCTCAGGTTCTACTTCTGGGAAACTCAAATGAATACCTCTGTTGATTCTCAGTGCTAGAATTATACATGCAAGCTTATTTATTTATTTATTTTGCCATTTACACTGAGGTAATAAAAATGTTCCAACTAGCCAAGTAACTTCAAAAAGCATTAGAGATAGAACCTCTGTAATGATTTTCCAATCTCATTTCTATAACGTAAAATACCATTTATGGGGAGGTGTATGCATTGATAAAAATATTGATGGGAAAGACTGGCTTTCTTCCTGACAAAAAGAACTGCGTATTTCTAAAACAAAAACCAAAAAACAAAAAAACCCAGGAAGCCAGTACTGATGTTAAATCAGAACACTCATATGCTAGAGCCGATGAGATGGGACCCTAATATATGAGTCACAGAAAAAACACAGCTGGAATGAAGCAAGACATTCCAGCACATTCAGGAATGTCACTAATTTATTTCTGAATACTTGGGAAAATGTAGTCAACTGTGTAACACATACCTCTCTGTTTGCTATTTCCCATTTCACCTCTTGCTTTCTCTATTTCTATATCTCTCCAGATCTGTTTCTCTCACTGTCCCAAAATAGCCCGTCAAATTTCCTTCCATCCTCTGGTGACTGTAGCTGCAGTAAAACTGAGGTGCCAATGGAAGGAGCAACAGCTGAAAAATATGGCTTTCTTAATGGCTGTGTATATTTTCCAAAAAGAGTAGATCACTGGCATTTTAAAAGGATCATAAATATATCATTAATGAAACTGGAAGCTATCATTTCAGCAGCCAGATTAGTGTCAGGAGTTGACACTGTTCCTAGAGGAGGGAAGAACACTAAAAGAAAATTATCCAAGTCCAAATATCTCCATGATGCACAGACATTGGGTGAATGACACTTGGGAAAACACACACATCAATATCTTTCAAGTGTAAACCGTCCTTTCTGAAACCCTTGGGCTGGTGACAACTTGACATGGAGAAGACATAAGTCTGCATAGGCTATTTAACCAAGTAAAGATGATTGTCAGTTTTCTCCAGTTTTTCTTTGTTAATAGTCTATAAACATGGATGTCCCTATTAGGTGTAGCTTCCTTTCTTTATTTGAAATCACCATTAAATTGCTCTCCAAAAATATTGTAGAGCAGCCGCAGACCTCACTGAACAATAACTTTATAAGCTCTCCCTCTCTCCCTTGAGCTTTCGTCTGCTTAGCTGCCCGTCCTCAGGCTCCGAGTGTGTAATCAGGCCCAGCCTCCTGCAGAGCACCATCAGGAAAATGGCAGCTCTCACTGAGAGACAGCAGAGCCATTCACAGTCATGGAGCTATTGAAACATTGACAGATATGACAGACATTTCCAAAGCTGTGCAAAGCATTAATTTTAATGTATGCTGTGTGTCCTTACTTAGTAAATATTTATTTGACTGTGAAAGATAGGAGAGGTAATCGCTGCTTTCCTTCAAATACAGTTGCTGTGTGAGCCCCAGCCCCCTTTTCTTGAGGGAGCTGAGGACTCAGTCCTGGAGTTTAGAAACAAAACATGGGAGAAGAAAAAGAGGCAAGAGACAAGACCTCTATTCTAGAGTTAAATTTTAACATTCTTCTATGTTTTACTGAAAATGTTTCCTTTGATCATATGGATACAGTATAATCACATTAGCTCAGCAACTAACAAGAATCATGCTTAGCTAGAAAATAATTTCTAGGAAGTCTGGATTGGCAATAAGATTTTATCTGAAGGAGGGTCAACCTAACTGACATTGTCTTCTATTCCAGCTTTCCCATCTGAATCTCCTATTATGATCTTCTCAGTTAACCTCTATCATCATTGACTATCTGATTTACATAGAGCCTCACTATGGGGTAACCATATCTTCAGATGAATAGCAGAAAATTTAGACAATTTCACTCTTCAAATTAAATGGATGGAGAAGTGGGAAGGCAGTAGATTGGGTCACGACAATCATCACCGAGCACCTGCAAAGGGATAGTTATGTTTACATGTACTATCTCAGATAATCCAAACAACTCCCTGTGAGGCAGGCAGCATTAGCACTCTTTCCAGTGTCACATAATGGCAGGATTGAAATGATTGAGATGTAGACTCGGGTCTTTGAAATGCAAGGTCTGGTGCTTTGTCTACTACACTGCAACAGAGTATTGCATACATAAAATCACTTTGTAAACCTTAAATCTTTATAAAAATGTTAGCTACTGCTACTGTGGACAGTGGAAAATGTGCTAGTTTTTTTGTCTGGCTGGTTAGTCATCCAGGGCTTTTCTAATGAGGCAATGAACCCAACAGGGGTGAGAGGATGAGTTGCCAAGCCTTTCACATCAACTTTGTGTGCACTAATTAAACATCATGCCTGGATAAATGGCCCAGGATGGCAAAGTCCACAGCTTCTCACAGATGTTTCCAGGAAGTCTCTTGGTTGCCTGAAGATGATTTAGTCATCACTGAGGTACAACCTCAAGCCTCCTTCACTGGCTCTGTGTGACTGGGTACATTAACCTTTCTTTGTATCAGTAGCAAACTATGGTGTGAATGTCCAGTGGGCCCGAAAAATCAATTTCTCCTTGGTGAGTACTTGTTAAATGTATGCTTATTTCATTCTAATATACAAGGAGAGTGACATATATTGGATTCTAAAATATTAATTTATTATGTTTTTTTTTCTTTGAACCTATGCTGTTTATCTTGGCAAGCTCTCTTAAATATCCTTTGACCTTTTCCAAAATGGCTTATTTGTTCAGTTTGCTCTCTTCAGCTTTTTGTATTCAGTGAAACTCTTTGGAATTTTCCTCAGACAAAATTTTACACTGGAGAGGGAGCCACACATAGTCAAAGTTTATGGGGAATAGATTTATGTTTGAAAACTAAGCCAGATATCAGTCATGCATAGTATGTTATAATATCAAGGCAGCTCTAGTCTACTGTCTTAAAATCAGCTAGTTTCCTACCCAAAACTTTACTAAATCTGAGGGATACTCTACCTTTTCTGTCTGAAGTTCTGCATATATATTTTTTTAATTTAAGCAGTTGTATGGTCAGATTTTTATGGCTTCTTTACATTGAGGTAAAGGTATGTTCTCTTGTTGTGCCCCTAAACTAATCACAATCAGAAAAGCAATGACTTCTTAAAAGTCCTGAATTTTCTAGTCACTCAAATAAGAATGCATTTGCTGATGGTTAATATAAAGATGGGTCATGTATGGTCTCCAACTAATATGACTCAGGATCTATAAGTTCAGTTGAGCAAAGACTTCTTCATTAGAACTAAGACTTATTCTATTATGTCATTAGAACAAAGACTCAACATCTGGCATAAGCAGACCATGATCTTATTTGGACCCCAAGCTGTTTTTCTGATCCAGTATTGATGTTTGGGGGCAAGTCTTTATTTACTTGGTGCTGTGTTAAGTGTTTTCACATGTATTATCCCACTGATGCTTAAAAAAAAACCCTGTAAAGTGGTACTATTTTCAATGTTTTACAAATAGGGATAATAAGCCCCTAAATGTTTAATTAATTTACTCAAGATTGAAGCTGGGATGTGAACCTAATGTTTCTAAATTTCGATTCTGTGCTCTTTTATTGATGATTTGTTATAACTGGCTCCTATTGTTAAGAATACATGGTATATTGAGCAATGAGGAAACCACCAAGCTGTTCTGGTTAATTATATCCATCAGTCAACTCAAAGGCATCCTTAGTCTGCAACCTCTTTTTAGCCCAACATTAAGCTTGAGAATGATGAGATATGATGGCTGTCTAATAATGGCCCTGCCCATAATTCTTTACATTCAACTAAAGCAAATGGTGAACTATTGCCCAAAATGACAATGTTTGGTCATTCATTTGCTTCAAATAACTGGCCTGGGGCCTCCTCCTACCCAGCCCAAACTAGGATTCTGGTAGAAAAAAATATTCTCTCTCTCCTGGTAGATATCTGCTTTATAAACCCTTTAGATCATCATTAGCCCTTTAGTGACATCTTCTGCGATCAAAATTTCTTATTCTAGAAGAGTCATGCAATTCATTATGGACCTGGGACATGATAAAGGGCTTAGCCTTATTTGTAGAGAAGAATCTGCCTGCTAAGACTTGAGAGGAAGAAAAAATGTAAAAGGTGGAAGGCCTTCGAAATATCGATTTGTAATAAAATTATGGGTTTCTTGGTAAATTTGTATGCAGCTACTTCCTGAAGATAAGTATGCATTGTAAAAAGTGGTCAATTTAGTCCTCCAACATTTTGAGGCTGAACAAGGTTGAAGCATAAATTGTTTATGGTAAGAGACTGGTTTCTGTCAAGAAAACAGTCCCAAAAATCCAAGGAGCAGTTTTTTGTTGATGAATTCAATGCCAAAGGATGCTTCTTCTACATAACACAATGAGGTGACTTAACCATGGTAACATTTTGTGGAATAAAAGTGTGAAAGGTGAATACCTCTAGGATGGCTTGAAGACATTATTTTTGGAGACCATGTAACATGGTTTGCACTTCATTTCAGAAGAGTGAATAGTAGGGGAACTAATGCAACCAAGAACAAAACACGTTCAACTCCTCTTTTTGGAATCAATCCCAGAGTTTTCACTGCTCGCTATTCTCTGATGACTCCCAAATTTATATCTCTAGCTTGGAGCTTTGCAATGAACTCTAGACCCAGTTTCCAACTACCTGTTCAACAGTCCTACTAGCATGTCTTGCATACACATACTGCTCATGTGAACAAAATCTACTCTGCCTCTGCTTCTCTTGTCTTTATTCTAGCTTGAGTCATTATAGATTACAGACTCTTCCTTCTCTCTTGCTCCTCACATTTTATCAATCATTATGGTCTGCTCATCCTACCTTAGAATATTCCTCAAGTCCAATTCTTCCACTTCAGTTCTCACTCATTACCACTACCTTGGATTTTTCTTGCCAAGATTATTGTAAACATTTCCCACTGATATCACTGCCTCTGGATTTGCATCTTTCCAAGTTTTCATACACTCTTCTGCCAGGATTTTCTTCCTAAAAAAATGTCATAAAGTTATTTCTCTGCTTAAAGACTTCCATTGTCGGCTGGGCATGGTGGCTCACGCCTGTAATCCCAGCACTTTGGGAGGCCAAGATGGGCAGATCATGAGGTCAGGAGATCGAGACCATCCTGGCTAACAGGGTGAAACCCCATATCTACTAAAAATATAAAAAAATTAGCTGGTGGGGGGGTTGGCGGGTGCCTGTAGTCCCAGCTACTCTGGAGGCTGAGGCAGGAGAAAGGCGTGAACCCGGGAGGTGGAGCTTGCAGTGAGGAGATCCAGCCACTGCACTACAGCCTGGGAGACACAGCCAGACTCCATCTCAAAAAAAAAAAAAAAAAAGACTTCCATTGTCTTCTCTTTGCCTGAGGGATACAGTTCAAACTTGCTCATATGGTTTACAAGCCCTTTCACAATCAGGACCCAATTTATCTTTCCAATCTCATTACTTGTCCCCTTCAATCACATACTCTTCACGAGCTTTCTTAATTCTGTTTGTTTTCATAAGTGTTTTTGTCTCCCTACAATCCTCTTCTCTACTTCCTCTTTCCCCTCCTCCCCTGGCCCCAGGGATCCTAGTCATCTTTACAAACTTAGCACAATGACAGATAACAGTTGCATTTATTGGCCGTTTATTCTGCTTCAAGCACTATACTAAGTATTTTACATGGATAGTCTCAATCACTCTTTTTTTTTTTTTTTTTTTTCCTGAGACGGAGTCTCAGCACTGTTGCCCAGGCTGGAGTGCAGTGGCAGGATCGTCGCAGCTCACTGCAACCTCTGCCTCCTGGGTTCAAGTGATTCTACTGCCTCAGCCTCCCAAGTAACTGGGATTATAGGCGCCCACCACCATGCCCGGTTAATTTTTTGCATTTTTAGTAGAGACAGGGTTTCACCATGTTGATCAGGCTGGTCTCGAACTCCTGACCTCAAGTGATCTGCCTGCCTCTGCCTCCCAAAGTGCTGGGATTACAGGCGTGAGCCATCGCACTGGCCTCAATCAGTTTTTAAAAATCACAAGATGTGGGTTTGTGATGGTTACTGTTGTCAACTTGATTGGATTGAAGGATGCAAACTATTGTTCCCGGATGTGTCTGTGAGGGTGTTGCCAAAGGAGATTAACATTTGAGTCAGTGGACTGGGGAAGGCAGACCCACCCTTAATCTGGCTGGGCACCATCTTATCAGCTACCACCATAGCCAGAATAAGAAGAGCAGGCAGAAGAACGTGGAAAGACTAGACTGGTTTAGTCTTCAGGTCTACATCTTTCTCCTGTGCCGCATGCTTCCTGCCATCGAACACTGGACTCCAAGTTCTTCAGCTTTGGGACTCGGACTGACTTCCTTGCTCCTCAGCTTGCAGATGGCCTGTTGTGGGACCTCGCCTTGTGATCATGTGAGTCAACACTCCTTAACAAACTTCCCTTCATATATGCATCTATCCTATTAGTTCTGTCCCTCTGGAGAACCCTGACTAATACAGGGTTCTATTCATGTTTTAGAGAGAAGGTAATTAAGATTTAGAGGGCTTGAGTAATTGTCAGATTTACAAAGGGTATCCAGGCCAAGTAATTCCAGACCCCATACTCTCATCTCTATAGCTTAGTGCTTGAAAAATTGAGTGAATGAGTGAATGAATGAGCAAGTAGTGCTAAGGAGATTGAAAGCTTTGTCTTGAGAGAAAACACAGCAGGAAATATATGTTGCTTACCTTTAGAGTAGGAGCTAGTAGGCCTGTTTTTGCACTAAGAATTGTAAATTTATCATCAGTGAACCTCTTCTCAGAGGCTTCTGTAACTTCCACCATAATTTATCCAGGTGGAATTAATAAGGTCCTCCACTATGTTCTCATCAATTCATGCCTACACCTCTGTTGGTGTGCATATAATGTTGGTGAATTGAATGATCAGTATTGGCCCAAATGTCTGTTCTTCCCTCACTCAACAATGAGCTCCTGGAGAATAAAAAATATGTTTCATTGCTGTATGTCACTGCTGCAGTGTTCAACCCGATGTTTGGTATAGAATAAGCCTATGGTGTATGTTTCTGAAATAGATGAATTAATAAATAGCTCTAAGAAGACTTAACACCCCTGCTTTAGTTTAGGAGTAGACACATTATAGCTACTATGATGCATAGATATTCCTGCTCATATTTCCACTCAGTGAGCTTCTACCCCAGAGTGAATGTGGGTTGGAAGTTGTGGTTCTGGTGCTCCTATGTCTCCAAGTTACCATGTGACTCTCCTACTGGGAACATATTGACATGTTGATCTAGAGTTCAAGACATAGTTTACATTTTTTTATACAACACGGCCTCTAAACACATAACGATTTTCTCCAGGGCTCAACTGAAGCCACTGGTGATGTATTCTAACACTAGAGGAAAACCCGGGTTTGCTGGGCTTTTAGAATTATTGAAGATTTACATAAAACTTTTTGGGTTATTTGAGGGATTTTTAAACATATTTTTTTCATGATACACAGTTTTAACCAAAAAGCAAACACTGGAAACTAAATTTCAAGTAAAATATGACTCTATTCCTATTAAGTGGTAGGAGTGGGGGTGGGTAAAGTATTGATGTCATTACTTAAGAAGGGGAACCTGAAATTCCAACTTGACTTCCACATTTTTTCCTGTTTTATAATTTGTGAAAATATCAGGCAATCAAAAGATTTTCATGAATGTACCTTCCCTTGGTTGTGTGATCGGTATGTTCTCTCTGGTGTATAGAGTAGTGTTAGCTGCCTAGGCCAAGCTAATATTACTGAGCCAAATCAGGCAGGGCTGGCAATGCTGTGGGAGTGTGTATAAGATGGATAAGATAGCAAAGCTCACACTATAAGGAAGAACAAAATAAGGGGTGATGAATGGGGATAGTGATCAGGGCTTAAGTCAATACCTATCCTGGTACCTATCTTCAAAGTTACCCAGATTCTAGATTCCACAAGTAAAAGTCAGAATCTGGGGTGGGGTTGGGGTAGGATAGGAGAGGACCCAGGGTCAAAGTTGATAGCAGCATGTCAGCGCATATACCATATGAGCTTTGGTGAAGACCCAGTCAATTCAGAATGGTTTCCTTGGACAGATCTCTGTCATCTCACACTCCACCTCAAACTACTACAAGTTTAACTCCAGAAAACCGGAAAATGGGGACATAGCTCAGTGGTGGAGCATTTGACTGCAGAAGACCGGGAAACAATGTGAATCTGTACAATCTTTTCTTAAAGAGCTAGTCCAGGAGTTTACACAGTATTACATCATTGGGCAAAATATGTTAAAATTTTTCTTCAATCTCACAACTATCCAAAGACATGAAAAAAGTTATCTTCTTTCTGTTTCTAGTTCAATCTCTGATTCTCCCTCAATCTCTGACCCTCTCCCTGTGTTCCTCCCTCCCCCATCTTTCTTTCCCCAGTCAAGACAATGCTCCATTTTCCTATTCTGGGAACATTCCTTCTACTCCACAACCAAGACCAGGATTCTGGTGGAATAGTGTTATCTCTCTCCTGGCAGATATCTGCATTAGCACTCTGTTTTTTTTAGACTCAGTGAAGTCCTAGTTTCATCTCTTTTAATGTGTATTTCTTCAAAGTTACCCAGACACTGAAAAATTTTATGAAGGAAAGAATTTCCAGAGGGAAACCTTATAACCTGAAATAACCTCTCAGAAGTGACGGTTCCTTCATCAAAGATCAGCTGTTGACCAGCTTGGACAAGGCTAGGCTTTGCAAAGTCCCCAACACCAGTGAAGTCATCCAGAGTCAGACTGTCCAAAGATACTGCATATGGGTGCTGCTTACATGTTTGTGGTTGCAGTTACATTCTGCCCAGTGCCCAGTTATAAGGCATTAATGAAGTCGCTAAAGTATGGCTAAAAGGCAGTGATGGTTTTAGGACACTTTTATTATCTATGGAAGTGTCTTCAATTTCTTCTTTGGAACCAAAGATTATTTTTAACATGAGAATGAACTAATTAAGTGGTTAACTTCAGAATAAATGACACAGATTCATATAGGTTTTCAGAGAATACTCTGGGAAATATTCTGTCACTTTACTGAAATTGGGATATTCAAATGATATTAATGACATTTCAAGTGGGAAATACATGCATTTAGAAAAATAATTTGACAATATCTACCCAGAGTCTTAAAATGATCATTAATTTTATTTCTGAGCATTTATCCAATGCAATAAGCCTAAATATTGGACAAAGCATTTATGGATCAAGAAACATCGCAAAGATTTTTATAACGGAGATTAATTGGAAAAACTCAAAAGGACTAACTATTGTACTGAGAAAAAAATATACAAATCATGATAATCATGCTCCATAGAATATTAGCAGCTAGTAACATGGTGCTTGTTATTCCCATGTTACAATATTCAACGAAAAAAGTAAGACCAAGTTATATGTATAATACGATGACGACTTTATAAAAAATACACAAAGGAATATACAACTATAAATATTAAAAAGAGCAAAAGAAAAAAGAAACCAGGCTGTCAGTTGTAGTGGACTTGGGATGCTAAAAACTATGCATTTCCCCCATATTCTTTCTACGTTTTATCTCAACAATTTTTTCTGTAAAGACCATGTACTTTTAAAATAATGATAATAATAGTAAAGATTAGTGAAAATATTTAAATACAATCCTAAGTGGAATGATTGTCTTGACTACTGAAGCTTATTGCCGTAGACTAATTTTTTTGTTTGTTTCGTTTTGGTTTTACTACCCTTGTAATGACACCTCAAAATGCAATTTCCAGCATCGTCAGCTGTGAGATTGTTGTAATCTCAAGGAATGCATGCTGGTCTTAACAACCATGGCAACAGACTTTGAAAAAAGTTAAATGGAATGTGTCTGATTAAGGATCTACCACAACCCAGTTCAATTTGAACCTTACTCTCCTGGTCAATGATGGAGTTCTGTTGCTAATTCTTGGGGAGATGCATTGTGGTGTTATTGAAAGAGAATTATCACTTACTCTCTGTATGGCTTTTGGTGCCACTTATTTTCTTGAACCTCAATTTTTCTGTCTTTAAAGCAAGAATAAGAATACCTCTATCAGAGGACTGTTGACTAGAGCAAATGAGGTAATTAATATACAGAAAAGCACCACACGTACATTAGTGAAGTAGTTCAATATGTGGGGAAATGCACCAGGTTTGGTGTGAGGCAAACCTGTCTTTGATTCCTGGTTCGACCAGTTGCTATCTCTTAGGTTTTCAGAAGATGATCCAACACTCCTGATCCTTAGTTGTTTCATTTGTAAAATGGAGATAATGATACTCAACTTGCAAAATTATTATGAGGTGTGAAAATGATATTTATGTAAAAATGTTTCATATGAAGCCTGTAGAATTAGTGACCACTGTTAAGTATTTATCAGAAGCTGCTTAACCTATCATCTCTGAATGTGCTTCAACCCTTTTCATTTACTATACAGTCATGCATCATTATACAGATGAGAATACATTCTGAGAAATGCATCATTAGATGATTCCATCATTGTTTGCACGTGGTGAGGGTGTACTTAATGAACCTAGGTGGTATAACCCAGTATATACCTAAGTTATATGGTATAACCTATTGATCCTAGGCTACGAAACTGTAAAGCATGTTACTGCACTGAATACTGCAGTCTATTGTAACCTAAAGGCAAGTATTTGTATAGCTAAACAGATCTGAACATAGAAAAGGCACAGTAAACATAAGGTATAAAAGATAAAAACTGGGATACCTGTACAGGGCACTTACCATAAATGGAGGTTGCGGGACTGGAAGTTGCTGTGGGTGGGTCACTGAGTGAGTGGTGAGTGAATGTGAAGTCCTGGGGCATTACTGTACACTACTGTGGACTTTATTAACACTGGACACTTGGGCTACACTAAATTTATTTTTTAAAATTGTCTTCTTTCAAAAATAAATTAACCTTAGTTTATTGTAGCTTTTTTACTTTATAAGCTTAATTTTTTTCGATCCTTTTCACTCTTTTGTAATAACATTTAGGTTAAACCACAAACACATTGTAGAGCTGTCAAAAATATTTTCTTTCTTTATATCCTTATCCTATAAGCATTCTTTTATTTTTAAAATTTCTAGTTATGTTTACCTTTTAGATATTTTTGTTAAAAGTGAAGAAACAAACACACATTAGTCTATGCCTACACAGGGTCAGGATCATCAAGGTGTCACTAGGTGATAGGAATTTTTCAGCTTTATTATGATCTTATGGGACCACCATTGTGTATGCGGTCTATCATCGAAATGTCATTATGTGGCCCGTGATTGTATTTGAATAATCAAGAACTCTTGATGACAGATTAAGGGTGCTGATAATAACTTTTCTGGATTCCAGTTTAATGGATTCTCATAAGCAGGCTCTGTCAACATTATCCTTCCTTTTGGAGAAGTTGCACTTCAAATTGATAAATTTGTGAGTAGAGTTTTAATGTTAATTTCTGCAGCTTGGTTATTTTGCTATATCTAAAGTTAACTATAGAAATTCTGGAATGAGAATTTTTCTAGATTTAATAAGTTGGTTGTTTAAGGATTTTTGTTTACGCTTTGTGGAAAGTGCTTCTCATGGAAGCCACATCCTTGATTTCTAAGAGACTTAGTTATGCAGCCTATTGATAATGTAGAGATTTTTCCTGAATCATTAAAAATCATCATAACGTCACTTAAGTGGGTTGGTTCATCACAGTCTTTTCTAACAGGATAATCTTAAAATGTGCATATTAATAAATTCCAAAATTTGTAGTTTTGGAGAAAAAAGGATACCTCTCTGATGCAAACAGATTTGCCTTTTCCAGGACATTGATTTTATTTGTAAAATGTCAGTTTCTAAACAATAGTTAATGGTTTGAAATAAGTGTTGCACTAATAATTCGTTCATTTAATTTCACACCTTCACCTTGGGTGAAGCAGAATCTCTGAGAATTCTTACCACAGCCTACGGTAATTAGTTACTACTCTCTAACTGGAAGGAAGTTCTCCGGTTGGTTGAAGCTTGAATGAAAGCATCCTAGCACATGAGTTCTGTGAAGAAGGCTTGATAAGGACTCTTCAGTATGGTTCAGAGTAACCATTTGAGCACAGGATGTACTCAGTTTGACAGTGATGTTGGGATTAATTTGCTTACCCAGAGAATAGGAAAATGGGTTTGCAATGCATCTTGTTCAGTTTTCTCCATTTTAATAAGAACTCATCCTATCATTTGAATGAAGGCAGGATTTGAAGCCATAGTAAGAAGCTCTGATCATGATTCCAACACTGAAATATATTGCATTTGAGAACTAAGTAACTACATAATTGCATTCTTGTCTGTAGCACATGCATAAAGAAATCCCATAGCAGCAATAATAGTAGAAAATCTTAAGCATTTTCCTCTGGGACTTCTCTTTATCTGGCATCCACCCAGAACAGTCAGCGAATCCTAGATGGCCTGTTGCCTTCAGAACAAAGATTTTCATCCAACCAGAAACAAATGTTCTATTTTGAAATTTGGACAGAAAGTTAGTGGTGTGAAAGTGTAAATGAGGGAAGAATGACATCAACTTCTTTGACGAGCATTCCGGGGCTTCTCAAATGCTTTCCAGGTAGCAGAGAACATGATGAGAGTCATACAGCTCATTTCAGAACACTATGAAATAATGATGTATTTCTTTCTGTTATATGCATTGGTAGAACTTTACAATAAGGAATACTGATAAAAAATTAATATTTATTGATAAATAAATCAGTGCCTGATACATACTAAGTTCTCAAAATGTTAGCTATTATTATCATTGTTTTTATTATTACAATTTTTATCATTGTTCCTAATGGTAGAGTTGTTTCTAATGTATATACACACTTAATTCTCACTTCAACCCTGCAATATGGTGTTATAAATATCCCCGATTTGCAAGTAGGACACCAAGGCACTGAAAGATTAGATGATTTCCCTAGGGAAGGACACACAGCTTATGAGGGGCAAGGTAGAGGTGTGAATTCAGGGAGAATGGCTCCCAATCCTGGCCCCCTCCATGAGTACTTGTTCATGAAAAACAAACAAATAAACCAAGGAAAACTAAGAGTACATACTGTTTCTTGTTTTTCCCATAGTGTTTATTTACAACTTGTTTCGTTATCAACAAAGAAAACTAGTGTGAGAGGATTGAAAAATTTAGAGAAGAAAAACTCAAAATTGAGCAGATATTATTCATGAATATCTTTTCTCAACATTTCGAAAAAGACCAGATTTTAGAGGCAGAACCCATCAGTCCAACTCATGACAAACTGTTCGCTTGTGGTATCACCACTGGAGAACTACTGGGAGATGAAAGAGTCTTGGGGTTGAGATAAAAACACTTGGGTTTAATACATATTTTGCTTTTTTAAATTGTTACATGACTCTAGGCACAGTAGACTAGAAAGATACTGGAGGATGGAATGAAGTGTTGCCAGCACACACCATTTGGCAGTAGAAATGCTCTTCTTAAGAAGAGTAAACACACGCCTCCCAACTGGTTTTGGCTTATACTCTGTCACTTGTACCTTATCCACTCTATCCACTCTCCTTATACTCTATCACTTATATCCTATCCACCTTATCTTATATAGCTACCAATCCCTGCACATAAACTTCCTATCTGAAGTCCCAGTCTCTTCATGAGGCCTCACTTGAACACATCAGTCTTTACTAAACTCTTGTTGCTGTCATAAATCCTATTTTGTAGGCAAGGACTTGGGAGGTTTTCATGACATTTGATGTATAATAATCGTGGGTCTTCAGTTTGAAGGTAAACATTTTGAGGTCTGAATCCAAGTATTTTGCATCTCTTACTTTGCCTGGCAGAAGTCTCAGGATATGTCTGATGGTAGATGGCACTGAGTAAGAGAATCAAATAGGCATTGCCTTAATGCTGGTTCCACATTCATATCTGAAAGGGCTATTTTATAGTTTATATAACAGAGAAAAGTACTTTAAAAACCACAATTGACTGTTAAAGAGGGTAGTTTTTATTAAATGGAAGGTCGATAGGTTTGGCAAGTTTGACTCCCCAAGTCAGAAAGTAGGAACTAGAGAGAGCTGACTCATTCTGAATGGTTGAGGAAGAGGAATCCAGAGTTGCAGAGAAAATCTAGGAGGTTGGTGGGAGGAGCAAGGGGAAAAAGGAACCGGAGCCAGGCAGGATTTTAGGTGTTCTGTGGGGCAAGGATCACAAAACAAACCTCTCTGGAGGTAGGTGGTCTGAAAGAATCTTTGAAGACTAGAAATGTCTAACATGAGATTTTCAGTTGTTTGATCTACAGTGTGCTCTCAGACTCCCTTACCTGATATTTTTTTGTGTATATGTGCGTGTATATGCGTGTTTTTTTGACAGTCAGTTTGTTTTGTTTTGGTGGAAATGGTGAAGGGGCTCAGTGTCACCTCTGGTTTCATATTTTGCAGGAGGGATTCAAATGAAGAATCAGGATTCTAGGAGGCAGGGAAGAGCTTGGGCTCATAAACCTTCTGGGCTTTTGCAAAATTCTTGGGAAAAGATTTGATGTTCCATAAAACATCAATATGGGATTCAAATCATATGTCTAGGTCTTGGAGGTTGGGATTCAAGTGATAGCTAGGTTACATTTGACGAGACCACATTATTCCCTAGAAATAGGAGAGGTCATGGGGTATAGTGAAAGGGAGGCCAATTTTCTAATGAGAGGGTTTGGTTTGTATTTTGACTCTGCAACTTACTGTTCTGATCATGTTTTATCATTTATAAAATATACCTACATCATTTATCATTTATAAAATATGCCTACAAAATATACCATCCACGAGGTATGAAAATAAAGGTAAAATATGTAGCACAGTGTGTGTTTTGTGTGTGACACATGAATAGTTAATTATACTTTTAAAATCCTGTATTGTTGATTAAACTCTCAAATATGTAGAACTTATCAGTCAGCAGAGGCTAGATTATACCTAGAAACAAACAATTCCCACATTTTAGTGGTTCATAGCAACAAAAGTTTACTTCTCACTTTGTACATTCATTATGAAGTGTCTGGTAACTGCTTTGTCTTGTTCCCATTCTGGAACCAGGCTGATCCTGATCAAGCAGCTGTTATCATTGGCCATCAAAATGGAAGGGAAAAAAATGCTTTGGAGTATCTGGAATAACATCTTGAAGGAAATATACTCCTACCATGTACCTGGAAGGCAGAAAGCTAGAATTATGTGTCAAACAGAGCTAAGGCTACCAAAATAATATGTTTATCCTTTATTGTTCCCTGATCTCTTTATGAAGGAAGGGCCATGAAGTTGTTGGACAAGTTTCTGAATAAGTGCTAGGAAGCTTCTTTAGAGCACTGTACCCTTCTGTGATCCACTGTCATCTGGTTCAGAGTAAAAGATTGCTTTCCATCTACCACAATGAATTTGAAGCAATAGATTTTAAACATCATTTAATTGAGCCAAAGATTTTGAAAGTACAAGTGCACAGTCTTTGATGCAAGTTCTGATGTGCTCAATTTTATGTCATCTGAGGCTAATTCTTATTTTATTTTATTTTATTTTATTTTTTTTGAGAGGGAGTCTCGCTCTGTCACCAGGCTGGAGTGCAGTGGCACAATCTGGGCTCACTGCAACCTCCGTCTCCAGGATTCAAGCAATTCTCCTGCCTCAGCCCCCCGAGTAGCTGGGATTACAGGCACTCACCACCACACCTGGCTAATTTTTGTATTTTTAGTAGAGATGGGGTTTCACCATGTTGGCCAGGCTGATCTCGAACTCCTGACCTCAGGTGATCCACCCACCTCGGCCTCCCAAAGTGCTGGGATTACAGGCATGAGCCACAGCGCCCGGCATCTAAGGATAATTCTTTTTTTTTTGAGACAGAGTTTTGCTCTGTTGCTCAGGCTGGAGTGCAGTGGCGCGATGTGGGCTCACTGCAAACTCTGCTAAGGCTAATTCTTATACCTTAATAGGAAGTAAGATGTTTTATATCCCAAGCCAAATTTGAGTAACTATTGGTAAAATCAAATCCCCAATATGTTGAGTAAAAAGCAACTTGGTACTTTTATGTCTCATTATGATGTCTTACAAGCTAAAATATGTATCTGTATACATGTACGTAGGTATACTTTGAGAAGACAAGCATTTGTAGAGGTAAATATTATTTACGGTTCTCTGTGCCATTAAGTTATGAAGGTGTGGGAGCTGAGTTTATGGAAGGATCTTAGAAATACAGAGACAGTCTAGAAATGGTCCTTTAACTTTTCCTACCTGCCTGAAATTCTCATCAGCCATACTGATTTTTTTCCCTTCTCCTCAAAAGCTATATGTCTCTAGTAATACAGAGACACAGACTAATTCATTTCCTCTACCTAGAAAATACTTGTTCCTCAATCACTTAGCTCAAATTGTATGTTTTATGTGAAGCTCTCTACATTTTGTCAAAGAGACCAAACTGCTCCCTCCTTTGTAATTCCAAAGCACTTTGATGGTGATTCTTTCATAGCACTTAGCACATTGCATTGTAATGGCCTGTCCCTCTCCCCTAGTAATTTCTGTACCACCAGAAACAAGCATAATTCCTGGTACATGGTGGATGCTGCATGAGAAAATGAAAGACATGAAGCTAGGGCTTGAAACCATTTAATCATGAATGCAGATCACACTACATTTTTTCACAGTGTTTATGATTGATTTGGCAGTAGAAATGCTCTTCTTAAGATAAAGGCATAGCCATCTCTGAGCCTTCTCTGTTCACAGGTTCTAAGAATGTTAAGACTCTCACAATAATATACAAAGTTCCTTACGAAGACACTTGTACTTTGAGGACACTGTTCACTTATTCACTATTCTATTGCTAGTGCCTAGAATAACAGCTGATTTCTAACAAGGAAGTAATAAACATGTGACGAATGAATAAGTGAAATACCCTTAGAAGACATTTTAGCCAGAATGTATCAGGCAGAAGGAATAGGACAGTGGAATAGGACAAATATATTGAGATGTTAGGAGAGAAAAGGAAAAGTCTGGCAGAGCAGGAACGATTTGGGGTAGGCAGATCTGTTTGTTGTAGTAATAAGAAGTACTATGCCGTCCATGGCTTCAATGATACTTATGTGTATTGAAAGGTATAGGTGACTTTGAACCACAGGCTACTTGCTTTGCCACCATTTGTGTGGCCATCACCAAAACTCTTGGGGTCTCCAGAGTCTGGACTATAATGTTTCTTCTTGTTTAGAATAATGAAAATAAAACTATCATCTCTCTTAATAAATTTAGATCCAGAACATTCAAGCCTGGCAAGGGACAGGGAAGCCCATGTAGGGAAGGCTGGCAGAACCTGGTTGTCATGACTGTAGCCTTGCTAAGATGTTCTCTTCACTATAGATTTCTTTGCCACCATCACTCAGCCTGATCCGCTATTAGCATGTTTGTCAAAGTGTACCCACACATTAATTCACTACAATGTGTATAAATAAAGTGCATAAAGACATGTTTCTTCCATCACACATCCCGGGTTCCAGTCTTGCTCTTTATGACAAAAATAACTTTTCTAAGCTTCAGTTTTCTTTTTTTTTTTTTTTTTTTTTTTTTTTTTGAGACGGAGTCTTGCTCTGCCACCCAGGCTGGAGTGCAGTGGCCGGATCTCAGCTCACTGCAAGCTCCGCCTCCTGGGTTTACGCCATTCTCCTGCCTCAGCCTCCCGAGTAGCTGGGACTACAGGCGCCCGCCACCTCGCCCGGCTAGTTTTTTGTATTTTTAAGTAGAGACAGGGTTTCACCGTATTAGCCAGGATGGTCTCGATCTCCTGACCTCGTGATCCGCCCGTCTCGGCCTCCCAAAGTGCTGGGATTACAGGCTTGAGCCACCGCGCCCGGCCAGCTTCAGTTTTCTTAGGCATACAATAGGGAAAATAATAGTGTTAGAGACTGAATATTGCACCCCTGACCAATGCCAATCCATATGTTGAAACCCTGACCTTCACTGGGACTTTAAGGAGATAATTAAGGTTAAATGAGGTCATGGGGTGGTGCCCTAATATAATGGGATTGGTGTCCTTATAAGAACAGGAAGAGACACCAGAGAGCTCACCCTCCTAGCAGGAGCAGTGAGGAAAGGCCAGGTTAGGATATAGCAGGAAGGTGGCCATCTATAAGCTAAGAAGAAAGCCCTTATCAGAAACTGAATTTGTTGGCACTTTCTAGCCTCTAGAAGTGTAAGAAGATGAATGTCTATTCTCAATCTGTAGTATTTTGTTATGGCAGCCTAATACGAATACTAGCAAGCTAATACTAATAGTGTCTAATAAAGCTTTTGTGAAGAATAGGTGAATGCTGAACAAATGTGACTTATTTGTTGTACCAGTATTCAACCAGCTGAAAAGAGGATGATTCACAAACAAGACCTTACTGGAAGTTCAGAGATAACCAAAATAACATAGTAACAAACAAATAGGCACCTGGTCTATAAGATATCATTTACTCATCTCTAGCCAGGGGCCTGCAAAAGGATGTTTTCATGAGCTAAAGTCCTGTTGTCCATACTATAGAGCTATGCTCACATGGTCTCATCTCCAGATTCCAGAACCAAGACACTGAGATGCATGGAGAGAAGGGTGTGTCTTCTGCTGAAGGCCTGCCTGCCTTATAAATTCCAGTTTTCTGTTTCTGTTTGCTTACAGGATGACTGACTATTGAGGTATCACTTGCTTAATGGCAGACTCTTTCACCGTCTTTTAAGACTTTACCCTACGGCTCTTACTGAAGACATCAAAACGAGTCCATGAGTCATCGCAGAAATACATATATAGCATAGTGGTGGACAGGGATGTCCTTTGTTACCTTTTTTTTTTTTTTAGCTATATGAAGAAAAGGCAGCTTTTCAATTTTTCAAACAGCATTGTTGAGATATAATCCACATAGCATACAATTCACCCATCCAAGTGTGACATCCAGTCGTTTTTTGTATATTCACAGATGTATGCAATCATCAGCAAGATCTTTTCATTTTTAATGTTTGTCTAAGTCTGGGTTTGCCATCGTTATATAGCACCACACATAAGATATTGATACATCAGTCTGGGGAGTTGCACTAGTCCCAGGTCAGCTCATCTTTATGGTTTCTTTCTCCAATCTAAGAGGGAAATGTCACAGTGCCTTCTCTTATATTCCTTTGGCAGTTGGTTCTAGACTCTGTTGTGAGCATGACCCTGTGAGAACAAACACATCCCCATGAGGACAACAACAGTCAAATGCTGCTTGAGCTATTTAAAAAAATGCACTCCAAGGAAGCAGTCACCATGGCACACAACTACTGGAAATTCAGAGTTCCCTTGGAAAGCTAGTTGGTATCAGTTCTTTCTCTGAGTTTTCTTGCATTTGGAGACTTCCGTCTTAAGCCCTGCAGTAAGGGCTTTATAGTTCCTGCCTATTTTTGCATCTGGGCCCATCCCAGCTCTTGTTTGGGAACCCAGCTCCAGAGAAGAAACACTTGTAAAGAAACAGCAGAAGGACTGCAGAAACACAGCTCAGCCTAAAGATACCCCAAATTTACCTTATTGCACAAAACAGGATAGATGATTGCTTAGATCATAGAAATCAGTTTTGCTTCTAAAACTTACAACTTTTAAGCATCTCCATTTTATATGCTGGCTAATGAAGCCACTGCAAAATGGGTTTCCAAGAACAGTACCCAGGTATTTGCATTACATTTGCACAAACATATCGGCTTTCCTGGGCTGCTCAGCCAGAGGAAAGGGAAACACTGAAAATGTATTCACACATTTACCTCTCATAAGACAGACAGCTGCTTAAATTTGGAATATCTGGTTCTTTTAACATCTACCATTCTATCAATGCCTCACAGCCTTAGTGCCCAGTCTCAGCCAAGGCCACACTCAAGGTTTCTGGTGTTTTCCCTCATCCTGGCAGTGCCATCAAGATTAAACTTTCTCCCAAACATGTAGTTTTATAGTTCAGATTCTTGATATTTGACAATTTTAGAAGATTTTCTTTCAGTCTAATTTTCAAAGGTTCTGAGTCAAGGTTTCTTTTTCCCATAAATGTTCTTGGTCATCCAAGGAAGCAGTTGTTCACATTTCCTTGTTGTTCACTCTCTTGAGGACTAAATGCATGCTGAAAGTTTTCTGAATCTCTGGGTCGCAGGGCTGATCTTGTTTCCAGTTTCTCAACACCCACTCAGGGATCCACTGTTCTTCTCCTTCTTTTCTTTGCAAGATATGACCGAATGGCCAAGGTACTCTAGACATAGAGCCATACATTTGGGTGGGAATTCTGGAGCTTCCACTTATAAGCTGGCTAATTTTGGGGAAAATTATCTTCTGAGCTTTATTGTATTGCTTACACAATGGGAGTGATAACATCTACCAGATAGAGTTATTGTAAGGCTTAAATTAATGAACATGGAGCTAAGAAGCTGACACAGTCCAGCACTGTCCAACAAAACCTGGATCCCACTTGTAAAGCTGTGTGTCACTTTATACAAATGAAACAGTAGAACATGGTATCTTGCTTGCAAGAAAGACATGTACATAAGAAATCTGTTTATTAACAAGAGTCAAAAGTAAACTATGCTGACATTATCATTTTGTATAGGGCTTGGTAGGGGAGACTTTTAAGGGTCTTGATTTCGGTGAGAAGTTTTGTTATTGTGATGGTTGTTTTTACATTTTTTGACACGACCATGAGACACTGTATTTTCCCGTCTCATATGGGAAGCAGTGGACTGGGACATCTTGGAGTGAATGAGCTATATCACGTGCCCTCTTGCCATCCGTCCTCCTGATGTTGTTTCCTACTGTTCTTCCTGGCTCTCTTCACTCCAAGGCTCTCTGGCTGCCTTGCACCTCCCTGACTGTGCAGAGCGTGCTTGCACTTGTTTCCTCTGGAATGTTCTTTTCAGGTCTCTGCTCGAATATTACCATATTTCTGAGACCTTCCCTGGCCACCTTGTGTAAAATCACAGCCCCTGGCATGCCCACTCTTGTGTGACGTATTAGATATTTACTTCCTCACATTGTCTCCCTGTCTCCATGAGGGTGGAGACTTTACCTATTTTATTGATTGCTGTGTTCCCAGCATGCAGAGTAGTGTCTGGAACATTGTAGGAACTTATGGCATGAGTATTAAAAGAATAAGTGGATATTCTTCATATTATTATCATGATGAACATTATGATAAAGAAAGTATTTCCTGGAGAGGTTGTATGATGTCTACCTCTTTTAAGCTCACCCTGAATTTGGTCATGTCTGGCTTACCTAACCAACCCTGCCTCTTGGAAGCCCTTGGCCTGATCCCATTTTTCTATTGCCTACTATATTATCCACTTTTTTCACGTGGAAAACAATGGATTGTAGTGAGAAAGCTACATGAAGTGACCTCTTGCTGCTTTGTTCCTCCAAGCCTGCCTTCTCAAGTGGTTTGCTAGAAGGCAGCTTTACAACCCAATGAATTGCTAGATGACTTGGTTCTCCTTGTTGCAAAGAGTGCCAGTGTCACCGGGAAGGTGAAACTCAGAGCTTAGACAGTAACTCATTCTTGCTTACTTAATATACATTTAAAAAGTGCTCAGTGTGTGCCGGGATCTGTTAAATGGAGTGGACACAAACAAGAGTGGCCCCAGTGGAGCAGCCAGTGGAGTCTGTGGCTAGCCTGTGATGCAGGACACGACACAGTGTTACCTTCAGGGGTCTCAAGACTGCAGAGAAAGAATCCCCACTTTGCCGAAATTCCTGTTTGCTTGTTAGAACTGGGCCAATCATGCTATGCTTGGTTATGAAAGTGAGTCATCCATGCTGTTGAAATAAACAGGCAACATCAAAATGCTGAAGACAGTCAAATGTAATGGATTTTTCATAAGACGCGTTGAAGGTATGCCACTGGGGTGGCTTCCAGTGGTTTCCAGAGATGATTCAAGGTTTCTTCATGTCTTGTGGAAGCAGCCAGTTGTTTGTTTGTTTTTGTCATGGCCCTATGGCCCTTGAAAATGCTCATTATACTCAGGGATTAGGCTGTCTCACTGAATCCGGTAAGGGTCTTCACAGAGTTTGTATCAGAACACATGCTATGTCCAGAAAGACAAAGTCATATGAGTGTCTTCAGAGGCCAAGATGTGAAATACTAATCCTGATTTTAGTGCCAAAGACTAAAAATAATCCAAGCCCAAAGCACAGTGTATCACGGAGGTCTCATCAGCTGAGAAATCTTATTTTCCTTCAATGTCCCGTGCTTTTCATACGCCTGCTTTATTTAAGTTCATTGGTTTATACTTCATGGAGACAAGATCAAATACTGCACTTCTCAGTTCCTAAACTGGAGACTTATTTTACCCTCCTTCACTTAAGGAAAACACACACTCTTGGAAAGGTTTCACTTTTGGAGTTAATAAACAGGTTTTGATGTCATGCTTCTGAGGAGACTGGGCTCAGATTTTACCTAACCACATTTCAGAGGCTCTTTGGGACTGCGAAATTAAAGGGGACAGCCAGGAGTTTCCTTAAACATGTTAGGTCTTACATATGGTTCTAACTATGGGCATGTTTTCAAGGGACTATGAGATAGAGTTCACAAAGAATTGTTCTTGTGTCCGTGTTAGAAATTGGCTGTAGCTAGCTTGGCTTACAGACATACTTAATACTTTGAAAGTTTGAAACACTTTGAAGTTACTTCCAAAACTTCTGCTTCTTCTCCCGATTCTTTCTGACTTTCTCTTCCCACCCAAGAGTCAGAGCTGGATGTGAATTTCTTTGAGAAATTTCTTTGAGATAAGGCTTGATCCTTATCTCTGCCATTCACATGCAAGGGAGGAACTCACAATATTGTGAGGTGCTTACCTGTTACCAGGTTTATAAACAATCCCAAACATGTTGACTCTGTCTCTGGAGGCCTCAACCCTGCCCAGGGCAGGTCCTGAAGCTCATGGCCTTAGTCCCACCCATTCACAGACTTGGCCCTTTGTCTGGGGCTCCTCCCCATTAGGAGGTGAGGTAAGATATGTATCCTGCTGCTGTCATTGTCATCTCTGTTTCCAGAAGACCTGGGCCAAGCCCAAGTACTGGCAGGGCTGTACGTTAGCTTGGAACCCTGCCTGGCTTGGCTTTTTGATTATGCTCCACTTCTTTTTTTTTTTTTTTTTTTTTGAGGCGGAGTCTCGCTCTGTCGCCCGGACTGGAGTGCAGTGGCCGGATCTCAGCTCACTCCGTCTCCCAGGTTTACGCCATTCTCCTGCCTCAGCCTCCCGAGTAGCTGGGACTACAGGCGCCCGCCACCTCGCCCGGCTAGTTTTTGTATTTTTAGTAGAGACGGGGTTTCACCGTGTTAGCCAGGATGGTCTCGATCTCCTGACCTTGTGATCCGCCCGTCTCGGCCTCCCAAAGTGCTGGGATTACAGGCTTGAGCCACCGCGCCCGGCCTTATGCTCCACTTCTAACACATGCAAAACTGGGTTCCTGGCTTGGTCTGTTTGTGCTGCTATAACAAAATACCTGGCCAGGCATGGTGGCTCCTGCCTGTAATCCCAGGACTTTGGGAGGCTGAGGTGGGGGGATCACATGAAGTCAGGAGTTCGAGACCAGACTGGCCAACATGGTGAAACCCTGTCTCTACTGAAAATACAAAAATTAGCTGGGCATGGTGGTGGGGACCTGTAATCCCAGCTGCTTGGGAGGTTGAGGGAGGAGAATCACTTGAACCCGGGAGGCAGAGGTTGCAGTGAGCCAAGATCGTGCCATTGCACTCCAGCCTGGGCAACAAGAGTGAAACTCCGTCTCAAAAAAAAAAAAAACCCATAAAACAAACAACAACAACAACAAAACACACACACACACACACACACTCACACCTCTTAGCCTGGGTGATTTATCAAGAACAGAAATTTATTTCTCATGGTTCTGGAAGCTGGAAGCCCAAGATCAAGGTGCCAGCAGGTTCAGTATCTGGTGAGGGCCTGGTCTCTTCCAAGATGGCACCTTGAATGCTGCATCCTCTGGAGGGGATGAATGCTGTCTCAAAAAATGCTGAATGCTGTGTTAAGGCTCATGTATAAAGGCCTTAGTCCCACTCATGAAAGAGGAGCCCTTATGACCAAATCACCATCTGAAGGCCCTACTCTTAATGCTGTTGCATTGGAGATTAAGTTTCGACATGAATTTTGGAGGGGACACAAATATTCAAACTATAGCAACCTCTGAGACCAACCTATTGGCTGGGACACTTGCTGGCCTAAACGAACATGGTCCAACAGAAATGTAATGCGAGCCAGGCTTGTGGGCCCTGGGCCACACATGTAACTTTAACTTTTTTAGTAGCCTCATTAAAAAACGGAAAAAGGAACAGGTGAAATTAATTTTGGCGGTGATTGGGAGAAAATGGGGATATGGGTCAGAGGATACAAAGAGGCAGATATGTAGGATGAACAGTTCTAGAGATCTAATGCACCACATAAGGATGATAGGTAATAAAATTGCTCTGTATTTGGAAATTCTGCTAGATGAATAGATTTTAGCTGCTCTTGCCAGTAAAAAAGGGTAACGATGTGAGCTGATGGATATGTTAATTTGCTTTACTATAGTGACCGTTTTACTTTATATATGTATCCCAATAACATCATGTTATATGCCACAAATACACACAATAAAATTTATTTAAACATAATTTTAATAATATATTTTATTTAACCCAATATAACCAAAGTATTATCACTTCAATATGTAGGCAGTATAAGAAAGATTATTGAAATATTTGACTTTTTGTACACTAAGTCTTTCAAATCCAGTGGATTTTACACTTACTTCATATCTCAATGTGGAACCACATGTGACTAGCGGCTACCATATTGGACAACGCAGGCCCTGACCCAACTCTACTTAATTTGGACATTGTCGTAACCTGGTCGTGAAGCTGCCATTCTCTGTGAGGGCACCTCTGATGGGAGGTTACTGTACCAGCCAAGACCCCTTCTTCCCTTGGAGACTGAAATCAGTCTGGAAAGAGCATTACTTACAGTTTACCATTGAATAGGCCATGTGCTAAGAATTCTACAAGCAGTATCTCTTTCTAACCGCAGAACAATTGGGAGGTTCTTTTATTACTTCTAAGGCATGGCATAAGAAGTTATGCAAATTGCCCAAGGTCAGAAAGTTGCTAAGGGGCAATACCAGAATTCCAAACCAGTTTTATCTGACTTTGGAGTCTGAGGTCTTCCCTGCTGTCCTGCAGTCCCTCTCTTGCCACTTTGAACATTAGGATTTGGATGGCTGCTTGGAACCTGTCCCACTGCCAGGTCAGCCCCTCTCTCCCAGCCATGCCTATCCTTGTTTACTCACCTTTCTCAGTTGCCTCAGCAAGGACATCTCAGCAGGCCCTGCAGCTAAGTCTGCACTGGTTATGGTGGTGACAAATCTCTGTAATACAGGGTCCTAAAAAACACAGATCTATGTGAATTCATGTAAGGCACACTTGCCTCTTCTCTGCTTAGAAAAGCTGGTGCCCTGTGTTTCTGGCAGGCTTATAGTTAATGAACACAGGAATATGGAATTAGAAAGCACACCCAAAGATGGTTGCTTGGCTAATGGAGACGTATTGCACGTCTCAGAAGTTTGTCTCAGGTCTCCAGGGACAGGGAGCCTCTCGTGTTAAACAGCTGGTTTAGCACATTGTGTGCCCTATGAGCGGGTGCAGTGGAAAGCTCTTATGATGAATCCTTAGGGACTGGAAGAATGTTTGCTAAGAGATGAATTTTTCTTGGTGAAAACACTCCCAGCTGATCTGGTTTTCTTCTGGCAGAAAAGAAGGGTTGGAGGGAGGTGTGTTGAAGACGCAGAGAGCTATGGGTGCACTCACAGACCTTCGGAAGCCTTGTGGGCATTCGACGTGATGGGACCTTCAACTGTGTTCTAGCAGCATTTCTTCCACACGCCAGGAGTAAAACACAATCCCTGCTCTCAGCTATCTCACTGCAGACCTGGGGAAGCAGAAGTCTAGGACAATGTGAGGCTCTAAATGCAGGAAGTGTGCATTGAAACATCATGCATGACATCTGGGTCCTGACTGACTAGGAGCTATGTGTTCTTAGATGAGTCGTTGAACTCCAAGTCTCAGTTTTTCCCCCTGTAAAATTGGGATTTCACTTTACAGGAATTACTGGGTATGTAAAAGTGACTAGCATATCCCTGACTCACAGAAGACACTTAATGTATCCCAGTTTTTATTCCTTTCAAGAAAGTCACAAATGCTAAGCAGTAGTTAATAGAGAAAGGAGGGATGAGTCTGGACAAAGAAGAATCAGAAAAGGCTTTATGAAGGAGGTAGTTTGGGGACTTGACCTTGGCAAATGAAGAGTTAGAGAGAAAGGGTTTAGAAGCTATTGGTGGGTGTCTTGGGACAGAAGGGGTGAAGTCGTCCCTTGACAAGTAAACTCTTGGTCTGAGCATTCACCCATTCACTGTCTTCCTCGATTCTGAACTTTTTTGACTCTTCTGAGTCTGAATTAGGTCCCAATTCATGTGCTCCCATAGCCCCCTGTATTTCCTATCTGGCACTTGTTGAGTTTTGTTGAATGTGTGTGTGCTTGATTGAATAGTGTTCCCTCCAAATCCATGTCCAGTAGGAACCTCAGAATACTATCTTATTTGGAAATGATAGAGTTTTGCAGATAGAATTAGTTAAATGGAGTCATGTTGGATTAGAGGGGCCTTAAATCCAATAACTGGTATCCTTATCATAAGGCCCTAGGAAGACAGAGGCAGAGATTGAAGTGATACAGCTACAAAGAATGTAAAGGATTACTGGCACCCACCAGGAGCTAGCAAAAGGCAAGGAAAGATTATTTCCTACAGCCTTCAGAGGGAGTAACAGAGTGCACAGCCCTGCCAAAACCTTGTTTTGAAAGCAGGGTCCTCCAAAACTGTGGGACAATCAATTTCTATTGTTTTTAGCCATCCGGTTTGTGATAAGTTCTTATGGCGGCCCTAGCAAACCAATACAGTAGGAATATTTAATTTATTCTCTCTGAGACTGAGAGTTTTCTTCATGTCGGCTCATTTAAACCAACACTCCCTGGTACTGTGGCCCAGTGAAATGTCTTGGAATTTGGACAACTCTTGGGATAGAACTGAAGATAGAACTGATAGATTGGGATAGAACTGAAGGGATAGAACTTGGGATAGAACTGAAGTCATTAAAAGGAGAGAGAATTTCAATCTCCCTCATCTAGAGTCAGCATTTAACAGACAATATGACTTTATTATTAAGGATCAGGAATATATTAAGATAAAATTGTCTATAACAGAAAGAATAACTGTTGATCAATCCAAATGTCACTATTTTGGATACATAAATCAATTTTAATCTCATTTTTCATGAATATACAACAAATGGCATAAATCTGTTAGGTTGTGGATATTTATAGTTAGTTACTCTTGGCAAGTGGACCAGGAAGGTAAATTGTTTCAAAACCATTTATAGGTGTCATCTGTGTGTGTCTGTGTGTGTTTTTTACACTGAAAATCATGAGTGTGACATAAGTGTTTGTGTATATATGGCTAATAGGAACATTACTATATATTTGCTTTGAGTTTTTTTCTTATACCTAGGGCATGTCATATTTTGATGCCCCTTCTCCTGCCTCTGTTCATTTATTTTTAGTCAAATTGTTTTTGGTGTGATGAAATTGGGTGCTCTACATTGAGGAACAAAAATTATACTTATCACAGACATATTTTAAGAACAATGTTGACATTGCTTATTACATGATATCATTTCTTCTTACTGAAGATTAGTAGGTGAAAGTAAATTCTGACTTCAGCATCAGGGACAGATAAAACTCTTTTAAAAAATCTGATAATCTGATATAGTCTTACACTGTGGATATAGTGAATGGTCCAGTTTTTTATTCTTGCTTCCTTTTTAGCATTGGCTGCTAGGAAGCTCAGGATCAAATTTTAGAATCACTTTTCTTGTGATACATAGGATTTTCTGTCCTGTATTTGCTAAACTAACCTTATCTTTGAATCAACTGTCTATGTATCTTCTCCTAAGTGCTTCTGAGAGGATTTATTTTTAATTCAATTTATGGAACAATGTTATATTCATCTTCATAATTTACCTTAAGTACCTATTTGGAGCCAGGCGGAGTTGTAAACAGAATAATACTACAATTGTGTTCTTTAGCCTTTGGATGGAAGGAAAGGTAAGGATTTACAATCAGTAGACTTGCCACAACTCACTTCATTTCCATGATTCTCAATGTCCTCACTTGTAATATAGGGCTCACAGTAAATTCTATCTCAGAGAACTCTTGTGAAAAATGAAATGAGAAAATGGATATAACAGTGCTTTGTAATATTATTTGTAATAGTGAAAACAGGAGACATCCTTCCTTTTACACTAAAAATCATGAGTGTGACATACATAGTTTAAACATAAAGTAGTACTAAAGCCATAAATAAAATATGACAGCTCCTTGCCCCAACTCTTTCCATACCTATTCTACTCCTCAGAGGGAGCTACTTCAAATTATTTAGCAGTCTCTTCTGACATTTTCCTTCAAATGTCTACATTTACAAATTACATATTAAATTTCTATTATGCTACTTGAGGATTTATATCTCTTATAAACCCATGTCTTCTTTTTCTCATCCTCCAGCCTCGCAATACAATTATATAACATTTTCTGCCCAAAACTCTAGAAAGAATAACACTATCATGAATATTTAGTTTAGTGTCTAGCCAAGTATGATATAAACTTTTTCTCATTTAACTTTTTGTTTTTTATGTGGTTATTGCCTCATATTTTATTTATTCAATTTTCTATTTACTTATTGCACTAACAATTTTCTAAACACACCAACAAATATGTCAAACAGATTAACCAGCAGTAATTCTTCCAAATGCCTAAATACATTAGATAAAACCTATCAATTGTATGTATTTTTTTCCATAGGGATTTCTTTCTTACAGTTTCTCTCTAGGCCTGGTGCACATCAGAAAATCCTATGTGTCATTCTCCAGTGTCAAAGCCTTTAATTCCTAAATCTTTTGACTTCCATTTTCTTGACACAGTTTTTCTTTTGCTGAGGTACATTTTTTTAGTAGTTTCTAGAGAAATTTGCCGAAGAAGTAAATATTTTTTGAGGCTTTCGATGTATAAAATTTTTTGCATTTTTCATTCTAATCTGAATGATAATTGAGCTTGATATAAAATTCTACCTTAAAAAAAGTTCTCTCCAAATTTTTAAGACCATGCTTCACTGACTAAAAATCCATGCAGATGCTGATCATTCAAATGCCTTTTACATCGGTTCCTTGTCTGTGGCCTGCAATTTATTTCTGAAAGTTTCTGTTTTTTTTTTTTTTGTTTGTTTGTTTTTTTTTTTTTTTATCTCTGGTGTCTTAACTTTTTTCTTTTCTTTTCTTTTTTTTTTTTTTTTTTGAGACAGAGTTTCACTCTAGTCACCCAGGCTGGAGTGCAAAGGCGTAATCTTGCCTCACCGCAACCTCCGCCTTCCAGGTTCAAGCGATTCTGCTGCCTCAGCCCCCCGAGTAGCTGAGATTACAGGCATGCACCACCACGCCCTGGCTAATTTTATATTTTTAGTAGAGACGGGGTTTCTCCATGTTGGTCAGGCTGGTCTCAAACTTCCAACCTCAGGTGGTCCATCTGCCTTAGCCTCCCAAAGTGCTGGGGTTATAGGTGTGCGCCACTGTGCCCGGCTTAAAATTTATGATAATTTGCATTTTGTGAATCTGTTGCAGTTTTGGTTCTAGGCCTGCATGGGCCCTTTTAATGTTAAGATTTGTATTCTTTATTTCTCCGTTTCCTTTTTCTTGGTTCTCTTTTTCATTAACTATCATTATTGGGATGTTGCTTCCCCTGATTGATCTTCTTTCCCATCTTTGTGTCTTTTTGTTTTGCTTTTTGTGAGACATTCTTTACTTCAATACTTCTAATGAACTTTTATTTAGACTAATATATTTTAAACACTTGAGTGTTTTCTCTTTTTCTCCATTTCCTTTCTATAGCACCCATTTCTTATTTTATGGATGTAATATCATTTCTTACCACTCTAAAGATATTAAATGTAAGGTTGTTTAAGAAAGAAAGAAAAACTCTTTCTTAAACTCCCTCTATTCATCTCTTTTTCCAATTTTTTTTTTTTAATGTTTAACAAATGGAAAAACATTCCATGTTCATGGATAGGAAGAATCAATATCATGAAAATGGCCATACTGCCCAAAGTAATTTATAGATTCAATGCTATCCCCATCAAGCTACCACTGACTTTCTTCACAGAATTAGAAAAAAATTACTTTATATTTCACATGGAACCAAAAAAGAGCCCGTATAGCAAAGACAGTCCTATGGAAAAAGAATAAACCTGGAGGGATCATGCTACCTGACTTCAAACTATACTACAAGGTTACAGTAACCAAAACAGCATGATGCTGGAACCAAAACAGATATATAAACCAATGGAACAGAAAAGAGACCTCAGAAGTAATGCCACACATCTATTACCATCTGATCTTTGATAAATCTGACAAAAACAAGCAATGGGGAAAATATTCCCTATTTAATAAATGGTGTTGGGAAAACTGGGTAGCCATATGCAGAAAACTGAAACTGGACCCCTTCCTTCCACCTTATACAAAAATTAACTCAAGATGGATTAAAGACTTAAATGTAAAACCTAAAACCATAAAAACCCTAGAAGAAAACCTAGGCAATACCACTCAGGACATAGGCATGGGCAAAGACTTCAGACTAAAATGCCAGAAGCAATGGCAACAAAAGCCAAAATTGACAAATGGGATCTCATTAAACTAAAGAACTTCTGCACAGCAAAAGAAACTACCATCAGAGTGAACAGGCAACCTAGAGAATGGGAGAAAATTTTTGCAATCTACCCATCTGACAAAGGGCTAATATCCAGAATCTACAATAAACTTAAACACATTTACAGGAAAAAAACACAACCCCATGAAAAAATGGGCAAAGGATATGAATAGACACTTCTCAAAAGAAGACATTTACGCGGCCAACAAACATATGAAATAAAGTTCATTATCACTGGTCATTAGAGAAATGCAAATCAAAACCACAATAAGATACCATCTCACGCCAGTTAGAATGGTGATCATTAAAAAGTCAGGAAACAACAGATGCTGGAAAGGATGTGGAGAAATAGGGATGCTTTTACACTGTTGGTGGGAGTGTAAATTAGTTCAACCATTGTGGAAAACAGTGTGGTGATTTCTTAAGGATCTAGAACCAGAAATACGATTTGACCCAGCAATCACATTACTGGGTATTTACCCAAAAGATTATAAATCATGCTGCTATAAAGATACATGCACACATATGTTTACTGCAGTACTATTCACAATAGTAAAGACTTGGAATCAACACAAATGCCCATCAATGAT
Organism: Trachypithecus francoisi; assembly: GCF_009764315.1. Lineage (NCBI taxonomy): Eukaryota > Metazoa > Chordata > Mammalia > Primates > Cercopithecidae > Trachypithecus > Trachypithecus francoisi. The sequence goes on from NW_022681461.1 coordinate 79,378,264, forward strand.
AGACTGGATAAAGAAAATGTGGTCTATATACACCATGGAATACTATGCAGCCATAAAAAGGATGAGTTCATGTCCTTGGCAGGGACATGGATGAAGCTGGAAACCATCATTCTCAGCAAACTAACACAAGAACAGAAAACCAAATACCGCATGTTCTCACTCATAAGTAGGAGTTGAACAATGAGAATACATGGACACAGGGAGGGGAACATCACACAGCGGGGCGTGTCAGGGGATAGAGGACTGGGTGAGGGATAGCATTAGGAGAAATGCCTAATATAGATGATGGGTTGATGGATGTAGCAAACCACCATGGCATGTGTGTACCTGTGTAACAAACCTGCACGTTCTACACATGTATCCCAGAACTTAAAGTATAATTTTTTAAAAAAAGCTTGTTTCAACTAATTTATTTAAAAAAAAAAAGTTGGTATTTCTTCAATGCCTGATGATTGCTTTTGTTTAAAATGAAGTCATTATTTGGATGGTGTGTGTGTGTGTGTGCGTGTGTGTGTTGGGTGACTGCTTGTGAACCTGTGGGCTTCAGTTTGGGGAGATCAAGGACCAAGACAGCTTGATCATTGGTGAAATCGTGGAATTGCGTGGTCTCCAGAACTACTTTCATTTTGCCAGAGATAGATCTTTAAAACTTCTACTTGAAACTTTTTAGATTACTGACCTGTTGTGGTAATCTGAAGTGGGCTGAAGGGGTTGCAGTTCAGGAGGTCAACTTACTTGTAAAGGGCGTATCTCAGTCGGCCACCTCAGCCTTGCTCTCCACTGTGCCTGGTGCCTCTGAGTCTGGGGTCGCTCTGAAATAAGCCTCTCTGTCTGACCACTGGGGAGGATAAGAAGGGGTAATTATCTGACTGCCTATACTGAAGGAGGGCTTGGGGAGTCCCGTTCCTCTCCATATAGACTTCTAGTCAATCTCTCTGTCATTTCTATGTTTCACTCCTTCCTCTAAGTACTAAGCTTCCCCCCACTTCTTCCTCCTAAGTGTTCTGCAGGGGAAACTGCCCACTAAATTCTCATGATTTTTTCATCCATCTGTCGGCACTGAGTTTGTAATTTCCTTTGCTAGGCTAAGCTCTAAAATCTGTTGAATTCTCACCTTCTGAAAACGTTTTTCTCTTCTCTTTGTCCTTGGATGTCGTTCATCCATTCCTTTACTGCCATTCTAGTGAGGCTATGGGAAAGAGAAAAGTCAAATAAATGTAACATATGTAGCTGGGAGTCCAGTTTGATTTTACTAATAAAAATATCAGTATTTCTAAAATTTTAATCAATTTTATTGAGGTATAATCTACATATCACAAAATGTACCCCTTTTCAGTGTCTAGTGTGGCGACTTTTGACAAATGAATATAGCCATGTAGCCACCATGATTAAGATATGGAACACTTTAATTGCCCTGAAAAGTTTCTTCTTCCCCTATTCAGTCATTTCCCCTACTCTTGGACCCAGGCAACCATTGATCTGCTTTCTGTCATTAGAGATTATGAACGTATTGTTTTTGCTTAAGAAATGGTAAGAGGGGTTATGTGGTTTGTGGAGTTATAAAGAAATTTTTTTTTCTTTGTATTAAAAAATGAATACATTTTAGAAAAAATGTAAAATGCAAATCTGATAAAAGAGTGCTTTGTAAACCATAATGTGATTGCCAAATATTGCTTAACAATTTTTTATTTAGTTTAATTAATTTATTTATTTTTGAGACGGAGTCTCTCTCTGTCGCCCAGGCTGGAGTGCAGTGGCACAATCTCGGCTCATTGAAACCTCTGCCTCCTGGGTTCAAGATCCCGCCTCAGCCTCCTGAGTAGCTGGGATTACAGGCATGAGCCACCATGCCCAGCTAATTTTTGTATTTTTTATTAGAGATGGAGTTTCATCATGTTGGTCAGGCTGGTTTCGTACTCCTGACCACGTGATCCACCCATCTTGGCCACCAAAAGTGGTGGGATCACAGGCATGAGCCACCGCGCCCGGCCAACAATTTTTTAATATCAATTCACACGTTACCGAAAATTGACTGGAAGATGAGTATGTTGCTACCAGAAGGTGGGTAGAGGCTGGGCCAGGGAGAAGAGTATGGGAGTGACGATAGGACCAGCTAGAGATTCCCAAGTAAAAATCTACCACGTGTGTTTCCGTTTGGAGAAACTGGCTACTAGAGAACAATTATGAACTCAGAGGAGAGCAGCCAGTGAAATGTCTGTTAACCCCTTAATACTTGGAGCAGAGAAAGATTGTGTGCTCAAGAAATACATAAAGAAGATTTGACAAGGTAACATGTTCAGATGGTATTTTCCCCATCTGTTAACAGTAAAAATCCAGATAATCTAATTATTCAACAGCAATAAACATAAGCAATAGTTCACAGATCTGAATTAGCAAAGCTTAAATTAATAGCCACTGTTTCTCATGCACATAAACAGAATGGAGGGTTGAAATGTTCCTAGAACCAGGAGAGATTTTCAAGTCCTTGAACTTCAATGTTTTAAAAGAGCAAAAAAGTACACTTCTTTAGGATGAAGGTGGTTAATAGCTGATTGGAATTATATGACATATAACATTTTCTTTTTATTTTAAATTTCAATAAAAATGCTTGAACTTAAAAAAAAAGTTTTTTTTTTAAAGCTTGAAAGTTGATATCACAAATATTCTTTATAGTTAACATGTATTCTTAATGGACAATAGAAATGAAGAAACAGAGTGGAAAGGGAACAGGGGAAACAATTTTCATCTCTCCAAACACTTAAACCCCGTTTAAGAAAAATCAATAACCATATTCAGGTTATTGTGGAAAAATGGAACAATTGAAATTCACTTTACACCTGAAGCTACATCCTAAGAGCATTTTTGAAAAAGTTTTGAGACTGAAAGGGAATGTAATTGGGAATTTAACATTTTAATTTATCGAAAGCATTTCATAGCTAGGATTTCTGATAAATCTGAATATTACTAAAAAGACAAATCAGTTTTATCAGCAGGAATGTTGCTGAAAACAATACTGTAAGGCGTGAAGCAGAATAACATATGTCAATTTAGAATTATTTGATCGGAGTTGGCGATCTAGTTTTTGCTGTAATCCTGTTCTTCAAACCTTAGTGTTTTTCTTGCTCTTCTCTCTTTCCTAACCCTTGACTAAGGGAAGTAGACACTGAGTGAATGGTCAAACGGCCTTGATAAATGACATCCATCGCAGGCTTATTTGCCTTTGCAAGGCAAGTGTTACCATGGTGTAAACAGTTTCTTCAGATGCCAAACAGGTATCCATCTGACAGTGGGAAGGAAAAAAGAAGAAGAGGAGGAAGAGAAGGCCAATCCAGCTCCAGCCCTGAAACTATAAATATTTTCAGGTACTTTCCTGAATTCTCTCTTTTAGAAATACCTTACTATAAAGGGATCTGAAGAGAAAAAACACAATCAATTGGAAGATCAGTGACTTTATGACTGAGTTTTTACTTAGTCCCATTTTACTACAGTAAAAATAAAAACAAAGCCTAAGTGTGTTTAGCAATGGGCTTGGAATATTTTTATAGTTAGAGTATAGGGTTCAGGACATTGAGTTAAATGCACTTTGGCCCATGCCTCAGGGCATGGAAGGTTTGCTATCATTACAACCATCATCACCACCCCCACCAATTATATGTTTTTGTTGTGAGTTTCTTGTTTTATTCAGAGTGTCTGGGGAAAACAGTTTGTGATGAGTTTGGTTCATTTTGTTTAAGATACTTGATATTTAACTGTGTTTACAAATACTCTGTAACTGTAAGCCCTATTTTAGTTTACAGCACAGATATGAATAGCACTAGACTGGGCTTCAGGAACCTGGGAATTCTAGCGTAGGCTGTGCCAGTAGCATGCTCACTGTGTGATCTTGAGCAAGTCTTCCCATCTTGGTTTTAGTTGTTTTTTTGTTTGTTTGCTTTTGGTGGTAAAATATACATAACCTAAAACTGTTCCCTTTAAAGTGCACAGTTTAGTGGCACTAGGTACATTCACAGTGTTACGCATTCATCACTATTATCCATCTCCAGAGCTTTTCTGTCATCTCAAACTGAAACTCTGTACCCATTAAACAACAATTTTCCATTGTCCCCTTCCATGAGGCCCTGGCAGCTGTCATTCTACTCTTTTTCTCTATGAATTTGATTATTCTAGGTACTTCATGTAAGTGGAATCATACTGTTTGTCCTTCGGTGTTTGGCTTATTTCGCTTAGTATAACATCTTCAACATTCATTGATGTCATAGCATATGCCAGAATTTCAATCCATTTTAAGGCTGAATAATATTCCATTGTACGTGTACTGCATTTTGTTTATTTATGTGTCAGTGGACATTTAGGTTGTTTCCAGCTTTTGGTCATTGTGAATAATGCTGCTATACACATGAGTGTGCAAATATTAATAGCAGTTTGAGTTCCTGCTTTCAATTATTTTGGGTATATATCTAGAATTGGAATTTGTGGATGATACGGTAATTCTATGTTTAACTTTTGAGTAACTGCCATATTGTTTTCCACCTTTTCACCACTTTACATTCTCACTAACAATGCACAATGGTTTTAATTTCTTCACATACTCACTAACACTTAACAGTTGTCATTTTCTGTTTTTTTATTTTGTTTTGTTTTTTGTTTTTTTGGGGGGGGTTTGTTTTGTTTTGGTAATAGCCATCCTAATGGGTGTAAAAAGGTATCTCATTTCGGTTTTGATTTGCATTTCCTGAATGACTAATGGTATTGAGCATTTTTTTTTCATGTGCTTATTGGCCATATCTTCTTGGGAGAAATGTTGATTCAAGCCCTTTGCCTGTTTTAAAATCGGGTTGTCTGTTTTTTTGTTGCTATTGAGTTTAAGAGTTCTTCATGTATTGTGAATGTCAGTTCCTTATGATTTGCAAGTATTTCCTTCTATTCTATGACTTGCCTTTTCACTCTCTTTGTAGTATCTTTTGATGCACAAAAGTTTTTATTTTGATGAAGTTTAATTTATCTATTTTTTCTTTTATCACCTGCACTTTTGGTGTCAGTTTATTCCCAACTATTTTATCCTTTTTGATTCTATTGTAAATGGAATTTTGTTAATTTCCTTTTCACATTGTTCATTGTTAGTGTGTAGAAATGCACTGGATTTTCATGTTTTCATCTTTGATTTATGAGGATAATAACAATCTGACTTGCAGGGATTTGTGATGAGGAAATTTATGTCTAAGACAGGCCTTATTGAATTGCAGGTGCTCAATAAATGGTAGCTATTATTAATAATATTATTACTGATTGATTTGTTATTGGCATTCTGGGGTAGATTCTCATAGAGAAAGCGTAGCTCAACTCTAAACTTTCAGTTCATGGAGAGGTATCAGGCATTGGAAAAACAGCTTGATCTGGGGTTAATCCAGCCTCTGACATTCTTTAGCCTCATGATCTTGAGCAAATTATTTCACAGCTCTAAACTGGAGTGTGCCCATTTGAAAATTGGGAATGATAATATCTGACTCACAGTATTTCTGTAAAGATCAAAGAAAGTAATGTGTGTGGTGTATGCTAGATCTGATATCTAGCACAGTGCAGTAATTATTACTATAGCTAGGAACCCTGCAACTAGACTAGTTGGGCTTAAAGCTTGACTCTTACACTTACTAGTTGGTAACTTGAGCAAGTTATTTCCCTCCTGTGCCTCAGTTTTCTCATCTATAAAAGGGAGATGATAGTGGTACCTACCGTGTAGTGTTGTTTGGAATTAAATGAGTTAAGATATGTAAAGTGCCCTGTGCCTGTCATATACAAGCAGTATGTGATGGCTATTATTATTATAATCATCACTGTAGCTACTATAGTCGCCTTGCTGCCCTCTATCAGATCGCCTTCTAAAACTATTTATAATCTTTTTCCCCCACATTAAATGAATGAGGTCTTTAAAAAAAAGAAAAAGGAGAAGCAGTCGCTACCCACAGCCCAGAACTCCCCCATTGGGAGTGCTTCCTCTGTCTCCTGCTTGCAGTGACACCACCTGGAGGGAACCCACCACCCCCCAACCACCACCCCCAGCAGCTCCAGCAACAGGCCTGCCAGAGATCTGAGCAGATGTTTCTGCTTTTCAGACCCAGGCATTTCCTCTCTTCTAGGAGCACATGCCAGCACAGTCAATATCTGGAAACCTGCTGCTTCACAGTAGGGCTGAGAACTAAACTGGTACTTTACTAGAAAATGGTAATAAAGCAATTTGAATTGCTTTTCATCCTCCTTGCTCTTAACAGCTTTTACGTTCATACGAGACCAATCAATTAATCCTGCTTCAGAGCTACAGGAATGGGGTGTTTTCCAGCCTCTGAATAGGAGATGGGCCCATAACAGAGATTTTCCAGCCCTATTTCAGAAGGACCATTTAGCCTGGCATCTAGAGCAATGGTGGGCAGAAGTGCCACTTGGTTGGCACCATATTCTTACAGCCTGGCCAGTTCACCAGGTGCAAAAGAATGGCTTCTACCCCAAAGGCAAACCATAAATGTGATTCTTCTTTGTACAGTCTTTTCCTTCCAGTCTCACTTCCTTCAATCCCAAGTTTCTGCAGGAAAGAGTTAATAAGATAGAGAGGATGATTCACCTATGTGGAAACTGATATGTACATTGAAAAAGGAAATACCATTTCCTTCCTGACCAAGTGTGATGTAGTTCCTTTGAAAGCCTCTTCTCTCACCTTGAGGAAGTTCTTACAGATCTCAGCATCCATAGATCTGTGTCCAGCACACAGTAGCACTCAGAGAATAATGGATGAAGTGGATTAAAATAGAAATGAAATGAAAATTTAGAAAGAATGGAGGCGAGGGAAGGATTTTTCCCCTTTTGTCATAATCAAGTATTGAATGTTATTATTTTAAGAATTAATATATTTTAAAAGTCTTCACATTAAAAGAGAAATGTGGCTCGGTGTGGTGGCTCATGCCTGTAATCCCAGGAGTTTGGGAGGCCGAGGAGGGCAGATCACTTAAGGCTAGGAGTTCAAGACCAACCTGGCCAACATGGTGAAACCCCATCTCTACTAAAAATACAAAAAGTAGCTGGGCATCGTGGCGGGTGCCTGTAATCCCAGCTACTTGGGAGGGTAAGGCAGGAGAATTGCTTGAACTTGGGAGGTGGAGGTTGTAGTGAGCCAAGATCTCGCCACTGCACTTCAGCCTGGGTGACAGAGCAAGACTTTGTCTCAAAAAAGAAAAATTAATAAATAAAGACAAATGGTTAGAGCATACATGGAAGGTAACAGATTAAAAATGGTCAGTGCCAGTAGACGAACACATTTACTCTGGCACACAAATTGGTGTTGAAATTTATGTTCTTCTTTCATTGTGAAATTAGTGTAGGGTATTTATCCACCTCAGCACAGATACTTGCCAGAAGTTGTCTCAAGACCTCAAGCACAACTTGTTTAGACATTTTCCAGTTGTAATTTTTTTCTAGGCTGTTAAAAATATTGACTTTGACAGCTTTAAAATGATGGCCTCAAAATTGGAATAATTTACATTCTGGAATTAAGATAATTCAGGCATTTCTGCTGGCAAGGACAGAGGGTAGGAGCCAGTTATATAAATTCCAGATTTGAGGGAGACTGAACCATTAGCATAGATTGGTCGTCTGTGGATATTCAGAGCAGTCACCTTCCCATGTAAATGAATCTTTATGTCTCTTCCAGGCAGGCCCAGATTCTGAGCTATTTTCGGAACTTCTTTCAGATCAGGTGATCTGGAAGAGGGTGGGCAAAGGCGTCGGACTCAGGCCACACTCATGTTGCTGGCCTCTTGGTGTTCTGCAAGAGACACAGAAAGCCTGAGGAAAAATTCTAGCCACTGTCTGGCTGTTATGTGTTTACCTTAGACGTTCTCTCCTTTAACTCCTGAGTCTCAGTCCCAGAGAGTCAACATAGAAGGCATTCAGACCAGCTCAGTGGTCCTGGACCTGACCCAGCTCTCTCTGGCAGATTCCAAACACACCTGCTAAACAGATTCTTTTCTCCCAGCGCTCTGCTGACATTTCAGCTGGAACCAAAGTCACTCTCTTAGTCCACAGCATTTCTCTGACTGCTAACGGGACCATTTGTCCTCTCCATTCCTCAGGAGCTACTCTTTGATTCTGACTGGAAACACCTAAGTCAAAAGATAACTTGGTCCAAACCCTGAGGCTATGACTGGGAAATAATTGAGTGGTAATCATATTCGATAGAAAACAATGAAAGCAACAGCTTCCCTCAGATGGATTCTTCCTCATCCTTGGTACCAGGTACACTTGTGCTTGTCACATTTAGTCATCCTCGAATGGCTCTGAGGTGTCATCCAGATTTCACATGTGAAAAAAAGATTAGAAAAACGAAAGAATTTCCCCAGAGGCACCTGACTGGTGACAGGGTCAGATGGACCCCAAGTCCATGGTTTGGATATTTCAACTGTCACCTCTAGCAAAGATGTAGATGGCTGAGTCAATCATCCCTGTGGAAATCAACAGGTGGAAGAGACACTGGAGAGGACAAGGGCTTCTCCCAAGTATGTATCATGTGCATGAGTGTAAGTTCAAATCAGTCACAGCAATCATGGTCATTTGGAATTCTGTGATTGGAAGATATATTAAAGCCCTTCTAAATCAAGTCTTTAACATTCAAAGCCTGACACCCGTAAGCATATGGCAGACTCTTAACGGGATGATTTTGACCCACCAGGAACGTTTGGTGATGTCTGAAGGTATTTTCAGTTGTCACAACTTGGGTAGGATGCTTGTGGATAGTAAAGACCAGGGATGCTGCTAAAACATCCTGCAATGCTCAGGACAGCCACCTTCCACCCCATTCCCTTTAGCACAAAACAGAATGATCTGAATCAGATCATGTCAGTAGTGCTGAAGTTGAGAAATCCTGAAAAATGGAAAGGCAAGATGATAGAAACATGGACACTGGAGATCATCTGGACCACGCCCCTCATTGTTACAAAAAAAAGAGACCCAGAGTGGTGAAGTCACTAACCCTTGGTCACACAGCAAGATTTTGGTAGAGTTGGATATCAACTACACTGGACATGAGCATGTGAATAGCTATACTAATAAATATCTATAATAATACGTTGAACAATCACAATTGCAAAGCATTAATAGAAAAATGTAAAAAGAAAACATTGACAGCTATTATCACCAGGCATAGTCACATTTGCTCTGCATATGTAGGTACAGCAAGTATTACAGGAAGATATTGCCCATATATAATTGGTGTTTAAAAAAAAAAAACTTTTTTTTTTTTTTTTTTAACAACACGAGAGAAATGAACCAGCTTAAAATCTCACAGCTCATAAGAACCTGGAATTGAACTCTTTTCTCTTAAATCAAAGGCCTTTGGGATGACCAGCAGGGTTTTGGTTCTTTCCATGACTGAAAGGGCATTAAAAAGAGAAAGTTTATACTCATATATGTGAAAACAGCAGGATATTCAAACATCTTTTATAGTATCACAGTCATCTGCATTTGATATATCTTTTGAGTCTATTGCTATGAAGGATGTTGCATTTACTCCTGCAGGCTCTGCTGTTGGGTGTATAAATTGCTCGAAAATTTCTGGAGGATAATTAAGCACTAAGTATGAAGAGCCACCCTTTGATACAGTGATTTTACTTGTTGGAATCTGTCCTAAGAAAACAATCAGAGTTGCAGATAGATTTATGCACAAAGATATTATGATAATAATAATGGCTGGGATTTATCGAGCTCACACCATATGCCAGACTCTGTTTTAAGTGCTTTCCATGCATCATCTTATTTGCTCCTCATAACACTATGAGGTAAGTATTATTCTCATCCCCATTTGTACATGGGAAGCTGAGGCTTAGAGAGTCTCAGTGATTTGGCCAAGGTTACTTGGCTACTATATGATAAAGGGAATTCAAGGCCAGGCAAACTGATTCACAGGGTTTCTTCATTTTAATTGCTATACAATGCTGACTGATAGCAGTAAATTACAAATTTATCAGGAAACATTGGAAAGAATCTGATGTCTAACATGAGTGTACTTGGTCAGGGGAATTATGACCTGTTTCCTCTTTTGGTATCTTGGCCTAAAGTAAACCTGGACTATGTCTTCCTTGGGTGAAAAAGGACAGCAGATCTGCTTGGAGGCTTTGCAGATAGTTCACACTTGTGCAGTCTGTCATTTAATAGAGCTTAACTCTGGTCACAGGAAGGAGAATGCAGCAGACTGGAACTCAGACAGACCTCAGTTTGAATCCTGGCTTGGCCACATCCTAGAAGTTCAGCGTTTGATAAGGCACTTTTTCTTCACTAAACCTTACTTTCCACATTGTTAAAATGGGGAAGTCACATCCACCTGGTGGGGTGGCTGCATGAAACCCTTGGCTTGTGGAAGTGCTCAGTGACACACAGTGGGTGCTCACTAAGAGTTAGGTGACTAGAAATAGGCAGAGATGGAGCCCTGCATTGGTGACCTGAGGAGGAAGGCTTGCTGCTGTCTGAGGGAAGGGGTTTCCCAGCTGTGCTTGGGGAAGAGGAAGTCAGCGAAAGTCACTTAAGAATGTTGGATTCTTGTGGACAAGTCCTGTAAACAGCTTTAGAACAATGTAAATAGGACAAATGACAAGTCCTGTGAACAGCTTTAGAAAAATGCAAATAGGATGACTGGCTGTGAAAATTAACACAAGCAGGAAAAACAGAAATCCAGAGACCTGAAGGCCTATGGGAGAGGGCTCTTTCTTCTGTAGAAGCCCAGGCAGGGTCTTATGGCCCCCCATCTGGGTGAGCACTTGAGGGGCAGAAGCTTGGAGAAGAATGAATAATCAAGGAGATATCCCAGCCTCAGATCAGACTTACTGGACCCTAACTCTGGAGAATAAAACTTGGGATGTTACTGCAGTGACTGGGTTCACATTTCTTGGTCAGCCCCCAGAATAATCCCTGCTTTGGAGGTGACTCAGCTTGGGAAAGGCCAGGGTTAGTGGCCCCTTATCACAAGTGTTTGACTCACAGAGTGTGAGAGCTGGAGGGGGCCTTGGCGATAAATCATCTCAGCCAGCCCCTCCATTTGGGAGACAAGAGAGACTCAGAGAGGAGGGACTTGTCTGATGTCCACACAGTTACTAAGCAGCAGTGCTGGAACACCAGCCCATGCACTGCTGACTCAGAATCCAGAAGAGATTTTTTCCCCCTAGCACCTTATGCTGTTTATTTGTAATCGTTGATGATCTATTCATTGAATTATGTGTCCTTGCTCATGCATTTAGAGAGCTTATGGACATTTTGTACACCCGAAGCATGTATGGTGAAAACACGGAAGTATATATCCATTCTGTCAACAAATGTTGTCAACTCTTATCCAATAATGCCTCTTGAATCCATTTCCATCTCTCCATTTCGGACTTATCACCTTGCTTCTGGATCCTTGTAAATGTCTAGCTGATTTTCTTATCTTCAGTAACTGCTTTCTCTTCTCATTTTTCAATGCTGCAGACAGAATCGTTTTTCAAGGAAATATTTCCATGGTTCCATTGCTTACTGGACAAAAATAAACTCCTTAGGAAGACAGTCAAGGCCTTTTATGATCTGAGCCCATCCTACCTTACTAGGCTTATATCGAAAGCTTTTGCCTACCCATGCATGACACCCATACCTACAGAAGCCACTTCATGACTCTGTGCTTGTTTTCACAGTGTTCCCTCTTCCTGGAAGGCCTGTCTCCTGTACCCTAGTCCTGGAAGTTTTGCTCATCCCTTAAGCACAGCTCAACCATCACCTTCTTTATGAAGCCCTTCATCATGCCTCTCCAGGCAAACCCATCACCCTCTCTGCTCTGTTTCTCCAGTGCTCTGCACACGCTTGCATTACAGCTCTGCTATTGGATTGAGACAAGTTATTTATTTGCCTGCCTGCATCACTAAGGAGGCTGTGAGTGAGCATTTTCACAGCAGCAACTATGTTTATCACATTCACTCTGAAGTCCTATCATAGGGCCTGACACAGAATAGGTGTTCAATAATGTTTTATGAGTTAATGAATGCATAAATTATTGAATTAACACACATAAAATTATTTATTGCTTGTAAGTTGCCCCATCAAGCAAATAGCTAGATAGATGTTTACCAAACCTGGAGGGTATATTTGGCATGGTCTGAATTAAATTACAGCTTATGTAGGACAGAGAAATGTGCATGGAGAGAGAAAATATGAGTGATTTAAATATAGCCCCAAATAAAAATCCTAAGAGAAGACATATTGAATTGCAGGTGTGGAATAGAAGTGGGAGCTGCTTCTCATGTGGGCAACTTTACATTGCATACTCTAGGGTGAGTAGTGGCAGGTGTTTATTTGGATAATGAAGATGTGATAATTTCCAAATGCAGAACCAGGGAGCCCAGTTAGAATGCAGTAAAATTTTTAAGTGAATCTGATGAATGCTAAAGTGTTGGTTATGGCATAATGTTTTCTAGGCAGTCAGTATAAGAGAGCTGATTCTTTATAAAGGACAACTCTTTGCCAAAGTTAAGTCCTGAAATCAGGTCCTCTCCACTATTACCACCAAACATGGACCCATGTATTTCATCCCCATATTTAATCCCTCATGGCTTTAGACATAATCTTCTGACTTATATACGTGTTAGATCTGACCTCCTGTGTTTTGAACTTTTGCGTTTAAGATAGTAATTCTTAGGGAGACTTGATGTTTTTGAGTCAGTCTATGTTCAGAGGAGAAATGAAAGCTAGGAAGTTTTCACTAGCATTTTAATAGAGCTTAACTGTAACTCTCAGGTGATTTAATTGACAATGAAGTCTTTTAACTCCATGTCTTGTCATTTGCCAATATTTTATATTTGCCCAGAAGAGGGGTGTAAATGGGTTTAGAAGACAGATGAGGAATGGTTGCATTGAATTTTTAAAAATTACATTGTTGGCCGGGCGCGGTGACTCAAGCCTGTAATCCCAGCACTTTGGGAGGCCGAGACGGGCGGATCACAAGGTCAGGAGATCGAGACCATCCTGGCTAACACGGTGAAACCCCGTCTCTACTAAAAAGTACAAAAAACTAGCCGGGCGAGGTGGCGGGCGCCTGTAGTCCCAGCTACCCGGGAGGCTGAGGAAGGAGAATGGCGTGAACCCGGGAGGCGGAGCTTGCAGTGAGCTGAGATCCGGCCACTGCACTCTAGCTGGGGCGACAGAGCGAGACTCCGTCTCAAAAAAAAAAAAAAAAAAAAAATACATTGTTGTGTTGTGGAAAGCTGAAATTTTTAGCTAAAAAGATTAGGATTAGTTATTTTTAACTATCCATCTACACTTATTTTTTGTTTACATGAATAGGTTGAAGGCAGAGTGAGTTAAGCAATATTTCTTTTCTTTTTTTTTGAGACGGAGTCTCGCTTTGTCGCCCCGGCTGGAGTGCAGTGGCCGGATCTCAGCTCACTGCAAGCTCCGCCTCCCGGGTTCACGCCATTCTCCTTCCTCAGCCTCCCGAGTAGCTGGGACTACAGGCGCCCACCACCTCGCCCGGCTAGTTTTTTGTATTTTCAGTAGAGACGGGGTTTCACCGTGTTAGCCAGGATGGTCTCGATCTCCTGACCTCGTGATCCACCCGTCTCGGCCTCCCAAAGTGCTGGGATTACAGGCTTGAGCCACCGTGCCCGGCCAAGCAATATTTCTTTACAGTAACGAGTACAGGATGCTTTTATATTTGACATCTCACAGTATCTTCCTAACAACATGGGATGTAGACTTAACAGATCTGTTATACAGATAAGGAGTCTGAGGTGCAGGGAAGTTAAGTCATTTTCTAAAATAAGTGAGGTGGTGCCAGTGGGACTTAAACATAGATTTTTGTGACTTTCATTGCAATACTCTTGAATGGTTCAGAGCTCCTGAATTCACATCTTATCTCCACCACCTCTACTAAGTGATATGACTTGGGCTAAGTTACTGTACTCCCTGCATTACATTTTCCTCATCTGTACAATGGGCATAAAGGTCTCCCTCTCTCAGGATGCTCTGAAATTGGTTGAGGAAACACACAAAGTAGGGAAGGAAATAAGATTGGCAAATCCAACAAATTGCAATTGAGTCCCTCTGTGTGATTGAAATGCAGGGTAGTAAGTGGGAATGGTGAGACTTAATGACTTTAATATAGACATTTGTCCAATCATTCGAGATGATTCAAGATCACAGGATTTGCATTTTATCCCACGGGCAGTGGAGATCATTGAAAGTTTTAAGGTGATCATTTAAGAAAATGGGAAGGTTGGCATTTTCTAGCAGAGTCTCTCTAGCATGAGCTCTTGCAAGAGTGTCCTAATTGGTCCCCAATCCTACATTCTCTCCTGCAGTCCAGCCTCTGCAAGATTATCACAGCAATACTTCTGCAACACATCCCATCATCTCCATCTCCAGCTTACAAACCTTCACCAACTCTGCATTTCTCATAGGATAAAAGTACAAACTAGCATTCAAGGCTCTTCACTGCATTGTCTCTGTCAATTCTTCTGGCTTCATGTTGCTCTCTCTTCCACCAGACTCTGCAGATTCTCTGCAGGGGCTCATCCTGATTAAAACTCCATGACTGTTATAGCTGTTTCTTACCTTTGTACACACTGCACCTGGGGGTGGAATACTTTGTTATGGTGTGCTCCAAGATATATAATCCTAATCATCAAGACCCAGCTCAGCCAGCACTGTTGCACCTTACTGTAATGATGTGCCTGTCTCCTCCATCAACTGTGAACTCCTTAGGAATAGTGGCACGCCTTATTCATCTCTGAACCTTCACATGTGGCACAATGCTTAGCACAGTGTGGATGCCACAAAAGTGCCATGAACCCATATGGGCTCCAGGATTAGACTGCCTAGTTTTAACTCCAGTTTTGTCACTCACTAGTTATGTAGACTAATGTAAACTATATGTATCTTGGTTTCTTTATTTGTAAAGTGTACCTACCTTCTGGAGTTGATTATATGTATTTATATATTTATATATAATGGTAGTATATAGTGGTATCATGCATTAGTATACACAGTGTATGTAAGTATATAGTGTATAGTATTTGCATGTGTGTGTATATATATATATGCCCCTTTATGTATGTCTGTGTAGTATATGTAGTGGCAATAAAAGAGCCTGTTCCATAGTAAGTCCTCAATCAATGTCAGATGTTAGTATCTTGATGGCAATTGGAAACCATAAAATGTTTAATGACTTTCTCCTCCATCGGATTACTGTTAATAATGGAGATACAATGAGACTTGGCATACAGCAATCTATGAAGTCAGAAGTTTATGTTAAATTTCCACTTTTAGCAGAACAAACATCTGCATTTTTCCAGTTTCAAAAAAAAAAAAATGGTTATCAAACCAAAAACCAGAAACTGAAACAGTATCTTGGAATGGGAGATTGACCTCATTCACCCCAGGTTACTATTGATGAACACTTTCACGCTGAACCATTCTAATGACACATGCCAGTAGCATCCAGAGAAAGACAGCTCTGTACCTATTGGTGAAGTGGCTAAAGTCTGTCTTTGGCAAATCTTTTCTCTTGTTCTTTGTCTACTTGCACATCTCAGAGTTGTTCTAGCTTCAGATGATGCTCAACCCTTCTTACATTTCCTCTCATATCAAAGCTTTTTGTCTGTGTCCTCAGTCTCTCAAGATGCTTTTCTATTTCTGCAATGGTGTGATAGTTCATGGGAAATGGCTTTTCAGATTAATGTGTTCCAATCGCCATGTCAGAATCATCCCAGTTGAAAGTAATCCCTTAGCAAGTGCTTTGGTCTGAATGTCTGTGTCCCTCCAAAATTCAGTTGTTGGTACCTAATCTCCAATGCAATAGTGTTAAAAGGCAGGGCCTTCTGGGAGATAATTAGGTCACAAAGCCAGAGCCTTCATGATTGGGATCAGTACCACCCTTATGAAAGAGGACTGAGGAAGCTTGTTCTCCCTTTCTACCATGCGAGGACACAGCTAGAAGGCACCATCTTTGAAACGGAGAGCAAGCCCTCACCAGGCACTGAATCTGTGGGCACTTTGATCTTGGACTACCCAGTTTCCAGAACTGTAAGCAATACATGTATACTGTTTATTAATTACCCAGTCCAAGATTTTCTTTTTATAGCTGCTCAAACAGAGCAAGACAGCAAGTCATAGAAAACTGACTGGGATCATGAAGCATTTACGTATCTAAGCCTCTTAACTGATAAATTTCTGGGAATTTCAGTGTCCAGTTCTATGTTGATGTTTCCAATGACACATTATATATATGTGTATAGACATAGGGATTAGTCCATTTGTAGCAATATATAATATATATTATTGTTTTCAATGACATACATTGTAATATATAATATATATTATATGTTGCTGCAAATGGACACATATATATAAATGGAGTAATATATATGTCTATTTGCAGCCATATATAATAGATATTGTTTCCAATGACATAGAATATATATATATATTATAATATATAAATGGACCAATCCCTATGTCTCTCTCTCTCTCTATACACATATATGTGTGTGCATGTGTATATATTCTCACCCTCAGGGCTAGACCTGTTCCACTTTTTTGAAGTCCCAGTTAATAGCCAAATACCTTGTAGGTGGATTCAAGGGTGCTTTGGAAAAGGCTCATCTCTGGTGGTGGTGGTGGGTAGCAATGGGGAAAACAAGAGAGAAGGAAACCTAACAGAACCTCTGGGAGAGATGCCTATACTCCATTTGGCCAACTTCCAACTTAGAAAGAGCTCTGGATAGGAAATAAGATGAGTGACTGTATTATATTATGAAACTAATGGTCCAATCTTTAATAAATTGAATGATTGTATTATAAATAATATATAACATATAAAGCCAAAAATGCTTGTTCTGTAGACCTGTTTATTCAGCTGCTAAGATGTACATCCTAGGCCACTTTCTCTTTTTTCCATTAAAAAATCTATTTCATTGAAAAAATACAACATCCTTCTAACATAAATTCTGATGTAATTTCTTAGACATGTGAAACTTGATGAAAATATGGAGCTCCCTACAAAGGCCTGGCAAACCAGCTACTTAATACTTATCTGAAAGAACGAAATGGGATATAATGTCAAACTGTGGTGTTTGGGGAGGGGTGACATAAGAAACTGGATTCTAGTTCCCCATCTTGCACTAACTAGCTGTATTACTTTGGGTAACTTACTATTAAATATTTTGGACCTAGATTTAACCCATTAGAAGACAACCCTAGGGCCGGGGGCAATGGCTCACACCTGTAATCCCAGCACTTTGGGAGGCCGAGGCGGGTGGATCACGAGGTCAGGAGATTGAGACCATCCTGGCTAACACGGTGAAACCCCTGTCTCTACTAAAAATACAAAAAATTAGCCGGGCGTGGTGGTGGGTGCCTGTAGTCCCAGCTATTTGGGAGGCTGAGGCGTGAAGCTGGGAGGCGGAGCTTGCAGTGAGCCCAGATAGCGCCACTGCACTCCAGCCTGGGCGACACAGGGAGACTCCGTCTAAAAAAAAAAAAAAAAAAAAAATAGAAGACAACCCTGAACTATGTTAAATACACATTCTAATGGAGTTACGTGTTCAAATGACTGGAGGATCACTAAATTCCTTTCTTGATCCCTGGTGAAAACATATAGCAGCCCCCGAGAACTGGAAAGGTCTTCAGAACTCATCCCTCTAGCCTCCTGCCCAAAATGAGTCCCGATGCACACTGAGCTTCTTAGAGCTTTTTCTGGAGCCTTTCTTAAAAGATCTCCTATGAAAAAGATTTCTACAACTTGCCTCTGTAAGTCAGTCCACTGTTTAACAACACTTGCTGTCATCCTGGATTTTTTCCTCTTATACTGAACATCTTAGAATGCCTTAAAGCGCGCGCGTGCGCGCGCGCGCGCGCGCACACACACACACACACACACACACACACACACTCTGGCTGCGGAGGACTATTCAGATGCAACAGGTGCAATGAGTTATAGATCTTACAAAGAGCACAAAGAAGCACCCAGTCAGCAGGAACAGCAGTTGCCAAGAATTTAATTCATCAGGACAAATCCAAATTTACAAAGAACTAATCCCACATAATGGATAAAGGACAAAAAAGAGGATTAATGGGGGAGAAGGGACTTTCTGAAAATTCACATCTCAAGTCCACTAAACTCCTCATTTGGCCTGCTTCATTTTCCTTCTTTTCCCAGCAAATCTTTATTTATTTCTCTTAAGAAAAATAAAGTTTACTGTGATGAATAATTGCAACCTAAGAACATGTATGTGTTCAACCGCCTTGAAGTTAGTTTGAGTGTTTCTGGGTGCAGAATAACATTTGTGTCAGAACTATAGAAAGACTGCAGTTGAAAATAATGAATCCCTTCCTCGTAACCTATATTGTCTTTGCAGAGTCACAGCAAAAATCTGTTTCTTCTCCAATGAAAAGAAGCCTTCTTTCAGCCATGGAAAGAATATTCTCCTGGTGACAATCCAAAATGAAAGGCTCAGTCTACCACCCAACAACATTCCCTTCAAGACTTACTATCAGCACTTCACTGGTAGGAATTCCTGCCCAGGTTGGAAATCAGCCCTGTTGTTGGTTTTAGAGATTACATTTTTTTCCCCCTGGTATTTGTACCTTGAGGATGACCTACATGTAAAGGAATGGAAGGAGAACGACTTCTCAACAAACATACCTACCTTGGCTTCAAGGACCCAGGTCTTTCCCTGCTTTCAAAATATTCTTTTTAGTTAACTTTATTGGATTTTCTTACTCCCTATCTTGTTCCTTATCTTCAAATACATGAGCCCCCATTCTCTACTATTCTCCCTGTGTACTTTCCTATTTGTTGAATTCATTTGCATCCATAACTTTAAACCATATTCCTCTGTAGACGACCCCCAAATCTTCATCTCTTGTTCTCAGTTTTCTTCCAAACTTCCAACTCCATGATGAAATTGGTCAATTATACATTGCTTTCTGGATGTTTTATAGCTATATCCAGTGGAATTTGTTCCAAACTGAATGAATCATGTTTCTCCTCAAACAAAAACTACTCCTCTATCTAGTTGCCCTAGGGAGCAATTCAACATGTTTTTGAATATAGATTTAGGTCTATGTTCACCTTTATTGGAAAGTCACTACCTTTCTTTTCTATTCTTATGAATATTAGTTTGATTTGTTATTTTCATGCTTGATTACTGTCCTGAGCTCCTTACTAGGTTTTCTATCTCTTCCTTTGTGCTCCCACACACATTGAGTGTATATTTTTACATTGATTTCACACTAGTCTTTGTTTCTTTGTTTTGCCATGAAATAGCCTCATTTATTGTTGAAGACAACACTGAAATATGCTAAATGTACTTTATAATGGAATTGTGTGTTCAAATGCCTGTCTCCCCATAAGAGTGTAGGGTTTCTCAAGGTCAGGTTTATCTTTCTTACCCCAAGTATCCTGTATACTAGTTAGTGTCAAGGCTCAAGATGGTGCCTGAGGGTTGACTCTAAACCTTGGATATATTTACTTGGGCCTGCATGTTTTGTTTTGTTTTGTTTAATTTGTTTTCTGTTTTTGTAAACATAATTATTTTTCAACTTAAAAATTCAAGATATTTTATACCAAATTTGTTTTTCAAGTTTACCTTGAGTAATCAGAATGGTTGATAATGCTGGACTCCATTCTTACTCAGCAACAATGGATGGGGCAGATAAACAGGTATTTGCTTTAGACAGAGCATGTCTGCTCCAGCGTGTCCCTCTCTCCACCACTTCCCAGTGATACCCAATATGCATCCCCTTCCTGATGAAAGTCACCTTCCTCACATGTCACCTGTAAGCAATTGAGTTTGTGTTTCTTTTCTTTCTTTCTTTTTTTCTTTTTCTTTCTTTCTTTCTCTCTCTCTTCTTTCTTTCTTTCTTTCTTTCTTTCTTTCTTTCTTTCTTCTTCTTTCTTTCTTTTTTTTTTTTGAGACAGAGTCTCACTCTGCCACCCAAGCTGGAGTGCAGTGACATGATCTCAGCTCACTGCAACCTCCCCTTTCCAAGTTCAAGCAATTCTCCTGCCTCAGCCTCCCAAGTAGCTAATATTACATGCACTTGCCACCACAGTTGGACTAATTTTTGTGTTTTTGGTAGAGACGGGGTTTCACCATGTTGGTCAGGTTGATCTCGATCTCCTGACCTCAAGTGATCAGCCCACCTGGGCCACCCAAAGTGCTGGGATTACAGGTGTGAGCCGCCACGCCTGGTCGAGTTTGTGTTTCTGATTGGAGCCCAAAGTAGGTGCTCAGAAGATGTTTATAGAATAAATGCTACCTTGCTATATATAATCCAGAATTTCTGAGTAATGCAGTACTTCAGAGATTTTTCCAGACCCACATTCCTATTAGATGTTAAAGTCTTTACAGCAGGTTTGGGGATTCATTTCAATTTCCTGACAATTACTGAAACTGCATGCAAACTTAGTGAGGATCAGTTCCCTGCCTTCACAGGCAGCTCCTCCCTCATAGGCAGTCAGAGAGCTCTAATTTTTGGAAAGGCCTTCCTTGTACTGAGTTAAAATCAATTAGAGAACCCCATAAAAGCATGTATCAAAGTGGTAAGTGGTATGGTGTGAATTTTTAGGTACAATCTGAGTGTTTGGAGAAGCTAGAGATCACACCAATTTGGAAAGCCAGGAAAGATTATAGATCGCTCTTTGAAATAGGTGGTACTTAATATGAGCATTGACAGAAGATTAGGATTTTGTCAGAGGAGAATAAGAGGAAAGCTATTCCCAGGGATGAAAACACCAAGCAAACAGGCATTGAAAAGCTAAGCCTGGAGTGCATTGCCAACACTTGGGTGGTGCAGGTTGACTGAGGCATGGCATACGAGTTTAAGGGAGGGAAGATAGAAGAGAGTTTTCAGGGAAAGGGTAGGGGAGTTCTGAGGAGGGGTTCAACACCACCAGGCCTTTTATCCAACTCCTACTTACTTGTTCATTCCCATTTCCATCACTTCTGCCAGTGTTCTTCTCCACTGATCCAGCTGCACATCTGAAGTACAAATGCAGCTTCCTTGGATCAACTCCCCACCCAGGTACTTCCTTGCTCCCTTGTAATGCATCTTGCTCACCAAGGCCAGGATAATTTTCCTAATATAATAGTCTGATTAGGTATTAGGTAATTCTCCTACAAAATGTATCTACTTTTTTGTTTTGTTTTATCTAATTTTTTTTTGAGATGGAGTCTTGCTCTGTTCCCCAGGCTGGAGTGCAGTGGCGCGATCTCGGCCCACTGCAAGCTCCGCCTCCCGGGATCACATGCCATTCTCCTGCCTCAGCCTCCTGAGTAGCTGGGACTACAGGAGCCCGTCACCGCGCCCAGCTAATTTTTTTGTATTTTTAGTAGAGACGAGGTTTCACCGTGGTCTCGATCTCCTGACCTTGTGATCCGCCCGCCTCGGCCTCCCAAAGTGCTGGGATTACAGGCGTGAGCCACCGCGCCCGGCATGTTTTATCTAATTTTAAATCCCCTTCCCTGATTTTTAGTGACATAAACCCATGCTGGCTACACAAGCTTGTTTTATACAAAATTTGTTTCTCAAGTTTCCTTTGAATAATCAGAATGGTTGACAATGCTGGACTTCATTCTTCTTCAGCAGCAATGGGCAGGGCAGATAAGTGGGGATTTACCTCCCACCTCCCACATGTCTCCCTGTGGCTAACATGGACTCCTTGTTGCTGTAAACACACACACATACCATGAGGGACAAGCGTTCCCACACCAAAAGATGCCGGTGTGAAACGTGCCTTCATCTTTTACTAGTTGAGTGTCCTTGAGTAAGTTCCTTAACTGAGTCTCGGTTTCCAAACATTCTAAAATATGGCCTAATAGGGACTATCTGGTAAAATTTTTGAGAAGACTGAGATCCAGTGGCTTCTATTTTTTAAGCCTTTTCTAATCTCCCAAACAACTGAGCATTTCCCCCGTTCAATATATGCCTTGTCCAAAACTTTAATATACCTCTTAGTAGACTATACTTTAATTATTTAATAAGAAGAAGAAGTAACTTTTTGGAACGCTAATTTTCATTTTTCAGGCACTAAGATAAACACTTTACATGTATTTTTCCCCCATTTAATCCTATCCATCTACCCGTATAATCTTGGTGTGCTTATCATCTAATTTATAACTTTTTGAAGACAACACATCAGATTATTGTTCACGTTATGTATGTCAATTATTTGCTTGGCAGATAATAGATGTTTGTGATAGGCAGAATTATAAGAAGACCCCCAAGAATCCCACCCCGTAGTGTACATACTCTATATAATCTCCTGCCTTCGAGTGTGGGAAGGAACTGTTAATATGATGGATGCCAGTCTTGGGAGTAGGTTACATTATTTGGTAAAAGTGAAGGGATTTTTGCAGATGTAGTTAAATTCCCTAATTAGTTGGCTTTGAGAAACTTATCCAGGGTGGGTCTAACCCGATCAGATTAAAACCCTTAAAAGAGGGACTGCGTCCTCCTGAAGGGAGAGAGATTTTCCTGGTGGCCTTGAAAAAGGAAGTCTTCATGTTGTGAGAGGGCCTATTGAAGGCAGCCATGTGGCGGGAATATGAGAGTGGCCTCTAGGACCTGATAAGAGTCCCCAGCTGGCAGCCAGCAAGAAAATGAGACTTCAGTCACAGAGCTGCAAGTAATGAATTCTTCCAATAATCTGAATGAGCTTGGAAGTGGATTCTCCTCCAGTTGAGACTCCAAATAGGAATGTAGCCCAGCAACATCCTCATGAAACTCCAAGCAGAGAAGCAAGCTAAGCCATGACTGGACTCCTAACTCATGGAAAGTGTGAGATTATAAATACGTGATTTTTCAAGCTACTACCTTTCTGGTAAATTAGTATGCAACCACAGAAAAGTAATACAGCACTTGATAAATGGTTGAATGAATAAATGAACCAAACTCTTCATGCATATGCTCCAGATGCTCTTGTTATACATTCCTACATGGCTGGATCACACCTTTCCACATTCTGGATAGCCTTCTCTTTTTAATATTTACCCATTTAAATTCTACCCATTCTTAATGGTCTAGACCTCACCATGAGTCCTCCATGGCACTGACCTCCAGGGAGCTCACCATCTAGGTGAAGTGGTACCACTTGGGGCTTCTCCATGATGTGATGATGTTCTGCTTGGTGCTGCTCCTTGGTGGTCTCCTGACTCCCTAGCCTTCAGGGTAAATTTGTGAGATATTTGTCTGAAGCTGACAGTAGTAATAATGGAAAGAGCTGAGCTTGACAGGAGAAAGGATGTAAGGAGAGAAAGGGAACATAGATAGAGCATTGGCCATCATCTTCTACACCAGGGGAAGACAGAAAGAATTCTTGAACAAAAATAAATGTAGATACAAGATAATTTCTTGATACATATATCAAGAAAGTAACATTTTAGCAGTTAGAGTACCCATCACTCAATGGGTCCTAAATTCATATTAATTTTGCATTACCTTTCTTTCTCTATACCATCATGTCTAACAATCAAAATATTTTTGAGGAATGTCTTATATTTTACAAAGTATTTTTATTTATGTGATCTTATCACAGGTCAATGAACTAGGTGTTATTATATTTTCATTTAACAAATGTGTAAATCAAGTTATGGGGACGTGGAATAACTTGCTGACAACTCAGTCACCTAAACTGTTTTGAAATCAGGATTGTACCTAAGTTCTTTACTCTTGATGCCCTCTTTTACTAATAGCCACAAAGATAAAAATGAAGTGTCAATGTCTGTATAAATTTAATTCAACCATATTCTGAGCTGCTCGCTGGCTCAGGCTGAGAGGAGGGCAGGGAGGCTCTGACGAAGGGATTCAGATCATATGCCCTCTGACTCTGAACCATTAAGCTATATAACCATTGAGGTCATTGAGATATATGACTGCTGAGTAATATGACCAAGGAGCTATGTGACCACTGGCCTATATATATAACAACTGAGCTATCTGTTCATAGACCTCTGTAGCTAAAGAGCTATATGATCACTGAACTCACTACTGCGTTACATGACCATGGAGACGTATGACCTCTGAGGCTTATGACCACGGGACTATGCAACCACTGAGCTATCTGACCATAAAACCATATGATCACTAAGCCACATGCCAAAGCGCTATTTCACACAGGTGGTTTTAGGTATAAAAGTAAATATTTTATGGCATAGAAATAAACATTCCCAGTCTAGCTGTCTCACTTGGCATCTTCTTCTTTTAATTTTTATGAGCCAACCATAACAATAGATAAATAAAACACAGCTAAGGCTTTAAAAGAACAGGTGACATGGACATCTGACATCATGTCTCCATGCCTCACTAGTTGTGGGAACTTGATCAATTCAATTCAACAAATGGTTATGGAGCACATACTGCACATCAGATGCTGTGCTAGGAACGTGTTTCCATGAAACTTAGAGAGGAAGGCACGGGTCAAGTAATCAGACACAAGTGAGTGTTACAGACAGGGGGCTCTGAAAACAGTGAGCAAGGGTACCTACCCAAGTCATTTAATGGTTTTGACCAACCTTAGTTTATCCAGCTAAAAATGGAGATTACAATAGTAATACCCGCTCTACCTATTTCATGAACATCAAAGTATTATATATGACTGTGTTGTATAAACTGTAAAATATGTTAATTATCCTATTATTTGTGTTTGTTATTGGTAGAGTGATAAGATTTCTTATAAGTTATTAAGCTCCCCATTACATTTTGCTTGTTTGTGGATATTATATCCCCAACTTGTAGTCTAAAAAAATTCTTAGAAGGTACAAATTCAGCACAACATGTTAGCCAGAATGTGGATACTAACCAGCTTATGGACTTCAGAACTAATGCGTACATTAAAAATTTGAGTAGCAGAAATATATTAGCACTTAATACCCTGAATCACATAAATCTTGAATAGTGAGTTGGGTGAGAAAGATGTAGATTCATAGCCTAGATGTATAGTCGCCTGGAGATTACAAAAGAGTAGCTGTGACTTTGTGTTGATAAATTTGGTAGGAAGTTTTACTTCTTTCTTTCGCTCTTCTGTTTTTTTCCAGTTGTTGCAAGTATTTGCCTCAAGAAAAGGAAATAGTTCTATTTACTCAAACACATATGCATTTCCCATAAACTCTACAGTCATGATCTTGAAGTGAGATCTCAAAAGTAAATTTCTAAGAGAATCAGTTGGAAACTGATGCTTTATGTAGAGAAGGAAAAGCTTTTACTCAATTATCTGCAATAACAGCAGGGGAAATGCTGAACATTACTGACATAGTAAATGGATTTTTTTTTTTTTTTTCGTAAATGTTCTCTGTTTTCAAGTTTACTTTAGTGTGAAAGACCTTTATTATGAAATGGTCTCTTTATCTCATTCCCTTGTTTCTCGAAAAACAGACTCTTTTTTTTTTGGTCAGAGGCAATGGGCCAGTCATCGTGGAAGATTATTTAGTCTTAAACATCTGATGGCTCCCAAGACTTGACTTTTCACAGTTAGATGGACAGTGTTTGGTGTGATTGTATAGAGTGGTTTGATCTTAGAAGTAGCATATATATCTTCCTATTTTTTTCTTTTATTATTATTTTTTAAAAAACAACTCTATTAAGATGTAATTTACATACCATAAAGTTAGTCATAGAAAGTGTCCAGTTCAATGGCACAGAGTTGTGCAACCATCAACATAATCTAAATTTAGGACATTTTCATCACCCCAAAAAGAAACCTCATATTCATTAGCAGTCACTGCCATTTCCCTTCACTCTGCCAGCCCCCAGCAACTGCCAAAACACTTTCTGTCTCTATGGAATTGCCTGCCTATCCTGGACATTACATGTAAGTTGTATTATACAATACGTGGTCTTTTGTGACTGATTTCTTTTATTTAGAAGAGTGTTTTTGAGATTCAGCCACCTTGTAGCACATTTCAGGACTTATCCCTTCCCGTTGCTGAATAACATTCCATTGTATGAATATGCCACATTTCATTTATTCAATGTCCTGCTTTTTTCACTTCTCTCAAATGTTTGCCTTTATTGATAACTACTTAGAAATTCTTCTCCCTTGACTTTTATAATACCACTTTTGGTTTTGCTCTAATTTCTCTGGCTATGATACTTCACACTCTGTCACGGGATTCTCTTCTTCCACTCACTGTTTAACTCTTGATGCTCTTCAGATGCGTCTTTAGACTCAGCAATAGGAAGCCCTGCCTGGAGCATCTTCTTGAAGGCCCCATATGTCACAATGTCCCAGTACATTTATTAAAGGACACAAGGGCACCACTGCAATTGGGCTCCAGTACTCAGTACTGGGACAGTGTGTCTCCTAACCTTAAACAACTGCTCTCGTGACTAATGCTGTTCAGGCACGGGGAAATCCTTGTCTACATCTGTTGACCCATGTCTTCTAAACACAAGATGTCTAAGACCAAATTCCATAAATGAGTGTGGGCTATGCTGTTGCAGAAGTCAAAGATTGGGCACCACTTTGGAGTGCAGGGAAGATTGGAGAGACAGAAGTGCTTAGGTAAGAGAAAAGACAAATTAATGTGTCGAGTCTTTCTTCTCAGATATCATGAATGCACTCTACATTCTTGCATAGTAAAGTATCATATCCAAGTGCCCATTTTCTTGCTTCTCTTTACTTTTTGATTCATAGTTTTTGAAATACTCATGAATTAATGTGAGATTTGCAGTAGTGGCACACAGATGCAGGAAAACCTTTGCAATATAAAACAACTCATATTGCTCTTAAATTTGTATATACACAGGTTTAGATGTAATGAATGTGAGGTACAACACTGAATCTCTCTATTACTCTATAGATTTAGATACTACTCTAAGAGATACTGAAGGTTAAATATTTTGCAATATTTTCCTTATGTTCTGTATATTACAAAGGTTGAACACAATTGTAAAATTAATGGCTCGTTTCTGAATTGAAATGTTGCTTTAACAATTTTGTTGACATCTCCAGTTGGTACTGCCTTAGTTTTCTATTTTGTCACTACCGTGAAAAGAACATGACTATATAAGAATCTTGATTACAACAACATAATTAGTGATTTTGTTGAAAAGAAGACAAGAAAATAATTTTCATGGAATAAGTTTATAATAACTCATGAACTGTGCACATCTTTTTTCATCCCTCATTTGCACATTGCTGGGCAATCAACAGAGCACACAGACTTTCAAAGTAATAATTGAACTCAGTCATCCTATTAATTTTTGCCAAAATTTAGACATACAAAAACCATCATTTTATACACTTAAATTTGTATTACTTTAAAGATATATGTATATTTTTTATATATTTATATATATTATATATTTATATATATATAGTCTCGCTCTGTCACCCAGGCTGGCGTGCAATGGCACGATCTCGGCTCACTGCAACCTCCGTCTCCTGGGTTCAAGTCTCAGCCTCCCAAGTAGCTGGGATTACAGGCACCCCCCATCATGCCCAGCTAATTTTTCTATTTTTAGTAGAGGCAGGGTTTCACTGTGTTGGCCAGACTGGTTTTGAACTCCTGACCTCAGGTGATCCACCCACCTCAGCCTCCCAAGGTGCTGGGATTACAGGCATGAGCCACCACGCCCGGCCATAAAGGTATATTTTTTAAAGCAGGAGGATTAAACATTTTATTTAACAGCCTTTTGGTTTGATGTATTGCTTTCCATTGGTACTCTTGCCCAAAATCCCGCAAACAGACTGTCTTCAGGGATCTCCAGTAGGACTCCTCTCTTTTCACTACATATCGCTTCTCAGGGTGATCTCATTCATTCTCACGTTTTTAAATACCCACAATTTGCTGTGGAACCCAAATTTATTATTTTTTTTCCAGCCCAGATTTTTCTCTTGTATATCTTTAATGCTTAACTTGGATGTCCCACATCGGACACAACAGGTTGTTAACTAAATGCAGTCTAATTCCATTCCTTCTCGAACTGCCTTCTCCTGAAACCTGGGAATCATCTCCTCCTTGTCCTTCTTCCTCCCCTGCTTTTAAAATAGGCTGTTGGCAGTTATCTTCTACTGATTCCACTGACTTGATGTCTCTTTCGTCTTCTCTTCTCTATTCCCAATTGCCACTGTCTTTGTTAAGATGTTCCTTATTTCATGTTTATTTTTCTACTAGTCGTTCTGACTCCAAGCTTGGCCCTTCCACCAAAAGTCTGGTCAGTTTATAACCCTGCTTAAAATTTTCCAGTGGAGCTTTAGGAAAAGGTCCAAATTCCTTGACATGGTATAAAGGATGTCTTGTGATCAAGTCATTGCCTCCTGTTTCTCACAGCCACCTCTTGAAATAGCTTCCCACTTGCTCTTGTGCTCCAGTAACACTAGCTTTTGGTTTTCTGTATTGTGCCATTCCTCTTCCTGCCACCGTGCCTTTGTACTTGCAGTTTCCTTGGCCTAGAATGCTCTCTCTTGCCCTACTCTTGGCCTTTACTTAGTGTTTGGATGAGTATGTGATAAAGATCTGTCTCTACTATACAACGTCTGTCTCCACTGTGCCCTCCCTCTGGTCAATCTCTGCATATTTTTTCCTTTATAGGTTAGGCCCTAGTGGTTCTCTGTCATATAGTAAAAACTCATTATATATTTGTTGAATGAATAAAAGGTTCATTCACTGTTGTATCCCCAATCTTTAGCAGAATGCATGGGGCCTAGATTAACTGCTCACTAAATCCTTAATAAATTAAATAAATAAACTTATGCATTCAAAAACAGGAATATCCAGGTAGTTGCTTGAGAAATGGCTTTTCAGAGCTTTGAGGTTCCCTCAGAGGTTAGGTAATGTGTCCTTTTAATTCACTGAGAGCTTAACCAAGTGCTGGCTATGGACAGAAACATAATAAATGCAGTGCAAGAACATGGAATAGATCATATAGTTTGCCTCTGCCTGCTCTAAATTCCCTTTCCTACAACAGGTGTCAGGAGGCTGGCTTATCAAGTGAGTGTTCTGTAAGTCTAAGGGAGGAGGGAAGGGGTGGTATGTGATTTGGGCATGTAATTAAGGGACTATATATTAATAGAATCAGTAGTTGAGTCTAGACATAGTCTAGTAAATGAATGGGTCACTCAGCTGAAGATGAAGACCAGTAACATGGTCCACAGCAGAGTGTGGGGTCTGGGATGTGAAGAGGAAGTGGATGAGACAGGTACTGGTTCTCACCTGTCTGTTGTGATGGAGTAGGTGCAAGAGCTATGCTTAAAAAAAAAATCCTCAAAAGTTTTAACTAATTCAGTAATCCAAATATATTAAGATTATTTTGGCCTCAAGTAATGAAGGTGTGGTGGCACGTGCCTGTAGTCCTAGCTACTCAGGAGGCTAAGGCAGAAGAATCACTGGAACCTGGGAGGCAGAGGTTACAGTGAGCCGAGATTGCACCACTGGGCTACAGGAGCGAGACTCCGTCTCAAAAACAAAAAACAAAAAACAAAACAAAACAAACCTAATTCTAAGTGGCAAATACAATAAGCAAATGTATTATTTCATATTACAAGAAATTCAGAAGTAAGGGGTCTCCAGTGTTGGTTATTCAGTAGCAAGATGGTAGTATCAAGAATTCAGGGTCTTTTTGTCTTTCACATCTGCCACTATTGTCTTTGTTCTCAGCCTAGGATTCTCTCTTGGTTGCAAAATGGCTGCTGCAGTTATACATAACACAACCAGACAAGACAATGTCCAGAGAGAAAGAAGAGACCAGCTTTTCTTATGTGTCTTTTTTTTTTTTTTTTTTTAAAGAAATGCTTTCCCACAGTTCTCCAGTTCACACCTCATTGGCTGGGATTACAACCATACCATCATCCAAACCAATGTCTGTCAAGGGGAATGGGTTCATAACCCACTCCTGGGACTAGAGTTAGCAGGGAGCATAGGCACCAACAGTATTTTTCTTCCCCAGGCTGCCTCTACCTTGAACTTCTGACTCAAAAGCTTTACCAAAAAAATATCCTTTTTCCTCCTAGCTCCTGCTCCACAGGAGAAGGACTGAATTTTAAAAGAATTAATGAATTTTTGTGTATAGACTCCTTTAAGTACTGGAGACATAGTCAATGGGCCCACCTCCATGGATTAGGTGTAAGTTATGGAGCCCGGAGAGCAGTCTAGGGATGTTGGAGATTAATTGCACAATGCACAAGAGTGATTATGTTTAATCACTCTATTTTCTCCCCCCTCTTATAAAAAGCTGCCTAGGTGTGGTTTGCCAATAGTATCAATCTGTTTCAGCTTCCAGGCCAGTAGTATTTGCAGTTATGTGGCCCTGGAGTGACATTTTCTGTCACCATTAACCAAAGGAGCCACATGAGCCTAGTATAAGAGGATATTCTAATACAGAAATAAAAGGTCTTGCAGCCTTGCAGGTTGCAAAAGAAGGACCCACTCTCAGCCTATTATCTTTTGCCTGGCAGTGTGATTTCCTTAGACAAAGCTTCAAGCTTGGCTTTATATCCACAGGGAAAGCAACTGGTCAAACTAGTTTATTTTTAATCCTTTGTTTTCTCTCCACCACTTTTCCACTGTGAAAACCTTTTTTTGACCACCAAACAGATAAAGTTATGTCAAAGAAGAAAATCAATCAAGCTGAATATTTCATATATGTTCGATTCAATTCCAAATACACTTTTTGAGAATCTACAATGAGTAAGGTATAAAAACAGATATTGTGGAGAATACATTGCTTCATAAACATGACATTGTACACACACATTTTCTGAGAACATGTTTTGGCTGAGTGCTTGGATAAGTGTGAGGATGAATAAGAGATTTCCCTGTTTTCAAAGTATACGTGTTTGGAGGGAGAGAAGGCAATACAGACATGTAAATAATCCACTGAATTTCATGATGATATATCAGGTTAGTGCCAGTTGCTGTGGCATCAAAGAGATAACCAAGTCAAGGCCAGAAAGAAAGTCAGGGAAGACATTGCCCTGGAAAAAATTTTTGGGTGAGTATTGAAGAAACCCTTTGCCCTAGAAGTGATATTTAGGGGAGTATTGAAGGGCAAATAAGGGTTTTACAGATGACTTTGAGTCTCAGTTTTCAAAAGTAGAAATAAGACATTTACACCAAAAGCTATAAGACAAGATAAAATGTGCAAAGAGGGCATCGTGGAATGTTTTAAGGAGGATCTTTTATTCTGGGCTTTATCTGTTGAGTGGTGTATTGATGTTAGAAATGGGCCAAGAGCATTCCATGCAGAGTGTACACTGTAAATGTGACAGGAATAAGAAAAACTAAAATAATTTATTTTTTCAATTTTTTTCCCTTACCCTATGTCCTAGCCAGGAAGAATTTTGTTTGTTTGTTTGTTTGTTGAGTTAGCTCCAGGGCTCTTACAGGAAAGTTCTAAGAAGCCAGGGAGGCTGAAATGATGTAGCTACGAAGAACTTAGGAAGGGAGACAAAAGAACCTGAATGTGGACTTGAAGAATATCTTGGAGTGGGAGCTTAGAGTTGGGGAAGAGAGAGACTTTAAGTGAGCCTAGACATATCGGGGGAAAGGAAGGAAAGAAATGGGAGAAGAGAGGTTTTCGAAAGTTTTTCTATGTTCTCTCTTTGGATATGTTTATGAAAGACTGCAGTAAAGATTAAATTAATTGTATGTCTATTTGAGTCAGGATTGATATACCTTTGACACACACTGAATCAAGATGGTGCCATATGGCATGTGGGCTTTGTGTGAATTACATTTGCTAAGGCATGAAAGTGGTAGAGCACTAACAGTATTGGGAAGCAAGAAATCACACCACATAACTAAAAACAAGGCTGTCTGAAGGGAAGCACTGGGACAGAGGTTAGGTTTATTCAAATAAGTGGAAGGCTTAGCAGTCAAGGTTAGGAAGGTGGTACATGTTCATGGGCAGAGCAGAGCCTCTGAAGTTTCTGAATAGGGTGGCTCAGTATCAGTGTATGTTTTAAGACAATTACGTTGATAGCAGCATCGGTGGGAAAGGCGATAACAGGGTAAGGGATAACAATTAAAGAGTTATTGCAAAACCTGATGCCAAATAACAGATTTGGTAGATTTTTCATGGATTTAATTTATTTGTTGATTCTATCTGGATTCAGCCTTAGCCAGAGCTTCAGGATGACAATGTGTCCACCAACCTCATTACTGTTTTGTATTTCTATTATTTAGGAGTGATGGAGGACTTACAAAGTGCTCAGGGTGGATCTGGAGTACAATGCAATAGAGCAAGTTTTTACTGAGCCCCCACCAGGTGGCTGGCACAAGGGCCTTGAGCACTGGGCTTACCATATAATTAGAGTTACCAGATCAACACATAAGCCAGCCCCCAGTGCAGAGGGAGACAGAGGGCTGTAACTTAATGAGAGGCAGATGTCAACGGGGAGCAGATGTTTGCAGCTCTTCGGTTATATCAAATTAATCATCTCCTGACTTCAA
Organism: Trachypithecus francoisi; assembly: GCF_009764315.1. Taxonomy (NCBI): domain Eukaryota; kingdom Metazoa; phylum Chordata; class Mammalia; order Primates; family Cercopithecidae; genus Trachypithecus; species Trachypithecus francoisi. The sequence continues at coordinate 79,410,711 of NW_022681461.1, forward strand.
GGTGCTTCTTGGAGTCCAGGAAATTTCCCTGTAATAAATTGCTCCTGGGATTGATTTTTAAAGTGAGAATGTATCTGCCACTGTCTTGAATGCCTTAGAACAATTCTTTCTAGAAGCAGAAGAGGTTTTTTAATATGGAAAAATGTAGGTGAAGGTTAAACAAGACCAAATCTAAGTTCCCAGACTGGTTTATGAAAAACAGAGGGGCTGACTTTTTACTAATAAAATTAGCTACTGGTTCTGCTCCACCAGTCTGCCCACTTTTTCATTTATTTAGCACATATTTTTTGCAGGCACAATATGTACTGAAGCTTTAACAGTGAAGGAAAATGTAGAAGCCGACCTCATGGAGGCTGCAACATTGCAGTAAATAATCATACAGCTATATCTATAATTACAAATGGGGAAAGTGCTATGGCAGAGAGTTATATGGTTCTTGAAGATAGTTAATGCGGGGATTTGACTCAAGTCAGAGAGAGCAGAGAAATCTTTTCTAAGCAAGAGATACTAACAGAGTTCCTCGTTGTCTCTTTTTGGTCTTTCTCCCTTCCTTCTTCCTTCTTTCTTTCCTTCCCTTCCCATCTCCCTTTTCCTCTTTCTTTCTCTTTCCTCCTTCCCAGTCTACTTGCTTCCCTCCTGCCTTTTCCTTCCTTTTCTCACTTCCCACTTTCTTCCCTCCATCATCATTCCTTTCTTGTCTTCTGTTTCCCTCCTCACCCTGCCCTCCTCCACCCTGTACTTTTCTTCTATTCTTCCCAAACAGTAGTTGAAAGCTTGTTAGGGACTCAAGCCCTGCATCATACCTGGAAGGGCCTGGAAGGGTTGAGGTACATACAGAGATGAACAGGAAATCATTTCTCTTCAAAGTGCCTAGAGATGATGCACAATTCGTTGAAATTCAGGATAGTAGGTATTATATTGGAGGCAGATAACAGGTTTTTCTGGGAAGGGCACCAGACTTAGGCCAGGGTATTAGGAAGGAGCAGGGGCCAGGTAAGAAAGTGGTTTTAGAACCATTTTCTTGGTTCTAAACCAAGGTGGACATTTGAGATCATTCTTAGCAGATAGCTAGGAGTTAGTTGGAAAATAGGGTGGAGGACCTTGTGGGCAGGGGAGCACTCCCATGTTTAAAAACAAGAAAAGAGTGTGATGGGACAGTTGCATCCTGGGGAAGACAAGACATCCAGTATAACTGAGGTAAATGATGTGAGTTGAGAAGATCCAGAAGATGGGATGGTTGGAGAGATAGTAGGAGCCAGATGGAGAAGAACAGTGCAATATATTGTCCTGTGGGCAGTCATTGAAAGCTTCAAGAAGACAGTAACATAATCCAATCTACTATTTAGAAAGATCTTTCTCAACAGTAGAGTGATCCCACCCACTCTCAGCAGATAAAAAATCACATATCTTTGTGTTTGGCTTTTCCAAAACATTATTTCAGGCTGTGAGGTCTGGAGAGGGCTTTGATGGCCTCAGATGCAGGAACAAAAGGAAATCTCAAGGTATTTGACTCTGACAGTATTGCAGAAGCCCCTTCACCTCTTGTCCAAGATCTCTGTTTATAAGACTCCCCACACTGGCCGGCCAAAAAAAAAAAAAAAAAAAAAAAAGAGTAAACACTATTGGAGCATCTTCTTAATTGTTGGCACTTTTCTATTACTGTAGTGATGATAAGTAAACCAATTCCCTTGTTTTCAAGGTATAAAAGTAAAAGAATCCTGAAAATGATGACAGTTCAGAAAATATTCATTATTCTCAACTATGGCTTCTCAACCTCGGCACTGTTGGCATTTTGGCTGAATAATTCTTTTGTGAGGGGCTGTCTTACAATAGTTTAATAGCTTCCCTGGCCTCTACTCAGTGGATGCCAGTAGAAAATATCTTCCAAGTGGGGACAATCAAAAATGTCCCCAGACATTGTCAAATGTCCCCTGGGGGACAAAACTTCCCCCTGTGGAGAACCACTGTTTTAAACTGTATAGTTGGAAGTATTGTTGACATGAAGAAACTCAGATAAAATTTAGCCAAGGTGTACTCAGCAAATTCTTCTTGTATTTAGAGTCACAAAGGGAGGGATTGATGGCATCTGATGCCAAGTGAATTCCAGTGTTGACTCCAGAAGCATCTCCTCTCTGTACTCTCAGGCCCCTGCTAATGATGAGACCACCCTTTCCTTTCTTTCATCTCCAAATGACTCTAATGTGTTATCATGGCACAGATCCTACTTTCTCTCCAATTACAAGATCAGATGGACATTTTTCAATTTGGCTTTCAAAGCTGGTTGCTCCTCAGAGACAGTTTTGCTAAAAGCATTTAATGATCCTTGAGGTAGCCAAGCCTTAGAGGTGTCTATCTACAGCACTGGGCAGGATAGGGAAACTATCCGGGGTTCTGTTCATCTTCCGGGGTTGCTGCATCTTCCATTTGTCTGTCCTCCCAGAGTGAAGCCTGCTAGTTTTATTTAGGTTTTGCATTTCAGATTCCTGTTTCATAGGATGCCAGCAGCAATGTTTCAGAGGTTTCTAGGCATTGCATAGGCTGCTTTTCCGTAGTTAGGTCTTGGGCACTGTATCACAGCTTCATATATTAAAATTAGGATACCTTGGAGTCACCATTAGGCTGGTGACTAGACTTCACACCCCTTGAGAACAAGGATTCAGTCCTATTTCTTTGATTTCCAGGTGCTTATACTTCTCTCACATGGTAAGGGTGTAAGAGTCACCCCGCTGGTTGCTGAAAATGCATATCTTCCAGGACACACAGGAGTCTTGGCCTTGCCACATTTGTCTGCAATGTGGGGTGTCTCATCATCTGGAACCTACATTATGGTGGTGAACCCACGTTTTACCTGGAAACTTCAGCTGGGAAAGTATATGCTATTTTGAACAGTGTCCCTTTTTTCCCTAACATGGTTCTTTAACAAGGTCATATCATTATCAGTTATTTAATATTTCTAAAATTAGAAATCATCTCACTGCTGTGGTAGCTCAAGCTTCAGGCCAGACTCTTTGAGCCTTCTCACACTGGGGCTATTGATACAGCCTCATGGTGAGCCTTCCCGTTCCTTCTTTTTCTAGTTTACGGTTGGATTCAAAATTCAGCCAGGCTAAACTTTTTGCTCTCTTTTGGTCAGGATTTATACTTATTTAAGGCACCGCAATAGCCACTTTTAAGCTAAAGAACTAGGATGTAGCTGCCTCGTTTGGAGTCAACATTCTTATTCAGTGATCTTACACCTAACTAGCTCAAATAGCTCTCTGACTAGCCTAGGGAAAAGGCCCTGCAGTGAAAGGAAGTGGAGTAATGATCCTCTCCAAAGTGGCCCTCCCTGCTGCTCCCTCATAAATTCAACATGTATTTGGGGATAATTAAGAGGGGGCAAAGTGGAAAGCAAGTAGAAGGAAGACAAGGGAAGGGAAGATGCATGCAATCTTTCACAAAGACCTTTCATCGCCTGCAGTGTGCCAGTCCCTGTGCCAAGGCCTAAAGACGGCATTATATATGGCATGGTCCTGCCATCACCAAAGTCATAGTTCACATGAAAATAAGAGAATGGGAGAAAAAGCATCATTAAGACTATATGAAACCACTTCCTGGAACAGAAAGAACTTTGACTATCTCACCTAATCTCTACATTGTATAGGTACTATCAGTATACGCATTTCACAGAGGTGAAAACTAATGTATGGACAGATTAAGTAACATGTCCAAGGTTACTTTTCTGATAAAGGATAGAGCCAGCTCTGGAACCCAGATTTCTGACTGCAAGTCCAGTGATCTCAGCAGTTAAAAGAAGAAATCTCACCTTCCCGCCTGTGTCCAGCCTCCTTCCTTCACCAACAAGCCCTCTGTGATCTCTCAGTATTGATGCCTTGGCAGTGTCTTTTGGTCCTTGTGCCATGTCTAAAGACAATATTTACTCCTCCTCCCATAGCGCTCCTTGCCGGCAAAAGGATTACTCATCAGACATGCTGGAAAAAGATCCACAGCACATCTTCAAGGACAGCCTTAAAGCAGGAGTCTCAGGGTGGTTATTGATTACCCTGTTTCCATTTCCCATTGTGGAGCACCATTCTCCAACACCTGCAAGGGCTCTGTGGCCATAAATCAGCTCCTTACAATAGTAATTAATAGGGTGACCCACAGAGGGTGAATTCTCCTTTTCCAAAGAACCTAAATAAGTGGGTCATAGTGATGAACATAACTGAAAAATGACGGGGAACCTCCTTAAATGCAAACACGTTGTTTTTCTTTTTTCTTTTTCTTCCTGAGGAGAAATAAGGACGGTTTACCAGCCTAAACTGACTTTATCACACTAGAAAATAAATGCAAAAAGAAGTGTATAACATTTTCAACTTGGATGAATTATTTAACCTAAGTCACAGGGAGAAAACTGTGTGAAAATGTTAGCATTATGTGTAAAACATAGTAGGCATTCAGTAAATATTTGTTTTATACTGAATGAATACATGGCCAAGTAATCCACTCAAGGTGGAAAAACCTTACTGGCTCAACTGGGCATTTTGACTACTATGAAAAAAAAACAACTGTGATGGTTAATACTGAGTGTCAGCTTGATTGGATTGAAGGATACAAAGTACTGACCCCAAGTGTGTCTGTGAGGGTTTTACCAATGGAGGTTAACATTTGAGTCAGTGCACTGGGAAAGGCAGACCCATTCTTAATCTGGGTGGGCACCATCTAATTAGCTGCCAGCACAGCTAGAATATAAGCAGGCAGAAAAATGTGAAATGAAAGACTAGCCTAGCCTCCCAGCCTACATCTTTCTCCCATGCTGGATGCTTCCTGCCCTCGAACATCGGACTCCAAGTCTTCAGTTTTGGAATTCGGGATGGCTCTCCTTGCTCCTCAGCCTGCAGACGGCCTATTGTGGGACCTTGTGATCGTGTGAGTTAATACTTAAACTCCTCTTTCTATAGATAGATAGATAGATAGATAGATAGATAGATATAGATAGATGTAGAGAGAGATATCTGTCTCTAGAGGGACAGAACTAATGGAATATATATATGTAATATATATATACATACATATGTATATACATACATACATATATATATAATACAACAACCCAAACAATCCACTAGACTCACTGATTTCCCCCCCCCCAACAGAACTAGCCCAGTGGTGAGTGTGTGTTTGGAACAATTAGAAGTTAAATGGGATTTTCGACTTGGTGCACACACCACTTGATAAACATGCCCTATAATTACTCTGTGGTGCAGTGAGAAAAATGCAAGGGATTCAGAGTTAGAAGAGTTGGGTTAAAGCCCCAGTTCTGCCTCTTGGCAACTGTGAAACTTTGGGACAATCATTTAACCTCTCTGAGACGGGGTCTTCTCCTCTGAAGATGGAGATAACATAAACAGAGAATTGAGTTGGCAAATGGGGAACGTCTGTGGAAGTGAGCTGTCCACCATAAACTGGGATGCAAAAGTAAATTGGGATTCATATTATGAATCACCAGTGTCATTAACATCATATTAATGGAAAAAATGACCAACTTTTTAATTATGGTGTTAATAACTATGAACATTAATTAATTTGAAATCACTCCAGTCATTGCTTAGATAAGCCACCTATTGAAGCTGGAGGAAAACTTTCCTAAATGTCACTGGAAAACCAAGGCAAGTGTGGGTTCCATTCACCCTCTGGGACCATCATGGTTATTTTGGGATCAGTCTTGGCTGGCAACATCTGAGTGAAGAGCACTGATGGTTTCCCTACAATGTGTTGCAATCAGAGGATATGGGACAACTGACTTCAGTTGGAACCAAACCAGAGCTGTGTGCTGGAGTTGCAGTTTGCCTATGTGTGCAGATTCTTTCCTACAACCAACTCCAAATAGGAGACAGAGTGCATGCTTCTGTCGCTGTCAGAACCCTATTTGCTGAAGGGCAGCCAGAAAGTGAGGAGAAGCTCTCAGGCTTCCTCACTTTGTTCTAACATGCTTTTCTCCCAGTGGCTGTAGGGGTTAAGAAGTCTGGGTGAAAGACTAACACAGGGCCAGGCTAGATAGAAAGTGGAGACTGAGAGTTTTACCAAATCCTCCCTATTCCTAATCTTCAGGAACTGGACACTGGAATGGAATAAGAACATAAACAGATATATTTCAAGCTGTAATCCCCCTCCTTCATTCTCTTAAAAAAAGCCAGTTGTTAATCTCTTTTGCATCTTAAATTTTATTTTGCATAGAAGCTTTATCTTTGCCACCATTCCAATAATTTGTATCCCTGCTAGCTCTTCTCCACTTGATCAAACTAACCTGGAAAATTTGTGAGCTATTAAGAGAACCTACCATTTCCTTAGGGAGCCATTTCTTCTCATCTTCACTGATAATAGAAAGTCATTTTCTGGGTTTGATACTAGCCGTCTCAATCCATACTGGGTGTGTTTTCTTCCATTACTGGTTGTTCTCAAGCTATCACTTGCAGTCTTGTACAAGCAGAGGTGGGATATGCTTCTTGGACTCATTTTGGGCTCTGTTTTTACTATTGTCAGCAAGGTGGATAAGACAATGGAAGTTGTTGGATCATCAGTTTAATTGGTGACTAGACAAAAAAAAAAAAACACGAAATGCATCTATTTTCCTTCTTGTTTCGAATTCAGAATGAGTTTATAAACAAACAATAGAAGGTATCTCCAGACTTTCTTATTTCCCAATTCAAGTCTAAGTTTGAAAAGGGAGATTTCTCATAAGCACGTAGAGAAATATTGTCTAATTCCCTATGTGTTTAAAATTAAGTCTATTAACATCCCTCACTTACTAATTGTCCCTCAATGGGTCTATATTGTTTCTGCCATCCCATTTAAAATTCCAGAGCCTTCTGTAACTCCTCTCTCGTTCTACATATATGGTGTTTGATTGGTTCACATCTGTTCTTGTACTTATTAATTTTTTTTGCCTTCCAATCTTTATCCACCTAGATGATGCCATTATTACTTACACTGAGCCAACTGAAAGTGCCTCTTCACTGGTCACTATGGTGCTAAGCTTTCTTACTCCAATCAGTTCCTCACCTTGCCTCAAGATGAGTCTTTCTTCTGAAAGCAGCACTCTGCTCATGCTCTTCCCTGCTCTAAATATCACTAACTTCTCATTTCTAGTAAAAAAGGCCAGACTCGTCAGTGTGAGATTTAAAGTCATTCATATCTTGTTCCAGCCTGCTTATACTTTTTCAAGACTTTCCCCCTCCCTTCCTCTAACACCCAAACACAGTGATTCAGTCATTCCTTAAAATAGCCTGGTACTTTTTGCCTCCACATTTTTGCTCATGCTTTTCTCTCTTCCTGGGATTCCATTCTCTTACATCCTAATGTGTATTTTAAAATGCCTCTTCTTTAATTAATTGCCAATGCAGAGTGATGTATCATAGTCTTATGCATATCTATTATATCTCCTCATTAGACAGTTAGATGTCAAAAGATAGAACTATGTCCTATATACCTTTACACTATCTACAATGCTTAATATAATGCCCCGCATAAAATATACTTTCAACAAGTAATGTTTACTGATTGAATGAGTGTGTAAATAGAGATACAATAAATATATTGTTTAAACTTTGGATTACATCATACTCTGGAGTATAATGAATGGAAACTTTTGGAAAGCTAACTGGTGCTTTCAGAGTAGAATGAAATTGAGAGTTCTAAAATATTTTCAGTCCCATCAAGGCCAGAGTTCCCTACTGTTCTCTTCCTTTATTCTGTCTTCATTTTTGTTTCCTCAGACCCCTACCTCTTCATTGCCTCATAAATATAGCTTGTTATATAGAAAAAATGTTAAAAGCTGTTAGCATTTAAAGATATGTGGCAGTTAAATCTCTTATCCATAACTCTGCCAAACTGTCTCCACTATTCAAACACAGCACATAAATAAATACAACTCACTGTGATCAGATCATGGGCAAAACTATGCAGTGGGTCACTCTAGCCAAAGCCATCGCTGGAACAGCTTAAAAGCCTCCTGGAAACCTCATTAATATGGCTCATTTTAAATTGACATCCTCACATTCTAGAAAATTGGCCTTCTATTGATGTTTTGGAAGGGTGGATGACCCTATGATGAAGTTTCTAGTTACTGGCACATGTATAAACCTAGGTACAGGTGTATATTTTGCGTGAAAGGATGTCTATTTGCATTTATGGGTTGGTTTTACCCAAAAATTTGAAGGTCTTTGAAGACAGGAAGAAAGTGCAAATCTTTATTTCAGCTTAAAGGAAGGGCCCAAGTCCAAGAACTTAGAGGTTTGGCTTGGACAGGCATCCAGAAGTTAGGCTGACTATCTCAAACTCCTGCATCTGCAAATGTGGACTGGATCAGTTGAGGACAGGCATTGCTATGACATTTTGCAGTAGTTTTTACTGTCATTAACACTAGGAAAGATTGCCTCCTTCACCATAATATGTTAAGATTTGGGGAACTGGAAAAACAAACAGGAAAAACAGAGAGAAAAAAATTGGTTTGGTTACTTTAAGAACTGCTATTCTTTCATTGCCTCCAAAGTTGTGATTACATCTCTATACTGCTAATAGTTGGATCAGGCTATCACATGAATGTTATTTTTTTTTTTTTTTTTTTTTTTTTTTTGAGACGGAGTCTCGCTCTGTCCCCCGGGCTGGAGTGCAGTGGCCAGATCTCAGCTCACTGCAAGCTCCGCCTCCCGGGTTTACGCCATTCTCCTGCCTCAGCCTCCCGAGTAGCTGGGACTACAGGGGCCCGCCACCTCGCCCGGCTCGTTTTTTTGTATTTTTTAGTGGAGACGGGGTTTCACTCTTAGCCAGGATGGTCTCGATCTCCTGACCTCGTGATCCGCCCGTCTCGGCCTCCCAAAGTGCTGGGATTACAGGCTTGAGCCACCGCGCCCGGCCCACATGAATGTTATTAATCAATAATGAACAACTTTAAAATAGATCCATAGATCCAAAGAACTTGAAAGTTAATGGGGACCTTGAGAACCTTCTGGTCAAACCATATTTTTATACAGATTAAAAAACTGACGCTTGAAGAGAAGACATGATGTGTCATGGACTCAGAGAGTAGAACTAGGATTCCAGAGATCTGACCTTTAGTTAACATGGTTCTTCTTTTTTTTTCTCAATAAACTTTTTTTTTGGTTGTTATTTATTTTTATTCAAAAGAATTTGTTTCTCTACCACAAAAATTAGATAACCACATCACCAAGAGCAGCAATGTCCATGGAGTTACATTGATGATGGAGAGTTGGCTGGGTATTTCCAAAGTCCCAAAGGTCATAAAGGAGGGAAAAGAGAAAAAGAAAAAATATTCAAAACAAATCCAAAACCCATGATGACTTTGGGGAGAGACATCACATGACATTTTCTTTTTCTTCTCTCATTATCAGCTGCAGATGTATTTCAGCAGGATCAAGTACAATTTGACTTGAGTTAACCCTTCATACCAATTCTAGCACCTTAATTGTACCCTGACTGTTAGCAGCAATCAGCACATTGGAATCTCCATCTGGTAGTGCCCTCCAGCACACAGCACTAACAAATTCATTTGTATCGTCTCCTTTTCAGTCTTTGTCCAGAACACTTTTGACTGCATCAAACTTAAAAGTTAGCAAGGTCTTAGACAGTCCTTTATAGTACAGATAGAGAGAGTTATTTTCACTTCCACAAGCTTTATAATCTCCATTGGAAGCCAGGTCTACAAAGTTTTTTTCATTGATATGACCCTTAAAGGAACATGGAGAGTATGATTTCCCTACATTCCACAGTTTTAGCTGTCTGTCTGTTGAGGCAAAGACCATCTCTTCACCACTCACAAACTTTGCATAAGAGACTGCTTTTTGGTGTCCTTTGAATACCATGATTGGCTGTTCAGTGTTATGAAGATCATAGTAGTGGACACAGTGATCTGCACAGCCAAAAGCCAAATGGTATCTGAAAGAGGGGCTGAATTTAACACAGCACACATGAGCCTTCGCCTCAGTGCTTGCCACTGAGCTGTCTAGATTGGTATACCACAGCTTCACTAAGGGCAAAGGACAATAAAAACAGAAAGAGAAACAAAACATGGCTCTTCTAAATCATCACACAGCTAGTCCTATTGTAGTGCATCTGGATGAATTGAATGGGCTGAGATTAGACAAGCTGAATTTTACTGTAATTCTCATTTTTATGTAAAGTGACTTGGTTTTTGGCAATTCATTTGTAGAATAAAGGCTTAAAATGTAGGATGGATTAATAAGTATGAGAGCCATCAGCAAGGAGAATAGGACAGCCATTGACATTCATTTTCTGGAAGGGAGCGTTATTGATTGTTCTGAGCCAGGAGAGGAAATGTTTTTCTTCCTGGTGGAAGATCACTACCAAAGTTTCGAGGAGAAAAGTTAATTTGACCAGAATCCAATTTAGAGAACTGGATCACGAGCCAGAAAATAATCAACTAGGAAATCAAGGAAATAGGCCAGGGTGACGAGAACGTTTAACCAAGCAAGGACAGGAAGAATAGGGAGTCTTGAAATCAATCCCAAAACAGGAAGAGAATTGTAGTCAAGAGACATGGCCAAAGGGTCCCAAAGGGCAAGTTGTTTCTGCACATAAACTTGTGGTTACAGTCATATTTTGAAGCTCCTTCTTGTTCTGCATTTTTGGCTTCCAACAGTTTTAGAAACCTCCTGATGGAAGCAATTTTATGTGTTTGTGAAATCTAGTTTTCTAATTCGTTGATGCAGCATATCTTTCAAATCTTACTATACTGAAAAATCAGATTTACACATATGAATATTGGTGAGGTTTAAGTCTATCATGGTGGGATTACAGAGTAGGGAAGAGCAAACTTAAAATGGTCCCAGACAAGTGTTTTAATGAAGCCTCCTGAGCTATACAGACTTCGTACAAAAAGAAAATGAAGATTATTTACTTCAGTCCTTTGCCTTTAGGTAAAAGAGGCATTTTTATTTTCCCTCCCCATTTTCTTTTCTGATCTGGTAGTGATAACAAATATATTAGATGATTGAGTCAATATCCAAGAAATCTCAAAGCTAAAATCATGGGCAGATAAATTAATTCACCCTAAGACATGAAGAAGTAATATTCTTTGATCAATAATGAAGCTTTAATAAACTGTATGATTTAACTTTGGGAAGACAAATGATGAATTAGTCTACTTATGACTTGATTAGGCATTACACAGATATTTGCAGAAAAGAGGGCAAATTCTACCAATTATAGGCTTAAAAGTTTGTTCTTAGGTAAAAATCTCAAAAATATTAAAGAAATAGATTATGAACCTTAGAGACTAGACTGGGTCCACTGAGACCTAGTCATGCCAGACTAACTTCTTTTTCAGTAAGGTTGCAAAACTAGTCAACAAGGGAAATGCTAAAGACATAGTATATCCACATTTCAATGTTTCTAATGTGTCTGTACTTGACTAAAGATTATACAGTCCTACAAATAGAAGAACGTACGACACAATTTTATTCCAGATCTTTAAGACCTTATGAACATGAGGGCAATGGATGCTACAATTAGATAGATAATAACTAATGAACGACCACCTCAGAAACAACTGATTAATGGATGGATGGAAACCAAGCATTTTTTCTATATGAAAGTCTTCTTGGTAGTTTTCAGTTTAATATTTTGTATTGGAAGAACACTCATTGAGCCATATTATACATGGAAATTCCACAGTGTTACCCAATATGATGATAAGTGAGCTAATATCTGAGATCCCCAAAACATGAATCTCTGGGGAAAATATTTTAAAAAATCGAATGGGGTAGATGTAAAATGCATATGCATGTAACAGTACATTAATATACTTATAACAGTGATAGATGGGTAAAAATATTTGAGGTAGAAGGTAGGAAAGATATGGCTGACACAGCACACAGCACCCTGTGATGGTTAATTTTGTGTCAACTTGAGTGGGCCATGGAGTGACCACATATTTGGTTAAACATTTCTGGGTTTTTCTAGATGAGATTAACATTTGAATTGGTCAACTATATAAAGCAGATTTTTGCTCTTCTCAATGTGGGAGGACCTTATCTGGTTTATTGGAAGCCTGAATAAAATAAAAGGCTGAGAAAAAAAAAATCTCTGCCTGACTATTTTTAAGCTGGGGCATCATTCTTCTCTTGCCTTCAGACTCAGACTTATACTGGGACTTACACCAATGGCTCTCCTGGTTTTCTGACTGAGACACAGATGGGACTTGCACTCAGTTTTCTTGCTTTCAAGCCTTCAGACTCAGATGGAACTGTACACTCTGCAATTCCCGGTCCAGACTTCTCAACCTCCATAATTGTGTGAGCCAATTCCTGTAAATTACTATGTCTCTCAATCTTGCTTTCTGTATACACACGCACACACACACACACCGTATTGATTTGGTTTCTCTGGAGAACCCTGACTAATACATACCACTTACCCCTACAAAAAAGAGGGGGTGGTACTGCTGACCTTGGTATAAGTCAAGAGAGTCATATGACTACCAAAACTTCAAGATTAATCTTGGGTCCAGAACAAGCAAGGCTTTAATCAGAATATACCCAGAGTTTCATGTTCAGTTCTGGTAACCCCAGTATAGGAGGAAAAAGGTCAAACAAGAGAAAGTCCAGAAGGAAAGGACCAAGGTAGATGATGCATCTAAAGTCATGTCATTGAAAAACAGTCAAAAAAAAAAAAAAAAAATGAGGCTGTTACACTTGGAGAAGATTTCAGGGAAACATACAACAGCTGTCTTCAAATTCTTGAACTGTTATCAAAACGAAGAGGAATGATTCATTCAGTGGAACTCCACAAAATAGTGACAGAGAGTGGACATTTTAAGAAGACTTCAGCCTAATCTAAGGAAGCACTTTCTAAAGATGGACTGGACTGAAATGGAAGTATAAGTTTTCTTCACTGAATCCAAGTGACACCAAGTCCCGTGTGGTGTGAGGGTTTCCTGAGTAAGAGGGAGATTAGCATCAATTATCCTAAAGATGCTTTTTTACTTTATGAAATTGCTTTCTGTAGGGGAAATGATTGTTCTGTAGCCAAGCAAATAGTGTGATGAGATGGAATACTTACCCTACTTAATAGAAGACACTTTTCAAAGGATGTGTTCCTTTATAAGCAAACTGTTAACTTACTCATTTTTTGAAGTATGCCCCTTATGAAACTTTCAGCATTAATACTTTTTAGTTACTTTAGTTTAAATACCTTTATCTTTTTGAAGGTAACATAATGGATTTAAAAAAAAGATTTTACAATCTACATTTTTTCATTAATTCAAGCAGATTTTTTCTTAATCATTCTGAATGAATCATACTTCTCTGAACATCTGAATGACATGTACTAAAGAAATATAATAATAATAACTTACTTTGGTTAAAAGTACTATGTGCTGGGCATGGTTTTAAGCATGAACTCACTCATTTACAAAGTTTTACTCCATCAATCTTCACAGCAACTATATGAAGTAATTACAATTTTGATAAAATATTACTGATGAAAAAGCTGAACCACAGAGAGGCTAAGTAATTTGTACTAGGACGTATTGTTAGTAAGAAGCAAAGCAGGATTCTGGCTCCAGAATCTGCATTCTTTTTACCATATTATTTCTGTTTAACAACTTTCTGATTTTATAGCATTCCAGTTAGAAGAAGAAGTAAACTTTGAAATCCCTGCACATGGTTCTCAACATCCTGCTTTAGGGTAGCTTCATAAAAAGTATCTAACTATGCTATGCTATGCTGTAAGAGAAAAGCAATTTTATTGCCTAGGTTCACACTTCCACAGAGACAGGTAGGCAGATTGAACACCTTTTTGTGTGTGAAGATTAAAAGAGATATTATATATAATCTCTCCTTTAAAGACCTGACAGGTAAAATAAATATCCCTGAGAAGTGGGAGATTTTTTTCCCCCTCTCATTTGACAAATGCCATATGGTCTACTTAAAATTTTTTGATACTGTTCCTTGAGGGAAAAGTTACTCCTTGTAATCTGAGTTTCTGTTTGAAGATAAAGAATAATCACATTGAGAATGGCTTCCAAGTAGTTTCTCAAGTTTAAGTAGCCTCCTTGTGCTTGCAATGGGGAGTTGCATTCCAATGCAATGTGTAACTGGGTATTTTTCACGTTGTGTAAAAGCATTCCATTGTATCTTCAATTTCTACATTATTGATATTAATGGTATGACTATGTTTTAGACACGGCCACCATGTCAAATGCACTTTCCACGAAGTGTCTGGTATTTTCACGAGCACAGTGAGCATCTATTATGTTCTTGCCTCAGAATAACAAGACACAGGACTTATTGTCTAGGCAGAAAGTTCTGGAACACAACATAAACAGAGAGAATACATAAAGGCAGGGGAAGAGAAGTCCTTCTACCTAACCACAAATTCAAGCATTCAAGAAAAGACCTGCACTATGAACAGTTCTCTGAATTATGAATGAACCTTACCATATAACTTCTTGCTTCTTCCATCTACAACAGATTTTATTTTTCCTCCTCTGGGCAACTGGGTTCATGATTAATCCTTTGCATCTCTTGGCCTTTTTGGATAGAAGAGAGTATTTTGAACAGTAGTCTACTGTCATTTCTTTTTCCTGTAGTTAGAAAAACAAATTTACAATGTCTTAAAGTAATACATGATGCTGCAAGTTAGAAAAATGCAAGAAATAAAGTGAAAATTATTTGTAACCTAGTATGCAGAGATTATTTCTATTAACACTTGAAAAGATTTGTCTAGCCTTTTTCATATATATACACATATATATGTATATATATACATAATACATAGTACATACATAGTATGTACATACATAGTACTATGTATGTACTATGTATTACTATGTACATAACTATGTATGTACTATGTATGTATTATTACTTAATAAGTAATAATATTACTTATTATGTACTATGTAATACATAGTACACAGTAAGGTTAACAGTGTTATCCTATACTTGTGTTTTTTTATACTGCTTTTAAAAATAATTTAATAATATTTGCACATTTTCCTGTGCTGTTGAAAAAGGGAAAATGAGTACAACAACTTTGGAAAAAGATCTGGCAGTTATTTATTAAACTACACATGCACATACCCTATGACTCAACAATTCCATCCTATGTATAAAGTCCAAGAGGAAATAAAACATTTATTCACAAAATACTTGTACGAGAATGTTATGCCAGCTTTATTTGTTATAGTAAAAAATTGGAAGTAGCTCAAATATCCATCAACAGGTGAATGGATGAACAAATTGGTATATTCATACAATGGAGTACTACTCAGTCACAACAACTCATGTCATTGCATAGGTTTGGTGCAAAAGTAGTTTTTGCCATTACTTTTAATATCTCAAACCATTGACAGATACAAAAGCATGAATAAATCTCCAAGGCATGGTGCTGGGTGAAAGAAACCAGAATTTTAAAAAGTGCATGTTGTATAATTCCATTTATATGAAGTTCTAAACCAGAAAAGTGGTTTCCTCTCAAGGTTGGGATAGGGTAAAGGCAACATTGACTAGAAAAGCATGCAAAAGAATTTTTCAGTGTTACAATATTCTATATTTTAATAAAAACTTGTGTGACACAGGTGCGTACATTTGTCAGAATTCATGAAATGGCACATGTAAGACTTATGCATTTGACTGTATAAAAAGTTTTACCTAAAAAAGAGGAAACAGATAACACATTTTAAGCCTCTTTCCTTATCAGTGAGACAAATAAAAAGTGCCATATTTGTAAAGCATAATGCCTTTATATACCATTGTTCCATAAGTGACAATAATCCTTCAAAGCCTGGATATTTCTTCAAAACAAAGGTTCAGTATATCTAATATATAAAAAGCCCACTGAGAGAAACCACTGAACTTCAATAGGGAAATGAGAAAAATAAATACATTTAAAATTCTAAGAAGAAATGTACATAGCCAGAAACCATGAAATAATGTTCAAACTCATTATTAAAAAATTAAGCATCTACTAGGCTTTATTGAGCATCTACTAGGTTTATATGAATCATTTTAATTAATACATTTGATTAATAAACTTATAAACTATATTTAACCTCACTGGTAATCCAAAAATGAAAGTTAAATGAAAAAACTTACATTTTTGCCTAATAAAATAAAGGTTTTAAAAGTATAGTAATGCTGGAGAAAGTGTGATCGGATAAGCATTCCCAAATATACTCCGTGGGATATAATTTGTCACTACTTTTTGGGAAGTGTTTTTGCCATATGGATTAAGAGTTTAAAAAAAGGATATACCCTTTGAATTTGTAATTCCATTCTGGGATCTTTTCTAGGAAACGGTCAAAAGGTGTACAAAAATGCAAGTATAAAAATATCCAATCTAGCATCATTTATAATTGCAGAAAACTAAAAACAACCTGAAAATTCAATGTAAAAGGCTGACAAAATAATTTACATGATTTATCGGGAGTGCATCCATATATTGGAGTAGCAGGGACTTGTCCATTTTCTTTCCTAGGATGCCTGATTTTCATCATGTTACCTCTCAGGATAACTGAGGGGTGCGAAGAGGGGAGAATGTTTCTATTTCTTGTGCTACCATGGAGAAGAGTAGAAAAACAATTAGGACCAGAGTTACTCATTTTCTTCTAAGCATGTATGCATTTCTGAGGGATAGGAATTCCTCACAAAGACAAAAGACTATGGTTGGGCAAGCATGTTTTTATGTGCCTCCTTTCTCAAGATTTTTCTCCCTCTTTTCCTTGATCGTTCCTCTTGTCTCTGCCTCTCCCATCTTTCTCTTTTACCAAGATCTCTGGGCACTGAATGAATCCTGGACATAGGAGAAGAGTCTGGGCTGTGTCCACATGAGGATAGTAGATGGGTTATTGCAAACGCTGTCAGGACCTCTTCTCTGTGTGCCTGCACCTCCCTGCACACCCATCCCATCATCCCACTTACCACTCTGTATTGCTCTACCTGTTTATTTGCCTGCTTTTCTCATTAACTCCTGGAGGATAAGAATGATGCCTTATTCATCCTGGTGACCCCAGAGTCAGCGTCCAATACATTAAATGGAGAGAGTGTAAAAAATAATTGATCAAGCATTCCGTGTTCAGATAGCCTGGGCTTTAATCCTAGCTTTGCCATTTCTTAGCTGTCTGACCTTGGGTATCACATTTCTCTGTACTTCACTTTCCTTATCATTAAAGTGGGATTAATAAAAGCCACCAAATATATGGAGTTACAGTTACTATTACATGAGTTACAGTAAAACTCTTAGAACAATGCCTAGGAGATAAGTAAGTCCTCAATAAATGTTGGCTATTAATATTCACATATTCATAGCAATTTTAATAGAAAATTACTCTGAGATAAAATTAACTATACCTGATAATGAGTTATAATCATTGGATATCAATAAGCTTGCCTTGGGTACACAGGAACCCATATTTATCTTTTCGGGTTCATGGTTCACTCCAATTGCTTGCTACAATGTCTGGTCAATAGTAGGTGCTCAGTGAATGTTGAATGAATAGATACATGTATGGCTAAATAGCCATACATAGATAAGAAACATAATAAGGAAGATAGAAAAGGAAGAAAATCTGTGACTGCCATAGCAAAACAAATCCTCCATTTTTGGTGTTTTAATGACTATGAAAGATCTCTCATTTGAAATTGGATGGGTACGCATCTTTTAGATGGAGTTCATGTGGCTTAATATTATGACATACGCACATATCTTAATGAGAAGAGCTGAGGGAATGGAGTCTAATCTGGGCCTTACCATTTAGTAGCTCTGTGACCTGATATAAATTACCTAACTTCCCTGGTCCTCAGTTTTCTTCTTCATAGGTAGGGTTAAAAATTCCTACCTCTGGAAACATTTATGAGAGTTAAATATAATAAGGTATGTAGAGCCATTTCTACAACGTTGCAGTTATTGGTTTTATTTCAGTTTATGTTGGTGGTGAGACTCCTGGAATTCATTTTTCTGTCCAGTAAACAGTAATGGAAGCTAGTGGACATGAAGTTCTCACACAGAAGCAATGTGTAACTGACAACAGGGAGGTCATTCAAATCAGGTCAGTTATTGAATATCAACATGGAAAGAAAATTTTTTACATATGGACTTAATGGAAACGACACCCTAATTTTATGTCACGTTGATCCAAGAAGCCTGTCTGAGATTCTCTGCATGATGTCTTCTATAGGAACATGTATTTTTATTGTATTTCATTAATACAATCAAAAGGGTTCCCTTGAGTTGACTTTTAGTAGGCTGTGATATCAAATTATCTGAAGTTAATACACAGGATACAAGTGGATGTTTTATCTTTTGGCTAGGAATCCAAGGCTACATTTTATTGAGAATACCAACAACTGGGTTGTTGCCTAGAATTGACTGGGTATTCGGAATGTCCAAGGTTGCAGAGAAGGGATCTCAGGATCAGACGCGCAGTTTTTGCATTCATCAAATATTTCTATAAGCACAGTGTCCCAAGCTCCACGTGAGTTGCAAAAGATAGTGCCAAAAATGAACAAAATACAGACAGATCTGGCCTGAAGGAATTCACGGTAGTGAGGAAGATGGATATAATTTTTACATGTAGTTTTACACATATGTACATACATCTCTGTTCTAGCAGAGATATGTGGAAAGTTCTGTGAGGACATGGAAATGCAAACAATTAATTCATCCTGGGAGCATCACAGAGGAGGTGAGATTTTTAATGGCTTTGAAGGACAAGTAGGGGTTCACCACAGAAACCAGAGAGGGATGGTCATTCCTCGATGAGAAAAGAGGACTGGTCAAAGTAGCATGGAGGAAACGTCTGTCACATGGGTGGTCTGAGGTCCCAAGTGTGTGGAGGAGCAGCGAGAGGTAGATGAGGTTACATTGTTAAAAGACTTGGACTGGTAATTTTTTTGAAAATTAAAAAAATCCATTCTAACCTGACATAAGTAATAAAGGTAATGCTTACTACAAAATCTGAATTGCCTAAAGTGAAACGTTCGAGGCCTAGTTCTCCTCCTTTTTCCGGGCTCCAAATTCCACTGCCAGATAGAACAATGACTGATGATTTTTTTTTTTCAGGGATGCTTCCATATATTTTCTCTGCATATATAATACATATGAATGCATATATATGTGCATTCATATACACATTTTAAAAATAAAAATGTAATTATAGTATCAGTATTGTTTAATTACAACTTGTTTTTTTTACCATGTATAATTATATTTTAGACATCATTTCATATATTTCTATCTTGTTTTGAATGGCTGTATGGAATTCTATTATATTGCTAGACCATAATTTAGCTAAAATGATGTTTAAAGTTCTTCTCAACTTATTACTCTGAAAATTTTCACTGGCTCTCTTAGCTCTCAGGTAAAAATGATAGTACGATAATGTTGATTACCATTTAAAATGCACTTTTGGATTAAAACAATCATTTTAGGAGTGGGGGGAACCTGTTCTTCCAGGCATCATCTTCTTAGAAATATCATGATATTTGGTATGTCGAGGAATGATCAGGACTTTTCTGTTAGTGAGGCTGTTGCAGAGGATGTAGCATTTTCAGCCAGATCTTGAAGCATCAGCAGAGGTTCATCAGGCAGGAAAGCTTAACTCTGTTCTGAAGAGAATGCTGCTGAACCAGATTCAGGCAGGACAGTGGCCATATTCTCATTTTAATCGGTCAATCAACAAACAAGTTTTGAATACCATCAGAGTGCACAGTAGGAAGCAGCACTGGGCACATGATTCTGGCCTTTGAATACCTTATAATCTAGTGGAGAAACAAGATTCACGAAGCAGTTAGTGAGATCAATTAAGCAGTAGGTAAATATTGTTGAATTATGTCCTACATAAACGTACCATAGGGACTGCTCAGAAGAATGATATGAGCCTGGGCTGGGATATTTGGGGCAGTGTCTCTGGGTGGCGTGAGATGTGAGATGGACCTAGGAGGATGAGTAGGACTCCCATAAACAGGGTAGTTATGGGGGACTTTCCAGCCAAAACCAGTGTACAAACAACCACGTGGTCCACTGATAGGACTATTCAACCTAGTTGTTTTGTTAAATAACCAGAAAGATCTAAATTTTCTGTCTGTGTTTTCAGACACAAAAGCATCCTATAGTTCTCTTTTGCTCATGAGTCACAGATTCCTCCTGGCAAGTAAAGAAAATAATGATTACTTACTATTAATATCATGAAAATAAGTTGCAGGGCTCTGATACTGTTGATCTTTATGCCTCACCCTTCTTATTTTCAGACATATCATCACCCTTATTTCTGGGGTTGCTGGAGGGCTTTGATTCACAACTGCTTCCCAAATCAGAGTAAGACATTATGCTTGACTTTCAGATGCTTTGACCATAATCAGAAACCAGCCCGAGCTTAATTAAAGAAGAACTGCCTAAACTGGATATGATGCTGACATACATTCTTGTCCATTGAAAAACTGGTTCATATATCACTTAGCATATCCCTTTTAACCTAACTTTACTCCAAGTGTTTTCTCAATGTTGCATTCTCAGGAGATACCGCAGTCCTCCATGGGATTTGCCTAAGTGTGTTATAGAGATCCTCCTTTCTACCAGGATTGTGAGAAACTGAGCAGATTTTAAAATCTAAGTGAACAGAAGATGTGAGAGAAGGAAGATTGTCCTGGGAATTAGAAGACCTGATTTTTATCCTGGATCTGCCATTTAATTTGCTTTATAATCTTGGATGAGTTACTTCACTCATGTGAAGGGACTAATTTCGCAAAAGTAAGAAATATTGTTCATTTAGGTAGAATAATGTATCTCGCTCTAAGGTTTTCTCAGGAAAACAAGGTTAAACTAATTCAGGTGTTCTTATCCTAGGGAATTATGGATGAACGTGAGGGAATTCTTAAACTTCTTCAATTTTGGCACATGTATGTATATTTCTGGGGCAAGACTCCACAGGTTTTGTGAGTTCAATCCACGAAGTGTTCATGGCTTACTAAAAGTTAATTGCCTCTGGATGACAGAAACTTTAAAACTTCTCAAGTTTGAAAATGTTATCATTCATTGATTTTCTATATTCGTAGTAAGTCTTATAGAGGAAATATTACAGAGAGAAGAATTGGCACAAATCCCTTTAAATTATACTTTCTTCACTTTAATCTGAGGCTAACTCTGTATTATGGAGAAACACTTTTTATTACAGTGGAGAATTCTTAGAGGCCCAAAGTCCTGTAACTTTTATTGCATTTAACTTGGAGTTGTTTGTATGCCTACAGTATTGTTCCCTGAATTAACACAGTTCACTCTAAATGACTTTGAAGATAAAACATTGGGCATTTGACCCAAAAGTGTTCCTCAGGGTCCTCTAAGCTCTAACCCTGGGTTAAGAGGTTAGGTACTCCAAGGGAAAAAATGTGCTTACTACTTTACCTTACTTCCCTGTAAAAATGTCTTTTCTAAGTTGTTATTTACGCTTACTTGCCTAGTGTTTACCCTTTTTAGTGGGCCACGATGAAGCCTGTACATTTAAACAAAGCTTCTGTGTTTTCATAGGGGCAAAGTGAAGACGTTGTCCAATATGTTACCTAAGGTCCCTATAGTCAATAAGATTCACTTTTAATTTCATATGAGAGAAAAAGTGTTTTTGAAAGAGAAATTTGTATTCTTTCTGTTAAAAATGACAATATACCAAAACAGAGATACAGACCAATGGAACAGAACAGAGTCCTCAGAAATAATACCACACATCTACAGCCATCTGATCTTTGACAAACCTGAGAGAAACAAGAAATGGGGAAAGGATTCCCTATTTAATAAATGGTGCTGGGAAAATTGGCTAGCCATAAGTAGAAAGCTGAAACTGGATCCTTTCCTTACTCCTTATACGAAGATTAATTCAAGATGGATTAGAGACTTAAACGTTAGACCTAATACCATAAAAACCCTAGAAGAAAACCTAGGTAGTACCATTCGGGACATAGGCATGGGCAAGGACTTCATGTCTA
The DNA here is from genome assembly GCF_009764315.1 of Trachypithecus francoisi. Taxonomy (NCBI): domain Eukaryota; kingdom Metazoa; phylum Chordata; class Mammalia; order Primates; family Cercopithecidae; genus Trachypithecus; species Trachypithecus francoisi. The sequence continues at coordinate 79,432,703 of NW_022681461.1, forward strand.
AAACACCAAAAGCAACGGCAGCAAAAGCCAAAATTGACAAATGGGATCTCATTAAACTAAAGAGCGTCTGCACAGCAAAAGAAACTACCATCAGAGTGAATAGGCAACCTACAGAATGGGAGAAAATTTTTGCAATCTACTCATCTGACAAAGGGCTAATATCCAGAATCTACAAAGAACTCAAACAAATATACAAGAAAAAAACAAACAACCCCATCAAAAAGTGGGCAAAGGATATGAACAGACATTTCTCAAAAGAAGACATCCATACAGCCAACAGACACATGAAAAAATGCTCATCATCACTCATCATCAGAGAAATGCAAATCAAAACCACAATGAGATACCATCTTACACCAGTTAGAATGACAATCATTAAAAAATCAGGAAACAACAGGTGTTGGAGAGGATGTGGAGAAATAGGAACACTTTTACACTGTTGGTGGGATTGTAAACTAGCTCAACCATTATGGAAAACAGTATGGCAATTCCTCAAGGATCTAGAACTAGATGTACCATATGACCCAGCCATCCCATTACTGGGTATATACCCAAAGGATTATAAATTATTCTACTACAAAGACACATGCACATGTATGTTTATTGCGGCACTATTCACAATAGCAAAGACTTGGAATCAACTCAAATGTCCATCTGTGACAGACTGGATTAAGAAAATGTGGCACATATACACCATGGAATACTATGCAGCCATAAAAAAGGATGCGTTTGCATCCTTTGTAGGGACATGGATGCAGCTGGAAACCATCATTCTTAGCAAACTATCACAAGAACAGAAAACCAAACACTGCATGTTCTCACTCATAGGTGGGAACTGAACAATGAGATCACTTGGACTCGGGAAGGGGAATATCACACACTGGGGCCTATCATGGGGAGGGGGGAGTGGGGAGGGATTGCATTGGGGAGTTATACATGATATAAATGATGAATTGATGGGTGCTGACGAGTTGATGGGTGCAGCACACCAACATGGCACAAGTATACATATGTAACAAACCTGCACATTATGCACATGTACCCTAGAACTTAAAGTATAATAAAAATAAATAAATAAATAAATAAATAAATAAAAATAAAAATAAAAATAAAATGACAATATGTACTTCATTTCTCCTTTGCTTCCTCTGCCAGGACTTTCAGAGCTAAAGTCCATGCTCAAATGTAATTTGCAAGAGCTTATTCATTGTAAAAGTCTGGGCACATCTATGTTTTCCTATATTTACTCCAATATTACTTAATTTTTTTGATTATAAGAGAATACATTTTCATTGAAGAGGAAGTTTCAGAAAAAGTGAGAATCATGAGTTGTCTGATCATCAGGAATAATACTTAGTTACACTCTAGTCTTCTAGTGTTTCTTTTTTTTTTTTCCCCTTAGGATATCTTTATTTTTTTTATTTTTTATTTTTTATTATACTTTAAGTTCTAGGGTACATGTGCATAGCGTGCAGGTTTGTTACATATGTATACTTGTGCCATGTTGGTGTGCTGCACCCATCAACTCGTCAGCACCCATCAATTCATCATTTATATCAGGTATAACTCCCAATGCAATCCCTTCCCCCTCCTCCCTCCCCATGATAGGCCCCAGTGTGTGATGTTCCCCTCCAGTGTTTCTTTTGTGCATAGATATACTTTTCATAATGTTGGAATCAAATTGTCCATACCTTTATACAAACCCCTGTTTCATTTAATAACATCATGGAAATCTTATATTTATATTAATTTTTTAAGGGCATGAATTTTGATGATGGTTTGGTATTCTACCATAAAGATATACCATTATTTTAAATAATGCTGAGGTTGATAGCTTTATACCTGAATGCTTGTTTTCATTCTTGACTATTTACTTAGTATAAATATCTAGAAGAGAAATTACTAAACTTATTTTAAAGACTTTATATACTGAGAATTTTCTTTCCATAAATGTTGCAACAATCTATACTCCATACTAACAGTGTTTAACAGGGGCTGTTCCTCACATCGTCAAACCTGAGCAGCATTTTTTTTTTTCTTCTAATCTAATTTACCTAGCAGAAAACAAGTACATATCATTGTTTGCATTTATGTTTCTTTAGTTTTAATGTGCTTTAATAATTTAAAAGTTTATTAACCATTTTGGCAGTTTCTATGTATGAATTGCCTATTCTTATCTTTTGCCCTTTTTTCTACTAAGACATCTGACTTTTTTCATATTGTTTTGCAAAAGTTCTTTATATATAAAGAATATTACGTATTTGCCTTCTAGCTTGCATATATTTCTCCCATTTTTGGTTGCCTTTCCATTGCTATAAGCAGCATATAGTACAGCGATCATAAATAAAGACACTAGAGACTCTCTGGGATCACAGAACAATAGCTGTGTATCCTTAGGTAGATTACTTAATATCTTTGTTCATGTCTTTCCTTATCTATAGTTCTATCTTCCCAATAAGTACTATACTTGGAATAATGCCTGGCGTATCATGTGCACTCAATTAATATTAACCAGCTTTATTAATCAGAATTTTATTTTCAAATATCCTGTGTTATATTGTGCCAAAATTTTAATAGTTGTTATAATTTTAGGGAATGTTAGGGGTTGGAGAATTGAAAGAACCTAAAGAATACCTGTGTCAATGTCATTAGCACTTCATGACAGCTTTGTAAAGAACAAAGAATACTTCTATTGCAGGTCTGATTTACATCCAAAATAAATATGGGTGCATAGAAAGTGAGGTAACAATATACTTGGAATGTACTGGTCATCAAACACATAGGTTGTTGCATTTATTTAATTGTTCCATTTTAAATGACAGATCATGTTCCAATGACCTTTTTCTATGAGGATCTCAGGATGTCCCACAGGTCTTTAATTTAAGTCTCATCTTTTCCATCCAGGAACTAATCCAAGTGGGTCTCTCACTTAAAGGGGAAGAAAATGAGGAGCTGCCAGTCAGCCATCAACCGTGAAAAAGCTCGGGATAATTTCACTTGAGATCGGAGACCCCACCAGCTGAAAATAAAACAAATTATTTCCAAATCTGGTTTTGAAATGAAGAGTGAAGAGCCTACAATTTGAAAATAATCACATCCACTGTATCTTCATCCTCCAGATGAGGACTCTCTTACATTTTAGTTAGTCAGTGTATAATGTTTCTTTTATTTCTGTTCTCAAAGTCTTGACATCACTAAAAATAAATGACTCAATTACACTTGTGCATAAGCAGCTGGAAAACTACCAACATGTTCCCAATGTCTAAACTGTGTAAACAGAGACACCAGAGGCAGGGTGGGGGGTGTGGAGGAAAGAAAAAAAGGAAAAGAAAGTAAAGAAAGCAAAATGATTTTGAAAATAAAATTATGCAAAAGCAGCTTCCAGGGAAGAGAGTATGACGTTTATCCCATTTCTTTGTTCCCGGTGGCACACTGCAGTCCATACACCCCTGGGTCCCGGAAGCAAACCAGGTGGAAAAAAGGATCAAGAAACTTTATAAACACCTTTCAAATCAACGTGCTCGGCCAATACACATTCCACTGCTCATCATGGGAAAATGTTGGCAGCTGTCTCTGGTCAGATGCCCCAGGGTTTTGGGAGTCTCAATCTAGAACTTGAGGACTAATAGGGAAAATGGAAACAGAATCCTGGCTGGTCTGCAACCCCAAAATACAACCACAAACCCCCTCAATTTCCAAAGACCCATCTTTTGTGGTGGCTCTTAGCTCAGAATGCACAATTACAAAAATGAAATGTTCCAAATGTCCTATACACCCACAACATTCTTTCTTTTATTTACTGTCTCGGGTAGAAGAATATACTTTATCTCCTCGTGTCCTTATGCCAGGAAAGCAAAGCAGGTTTGGCCAGCAGAAAACTTGATCATCTTTATTCCTTCCTTCATGTTACCAGGAGATGAAGGAAAAGGTCACAGCAGCTGTGCAGCTCAGCTGATTCACCCTGGGTCGGGCTACATGTTATCTACACTTTTCAAGGCGAGAACCTTGCTTGCAATAAAAGTAGGTCATCAGGCAGTGAAAAGAGAATGTGACTTAGCCAAAGAAATGAGAAGGAAGGGGTGGGTCAAACCCAGGGCCTTGGTGCTTCTGAAACGTTGACCAGAGAGGGCGAGACGAGCATTGCTGTGTGACCTCTCTCTCCATCTCTTGCTCTCCCAGTCTCCTTTTTGCTCTCATTTTAACTAATACATGAAGTGCCTGGAGAAGCCAAGGAATCTATGGAGGGACCCTGCAAGGACAGTGACAAAGAGCTTTCTTTTTTTTCCACACAAAGTCAGGCCAAAGGGGGACGGTTTAAATTGCTTCCAGCAGGACTTAGGTTCAGCATGAAGAAAATATCTCTGAGCGGGATGAGCCTCTGGAATGCATTACTAAGGGAGATGATGGAATCCACTTCAGAGATCTCTGAGGACACGGTGGAATGCTAATCTTTCCTTAATGGCTAATATTTTGGTGTAGAGGAGGAGACACGGATGAACTTTCAAGTTCCTTTCGCTCCTGAGATTTGAATGTACACTGGCAGAAGAATGAAATATCAGTTGTCCTGTGACATCTGCAACATCCAAACCCTGCTTCTTCTCGGTCACCTGAGGCCCTTTGGGTACCTTCCCTCCGCCCCCCTCCATTGCCCCCACATCCACCTCTGACACTGGTGGTTAGGTTTAGTGATCTTGTGGGGTGAGTGGGTAGGCAGGCGGAGGTTATTGGATGGAGAAGAATCATATATATATATATACACACACACATGATTATATATATATATATACACACACACACACACACATACATATATATATTTAAAAAAAAACAAAAAAAAACAAGAATAACAAGTACCAGATAGTGAGTTCAGGCCAAGATTTTTAGGAAGTGCTGAAATTTAAGTGGGGGAAATGACAATAATCTATGAAATATTCCAAGAGCTAGGAACTATGCCAGAAGTGGAAAACAGAGCCAAGGTCCCCATGCTGGGTAGGAGGAAGATAAAAGCAGAGTATATGAGAGAACTGGATTTTTTACTTATGGGATTCTCGAGACTCACACTGTCGAGACAGGTAAGTCAAAAGAGTTGTGAAGGGAGGCCAGGCACAGTGGCTCACACTTGTAATCCTAGTACTTTGGGAGGCTAAGGCAGGAGGATCACCTGAGGTCAGGAGTTTGAGACCAGCCTGGCTAACATGGTAAAACTCTATTTCTACTAAAAATACAAAAAAATAGCTGGATGTGGTGGCGTGCCTATAATCCCAGCTACTTGGGAGGCTGAGGCAGGAGAATTGCTCGAACCCAGGAGGTAGAGTTTGCAGTGAACTGAGATTGCGCCATTGCACTCCAGCTTGGACAACAAGAACAAAATTCCATCTCAAAAAAAAAAAAAAAAAGAGTTGCAAAGGGAGTAAATGAATGAATAAAAAAATTCATAAGATTTGTTATTAATATAATTTAACATTCTAGAATTTATAAATGAACATAAGATTGACTTCAAGGGTGTCTTTTTGTGAATTATATCACTCTTAGACCCATGTGCTTTCTGTAGTGAAAGCTAGTGGGTGGAGAATTGGGATAAACTTACATTTGCTCTTGAAGGTGTTTCATACAGGTGAATGGGGTCACATGTTGGAGAGTCATAGGGTGGTACTCATCTGCAGATGAATATGACTCTGAAGATCATCTTCTGGAGAGTAGATGATTGAATGAGTTGGTCAGGCCACTTGAAGGACCATACCTTAGTGTTAAGACATCCTCACTGGTGCACCTTCATTGTGACAATATTTTCCTATGCAGAGGGTCAACACTTGCTTCCTTTACTTTTTTTCTCCAGAGCAACTTATATTACATAAGCATGCTCCTTTCTACTGACTCATTTGGTAGAAACAACCAATGTATTTAAATGCCAGGACATGGGCTACAGATTTTACTTCCATAGAGAGTCATCGACACATTTCTTTCAGTTTGTGAGTTTTGAGCTAACAAGCAAAGGTAACCCTTTTCTTCATGCTTCACAGTGACATTCATCCCACGCTGTCTTTTATACCATGAAATAGGCTGTGGAATATGCAGTCAAAGATGCAGAAGACAAGGTTCTTGCCCTCAAAGCAATCCATTCAGGGATACCCATTAGTTTGCATCAGGCTTCTGTGTCATGGAACCCACACAGAGAGGAGGAAAGGGATGAAGCCACCAATGATGAGTGCCGTGACTCCTGGCATCACATTTTGTTTGACTAAGAATGCTGATTAATGAGAGAATGTAATCAAGGAAGGTTAGCAGAAGTCATAGTCTTTGGAGAAGATTGCTTAACATACAATCCATTTGTTCTCCCCATAGGATAGAATGGTAAAGACAGCTGAGTTACAACATTTTAACAGGAATATCTGAAACTCCTTTATTTTCTAAGATGAAGAACAAGGAGAATTAGACTAGTTAGAAACCACAGCAACCAACGTGCTCCAATCCTCTAGACAAATATTTAACACTTCGGTTCTCCTCCTTGATACCTCTCATCAGAATATTTTTAAAGCAAGAGGTCCTGAGATTTCTCTGCTCCCTGGGGGTGAGTGGAGTGATTTTTATTGCTGAATGTCAGGGATGATGCTAATCACCCAGATCTGGGAGCTGTTGGACTGGTGGGAATCGTCTGAATCTTGCCACTGACTTTTCTAGGAAGGAATTTTGGCCTTGATGATTTTGGCTGTAAAAAGTTGGTAAGATAACCTTCCCCTCCCTCCTCCCATTTTCATCTCCTCTGGGGCAGAGGAAAACCCCAGACACCAGCCTTCTGGTAACATAAGAAGGTTCCCATAAGAATGAACTATAAATTATAATAAGCACGGCTCTTCTCTTTCTCTTCCCCTTTGTTTCGCTCCCCGAGCAATATTGTTAAGAGTCTACACAATCTCATAAGGGACTTGGCTGGCAATCAGTTGAAGATACTATTCCTTTGGCAGCAGTTCCAAGTGACGAGACTAATGTATTCCTTTTTGCTTAGTTTCTGCAAAATTGCATTATGGTTCTTTGCAACTAGGGACTGGAAGAAGAAACCAAAGCATAGAGAAAGCTGGGGCACAAACTGACAAAGCCACTCAACCAAGCAGTGTGATTTCACCATCTTTAAGTCACAGGGCTGTACACGTGTAGCAGAATTGCTCTTTTTTGGGGGATGTGGCTTCCTGAGATCCAGAGTCTTTGGTTGACCAAGAAGCAGCTGGGGCTGTGATGAGTCTCTATGGAGGTAAAATCTCTGGGCCGAGTTCGTTTTCTTTGTGTAACACGTCCTCCTTTAACTTTGTCTTTGATCTTGCTGAATCTGGCTGCATTTGAGACTGGATGATATGCTTTGCACAAATGTTTCTGGAAACAAAGACCACTGACTAGCTTGCCCAAGTAAACCAGAGAAACAATACTAATTGGGAAAGCCTTTTCCTGCTTATCTTGGAGCCATATGAAACGAACTTTCTTAACTCCAACACTAGCTACCTGTGTGACCTAGGGCAAGTTGTTAGCTTCTCTGCCTTATTCTCCCTATTCCTCAATTTTAAGGGGATTGGGGAGGCAAATACTCTCTCTACTATTTTGTTTCTCACTTAAAATGAGCCTATGAAACAAAGCTTTAGTTTCTCTAGATTACATTATTGGTAGATGAAAACATTTTTTAACCCCATCTCCTGAAAAACAAAAAAGTACGTACGGTATTATCAAACCCTAATTGGGGTTTCTAATAATTATCTTAAATTTGTTTTGTATAAAGTGAAACAAATTCAAACCAAATGCATTATCAGCATGAAATAAGTAAAATTTTAGCCTGGCCTAGCATAATAATTGCAATGAAATAGAACAGCCTGGATGAAATGGAGGCCATATCTACAGATGCTCTAAGAAAGTTCAGTCTCACACAAAGAAAGCAAGGTCCAAAGAATATGCAGGTCCAATTCTCACTTTTTAAAATTTTTTTTTAAATTTTTAATTTTTGTGGGTACATAGTAGGTATATATATATTTTTGGCGTACATGAGATGTTCTGATTCAAGCATGCAATGTGTAATAATCACATCATGGAAGATGGGGTATCTATTTCAGCAAGCATTTATCCTTTGTGTTACAAAAGTCATGGTCTTTTTAAAAGCTTCCCTGCCTGTCCCATGTACTAGATGGCTCATAAGGGGACATCTTTCACTTAGGTCTACAGTTTTAGTTCTCACCACTTACTCTCAATTATTCATTGATTTGTGCTCTGTTTTGCTGTGGATCTATCCTGTTACTAACCTCAGTATTTATTCACTTGTTCCTGTATTTACTCTGCCCTTTGGATTTGATGGTGGGTACCGTGGTCCCAGCAGGACTTCCATAAGATTTCATTTCATGCAGATACACTACTTTAGGTGTCCCTGCTTGAAACTTGCCTTGGACTCTATTCATGTGAGCTCTGCTACTCTGGGCATGATGCTTAACCAGTTTTAGCTGGCTTCCTTGAGTAGCTCTTGAACATGATAATCAGTATTAGGTAAAATAGGAGCAGTTAGAATCGGAGGTCTAGGAAGATTTTAACGGAGTTTCTGATGGATGAGCAGGGAACACAGGCATAGGTGATATTCCAAAATCTAGGCGTGCAGTAGGAATCAATGATGGATGTCAAGTATCTACTAGAGAGTTCAAGGTTTGGCTCTCATTCCTGATGGGGATGAGGGTTCTGTATTAGTCTGTTCTCACACTGTAGATAAAGACATACCAGAGACTGGGTAATTTATAAAGGAAAGAGGTTTAATGAACTCACAGTTCAGCATGGTTGGGGAAGCCTCAGGAAACTTACAATCATGGTGGAAGGGGAATCAAATACCTCCTTTTTCATATGGCAGCAATAAGGAGAAGTGCCCAGCAAAGAGGGAAATGCCACTTATAAAACCATCAGATCTCATGAGAACTCACTCACTATCACAAGAACAACATGAAAGTAACCACCCCCATGATTCAGTTACCTCTCACCAGGTCCCTCCCACAACACATGGGAATTATGGGAACTACAATTCAAGATGAGACTTGGGTGGGGACACATCCAAACTATATCAGGTCTAACAAGATTAAGGTTCTAATGGCTCCAGGGATCCTGTTAGCCCATAATAGTAACACCTATTAGAAAACATTAACATGTCAGCATCTGTACTTACAGGACCATAATAGTTGCGTTTCAGATAATGAATCCCTGCCACTGTGAGACATTCTTTGGGCAGTTTGTAATCTCTGAAGGAATGCAACCATGATCCTTAGTCTGTGGCTTGGTGTCTACTGGGGCTGGATCTTTCTACCTGGCCTTTCCCTGCAGGTGGCAAGCCCAACTCACTTGGCCCAAAGAAATCATATTAACAAGGTCTTGGACATTTCAATGTTTTCAAACTTAGTGGGCCAGGTCATCTACATGAAGTCAAGGTTTCTGTGTGAAGCAGCCAACAGAAGGTTTCTTGTTGAGAAGAGTGGAGTTGAGTAATAGGTGAGTGTGTGAGGACAGCATGGGGGCATGGGAAAGTAAGCGGGAAGGAGTCCAGTGCAAGTCAGGAATGAGTGAGGGGAGATGGCACTTCCTGGAAACTCAGTAAGTATTTGGGGATGCATGCATGAATAAACCACTCTTTCCAATTTTCTCCAGACTCAGGATGAAGGATTAAGGCTGAAGATCAGTTATTCACACTGAATTCCAGGTTATAGTTGAACTATCAATGGAGATGACTCAATGTTTAGTCCTAAGGTGAAAGGCTACTGCTGCATTGTACCTCTGACCTCAGTTCAAGTTGGTCTTTGGGTGTTGAGTTGTGGGAAGAAAAAGATGTGAGTGGCGGGCTGGAGAGGGCTTTTCAGGGCAATGTTTTTCAGCGCCAGCCCATTTCTGGCAAAAGTATTACTCTCTAGGCAAGTGTCTATTTGCTATGTTGATCCAACACAACATTAACTTCTGAAACAGTTGCATTCGTTTTGCCAATTTTCCAAGTTTAAAACAGGAATGGAGTTAATAAAGTAACAGAGGCATTTTGGATGGTGAAACTCTAATTTTAAAATGCCCACATGTGTATAATTTTCCACTTTCTTTCTAAATTCCTAATGCTGGAAGGAGTCTTAGAAACCCAAACCTCTTGTTTATAGATGAGAAAACTTAGGTCATGAGAAGTAGACGATTTGCTCAAGGCCACACAGCTAGCTAGGGAAAAGCCAGGGTCAGAATCCAAGATCTGAGGCTTCTGGAAAGTGCCTTTTCTATCCCAATCTTCTAATTTATGAATGGAGACCATTGAGGGTATTTGAGATGCTGCTATAGCATCAAAGGCAACTGGATCCATGTAAAATCACGGTCATCTTTTCAGGGAAGTTTCCAAAAGGTTTGATAAAGCAGTTGGGAGGATCCATCATCATCTGATATTTTACTTTATATTAGCTGTTTTATTCTATGATATTATTTGTCATCATAAGCTGATTCATTCATGTGTTTGTTTTACAAATACTTGTGAGAGTTGGCCATGGACCAGCACCATCGTAGAGATGGGGTAATAGTGAGAGAAGGTAATAGTGGTGAATGAGGCATCCTAAAACCTTGCCCTCGTGGACCCTTCAGTTTAGTAAAGGATTTGGGTGACTGTTTTGTAAGTCCCGCTTCATTTTACCTATCCAAAGTCCTCTGTTGAACTGTACCTTTACCCAGCCTCCTGTGATGACACTGTATTTGATAAAGACAAACTTTAAGAGACTGAAACACAAGCTGGTTCCAAATTTAACCCTTAGTCAAATATTTCCTGGTGAATCTGCTGTACTATCTCTGAAAACACAGCAAGAGGAGGTTGAAAAGCCTTAAATGTCAGGAAAGTACAGGAGCTACCTAAAGCAGGAGAGTGATTTATTTCATATGTAGGTAAAGTCAGGAAGAGAAGTGGGTTCCTAAACTTATTTTTTTTTTTTTTTTTGCTCTGTTACAAGAATGTATTCTTCTAACATTTAAACAATATTCTCAAAATTCAATAACACTTCTAAAAACTTAGAGTATTCCTAACACAGTAGGAAAGCCTACTGAAAGGACCACCATGTCACTTGCTCACATGGAGTGCATTCGTTCCCTGTTATCACCCAAGTCCCTGACAAACTGTCCTGTACAAATAGGCACTCAATATACAAGTTTAGTGAACCAATGGATGAACGCTATAAGCATTGATATAAGATATTAATTTACATTGTTCACTCATAGACATCTATGGAGCACAGTGTGGAAATTTCCTGCAGACTCATTATGCTCCTAGCAGAACTTTGTGTAGGGTTTTTGAAAATTCTGTTCAATTCCACAGGAAAGGGAAATAAAAGCTATTTCTATGTACTCCTCTCAGGTGAAACTCAAAATGGGTTTTTGATATAAAGTGCTAGGCTGGTCTCTAGAATATTATGAGTCCCTTTAAATGGACTTTTACCTTCTGAAGGGAGCATGGAAAGAGGGAGATAAAATATCTCCTCTTAAACTCTCATCATTTTGGGAGAAACAGAAGGTTATTTGAAGGAAATGGAGAAATACTAAAAAGGAACCACATTAGTGTATTACTATATACAAAACACCTTCCTATCTGCTATCTCATTTAATACCTAAAACAATTGTGTAGGTGCCATTATTATTCCCATACTACAGATGAAGACACTGAGGCATAACAGTATAAGCCTGGAAATGGTAGCACCTGCGCTCAAAGAGCATTCTTCTGACTTTAGAACTGGTGCTTTTCAAGTACCTCACCCTTTCTTTGTAAACCTAGTAATATCACAACCACCTGCATGCATACAGGCTTTCATCTGCGAATCACGAAGCAGGAGGGTTTGTGGCAAACCTGTCTTGAAGATAATGGATGCTGAACATTGGTGCACACTCCCTATTTTAGTTGACAGCATCACCTTGCGGATGAAAATACATCTGGTGTATGTTTTTATTTGTAAATACATGTTTAGTCTGTTGATTAGAGATAATCAGCCAAGCTATCATGCTGTCAGTCAGAATTGTTTGGAGATTGAAACTTCTTTGTTCCAGAGTTTACTTTTTTTAGTAATCAACTATTAAAATGATCAAATAGTAACACTTAACTGACAAACAAACAGAATGAGAGCTGGTTTGTTGCTGGTCATATTGGTTAAAACTTACAGCAATTTTGCTTGCTTAATTAATATTTTTTGAATAGTGGGAATTAGAATCTATAGCATTTGTGGCTTTGTGGCGAGAACTCAAAGGGCAAAGTGAAATAGTAGCAGCTTAGCAGAATCTCACTGTCTAAAACAAAAGAAGGGTAGGGCCTCAAGTCCGAAGATCCTGAGGTTCTGCCATTCTAACTTTGAGTAATTTTAAACTCTCTTAGCCTTAGTTTCTCCATCTCTAACATAGAGCAATGCCAAGCTTGTGAGAGGATCATCAAATGCCTGGTAATCTGGGTCCTTATGTTTAAGATTTCAAGGGAAAGAGTCTCTGCAGTTAATGACAAGGAATGAAAACCACAAGACAATCATCCATCCAAGTGCACGCAGACAGTCTGTGCCACTCACTCAAAAGATCTAGACGTATTCTAGCAGGAATCTCAGCCGATTTAGGTTCTTTTTCCTGCTATAGGTTTTTGGTAGACAATTAGGTTTTAAAAAATATTTTTTGTTACAGTGGAAAAAACATTGAAAAATAAAAAACACCCTGAATTTTCCTCAACGATTTCTTAAATGACAACATAAAGTTGATAACGGATTTAACAATAACATAAGGGCAATTTATCCTAATTGCTCTGAAGGTGATTATTTGATAGGAAATTTAGCAACCTGTATTATATTACATGCAATATCCTGATTAAATGTTTCCTTCAGAAGTCCTATTGGGAAAAGTTTTGTGTTATTTTTTCAGTTCCTTTTTTTTTTTTTCTTTTTTCTTGTAAGGGAAAGCCTTCTTGGGCAATCTATGAACAGTCAGAATGGATTTTAAGTAATGTCTCATATTATTCATAGAGTCTGGAAAAAGCCGGCCTACTTAACTCTATCTCACCAGCTTTTTTGCAGACTGCTCCCTGCCAACCTCCCTCACCGTACACCCTTCCCTCCTCCCCAGCCCAACCCTCACAGCTGAAAGTCTTGAGGGCAAACTTTCAGTTTAAATTTCCCAGCTTTTTGTCAGTTTATGTCAAAGCCCTAGCCACCTCTCCCACTGACTGCAGTGGCTTTGTTTTTTCTTCCCCTCCATTTGCTACTTGTTAGCCTCCGTGTACTGTGTCGGCACACTTACAGTAGGCAGAGCGCTGATGACAGATGGTTGGGGGGGACGGGGGCTGGGAGCTGGGCTGCAATGGCACGATGCCAAGGGATATGCCTCACCACGGGAATGAGCCGCCCAGAAGCTCTCCTTGAAGCCTTGTCCGCTTGGTTTGGTTCTGTGGGCGTGTTTGTATATGCCAGTGCACACGTGGCATGTTTTGTTGTTGTTGTTGTTGTTGCGGTTGTTTTTGTTGTTGTTTGGGCCAGTGACAACAGAGGCCTCGCTGGCTGGCTGCAGCTTTCCACTCTTGGCAGTTTCCAGACTCCCAGACAGGAAATTCTCCCAACGATTGCAGCTGTGAATTGGCCCATTTTTCTGGAAAGAGGATAAAGAAAAGAGTTTTGTGGGATTCTTTGCTTTTCTCGCACAAGCAGGGACGCGTTGAATACAAACAGGAAAATGCGAAGGAGATCAAGGGGTGGGAGGGAAGAAGGAGGGATGGGAGTCATCAGAAATCAGATGAAATTCTGTACTAGTTTCAGGCAAGTGTTTGAGACACGCAAATGCAATCGCCTGGGAGCATATGCAGTGCTGTTCTCTGAAACCAGGTGCCAGGCTGCCCTAATGGTGAAACTGCCCTGGGCCCTTATGGGGTTTTAGCAATTCGAACCCCTTTGACAGCCAAGAGGCACTCACTTTCATTCATTCCTTCAATAAATGTTGGAGAGCCGGCTCTGTGACTGGCAGTTTGCTGTGAGGCGAGAGTACACGGGTAGGGCGGGGGAATGAGAAACAAGATCTATCCCTTAGGGAACTAATAATCAGATAGACAAAAAGAAAGGAAGTAAACACACATCACAGTCACACACTCTTGTTAGTGTTCTCCATGCAATTTAATAGGCTACTGTGACAGAGAAGGAGGAGGATGATATGATGATGAGATGATGATAATTAGCACAACTTTTAATGAGCAGTTCTTATGTGTCAAACACTGTTCTAAAGGCATTTCTCATTTAAACCTCATAAGAACTATGCAGTAAATACTATGAAAACAAGCATTTGGGGGCAGTCGGGAAGGACCTCACTAAGGAAGTGAAATCTGAGCTGAGGTATGAGAGAAGCAAAGGAGTCAGCAGCCATTTGAAGAGCCAGGGGAAAGGAAGAGCAAGTACAAAGGTCCTGAGGTAGGGAAGAGTTTAAGGGTATTCACATCACTGAGAAAAGAGCTATGGGACAGGGTTGTAGAAAGTAATACAGTGAGGAGAGGAAGTTGGGGAGATTGGAATGGTGTGAGATAAATTTGAAGAAATAGGCAGGGTTCCAATCATACAAAGCCTTGTAAGGAACGTGTTCTAGTCAGGGATATGAGAATAGGAAGCCATTGGAGGACTTTGAGCTGGAAGGGGACATGAGTAAAATTACATTTTTAAAAAATTCTCCCTTTCTGTTGGGGAGAATGGAATGGATTTGACTGGACAAGTATGGAAGTTGGAGCATAGGAGGCTATTACTAATAAGAATTGATGATGGTATGAGTTACAATAATGGCTGAGGACACGGAGAAGTAGAGGAATTAGGTCTCTATGTTGGGGGTGGACCCAAAAGGAAGAGCCCATTAACTGGATGCAGGCACTCTGGCTCCTGCCCCTGGATGGCAAATGGTGCCATTCTCTGAGAGGCAAAGTGCTGATGATGGACCAGGGGCTCCTTCCTTAGCATACACAGCAAGTGCATACCGCGTTGTACACTAGAAAGAGTAGTGTCCAGAGAGGAAAACTAAGGCCTGCAGATGAAGAGGAAATACCATCCACTGAGATGAATAAAGATCATATCATATCAGGAAAGAAAATAATTTCCCAAGGTTTGTGAAGTGAGGTTTTACACTTTAGCTTCTCTCCTTTGTCTTACTTGATCTTTCCTATAGTACTGTGATGTAATTATGAGGATCTCAATTTTATAGATGGAGGAAATAAGACCTACAGGAATGAACTGACTTCTTGTGGACACACAGCTAGTAATCCTAGTTATTGCTTTTTTTTTTCTTTGAGATGGAGTCTTGCTCTGTAGCCTGGGCTGGAGTGCAGTGATGTGATCTCAGCTCACTGCAACCTCCACCTCCTGGGTTCAAGCAATTCTCCTGCCTCAGCCTCCCCAGTAGCTGGGATTACAGACACACGCCACCACACCCAGCTAATTTTTGTATTTTTAGTAGAGACGGGATTTCACTGTGTTGACCAGGCTGTTCTTGAACTCCTGACCTCGTGATCCACCCACCTCAGCCTCTCAAAGTGCTAGGATTACAGACATGAGCCACCCAGCCTGGCGTTATTGATAATATTAATTGAAAGCTTGTGTTGCACCAAACACCGTTCTAAGTACTTAACACATACTGAATCTTCATAATAATGTAAGGTAGGTTCTACTCTTGTTCCATTTTGCAGAGGGAAAATTGAGATATATAAAGTTTAAACAACTTGTTCAAGGTTATAAAAACAGAACTATGTTTAAAGCCTGGGAGTTCAGCTCCCTGATCTGAGCTCTTAACCACCATACTATACTAAGCATACTTAAATGAGCACTCTGAATTTAAAACTTCTTCATACTCTAAAATATCTCCTTAATGCTACTTTTGATTATTACTCTTCCCCTGCAGTGGATTTGTGTATTTGGGGCATTTTCAGCATTGTCTTAGAGAGCTGGATACCCACTTCTCAAATATTTGCCTCCAAAGGCTATACAGCACTGTGACATGACAACTGAAGAAAGACTATACTCTGAAGTGATGTAACTTTTAGGTAGCTCTGTGGAGCAATGGGTAGTGCATTGGAGTTCTAGTGGTCAAGTGATGTAGCTTTCAATCCCGTTTTATAATAAGAAAAGAAAAAAAAATAGAACCTATGTAATAGTTTGGTCTCTATATAACTTATTTATTGGATTTTTTTTCTTTTCTGAGTTGATACATATGTCATGGAATGTCACTTTTATTTTCTTGAAAGTCCTAGAGCCAAGTAGGTAGGCAGAAAGGCACTCTATCCGTTATCTTATCAATTAACTGACATCATTATTTCAGTTTCATTTTCATATCTCTTAAAAGATGACCTATACATACAACAAAGACAAAATAATTCGACCAAAAACAATCTGCGTGTGTACCCCAACAAGGTCCTATAGATCATCTGGGCAACATCCTGAATGTACTTCATGTCACATTTATTCATTGAGGGCATGATAGGACAGAGATTATTTTAACTTTAATTTGTTCATATGTATCTCATCAAGGTTTTTTTCGCTCAAGTTACACCAGCAGTCAGAAAGCAAAGATGAACACGCAGTGTGGCACTGCACAAACTTTCAGTGAGCTGCTCAATTCCTGAGTAGGTTTGAAACAAGCACAGGCTTTTGTTTGTTGTTTGTTTTGTTTTAGCTAATGGTTATGTGAATTAGCTTATGGTTAGGTTAGGTTATGTGAATGGTTTCGCTAATGGTTAGTTAAATAACCATAGGGCCGGGTCTTCATTCTGAAATGCTCTAAATTGATATCTCATACTCAGATGGTGGCGAACAGCCGCCTCACCAGGTTAGTTGTTCCGAAGATAAAGTGAGACTTTTTTCTTAATTTTGGCCACCCTCCAATCAGGTGGCAAAGATAAGACAGGCAAAATGGTTACTCCATATTTCTCAAAAGTACTGTGCAACATTGGTGTTATGCTATGTCTAAAATGCACTGCTTGGTTAGGTTTAGGGAATGTTGCAGTCTATTTCTGCCATGTATTGGCATATTAGAAGCTCTAATAAGCACTATAATAAAGAAGTCTTTTAATATTGCCAATGTTGTATTTTCCAAACTGTCTATTGTCATCAATGCTAATGGTCAGTGGTGAGACTGATATTCCAGCCAAATTATTCTTTAGCCCATATAAGGTATACTGAGACTAAATCCCTCGTAGGTAAAGCTCTAAGAGAAAACAAATGTAGTGTCTAGAACAAGGTGTTTCCAGTCAAATGACTAGGAGCCCATGTCCTCGCTTAGTCTATTGGCAATTCTATAATTTGAGGCAACCATTGTTAAATTCTTTGAGGTTTTTTTTTTTTTTTTTTTTTTTTTTTTTTATTATCTGCAAATGAGAAATACATCTTTCCTCAAAGGGCAGTTGTGATTTTTTTAATCCATTAGTGAATTCATACATTTAACAATATTTATTAATATCCTCCCAGTGTTAAATATTGTACTGTTGACTGGGAATTCATGAGTTAACCAGCTCAGTTGGAATTGAATTCTTTACTCATTGGAAATCCCTGATCCACTCTTGCACCTATATCATCCTGGAACATCAGTTACTTATCCTATTTTTGCTATTACGTAGGAAGAAAGATTCACCAGCAAGCCGGGTCTGTGCCAGACCAGGCCAGATGTTTTTCAGAACCTCCAAGCAGAAAGGAATGTCACTCACAGCCTGGATGGGAAACGTAAAATGTGCTAAGAAAAGACAAGCTATTTGTCAAGGCTTCTCCTACAAGAATTTAAAAAATGCTATTTTGACTTCTAACCTTTGTTCTGCTTTAGAAAAAATTCCTGGCGTTTTCAACCTTTGTTCTTTCTATTTGAGTAATTCATTTTTAAGAGTCAACACCTGGGCGGGCGTGGTGGTTCATGCCTGTAATCCCAGAATTTTGGGAGGCCGAGGCGGGTGGATCATCTGAGGTCAGGAGTTCGAGACCAGCCTGGCCAACATGGTGAAACTCTGTCTCTACTAAAAATACAAAAATTAGCTGGGCGTGGTGGTGGGTGCCTGTAATCCAAGCTACTTGGGAGGTTGAGGCAGGAGAATTGCTTAAACCCGGGAGGCAGAGGTTGCAGTGAGCCAAGATCGTGCCATTGCACTCCAGCCTGGATGACAAGAACGAAGCTTCATCAAAAAAAAAAAAAAAGAATCAATACATGAAAGACTTTCCTTTAAAGATGAATGTATTACTAAGAGGAAAGAAGGAAGAAGAAGATGGTTCATTTGTACTTTGTGTTGCTATTACTGGTCTCCAGGTGGGGAAAATGTTTTTATCCCCTCACCTCCTCCTTCTTTCCTGCTGCTCTTTTAGCCTTGAAAAGGAGTTCTACATTTTAAGTGAGGCCACCCTAAGGAAAACCACTGAATTAGCCGTGCAGTCCGTGCAAGGCCTGGCTAGCTAAACAAAGGGGGCTCATGGACCATCTTGCTTTTGCCTATGGGACAGATTTCTCATTTACATTTCCAAGAAGTTAGCGCAATAAATTCAGAAGCACTCATAACTGCCTTGCACAGAGCTTCTGGCTCACAGATCCAGGGGAACTTGTAATACTTGCTGGAATTGGGGTGGGTGCAAGAATTATAAACAAAAACATATCAAACCACTTCACTTGTGTGAATATTCATAGGGAGATCAAGCGGATCAAAAAAGATGAATGTACTTGGAAATTAGGTGAGAATACAAAGTCCAGCAACTTTTTGGCCTTTTGTTGTATACTGCTCCAAAACAGGGTTTCTGAAGCTCAGCATGACTGGCATTTGGGGTACGATAATTCTTTGTTATGAAGGAGCTGTCCTGTGCATGGTCAAATGTTTAGCAGTATCCCTGATTGCTACATGCCAGTAGCAACTCTTCCTAGACACTGTCAAATATCCCCAGGGGCCAGAAGCAAAACTGTTTCCAGTTCAAAAGCACTGCTCAAAAGTAATAATTTCTTACAAATTTTGGTGCAATGGACTCCTTTGGCAATCTGGAGAAGATGGTTAATTCTTTCTCAAATTAATGTTTTTAAATGGATAAAAATAAAATACATAGGATAACAAGGAAAAGTATTAATCTTAAAGTTATCAAAATTTATGTTTAAAAAACACAAAATTGTGCTATAATCATTTATATAGTGATCAGACTGAAATCAAAGTAGGCATCCTAGTGTAGCTTAGGGTATCAACAGACCTGCTGGGCTCTGGTGATGGTAGTGACTGTGGCAGTGTTGGGAACTTGCTGTTGGGAACTCAGTCAACAACTTGCTGCCCACCTGAGCAAGTAATCTGATTCCTCTGGACCTCATAGGCTTATCTATAAAGTGATGGGCTCTGCTTGGATCAGAGTTTATTAAATCTCTGCAGCTAGTTGATATATTTTAAGCCACTGTAACATATACGAACCTCATTTAGGCTAACAGAATCTCTCAAAGTGAGTAATATTATACCCATTATAAAAGTAAAGAAATTGAGACAAAGAGAGATTAGGTTGTTTAACTGGACAGGTGGTTAATGATACAGTCAAGTAAGATTGTTGGGACCAAGAACTGAGCTTTTGTTTGTTTGTTTGTTTTTTATACAGGAATCTTAGCAAATGCCAGGAATGTAACAGGCACCCAGTTAATGTTGAATGCATGAAGAAGAAAATGAATGCATTCATAAATCACCAACTTTCATTTTCAGTGTTGACTCAACCCATTTATCTCTTAACATCATACTTCTCAGGCAAAAGAGTTGTCCAGATATGGTTTAATTTGCTTACTTATTGTGTAATGCCAATGTACTCGTTCATAAATGACACAAATACACACACACACACACGCACACACACACGAGTTCCTTTTCTTGTGGGTCTTTTGGATCCCATGAGATAGAGAAGAATTTCATCTAGGAGTATCTTGAAGCTCACTCAGAGCCTGAACCAGTTTTTTGTTATTTTAAAAATTTTAAATTCTGGGGTACATGTGCAGGATGTACAGGCTTGTTACATAAATAAATGTGTGCTATGGTGGTTTGCTGCATCTATCAACCCATCGCCTAGATATTAAGCCCAGCATGCATTAGCTAATTTTCCCGATGTGCTCCCTCCCTCCCACACTCCCCTGCCCTGACAGGTCTCAATGTGTGTTGTTCCTCTCCCTGTGTCCATGTGTTCTCATTGTCCAGCTCCCACTTATAAGTGAGAACATGCAGTGTTTAGTTTTTGGTTCCTGCGTCAGTTGCTGAGGATGACGGCTTCCGGCTCTATCCATGTCCCTGCAAAGGATATGATATATTCACTTTTATGACTGCATAGTATTTCATGGTATATTTGTACCACATTTTCTTTATCTAGTCTATCGTTGATGGGCATTTGGGTTGATTCCATGTCTCTGCTACTGTGAATAGTGCTGCAATGAACATACGCATGCATGTATCTTTGTAACAGAATGATTTATATTCCTTTGGGTATATACCCAGTAATCCTATTGGTCAATGGTCAAAAGGTATTTCTGCTGAACCAGTTGTAATACTGTTAGCAGGATAAATTCTGCCAGACCATTTCTCCTGTGGTGTTCCTATCCTGCTGAAGTGAAGTTTCTGATAAAGTGACTAGGCCCGTGAGCACACAGTCATGGAAACTGTAGCAAAGGAACTGCCTAACGGACACTGGGGAGGGCAAGAGTGGCCAAGCTGAAAAGGGAAATCAAGACAGGGTTTTATCTGAGGATTATTGTCATTTGAAATCTAGCTTTTCAAGAGGGAGCTAGTAAGAGGGAGCCCAGATCAGCTACAGGACAAACAGAGGATCTTCTCTTTTGCTTTGTAGAAAATAAATGAGCTTGATTATGGGCTTAGAGCTTCAGAGTTGTGGTGTGTGAGGCACACATGAATTAAAGAGTAAGTGGCCATAAAGATTCTTCTGGTGGGTTTCAGTTCTTGCTCGGTGATGGTGACCAAGACCTCACTTCCCTGGGCTGCAGTGATTTCTTTTGCAAACTATGGTGACAAACTAACTGCAGGTTGCAATTCAAAGGCCTACAGATAGGAAGTGTAAATGAGTGAAGCTTAAGACAAAAGGGAGTAGTGATGACTTGCGGCCAATCAAGTCATCTCGTCTAAAAGAGGCTCCACCGCTCAATTCTAGTCTACTATTGCCATGCTAGAATGTGGGCAGTATATTGCCAGATCTTCCAGACTTTTTAAAACCCTGAAATTTGAGTTTGAAATGTTGATGATTCAAAGCTTTAATGACATGGTGCAGGCCAGATTTGATCCCAGGATGGCCATGGATGATCTATCAAGTCTGGCAGAATTAACAATCCCATCAGTACAAGTAGATATGCTAATTGTGAAATTTTTACAATTTACATGTCTTTACAGTTTGCAAGTCACTTTCATGATTTTATCAGAGTCTCATGAAAACCCTGTGAGGTGCTGTTATCCCTATTTTGCAAAGGAGAAATCTTAAGTTCAGGAATGTTAAGTGACTTATTCACAAATTACAGAGCAAGAAAATGCAGAACCTAGATTCATCCTCTAGTCTTGGACACCCCAGCATTCCTGCCAACAATATTGTCCTGTCCTCAAACACAGATCTTTGTTATCCCATTTAGCAGCTCTGGAGGTCAAATAAAGGAAACATCACCACTCCAACCAATGGTCTGAGAAAGTCTGTTCTTGTAACAGGAAAGGGTTTTGAGAGGATCCTCATAAGGAAGGAATACTGAATCTCCATTTTTGTACCAGTTCAATTTCAAACTGATGAACACTTAAAAATATGTGTTTATTCTTTTGCTATTTCAAAATGTTTCAATGTAATTTATCATAATAAAATAAATTTATATTATTGCTTTATTATAGGTTTTGAACATTTGCTTTTAATGAAGTTGAACATCTTTTCAAAATCTTATAAGCCATTTGTATATTCTAAGAAGAAGCCTGCTTTGGGGTCTTTATCCATTTTTCTATTGGATTGTTAATCTGCTTTTTCTTGTTGAATTATAAGAGCTTTTTATATATTAAGGAAACCAGATCACTTGTAGGTCATATGTGTTACAATTTATTTTTTCCAGCTTGTCATTTGTTAAATCTTTCATGTTTTTTAAAGACCTATTTTTCAATGTTTTAAAAATCAAGATGGCTCTTCAAGATTACCCTGATTATGTGGCTGATGCTGCTGAAAGTTGAGTTTGTGCAACTTCACTAAAGAGCTTCTGTTTATCATCACAAAGGGATAGTGTAATTCTTCTCAACAGGACCTGGTTTATACCACTGTGAGTCATTCAAATTACTGGAAAAACTGACTGACCACTGGAAATTATTGTCTTATTTCCTATAACTCTCAAAGGAATTGGGGGCATTGTAGAGGGAATGTTTCTCATTCTCTCTGTATTCAGACATTGTCCTGACTGACTTCAAGGCTTTGACTCTGAGAGAAAAACTAAAGACAATTCCAAAACAAAAAAGTTTCCCAAGTTATTTTAAGTTCATGAAAAATGAAGTTAAACAGCTGCAAGTTGTGATCCTACTTATTCATTACAAGAATTCCTCTTCCTAAATGTAAGCCCACTTTTTCTGATATATGCGATGTAAGCACATTTTGTCTGATATGTGCAAATTTATCAGAGAGCTCATACCTTCAGCCATCATTATTTGGTTCACAAGCCACTCAGTAACGTGCTTTTGGCATCCCAGCCAAAGAAGAGAGGACTGCCATTAATCAGGCAGACAAATACATTGACAAGAGAACTCAACTTTGGCCTAAATCAGTGGAGACAAAGCTCACATACAGTCACGGAAGTAAAAAAGTTGCCATGTTTTTGTTCTGATCCAGGTTGCATAAGACAAGACACAAAAACAAGCCTTTCACTATAGACACTGTTCATTCAAAAATCACTTTGTATCAAGTTGTCAGATTCACCATCTGAAATAGCATCAGATGTATAGCTACAAAGGGAAGGCCACATTTCTTCCAGGATGACTATAGCTACCAAACCAGAGAGTCCTGGCAATGTAAAGACCAGGTTTAATTAAAGGAGAAAGGTGGCAAGGCATACACTGGTCCACTCGGGACATTTGCCTCTAGTTTTCTTCCCACTTCTGGTTGTCAGTATTCGTATACAGTAAGAAATAGAATGTACTGAGTTGTACAGTTTTTGGCTTTTCTAGCTTAACTAGAGATCAAAACATGGCACCACTAACTGAGGTAGAGTGACCAACTCTCTGTTTCCCCAGGACTGTCCTCATTTTAGCACGGAAAGTGCAGTGTCCTGGGAAACTCCTTGGTTCCAGGCAAACCAGAACATTTGGTCATTTTAGATCTTGGTCTTAACCTGCTGATTTTTTCTCTAGTCTTGTTATTCCACAGAGGAATAAAATAAGACAAAATGGGCTTACATTTAGGAGGAGGAATTCTTCTAATGAATAAGTCGGATCACAACTTTTGGAGTGAGAAATGCGAGAACAAGATGTAAAAGACCACAGTCGCAGAAAGAGAAAATAACATTGTTGACGTCATTCTAGTTCTATGATTCCTTGATTCTGCAACGCTACCTCTATCATCTTGAGATAGTTGAGCTGTAAGTAAAACAATCTTTATTGCCATTTATCAAATAATTACTATGAACCAGGCACTGCACTAACTCTAATTTTATTCTCATGACAACCTTAGGAAAGAGATATTATTAGATATAATTTATAAGTGAGGAAACAGGCCCAGTTGTTCAGGTAACAAATGGTGAAGACAGGATTTGAATTTAGGTCTGTGTAGTTAAAAGGCTTGTGCTCACATTCACTGTGCCCTTGTCTTCCATTACCCACAAATAGTTGCGAAGCATTACTCTTGCCGTTTCCCGGATAGGAGATTGTCCCTACTGCCTATGCTGCAAGTGATCCCTGGAGACCAGAGAAATTATAATGCTAACAACATGCACTTACATAATATATTTTACATTCCAAATACTTTTACAGGTGGTCCTTGACTTATGATAGTTCAACTTATGATTTTTTGACTTTTCAATGAGTTTATTGGGGTATTGAAGACATTTTCAACAGGATGTTTTTGATTTATGATGATGGGTTTATTGGGACGTAATCCCATCACATGTCAAGAAGCATCTGCACTTCTATTTTCTACTATTATCATCCAAAAGGAACTGGGAAGTGGCTGATATTGGTTTTATCTCTATTTGTAAGAGTTAGGAAAGAGTGGTGTGTATGAGCATGACCAGTTGTTGATGGGTACACGGGGATTAATGGTAAAATTGGACTCTTGGCTATGGCTCATGATCCTAACTCCTGAATAGCATGTCTAGTTGGTAAAGACTGAGGAATACTGTGATTTTCCTAGTTGTCATCAAAGACCCCAAAGGGAATTTGTTCAACTTTGTTACCTCCACTTTTCTGTCTTCTTCACTAGGCTGTGAGCTCCAGAGAAGGCAGGTTCAAGTATCTGTCTATTGTTTCTTGATGTCCAGAGTCTGGCTCATAGAGTCTCAATACACATTGGATAAATAAATGAGTACTCTCCATATACCCTTCTCTTAATTTCATAGTGGTTATCGTTACCAATTCCCATGCCACTGTACCTTCTTTCAAACTGTTCTTCTTTTAAACTCCCCTCATTTTCAAATCCTCAAATATCACCTTTACCAGGCAGCTCTCCCAGCCCTTCCAGTTGCTAGTGTTCTCTTGAATATGCAGAAGCCCCATCTCCCTGCCAGTTCCCCTTCTTTTGTTGCACTTACCCCTGTCTCTCTTTTGTTAGGGTGATTTTTACCTTACATAAGCCAAAAGGGAATAGTGGGGACTGTGGCTAAATAAAGGATAACTCTTCCATCTAAAAGTAGCATTGCTACTAAATTTTAGCCCATTATTGTTATTAATAATGTGGTTCCAATGCTGTAAGATTTTTCAGATTTTTATTTAATGGAATCTGAATTTGAGTTTTAAGTGTTGAGACTCTTTCAGAGTTTTAAAAACACACAATGCAGGGCAGGTTTAACTCCAGGATGGCCAGAATTCCAGTTTCAACCATTCAGTGAATATAGTAGATATGTTTATTGTCTGTGAAATTATATTTTAGTTAACATTTAAGAGTACTTTATAGATTGCAAATCGCTTTCATGATTTTATATGAGTTTTGTGAAAATCTTGAGGTACTGTTATCCCTGTTTTACAGAAGAGAAAACTAAAGCTCAGGAATGTTAAGCTACTTATATGAGGTCATGCAGCAAGAAAGTGGCAAAATATGGACACATTCTCCAGTCTTGACACTCCCATCTCTTCTGCCAACCATATTGTCTTATTCTTCTCTTCCTGAACATGTGAAGGGCAGACACCTATCTGACCCTTTACTGTCTTTCTTAAAGTAGTGTTTTATACAGGTGCTCAATGTGTGTTTGTCTGCATGAAATAAAGAAAATACATAGACACACTTAGAAGTAGGAAAACAGCCAGTACAGATGATGTTTCTCTTTTTATCCCAATGAACCAGTTGTGCTATAATTTTTTATAAGTATTTTCTATGGTGTAGGAATTCACAATCAGAATTCAACCGTTTCATTTCTTGGTGCAGTTCTTACAAATTCTCATAACTTCCATGCACATTGTACATACTCAAAAGTGTTTCAGTAACTATGTATTGATTAGCTCTTCCTAGCCTTCCTTATGAAGTATTCGAGAGTGTGTGTGTGTGTCTGTGTATATGTCTGAGAGAGAGAGAGAGAGAGAGAGAGAGAGAGAGAGAGAGAGAGAGAACTAGGTGAGTGTTATGGAAATAGGTAACCAAAAAAGATAAGTAAGTGGTCTCTATTTTCCAGAAGTTTATATTTAATGGGAGTTTCTCATATGTAGACAAGGGGAAAATAGTGCCATTTTAAAGAAAAGGAAGACTGGGAGCAGAGTAGATCTTAATTTATCATTAGACATTTATTTGATTTCACTTCAGCCCAAATATCATAGTCTCTGTCTTCAAATGATTTTCAATCTAGGCAGAAGACAGATTTATACACTTTCTCTCTCTCTCTCTCTCTCTCTCTCTCTCTCACACTCACACACACACACACACACACACACACACACACTCTCTCACTCACAGTCACTGTTACACTCAGCCGTAACTATTTTTACTTATTTTTAATCCTAAGGTGATTTAGGGCCATTTCATTACCTTTTGTTTTCTATCACTTTTTAGACACAATTAAATATTTCTCACAAATAAAGGTCATTTTTAAAGCCCAAATAGTTTCTCTTCTTTCTAGGCAGCCATTCTCTGATGTAATTTATGTTTTTTGTTGCTTAGCTACTTGAAAAAAAAAAAAAAAGGGCAACTTGCCCCATTTTCATGGAAGAAAGGCTCCTTGGTGCTTTCATTTGCATGATACCAGGAGCTGTTACAGTCTGAATCTGAATCAAAATCACTCTGCCCCTAGGAGATGCTCCGTATTCTAATGAGTGCCTTCCTGTTCCCCAGACTCATGTTCTTACCTTTTCCCTGTGGGCCAGGAGAGCTTCACTTTTTATATTTTCTAGACCCTCCAAACCAGCCCTAGGTGAACTGGGCCTCTCTTCCTGTTGCATGAACCAGTGAGTAAACCCTTGGATCATGAGTTCACTGTGGCTTGGATTCCAAGACCTCCACCAAGCCCAGGGACTCTGGGAAGAAACCAGAGACTCTGCATCTTAGGACTTCAGTCAACACCTCATAAGACAAAAGAGTCCAACAACAGCCTCTGCAGGCACTGTTAGTTATAAGGAGTGAGATGTCGATTGGTTGGTTCACATGTAACTCCTACATTTGGGCTAAGATGAAGACAGTTTGAAATTCATAAGAAGGGCTTGTTCTTTCTTTATGAGATAGGATGGCTGTACCCTACCTATGTCTCCCTGTGGGGTTAGCTTCATGGGGTCTCCTCTTAATGAGATCTTAAAGGGACTTTTGTAATGATTTTATCCTACTGATGAGTTGAAGGAAAAATACTAAAAACTGTAGATCTAAGACAACATCAGGCCTTGGAAATTTGCCTCTACCACTGTTATTTTGAAATTTAAATACAAATCTGAAAAACCATTTTCTTCTACTCAAAAATACAGATAATCAGGAGAATCACTGAATGGCCCGAGGTTGTGTCATTCAGGCCAGGTGTCTGCTTTCAATACATATTGTTTGACCTCAGATTTTTGTTTTAAAATTTCCATTATAAACACTAGGTGATATTCAAGATAAGGCTCATTGAACCAGGACAAGATAATAGCATTGGCATGACACTTACTAGAAAAACCTGAAAAATTTTGTAATTTATATACTTAGGCAGAATAAAAATAATTTGCTACTTTAATGCACATTGTAATGGTAATGGTTTGGTGTGGTGGGTTTTCTTATAACAGGGAATAGCTATGTCATTTTGATAAAAATATGTGGTAGATTTAGTTTTCATGCCAAAAACAAAAACACAGAACAACCCCCACTTCCCCATAAAACCCTAATGATGATGCCCATAGAATATAAATGATTCTTCTCCAAATGTCTGCTTTTTTGTTTGCTGGTGAGGGGTACAAATGCCCCCTCACTTTCCTCCTCATTGTCCCCACCCCAATTTCACCATTATTGTAGAGGCAGAGACAGGGAGGTGAAATGGAAAGAGTTCAGACAGACCTGCCCTGCCCCTTGTTAGTGGTGCGACATTAGGCAATTTCTTTGAGAACAATAATACTTCCAGCACAAGTTGTGAGAATTGTAAGAAGGTAAAATTCCTTACCTCATGCCCAGTGTAGGATGGACCCCATTACCCAATTTCAGGTTCCCTTCACTTTCCCAGGAGGCCACCTGCATTATCTCTTCTGCTTTTTTCCCACAAAGATCCTGCATGTTGTCTCAGGATGTACCTCTGAATGGCCTCTCTTGTCTGACAGTGACCATAATGACCATAGAGATGGGAGGGAGGGAAATCTTCCCTTCCAGAAATTCTTAAGTGGGCTGTCTGGATGAACTTTTACTTATAGAGCATCTCTGCTTCTTGCTATTCTAGACATAAAGCCAAATGCGGAAGATGAAGAGTCCAGAAATCAGTAGACAGCCCCATGAAAGGAGGTGTGAGATACTGAGTGAGAACATAGGCTGATATATTGCTATGGTTTGTGTTCCAGCTCTGTTACTTAATATCTGTGATGTCTTGAGCAAGACCTTTCTCTTAGGGGTCTCAGTTTGCCTGTCTGTAAAATGGGAACAGTAATAGGCTTATCTCATAAGGTAATCGTGAAGATTAAATTAATTGATTTGTGTGAAGCACTTATACCATTGCCTGGGACAGAGTGACTCCCTGATATCACTCTTATTACTATTACCGGAAAGCGGTCCCCATCCAGACCCCAAGAGAAGATTCTTGCATCTCTCACAAGAAATAATTCAGGGCGAGTCCACAGTGCAAAGGGAAAGCAAGTTTATCAAGAAGGTAAAGGAACAGAGAATAGCTACTCCATAGGCAGAGCAGCAGCCTGGGCTGCTGGTTGCCCATTTTTATGGTTATTTCTTGATTATATGCTAAACAAGAAGTGGATTATTTATAAGTTTCCCAGGAAGGGCATGGGCAGTTCCCAGAGCTGAGAGTTCCTCCCCTTTTTAGACCATATAGGGTAACTTCCAGACATTGCCATGGCATTTGTAAACTGTCATGGTGCTGGTGGAAGTCTAGCAGTGGGGATGAACATAGGTTATTCTCACTACCATCTTGGTTTTACTGGGTTTTGGCTAGCCTCTTTATTGCAACCTGTTTTATCAGCAAGGTCTTTATGACCTGTGTCTTGTGCCGACCTCCTATCTCATCCTGTGATTTAGAATGCCTAACTGTCTCAGAATGCAGCCTAATAGGTCTCAGCCTTATTATACCCAGCCCGTATTCAGTATGGAGGCCCTCTGGTTCAAACACCTCTGACATCACTTATGCTGTTGTTATTGTTGTTATCTTTGTTGCTACAATGGTTTAGCAACCAAAGTTGACCAGTCCTTCAACAAATATCTGTTAAGTGCCTACTACTTGACTTGAGTTCTGCTAGAGGCTATGGATGCAGGGTGAATAAAACATAGTGATAGGATGGAGGTCAACTTTGTAGTCTGACACTGGACATGCATGGTGAATGTCTAGCAAGTGTTTAATAAATACATTAAAACAAAAGCAGGTGTACAATAATGAGTCAGGCACTTAGAAAGAGTCAGCACACTTAGAAAGTATGAAGCCTTAGAAAGCCCAGGCCAGGCCATTCAAAAGCTTTTGTTCTGGTTTCCTTGACTTTGGTCTCTTATCCAATGAAATTCTTCCATACATGACTCTAAGATTCATCTTTGTAAGATGCTGCTCAGATTAGTTTAGGCCTCCCCATATTTCCAATGGCTGTTACCTAATGAAAACAGCTCAAATAGCTTTATGTGACACTCAAGGCCCCTTGCCATCTGGCTTCAATTTGTTTGGCCTGCCTTGCTTCCCTCAGGGCTCTAACCAAACAATTCTAGTTGCAGTTCTTGCCTTTCCCTGCCCTTGACCTTTGCCTGTACATTTTTATCTCTTAGAAAGGCTTCCTGCTCCTGTGTGCACACATTGTTAAAGGCATAGCCCATATCATCCCTTTATGAAGTCTCTCTTGATTTATTATTGTGTAAGTGCTTATTGTTACTTGTTCCATGAAGGTGGTACTCAACACCTGCCATCTTGTATTATGTTATGTATGTGAACCTTCATTCCTCCCTTGAGATTGTGAGATGCCTTTGGCAAGAGGCATCAGAAAGGTAGATTGTCAGAGGTTGGCTGGAAAGAGTAACCACAAGAGTAAAAGAATAAATGACTGTCCCACGCGAAGGGAAAAGTGAGACAGCCATATTATTTGGGAGGGAAGAAGAGAGCAAAGAGAAGAGGCTCACTAAGCTTATTAAATATTCTTCTTCTCGTAACCTTCACAGTTCATTCTAAGAAGCCATGAGCCTGAAACAGACAAGCAACACTCCTTGTATGGCGGGTAGATTTGTAGTAGATAGTAGAGGAGATTTCAGCATGAGAACCTGTGAGATGGCAGAGAGTAGAAGTGGGAGGGGCTTCCTACCCAGCCCTGCAATTAGGCATGCATGTAACTGTAGGAAGGCTGGCTCTAGAAAAGGATGAGATAGAAGTTGTATTGTATGTGGGAGATTCTAGTGTATGTCTATTGTTGAGCTCCCATGTTCACTGAGTCTATCACTACCGGGCAGTTTCCTCACTGGTTTCCCTGCATCCCCTTATCCAACCAAAACCAGTTCAATAGATTCACATTATGCTTGGTACAGAGATAGAGGCCTTAATGTGGCTTTATAAGACCTGATATAGTGTGACCCAGGCCATCCCTACACTGCTCCCATGATCTTAGCATTCTAGCCTTTCTGCCCTCTTTTAGTTCCCATTCTGCCAACGGTCTCAGGACTTCTCCTACAATTTGCCTCTACATGGAAGGTTCTCACCTGGTTAACATCCATCAGATCAGACCCAAATATTCCTTCTTCAGGAAACTTCCATGAGACACTCAGATTAGTCCAGATCTCAATAGACTCTATAACCTTCATTCATAACAAATCATTATTGCTGCAATTTTATTTTTATTGGTATAATTATTTGATTAATATCTAGCTTCATGAGACTATAGCTCCGTGAGGACAAGGAATTGTTTTAGTTTTCACCTCACTTATCAGCTAGTTCAGTATTTGACATCCTCTAGCTCGGTGCTCAATAAATAACTGTTGAATGAAATGTCTTTGCCATCTAATGGCAACATGTGACTAGTTCAATGAATATTAATTAAAATTAAATTAAAATTTGATTTCTCAGTCACACAAGCCACATGTCATGTACTGGACAGCCATAGGTGGCTACCTCTAGATAGTACAATGCGGTTCTAGAACATTTCCTTAGTCACAGAAAGCTCTGTTGGACAATGCTATTCAAGATGTTTGCATCTTGTTCATGTCTAATATGGTCAATGGTTAGATTTTTCTCTTTAAAAAAATTTCATCCAGGCACAATGGCTCATGCCTATAATCCTAGCACTTTGGTAGGCCAAGGCACATGGATTAACTGAGGTCAGGAGTTCGAAACAAGCCTGGCCAACATAGCAAAACCCTGTGTCTACTAAAAACTCCAAAAAAATTAGCTGGGCATGGTGGCAGGTGCCTGTAATCCCAGCTACTTGGGAGGCTGAGGCAGTAGAATCGCTTGAAGTCAGGAGGTGGAGTTTGCAGTGAGCCCAGATGGTGCTATTGCACTCCAGCCTGGGTGACAAGAGTGAAACTCCATGAAAAAAAAAAATCTCAAGAGATACTGTCTGACTTGGCCTGAGGACCCCTGGGGAGTCTGTTCTGTAAACAGAAGAAATCTGAAAATAAACCAGCAGAAGATTCTAGACAAATTTTTCACTCACTCATTTTCATTCAAGAGATAGTTAAGGAATGTCTGCTATATATAGCCCTGGTCACACATAAGGAGCAGTCTTACTGAATTTTTCAATTTTCTCTTTAGCGCAGCAATATCACTTGTTGATGAAGAATGTAGACTTTGAAAGCTCATTTGGAGGTTCTAGCAGGGGAGCACAGCTACTCGTATACCCTTTACTGGAAGACTGGCCCTTCTCTATTGGGGATGGTCGTCCTCTTCAACCGAGAATGCAGCTTTGGGAGGGATACACATGGAGTGTTGAGGGAGGAAGGGGACACCTGCCTAGCCAGCCAGATCAGCTGGATCAAACCTGGTGATCAATGGGTGGCAGATGTCACAGCCAGATCTCCCTCACATCCAAGAACGTAGACTTTGAAATTAGGCAGACTGATTGGTTCAAATGTTGACTATGCTGTTCACTAGTGTGTGTGTGATTCTGGGCAAGGTATTGAACTTCTCGAGCTTTAATGTCTTCCTATAAAAAAACGAATAAAAAGATTATTGTGAGAAATAAATGAGATAAATATGAGATATTTTGATTCGTAGTAACTTTAGTATGATTCTTGATAATTGTTTGGAATTGGTGTTAGCATTCTACTTTGCTGCATCTTTTCTCTTCAAACTCTCATCAACTATACTATACTGACATTTTCATTTCCAAAATAAAGCAGGCTGCCTGGCTCCTGGGTTGCCATTAAGTTTCAGTGGATAGCATCAAGATGGACTTTCTCAAGTCTATGAGGGTATTTTTGGCCACCTATTCCCTTGCCTCAATTTTCTCATCTGCAAAATGAAAACAGAGCTACTGTGAAATTCCAGAAAGGTATGGAAGGTTTGCTTGGCTTTTAACTGTAAGTAACGGCCATTTAATTGTGTGCTCACTTCAGATGCAGGGAAAACCCAAGAGGATACAGGGAGTCACTCTTCATGAGAGGTCACTGAGGCCTTCTGGGTAACATGTTGGGCTGAGAGCTGCATTTAGGCTCTCAGTCATACATTGAGATGGAAATTCTCATTCAACCTTTGAGTTTTTATGAAGCACCATGTGGGAGGCCCTCTGCTAGAAACTGACTTTCAGAAGTAAAGAAGACATGGGCCCTATCTTTAAGGAGGTCACAGTTTAATGAGGGAGGAGGGTGATGAGAGAATTCTTCCTGGAGGATGTTCCACTAACTAACTTAGGGGTAGAAGGGAAAAAACAGGCAGAGAAGAGAAGGAGTGCTGTTTAAGAAGCAAGGGCTCCATACATTTATGCAGGGAGGTGAGAGAGAGAGAAAGGAGGCTGGGGAGGCGGGTAGAGAGACTGGGGGAGAGTTGGAGGGTAGAAGAAGGCAGATGGCAGTAGAAAACAGGGCTATATAGGTAGGAAAGGATTAAGGTATGGAAAACTTTTAAGCCAAACAAAGGAGGTTGGACTGAGGGCCATGGAGAGCCACTGAAAGATTTTAGTAGTGAGTGACATAGTCAAATAAGCATTTCAGAAAGACGACTCTTACTTGCATAGAGTCTATTGAAATTGGACAAGAATAGAGATGGGGAGAAATGAAGGGAGGCTGATGTATTGATCCCAGTAAGAAATGATGTTGGCTTAAGCTACAGTGACAACAGGAAAAGGCACAGAATTCAGGGATATTAACAGGCAGTGTGGGCAAGTTTTATTAATCAATTGTATAAGATTGGTAAAGGAGCTGGATCAATAGTTATACCTAGGTTTCTGGCTTGGGCAAAATGTGCTGATAGCTTTCCATCAATTAGAAATTCGGAAGGAGGAGGAGGAAAGAGAATGAGTTAAGCTTTGCATTTAAGTGTGAGGAACGCAGAGTTTGGGACTGGGGAAGGTGAGCAGAAGTGTTCATGAGGCAGCCAGGTGGAAATGTGTGTGCAGCAGACAGCAGTACTCACTTGTGGATGAGAAGAGGGAGCAGGCTGCCATCAGCATCAGGTGGTGGCTGCAACCACATGCATATTGCAATGAATTCATTTGTTAAAATGAAGTTTAGACCAATTGAATGACTAATTAAAGGAAAGAAGGAAGTCACCCAGGGAGCAAGCAGAGGGAAGAGGGAACAGGGCTTAGGATGGGAACTGTATTCTGTCTTAGCAACCATAAACATCACCTTGTGAAGACTATTCAGCTTGGTTGTATCAGACTGAAGATGGAAAAACACTTGGTAAGCTACAGACATTATGCAATTCAACTCTCTAAAGACTGGCAGATTTTTAAAAATGCTATGTTTTGCTATCTTTGCAGCCAAGTTGAGTTGTAGCATGTTGAGTCTCAGCGATTGTATAATCTGATGGTCAAACAACTAAAACTGGTAAAACAAAACAAAACAGAACAGGCGGGTTTCCTGACTCAGTCATGACATGGATACAAACATGGCCACAAAAAGTGAAAGCAACTGCCTCAGAAGTGCTGACCTACTCCACGGCTGGGCCTGTTCTGCTCAGATTTGGAGACCCTTAATCCTAAAATATTTGCTGTCTTCTGAATAGTTCTTGGCAAGATGCTCAGAAGCAGTGCAAAATTTCAGTGTAAAATGTGATCTATTTCTCAGTTTTGTATTTGAGAAGCGACACTTGCATATAGGCTGCTACATGTCTCTGCTCACCCTGCGTAGTCCTAATCTTTATCTCCCTTCCACTTCCCAAATGCCAGGCTGGTGTCAGAATGGATAGAGGATTAGCAGGAAAATTCTCTCTTGTCAGCCCTGTTCCAACAACACCACAGAACTATTGCATATTCTACCTTTACTGCAGGCTGAGTGAGCTACTCTTCCTGTGAATAGGACTTAAGTGCATGGCGGGAGTCTAAATTATGAAATGGTAACCATCACTGTGTCTCAGAGAGAAGAATTCAGTCTTAAATGCCGGGGCCAGAAGTCACACTTGGAGTTTCCAATTGTTCTGTTTTTCAGCCCCCCCAAAGCCTGCAGGTTTTATAAGGAGCTCTCTCCAAAAGCAAACTATACTAGTATTTTTGTTTTTTTTTTTTTTTTTACTTTAAACAAGAATGTTCTTCGGTTACTCAAAAGCACATGAAAGGCAAGAGGGGAAAAAAATGGATTGGTGCTTCAGTGGGTTTTCCATGCTTGTTTTCTGACACCGTGAATTTAATGCATGTCCAGGTGTCTGCATAAATCAGAGTAGCTAGTATAGTCTGAGCTCTGAGTTTTGTTTTGTTTTTTGCAGTTTTAAGGAACTCCAAAAAAGGAACTTAGCTGTGTTATCGCCTATAAATCCAGGCACTGCTGAGAAGAGTTTTACTTCTATGAGGGTCTGGGGATCCTCTTTGGAGGGATCAGTTACTCAGTAATTAAGAAATCAGTAACTCAACAAACCAGTTGATGGGTGTGTCTCATTTTGTCCAAACCATGGAGAATAAAAATCACATCTTAGTGTCACAGGAAGTGGGAAGGAACTCTTCTTAAAAGAATAAAGTCAGGGCTGGGTGCGGTGGCTCACACCTGTAATCCCAGCATTTTGGGAGGCTGAGGTGGGTGGATCATCTGACGTCAGGAGTTTGAGACCAGCCTGGCCAACATGGTGAAACCCTGTCTCTACTAAAAATACAAAAATCAGCCAGGTGTGAGGGTGGGTGCCTGTAATTTCAACTACTTGGGAGGCTGAGGCAGGAGAATCACTTGAACCCTGGAGGCAGAGGTTGCAGTGAGCGGAGATTGCGCCACTGCACTCCACCTCAAAAAAAAAAAAAAAAAAAAAAAAGAAGAAGAACAAGAAGAAGATCAAGGTGCACATCTTGGTCCAAAAGTAACAACACTGAAGAACAATTATTGTGTCTTTTTATATGATAGGTCCTGTACTAGTGTTTTATAAACTATGATGCAGTTATGATTACTCTGCCTATTTTACAGAAGAGGAAGATGAGGCACAGGGAGATTATTTCCCTTGCTCAGGTTCACTCAATCAGTGGAAAAGGGGCTTGAACCCAGGTCCATCTGACTCCATGCCTGGGCTCCTATCCACTAAGTATACTAGAAAAGAGAAGAGTTATGTGGAATAGAGCATGATTCCATACTTTTTAAATGTGTTGAACTCCCACATTAGTGAAAGGGTTCCAGGATGCACTTCTAGGGTAGTCTGAATGACCTGAAGACAAGATCATATAA
This sequence comes from Trachypithecus francoisi, assembly GCF_009764315.1. NCBI lineage: Eukaryota > Metazoa > Chordata > Mammalia > Primates > Cercopithecidae > Trachypithecus > Trachypithecus francoisi. The sequence goes on from NW_022681461.1 coordinate 79,468,270, forward strand.
ATAGATTCTACTACATTAGGGTTGGCAAGGAAACTAATCACAAGTCTGCTCTGTGGTCTAAGTCTTGAGTACAATACACACAAGGAGAAATATTCTGTTCCCGAAACACGCATTTCTATCCTTGCTCTAGTGTGGTGATTATGAAGGAGAACAGGGCAGTGGCTAGACCTCTGTCAACACTGACGATATCAAATAGCATAACAGGAACTGCAGGAATAAAAAGCCCAGGCCCCACATTCAGTGTGACTCTGGAGAGTCACCACAAGGGAGCCAGGAGTTCAGTCATGATTGTTCCTGAGTCAGTGCAGGAATCCTGAAATAAGTAGGAACTAATGACTTCAGTGGGGCGGGAGCACCTGCGTTTTTGCTCAAGGAGATTTTCCCATTGCTTGCTGTGGACTGTCCAGATTGCCTTTGACATTCCTTGAACGTACCAGTCTGTTTCCGCCTCATGACCTTGTTGCAACTCTTCCCAGAACTTCACCTGAAAGGATCCTTTGTGGCCTCCAGGTCATAGTTTTGATGTCATCCCTTTAGAGAGGCACTGTCTAATCAAATCAACAGCCTTTTCCCAGTGCTCATGTCCCAGTCACTCTTGGTCACATAACCCTGATTTATATTTCCACAGCACTTAAATTATCTTGTTCCATTTATTTGTTTCCATATGTTTACTATCTCTCCCCTTTCACTGGCATGTAGGCGCCATTGTTTCAGACACCTCGTTTGTTTTGCTCAGCGTCATATACCCCAGTGCTCATAACAGTCCCTCCTTTAATAAATGCTCAATAAACACTTCTTGAATGAATGGATGGATAAATGAATCAATGAATGGAAAAAGACTGTGTCGTTGTTATTATTATGATCATATTGTGCTACCAAGCCCTCAGTGACTGGAGGAAACGTGTGGTCCTAGAGGTCTAAGATCCAGACAATCCACTCAGTAACTGATTGAGAGGAGAAAAATAATAATCAGGGAGAGAGCATACCTTCTGTAGGCTGAGGCCATTGCACATGCTAAATCATGTAACTACTGCAGATGAGGAAGTGTAGGCATAGCTACATAGCTGAGAAGTATAGAGAGCAGAGACGTGCACTGGAATCTCTGACTCTAATTTTTTTTCATTGCAAATGGAAGGCTGGGGATGAGGGCCAAGTACAGTTTTAAGTATTTCAACATTGTCCATATTGTACAAATTGTTCATAGAAAATTTTGGTAACTTGTGTAAAGTTACTTAGCTAAGAAGTAACAGGGGAACTTCAAAATCTATGTTGCTAATCGCTAGGATATAGAATCATCTTCCAGAAGAGATGACAAGGAAAGTTTTCAGAGGAGGCAGCAGAGAATCTGGGACTATCAGGATGGGGATTCTGGGAAGGACACTCCAACATTCCAAGCTAAGGATACTGCCTGAGCTAAAGCCTGTTGTGTTCTCTCTTCCTGCTGCCTGACATTCTTACTGATCTGCCTGAAATCCATATATTTTTGGAAATGTTGCTGCCTCTGATTTCTGGATAAATGACACAGCCAAGACTGGAGTAAACAGGATTCATGAAGGCCATTGCTTCTCCTTGAGCCATTTTATCTGCGCTGTCTGTGAACCAGACTCATGGGGTCCTAAGTGCATGGCCAGGTGGTCCAGCCTGGAGGTTCTGCCCTGTGAAAGGTGCAGGTATGTCTTCTAAGTGGGAAGTGGTTATAGCACCCATTTGTGTTTCATCTGTAACAATTAAATAGCCTCACAGCAGCCCCTGAGTTGCTGATGGGCTCACACCCCATTGCCATGTAATCACATCTAATCCCATTGAGCTCTGCTCAAAATAGCCATAATTGGTGGTTTTATCCAAATCAATAAAGACAGCTTCTACATATTGATTATCATCCAGGGTATAAAATCATCATCAGTTACCTGGAAAAGAGAAGCAGCCTGCCAAGGGAAAAGGTCAGATATTCCATCTGAACAGAGGAGGGAAGGGGGAGGCGGAACCAGTGAGTTTTAAGGTAATAGTATCAAATTACCTGAAAATGCACACAGTATACTCTTGTAATTTGCAACAACAGAGAGCCCAGAAATAGGTCAATCATTTAAGTGAGTCTTCAAGTTTTCTCTCAGTGATGTGCTGAGCTAGCTTGCATGAGCAGTCTTAAAGGGGCTGGAGCCAAGCTAGAGAGAGCGAGAGAGCCACAGGGCTCACAATAATGGTACAATTTCAGTCAAAGAGATGGCTCAAGCCTATTTCTTTTATCCAATTAATGATCAACAGAGATTCTCAGCCACTGTCATGAGTGATTATGGGAAAAGACAAAGGAGGGGGGTGAAGAGACCTTTCCATTTGAGCACCCAGGATATGGAGAGTGGGAGGAACTCACCTCCAAAATGATTGCAAGGCATTTTCCACAATAGCAATGGAATACGGAGACTGCCCAGTTCTAAAGTTTATACTTCTAATTGCAGAATTAAAAATGAACACGCTGTTTACTTATTGCAAGATGGAACTCATTATCCCAGTCTTCTTTCTAGCAAATATTAAAACAAAAATTGCACAAAATCATCCAACATCATTAATGGAAGACACAATGAAAAAAAGACAATTCACTCACAATATTGCTACTTCAACACATTAAAACTGGTCTTGGGCAATTCCTGAGTCCAGTTTTCTCTTCTGTTAAACGGTATGACCACAAGATTATTAGAATTTGACTTTTAAAAATTCATTTATGAATGTCCTCTTAAAGTCCTTGCCTAAATGACTAAATCATTTCCATATAGCTATGATTATTATAGAAATATAAGTGGCTATCACCTTTATCTTTTCCCCTTTTAGTTCTTCCTTCATAAATATGCCATTTTAAGAGCTGCATACAATTCTATTAAGTGAATATTTACTTAATCTCCTGTTGTGAGGTATCATCTTCTATGATAGATAATATTCCAAAGAATGTCTATGGCACAAAATTTACTCTTTCTTTTGGATTATTTTCTCAATGTAATGTGGAGAAGTGGGGTATTTATGTCAAGGGTATTGTGATATCACAACCAAGGAATTAGAAAGGCTTAACCTGCCAGAAAAAATCTTACCAATGATTTTACTAGAAGGAAAACAGTCAAACCCAAAGGTAGTTTGTAATGCAAGAATATTAGGTAGAAAAATCAGTACAAATTCCATTTTACAGATGAAGAAATTTGAGAATTTGGAGAGACCATTTAAGAACACACAAATATTAATATAACAGTCAAGAAGTAGACACAGCCTTCGCTTACCACAGGTGTTTGTTGAGGAAAAGTAGGCTTATCAGCTCTTTTCTTGTGTTCTGGGCTGGACGGCTGCACTGGGACAGTGGAAAGAAACCAAGATGCTGAGGGTAGGGAACATGGTTATGTAGCTTGACAGAATAGAATCTGCAAATGGCTGACTCTACTAGTAAATATCAATTGTGACATGCCCATTATTGATAGCTAGGTTTTCATGCCTCAAAGTGGAGGATTCCAGTCCTCTCATTTTGTGTGATGATTGAATAGGGTCTCTGCCAGGTAAAGATTTTTTTACTTCCATGTACTTCTCTGTTTTCTTTCATGGAGGTGAAAAGAGAGGGTGGATAAGCTTTACCTGTTTTATCTAACTTAATTAATGTAATTATAACTTTGAATGAGCTCCTTGGGGAGATTTGGTTTATGAATAATGACTATATTTTTAACGCATTGCATTACTCCAAATAAAAACATAAAATCAGCAAAATAAATGAACAAAATAAAATGAGATCACCAAAGGCTTTTTTTTTTTTTTTTTTTTTTTTTGGTTGTCACTCTTCAAAGTCATGGATTTGATTGTATTTGTTTTCATAAACTAATGTATTCCTAGATGATAATATTCAGTATGAACCTAGAAAGTCCATAGTCTTCCAAATATGTGGGTTACCAAGACATAGGACAAAGCCAAAGCTGGTGGATTACTGCTACTAAGCCTAGAGTTTTATCATTAGTCCCGACTTCATCTCACTATATCCATTTTCTCTGGAACATGGATCTATTACTGTGACTTCAGTTATATTCTCTATATAGATGAGTACAGTATCCATATCTCCAGCCAAAACCTCTCTCAAGTTTCAGAATGGTAGAGATGGCCATCTACCTGCTATCTCCCATGGGATATTTCTTGAACACTTGCAACTCAACTCAACTTTTATCTTCCTCTGTATTTTATCCTCTACTGCATCCCACCTCTCAATGCATTCTAACTGGATTCTCTTCTATCTTTGAAGTTTCCAGGGATGGCTCTATCATCCAACCAATCATGGGATTTATCATCCAGCCAAACACGAGATTTATCTTTTCCTCCTTAACTTCTCTTATGTCTCTTGTTTAATCAGCCATCAAATTTATTTGCTTTTATTTCTGAAGTATTACTGTGATTCACCCCCCTCCTCTCAATCTCTGTAATATCTGTGCTGGTTTATTCATCATCTCAGGCCTGGGCCAGGACAACAACTTCTTCAATGGCCCCCATTTCCAGTCTTGACTCTCTTCAATCTGTCTTTACTTTGCTACCAAAACTAACAATATTCTAATAAACAAATGTGGCCATGTCATTTCCTTTCTTGGGACTTTTCAATGGTTTAACATGATGTGTTAGGAAGTCAGTAAATGTGTGTGTGTGTGTGTGTGTGTGTGTGTGTATAAAATGAACGAGTGAGTATAAGATACTGACCACACTCCTTGGCTCACAAGGCCCTTTATAATATGTCTCTGCTTACATTTCTACTCATACTTTCTATAATTTCTAACTTACTAATTTATATACTAATAATTCAATAAACACATCATATTATGTCACTTCTGTGGACAGTCCTGGAAAGCTCTTCCTCATTTTCTTCATTTGGATAACTTTTAAGCTTTTTGGGAGGCTCACTTTATGTGTCAATTTCTGTGTCTCATCCATTCTAATTTATTTATCTAACACATCTAATTATCTACACTATGCCAAAAACTGTTAGGCACTAGGAACAAAATGGCAAATTAGGGGATCTTTGCCCTAAAGGATAGGTAGAGAGACAGACATGGAAACCAACAGATATTATTCACTGAAAGAAAGGTTATAATAGAAGAAGAATACAAGAAAATGATGAACAAGATGAAAAGAAAATACAAGATTTTAATTATTCAAATCTACCTGTGGCACTTAGGAGCTGGGAGGAAAATAATCTCAAGCAAATGAACCAATGTGTATAAAAACAAGAAGGTATGAAAGAAGCTGGATGGGTGATGTTATGACTTAAACCGTGCCCCTCCAACATTCATATGGTGGACTTTTAATCCCCAGTACCTCAGAATGTGACCTTATTTGAAGATAGGGTCCTCACAGAGGCAATCAATTTAAAATGAAGTTATTAGGGTAGACCCTCATCCAATGCAAATAGTGTTATTCTCAGAGAGACCAGTTCTTTTTGTTGAAGACTAATAGAAGACAAGTAAAGACAATTAAGCAATTGAGAGTTGAGTTTTAGCAAATTCATTCTGATGGCTGGATAGAGGATAGATCAGAGGTAGGGAAGTGGAGAGGCTGGTTGAACACCATGAGGCTGTGGCAAATCCTTCAGAAGAGAGAGGTGGAAAGCTTGGCCCAACTCAGTGGCAGGGTGGTTAGAGAAGATGAAGCAGATATGGAAAATATTTATGAAGGAAAATTGGCAGCAGTTGGTGACATGACTGGATGTGTGAGTGAATGGCACTGGCAAATTGCTTTCATTGCATTTATCCTTGTATTATGAGCAACTAACTGAGCCTATGCCCGAAAGTACAAAGAGAGAAGACACAAACCAAAGAAAAAACTGAGGTAGATAATGACAGATTTCCTCCCAATGTATCTCCAGCCTTGATTCAGACCTTGTGGCACAGTCCAGACAATTGTAAGTCCTATTCCTAATGGTTCAATATTAAAAAACAGTGGGGACTTATTAAAATTGGTTATGTATAAAGCCCACAAACAAATAAAAGGAAACTGTTAAAAGAAGTCACCAAGAGAATAATAATAGAAGAAACAAACAAAACATCAGGGGGCTTCCCTTCTTCTGGAGACTGCACAGAAACTGTGATAGGTTAATGTCTGTGTCAACCTGACTGGACCATGGGATGCACAGATGTCTGCCCGAGCAATATTTCTAAGTGTATCTGTCTGTGAGGGAGTTTCTACCAGAGGTTAGCATTCGAATTGGTGGACTGAGTGAAGTGGATTGCCCTCTCCAGTGTGGCTTGGAATCATACCATTCATTAAGGATCTGAATAGAACAAAAATATAAAGGAAGAGAGGATTTGCCCTCTCTGCCTGTCTGCTTGAACTGGAGCATCAGTCTTCTCCCTGCCTTGGTGATCCTGTCTCAGGCCTTCAAACCCAGATGGGAATTTATACCATCTTCTCTCCAGCTCTTAGGCCTGCAAATTACACCACCAACTTTCCTGGTTTTTCAGTTCACAGTGGGCAGATCATGGGACTACCTGGCCTATGTCATCAATGAATGTTTGCCAATACTTTGTGATCTTTCTCTCTCTCTCGCTACACACACACACACACACACACACACACACACACACACACAGAGAGAGAGAGAGAGAGAGAGAGAGAGAGATTCTCTTGGTTCTGTTTCTCTGGAGAACCCTGACTAACGCAAATACTCTTTCTTCGTTCCTGCCTCCCTCCTTGCATTCCTCCTTTTCCTCTTTTCTCCCTTCAGCAAATAGTTACTGAGCTCGAACTTTATGCTAGGTGCTACATTAAATGTCAGAGGTATGTAGATATAAAATAAACAGATAAAAAAGCAAAAATTTTATGAGGACCTTATGATTTAGTGGACGAAGGATGTGTAAACAAGGAATCATAGTGTTATGTAGTAAGAGTTGTAGGCACTCAGAGCTTATTGACAATGCCTTGCTCTGCTTGAGGGAACTAGGAGAGATTTCTCAGAAGCTGTGATTCTTGAGCTGGGTCTTGGAAAAGGTAAGGAGAGGCTCAAAGGCTTGGGAGTGATATCTTCGGGGAAATGCAAACAGTTGTCTGACTACTGAATTAGGCCATCTCAGGGCAGACAGAAACCAAGTGAGGAGGTTGGAAGGGTGGTCTAGAGGCCTGATCTTGTAAGCCTGACATCTTTTCATTGATATTACTAGTTTGGTCCATGAAACAAACAAACTTTTGATTTCACAAACAGAAAGTATTTTCCAGACTCTCTTTTCTCAAATATGCAGGCTTCAAAAATAATAATAATAATAAGTTAAAGAAATGAATCTAAACTCAGAGAGCTTCACTTGGGTCCTACTACTGTGGTAAACTAAACAAACTTCTCTAAGGATCTGGGCTTCAGCTTCTTTGTGAGACACTGTTACTTAGGGCAAAGGCTGTAGAATTTGGATACAAGTTAGCACTCAGTGACTTACTGGCCAAACCACCCAGGATTAGTTGCTTTGTTTCCCTGAGTCTTCTTTTGTTTCCTGGGCAGCACTTACACTCCAGCCCTCAGTTTAACTTCCTTCAGGAAAGCTACAGTCACCACTGCTTCTGCTGGGCCTAGGAGGTTAGCAGTAAAATGCACATGTATAATGAGTGAGAGAGGGAAAGCAACTGTCTCTAGTCTTTTTGGGTTGGGCACAAGAGCCACCAGCCAGAACTGGCACAAAAGGTTTGGGGAATCAGAGCATGGCTACATCAGCACCTTGAGTGAAGTAAATAATTCAGCTAAATGAAAGTACTCCAGTTGGTAGTTTTTGACTGCAGCAGAGCCATCTAGTCAAAAAGCATAATCCCAGGGTATGACAAATCACAAACAATCACAGGACACTGGTACATGGAGGAAGCTTATAGGCTATTGATTCAAACTCCTTCATTGTACAGAGGAGAAAACCAAGAGTCTAGGAAAGCTCAGCTAACCAAGTATTATTAGGCATTCCATTACTCTTTTATTAGGAGAAATCTGGTATTACGAAAAACTCAATTCACCTGAGCAACTGGTTTGGTCCTTATCTTTTGGGTGTGGAAAACCTGATTATAGATTGAGTTGCCAGATAAAAGACAGGACATCCAGATAAAGCTAAATTTTTGACAGACACTAATTTTTTTTTTTATTATAAATGTATCCTTAATACAGCATAAATATAGAATACTAAAATTATTCATTTTAATCAGAAATTCAAATTTAACTTGGCTTTCTGTTATTATTTTTCTATATCTGGCAACCCTAGGCAAATGTATCATCATTGTTTTCTAACAGTACTTTATGGTATGCACTTGGCTTTATCTTGTTTGTTTATTTTCCATTCACTCTTTTCTTCATTAAAAAAATCTAGTTGTTACAAGTATCTCAGTAAGCAACATCAAAAACTTTGCTTGGATATTAACTTAAAAAACAGCCACATCATGGGGTACTAATTAAGGGCTGTACTTTGTACTCAGTCCTGAAGATGTAAATATAAGTAATACCTTCTGTCCAATCTCAAAGAGCCCTACTCAAGGCGGGGTCAGGGGAAAGACCGTTGTTTATACAAGTAATCAAAATGCAGAGAGACAAATTATGAGGTCCAAGGTCACACAGCTAGTTGGTGTCAGAACCAAGCTGTGTTTCCTTACATTGCATTCCACGTAGTGGGCTAGTTCACAAGAAGTTTATTATCCATATCTACCTAAATACCTATGGGACAGTTCAGTAGACACTGATCATTTGGCCTTCTCAGCACCCATCATTTTTCTAGGAGTAGCATCCCTTTATAGAGGCAATTGCTCCTTCTCTTCCTCAAACTTTTCAATATTAATAGGATCTTCCGATCAGCGTACTTCTTCTCCATGACCTCAGATGTTTGATTCAGGGTGTGGACATGTGACTCAAGCCAGAGCAAAGTCCTTCCCCAAGAATTCCCAAATTGGAACAAGAGAAAAGGCAGTCCCTCTCTGGTGGCAAAGATGGAGATGAAAACGTAAGCAATAGCCATATACCTTGTGGTGTGGAGGAAGCCAGGCTGAGCACATAAAGTTAATAAACATAGAGTAGCAGAGACACTTGCAGCATTCATGTCTTTAATTTCAGCTGTTCTCAAAGCTATGCTGCAAGTCTGCTCGATCCTTCTAGCCGAAAATAATTTTAGTCATGTTTTTGTCTCTTGCAACCGAAAAGGTTATGGCTAATAGAGATAATTTGAGCTGAATTACTATTGGCATTTCTCCAACGGGTTTTCAGAATAATGTGCTACAGCACAGTTTACACAAAGCTCGTTCTGTCTCTATACAATGCAGAAAAGCTCCTGTTGTTTTAAAGGTACTGCTAAACCAGTATTTTCCCAGTCAGCTTCCAAGACACCCTCAAGATGCTTTCACTTATGACAGATTTGTGTCTAGCAAGATCAAGCAGCACCATGGTGGGTTAATGCTAAATAGTCAAGCTGACTTCAAAATCTCCAAACTAGCGGCATGCTGCTGTTATCATTGCTCCCATTTTAAAGATGGGGAAATTAAAACCTGGAGAGGCAAAGGAGGTTGTTCAAGTTCATACATACTTGGCTAAGTTTATTCTAGAACCTATGTCTCTTGTCACTTAGACTATTGCTTATTCCACTATAGTCCCTCTTAAAAGCTTTAGGATATTCAATCTGGAAAAAAAACAACATTGATTATGACAACATAAAAACAGCAAACATTTCTCAGGCTTTATGATAACGTATTAAAATTTATCAGTCATTTTGGGGAGGAAGCCTTAAGAAAGTTGTTAGACATAATATATACTTGAGCATCCTCGTTTTGGCTGTACATCACAATTCCTTGTGAAGCCTTTTAAAATAAAGATTTTTGAGTCACCTCCATTCCCACAGAAACCAACTGAGGAAGAATGTTTGGGAGATGGGTACTAGGTTTTCATATATTTAAAGAACTCCAAGGATGATTTGGATTGAACTGGTCTAAGGACTAGCATTTAGGATCAGTAATATAGATATTTTTTTTGAGAGGGGGGTTCTATATCCTCAGTGTTTAATTAACAACATTTAGAGAAAAATGTTTCTTGGTTGGATTGATATAATCATTTATACAACCAATGTAGACATACAATTTTAGCAATGTTATACCTCATTCATTCAACCGATACTTACTAATTCCCTACAAGTTGCTGGGTTCTGCACCAGCCACTTGAACTCAAAGATGAGTCAGATGGAAACCTTGCCATCAAGAAGCGTTGAAGGACAGATAATAGATGAGTATACATGATATTTAAATGAGATGGTGATGTCAGTGTACCATGGGTGGGTGTTCCAGGGAAGAAGCTGGTGAGAATCAGGGAGAGTTTCTTGGGAGAGTATTTTAACTGGGTCCTGAAGGGCAGGTAGTATTTGGATGTGCAGATGAGAGGAAGATCAATTCAGACAGAGGAAACAGCGTGAGCCAAGAATAGGAGCAGGGAAAGAATAGTAGTAATCAGAATAATGATAACTATAATAACAATAAAGGCAGCAAGCAATTATTGAGCACTTGCCATATATGCCAATTACTGTTATAAGTGCTTTGTGTGGGCATCTCATTCAATCCTCACAATAAAGCAATGAAGTAGGTGCAATGAACTATTATACCTCATTATACAGATGAGAAAACTGAGTTACAGATAGGTTTAGTAATTTGCCTAAGGTCAGGTACAAAATAAAGTAGGTGGGGGAAGGATTTCTATTTTGTTCAATAAGTTTTTGGGGAATGAGTGGATATTTTAATCCAATACCGTCATTTCAAAGATGTGGAAACTAAGGTTCAGAAAGGTCAGGTTCACTCAACTGGTTGGTGGCAGTGGTAGAATAAGACTCATTTTAATGCATTTTCCATTAGGCTAAGCATGCAGTTTAAGACCAAGTGAGAGCAAAATCTTAGTATATCATTTTCTCTTAATCAAAAATTGTTTTGAGGAACTCTGATATCTTGAAAAGTAGCTAAACCCAGAGCTGATCTCTAACCAAGATACAGCTTTTAAATCAGGAGGACAAATCCCAAGGGAGAGGAAGTAAAGCATGATAGAGTGGAACTTGTTTTGGACAAGTCTTATCTATAAAATGTTCTCATCTATAAAGAGATGCAATTAGACAAGAAGATTCCTAAAGGTCCTTCTGTGTTGGCTATTCTGTCTGATCCTAGGCAGGGCTTGAAACTGAGATTATGTCTATATAAGTCTCTAAGTTTAATGGACTGAAATATAGCCAGCAATAAATAATCGTGCTCTAAGAAACCTACATCTGGAGGCCAGAAAGCAGCTGTTAGGTAAATGGAGAGGGTAGCATTGTTTGATTGAGTCTCTGTTCTTCACTTACTGTTTCAGATGATGCTAAAAAAGTCATCTGATGCATTTATGAAAACCTCCAGGACCTAATCAATTTCCTTCTTCCAAAAGATGGGACTTGGCAGGAGAGAGCATCATTTTCTGTGATGCTGCAAACTGAAGAAAAGACAGAGTTATCTTTGGTTGAGGCCACCTCGACACTTCTGCAAACTGAAGAAAAGACAGAGTTATCTTTGGTTGAGGCCACCTCGACACTTCTGGCTTATTGTCTATGGCTTTACCCTGGAGAGCATGCCCCATCTGACCTGAGCTGAAAGCATTCCCTACTTTAAGTAACAAGACAGGTTCATGTGTATTCCCTAGGTTGTGCTGCATTTTTTTAAGTAAAATAAATTTTAAAAATAAGAGTTGAGTGTTGTTTATAATTCATTTTGACTGATGCCATCGCATCTAATGCAATATTTAGCTGTTTTACCTGTTTAGAAGCCTGAGAAGAGCAGTGATCCTGGAAAACATTCTCCATCTATTGTAGAACAAGATGGATGGAGAACATTTTTTCCACACAGCAACAATGATTACACTTTAAATTTATATAGCACCTGTCTCTGGAGAGTCTCAGAGAGACTTTGAGAATATTTTTTTTCATTCCTCATTTTAAGAAGCCTGTAATGTCAGTTAAAGAGATCTCTTGTCACATGCAGAAAGTGAGGCACACAACTAGCCTCCAGATTTCTTGAAACTTCTCCAGTCTGTAGTTTTGTTGCTAAAGCCAAGGTTGCCCCTGGCCCAGGCACCAAAGAACAGCACTGATTTATCTAGTCCCTGAATTTTGAACACATTGGCTCTCTCTGGTGAATGCGAAGGCAAGAAAAGATCCTTGCTCTCAAGTTTGTTAAAATATCAGAGTCAATATTGAGCATAATTGGAGAAGAGATTTATAAATATGGAGAGGGGAAGTCTAGAGAGAAACCTGAAGTGTTAGATTGGAACTGGAGATAAAGGAGTAAACTCATAGCTTTGTTTTAAAATATATATATACACATAGATATAGAAATAGACATAGATGTGTATATATATGTATGTATATATATGCATGTGTGATAATGTATGTATATACATGCATATATTTCTTACTGCTGAAAGGACCTAAAAACAATGCCATTCCAGGAGCAATGTGCACACCCGGCTCCCATATCCTGCTTTCCAAATATAATTTTTTGCTAAAAGGAAACAAGGTCCCATGGAAAAAGGGTTGATTCCAAGGCTGAGGCAGGAAAAGTATAAGATGAGCTCGATACATTTTTGGCAACAGAAAGTAGGAAAATAGAAAAATGCTCAAAGAATATGGTAACAAGTCAAAGGAAATAAGAGTCAGATTTGTCCCAAATCTAGGACAATTTAACCATCAAAATAAATAACGATTGTAACATTTTATGCAACCACTCATTGCATAAAATAGAAATCCTTGAGTTCATACTGTAGGGAGAGAGAGAGAGAGAGAGAGAGAGAGAGAGAGAGAGAGAGAGAGAGCTTCCTTATAGTTCCAATAAAACTTTATTTACAAAAATAGGCATTGAGCTATATTTGGCCTATGGGCTGTAGTTTTCTGACCCTGAACTAAAGGAAGCCATTGAAGACTTTGACCCTACAATAACCTTGGGAAGATGCATCCAGCTACTGGATAGAAAATGGATTGCAGGGAATAGAATAAAAGTGGAAAGAAAAACTAGGAGGCTGTTGCAATGGTCCACATGTTTGCACCATGGAGAAACCAACACAGCTTGTATAAGACAAATATACCTGGGAATTTGGCCTCACAAACCTCAGCTGGCAAACAGCTGGGTCTGTCTGTCCTTAGCTCACCTTGATTCTCACCATCTTGCCAGTTTAGCCACCTCTGAAATCTCAGCTACCTCTGAAATCCTACGTCAGAGTTTGTAAATCATCTTGGGAGCCCAATTATTCCTTTTCTTTGCTCTACGGTGTTTTTGATTTCGAGAGCTAAGTCTATACTATTTGTATGAGAGGAAAAAATCAATAGAAAGAGAAAGTTTAATAAAAAAAATACATTCTCCATTGACTTTAATTAACTTGGCCTTAGGTTTACAACTCTGGCAAGCATGGAAAATGAAAAAAAAAAGAGAGAGAGAGAGAAAAAAAAATCTCATATCTTACCCTATAACACAAAGCTTTTTAAGAATAAAATCTCAAATTGAAATCTGAATGTATCAACAATTTATTTGCCAGCAACAAGTTGAAGAAAAAGGATAAAAAAGAAAAGAAAAGAAATTATCTTGTAGGATATGACAAAGAAGAGGCTGGCACTTTTAACTCCTGTGATAAATGGCCAAACACCAGAATGAGGCCAATGGTTTACTGATGTCATAGAACCCTTTACATGTTCTTCCAGAATCAAATGATCATCGTTTTGGTATCTTCTCCAATCTCACGACTTAAGATCCATAGTCTTTGAAACCTGTTGATATTCGCTAGTTTTAGCACTGATTCTTTCTGCCAGGAAACAAGGTTCTCTCTGGAGGAGGAATGGTCAGGAGGAATGACGTGGGGTTTTTGCCTCCTGGCAAGTGTCTGCAGAGAGAACCCATGAATACATGGATATTTCACAAAATTTCACACCCATGAGACTTTTCTGTCATTTGAAATGATGCAGGCTATTAGTAGACATATACAGTAGTATAGTATATAAGTACACATGCACACATGTGTACAGGATGCTACACATATTCCATAAATTCATGTGTGCACTCAATTGCACAATAGATACATGAGTGAACATCTATGAGCATAGATAGTTAAAGCATATATCTGCATAATCAAATAGATGGTGTCATGCAAATATAACACACTATATTTCTCTATACACTTACAACAGGCATTTATATGAAAATACATGTAAGTCTAAAAGTACATTTAAGAGTAGAACTACAAACATATCCAGGTATGTGTACCATACATACATACACAGCATCTATATATAATATTCATGTGAGTTACATGATCTGGTCCCCATCATCCCTGACTATTTCCCCTATGACTGTAATAATTCTCCCTCCATCATTATATTCCAGACTATTCCCTGCTGTCCCACAAATGTCAAGTACATTCTCACCTTAGAGTTTTTTGTACCCATCCCAGATCCACCAGACTACGGATCTTAAGTCATGACACTGGAGAAGACACCAAAGCCATGAGATATCATGAGGACTATTTTATCACTTCTTTTAAATGTCTGTTCAAATATTAGCTTCTCAATGAAATCTATATAACCACTCAATCATTCTATTTAAAATTGCAGCCCACTCATTCCAGCCCATGTGCTTATCTAAATTGCTTTATTCTAGCACTTATCACCTTATATCATATCGTATACTTATTTATTACGTTTACTTTCTATCATTACTCTCCCCCTCTTCCATCAACCCCCACCCCCCGCCAGCTGAAATGTAAACTCTAGGAGGGACAGGGCTATTTTTCTGGTTTGTTCATGAAACAAACTATATTTGTCCACTAATGTTCTAAGCAACTAGAACAGAGCTAGGTTCAGAAAACACTTGGTATATATATGTGTTGAATGAATGAATGAATTGATATACTCAGATATGAATAAAATGTAGATATATATGTTTGCTGAACCACGTCTATATATTATGAGTGGCAACATTTATTCCTATAAACATTCCTGTGGTTAAATGCAAGCATATATGTGTTCATATTCAAAGGAACTGAGACACATTGGTAAGGGGTGTGTGTGTGCATGTATGTGTTTGTGTATGGAAAGTATCTGCTCCTGTTGGATGTGCTCAGTAACTCACACTGGAATGTGAAAGGAGTGGGTCTGAGTGACTCCCTGGGCACCCTAGCTACAGTAAACTATCACTATAGTTCATAGAGAGATAAGTCTAAGGTAGCAAGAAGTTTTAGGGGAAAAAAATCTACATTGGACACTGGGAGATAGATTTTGGACGCAGAGAACTATGTTGGTTCCCAGAACTTCAGTGTCAGGAATGAACTCTGTTCTCTATTAAACTGGATAACAAACTAGTTCAGAATTTCAGCTTTGAAAGCTTTACTATAAGGTGAGGGAGAGGGACAAGATAGAATAGTTTTGATTTCTTTAGATCTGGGCTCAAACATACCTCTCTCTTTCAAGATTTTCATCAGGCTTGTCCTCGGGAATATGAACTAGACTTACAGGGAAGGTTTCAGGTCAGAAGCCATGACTTTTGGAGACTGGTGAAAACATAAAAAGTCACATATTTCTCTTCTCTGCTTTCCCCTGTTATTGACTGGATATTTGTGCCCCCTCAAAATTCATATGTTGGCTGGGCGCGGCGGCTCACACCTGTAATCCCAGCACTTTGGGCCAACATGGTGAAACCCCATCTCTACTAAAAATACACAAATTAACCAGATGTGGTAGCGGGCACCTGTAATCCCAGCTACTCAGGAGGCTGAGGCAGGAGAATCTCTTGAGCCTGGGAAGTGGAGGTTGCAGTGAGCCGAGATCGGGTCATTGCGCTTCGGTCTGGGCGATGAGAGTGAAACTCTGTCTCAAAAAAAAAAAAAATTCTTATGTTGAAACCTAATCCCTCATGTGATGGCATTTGGAGGTTGGGGCTTTGGAAGGTAATTATGTCATAAGGACCCTGCCTTCATGAACTTATAAAAGAGGTCTCAAGAGAGATCCCTCACCTCTTCCACCATGTGAAGACACAGCAAGAAGGCCCAGACCAGAAATCAAATCTGAAAGTGGCTTCATCTAGGACTTCCCAGACTCCAGAACTGTGAGAAATAAACCTGTTATTTATAAGCCTCCTAGTCTATGTTAGTTTGTTACAGCAGCCCAAATGAACTCACACATCTATCTTTTTCTTTCTTTTTTTTTTTTTTTTGATGGAGTCTCACTCTCATCATGCAGGCTGGAGTGCAGTGGCATAATCTCAGCTCACTGTAACCTCTGCCTCCTGGGTTCAAACAATTCTCCTCCCTCAGCCCCCTGAGTAGCTAGGATTACAGGTGCCCACCACAATACCCAGCTAATTTTTGTAATTTTAGTAGAGATGAGGTTTCACCACATTAGCCAGGTTGGTCTCGAACTCCTGACCTCAGGTGATCCACCCACCTCAGCCTCCCAAAGTGCTAGGATTACAGGCATGAGCCACTGTGCTGGGCCAAGACATCTTTCATCTGTGTGTGTGGTGTGTGTGTCTCTGTGTGTGTGTGTGTGTTATAAGGTAGGGAAATGTTTTAGAGATATTATAAAAAAGAAATCAAGTTCAGATCTGAGCTTCCACAAGCAGGTGGGTAGAGACAGCCCATTTTGAGACTCAGAACACCCTTAAGACTCCTGTGACTTCTTAGGGACCATAAGAAATGGAATTGTCCTATCTGGCTTTCTGACTGCCTTGTAACTTTTCTGTAGAGATAAGGTACATTTCCAAGTCCTAATTTCTTTCATATACCTTGCTCTCTGACCTAAAAAATATCTTTGAAACATTAATAAGACATAAATACGGTGGCCATGTAATTTATTGTCCAAACCAAGATGCTTCTGAGAGTAAAGGAGGTGTTATTACTAGTTATGTCTTTTCATCCTGTTTTTCCTTCCCCTCATCTTGCCTTTCATCTTTATTTATTTACATTATTGAGCACCTACTTTGTGCCAGCTACTGTATAGGTCCTCCCTAAGGCACACAATGAGCTGCAAAAATAACACTATTGACCCTCATGCAGCTTGCAAGTTAAGGAGAAAGTTGCAGACACATTCTTTTAACACATAGTTCTTGAGTATCTACTACATGTCTGGTGCTCTTTTAGACACTGAGTACCACTCAATGATCAAGATAAGTAAAGTTCCTGCACTCCCAAAACTTAGAGATGAAAATAAAAACTGTGTAGTTACCGACTATGATTAATTCTCTGAAAGAAAAGTATACAATGCTAGGAAGACCAAATAACACTCAGCCATAGAGTGGTGGTTTGGCATGACTATTCTGAGAAAATGATGTTTGAGTGCAGACGTGTGCAAGGGTTAACTAGATGAAGGGGAGTAGAAAGGGAGAGAGAGATTTTTTTCAGGTAGAAGGAACAGCATGTGCAAAGGCCCTGAGGCAGAAAGAAACATGTCATCTTCAAGGAGCCAGAAGACAGCAGTGTGAATGGCGCACAGGTGCAGGGTGGAGGTGTGTGGATGAAATGAGATGAGTCTAGAGGAGGCAGGGGACAGACCTCGTAGAAATTTTTAGGCCAGGAAAAGACCCTACTTTCCACTTTGGTTGCCCAGGGATGTGGCAGGTCCTGAGATAGTTCCTAGGGTACGACAGCAGGGAGGAGGCCAGCAAAGCAGCTGCACAGAGTGCTTAGGAAGATGATCTTGAGTGTAGCCTCACATGCAGTCTACTGCTTGATAAGACACAAAACAGTCAGATGTTTTCCTATGTGGTCACATGTGGAAAAGGAAGTGCAGTGAAAACTGGTGGGACAGAGGTCTGTGGTCATGATAAAAAGATGTGGGCTCAGATGAACTGGCATAGACCATGTCAGAGGGTACTGTTTATACTTACGCATTTATTTAGTTTTATTTGTCGAGTCTCTGTAATAAGCTAGAAATCTTGTCAGTCATTGAAGAATTAACCATTACCATAATAGATGCTATTTCTGCACCAAAGTAATTGCACGTTACTTGACAGACTAGGTCTATGCATCATATTTTAAGATGGACTGTGAAAACTAGAGTCCAGATCTGATAAATGTGATAAGATGTCTAGACATTAGAGCCCATGAAGAGAGTTGAAGATTAAAGGTCAACATGATAATTGTCTTCCTAAACTCCCTAGAAGAGAGTGCAGAAGTATTCTGCTTTATTTTAGGAGATGGGACTCGAAGTAGGGGAGCATTCTAAAGAGGTCTGTTCTGGTATGTAAAATAAGAATACTCTTTTCATAGATAGAAAAGTCTCGGGATGCAGTAAGGTCCCCATTCACAGGAAATGCTTAAAGTCTGACCCAGTGACCATCCATGATAGATACTATAATAGCAACTGCCCATAGGAAAAGAAGGTGGTCTGGAAATTTCATCTACTAAAGGACACAGACATACACATATAATGCAAAGAACGACATTCAATAGTGGGGAGCAGTGACGACAGATATTTAATAGTGCAAGATGGAAGGCTCAAGCTTCCTGGTTGTACTCTGGCTCACAGAGCCTTGCAGGTAGCAAGATGTCCTCTCAGGTTTGGGAACAGGAAAGTATTCTGACCGGATGTTCTGCCGCTCTATTAGCTCCTACTTGGCTGGTCAATGAGATGCGAATCTCTTGGATCTGACACCTTTCAACTACAAAATTCGCTAGTTTTAAGACTCAGATTTTACTAGCTAATGTTTAAGCAGTGGATTCTGCTCCTTAATGAAAGCCTGATGATAAAGTTCATTGGAGATTTTTGTTACATTTGGTACCATTCTTCATCATTCAAGCTACTTTGTGAAGGAAATATGTTCTGAAGTCACTTTGGGAAGACAAATTCTTCCATCCTTTTTAATGGAGATCTGGCAAGGAAAAGAATTGCCATTGTGAAAAGGATTTACTGTTTATGTGCAAATTTTAGACCCTTGGATGAGTGTAGCTATTTTTATAGTTATTGCCATTTGAGAAATGAGAAACCTGATGTTTAAAGAAGCCAGAGTTTTGCTCAATAATCTGCAGAAAGTGTTTGTATTCATCAGGGTAGACTGAATTATATGGCAGTAACAAACAACCCCAATGTCTTTGGGACACCAAATAATAAAAGTTTACTTCCCTCTTATGCTACTTGAATGTGGGATTGAGAGTCCCTGGGAGGTTGGCTCTGCATAATCATGTTCCGCACTCTGGGGCCCAAAGCTAACAGGGAAGCAAGAATTGGCATATTGGGTATCATAACAGCAAAAGAAAGAGGATGTATCTGCTCTTAAATCTGTCATTCAGACGTGACTCGCCTTACTGTGTTCACATGTCGTTGGTCAAACTTAGGCTGCAACCCAGGAGCGAGAACCATACTATCTGTGCACAGCCTTAGTGACTGCCATAGTGCTGGGGGGTGGGATTCCAACTCATTACCTCTGTCTCAGCAAATTCATGTCCTTCCCACTGAGTTCATTGCCTCTTCATGCTAAGTATCGAATCAGGACTGAAGTTGGCATAAGCAATTCAACTAGCTGGAAAACTCCTTCATGGCTTTCTTGACATTCATCTTTTCATCTTTTGGTTTCTTTTATTTTCCCAGAGCCCAGCCTTTTGGACATTAACATAAGTTAGTTTCCCCTTTCATGCGGCAGTGTGGTCTGGCAGGAAAACACTGGACGGGGCTCTTCTGAGAAGGTTTAACTATTAAAAACCTTGTTAGGTTTTCAAATGAATTGTTCAAAGATTTACCTGGAACACTAGTTCAAAGGAATGATAGTTATTCTCTCCACAGAGGAAACACATTCCATCTGCCGCTGAAACAACCTTCCAGCTCCACCAGCAGCTTGCTCACAAAACCCTGAAACATCGTCCCTTACTGTTCCCAAATGCCATTTTTGATCCCGTGGACCCTGTGTCTTCAAGAATCTCTAGTCTGGACTGCCTTACTTTGTGTTTTTAAAAAAATAATTTGAATTACTGCAGACAAGAGAATCCTAAAGTCTCTCATTCCTCCAGTCAATTAGTCCCAGTATTTATAGTAGCAATGGCAGTGGGAGAAACAGTGGCAGCTGAGAGAAATCAAACGTTTGCTAGGAACTTACACAATGAAAACAGTAAATAAGCAAGAGAATATTGCAGCAAAACCAAAAAATGTAAATGGCAATAACTTTAGCCTGAAGCTCCTCTTCCTTTGAACCTAGGACTTTTCACTAGAAAATGTACAACCAATGTCCTCTTTGGTGCCCTGGATGTCACAGATGTCTAGATGAGATGAGTACATAGACAGAATGATCAAGTATGTGTCTTTGTTGCACCTTGATCTATGGCACCTTGTGCTGCTCCTCTGCAATGAGGAGGAAGAGCAAACATAAACTGGTGAGGGTCAGTGCTGGGTGGTCTACATATATGAACTTATTGAATACTATGCTCTCCCTGTAAGGTAAGTTTTACTGTCCAATAAAGAAGTAAAATGAGGATCAAAGAGGTGAAGAAGCTTGCCTAGGGCTACACAATTAGCAGAACAAAAATTGAAACCTAGATCTGGCTGACTTCAAAATGCAAGTTGTGTTCGTTCGTTTGTTGGTTTTAACACACAACGCTATATCTTGCTGGCCATAGGCTCATCCCTGAGAGGGCTAGCCAACTATTTAATCGAGATATAATTTTCTAAAGAAATGCCAACAAGGCTTAAAACTGAAACAATCTCATCATGCAGGAGGGCCCAATTCATTTAATGTGGCGGAAGCTTCCGTGGTATATTGTGGCATTCTAAGTTCAGGTGATCATTTGCTACAAAGGAGGGGCTTGGAACAGGATCTCCACACAGGTTCCGTAGTGAATGTACGTAGAGCACAAACTGCACAATTTTATGTGGCAGTTTGGCCTGGAAAATGATTGTAAAATGTGGGCAGCATTTAGCTTTTCAGGGATGGGTACAGTCTAGAGCTAGCAAAGTACCAGGACTCAGCCAAGCCTTTTGGGTTGAGAGCCGGACTCTGTTACCAACAAGAAGTAAAGTGATAATGAGGGAAGAGAGTCAAAATTCCTTCATATACATGAAGTAAATACATGTAGTATAAGAACCCAGCATTTTAGATGGTAGATCAATTGTTGCTAAAAATGGGAATGTTTAGTTACTTGTATCTGGACAAATCTGTAGGTGAGAAAATGGCCAAAATAGATTATTTGCTAAGCTTCTTGGATATGGTGTCTTCTGAACTTAATCTTGGAGGACATGTGTGAGCTAGGCATGAAAAGTTGGGAAAGACACTTCAGCAAAAGTGAGAAGTATGTGCAGAAGCACAAAAACAAAGATGTGTTTTGTGTATCTTGCTGTATCTTGCTGAATATACAGGTTTGAAGGTAGAGAAGTTGCAAGGGGCAACTGTTGGCTGAACAAATCAAGGAATAATTTCTATTATGTGAGAATTTACATACTTAATCCTCCCTATTCCAAGAATATGTAGCTCAATATGACAGAAGGAGGCTGTGCTGAGACATGACACTAGAAGGGAGGCAGGAGGCAGATCATGAAGAACCTTTTATGCTATGCAAAAGAATTCAAACTTTATCCAAGGGCAACAGGAGGTCAAGTCAAAGTTTCAAATAAAACAGTAACATAATCGGATTTGTGGTTTATGTAGACACCTTCACCATAGAAAGGTAGTTGTTGGAGATGGTAGAGAACACAGACTGGGACAGGGAAACCAGTTAGAAAATTTGTAGAAACCCGGCCCCCAAATGGAGTAAGGCAATGGGTTATAGGTAGGAAGAGAAAGAGAAGGGCGAAATAAGAATTTAAATCATCATCTCATAGGCTCTGATGCTTCACAGGTAGAGAGTAGAGGGTTCAAAGATGAATCCCACATGTCTGGCTTGGGGGAATATGATAAAAGTGGTACATTCAAGCAAATAAAGGAAAAAGGAGGCCGGGCACGGTGGCTCACACCTGTAATCCCAGCACTTTGGGAGGCCGAGATGGGCAGATCACTTAAGGTCAGGAGTTTAAGACCAGCCTGGCCAACATGGTAAAACCCCGTCTCTACTAAAAATACAAAAAAATTTAGCCAGGCGTGGTGGAACATGCCTGCAATCCCAGTTACTTGGGAGGCTGAGGAAAGAGAATTGCTTGAACCCAGGAGGAGAAGGTTGCAGTGAACCAAGACCATGCCACTGCACTCCAGCCTGGGTGATAAGAGTGAAACTCTGTCAAAAAAAAAAAAAAAAAAAAAGGAGAAGGAGCAACTTGGAGGATGGAAGGAGGGAACGTGTTAAGTTTAGTTTGGGGTATGCTAAACTTCCTTGGGGTTCTAGAGTGGATAGGTACCATAGAAAGTTATGCATATGAGTCTGTCGCCCATGCGAGAAGTATGGAAATTTGTATCCCTAAGATAGAGTTGGGATTTATCTAGGCACAAGCCATGGTTGAAGCCACAGCAGGGGTGAGATCATTCAGGAAAAACATGCAAACTGAGAAGATGGCCAAGAACATGACCCCAGGGAATACGAGTGTGTGCAATATGGGCAGAGAAAAAGAATTCTGGCAGAGGAGTTATAGAAAGAATGGTCAGAAAAATAGGAGAAAGGCCAGGAGAGTAGAACATGATGGAATGCCAAAAGAAGACAGAGAGCAAGATCCAAGTAAGGAGCATGCAACATAATTAAAGGTTACAGAAAAGGCAAGTAATATAAGGACTCAACAGTTGTAAGTGAAGTTGATAGGGGCAGAAGCCAGACTGTCTGGAATTGAGCAAAAGATGAAGACATTGCGTATAGACCAGTCTGGTATTTCCCAATCGTTCTAAGTATAAGGATTTTGTTTTTAAAACTTAAGTATGTAAATTCTCACATAATAGAAATTATTCCTTGATTTGTTCAGTCAACAGTTGCCCCTTGCAACTTCTCTACCTTCCACCTTGTATATTCTGCCAGGACCCCAGATAGTTATAGTTCAGAGGCTATAACTCATGGGGTGGCTGTTTTTTGTTTGTTTGTTTGTTTTTTAATTTGAGACGGAGTCTCGCTCTGTCGCCCAGGCTGGAGTGCATTGGAGGGATCTCGGTTCACTGCAACCTCCACCTCCCGGGTTCAAGCAGTTCTCCTGCCTCAGACTCCCAAGTAGCTGGGATTACAGGCACCTGCCACCATGCCCGGGTAAGTTTTGTATTTTTAGTAGAGACTGGGTTTCGCGTGTTAGCCAGGATGGTCTTGATCTCCTGACCCTGTGATCCGCCTGCCTCGTCCTCCCAAAGTGCTGGCATTACAGGCATAAGCCATGATGCCTGACCGGGAAGGCTCTTTTTAAAGGTAGAGTCCATGTGAGGGAAAAGGAAAGGAAAAGATTGCATCTGAAATGTTGAGTGTCTTCTTTCCCCCTAAAGATGGAAGAGAATGCTTATATAATTGTGGTAATTAATACTTTTATTATCATTGAAAGCTGAGATAGATTTTCCTGTGATTTCTATAATTCTCACGGCTATAAGGGGAAGACAGTATCACTTATGTTCCTGATTCCCTGTCTACCAAATTCAAGTAGGAAGATGGCTTTCCACAATTGTGGTTTAATGTGAATAACTATGTAAGATAAAATGTTAATTTCTACTTCGATCAATAGCAACCGGCCAGGCGTGGTGGCTCATGCCTGTAATCCCAGCACTTTGGGAGGCTGAGGTGGTCAGATTACCCGAGGTCAGGAGTTCAAGACCAGCCTGACCAACATAGTGAAACCCCATCTCTACTAAAAATACAAAATTAGCCAGGTGTGGTGGCACATGCCTGTAACCCCAGCTACTCAGGAGGCTGAGGCAGGAGAATCGCTTGAACCCAGTAGGCAGAGGTTGCATGAGCCAAGATTGCGCCATTGCACTCCAGCCTGGGCAACAAGAGTGAAACTCCACACCCCTCACCCCCAACCCTCCAAAAAATAAATAAACAATCATGCATTCAAGTGCATGGAAGTAAACACTTGTATGTAGAAAGTGCTGAAATAAGAGTTAAACTATCGAAAGTTATTTTTAAAGAGTTTTTAGTTAAAAAGCCTCAACTACTCATTTCAGAAAAAGAATAATTACTATTTTCTGACCATGTCTGACCATGGTTGTTCTTAGGTAAACCAGGGAAACTGATTAGGAACCAGAAAATACTGCATTGCCTCCTCCATATACAGCCATTAGTGTTGTAGGGGATATAGTTTTAACAGCAGATTCTCTCCGATTGGAGCCTCAGTTTCTTCATCTTTAAGTGAAGTTATTCTTCCTACTAGGATTGTTAGGAAGGGTTGTTAGCACTTCACCTGGGCATAGTGGGCATTTCACTGATGACAGCTCTATTAAGTGCTTATGTTGTGACTAATTGTTCACTGTAAAAGCAAAATGTTAGATTTATAATGGAGTGATCAAATTTAACATGAGTAATCATAGAGCAGCTTGACATTATGTGCTTTCTGTAAAGATATGGAATACTTAGCATCACCATTAAAGTATTCTTTCAAAAAACCATATTTAACCTGAATCCAATCAAGCTTCTATTCTTAACTTCTAAATAAGAGGAAACACAGGTAGTTGAGAAAACAGCTAAATGATGTCACAGAGAAATTCTGAGGCAAATTCAGAATGTAGATCTATTAGAAGGCAACTGATCGAGTCTTCTCAGTGAGAGGGGCTTTTGTAGAGTAAGAGGGACACGAGACATAAAACCAAGAAAAATGTGTAAGCCTTCATGGATCCTAGTTTGAAAAAAAAATTATAAAATTTGGGGTCAACTGGGGAAAATTTAAATATGGGCTAGTTATTAAATGATGTAGGGAATTGCTATTAATCTTTTGGATAAAATAATGCTACTGAGATTATGTAAATTAATGCTTTTGTTTTTAGGAGACGTGGGTTGAAATATTTAGTGGTGAAGTATCATAATTCCTACAATTTACTTATAGCAAAAATATAAATACATGTGTATATGTGTATATAGAGATATAAAATAAATATGGCAAGATAATTATTGAATTTAGATGGTGAATATATGATTGCTCATTGTACAATTTTTCCAACTTTTCTGTGTGCTTGAAAATTTAGTAATAAATGTTTGGGAGAAAAATGGAAAAAAGTGACTTAGTAAGATGACAACCAAACTTATTTAATTAAAAAGTAGCAAATTTAGCAGCAGAATCATAACACAATATCCATAGCACAGAAAGATTTTGTAAATGTTTATATGAATATGGAATGCTAAAATAAGAGATGTATAAAACAAAAAGTTTATCATGTACTATAAACAGATTCATAAATGATTTAAACAGAAATATGTTTGGCAAGCCAAGGACTTATCTGGCGAAAATTTGAATTTCCTGGCTTTGCTCAATTTGCAGATCTTGAGAACTATCCAGGTGATACTAACTCTATTGCTCCCTCTTTTGGATAGTAATGTAGGTCTGTCTCCTTTTTATTTTTTATAATTTTGGCTCCAACCATTATGACAAAATTGGGCAGACATTTTTAATCTATCCATCCATTTAGCCATCATTCATTCACTCAAGTCACTGAGCTCTGGGGATACAGAAATGGACCCAGTGTTGTGCCTATCTCAAGGAACTCTCAGCACAGTGTGGAAAACAGACATTTGAATAAATCACCACAATGCAGTACCATAGAAGATACTAGAATGGCTATTAAAATGCTTTAGGATACCACAGAAGGGATACCCTATTCTGGTTAAAGAAGCTTGAGAAAGTTGAATTTAAAAATCAGTTAAAGGAGAAAACAAGGGACATTATATGTTCTCCAAATTTATCATATGAAAGCAACCTAAACATGTCCATTAAATATTTGTCTGTGTATAGACAATTCTAAGCCATAGAAAAATGAAAAATTCTCTTGAATTACTACTCACTCACTCAGAGACCAGATAATCACAAAGCATCTACTATATGCCATGTGCTATGGTCAATGATACAGACGAAACCTTGGGTGACAAGTTTCCTTTCTAATGGAGTTTACTTTCTAAAAGGAAGAATAAGAAAAATACCATAAATCAAGTCAAAACACAAGAAAATATGATTAACTCTGACAAAACTAAAGTGGGATATTGCAATAGAACTACTATAGATTAAGTGATTAGGAGCAGCCTCTCAATGAAATGATATTTATTTCGAGACCTATAGGACAAGAAAAAGTCAGCCCAGCAAAAATTTAGAACACTGTAGGAAAGGGTATATACACAATGGAATACTATTCAGCCATAAAAATAATGAAATACTGTCATTTGAACTACATGAGTGGAACTGGAGGACGTTATGTTGAGTGAAATAAGCTGGGAACAGAAAGTTAAACACCACATGCTCACACTCATATGTGGAAGCTAAACATGTTGGTCTCATAGAAATCAAAAGTAGAACAGAGGATACTAGAGGCTGGGAAGGATTGGAGGAAGAGAGGGTAGGGAGAGATTTGTTAAACAAAATTATAGCTAGATAGGAGGAATAAGTTGTAGTGCTCTATAGCACTGTAGGATAACTATAGTTAACAATAATATATAGTTTCAAATAGCTAGAAGGAGAATATTGAATGTTAAATGATATACGTTTAAGACGATGGATATGCTAATCACCTTGATCTAACCATTATAGAGTATATGTATTAAAACATCACTATATATCCTATAAGTATATACAACTACTATGTGTAAATTAAAAATAAAATAATAAGGAAATAGTATAATAATCCATAGGCAGGAGTTGGCTTGGCAGGTGTGAGCATAGAGGACCAGCATGGACTGAGAGCCATGGAGCAGGAGAGTGGGCCTAGGTGGATTAGGAGAAGGGAACAAGCTCAAATGATGTAGGGCCTCATAGGTTAAGAAGTGTGGATTTTGTTCCAAGAACAATGGGTGATTTTCAACAAGGAAGAAGACAGGCTCAGATTTATATTTCAGAAAACTCACTCCGGCTGCCATGTGTTGAGAAGCAGAATGAAATTCTGAAGAATGTCAAGGGCTAGCATAGAGGTCCACAAGACATGATGGTGACTTAGACGGGAATGATGATGGGAGACTGGTGTTGATGGTGGTGGTGGCGAGAAATGAAAGGGATGTGGGAGGTGAGAGGAAGTTGAGAATTAAGTATGTCACCTGGTTCTAGGCTTGAGCAGTTGAGCTTATGGATGGTTGTATCATCAATGAAAATGGAAAAGCCTAGGGGACAAACCATTTGATTGCAGGGTAAGATATGGAAAAAAGAGTTCTGTTCTGCCCATGTTAGTTGGGATACAAATTACACACCCAGATGAAAAAATTTAAAAAAGATGTGGGCTGTATAAGCTATAGTAAAGATCCTATTTATACTTGATTTTAAATTAATTTGTCAATATCCACTAAGAAAGTAGAAAATCCATATGCTCTAGGACCCAGAAATTCTGCCTTTAGTGATTCCCTACCAAAGTTCCTGCACATGTACACCAAGGAGACCTGAACAAGGACATCCATTGCAGCACTGTCTGTAATAGAGGAGAATTGGAAACAACTGAAATGTCCATTAACAGGAGAATGCATATATAAATTGTGCTATATGCTTGTGATGGAATTCAAATGTAGCTGTTAAAATGAACTAAGTCCACATGTATCAACGTGGGTGTATCTCATAAACATTATATTGAATGGATGAAAAGTTGCAGAATCATACAGACTGCGACAGCATTTAAAAATGTATTGGGGACACATATAGATGTAATAAAATTATAAACATATGGAATAGGATACACAGTACATTCCTGAGTGTGGTAACTTAGGGAGAGAGGAAGAGAAATGAATGCTCTCGTGAAGGGTAACAAAAGGGACTTCAACTTTAACTGCAGTGCTATAGTTCTTTTATTTAAACAAACAGAAGCAAGACAAGAAACAACAACCTGACCTGGTCAGTTGCTTCAACTGATCAAATGGGGCATTGCGTGGTATTATGTGGACATGTCTAACAAAAAGGATTCAGGCCACAGAGGAGTTCCTATGGCAGAGTCCAGTCAAAGTCTCAAATCCCAATGACTGATTGGAGCCTCTGACCTAAGTTTCCTTGCCAAGGCATTTGCATTGAACATGAACACACATGTGTAAGTTAGATATATTGCTGCGTCTTTTTGCCAGAATTTTAGCAGAAAGGTTATATTCGGTCTCAGTAGCTGAAAACACAAATAATTCCAGGATTGCAATAATAACATTCAAGGGGGGTAAATCTGCTTTCTCACAGAAATTTAGGCAATGCCAGAGTAATTTAATTCATAAATGGCTCCTGGTTGTGATTGCACTAGGGCTGTGAAACGTACCACAATGAAATGCCAATGATTGTCTGCTAAAACGAGAAAGATGGGGATATGGCCTTTCTTGGTATTTATATTACATCATGATGAAAAATATGTGATCTTTAAATTGTTACACAACAAGTAGAGCCTTGGTCAAAATTTCACAGGGCAGTTAGTTGAAATTTTGTACTTTTGATGTTTTATCTTCATTTTGATTACTATAATTTTTTTGATAAATTTTCCTTGAGGATATCAGAACAGTATGATGGTAACTTGGGATGGGTATTATATGATGTTGATGGGGTGAGGAGAACACAGAATAGTCGGTTCTGTCCAGTAAGCCCCTCTCTCCATAGAAGAGTACTCTCAGGTAACTGTTATCATAAAAATGTCTCCATTTTCAATCTTTAAGCATCTTGAGATTTTTTTATTTGATGCTGGTGAATTTAATTTCCTACTTTAAGTTTGTGTAATCATGCCTAGTACTCCTCTCTCCTCCATTTTTTAAAAGACCTTGAGTCATAAATTTGCCAGCCTAATCAGACTAGTATGGGCATCACATTGTCTAAAAGGTGTTGCCCTGCTGGGATTTACATTGTGGCTCTTTTTGCCACCCTGTCTGCCACTGGTTAAAGAGCTAGCAAGCCTGGAGGAGAACTGACCAGAAAAATAGAAGAGAAATAAAACCCAGTAAAACTAGTTTAACTGTCCAACTTAAAAAGATAGACACCGAACTGAATATTTTGTGTGTAATGGGACAATATTTTGATAATACTAGGGCAATGTGCAGCATTTTTTTTTTTTTTCACGGTGAGCTCTTGTTCCAGGTTGGCTTGTACCTTTCATAACTAGTGTCAGTCCTAGACAATTAGAACAAAGGGAGTAGAAAGAACTCAGGATATGACATAGGGGACATACAGCAGTTAGAAAATAGAAGATGTGGGTGGAGATGAGTCAGAAATATCCAGATAGACATGAAAGAATTTAAAAATATGGTGGGAGGATGTAGAGAGGAGACAGTC
Source organism: Trachypithecus francoisi (assembly GCF_009764315.1). Taxonomy (NCBI): domain Eukaryota; kingdom Metazoa; phylum Chordata; class Mammalia; order Primates; family Cercopithecidae; genus Trachypithecus; species Trachypithecus francoisi. The sequence continues at coordinate 79,497,540 of NW_022681461.1, forward strand.
ACCAGCAACCTTGGGGATAGTAGAGGAAGGTCATATGCTTTCAGGGTAAGTCTCCTCACAAGGCTACTTTCAATATGGTGTGAGGTTATACAGAGCAGTGATGACTGGGAGGAAATAAACAGGTGAAAGACAGGGCTTTCTGCAGCTGTATGTCAGGTAATCAATCCAGAAGTTTCCATGAGCCTCCCTGAGGGGATACTGAGGAGCTGAGAGACAGCACTGTATTTACAGGCTTTCCAAACAGGGACATATGACCATAACCATGGATTCCAGTTTTCAACAGCAGCGCCTTGCTCTAGATGGAGCCAATAACACCTCAGCAGTGATCAGTCCAGGTATCAGAACAGACCGGACTCTTCCCAGTAAAGATAAAAGAGGATCCAAGGACACCCGCTGGAACTTACACCTTTTCTCTCTGCTTCGAGAGTATGCCAAGAAGCCTTGCCATTGGATCCAGAAATCATCTCAGGATAAAGAACAGGGAGGGTTCAGGACACTATAAGATGAAACACTTACCTAAAGCGAAAGAGCAGCCAGAAATAAAGAAAACTTTAAGCCATCCCGAAGAGGAAGGTGAACTTAAAATATATCCAACATTACCGGCTGGGCGCGGTGGCTCACGCCTGTAATCCCAGCACTTTGGGAGGCCAAGGCGGGTGGATCACGAGGTCAGGAGATCAAGACCATCCTGGTAAACACGGTGAAATCCCGTCTCTACTAAAAACACAAAAAAAATTAGCCGGGCGTGGTGGCGGGCGCCTGTAGTCCCAGCTTCTAGGGAGGCTGAGGCAGGAGAATGGCCTAAACCCAGGAGGCGGAGCTTGCAGTGAGCCGAGATCGCGCCACTGCACTCCAGCCTGGGCGACAGAGGGAGACTCTGTCTCAAAAAAAAGAAAAAAAAAAAAAATATATATATATATATATGTGTGTGTGTGTGTGTGTGTGTGTGTATATCTCCAACATTTTATCTGAAAAGAGACTAACATGGAAAAAATATTGAGATACTGTAAATTTCCAGTTCTAAGTTTCCCAGCTACCTAGAGAGCTGTGGGAGGGGAATTCTTGAGAAAGAACAGATCATGAGACAAAGAACTTACCTTTTCTTTGAATATTTTAGAGTAATATGCAAACTTTTGACTCTACTAGATGTTTATGGCTAGGGTTGTGCCTAAGTTTTTTTAAATTGGTGGATAATATATACGTATGTGTGTGTGTATATAAATATATGTATATGTATACATATACACATTCATAGCTCTCTTCATGTGCATTTCATGACTTCCGAAGAATATAGAAGCTCTCATAAATCCAAAACATTTCCACCACTCAGTTTCTTCATGCCCCTCCTCAGTGAACTGCTGTACCCTCTAATCTGAGGCACTGATCTATTTCCCATCATTACAAAAAATGTTTATCATTTCATGTGAGTCACACACTTTGTACTCTTGTGTGTCTGACTTCTTTTGCTTAGCAAAATGTTTTTGAGCTCTATCCATGTCATTGTGTATATAAATAGTTCATTCCTTTTTATTGCTGAGTAATATTCCATTAATGGATGTTTGAGTCATTTCCATTTTAGACTGTTATGAATAAAGTTGCTATGAATATCCTTAAACAAATATTTTTATGGACATTTGTTTTTATTTCTCTTGGGTAAATACTTAGGAGCGAAATTGCTAGATCATAGAGTCAGTATACATTTGGCTTTATAAAAACCTGACAAACAATTTTCTAAACTGGTTTTACCACTTCATACTCCCACAAGTAATATATGAGGGTTATTGCTGCTCCATATCCTCACTAGTATTTGGTGTTGTCAACATTCTTATTTACAGCCATTCTAATGGGTGTGCAGTGGTATCTTATTGTGGTTTTGACTTGTAATTTCCTCACGACTAATGATGTAGAGCAATTTTTTATGTTCTTTTTGGCCGTTCGTATATCATCCTTTGTGAAATGTTTAATTCTTTTGTCTATTTCTTTAAACTGGGTGATTTGACAACCATGGGAGTTTGCTGCTCAGATCTCCTTTGAGAAAGCTTATTTTGGGAAATATAATTGACTGACAGTTCCCCATTGCTGCTTTCAATCAGTGCCTAAGTACTGGGGAGTGCGAATCTAACCTATGTCCACCTAACAAGGATTCCTCTAAAGGGCAACTTTTGCTTAAAGATTGTTGATCAGCCTGATTAAAATATTCTCCTAGTGTGTTGCAATTTGAGGCTCTTCCTAGCCAATTTTTTCTTTCCTTCCTATCTTGGACAGGTATCAGAATCGCCCTGGGTTAGATGTCTTGCCTTGTTGTGTGCTACCATTCCCCCACCAGTTTATCTTCACAGATACTTCAACCAATACATCTCTAGCACTTTTCTAGCACTATTTTGGCATCTGGAGACACGTTTATTTTTGTTGTTGTTATTGACTTGTATGAATTCTTTTTATTCTCTGGATACAAGTCCTTTGTCGGAATCTGTATTGCAAATATTTTCTTCCGGTGTTTGGTTTGCATGTTAATTTTCTTAACAATGACTTTTTATGAGCAGCAAGTTTAATTTTGATAAATACAATTTATTTAATGTTTTCTTTCATGGTTCATGCTTTTGGCATTTTAAGTTATTAAATTTATTGGCACCACGCTCATAATATTTCATTATTATTGTTTAATATTTGTAGAATCTACAGTGATGTATTTCCTTTGTTCTGATACTGGTAATCTCTTTTATTGAAGATCCTATTTTCTTGATATTGGATATTAGGATGTTTTTCTGGATTAATGTACCTAGGGGTTTATCAACTTTATTTATTTATTTCAAATAATGTATTTTTGCATTTAGTGATTTTTCTCTATGATTTAACCACCTCCTATTTCATGGATTTCCATTTTTCTTTATTATTTCATTCTTTCACTGTCTTTAATTTTCTCTCTCTGAGTTTCTTAGAATGAAATTCTAGAGCTTTAATTATCAACTTTTCTTATTTTATAATGTATTCATCTAAAGCTACACATTTCCCTCTAAGCAATGCTTTATCTCTACTCTGCAAATATTGGTATGTTGTGTTTTTCATATCATTCAGTTCAATATACTTTCTCATTTCCCTTGTGACATCTTTGACTCATGGCTTGTTTATGAAGTGTGTTAAATTTCCAAATATTTGCATATTTTTCAGATGTCTATCATACTTAATTTACTGCCTTTTACTTATACCCATTTAAAATAATTTTTATCATTTCACAGACACATAAGAAACTTGTAATAAATGTAATTACATTTACTATTCCATCCTTTTGCTACTGTTGTCGTATCTTTTACATCTACATATGTGTTAAGACCCACAATATGCTGTCATCTTTCTTTTTTTTCCTGAGATGGAGTCTCACTCTATCACTCGGGCTGAAGTGCAGTGGCGTGATCTCTGCTCACTGCAACCTCGCCTCCCGGGTTCAAGCGATTCTCCTGCCTCAGACTCCTGAGTGGCTGGGATTACAGGCGCCCGCCACTAAGCCCATATAATTTTTTGTATTTTTAGTAGAGACAGGGTTTCATCATGTTGGCCAGGCTGGTCTCGAACTCCTGACCTTGTGATTCGCCCGTCTCAGCCTCCCAAAGTGCTGGGATTACAGCCGTGAGCCACCAATCATCTTTCTTTTAAAAAGTATTTTAAAGTAATTCAAAGAAAAAGTAGTGTTTTGTATTTATCAACATATTTATCATTTACAATTCTTTTCATTTCTTCTTGTAGGTTTGAATTTCAGTTTGGCTTTGTAACATTTTTCTTTGTAGTGCATACCTACTGGCACCATATTTTCCTAGCTCTAACTTACCTGAAGATGTCTTTATCTCATCTTTATTTTTGAAACATATCTAATTCTAGATTAATAGGTTTTGTTCTGTTTTACTTTCAGTAGTTTAAATGTACCTTTCTCTTACTTTCTGGCTTGTATTCTTTCTGATGTGAAGTCAGCAGTGAATCTTATTATTGTTACCTTCTAAATAATGTTATTTTATTCTCATTGCTGTCAAGATTTTTATTTATCTTTGATTTTCAGAAATTCGATTATTTTATCCTACGTATGTTTGTTGTGTGTGTGTTTATTCTTCCAGGCATTCACTGAATCTCTTGGATCTGTGGTTGATATTTTCATTTGCTTTTGTAAAATTTGTGGTCATTTAAAAAAATTTATGTTTCTTCCCTTATATTCTGCTAAGACTCCAAGTATACTTATAATAAGAATCCACTTGATATTTTCCCACAGATTACAGAGGATCCATTTTTTAAAGCATTTTTCACTCTTAGTTATTCAGTTTGGATGTTTTCTATTAATCTCTCATCAAGCTTGCTGATCTTCTGTAGTATTTAACACGTTATGAAGGTCATTCAGTAAACTTTTCAACTACATTTTAATTATAGATACTGTATTCTTTATTTCTAGATTTTATTTTCCTTTAGCGCCCTTTTACAAAATAATTATTGTGATTGGCTGAGATTCCTCATCTGTTTATTCATCATGCTCATCTTGTACTTACAGCTTTGAGTACATTTATTCTAGCTACTTCGAAGTCCGTATCTACTCCATCCAATATATGTGTAATCTATTTTCTTTTTCTGTTTACTTTTCCCCTCCCTTCATTTATGGTTTATATCTTCTAGATCCTCTACATGGCTAGTAAGTTTTGATTATTTAGATTTTGTGGTTTCTACATTGTTGACGGTCTGGGTTTTGCTGTTTCCCTTTAAAGCCTCTATCATCACTCTCTCTCTCTCTCTGTGTGTGTGTGTGTGTGTGTGTGTCTGTCTGTCTGTCTGTCTGCCTGTCTGCAATTCAGCTAATTCACACACAAGCAGATCAGCTAGGTCTTGTCAAGGCTTGATATTAGTTCAGATGTGACAGGCTTTCAAGTAATCCTTACTCTATGATTAAAGTAGTAGCACTACCCCCAACATGTATCTTTTCTGAAGATTTACATTCATGGCAACGGTGTTCACTGAGGACAATCTACTCTGGAAATATGATCTCCGTCTACTGTGTGACCTCTGTGATTGCTCATCAGCTCACAGTTTGCATGTAGTTATTCTATGCCAGTCCTTGTTGAATCTTGCCATTTTTTGTCTGTTTGTTTGTTTTTTGAGACAGAGTTTTGCTCTGTCACCCAGGCTGGAGTGCAGTGGCACAATCTGGGCTTACTGCAGCCTCCGCCTCCCAGGTTCAAGTGATTCTCCTGCCTCATGCTCCTGGGTAGCTGGGATTACAGGCACCCGCCACCATGCCTGGCTGATTTTTGTATTTTTTTTTAGTACAGATGGGTTTCACCATGTTGGCCAGGAAGATCTCAAACTCCTGATCTTAGGTGATCCGCCTGCCTTGGACTCCCAGAGTGCTGGGATTACAGGTGTGAGCCACTGTGCCTGACCAAATCTTCCCATATTCACATACAGATTAGTATTTGGGCAAAGACTTAAAGAGATTCAGTGGAAATTTCTGGAGGTCTTTTTGGTACAGTTTTCTTATTTCTAGTACCTTGCCTAATAAATTCTAGCTGCCACAGCAGTCTGAATTCTGATCTCTGTTTCCTTTCTCTAGTGAGACCGATGCCTTCTGTTTGGGGTCTACTTACATGGAATATTTAAAAATATTCTCATGTAGGAACACAATATGAATGTGGAACTTACCTTGTGTGTTCCCTGCTCTCAAGATTATAGCTTTGCACTCTTTGTTGTCCAGTGCCTGAAAATGATTTCTTCATGTATTTTTATCTTCCTTTAGCATTGCTTACAATGATAAGTAAGTTTAAGAATGATGCACATTAATTCAATATGGCTAAAGTCCATGACTATTGCAAAAGGTTACAAGAAAGCATTGCCATATCTATCTATTTATCTATCTATACAGATACATATGCATATATGTTATATGCATATACGTATGCATACTATATACATGATACAGTATGTGATATGCATATATGCATGTATGATATATATGTTTATTCACATACACACATTTGTATACCAATGCATTGTTTTACACTTCCCTCAATGCATTCTTTCAGAAAGATGTTTCAAAGGGGTCCTATTTATTCTTCACCCAACTTGAAACAATCTGTAGAAGTAAAAGATTAAACTTCTTTGTTTGGGAGAATTTTTCAATGATGTCTTCATGACTATGGGATAATGTCTAAACCCCTGACAGGTTTATGTTGGGCAGTCCTCACACTCTGGCCTCATTTCCTGCCATTTCATATTCCACTCTAGTCCCCATACCATTTATGGCCCCCAGTGATCTACTTGTGATTTCCTAAATATATCATCCTCTTTCACACCTCCATGTCCTGCATATGCCATTCTCTCTGCCTGCAATGCCTTTTGTTCCTTCTTCTTTTCTTTTTTTTCTTTAGAAAGATGTTTCACCTTTTCTGCAAAGGTTGTCTATTCTCCATCAGAAATACTAATTATACTTTCCAAATTCTTCCTCTGCTATTTCGTATATCTCAGTGAATTGAAAGTATATTTTAATGTGTCAACATCCCTACTTCCCATCCCTATTATATTATAAAATCACAACAGGAGCATGTCTTATTCACTGGTGTATCCTCATCACATTCACACCGTCTGGCACATAGTAGGTTCCCAATGAGTGTTTCTAATTAAATTAATTAATATGTGTGAAATGAAGAATAGATATTTCTATTTTCTAATGATAATACTCCTAACCCCTAGATGGTAAAATCCAAGATGGTAAAGTCCAAGTCACATGTTTCCTGTGCTGTCCAACATCTACTCTGCCTCCTGGTTGCAGATCTGAATTCTGTTATTTCTCAAAGGCCATTAAGAAGCCTTCAGAGAAAGCACATGAAATTACCTCCAGTGCTGGCTTGCAATAATGTCCTTTTGTTCTCAGATACTCTCCAGTTGACAGCTATCAAGGTTGTTCTAATTTGTGTCAAACGGGCCATCTACAGGGAACATTTTGGAATGGGGAAGGTTCAGGAGACAGAAAAAAAGTAATGAATATAAAGTGTAAATGCCATAGTAAAGTAATAGAGACATATAATAACAGCAAGGGAAATTTGACCTTCTGGCCGAAAACTCGATCGTGAACCAATTGGAGAACTTTAGAAAATTGGATCAGCCTCAATAGTCACAGAGTAAACATGGGAAGTGCAATCCAGTCTTATTAAACATAATGTACACTTAATGCATAATTTTATTGCAACCAATTTCATGCTCCTGCTTTAAATGAAGCTGGGTTTACTTCCATTGCACCAGTCCACTACCATTAGTGCCTCTTAAGAGAATGGGAAGGCCAGTAAACTGTCACTGGGCTGATCTCTTCCTCAGCCCATACTTTCTGCTTCATAAATTCACCCTGCTCCCACAGCTTGTACTGAAATCTTGTCTCCATTCAGTACATGGCTTTTGAAACACTACACTGTTTTGGCAAGTTGTTTGCATACGGGAATGTTATAGCATTTCCATTTATACCAGCACGTAAGGCACTGAACCTTTGCTTTGGGAGAATGTTTGTCTGAATCCCAGACCTAAGAACTGGGGTTCTTATTATCTGTAAATTCAGTCTGGGGAAAACCTAACATCTGCATTGTGATAAGAAAGGAGATGTGATTCTGAATCAAAAAGAGAGAGACTAAAACCCACGCGATGCATCTTGTCTATATCTTGAGGCTTGGCTTACTTTTTTCTGTCCGTGTTAATTTCGGACAATATGCCCTCAAATACTGTTTGACTTCCTCTGAGGTCTAGTCTTTGCATATCTGAATATGAATAGGATAAGGTGAGGTGTTGAAAAAGATAAAATCTAGAGCCTGATGCCTGACTTTGAAGTCTTGGTTCTGCTACTATCTGTGTGAGCTTGGCACATCACCGCACTTCTCTTAAGCTCAATGTTTTCATCCATAAAATGAGGTTCATAGTCATCTTGTGATCAGGGCAGGCTGAAAAAGAACTTTATAAACCTGAAGGTGGATGCATATATTATTGTAATTAAAGAAAAACACCAAATGTGATAAATTATGAGCAAACCAAATTCTGTCAAAGCCACAATTATTTCTAAAACGTAATAGGCATTAAATTTCTAAAGATATCAAAAACACATTGCATATATTTTAATTCCTTCACAAAATTCTGAATTCCCTTCTTCAAAAAAACAAAATCTAAATAAAAATTTTATATTGAAGTAAAATTTCTGAAAATATTTTCCAGCTGCTATGGGATGAGAAAGCAAATAGTACCAAAGCCTATGAAGACATCAGTAGCAGAAGGTCTTCACAGATCTCTGGGGCTCTTTAAATCCTGAACAATGCCTTGCTTTCCCCTTGAACAACTCACTCCCCACAGGACTCCCTTGAAAGTGCCTGCTCTTCGGAACCAGGAAGAGCTCTGACACTGGGGTTTGTAGTGGCCTCATAAGGGGCGCTCTTGAGGTGGCCACAGGAGATCCAGAAAGAAAATTACTGATCTGCATTCTGAATTTTGGATTCATCTGTATTTCAAAGAACATCTATAAAAGAACGCAACTGCTCCCAGATAGTTAAATGCTAACCCTAGCCAAAGTTTTCTACAATTCCCAAAATCTAACTAGTCTTGTAAAGGGGAACCATGTTCCAGTTGTACATCATGAAATGGCTGCTCAGAAACATTAATAGAAGTCATTTCAACATAGGATAGAGTTGGAAGCTGTGTCACTGGGGAAACTAAGCTTAATTTGGGGAAGGCGAGTCTAATTTGGGGAAGGCCAGAGTAGGTATAGACAATAGTCCTTCTACCCCCAATGTAACAACATTCTTATATTATTTTTTTAAAACCCCTTATATGTGTATCAAAAAGAAAACAAATTGTTCTACCAAAAAGACATATGCATGCATATGTTTATCACAGCATTACTCATAATATCAAAGACACGGAATCAACCTAGGTGTCCATCAATTGTGTATTGAATAAACAGAATATACATATATACCATGGAATACTATACAGTCATAAAAAAGAACAAAATTATGTCCTTTGCAATACGGATGGAGCTAGAGACCATTATTCCATTATTCCTGCACGAATTCCAATTCGTGCAGGAACAGATAAACAAATACTACATGTTCTCATTGTAAGGGGGAACTAAATATTAGGTCCTCATGGATATAAAGATGGCAACAATAGACACGGTTAGAACTAATAGAGGGGGAGGGAGTGGGGCACAGTTTTAAAAACTAACGGTTGGATACTGTGCTCACTATCTAGGTGACAGGATCATTCATCTCCCAAACCTCAGCAGCAGGCAATAAACCCATGTAACAAACCTGCACATGTACTCTCTGAATCTAAAATGAAAGTTGAAATTATTTGGAGAAAAATCCCCTATATGTGTACTCTGTCCAGCTCCAAATGGAATTAGAGGTTCGTTGATTCATTTACCAACAAACATCAACTGAGTACAGGATACTGTTGGCTAGCCCTGTGCTAGGCATGAGGGATACAGAGATGATCCTGCACTAAAGAACTGATAATCTATCAGTGAGATAATCCAGACATGAAAACAGCATACAACAAGATAGGGTGAAATGAAGGCCACAAGACAGATAAAATTCAAGGTTAGCGAAATTCAAAGAGAGAGAGAGAGAGAGAGAGAGAGGCTACCCCCATCAAATAAATATTTATTGTATACTGTATCAAATTTAGTTGTATTAATTGATCATGATGATAACAATCTTTAAAATCCTTTCCAGATTTGAATTATAATTTTAAAAAATCTGTGCAGCACATATCACCTGGTCTTGGGCACATGGAGTGTCTGTTCAAATGCAATATATAGCATCTATGGTTCAAAAGCTCAATGTTAAGTATGTTAGTAATGATGTTACAGCTGATGGGGACAGCATCAGATATCCCCTGCCACCTGTTGGTGGGTTGAAAAGATCTGTCAAATCTGGAGTTTTAATGAACATAATCTTTACTGGCGAAGTAGCTAACTTACCTCCTGGAACTTTTTCTGCAAAATTGGAAGTTACTGTCCTGCTCATTTTACTACTTCTCCTCCTCCTCCTCCTCCCTTTTTCTTACTCTGATCTCTGATTTCTCCCTTTTCTTCTCCTTCTTCTTCCTATCCTCCCCCGCCCCGTCCTCTCTTGCTGCTTCTCCCCTTTCTTCTCCTCCATCTTAACATTTTAAAATTAAGGTGTAATTCACATAACAGATGAATGATATGTGAAACTCATCATTTTAAATTTTACAATTCAGTGTTTCTAGTGTATTAATAATAAAGTTGTGCAACTATCAGCTCTATCTAGTTCCAGAACATTTTTTTCCTCACACACCCTCCCCAATTAACAACAACAACAAAAAAGGCCCATAGCTTTTAGCTATCACTCTCTAAGCTCCTCATCTCTGCCCTAAACAAAAACTAATTTGTCTTTATAGATTTCCCTATTCTGGAGATTTGTATCAGCAGAATCACACATTGCAGTTTTTTTTTTTTTTCCTGTCTGATTTGTTCACTTAGCATAGTATTTTCAAGGCTTATCCATATTGTAGCATGTATCAGCACTTAATCTCTTTGTATGGCTGAATAAAATACATCACAATTTGATTATCAGTTGAAGAACATTTGGATTATTTCCACTCTTTGGCTATTGTGAATAATGCTTCTACAACCATTTGTGTACAGCTTTTTGTGTGAACATATGTTTTTATTTATCTTGGGTATATACCTATGAGTTGAATTGCTGAGTTGGATAGCAACTCTATGGTTAACCTTTTGAGAAACTACCAGGCTGTTTGTCAAAGCAGCGACATCTTTTTGCATTCTCATTAGCGATGTAAGAGGATTCCAGTTTCCACTCATCTTCATCAACACGTGTTCCTGTCTGTCATTTAAATTAAAGCCATCCTAATGGGTATGAAGTTGTATTTATCTGTAGCTTTTATTTGCATTTCCTTGATGGCTAATGATGAACATTTTTACATGTGGCTTATTATCTATTTGTATGTCTCCATTGGAGAAATGTCTATTGGAATCCTTTGTCAATTTTTAATGGGGTTTTTGTTTTTTATTATTGAGTTCTAAGACTTCTTTCTGTATTGTAGATACAAGTCTCTTATCAGATATATGATTTGCAAATATCTTCTAATCTGTGAATTGTCTTTTCATGTACTTGATGGTGTTCTTTAAAGCACGAATATTTTTCATTTTGATAAAGTCCACTTTATTTTTTTCTTTAGTTGCTTGTGCTTTTGGTATCATACCTAATAAGGCTTGCTTAATTCAAGGTCATGAAGATTAACTCTCATATTTTCTTCTAAGAGTTTTATAGCTTTAGCCTTTGCATTTAGGTCTTTTGCCCATTTGGAGTTAATTTTTGCACAGTATATGGTGTGATATAGAAATCCAACTTTATTCTTCTGCATGCAGATATCCAGTTTATTCAGGAGCGTTTGTTTAAAGGACTATTCTTTCACTTTTAAATGGTCTTGGCATCCTTATCAAACTTCATTTTATATCTTGATCAATGCAGGATATACTCACACAGAGACCTGGGAGAAAGCTACCATGCCTTTCTAGATGAGGAATCTGGGCATCCAGCTAATCCTGGTAATTGTATTATATTGGTGCAAAGGATTAATTTGCGGGTTTTGCCATGACTTTCAATGGCAAGAACCGCAATTACTTCTGCACCAGCCTAATACATTTGTTATCAGATTGGAGAAATAATGACTAAGCAAGAAGTAATAAGCAAAAAAAAAGTATGACAGTTCTCTGTGAGTGGGTCCAAGTTTTTGTTACATTATCCACTCTAATACTAAGCGTATGCTATAGCCTAGAGGTTAGCATGTAGCAAAAATCTTAGTGAGACCTGAAGTAGCATGCAGAGCTTGTGTTCCTAGCAAGAAAGAGTTCTATGAGTTTTTTGGGATTGTGTGAGCAGTCCCAAAATTTCAGAAACATTGCAGAAACATTGCATTTCAGAAACATTGCAAGTGGAGAAAGGAAGGGAGGAGACTTCTCTCTTTCTTAGTATACATGGTTGAACAAGATAGGCAGTCACAGACTGAAATGACCTGTCATCCCTATATGGTCTACGGATTTAATGTTATTTTATATGCTGATTTTAACATGATAATTGCCACAAATGTATCTTTTGTTAATTATTTATTTATTTATTTATTTATTTATTTTTATACTTTAAGTTCTAGGGTACATGTGCACAAAGTGCAGGTTTGATACATAGGTATTTAATATACACTTATATAAAGATTAAGTAGCAAAGGGACATAGGCAACACACCACTTGTTCTGCATGACAGACATTCTCAGGAATGCTAGCAGGAAGTCTTCTGAAAGTAAGGTTATGTGCGTGGCTGATGAAACTCAAGGTATGTCCCTGGACTTTGGAAAGGCTGATTTAAGAATTTCAGAGAATGACTAGCTATGTTTCTACAACATGCCACTCAGAGCAGGGAAAGTGGAAAGAGAAAGTGAAGCAACAATCAAACAGGCAACTCTGACTGTAAACCTATAGAGGACCCCAAGAGGGAAGGAGTCAAGGAGTAAAAAGGGCTGTAGCAAAGATAGAATAAAGACCATATATCAAAGGACAACATGAAAAAGGATTGTAGAGAAAATTCAGGATATAGTGAAACTGTTAGAAAGTAGGAAGAAGACTAGAAAAGGTTAAGCAAACATGGCTGGAGGAAATCAAAGCCCAGCCATGGTTTCCACTGTGCTCCACATCATGTATCTGCTTTCACATCCTTACCTCCCACCAATGCATCGTCCACCCACAATATGGTCTGGCCCTGCCACCTTCTATAAAATTGCTCTATCCATGATCACCAGGGACCAACACAATTCCAAATCTTGCATGCTTTTTTTCAGTGCAAACTTTGCTCATCTTCTCCATAATGTTGAAGAGATCAAACATTTCTGCATTTTGACATTCCTCTCTTGGTCATTCGCTTCCTCCTACCTCCCTGATTGCACCCTCTTTTTCCATCTTCCAGTCCCTTGAAGTCAGGCTTTCAGCATGTCCTACAATTCACTCACACTCTAATGAGTCTTGTATAGTTTGTCCTATAATGAACTCATTATGTTTCCTCAAAGGTTGTCATCTTCTTCCAGCATAGATTGTTACTATAAATGCCAAGCTGGTCTCCCAGATTCAGCTTCTCCCTTTCCTATTCTCTCTAGGTTTGATCTCACTGGGATCTTTCTCCACCATATTTGAGACCATCACTCTCTAGTGCCTTCACTGATTCCCCATTGTTGATAGGATCAAGCCTAACACAAGGCTCCATTTCTGTTTCTGTGCCTTTAGGACAAGTTTCTGGGTTCTTAAGGTCTGAGCCCCACTGTGGAATGTAGCTTTGGGATTTTCTCATGATCTCCCTACTCTGGTCCTGACTGCCTTCTCATGACCCTACTTCTTGGATCACATATAAAGCCATTGGCTCTTCACTCCATCATTGCATATGAAATATTATCCATTGGCTCACACTGCTTATCAGGCATTCCGTGATTTGACCCAGGTGACTTTGTCAATATGCTATTTATTCTCTCTCACACACATATATGCACACACACAATATCCCTTTTAATTGACCTGAAAACCATTATTTACCCAAATATACCCAAACCATGGTAAACCATTATTTACCTAAAATACCTTTGCTTGTATTAAACATGCACACATGTGCACACGTAAACACACACATAGCTATGCATAGCTATATAAATAATGATAACTTAGCTTTGCTAGATGTGAAAAAGGCTTTCAATGGTGGTCTCTAACCTTTTTCGCACTAGGGACCAGTTTTGTGAAAGAGAATTTTTCCATGGATCAGGATTGGGGGATGGTTTTGGGACTATTCAAGTGCATTATAATTATTGTGCACTTTATTTCTATTATTATTACATTGTAATATATGATAAAATAATTATATAACTCACTATAATGTAGAATCACTGGGAGCCCTGAGCTTGTTTTCTTGCAACTAGCGATCCCATCTGGGGGTGATGGGGACAGTGACAGATCATCTGCTATTAGATTCTCATAAGGACAATGCAATCTTGATCACTTGCATGCATTGTTCACAATAGGGTTTATGCTCCTATGAGAATCTAATGCCACCACTGATCTGACAGGAGACAGAGCTCAGGTGATAATGAGAGCGATAGAAAGCAGCTGTAAATACAGATGAAGTTTTGCCTGTTCGCCCACTGCTCACCTCCTGTTCTGTGGCCCGGTGCCTAACAGGCCACGGACTGGTATCAGCTTTCAAACTTCGGCCTTAGAAATTATGGTGACCAAGAAGCGGAATATGAATCAGCAGTGAGATGAATTTGCCAAAAAAGAGAACATAATCTTGGTTTGAATGGAGAGAAATAAATCATGCATCCATTCAACAGTCTTATCTATTTGTCTAGTCTATGCTGAATACTCCAGATACAATATAGTACCTGGTTTTTTGCAGTTTAATGCCTTTTGGGAAAATATACATTAAACAATTGTAGCCATAGAAATAGTATAGAATTGTAAAGCTTGAGAAGTTCTACAAGTAAAAAGAACAGAGTGCAGGGAAAGGGTATAATGAGATTTAGATTAGGAGGTGAGAGTAGACCTCTCTGGCGAAAGTGACTGAGAACTGAAGGGCAGAGCCAGGAGATGTAGGAGAAGAAAAGAAATCCAGGTGGAGTGAAATGCCTGACAAAGCCCATGTTAAAGAGTTTGAATATTATTTTAGATTTAATGGGCACCATTGAAGATGGGTGTTGGTGGGTAATCATCAGTTATTTCGTGGTGGTCACGCCACAACAGTGCAGAGTAGGCATTGCACTCTGCTTTACAAATAACCTCTTTAAGGTTATTATGAGTTGGAACTTCATTAGAGGAGCAGTGTAAAATGAAGAGAGCACCTGAAAACCAAGAAGAAAATAAAGGTGATTAACTTGGAGAAGAGAGAATGCCAGAAAGAAGAAAGGAAAGAAAAACGATATTGATTGAGCACTTGCTACACACTAGTCACTGTGCTGGGAATTATCACATACATTATCTTATTCAATCCTTAGTGCAATCATGAAAGGCAGGATTAGTTCCATGCTACAGATGGAGATATTAAGAGTGAGTGAGGGCTAGAGACTTACACAGTTAATAAATGGTAGAACCAGCTTTCAAACTTCTGTCTACTTGAAGTCGGTGCTCTTCTACTGCCTCATTGTCACAAGATTACTATTTGCAGATCTCAAATAGGCTGCCAAATGTTGGAAATACAAGGCCCCAGGTGCCCATGAAAAGACGACTAAAGGCAGAGAGTGCACCCGAAGGTAGAAAGGTTTATTTTGAAGCATTGTTTGTGGAGACAGGGACCACCATGGAAGAGTTCATATCAGGCAAATAGACCAGGAGGGCCAGGGGACAGTAGACAGTGTCATTCAGCTGAGAGTCTGGGAGGTTCAAAGGAGGGTCAGGGAGCTGGAGGGAGCTACTCAATGAGTAAGAAGCTATAGCAGTGTGTGTGCACTCCCTGAACTCTGTCTTACTGCCTTTGGGCTGCTATGATAAAATATCATAGACTGGGTACCTCATAAACAACAGACATTTATTTCTCACAGTTCTAGGTGCTGGAAATTCCATAACGAAGACATAGGCAGATTTGGGGTCTGGTGAAGACCCATTTTCTGGCTCATAGACGGCACCTTTTTGCTGCGTTCTCACATCATGTAAAGGAGAAACACACTCCCTTAGGCCCAAGACCTAAGAGCCCTAATCCCATTCCTCATCACCATCCACAAGGCTTCACCTCCTAATACCATCACCTTGGAGGCTAAGATTTCCACATGTGAATTTTAGGGGCACAGAAACATTCAAACCATAACCTCTGGTAGAACCAGCTTTCAAACTTCAACTTTTCAATTTCATCTTTATGTTCAGCACACTAAACATGGCAGTATTACTAGAACCTGACCTTTTCTGCTCAGGGAATCTGTTCTAGAGCATGGTCCTCTAAGACTTCCTCAGATGGGTATTGCACCAGAAGCTCTCCCTACCCAGTCTGTCTGCTTCCCACTTCCCAGAGAACCTGAATTGATATAGACTAAGAAGCTAGAGAAAAACTAGGAGCCAGGCCATTGCCCCATTATAGTAATAAGTAAGTCTTAGGTAACACTCCTTTTTTTTTTTTTTTTTTTTTTTGAGATGGAGCCTTGCTCTGTTGCCCAGGCTGGAGTGCAGTGGCGCGATCTCCACTCACTGCAAGCTCCACCTCCCGGGTTCATGCCATTCTCCTGACTCAGCCTCCCGAGTAGCTGGACTACAGGCGCCTGCCACCGTGCCCGGCTAATTTTTTGTATTTTTAGTAGAGACAGGGTTTCACTGTGTTAGCCAGGATGGTCTTGATCACCTGACCTCGTGATCCGCCCGCCTCGGCCTCCCAAAGTGCTGGGATTACAGGCGTGAGCCACCGCGCCCAGCCGGTAACACTTCTTATATGCCAGACGCTGTTCTAGAAACTTTGTGAATATGAACTCATTTAATTCTCAAGACACTAGGAATGAGTACTACTATTAGGACCAGTTATAGGTGAAGATCCAGAGAAAAATACAGAACCACTTTAAAATCTCACAGCTAGTAAGACTAACTGGATCTACACAGTCTGAAATGCAGTTGGTGTTCATAACCCTTATGCTCTTTGCAGGTAACCTGCTTAAGGGGATTATAGACAAGCTTGAAAAACAAAGAAGGAAGTCCTTGTAAAATGTTTGAGTGATGTGTGGGGTAGCTCTCCTGACCTCTCTTCCCACCCCACCTTCTGCACTCTGCTCCATCCACATTGGCCTTCCTTTCTTGCCCAGAACTCTCTGGGCTCTTTTTCTTCAAGGCCTTCACAGCAGCAATTTTCTTAGCTTGGAACTCTCCTTTTCACACTCATCTAACTTCACTGGATCAAGGTCTGCTTGATCACCACATTCTTGGGGAACTCTCTTCTGACCCCAAGCCTATGTTTGATCCCTTTGTTACATTCATGTAAGGCATCTAGTTCTTTTGTTTTAGAATTCCCATTACAACTTCAGTGAAGTAACTAATTCTGCAATGACTTATTTGATGTTTGTCCCTTTTCATAGGCTTTCTATTTGTTTTGCTTTCCAGCATATTCCCAAGTCCAGCCCCAGGCAGGTGTGAATATATTGGCTGGATGAGTCTATCCTAGCAGCCTGGGTCTCAGCCAAGTAGGAGAGAGGGTAGACAGAGGCCAACAGCAAACATGCATCCATTCTCATTAAAAAAAAGTGTTTGAAAATGAGGTCAGGGTGGTCTAGACGGGCATTGAGTGTGCCATCACCAGAGGTATAGCGAGGATAGTGGACACTTGGTGGTGATTTTTTAAAGGAATCAGTATAACAGGTTTGATTACAGAACCAGTTGTATAGTACTCACATTATTATAAACAAATACCAGAGACTGGATAATTTATCAAGAAAAGAGGTTTGATTGACTCATAATTCTCCAGGCTATAGAGGAAACATGGTGCCGGCATGTGCTTGGCTTCTGGGAAGGCCTCAAGCCTTGAGGAGCTTTTACTCATGGTGGGTAATACAATAGGAGCAGGCACATCTCATGGCGAAAATAGGAGGAAGAGAGAGATGGGGAGATGCCACACACTTTTTTTTTTTTTTTGCTATGGAGTCTAGCTCTGTCACCCAGGCTGGAATGCAGTGGCGTGATCTTGGCTCACTGCAACCTCTGCCTCCTGGGTTCAAGCGGTTCTCCTGCCTCAGCCTCCCAAGTAGCTGGGACTACAGGCACGTGCCACCACCACCGGCTAATTTTATATATATTTTTTTTTTTAGTAGAGACTGGGTTTCACCCTGTTAGCCAGGATGGTCTTGATCTCCTGACCTTGTGATCTGCCCACCTTGCCCTCTCAAAGTGCTGGGATTACAGATGTGAGCCACTGTGCCCGGCCTGCCACACACTTTTCAACAGCCAGATCTTGTGAGAACTCACTATTGCGAGGACAGCATCAAGAGGATGATGCTAAACCATTCATGAGAAATCCATTCCCATGAGCCATTCACTTCCCACCTCCAACACTGCAGACTACAATTTGACATGAGATTTAGAGGGGACACATATCCAAACTGTATCACCGTTCTATCTCTCAGAGTCCCTGAGTGACTTCTCCAAGGCTGCATCATCCACGGGTGCCCCGCCATCACCCACAGAATGTGATATTTGGTCCTATAATGAGACAGCATAGTGTAGGGAAATAGCTAGCTGCAGAAAATAAAACATTTTCTATGGTTTTGCTTTGGTCTTTATTCTTGCACTGCTGAAAATAAGGCCCATCTTCTCCACACCACCTGTCTTGTTTTCTTAACTCAATCATCTCTAAGGTCCTTTAATTCCAAGAATTATAGGCCATATTTCTTAGGAGGATTGTTCCACCCTTTCAGATTCCCACCCTCTTTCATGTCATAGGCTTTTATCCTTCCTTATCGGTAATCAACACAATGAAAACATGACCCTTGGGGAACAGCACAGCACAGATTGAATATTCTTGCCTCACATAGCTATCACTTGAAAGAATTACACTAAGAAAAAATAAATTTTCTACAAGACTTTGAATTTCATAAAACTGTTCCATAAAAAGTATGTCTTTTATCTCTCCCAAGAATTGTGTGACACAGGTATGATATTATTTCCACTTTACTGATGATGAAACTGAGGTTTAAGGGGGAATGAGATAAGCCTAAGGTCTTAGCCAGAAGCATTTCTGGGGCTTGAACCAGCTCTGAAGCTTGGCAATGTTGTCATTACTGCATGTCACCTAACGAGATCAAGTATTAATACAAGGGACACATATTTAGCAGTGTTAGCTGCTTGTTTGTACACAGTGAATGAGAACATAAACTTGGTCATTGGCTTTGTATATGTAAGCTATCAGGGAATTGAAAATAAATTGTTTCTGAAAACTAATTCATTAAGAAGTGTGTATTTGTGAGACTGCTGAATAAGTGAAAAACTCATATATTTTTGTGTAAGTATACTTAACAAAGGGAAAAAACCCAAGGACACGTTTCAAGTATCATTAGGCTAAAAATTACGTGTATTTCAGCTTTTATTAGTAGCCACAAAGTAACATACATAAATGACGGAGAAGATAAAGAAGTTGCAGAAAGAAAATTATTTTGACATAAATCTTTCAAAGAGTTGTTAAAGACAGTTTTTAAAAAAAATTCTGAAAAATACCTTTGGTCTTTTCTCTCTTGATGGCTGAACAGACATTATATTAGAATGGAGTTGAGGTGAGGAATATTTTCCTCAAAAAGGCAACATGCTTGAAGAACATAGGTTGTGGCTAGAAGGCAGCAGACTAGGTTTTCATCTCTTATCACTAGTTTCTGGGATATACTGAATGAGCCAATGTTACTTGTCTGAGCCTTTCTTGCTCTATTTATAAACTGGAAGCAACTTGGCAAATGTTTAGACATAATGGCCAACATAGACACAATTATATTAATCCTTTCATGTAAGATTTAAGACATTTTCAATACTTCCCTATGCATTATCTTATTAATTTTCTCCCAAATCGTTGTAAGGTAGGTAAAAGAGAAATGTGTATGTCCCTTGAGTAGATAAGAAAGCTGTGCCTAAGCGAGGTAAATATTCTTGCCCAAGGTTGCAATGCTAGGATGGTGTTGAGCCAGGATTTGACCTCAGTCAGGTCTGATGCTCCACTCTGCTATGTTTTTCTCTCCAGCACAAGGCACTGACTGGCACAGGCAGGCCAACTGAACAAAAACTCCATGTTTCCTTTTTAACGTACAACTTTGAGGAAGGATGAGAGGTGCCTGAGCCTGGTGAGAAAGGCATTTATGTGTAAGAGCCCTCTGTGCATTAATGCTGTGAGTGAGAAGTCGAACTAACACCTAATTTTAGTATGCAGCTAGCGCAGTGTGCCTGCTAATCGTATTCAGTCAGGCTGACTGAAGAGGAAAAAGGAATAAAATAAACATTTCACTTAACCTTTACAATTCGTATATTTTGATCATCCCACCAGCTTTAGAATACCCTTCTCTATGTAATCGTCAGCCATTTTCTATGCTTTCCACATACTTGACTCCTTTGCTGTCTGTCTTCCCTTTTCCTCCTACCCCTATCATGCTTCCCATTCCCTGCTTTCCACCCCCTGGCACTCCTCACATCACTGCCTTCAGCCCTGAGTCCCTGTCTAGCCTCTCTTCTCTTACCCTATTTGTGGACAGGAAGCAGTTTCCAGAGGGGCTGAAAGGGACCTTAGGCATGATCTACTTGACATTCTGCATGCAAAGACCTCCAGAAAGAAAAGGAGGCATGAAACCCCATAAACCATGGAAGAAGGAAGATGACAACATCTTCAACACAAAGAAAGAGGAAAAGAAAATAATGAAGCAGTAAAGTAAAAGAATCCTTTTATCCTGATATTCTCACTTTACTTAAGTGAAAACACAACACCACCACAACATGATGCAAAGCTATGAAATTGGAAATATGTTTTGCATAATTGTCTTCAAGATGGTAATTACAAAGGCATTGATTAAACAAGAATAATGCAAGGAAGTTGGGGTGGACAAGGTTGTGGAGTTTAATCCACAGGCATTGTCATGGTGCATCTCCTTGGTGGGCAAGTAGGGAGTTATTTTCAGGTTGATCTGAATCAGGAAGTTACATATCCCACTGAAATGTGAGCAACATGAAAATCTCTCTGTTACCATAAGCAGTTGGTTAGAACCCAAGGCCCCTAGAACAGATTTGTGCTGTGCTGTTTAATTTAGTAGCCACTAGTGTCACATGGCTTTTGGGCACATGTAATGTGACCAGTCCAGATTCAGATGTGCTGTAAGTATGAAATATACACCACATTTTGGACACATAGTCTGACAGGGAAAAAAGAATGTAAAACATTCCATTAACAATTTTTGTGTATTGATTACACACTGATATAATATGTTTGATACTATATATAGTTACATAAATATATTATTATTAATAATTAATTTTACCTTTCTTTTTAATGTAGATACTAGAAAATTTGAAATACATACGTGGCTTATATTTGTAGTTCTCATTATATTTCTATAGAACAGAACTAGATTAGAGTTTCAGAGTTGTAATTAGGAGCAAACAGAAAGAGAAATCCTTTCCGGAATAATAATCAATATACTCAGTCTAGACAACACTGGAGAGTATTTGAGGGAGAAAAGTGTCTTAAGATTATTGTTGATGAAATCTAGATACTCCAAGTGAACTTTGAGCAACTGTAGTTGGAACCAGAGAAAACAGGCCAATGTTAGTAGCCCATGGTAACAGAAACAACCACTTGGTGAGGAATTTGCACATGGGAAATCCAGGTCAGGCCAGCCAGAGACTTCTTCTGTTTTGCCATCTTTGTCTAAGGATATTTTTAGTTTTAGAGGAGGAATGGAAAGTTCTCATGAAAAACCCATTGTTATCTGTGTATCACATAAGGCACCGCATACATTGAATACAGCAGGTTATACTTAACAAACTAGTTAGTTCTGCACAGACCAGGCCTTCTGTGATGCTCAGTGAATCCTTTTGCAGACTTCATTAAGCTCCATTTTAAGGACTCTCTTCGGGTATTCCCATGGCTCTCCATCTCAAGTTGGTTCTATCTCAGATAAAATTCCACAGACCAGAGTGTCTGAAAAAAGTGAGCTGTCCCTCTTACAGAATGTGGCATCAACCAGGCCCATCTAAGCAAGAGATGCTTCACGGCCTATTAACATTCCTCTCCACTTAAAAGAAATCCCAATTTTTCAAAACCGTGTGTAAAAAAGAGTCCGAATTTAAGTAAGATCTTTGCAAACCCAGCATTCCAAAAGGAAATGCACACCTCAAGCCATCAGGGTAACCATGTAAGTGCGATTTGCTCCCATAGAGGGGATTTAGTGAGGATTTCAACTACTCCTTCTGTGTCCTAGAGTTACTATTTACAGTGATTGTGACTATAGACCAAGCTGAGTTCCCTTGGGTTTTTAGTTAAAAATATAATAATACTTGTTTTAAACTAATCAAGCAATCTAATACCAGAAACTATTCTCTTCTTCGTTTTAGTCTTTACTGTTTCCAAATTGCAATATAAGAGCGGAAGATATGGCCATTTTTAAACCTGGGAGAGAATAGATGACTGTGAGTCTTTTATATGTCTAACATAAACACAAACTAAAGGAAGCTATTACAGAATGAAACCGAAAAGCCAGATCTTAGCTCTCAACTGTGAGATACAACATAAGAGACTCAATTCTTTTAGATTCTCTCTAGAGATACTCAACCGAGATACCTTTTTTCCTTGGAGGTTTAACGGGGGAATACTCCAGGTAGGGGCTAGTCCCCATCTCTAGGTACTTGCTGTAAGCATATGTATTACAGTTGCCTGATTCAACTATGAGCAAACCGTTGTTTGTATTGACCATTGAAGATGTCTGGCACCTATTGTTTTTCTTCTTTGTTCTGTTTTAAAAAGGTACAGATACAAACATATGGTTTTCTACTTATGCTCATCAACATAAGTTACTGAGATTTGCAAACTTTCCATTTGATAGGGTTTTCTGGTTTGTTTGTTTTTGAGATAGGGTCTCATTCTGTCACCCAGACTGGAGTGCAGTGGTACGATCATGACTCACTGCAACCTCGACCTCCTGGGCTCACACAATCCTCTCACCTCAGCCTCCTGAGTAGCAGGAACTACAGCATGTGCCACCACAGCTGACTAATTAAAAAAATAAATTTTTTTTTTTTTGTAGAAATGGGTTTTTGCCATGTTGCCCAGGCTGGTCTCCAACTCCCAGGCTCAAGGGATCTGCCTGCCTCAGTCTCCCAGAACACTGCGATTACAGGCATGAGTCAGCCTGCCAGGCCCATTGGACAGTTTTTCACAGAATTCATATCATGTTCTGACCTTAGCATTCAAGTTTCTTATTTGTATTACAGGCAATTGAGCTTCCAATCTCTACCTTAAAAGCTGTAAGATCCTGGGCAGGTTGTACAGTCATTCCGAGACTTAGTTTTACTTATCCGTAAGATGAGGATAATCATATTGTGCTCACATGGAGATTGGATGGGTGAGACATGGTCTGCATACTCACACATGGGACAATTTTCTGTCTGTAATTGCCTAGCACATAGTAGAGACGCAAGTCATAACTGCCAAATAGCCACTTCTTAGACACACTTCTAAAAGTCTATGTTACGAGACAGATGCCAGCAACTTCAATTTTCTCCCACAATGATGGGAATGCTATGTGATGTTGCCGCTCATACCAACAGCAACTCTGAGCAGGGGAAGTAATACTCAGGAGGGCTTTGGGTTGGTTCCTCTAAGTCAGAAACCCAAGGAATAATTGCTAAAATGTGTTTAGCTCTCAGTGTGTGCTATCTTACCCCAGAGCTTTATTTTACAGGATGTTGGCTGTTGTTGGGACCCAGGTTAAAAATAGACTGTGCTATCATCTTAATATTGCTCAATTCATTCATCATGTATTCATCAAAAAAATGTATGAAGCTCTGGCTGGGATTAGTGGCTCACACCTGTAATCCCAGCATTTTGGGAGGCCGAGGCAAATGCATCACTTGAAGTCAGGAGTGTGAGACCAGCCTGGCCAACATGGTGAAACCCTGTCTCTACTAAAAATACAAAAATTAGCTGGGCGTGGTGGCACATGCCTTTAATCTCAGCTACTTGGAAGGCCGAGGCAGGAGAATTGCTTGAACCGTGGAGGTGGAGGTTGAAGAGAGCTGAGATGGCACCACTGCACCCCAGTCCGGGTGACAGAGTGAGACTCTATCTCAATTTTTTAAAAAATGTATGGAGCTCCTACAGGTGACAAGCAGTGTTCTAGTAACTGAGACTATAGGTGCAAACAAGGCAGGCAATGTCCTTACCCTCCTGGAGTTTCCATTCTGGAAGGAAACTGACATTAAGAGTAGTTATCAAAAATAAAGTCACAGACAAGGCCCGTGATAAGAACAACATAGACAAAGCATATTACCTTGAAACCTCGTCGCAGCCATCCAGCAAAGCGGGCACAGGTTGTTTCATGTTACATGAGGATGAGCCCTGAGAAGCCAGTAACCCCACCAGACTGCTAGGAGACAGGAGCAGAGGTGAAGTTCTGCTTTCCCATGTCCACCACCCTGCTTCAGGGATCATGTGGGGGCCAGTGGTGCAAAATAAATGAATCCTCAGTTTCCTCATGGTAAAATGGGGAGAGTTTCTCCCTGTTCGGGTCATGAGGATTAAAGAAGCTAATAGAAGAAAAGCACTCAGAATTGTACCTTACACTCAAGGTTCATTAGAAACACATGGTAGCTGCCATCAGCAAGTCCGTAGAAAACAAATAGCTACAAAATGGGGTAATAAAAGTACTAAGAAAAGGTGCTAGAAGCTTCTGGAAGAGAGAGTGACTAACACTCGTTAGCCAGAGGAGAGAAGGAATCTAGATGGGTTTTGAACACAGAATAGGAGTGTGCTGTGGGCGCCAGGGCATTATGAGGAGAGGAAACAGCATGTACCATGCATGAAAGAGCACGACTCCTGGCGGGGGGTGGACTGTAATTGCTTCTTATGGCTGGAATATGACTGCCCTAGATGAGGGGCAAGAGGTGAGCTGGCTAAGCCCAGAGAATAATACCTCTTTCTATGGCTGTCAGGATCTCTGGGAGGTGATGGGAGAATTGGAGAGCCAGAGAAAACCTCGGAGGCCCAGGCCCAGACGCAGTGGGCCATTTGAACCTCCATCATCTGAGAGGTAAACCCCAATCGTGTGCCAAATTGCCTCTTCAGGCTCCAGCCTCTCCCCACTGTGGACTGTTTCTCTGTCTGGAATGAGATAATTTGTCAGACACCAGCTGCTGATCATTCTTTCCTCATGGGCACATTTATTATTATGTTACAGTGTGCATG
Source organism: Trachypithecus francoisi (assembly GCF_009764315.1). Classification (NCBI taxonomy): domain Eukaryota; kingdom Metazoa; phylum Chordata; class Mammalia; order Primates; family Cercopithecidae; genus Trachypithecus; species Trachypithecus francoisi. The sequence goes on from NW_022681461.1 coordinate 79,522,505, forward strand.
AAGAATCTTTACCATCACTGGAGTGAAAATGATTACAATGTGGGGTTTTGTTGTTGTTATTGTGGGGTTTTTGTTGTTGTTGTTGTTTTTCCCAGAAATTCTCAAGTCTTCCCTCTGCCAGGGACAGCATCATCAGTCATGAACCGTGTTTGGGTAGCAGGCTGTGGGGAATCATTGTCATAATTAACAAAACAACAAGCAGAGAACCCCAGGGTGTTGGGCTGGGGAAGGAGGACTGTTTGGAGCCTTTGTGATCAGAGCAGAAGTTCCGCAGCCACGAAGCTGGGCGACCCGTCTCTGAAAGAGTGCCAAGGATGGGCTAGCGGGCTTCTAGAGCCGCACCATGTCTAATTATGTACCAGGAGGCAAGAAAAGGTGTAGGTCTGTCTTTCCAGTTCAGAGGGAGAAAAAAAATCTGTGGTGTCTCGAGTCTAAGAAACGAACAGGCTGACCTTTTCAGAGCGTCTGAAAGAAAAAACCAGATGTATTTCTCAAGAGTCACTGTGACTGAAGGCTTGCATTGTGCACTCACATAAAGGGAGAGCTAACCAGAAAACAGCAGCTGATGATCTGAAGCCAGGCTGTGCTATTGTCCGGCACACAAATGTTCTACAAGGACCCAGACCACCATGCAGTTCTCTGTGCACAGACTATGGAGGTTGGGGGGGTGGGGGGTGAGGGCTTTTTTCCCCCCCCCTTCTTTTCTTTCTTCCCTTCCTGAAACCTTTTCCTTCCAATCCCTCTACAATCGCTCACATTCAACTGCTAGCAATTATTCCCATTGACCCTCTTTGCTCTCCAAATGGGGTGTGGGTCTCTGAAGGTTTTCCCTTTGTACCTGACAATCCCCTGTTACAGGCAGGCTCCAGGGAGGAGGTGAAGTCTCAGCTCCCTGGGGACAGTGACTGGGAATTGAGTGTCTGTGATTTATTTTCCATAGAGCAAAGTCAAAGCAAGGCAAGTATGTGCTGGGAGGCAGACAGGAGGATCCTCCAGCCTCATCAAGGGCTGCTTCTCTATTGTCCTTGGGGAGGCTAAGGGCAAACTCTGGCATTGTTGGAGGGGGAAGGGAGAAGCAGCAGCAAGATGAAAAAGAGTAGGCAGCCAAGTGAGATGGGGAAGCGAGACCCTTTTTCCATTCCAGCTCAGTGTTTTCAGCCTTTCTCCTACAGCGTCTATCTTCCTTAGCATTAGTGGACACATTTCGACTCTTCTGCAAACTGTAATGTTCTTGAAGGCAGATACTTGTCTTCCCCTCCTTCTTGTCTTTCCATTGCCTTCAGGGTTATATTTGCACCAAGCAGTTACTCAGTAAATGCTACTACATGGAATTAACCCTGTGCCCCTTCTGACTGGATCTGGCTCCTCCTATTCAGAGAGTACCTCCTTCTAGGAGCAGCCTTCCTTGACTGATGTAAAGTGGCTTCTGCTCCAGGAACTCTTGATCACTTAATTTAGCTGATTTTTTTTTTTTTTTAGGTCATGTCTATAGTTACTAATACACCATATTTATTAGCTGGTAGGTAAAAAGTAGTTCATCTAGCAAGATGAAATCATAGCTCTCTGTTCTTTTAAGTGGTCTGACTACACTTTTATAAAAGCCCACGGGAGGCAGACTCAACAAAATTCCAGAAATATAATGTTACTACTTTTGTATTTGGGATTGGAAATCCTACTACCCAATGGCTGAACACAGGACCATTTGGGTTCAGACCTCAGGTGCTGTCTCTAAGGCTACAGGTTATAACTTGTTTTATATTTGCCATAGCACTTTGTATTAGAGATAATTCTGATCATATATATATTTGCTTTTTGTCTCTTGCCTCCATTAGACTGTAAGTTCTATATAATAACACCAGCAAGAAAAACAACAACTAATATTTATGGAATGCTTAGTGTGTGTTGGGTACTATTTTAAAAGCTTTACATGGATTATCTTTTTCAATTTTTCATTATGTGAAAGTATTCCCTATGTCAAGAAGAGTGGTTGGCACTACATTGAATTTAATAAATACTTGTTGAACCAATAGAAGGAATGAATGCTATACCCTTCCAAGATTGCAACTAATAAGTCAAACCAAATCCTAGAAAAAGAGATGTTATGAGAACACGAGCAAGTCAAACGAGCATCCTAACGCATTCTTGAAAATACAGGTAAGCCTTGCATTGTGCAATAAATTGCAAGGACCCTGGATTTGTCAGAATATATTCTTAATTGAAATGCATCAGGGAGTTAACTATTTTGAGAGAATCCTGTTACAGGTTCTTTTGTTAAACAAAGAATTATTTTATAATGCAAATAAATTATCCCCCTCCTCCAAAATAGTAATCACTGGCAAGAATGTCACAAATTAGTATTCTTCAAAGTGCTTTCCTATATATATATATATAGCCAAGTGCTTACACATAGGATTTTTGTGTCACTAGAGAACTCAGTGTGTTGAACATCCGGTCACTGACAGATCTCTTAAATACTGTAAGTAAATATTCCCATTGAACACATAAGAAAACGAGGTTTAGGGAGAGGATGAAATTTGGCCAGAGAACATCCCTTTGATGACTCTACGTCTGAAGGGTCCTCTCATGACATGGGTTGATTGGAATTCAGAATTAGTCTGACTCCGTGAGTTGCTCCCCAGCCACGGATGCCTGTTTCATGCCTAGAATCATAAGTTTATTTAAAAACATGTATTGAAAGACCTTTATATACCAGGAACTGCTCTGGAAGCTAAGAAGTATGTCAAAAAGCAAAGTGGGAAAACACTGCTTTCAAGGATTCATCTATTACCACAAGGTCCAAATGGTAGCCACCAGCTACATGTGGCTATCTAAATTTAAATTAAATTAGGAAAAGTTTTAAAATTAAAAATGCATTTCCTCAATTTCACTAGGTGATCTCAAGACTCAAATACTTGAGTGTTAAGTACTTTTGTTGCCACCATACGTCTACTAGCTGCTGTATTGAGAAGTATAGATATCGGGTGTTGCCTCTACTGTAAAACGTTCTATTAGTATTGCTCTAGATAGAAAATAAATAAATCTATAATGTGTCTGCTGGTGATAAGGGCTGTGAAGACAAAGCAGGGTCAGAGGAAGAACAGAGATGGACAGGGCTCATGTTTACAGGGTATTAAGGTAAGGTGCTCTGAGCCAGGGACTGAATGAATACCAGGAGCAAGTTCCATGGCTATCTCGGTGAAAAATATTCCAAGTCGGGGAGTACTTAGTACAAAGACCAAGAAGTAGCCTGCTTCTCAGTTGGAGGAGTAGCGGGGAGGCTTCTGTGGCTGGAGTGGGAATCACTGAATGCGGGAGCAATGATTGGAGATCAGAGCAGAAAGCAGGGCTGGGACAGAAAAACTGAGGCCTTGCAAGCTGCGTTAAGCTTTGGCTCCCCAAAAGACCTGAGCAAAAGTGGTTCTGAGTTTTGTCTTTCTTCTCTCCTCTTCTTTTCACAATCTCTCTCTCTCTCTCTGTTTCTCTCTCCTCTCTCTGCACACCCCCGTACCTTATCACTCATGCCTTTGTGATAAGATAGCACCTTTTTGTCTGTAATACTCTAGGAAGTCAAAACACAGAACGGCATTTTGCATCAGGTAGCATCAAGTTCTCTTCTTAGTCCAGGACTCTGAGTCTGTGACTGTAGGACTTGGCAGGTCTGTTGCTTGTTGAGAGAGTGTGACAACTGGGAGATCTGGGCTCTGTTGAGGTTTGAACCTTATGGCTGGAGAGACAACATGGGTAATGAAGGTTTCTTAAAACTAACGCTAGAGTTTATTATTCACGGGATAAAGGTGATACAGTATTTTTCTTTCTTTCTTTTTTTTTTTTTTGAGACAGAGTCTTGCTCTGTCGCCAGGCTGGAGTGCAGTGGTGCGATCTCGGCTCACTGCAACCTCCAACTCCCTGGTTCAAGCGATTCTCCTGCCTCAGCCTCCCGAGTAGCTGGAATTACAGTCATGCGTCACAATGCCCAGCTAATTTTGTATTTTTAGTAGAGACAGGGGTTTTCCACGTTGGCCAGGCTGGTCTTGAACTCCTGACCTCAGGTGATCCTCCTGCCTCTGCCTCCCAAAGTGCTGGGATTACAGGCATGAGCCACCATGCCCAGCCAATATTTTTCATATTAATTCATTTAACACATTTACTGAGCACTTAATATGTACCCAGTGGTTTATCCAGTAATGAGGGGAAATTCCAGGACACTGGACTTTCTATGCTAAAACCAGAAAAGTGCTGGACAAATTCAGATGAGTTGGTCAGCCTATTTGTGGTGGACATTGCGACTGCAAAGATAAGAAATAGTGTCTGCCTTCCAGACAGCATAGCCTGTTACAGAAGACAGACCATACACAATTCTCAGTGCTTTGATTGAGGGAAACACAGTTATTCTGGCATGTTGCATACCTGCAAGGCCCCAGTACAGTGAGGTAATGAGGGAAGACATCCTGGAGGAGGGGAATATCTGCTTTAATTGTTGAGGATGATTAAAGATGCCCACCTTGTGGCCCCAACTCTTAACACCTTCCCTGGGTCTTCTGTGAAGGTTGGTAACAAGTAGGTCAATGTGCACCCATATTCTCTTCTTGTTGGAGAACCAGATCACCACTGACCTTAGAGATTTTACTGCCCCTAAATGCTTCATATCTGATTGCTTTGTTTGATTAGGAAGCACTAGAAAGGAAAGGAATGACTACATATTTGTCCATGGGAGTATCAATATTTGGGCAAAAGGAGGTTGTTGATCACATCTGTCATTCTCTCCTGGCTTAATAAGAACTAGAAGGCATCTACAAGAATGTATATTCATCTAAAGTCGTGGGACAGAGGAGTCAGGCGGAAAGGCTTTTCAAAGGCATGCTGCATCTTGCTCAGTGAGTGCGCATTTCTCAATTCTTTCTCAGAAGCAGACATTAAAACCTGCAGCACAGTCATTTAGAATTTCAAAGGTTTCTTCTTCAGGGGGTGGGACACAAAAGACACCACCGTTATTCACATAATGCTGGGATGGTGGGGAACAGCAGCACACCATTAACGAAGACGGTGCAGCAAACCTTTATGGAGAAAGGCAAGAGCTATTCTGCCAGGATAAAGAAGATGCCTCATTACTGTTGCTTTTAAAAAAGATTATTATCATTATTCCCTTTAAAATTCACTCCTGCATTCCACCTAGGTTGGGAGAGCTTAAGAGGGGAAAGACAATTTTTAAAAGTAGTTCATAGATCACTAAAGAATCACAAAACACTCAACATTCAGTACACACATCTCTCTCTCTCTCTCTCTCTCTCTCTCTCTCTCTCTCTCTCTCTCTGTAGAGGGTGTCAATCAGAATTTGGAATAAAAGCAACATCCAAATCAAGAGATTTTTTTTTTTTCTTTCTTAAGGCAGACCTCTTATGGCATTGCTCTGTGTGGTTTAAATGGTGCCAAAATCCTACCCAATGGCTTGAAGGACCAAATAAGATGAAGCTTCTCACACATAATGCTGCTGGTCCTTCAACATTATCTTGCATAGCTTTGCCCTTCTTCTCCCTCTCCTTTGTTTTGGAATTACAGAAGGCAAATGCCACAGATTTCAGTTGGAAAACCAGGAGCCCAAGCTGCAGGAACAGCCAGCAGACAACATTGTCTCTGAACTGCTATTGTTTCTATTTTAGCAGCACATTGAGTGATTAGCTTGGGTAACAGTAACATCGCATTACCTTGCAAAGGCTGGAAATGTCTTTCAATAAGGAGGCAACACCGAGTCTATGTGATACAATCCCGTAGACAGAGCCAAGTGGAATACATCAAAGAGAGCCTTGATGCAGATGTTTCATGCAGAAGAAAATTAGGTCAGAGACCACTTCAATTTCAGCTTCTGCCAGCCTCGTTTGAGAGCTTCCAGTGAATTCGTAATGAATAGCTTCTAGGGCACTTTTCTCTCATTCAGTCACAGGCTGCCACAGCCAGATGAGCGTTCCATGTGGAATCTTCTCTCATTATTTAAAACTGCTACTTTGTGTTCTAAAATTCCAGAACCCTTCCAATGCACCACAACTATGGGCCTGAAACAAAAAGACTCCAAAAATACAGAGAGCCATTAATCTGTATCAGATTCTTGCGTGCTCTCTCTCTCTCCCCATCCATCATATACATGCATGTTTTTTAATACATCCCCAAGCCCTTTTTTTCATCTGCCTATGCAGGTACATAAACCGTTGCTGAGGAATATTGGAGATGTCGGGCTTTTAAAATCTTACTCAACTCTGAAGAAGCTGAGTGGCCTATAGATGACCAAAATGCTTTGTTGGCTTCTTGCCGGGAGTGTGCATGCGTGAGTGAGTGTGGCGTGCATGTATAAAAAAAAGCTTTTCTCTGAAAAGAGCAGAGAAGGGCAGTGTGACCTCGATGAAAGTGAATGATGCATCTTTTCCCTGCCCACCCCCCGCCCCATCTCACATGTTATTTATTATATTGGAGGGTTAGAATCTGGGGCACCCTGGTATCTTCCTGTATCCTGTGCTCTTGCTGCCTACCCTTTTGGGGGTTCACAATGACAAATCCTTGCTGACTGGAGCAAGGGTGTGTGGAGTGGATCACTTCAATTCATGCCAGGAGAAGAATCATTAGATTCTAAATGCATTCGGAAGAGAGGGGGCAGAGAGACAGACTCGGAGGATCACAGAGCCTCCTCAAAGCTGGTGACGCTCCGATTTCCCATGGGAAAGGAAATGAAGTGGCAGCCCTAGCTTCAGCTCCCCGTGACACAATTGCTTTGTCTTTGCTACCTCCAAAGCACCAGGGCATTCATTAATTGGTTTTCTCAATTCTAGGTTTTGCAAAGCTGTGGCAGAAAGCCTCAGAAAAGTACTAGAAGGCTGGCTTCTGCTTCAATCCATCATGAGAAGCCATCAAGAAGATGTTGCCTTTCTTGTACTGCCATTAAAAATGCAATATCTGGCTTTAAAATATACTGGTCTTTCTGCCTTTCTTTCCCAACCTGGTCTCCTCCCTGTCAGCACTCTCCTGCAATCTTTTTTTTTTTTTTTCTGTCACACACACACACACATACACACACAAACTCTCAAACTCACATGCTCAATTAAAATTTCTGAGGAAGGCAGAAGTGCAAGGGAAGAAGTGGCAGTGGAGTAGAAAGATGAGCTGACAGATAAACCTAGATTTAAGCTCTAACTCTGGGTGAGTTTGGCCAACAGCTCTCTTCTCTAGGTTCAGTGTCCTTACCTGGAAAAACATGAGTGCTACTCCCTGAGTCCCTCACGGCTTTGACAATAGATAATCTTTCTCTTGTGTTGTAGACAACTAATATCATTCTTGAAATGTCTGGCTATGAGTTGTAGCCACAGATCTACCTATTAAGGTGCTCACAAAGGTCTGCTCATAGGATTAGTGCCAAGGCATTAGGGGCATGTTCATATCAGCAGGATATTCTGATTTTCTCCAGACATGCTTGCAATGGGATGCAGCTCAATGTAGGAGAAATAACATTGCTTTTGAGTCAAACGGACTTGAGTTTGAATTTAGGATGTCACTTCCCAGCTGTGTGACTGCAGGTAAATCACTTAGCTTCTCTGATCCCTAGTTTCTTCTACAGTAACATAGGAATAATACCTGTAATGGAAGGTTGTTAGAAGAGCAAATGCAATCATATGAAGGTAGAGAGCTTGGCATGGTGCCTGGTACATGGCATGGCAGGTACTCAATACACAGTAGGGTGATTTTTTTTGCTCTTAAAAATGAATACTGGAGACATGCATGCATACATGCAGAAAAGGCACATATGACCTAGAGCAGTGAAAACAATTTAACATACTATTTGAATTGACTGTTGCTGCTCCATATGGAGAATATTCTAAGACACACACACACACACACACACACACACACACACACACGAGTTCAGCTTCTAAAGGCAGTAGCAACCAATCCTAATTTCTTTAAGGTAATACAGTTAAAATGCTGAGTAGAGATTTTGGCACGTAAGTTGTCAGTAAATACTAGTTATACTCATTTTTATTTAAAATATCTTTCAGTATAGTAAATTCCAGTTTATTATATACCTCTTCCCCATTCTCCTCTCTGAAAAGGCCTGGATTTTTTGTTTGTTTGTTTGTTTGAGACAGAGTCTCACTCTTGTTGCCCAGGCTGGAGTACAGTGGCGCGATCTCGGCTCACTGAAACCTCTGGAAGAGGTCTCTTTTTAAGAGGCAACATGGGGCACAGAAAATCTCTATAAGTAGGAGCCACAAGCCATCAGTCTGACGCTGAGTTCTTAATCACAAAATCATAGCACTTCAGAGCTTGGCTGGTAGAGAAACTGAAACACAAATGGTTTACGTGATTTGACCAAGGTCGTGGAGGAACCCCAGTTCTCACGGAGCTCTCCTCATATTCTTTGCCCTCGTAAGTTCCAACTAAGTCTATGAGAATGAAAATGCTTGACAAAGTCCAGGTGCTTTCCAAATGCCAGAGGCCCCTCTCCAGCACCTGCCAGCTCCTACAGCAGCCTTGGCAGAGGGCCACGGCCACTGGAGGTATTTAAGGCTGTCTGCAGCAACCGCACCACTGTCAAAGTAGAGCACTGCTGCCCAAAGCTGGCCTTGGTTTCTGTCAAGGCATGGAGCACAATACAAACTGGAAAGGGACTCCATGGCCCCTCATGCTGAGCAGGCTGCGCCAGCATCAAGACAGAGGGTAGCCCAGTTGGAGCAGCCCAGAGTTAAACATTAGTCTGCCAAACTCTGGCTCTGTGTGCTGGTATGTGGCCATGGGGATGCACAAAAGCTAGAAAGGCCAAAAGAAGGAAAGAAAAACATCTCTTTTTGTTTTTCTACATTTATTCATTCACTCATTGCTTAGTCATTTCCTTATTCAGTTTTTCTTTTTTACTATCATTGGAGAAAGGGCACGGCTAAGATTTCATTATTTAGTAAAAGAGACATAAATAGAGATACAAACCAATTATAATTCAATATGGCAAGTGCTCTAATAGCAAAATACTGTGGCAAAGGAGAGGGAAGCATTCAATTTTCTTGGTTTCCAAATATTAATGGAGTAGAGATTGTGTAATAATCAAAGTTTAATCAGAGAAATAAAACTGATAAATATATGTATATTCACAAACATATACATATATGCATGCATACATTCATGTATATATAATATACATATATACACCTATATACATACACATGAATGTACATACCTATATACACACACACGTGAATGTACATACCTATATACGCACACACGTGAATGTACATACCTATATACGCACACACGTGAATGTACATATATACGCACACACGTGAATGTACACACCTATATACGCACACACGTGAATGTACACACCTATATATGCACACACGTCAATGTACATACGTATATACGCACACACGTGAGTGTACACACCTATATACGCACACACCTGAATGTACATACATATATACGCACACACGTGAATGTACATACCTATATACGCACACACGTGAATGTACATACATATATACGCACACACGTGAATGTACATACCTATATACACACATGCAATTTTAGGGATTTGACCTTACATGATTGTGGAAGCTGGTTTAATAGCCTGTATATGGTTACTGTCTTTGCTCAGATTTGGCAAGCCTTTTCTTTAAAGCAGCAGACAATACATATTTTAGGTTTTGGGAGACATACAATCTCTGAAGCACAGAAGCAGCCCCAAGCAATTAATAAACACATGGATCTGGCTATGTGCCAATAAAATTTCATTTACAAAAACAGGCAGTGGGTTGGATTTGCTCTGCAGGTCATAGTTTGCAGACTACTGACCATCTTTGCCACTACTGGTTCTGGAGCCTGAAGTTAGTAAGGCAGAGAGTTGGGAAAGGAAGTTGATATGAAGTGTGGGAGAGCAAGGATGAACTGGAGCCTGCAAAGGTGGAGAACAGCCTAGAATCTGCCTCACTTTCTCATTGTCTTCCAGCCTCCAACTTTAGTAATGTTTGAGTCCTGAAGAGGTGGTGTCTCTTCATGCACTAAATTCACATGCAAGCCAGGAGTTAAAAAAACTGAAGAAGGATCCAGTGGGAGGTGGAATTGCTGCTAGTCTGGCTGTTGGCCCAGACCAACAAGGTTTGCAAGCAGATAAGTAGCAATGGACATGGTTTGCAATAGCACCTGGTGTTCCTGCATTGACCCTCTGAGTGTTAACTAACTACGGCTTCTGCTTTAATTTATCCTTCCAAAACTCATGCAAAATGTCTCCTATGACCCATGCTAACTTGAAACAATGTAAGAAAGGAAATTCTAGGAGGCATAAGTCTACTTGAACTAAGTTGACCCAGTAAAGTCCATACAGATGAGGAAGGTTTCAGACAGGAGCTTACATTGGAACTGGACCTCAAGTATGAATGAGCATTTTTATCAACTGAAAGACACCCCCAGAATCCTCAGAAAGCATTCTTTATGGGTCATCTGTTGTCACATGACTCTAACACAGAGTTTATAAGGAGAAACAACCTGTTCTTTTGCTTGCCAACCATTTGAATAATTTATGTCCCTTTTTTTTTTTTCACTAATTGACTACTTCCATTAGAATCCAGATGTGAGCAGGATGGTGACTTCTGTGACCATCTTGGCTCAAAATTTTCCATGAAAGTCCAGCCAATTTGTTTGTCCATACCCAGCAGGAAAACCTACCTGTGGGAAAAAGAGGCTGCTCTGTCTAGGCAAATCATTCAATGCTCAAGCATATTCACATTTAACAATGTTTTAGCAGATAATTCCTATAAAAATTTTTATTCTTTGTGTGTCACAGAACTGACTTCTTCCCCCCATTTTTAGCAACTTGTTCTTTCTTGTGTTTTTCTTCATTAACGTTGTCAGATTTCACTAGATGTTCCAGCACCAGATGTTATATTTAATTCCTCCTTCTTCCAGTTCTTTCATGTTTTGAGCTTACCTCCACACCTCTTGCAATCATCCACTCATTCATTGACTTTCCATATATCCATCTTGTTATTCATCTTTGTGTTTATTTATTCGCTCATCTATCCATCTATCTCTCCATTCATTTGTCCAACCATCCACTCATCCCTTCATCTCCTTTTTTTTTTCCCTTGGGCTACTACCCTGAAATAGGGTAGATAGAAGACTGAAATAGTCTTCTATCATCTCATTCTTAAATGATTACAAGGTCCAATAAGCTGGTTTTCCTGAGAGGCTTAGTGAATGCATAGGATGTGGAGTAACATGGGCTTACATTTGAATTCTGTCTCTGTCCTTTACTAACTCTATGATCTTAAGCACATAATTGAAACTCTCTGGGTCCATTGAGGAACTAATAATATCCACCTCTCAGGATTGTTGTAGGCATTTATTGAAAAAAGGTTTATAAGGCAAGTAGTACAGTGTTGGAACATGCAAGATACTCAATAAATGCTAATTCATTCCCTCCTCTCTGTTTCTTATATCCTAACTACTTTATAATGTTTTTTTCATGTATCTTCACAAACACTTGAAATTGTCACCCAACTCTTGGGCCTTTGCTGAAACCATCCTTCTTCCAACAACTGTGTCCACCCCAATTCCTAACTTCCTATCGAGACTCATCACTATTTCTAACTTCAGGTCTTCAATCATGTAAACTTTTCTTCTTGAATTATCTGTCTTCCTATTTCTTTTTGTAGAAAGTGGATCTGATTTCTTGGACTCTCTCCTTCCCCTATGAAAATGCTACCTCTTTCTATAACCTTCTTGAATCCCCCAATTTAAACCTTTACCCCCCACTGTATTACTGTAAGACTTTATTTGCAAGTAAGAGAAAAGGGATCTTCATTTCTGAGCATACATTGTTGAGTGTGGATATACTTGTTATGTGCTTTTCACAGCAATTTCATGAAGTAATTAGTATCTTTATTCTTTTTTAGTAGAAGAACTTTCCCAAGGTCACTCAGTTAACAAAGACCAAAGCAAAAATATGAACCCAGGTCCAAATATCTTAATTCAAAATATCTTCCATTTCATACTACCTTGCCTTCCATCCTCTGTCATATAGTAGTAATTCTGTAAAAATGTTAAAAAACATAATTCTGACATTTATCAAAGATTTTGAAAAATGAAAAGCTATGATTGACCCCATAAATAAATGATATTAAAGGATAGGGATAGTGTTTTATTTATTCCTATATCACCTTCACTGTCCTGGTGTAAAAAACCTACCAATAGGCATATGGTAAATGTCCAACTGAAAGACATCAAAAGCATAAATAGGACCTTTCACCAGAGTCGTATTCTTGAGATTCTGCCTCAATTTCAAATGTTACAAGTGATCATAAATCCTTCAGCCATCATATTGTCAGGGTAAGGTCAATTTCGGTGTTCTTTCTTTTTTGTAAGAATGTCTACAACAAAAATGGAATTGTTATTGTTAAATTCTTATCATAATAAGACTCTTCATAAATTAGAGTCCTTGGCTATTTTGTGAAAATCCTTGGCCTGATTCCTGCAGCCAGAAGGCAGCAAGCTTCTTTATTTGTCTCTCCATAGCATTAGTAACCCTGTACAAGTTAAATTTGTTTTATTTATAGGTTGGAAGAGCTTTCACCCATAAGGAGTGCCAAATAAATAGACTTTTTCTATCATTCTCCAAAGAGGTTGGAAAGGAACTACTCAGGAGGAAAGCCTGGAGGGTACAAATTGTCAGAATGAAGTATAGTCTTTTGTTCAGAATCAGAAGAGTTAACCACTCAAATCGTAAAATATCAGATGAAGCTCACTTCACCCAATAGGAGTGAGCAAAGTGAGAAGAAGGAAGACATGGTGACACAGAAAACCTCCAAGGAGTAATCTCTCCAGTTTAAGTCAAGACAAGTTCACTTGGGATTCTCAAGGTTATATTTTTGCCTAAAAGGCCAAGGAAGTATGCTTTCTGATAGCACAGAAAAGAGTCATAGTTTAAAAAAACAGAGATTGAGAGGGCAATGCAGAATAATCTGTTGATCTGTAGAGTGTCTATGTCTAGTTATTTTTACTTGAGTGTGAGAAGAGCCACTCAAAGTTATTGAATTGAAGGAGTTCAAAGATCAATGCAACATGATTAAATAATCATATTGTGAATTAAATAAACATAAATAATCATATTAGACCTTACATCTGCTATCTCTTTGGAGAGAAATGAGATGGTTATGATCTTTGATAAACCCCCAAATTCTCTGTTGTCCTCATGAAAGGAACATGCTGCTGTTTCACCGTGAGCTTTGAGAACCTTTCGAAGAGAAAGAATGGGTTTTTGTTGCTCAGTACATACAAACTTGCCTGGTGTCCCTTCTAATTAATGGCATTTATTTCCCTCATAGAGTTGTCTAAGGCTGAAGGCAGGGATGTGGCATTGAGACAGAACTAACCTAACTGGCTCTCATGGGGATTGATCACATGCATTGACCTACCACTACAGTGTTCTAAGCATTTGAGTTAACTGAGTGTGCCTTCTCTACAAATAAGTCTCAGTCATTCCATAGAAAAGAAGATGGGATTGTCAGGTATCAGGTTTAAAACACTGTATCTTTAAGGCAAGGTGAGGTTTACTTTCAAAGCAGGGTGTGGAACTTTCTAAAGAGAAGCCCTGCATGGTCATAAACTATTCATGAAAGTTCTCATGTTTCTAGAACTACCTACTTTCTAGTTCCCTTAACTGGTCTTATTACTACCTGTCTCATCTTCCTGACAACTCTGACCTCAGATCTACCTTTAATTTATTTTAATACATTCCCTTTTTTATCCTGGACATAAGGTGTATAAATTGTTGATATCTTATCCATTTGATGCCTGACCTTGACCTTCCTTGATACCACTGTCCTTACTTTTGCTAGAGATGTCAGTGTCAGACACATTTTTCACTGCCTGCTCTTGATATCCCATTCCTACCCCCATTGTTGGCTTTGCTTTCCCTGTGAAAACTTTACAACTGAAAGAGCTTCCACTCCATGACACAAAGCCAAAGGCAGGACAAGGGACTGCAAAGGCTCCTAAGCAAAGTCTTCAGTGTCATAGGCCAGAGGGAACAAGCTCCATCACCCTTAGCATGTAAACAACAAGAGGCCTGGCCTAGTTTCATACACCCCAGAGAACCCTTAGCTAAGCAGGTGGTCACACCAACTTGAGACTGTGCTTCAACTGTATCTATGTCCTAGGAAAAGCCAACCATGTCATTTTGCATCAGCCAATGCAGTGCAATAGAATAGTACATGCTTTGGAGCCAGGGCTACTTGGGCTGGAATCCTGGTTCTACTCCTTGCTAACTGTGTTACTTCAATCAAGTTTCTTAACTTTTCTAAGCCTCAGTTTCCTTACCTATAAAATGGGGGTAATTGTACTTGCCTTTCACCGTCATTGTGAGAATTTAGAGATAACAATTATAAAATATAGGACATTGAATATAACATACAATAAATAGAGTTTATTGTTATTTATCTTTCCTTGCTATTTTTGTCATTATTATTATTGTTATGACAGGGCTTTAATGTCTAGATTCTGGCAAGAATAGTGAACATTTCAAATATCCAGGCAGCTCATTTCTTGAGAGATGGACCACAGGTTTCCTCACAAACTAGGCTGGTTGCTCAGTGTTGTAAATCACCACTTGGCTTCCTGCCTGAACTTTTAATCTTGTCCCCATCTCAATTTAAAGAGGGTGAGAAAGCAGAGACATCAATCGTTTCCTTGTCAAGGACAACAGCCCCTTCCTTCTTCCTTGGATCTCTCCTGGGGACCCATCTGCCTGGTGCCAAGGGAGGGGGCTGTTGCTGAATACAAATCACCATGTGGTGGGGGAGGCTTGTGCTTCTATATCAGCCAAGAGCCATTTCGCCATCTCTGTGTGAGACTCCAATGAGCCCAACCCAGTCCTCTCACTGCTCCTGGGGTTAAGCGCCCCACTGCTTCACAGTCACCCTGGATAGTGATGTAACCATGAAGATGGCAGTTACCCAAGGTACTGGGACACAGACTTTATTGATTTGTTCTTCTAATGCATTAGGAGGAAACAGGAAACCTCAGGAAGGTCATAAGCGACAATTGTGCATTGACTGGCACAGACATTGACTTCATTCAGAAAGGCACGACTCAAGTGGCCTTGCTTTTAGAGAGGAGGGGGGCCATAGAGGCACGACTCAGAAAATAAAGACAATAAGCACGGGCTGGATCACAGGGAATCAGAAGGAACTGAAGAACCTAACGCTCAAGCTCACACTTGAGGGAAAGTCTTTGTTCAGTTCCTGGTAGAGCCAGATGTTCAATCAATGTTACTAAACAATTGGATGAAGGCATAAACCAGCAAGGGTGAGCCCCTTAGAACTTCCTCTATCGATTTTCTGGGCACCTCTGTACCATTTTCCCATTTGATTCTGTGGTTACATGCCCTTCTTTCCATCTCTTTTTCATGATCTTTAAAGCTGAGCACGTCAGAGAACTTTTAATGGACTCCCGCTGTTTCCTTCAGCTTTCAACCTCTTGCGATGCGCCCTGTAATCACTGACCACTGCAAAAATCAGAATGACACGTTTGAAGATCTCCTGGCCCTCCTGTACCCTCTTTTCTTCTAGGTCTGTGTTCTGGATATTTGGGGTCTGCCTCTCAAAAGTTTTGCCTTCTCTGATGATTATATTAACAAGAAGTGCCATCTTTCTTCAAGGGTTCTGGTTATTTCAACTTTATCATCCAATTCTCACTTTCTTGTGAGCAATGATTCCAGATGAGCATTTGAGTTAACTGGGTGTGCCTCCTCTACAGATAAGTCTCAGCCACTTCATAAAAGGGAAGTTGGGATTCTCAGGTATCAGGTTTAAAACACTGAATCTTTAAGACAAGATGAGTTTACTTTCAAAGCATGGTGTGGAACCTTGTAAAGAAAACTGTCTGTGAAGCCACATCTTTCCAAATGTTTGGCTTTAATCAATTCAGTGGACTTTTGGATAGGATCCTAAGGTCTCTTCTAACCCCATAACTACAGTCAAATCATTAATCCAGAACTCAGTGGAACATTGCAGTTTTTGTAGAAACGGTTCTCTACTGATTGTTAATACCGAGAAACTATAGACCACCAAGCAGAGATGGAACTTCAAACCATTCTTTTGTTTAGGCTTTTGTGGGCTCTGTACAGGCATCAGATCTCTAGTCCTAGTTTTAGTATCCATGTAAAACATCATCTTGGCAGAAGGAGACGCAACAGAAAAGTGATATCTCCAATGAAAGACGTAATGCGGGGGTTTACTCATAAGCAGCGTGGAGATTAAGGACAAAGCCTTCTGTAGAGCTCAGATTCTAACACAAGGAGGTGATTAGTCCCAGCTCTGCAAGTTACTCTCTCTGTAATTTAGGCACATGACTTAAACTTTGTAGCCTCATGTTACATTTTTACTAATAAACTAATAGTAGCCTCAAGCTTAAAAGGGATTACTAATAAACTGATTTGGGGGTGTTATGAAGGTAAGTAGACAATGAATTTTCAATAGCCAAGCACATAGTAACTGCTCAATAAACAATTGTTGTTTTTTTCCCTCATTGCCCAAGATTCCAGTGAGTTCTGGACTAATAATTTGGCTTCAATTATAGACTCACGGGTTTAGAAGGAACCTTAATATCATATTTAAGGATAAAACATCTATATTTATTAACCACTAACTATGTGCCAGGCAATGTGGTAAGCAATTTGAAAATAATATTTTATTTATTGAGATAACAGATATTATACTCAGATTTCAGATGAGAAAAGTGGGGCTCCCATGTATTAAATAATGTTCTTTAGGTCATGCACCTAATCATTGATAAAGCAGAGGTGCACATCTTGGACTTTCTCACTCCAGAGCCCATTCTCTTAACCACATTGTTGTAGGAACATTTTAGAATGAGAAAGCAGTGGTATGACTTTAATAAGCTAAAAAATCAGTGAACTGTAGAACCCCTGGGGAAATAGGGTTTGGAGAGTGGAGGTGGAAATGCACTAAAATAATAGATTCCAGTATCGATCTAGTGAGCAGAGCTGAGGAGACACAGATTAGTAGGATTTGTAAAGTTGTTATTAGTATTTGCCAAAGATGTTTGCCATTGCCCATGTTCTTCTTGGGAATATTGCCTTTTGAATATTACTCTGGAAAACAGGATCACATAAAAATCCTTTCTTTCCTGTGTCCCAACATGCTTATTAAGTTTTCTCAGTACTGGGTACCATGATAGGCAGGGAGAGAACAGAGATATCAAACAGAAACACAGGGCAAGTTTTGCATTTGATGTGTTTCAATTACAGATATAAGAAGCTGCATCTGGAAAAAAATGTGGGGCAGCATTTGGATGAGCTTTGAGTCTACACTGAAGAGTCTTGACTTCAGCAACAACCTGACATATGGAGTTATTTAGGAGGGGAGTGCTGTGAGAGCTGCAATTTCTAAAACACCCTGGACCAGAGATGATGCTATAGTTTGTTACTTGGTATTCCTGAACACAAAAAAGTCCACAGATGTGATGAGATGAATACCTTAAACTTGTAGGTGAAAAGCCATGTCTATGTGCACATGAGCTTTCTTTTCTGAAAAGAATGTCGAAAATGTTATTCTCAAAGAGTCAGTGATGCAAAATTATTAAGGTCAAATACCACTAGTATTGGCTCAGAAGGAAGAAAAATTAGAGGAAGATACCTAAGGGTTGGTGAAGAATACAGTTGAGAGATGAAGATGAGCAGAGATAGTGTCATGGAGACGGAGCTGGCAGATATAAAGGCTATGCTTCCTAGGACCTAGGAATGACACCTGAAATGGGCAATTAATCAGGTGTGGAAGGTAAGAGAAAAAGGAAAGATGAACCTCCAATGCCTCTTGATTTTCTAGCCTGGGAGATGAATCAACATACCAAGAAAGAAAATACAGAAGGTACTATAAGTGTAGGGAGGAGATAATAAATTTAGTGTTGGTATTGGTGTAGATTGCTCCTTGGAATGTAATTATGGAATTGCAATTTTCTCTATGAAGCTTAGAACATATGTCAGAAAGTGTAATTTAACTCATTGACATACCAGACCAATGAAGATGAACTTGTTGATTTGAGATTTGTAATGCAAACACAAAAAGGATTATTTTCTATAAAATTTGGATGTATACCTAAAATTGAAGGTATGACCCCATCTCCTATTTTCACCTCTCTCATTCCCCAATAATCTCTGGGACGAAGGTAGTAATTCATAATGGCTTAAAAATGTTTACACAATGCCCAATGTTTAAATAAATTCTTAAGAATTGGCACAATCCAGATCTTTTCCAAACTAGGTAAAAGAACAATCCAGTTATTGCCAGAATTTTCTTTTTTTATAAAGATATTTGGTATTTTGTAGACATAGTTCAAATTATACCAATGCCTTGACCATCAAAAGTATAAAACCTTACAAGGAAAATTTTCAGCAAATACTGTGTGTCAGTACTAGATCTCTTTGTAAATGTTAACCATTCTAGGCAATTAACATATTTTCATTGCATCAACCCTATGAGGTAGATATTATTTTCCCTGCTTTACAGATGAAGAAAAATGAGAGCGAAAAACTAAGAAACTTGCCCAAATGTGTCAAAATAGGAACTGGCAGATCTTTTCTAATCCCTAGTCTATATATTTTCTGACTACATCTGCACCTCTGGGTCATTGAGCCCATTCCTTTTTAGTGTCCCCATCCCCTTTATGCCTTCCTTTCACTCACCACTCAGTTTAGGTTCCAGAATCTGAAGCTGCAATCATCTTGCAAATCCTCACCTTCCTGGCCCTTCTGTCATTCTCAGCCAGTCAAACTCAGTCCTCAAACCCAACCATGCCTCCCTCGTTCCAACACCAGGGTCACTGATGGTGAACTGGAGAAAAATACTCAACCATACTGTCTGGTCTAACCTCAAATTTGTGACCACAAACCTCAAGTGGACTTTCTATTTTCCCTAGCAACCTTGTCATGTTTTTTGATTCTCTCATTATCCAAGACAACCATAATGGAGTCTTCTCATTTCTCAACCTTCTTACTCTGCCCCCTTCTTTTTATTCTCAGATGATGACCTTGCTTCTTATCCAGCTAAGAAAATAGTTGTGATCTGAAGATAAAAACATGTATTCTCATTACCAGTTTTCCAACTTATCTGCATCTTAACCTCCAGAGCCAGCTTTCTCCTGTTTGTATATTTATTCATAAGGATTGTTCATGCTTCTACTAAAACCAACCCTTCTCCTTGTGCACTTGATCTCATCTCACTTCTTTCTTTTGGACTTTGTTCCTGTAGTAGTCATCCCTTTGTCCTCGTGATCATTTTTTCCTTTTCTGTTGATCATTGCCATCAGCAGACAAGCATGCTATTCTGTTATCCCGTTTCCCATGTTAAGAAAATGAAACCCGTCCTTGACTCACATTCTCTTCTAGTTCTTGCCATATGATTTTCCTCTCTTTTAAAGCAAAACTCAAGAAAAGAATTGTCCATCCATACTTACTCTCTCCACTATCTCACTTCTAATCCTTTTTTTAAAAATGTGCCAATCAGGCATTAGTTCCCATCCTTTCAAAAACATTTTTTGAAAACTGTTATTATCAATGCCATCAAACAATGACATGTTGTCAAATCCAGTGATCAATTATCAGTGCTACTCTTAAACTCTCAGGTGCTCTGACAAAGTTATTCACTTTCTCTCTCCTCAATACTCTGTTCTCTTGGCTTCTGTGATAGTCAGTTCCAGATTTTCTTCTCCTTCACTGGTCAACCCGTCTTAGTACTATTTTTTCTTTGCTGGCTCCTCCATCCCTGCTCTGACGATTCAGTGTGTTTCTCTACTGTCTCCTCGCCACCTGCATTTGTTTACGGATTATTTCATACAGTCTGATAACCCCCAACTTTCTATCTCTTGTCCTAAATTCTTCCATGATATGTGGGATATCAATTACCTGCCAAACATCTAGAATGTCTATTATTTATCTTATATGTAATACAGCTAAAACAGAAATCCTGATCTTTTCTTCCCTCTCAAAATACTCTGATTATTTCCAGTCTTTTTCAAAATACAGAAATCATTATTGATTTCTCATTTCCCCTTATTTCTTACATCTAAGCTATCAGCAAGTTTTGCCAGCTTTACCTTAATCTCACTTCCCTCCATCTGACAGTTCTGGTCTAAGTTACTATGCTGTCTTTGTTGGACTACAATTGCCTGCAAATTGATCTCACTGCTTCTACTCTTCCTTCTTTCCTCTCCCCATATCTTTTCTCTACCTCAGTAGCCAGTGTGCCTTTTAAAATGGATTGTGTTTCTGTCTCTAAAATCACTTCAATTGCTTTCCGTTTTACTGAGAATGAAATTCAGACTTCTTAATGACCCACCAAGCATTACCTGATCCAGTCACTGCTTACCTCTCTAATCTTATATTCTATGACTTTCCCCATTGGCCAATTGTGCTGTATCTACATTGGCATTTTGACTTTCTTCTAACCCATACAACTCATTGTTGCTCTAAGGGTTTTGCATTTCTCATTCTCTGGACTCAAATGCTCTTATCCCAGATACTTATGAAACTCTTGCCATTAAAAAACATAGAACATCTTATTGCAGCACTATTCATAATAGCAAAGACATGGAATCAACCTAAATGCCCATCAACGGCAGATTGGATAAAGAAAATGTGATACATATGCACCATGAAATACTATGCAGCCATAAAAAAGAATGAGATTATTTCCTTTGCAAGAACACAGATGGAGGTGGAGGCCATTATCTTTAGCAAACTAATGCAGGAAAAAACCCAAATACTGCATGTTCTCACTTATAAGTGGGAGCTAAATAATGAGAACACATGGACACATAGAGGGGAACAACAGACTCTGGGGTCTACTTGAGGATGGAGGGTGGGAGGAGGGAGAGGATCAGAAAACATAACCATTGGGTACTAGGCCTAGTACCTGGTGATGAAATAATCTGTAAAACAAACCCCTTTGACATGAGTTTACCTCTATAACAAAATCTACCCATGTGCTCTTGAACCTAAAATAAAAGTAAAAAAAAAAAATATGAAGAAGGTGACAATGTGACTAATAAAATAAAAATTTGGTCAAGACAGCAAGAATACCATAATTAGTATAAAGCAAAAAGAAAACCACATACACTTGGCTGGGTGCGGTGGCTCAT
The DNA here is from genome assembly GCF_009764315.1 of Trachypithecus francoisi. Classification (NCBI taxonomy): domain Eukaryota; kingdom Metazoa; phylum Chordata; class Mammalia; order Primates; family Cercopithecidae; genus Trachypithecus; species Trachypithecus francoisi. Next base: position 79,543,685 of record NW_022681461.1, read on the forward strand.
GCCTGTAATCCCAGCACTTTGGGAGGCCGAGGCAGGCGGATCACGAGGTCAGGAAATCGAGACCATCCTGGCTAACACGGTGAAACCCTGTCTCTACTAAAAATACAAAAAAATTAGCCAGGCGTGGTGGCGGGCGCCTGTAGTCCCAGCTACTCTGGAGGCTGAGGCAGGAGAATGGCATGAACCTGGGAGGCAGAGCTTGCTGTGATCCAAGATCGCACCACTGCACTCCAGCCTGGGCCAGAGAGTCTCAAAAAAAAAAAAAAAAAAAAAAAAAAAAGACACTTGAACTACTTAGATAAAATTCTGCTTGTATTAATGTGCATCACATATTAGTATAAAAAGATTTATTTTTATACGAACACCCAGTTAAATATGTTAAAACAATCTATTTTTAACACTTGCCTGTGTAAGTTGTGACTTTTTGTTGTATGTTTTACTATCAAAGAGATTGTATAACTAAAAAATGTAGAACATCTTTTTAAAATTTTATTTCTTTATTTATTTTTTGTTGAGATGGAGTCTTGCTCTGTCACCCAGGCTGGAGTGTAGTGGCGTGATCTCAGCTCACTGCAACCCCTGCCTCCCAGATTCAAGCGATTCTCCTGCCTCAGCCTCCTGAGTAGCTGGGACTACAGGCATGTGCCACCACGCCCAGCTAATTTTTGTAGTTTTATTAGAGATGGGATTTCGCCATGTTTCCCAGGCTGGTCTCGAACTCCTGACCTCAGGTGATCCACCCGTCTTGGCCTCCCAAAGTGCTGGGATTACAGGCTTGAGCCACCGTGCCCTGCCCAGAACATCTTAAAAGCCTAGAAATTCTGTGAAAAGAGCCTTAGAGATCTATAACACAAAACTCATTTTTGCATTTTAGAGCTGAGAAAAGTGAAGCTTAGAAAGCTAAGAGACTTGCCCAAATCCAAAAAGGAAGTGACCAAGCAGAGACCTCCATTCCTCTGTGACCAATTCCCTTTGCTTTACATTTTTTAGGAAAGCTAATTACTCTGTGCATGGCACTCTTCTTGTTTTCTACTCACATTAACTGTTATTAGTTATAAACAATAGCACAATTTGTGTATTAGGATTACATTCTTCTGAATTCATTTCACAAACTCTTTCCTGGTACAGTATGCTTATATGGGCAAGATAGGTCAGAGAAAATATTATGGAAACTCAAGGATGATAGTATTTTAACTTAATAAATGTATTTGGCTTTTTCTCTGTGGAAATCAAAGTGCTTCACTCAGAGGTGTTAATTCTCCTGTGATCCCTCTGAAGTAACTTACAAAGACCATTGCACAGATGAGAAAACCAAGTTTGCATCCCCTGTCTATACTACTGACATCAGCTGGAGGGACATTTCTAAAATATATGACTGGCTGCTTTATTCCTCTGCTTAAAATCCTTCATGACCTCCTTTGCCCTCAGGATAAATTCCAGACTCCTTCACCAAGCTAAGCAGCCCTCATAACCCATACTCTCACAGTTAACCTCTACCCCTTCCACTTCCTTTGGTATACCCACTGCTATTGCCCAGTGGTTCTTAATGCTTCAGCCACACATGTCATGCTCATTGTATTTCACCTCCAAGGCCTTTACCCATTCTGTTTTCTGCTCTGAGCGCCCTTACATACCTGTTCTTTGTAATGAGGAACAGGTGTTACCTCTTCTCTGCATCCTCTGAGGCAGTGGCATTTGCTTCCTCAGTATTTTAAACATCTTATGCATGACCCTATTAAAGAATTTATAGGTTTATGAAGGGTTTTTGTTTGTTTTGTACTTCTCACTTCTCTTCTAGCTTGAGCTCTTGATGGACAAGCATTGGGCCTTATTCCTTTTGGTCTTCATGGAACCTAGTTCAGGACTAGGCTCATGGTAGTATCTGCAAAGGTACTGGATGAATGAGTGAATGAGTGAATGTGACTAGCATCCTGGCAGGAAGTGAGAACAGCCTCCCTACAGAATGTTTTAATGGATTCTCATCTGCCACTGCCTTGACCGCACCTCTTCCAATTCCACTGATATTTCACAGACTTTAAAATAATCTCTCCCAGGGTTAAAGAGAGCAATTACTCTTGCCAGGCTCCTGGCAGGCACTGCCAACGGCTCTTTAAAGGCCTTCTTGAGCCATCTCTGAGACTCCAAACATGGACACATGCTATGGAATTTACATCCATTTGTTTAGTGCAGTACACTCACCTCTAGTGTTACACAAGATGATTTCTAGGTGATTTGTAGATGTTGTAAAATAGATATGCTATGTCATTTAAAAAGAACTCTTTTTTGATTGATGACAGCAAGTTACAGGTTCTGTTTAAAAATTGTTTAGGTTTAAAATGAATAGATTTAAAGAGAAATATTAAGTTCAAAAAACACAGGTGTATGGCAAAACCTGTGAAGTGGTGCCTGAATGACTGATGGTAGAAAAATAGCTGATTTCATTCCTGTAATCATTCACATACTAATTCATCAAATGTTTATGGCACGTTGCATGGCACACCCTATTCTAAGTAAGCGGGACATAGGCAGTCAACACTTTGTTTTGGTCTCTGTCCTTTAAAATTTAGACAATCTCCTTGGGCACATTGCACATTCCACTACTGGCAAGAACAATTCGCTAGTGTTCACACTGGTGTGGGTTGACTAGATTGGATGAGAATGGCATAATCACTTTCTGGAAAAAGAAAAATATATACAAATATCCATGTACATCTATATGTATGTGTGTGTACATGTGTGATCTTGTGATCTGGATTACTGTTTTGCCAATTCTAATCAACAGAATATGCCAGTGGGTATATACATATACACTCACCACACAACCTCCCAAATATTAGAATTGTTAAGTCACACTGCATAGGAAATGGAGCTGTAAAATAACTTGCCAGGAGTGGAGCTGAAAGGTAGACAGTGAGTAATAGGAACAGAACTGACATTGGCATCAGATCAGAATTCAAATATCAGTTTTGCTACTTACTTCAAGACTTTGGGCATGCTCACAACATTCAAGGCCTTAAATGATTAGTTATGCCTAGCATGGATATGGGAGGGGGAATTGGATGATTAGTTATGTCTGACAGTAGCATGAAAGGGGAGAATGGCAACATGCTTGCTGCACTGCATTTACTGTTTCTGAGCTGGATAGCTTTGAAGAGATCTTTGAAGGCTAACTTTATGCAGTTCTGCAAAAATCAACTTCTCCCTATTTTTCAAAAGAGTAAGTAGTGAGTGAATATGGCAAAGATGGCAGTGATGGTGCTGGTGGTAATGGTGTGGAACAACTTCAATTTACCTCCACAAAACTGGTGGTAGGAGGCCTCTAAGATAGCCCCCAATAATCCCCACCTCCTGCTGCTCCTCCCCATCTGTGATTCTCTGTCTTTCAATGTGAAAGATTTATCATTTCCCTTTTAACAAGTAAAATACAGCCCAAGTAATGGAATGTCATTTCTGATATTCGGTTATAAAAAGTCTGGCACTTCTGTCTTGGGTTCTCTCTCTCCCTCTCTTTCTCTCCCTTTCTCTTTCTCTCTTGGAAGGAAGCCAGCTGCCATGTTTCACACTGTTCAAGGGAGAGGTCCAAATGGTAAGGAGCTGATGTCACTGGTAAACAGTCAGTGAGGACATGAGCCTGCCAACAGCCACATGAGGAAGCTTGGAAATAGATCCTCTCCAAGATTACTCTTGAGATGACTGCAGCCCTATCTCACACCCTGACTATACCCTTTTGAAAGATTCTTAGTTAGAGACAAACAGCTAAGCTCCACCTGGATTCCTGACCCACAGAAATTGTGAGATTGCAAATGCTTAAGCTTCTAAGTTTTGGAGTAATATGTGGCAAAAGAAAACAAAGACAGAACTCTAAGTTTGGCAATCACTAAGATGAGTCTTGACCTGTAATATGGTGGCCTGAGTCCTATATTTTGTATATTAAGAATTACCTTGAGCTCAGATCTCTATTTGGATACAAAACCCTCCTCTGCACATATAGACACTGGGGGACCAGAGTCACATGTTGCTGTGAGCTCCAAAATAGTATTCCAACTTCCAACTGGATATCGCTTAAAGAATGTCTCCACATATAACGTTCCTAAATTCTCCCTAGTCCTGTTCCTCTACTGTTATTCTCTATTGTTAGGCTCAAGTCACAAACTTTGGAATATCAGCGATTCCCTCTCACTCTCACTGACTATAGCTTATCTCTAGAATCCTCCCCTTACTATCACGGTTCAACTTCACTACCAGGATCTCATACCTGGATTAGGGCAATAGCTTCCTGTCTATCTTCTTGCTTGTCCCAAGACTTCCTCTTGCACTGCAGCCATTACGATGCTTTGTCCTTTTATCATTGGATCTGTAAATTTGTAATGTTTAATGTGGAAACAAGCATATAAAAACAAAACTATCTTGAATTCCATCATCTTTAATCTGATTTAATTTCTGTATAGCCTTTCAGTCTCTGTCTACCTGCAAAAAATATATCTCTGTCTATATGCAGAAATGTATATTATTTGATGGTAATAATATCTATATAATTTTTTGTGTGTGTTTTACTTTTAATCATTTTCTCAATTTGCCACATTTTATCTTTGAAATTATTATTGCCAATGATGCATACTATTCCATGGAGGGGATATCCCTAAGATACTTAACTATTTCCCTAATGGACATTTGAGGTATTTCTAATATTTATTATTATAAGTGATATTGGATTATCTTCCTGTGAAAAATTGGTTTCCCCTTCTCAATTAGCTCACTATAGTAAATTTTCAGAAAGAGAATCACTAGGATAACCATTCTGAAAACTTTTTGTTATTAGATAGATGTGCCTCATATTTTTCTGAGAAGATTGAACCTGGGGCATTTTGTGCCAAGGATGTAAAACAACATCTTTTAATTTCCAAATTTTTTGACATAGCAACATAATTATTTTAAAAATTCCCATTATAAGTGACTCATTTGACAGCATCAAAAAATTCCCATAGCAATGTGGACAGATGAAAGCGTTTAGGAAGAAGGGAGGAGCAGAAGTACTTTAAAGTTTATTAGGACTGGACATATTTTTCTCCATTCCAATATGTGAGCAAACAAACAACTCTCACTCTATTTATTGACCTCTAGGAATGTAGATGCCTATTAATTTTCATACCAACTTTGTAAACGTAAGCCCCACTGTCAGTACTGTGCTCCTCCCTAGCGGGTGACAAGGCAGCTGTGCATAGAACCCACAGACCTCTCTTTCTTCAGAATACCCTGGGTACCTGGAATGCCAGCATACTCAGCCCAAATGGCCCTAGCCCAGATTTTCACGATCATAAACAATAAATGTAATTTTTATTCTAAATCTTCCTCCCTGTCCTATTCTTCTCCTTCCTTTTGTTCTCCCTCTTCCCTTTATCCTTCTCTCCCATCCCTCCTCATTCTTTTCCTTCTTCCTCTTCTATTTATATTAAGCTTTGTGCATAGAGGCCACACTAGTATAGAAATCAAGAGTGAGGACTGTGAAATCAGACCACCTGGGCTCACTCTCAGCTCTTACACACTTAAGCAGCATGAATATAGATACAATTGTCTCACTGTTCTTTGGTTTCCTCATCTGAAAAATGGGGATAACCTGACTGCTTCCTCCTGGAGTTGTTATGATGATTAAATAAGTTAATATATACCTGGCAATTATAACAGTGTCAGCACATGGTGAGTGCTCAGTAACTACCAGCCACTATGACCGAATCCTTTCACATCATTTCCTTAGAAAAGGTTTCCAGGAGGGGAATTACTGAGACAGGGGTAATAACACCTTTTATGCTCTTTTCATGCTTAACCTCCTGAAAGTGCAGCACTGATTTCCACTGGATGGTGACAGTTTCAAGGACTCCACCTTACTCAGGGCTGGAGAGGAAGGCATGGAGTATAAATGATTCACTGTGGCCTGGCCTGATGTCACCTTAGCAGTGGGCAGCCAGGCTTGTGTCTGAGGAAAATGCAGCTAGACTCACCCACATTATACAGTTGGCTGTGCAGTGGTGTCAAGCAACAAGCTGATACTGGAGAGAAGTCAAGGAGAAATATGATTGCCTCAGGATAGGCACTGCTCTTGTCAAGAAAATTCCTAAGAACATGAAGAGAGACGTGCTTAAACGGTTCTGTGAGTCATATCCAGGAATTTGTAGAACAAAAGGGCAATCACTCCATGGCCACGCAGGGCTCCTGACAGAGGGCTTTCATGGAAGGACCAAGGAGGGCCAGAGAACACAGAGCAGACCAAGTCATTACCTCCCTGGTGATTCCTGACCCACATTTACAGGAGCCGGTTTCCCTTTCTTCTTCTATGAGGGACATTAATAGTTCAGTTCTTTTTAGTAGACAGAGAGGTTCTGGGTATCTGAGGGGTTTAAGAAAGACTGACACACAGGACTGCAAGAAACTCGACGCACGCTGACAAGACCTGACTTCCCCAAAATAACTTACTCACCAGATCCTTGTTGCTGGTAATTTAGCAGCAGTTGGGGCGTTTTCATGGTTGTCTTGAAAGTCAGGACACTGGGTTGATGCGACTGCTACTGACAATGATGAAAAAAGGTGAGAATGTGATAATGATGATAATGAAAATAATGAAGAGAATAAGAAACTAATATGGACTGAGCATGCCAGTGCTGGGTGCTTTCATATGTTTTATCTCAACTTATTTTCATGACCTGCCTAAGAGGTGGATATAATTATCCCCATTGTACCTTACAGAGGTTAGGTATCATGCCCATGGTACCATAGCTGCTATGTGCCCACCAAGGATTTAAATTCCTGTCCACGTTTAAAATCCTGGGGTTTCCCCCCAAATTCTATGCAGTAGATAAAAACACCATGAAACAAAAACAAAAACACACCACCCAAAACAAAACAAAAAACAATCTATCTTGGAGAAATACCCCCATGTAACCTTTCTGAAGGGCATCGGACTTTCTGTAATTACAAAACCCACTTTGCTGCATGTCGTGTACTTTGTTTTCTGCCTTAAAGCCAATTAAACACATTATCCCTGCCAGGACCTTAGACTAAAAACCAGTTCCAGATTTGTGAGAGTCTGGAGATGTGGGGATTAAAACAGCCTGATCACAGAGGGTTAGACTATTTGAAGGGTGAGCAGCCTTCACCCAGTGATCCTAGCGACCTGGTTCCCCTTATGGGGCAGCCATCAGATTTCTCAGCAGATCAGTTGTTCCCAGCTGACTTGCTCATCTGAGCAGCCAGAGAGCCCTCACAGTTGCCCACTGAGAGCACACCTGAGACTGCCCGGCTTGTCAGTGCCCGGCAAGTTTGCTGACCTGATTAACCTATGATAATTATTTTGTGAAGCTACACAGAAGGCGGAAGGTACTAGACAGACAGCCCTGTTGGCTAGGCCTTCACAGTTCATTTCCACAGGGCATTCCCATTTAAGTCTCTGGACATGAGCTAGATTCATCCCCACATATTTCTTTCCCTTTTCTGCTTGTTCTCTTCCCTGCCCTCTATCGTGCACATACCAGGGCAGGGTCAACAAGTTCCTTGTATAAAAAGATGCAGAGTGAGGAAAAAAAGAGAAAGGTGACTAACTCATTTTCACGACAAGCTAAGCAGTCTAATGCATATTTAATAGAACTGCTTTGCAAAGCAACAGTTGTGTCTCCCAAGAATTATGGAGTTTTTAAGGCAAATGACAGAAGGGAATTTCCCGAAATGTTCCTCAGTGGAAAGAGCAGAATGTTGACTTTTGTGGAATCATGATCTCCAGGCACGGTGACTGAGACAGTTTTTGTTGGTTACAAACCTGGTTTGAATCTTGTTCTTGAACGCTTCTGGTCTTATGATTTTGCACTGAATTTTTCATTTCCTGGAACCTCAGTGTCTTCATCTTCCAAGTGGGAATAATAATAGTCAGTCATAGGGTTGTTATAAGGACTACGTGGGAAAATATAGATAAGAAGCTAAGCACAGTGCTCAGCACAGAGAAATACCAAATAACGGGAAGCTGTGATGATAACACATGTTGTTACTCGGGGTATCATATCTAAAGGAGAGTCCAGGAAACAAGGTCATACAGTCCAGGTACCATGATGCAAGGTAGAATCAGGAGTCCAAGAATCATGGAATGAAGGGACTCCTGAAGGAGTTCTCTTAAGAAGGCTGGAGATGTCTTTTCTGCTATAAAAGGGATTGACTAAATGTGCATTCAGGAGATGGTATGTGGAAGAGTAATTTTCTTTGGCCCCAGTAGAATGAAAACCAGAACTTCTTTTAATTAAACCACAGAGGCTGGGCACGGTGGCTCAGTCCTGTAATCCCAGCACTTTTGGAGGCCGAGGTGGGTGAATCATAAAGTCAAGAGACAGAGACCATCCTGACCAACATGGTGAAACTCCGTCTCTAGTAAAAATACAAAAATTAGCTGGGCATGGTGGCGCATGCCTGTAGTCCCAGCTATTCAGGAGGTTGAGGCAGGAGAATCACTTGAACTCGGGGGGCAGAGGTTGCAGTGAGCTGAGATCACGCCACTGCACTCTAGCCTGGTGACAGAGCGAGACTCTGTCTCAAAAAATGAATAAATAAATAAATTAATTAATTAAAGTTTTAAAAAAAAACATGGATACCCCTTGAGAATTATGACTTCATTCTTTTCTTGAAGTCAGGCTCAAAGAGCAGCTGTCAAATTATATCCATCCACTTCAAGACCTTGATCTCTTTCAGAAAGTTGCAGGCAGGGAAAGGTCATATCACGTTCTAGGCTCATATTATTGAGGTCTGGTTTTCTGTTCTTTCATATTTACTCTCCCTTTTGCTCATGCAAGAAGACTAGATGTCAAATCATGCAAATAATCTGTTAGTTAAATTTTTTAAAGGGAAGAATGTAATGACACTAAAATTTGGAAAAAGAAAACAAATCATTCAAACTCATTTTGTGTCATCTCCTTTTATTTACTTTATCTGAATCCACTTAGACTTTAGGTAGTCATAATGAACTTTTAAAATGTTTGCTTCTTTCCCCTATACTTATATCATAAGTGCTTTGTGCTTTTCATTTAGTCTTCATGTTATCACTGCAGATCGTTCCATAGTATTATTGTCCCTAATGTTAGATAGCTAGGGTTTTTCACATTTTTTTTCTCATTCAAGTTAATGCTACAAAGAACATCATCCTGTATAGATTCATTTTATTCTTTTTAATGATCTCTTCAGGATAAATTCCACATTTGGAATGATTTATAATTCTTGATATGTTATCATATTGCTTTTTAGAAGACCTATACTAATTTTTATTGTCTCCAGAATAGAACACTTACAAAATTGCCAGACCTGGATGCTATTTTTCTTAATTTGCTAATTCTTTTTCTGATGATTTGTTAACATAGTCATGTTCACAAGACTTATTAATTGTTTACAATTCCTCTCAAATGATCTGCTTTTACAAAAAACAAACCTACCAGGTATCCTAAGTGTGACTGTGATGGGTCAACCCTGGGTTCCCCGAGGCTGGACCCTCAAGAGGCTATAATAGGTTGGATTGTCTCAGAAGCAGATCCTGATATAGAGAGTAGCATGGAGAAAATCTGTTAGGGAGGGCTCTTAGGATTAAGACCTTGGAAGGGAAGAGAAGAAAGCAGGATCTATTGGGCAGAGAGAGAAGTCAAGGTGTGGTGTAGTCTTGATGCACAGGAGTTCACAATGTCCCACAGGAAGTTGTGAAGATGGGATGATGGCTTTTGAGAGCTGTCGAATGTTAGCTTGAGAAGCTTGAGCATATAAACACCCTGACAATCAGTCACTGGATGCAGATGGCTCTGAAAGAGTGTGTGAACTTGGGTCAGGTCATCTCTTCAGCTGAGACCCTGCAGGGGCCAACAGTTGAGGGCTATCTTCCCACAGAAATCCTTCCAGGCAGTGACAAATTCTTGATTCCTGAAGCGGTACCTGGGCAACCAATCACAGTGTCCAGGGCCACATGAGGAGTTTAGACACAAACCCACTTCAGTTGCATTTTTTGCTCCAGCATTAACAGAGGTATTATATCTCATTTCACCCTGGCCCTGAAAATCTGAGCATCTGAGCCTGGCCTCCTGCTCAGTCCACTTCTCAAGGCACTGTGGTGCTGGGGATGAAGGAAAGAGAGACTGAGCAGGTTAAGGGAATCAGCAAGTGACACACAGTACTGTGCAGGGAGTCTCCAGAACCAAGATGGGGAGCTTAGGGAAGGCTTCTCAGAGATAAAGCTTAAGTTAACATTGGAAGGAGGAATAGGAGTTTATGAGGGGGAAAACAAACAAACAAACATTATAACCATCTGCCCCTCATCCCTCCACTCCTCTACATTCTTACATTCTTAACAGTACTTGAGCCTGCTCAGATCAGTCTGCCACGAATGCTCTTCTTCATCCTCATCCACTTGCTTAAGTCTTACTTATTCTTCAGAGCCCATCTAAATGCACCTCTTCCCTACAACTTTCCCTGCCTTAGTCCAGAGGTACAGGTGACTCCAAAGGAGGTTCTCTCTCCCTCCATATCTCCTCCCACAGCACTTAGCATCCATGTCTGCCACAGCCTTCATCACATGCTTTGCCTCCTCCACTGAACCATAAACTTAGATTCTGTGACTCCTCTTTTCAGGCTTGCCACAGAGAGAGAGCTGGGAGACTGCGGGACCATGGTAAACCAATTGAAAGATCATCTCTTGAAATTCAATCCTAAAGGCCATTGCTGGAATTCAGTAGCTTCTCAATAAAAAATACACACTGAATAAATTTACATATTCAAGTTCATTTTCTATTAGCTTTCCTTTAAGGAAATCACTTTTTTTTTTTTTCTCATTGGTATTTGGGAGAACGTCCACTTCCTAATACGTGTGGTTTTCTCTCCTGCTTGAGAAACCTGAGCCTTCCTAAAGATCATCAGTCCACTCCACCAGCCCCACCCACCAACGAGCAGGCCAATGCATGTCTCCTTAATTAATACAGAGCCTTTTTTTTTACTTGTGAGAATGCCAAACCTACTCTCCTATCTGAGATGAATAACCCCAGCTAAAATAGAACCCACCGAGTCTTCTAGCCAAGGAAGTGGCTGGCAGAGATGGGAGTGGGGGGCAGTTGGGGGGATGGGTAGAGCACATTTTGAAGCATAAATTTCCCAGGGTCAGGACATTTCATTAGGAGACTTCTAGATGTGTTTTTCTCTCTAAAGACTCAAATGAAAGTCCAGAGAATTTACCAACTGCAGTGAAACATTCTGGTGCTTTAAAACCCTTTCTTTATCACCAGGAGCCCTGTTGCCCATTAATTGTAAACAAGTTTGCTCGTTGATCTAACAAATGCCTATTCATTTTTTTAGGTTCACCCTGTTTCATTTTTAATTAAAATTGTTGCATTGATTTGTTTTTAAAATAATAGCGAAGACTCTGACTTTGTAGGTTGAGAAATAAATTATCATTTGAAGGATTAGAGTGGCTCTTCTTTGATTTTAATAAAGATTAGAAGAAGAAAAAGAAGCACAAAGGAATGAATGCAGCTCCCCCAATATAATGAGTTAGACGGCTTCCCCCCTTGATCAAACAAAAGAACAAACATATTAAACAAAGAGTATAGATTTGACAAACCATCTCTGCTCTGGCAAAGGATTTTCAAGGGGATTTGGAAAGTTGTAGCCTGCCCGTGTTCTGTTATTTCTGAGTATATTAAAGCCAGTACTCTGTTAGCTTAGGTATTGTTTTTGTGTGTGCTTTGCTTCCTGGCAATAGAGTCTTTCTTTAAGAAAAGCAATTGGGAGATACCCCGGTCCTGGTTAATCTGTTCCCCTTTTCACACACAGACCATTGTCTGTATATGCTTCCCAAGAGGCACAGGCATTATGTCCTGGGCCCCCTCTCCCAAATCGGCAGGCTGTACAAAGGAACAGTACATCTTGGGAAGAGCCTGCTGGATTTCCATTTGACACTGGAGCTGTTTTGCTTTGTGTAAACCTCAATGCAAAATGTGCCAGTTCCCAAGGAAAAGCAACACCACCAAAAAAACAAAGCAAGGAATAAATTTGGCTGTGGTTTGTTAGTGTTTCACTCAGACCCTCTACCCCAAAGAAGAAGAGTTTGGGAGGTTCCTGCTGTCTTCATGGGTGACTTCAGGGCTCTGAATAACATCCATCCCCCATGGAGGTGCTGAGGGTCTGGCTGTATCCCTAGAATAGGAATTTCTGGAACTGCCCCTTTGTCCTAATGTCCACTGTGGCTTTCCACCCCGATGTAAATGTCAGGGGAGCTATCTATACACCTATCAGTCAACTCTGACAACTGGACTTGCACAATGGCTGCCCTTGTCATGTTGATATTTAATTACTCCCTGTTTACTAGTTCTTTTTTTCAGGTTATAAATATGGCCCCAGACAAATACACACACACACACACACACACACACACACACACACACACAAATGCCTCTGATAACTCTAGATCTCCCTCTCCTTCTTCTTCCTTCTTTCTCCATTTTAGTTTCTTAAGAGTGTGCTATATTTGCTATCTCCTAGCTCCAACTTTTGCTTGCTCCTCAAGTTCCTGCAGCGTGGTTGCTGCCCTTCACTCCCAACCATGATTCCAACCTGCCTGAGATCACTAGCTACTGCCATGTTCTTAGGCACTTGCTTATTTACTTCCTCTTCCTCCAGACCATGAGCAAAGTCAGTGTTGGGGTCATACATTATTCATCCCTGTGTTCATAGCATCATGGGGCTCAGTGCCTGTAACATGGTTTGGCTGTGTCCCCACCCGAATCTCATCTTGAATGGTAGTGCCCATAATCCCCACATATCATGGGAGGGACCCAGTGAGGGGTAATTGAATCATGGGGATGGTTTTTTCCCATGCTGTTCTTGTGATAGTGAATACATCTCATGAGAACTGATGAGGGCAGTTCCCTTGCACACGCTCTCTTGCCTATGGTCATGTAACATGTGCCTTTGCTCCTCCTTCACCTTTTGCCATAATTGTGAGGCCTCCCCAGCCGTGTGGGACTGTGAATCCATTAAAACTCTTTTACTTTATAAATTACCCAGTCTTGGGTATTTCATCATAGCAGTACGAAAATAGACTAATATAGCCTGTTTAACTACATAGATGTATTTCAAAACTATCACATTGTCACAGTTTCTTCTTAAATTATGGCAAGAAAAAAACATTTCCTGAGCATTTTGCCTATAGTAGGCACGATACTGGGAACAGCCACATACATTTTCTCAGTCATCTTTCCTACAACAAGGTATTTTGCAGATGAGGAGGCAGCAGAGGCTCTGAGAGACAAATTAACTTGCTCTAGATCACACAGGCAGTACGTAGAAGATAGTAAATCTAGGAGGTTGTGTTTTAAGAGGCATTTCTGTTCTTTGGGATGGTTTAGATTTTGGTCCAAATGTTTCAGGCATTGAGAGCACTTCATAGAAATGGAAGACTCATCTGAGGTGAGTGTGGGAGTTTCAAATGCTGAGGAAGTGGGGAGTCATCTCCTAGCTGCCATTATGCCTATGAGACAGATTCTTCTCTTGGGCAGTGCATGGCCCACTTAATTGGAGAAAGGGTAATAGCATCAACAAATATACTTAATGAGATTTCTGCTCTGTTATAGCAATAGCTTGTGTTAAATTTATGAATTGTATGAACTCACTTAATCCTCAAAATAATCCTAGGAGGAAAGTACTCTTATTAGTTTAATTTTACTGATGAGAACCCTGAGAGACAGGTTAGACAACTTACCCAAATGATTAGATAAATTGCCCAAGGTTGTATAGCTGGTAAGTAGTGAAAGTAGGGTTCAAACTCAGACAGGTATCATTCCACTGTCCAGTACTGTAACCACCATATTATCCCAGGTAAATTATCCCTCTTCTTAAAAGTCCTAGGGTTTCTATATTTGCCTGGGGGTGGGAATATCTGGAATTCATTTCATTGATTCTCCAAGCTAAACATGCTGAGTTTTTTCATCATTTCTCTATATGGTGACATTCTGATACGCTACCATCTTGTTTTCTCTTTGGGGATCGTCTTTCACTTTATATAGCTTCCTCTTAAAGCATAAACCCTGAAATGGAGCAAGATGTTCCAGGAGTTGTCTGTCTTCTTGATGCAGCATAAAGTCACTAAAGTACCAGTGTTTGTGGTCCTGTCACATGTAATGGTTTATGCTGTTCTTCCTGCTAACCAGACTTCCTGAGTCTTTTTTCAATGAGCTGCTGGGACATTCTTCCTCACTTATTTGAGGGTACTTTTGGCATAAATTCAGACAGTATCTTAAATTTATCCTTGATAACTTTCACTTTGTTAGATTCCTTTAACCCATAATTTTTGCATGTGCTTTCTTTAAGTCAGCTACCAAGTTGCTAACCAGACATATTGAAAAGTGCATGAAATTTAGAATTGGGAAACCTTGAATTTAGAGTATGGTTTGTCACTTAATGAATTATTTTATCTTAGGCAATTTTCATTAACTGCCCTTGCCTCAGTTTTCCCATCTGTAAATTAAGTCTACTGGTGTAGACTCAAAGGACTGTGAGAATTCATTGAGAGAAAGGCTTTAAAAATAAAATCTTGCTATCATGATAATTATAAATATTTCAATCCTCACCAACCATTCAAGAGCCTATTCAAAAGTCAAAAAAAAGTCCCAATATACATTTTAAGCTTTTATTTTTGTTCATTTGCATTATATTTATGTTACAAATGTAACATAAATAATTCCATGCAGTGTTCCTAGGGTTTTGCATTGGTTTTTAAAAATGCTTAGTAATTGTTTACACTGTTTTTTGAGAAACTAGCTGTGAAATATGAAATATGTATTCTTAGAAATGCTTCTAATGAGCTCTAGTATGTGTCTAACAACTGTAGTAATACAGTTACCTGCACAAGATGTTAATAGAGCATTATCCTCTTCTGGAGATATAACCTGAGCTAGGACACATCAAGCAGAGCCTGATGATTTTCTGCCTTAGTCAGAGGCAAGGTCATCTTTACTTTCTGGGCTTCCTCTAAGGACTCAAGCAAACAGCCTCAGGAGGAAATATGAGAGAATAAGAGAACAGAAAAATGATAACTAATTTCTGATCCAGATCTCATTCAGATTTGCACCTTGATAATACTAAGCTCTCTAACCATTTGAACCACTAAATTCTGAACATTTTGCTAGTCTTGACTTTCAAAGTCACCTCAATCCTTCACCATTTTACTGACTTCTCAGATTCTTCCATGACAGGCTCTGATCACCAATATTAGCCTGAGCTTTCCAGCTTTCCAGACTTTAAGAACTGGCCCATCGCTTCTTCTGACATCAGATGCCTGTCTAACCCTTCAAGTCTTCCACATTCAGCTGGGTCTACACTTTGAGCTGTAGATAAAATTCTGCTACTATCAGCAAGAAAAGAGCTACAAAATACATTCTTGAAAGGCTCTATTAGGTCTTCAGGATGAAAATAAAATATTTTTTTCTTACTCTCAGGCAATGTAAACTTACACAGCTGATTCAAATTGGATTTCAGTCTAATGGGACAGGCAATAAATCTTAGTGGTTAAGAGGGTGAGACAGACCTGGGTTTGAATCCTAGTGATTTCAATTGTCAATGGAATGTGGGGCAAGCTCTTTCCTTCCTAATTCTCAGCTTTTTTACCTCTAAAATGAAGATACTGATTCCTATATCACAGAATTATTAGAATTATATTAAATAATATATAAAGTGTTTATGATACTGCTTTGTACATAAT
The DNA here is from genome assembly GCF_009764315.1 of Trachypithecus francoisi. Lineage (NCBI taxonomy): Eukaryota > Metazoa > Chordata > Mammalia > Primates > Cercopithecidae > Trachypithecus > Trachypithecus francoisi. The sequence goes on from NW_022681461.1 coordinate 79,559,439, forward strand.
AAGCACTTCATAAGTACCAGATACTAGTTTATAATTTGATGTGGTGCACATTCTACAAAATTCTGTCCAAGTCTGTCTGGCCCCAAGTCCCACGCTTTTTCCACTGTTTCAGGTGGCTTCAATTTATAACCTCAAATTTATCAGTCAGTTGGTCTTTTGTAAACAAAAGGTCTTCATTTAGTTGTAGAATGTCTATTGAATTTTTTATTTCAATAACTATATTTTTCATTTCTATAAGTTCTAATTAATTTTTTAAGTATCTAAAAAAATTAATTTGTTTATTTCTTTTCTCAGCGTCTCATTTTTGCAACTCTTTTTTATGCCTTTCAACTGTTTAAATATACTTGTATAGTCTCTGTGAAATTGGTTAATTATTGGAGTTCCTTAGGGCTTAACTCTGTAATTTTTTTATCTGTTGATAGCCACTCACAATAGATCAATTGTTAATGTGTTTTCAGTTTGGGATTGAGAGTTTATCTTGAGTGGGTCTTTATCCACAGGAATCATGTTCATTTTTGACTGAAAGTATTTGTCCATAAGAGTGGTATTCCAGATTCTCTAGGGATATTAAAAGCCTAGGACCCATTTTGTGTAATATTCTAGCTTGGAGGTTCCAGGATTATGTAATATAAATTATAGCCCCAGGCATACATGTTATTCAAATTGATGTTTACAGATTTCAAGAATATATTATCCTAACCACAACCTAGCTGACAGAGATAAACTTTCTTCTCATCTGTCTTTGGGGACAGGCAGCTCATTTCTAGTGTATCCTTTTATCGTATGTGTCGTTCTTCATGGGTCCTGGTTTTACGCAAGTGTGTAAGTTCTGACTCTCCTCACATTTCATAAGCACAAGACTTCATTTCCTTTCACAACATGGGCATTAAAACCCAAACTCCTAGACTCCCATGAGTGACTGTGTCTGCCCTCTGTCACCTCAGGGAAGCGACAGCGTAAGCACACATGCTTACAACTTTGCTTTTGAGTTCCTTCTTCATTTCTGACCTCTGACCTCGGGGGATTTCCCTTTCTTGTGAGCTCAGCCATGCATCTAAAAGGATGTTTGTTATATTTTATCTAGCATTTATATGTGGAAGGAGTTTTTTCAGAATATCTACTGTGCATATTGCTGGAACCACAAGTATTGCATGGAAGACTTTCTCCCATTGCTAAAGACTTCCCATCCTTTGTGCTTCCTTTAACATGAAAGTCTCTATTGCAAGAATAGTGCTCACAGGAGCTGAGTGGCTCTAGGATCGTTCTTTAAAAATATAAGAGGCCTCCTTCAAGCCTTTGTGGTTTAACTATTCCCTTTCCTTAAAGTGGGCTTTGCCATTTTGACTGAAATTATAAGGTGATAAGCAATATCCTAGATAATTTCCATTTCATTCAATTTGCTTGTTCCTGCCATTGGGAACACTTCCCCCAAGAGACTAAGAGAGGTACCTGATTATAAAAGTATATATTTCCTATGCAAATTAATATACTTTCAGAATTTAAGTCTGAAGAGAAGAGAGATACCTACATTTGCTGGAATACATGAATCTTGGAAGAGACAGTTGCTTTTATTACTTTGGCTAATGACATCTAATTTCTCTCCACAAAATGATTGGTCATTTTTATTGCTCAAGCCCACTGGGTCTTTTCTCACCAAAACCAAACAACTAGAATCGTTTGCCAGAGCAGGAACTAAACATGTGCCAAATGCACATATATACTGCCACTTCCCTTCACTGCTTTTTGTACATAAATGGGCCTCAGATCTCAATAAAAGTCATCAAGTCTGTGCAGTCCAGATAGCCTTTCTTTGGCCTGGAGATGTGTCTGTTTTGTTTCATATCACCTCATTCTGCAGTAAATTGTGACTTCTGGGGCATTGGGGCAGCATAATTACTGAGTTACTCTTTAAAGGGCTAAGGCTTCAAGACTGAAGGAGCAAAATGTTTGCTGATTGGCAAAAAGCCACAGGATTATTTTATTTTAACTAAAGATACATGAAGCATGGAAGAATGAACATCAGCTTTGGAATCAGTTGGAAATGAATTCCAGTCTCAGTTCTCTAACTCACTGACAGTATATTTGGCAAGCTACTGAACTTTTCTGAGTCTCAAATATATGAACTAGAGACTATTTTCAAGGCATAGGAAACTAATATTTGGGAAAGGCTTAATTTAGGGGTAGTGTGGTACAGAGGAGACAACTTTAGAGTCACCTAGATACAGGTTCAAATTTTGGCTGTACCCCATTCCCTTTTGTCTAAAATGGGAACAACAATATCTTCCACTCAAAGTTGTTGTGAGGATTAAAGTCAGTAGGAAAACCTCACTCAGGACTTTGTTCACCATATATATTCTTTTCTTTCTCTTGTTAGCATGGTCTTTGGCTCAAAACATACCAGTGCTAGCTAGCCCCTTGCTCCCTGAGAGACTCAGGAATTTGACTCAGGTCTACCCTCGGAGTGCCCTCTGTCCAGGAGGAGGCCAACTGCTCAGGTTTTTACCTAAGTAAGATGACCCTTTCATTCTCCTTCCCTTGGTTTTCTAGACAGAGGGGTTATTGGAAGCTGGGGATGGCTCCAGGCCAGCAGGCTGCTTCCTGCCTGCCACCTGGCCCTCCCACGGAGCTTTCCATCTTTCAACCGCTGGGGTTGTGACAACAGGACCCAGGCAAGAGGCCACTGGTCGAGGCTTGGCCTTAGACTCCTGAGAGGCCCCTGGAATTTTCTGGAGACAGACTGGGCTCTGTCAGCAGACCACAGCCCGGAGAAGAGCGAACAGGGGTGTATGGGTTGTTACTCTGAGCCTACTCCCTCCCAGAGGCTTGTGGTTTTAAAGCTTTAATCACTGAGATCAGAGCCATCCTATTTTATTACAGTGCCAAAAAAGGCCACCCTGGCCCAGCACAGGAGATGGCGGCTCTTTCCAGAGGCCATCAGCCTGGCAGAGAGAGCCATGGCTGCCAGGTCCCAGAGCTTCCTGCGGGGCTTGTGTTTCCCTTCCTATTAAATCCTCCCTGTGCTCAGAAGGCCGCTCCACTTTCCCATCTCTCCAGTTCTGCCTCTGGCTTCTTTAAAGGCTTCAGTGTTTCCTCAAATTAAGAAACCCAGCTGCTCGAGGCCCTTTGTTCAGTGTCTCTAGGATGACCTTTCAGATAATTCGTCCCCACTTGCAGGGGCTGAGCTTTGCTGGTATTTAGACTCAGAGCTTCCTTGGCTAATCGGAATTTATTATCCTCTTTGTTAGGAGACTATGAGGTTCTTTTTCTCCATGGAGGGCTGTCTTCTGGGTGAATGATACATGGGCTGGCCTGGCTCTCTAATCCTGGCAAGCCCTGTTTCCAGGTTGTGTCTCTATGGGCCCCGGAGACTGTGCGTGTGTGTGTGTGTGCATGCACACTCGCTTCTATGGAAAATAAAGATTTGCAGGATCTCAACATCATTCTGAGATAAAGGAATCAGATTAGAGTTGAAGGAACACGGAGTCTTCACTTTAACCTTCCAAAAGCCCTCCTATGAGTTTTACTATGCAGTTGGCTTTACTATAGCTGTTTAATTATTCTGGCAGATCTGATTAAGCCTTTGTTCATTGAGTGTTTTTATAGTGGTAGAGTATGCTTAACATAAAACTTAACATTTTGATCATTTTTAAGTGTACAGTCCAGTAGAATTAAGTACATTCACATTGCTGCTATGCAACCATTACCACTGCTCATCCACAGGACCTTCTCATCTTCCCAAAATGAAATTCTGTACTCATTAAACAATAACTCCCCATTCTCCTCTCCCCTCAGATAATCACCACTCTGTTTTCTATCTCTATGAATTTGAAGACTGCAGATACCTCATGTAAGTGGAATCATGTGACATTATTTGTCCTTTTGCTCCTGGTTTATTTCATAGCATAATGCCATCAAGGTTCATCCACGTTCAGCACATACTAGAATATCCTTCCTTCAAAAGGCAGCATAATATTCCATTGTATGTGTACACATTTCATTTCTCTATTTACTTGTTTGTTGGTTGACGTGGATAGTTTCCACCTTTCGGCTATTGTGAATAATGCTGTCATGAATATTGGTATACAAATATCTGTTTGGGTGCTTGCTTTCAATTCTTTTTTTGTTTTGTTTTTGTTTTTTCTGAGATGGAGTCTCACTCTGTCACCCAGGCTGGAATGCAGTGGCGCAGTCTTGGCTCAGCACGACCTTCGCCTCCCAGGCTCAAGCGATTCTCCCACCTCAGCCTCCTGAGTAGCTGGGATTACAAATGACCACCACCACTGCCTGGCTAATTTTAGAATTTTTAGTAGAAAGAGGGTTTCACCATGTTGGCCAGGGTGGTCTTGAATTCCTGACCTCAAATGATTCACCCACCTCGGCCTCCCAAAGTGCTAGGATTATACGCATGAGCCACCAAGCCCGGCCTCAATTCTCCTGGGTATATACCTAGAAGTGGAATTGCTGGATCATGTGGTAATTCTATGTGAATTTATTTGAAGGAGTCACTACAATGTTTTCCACAGTGGCTGTACCATTTTACATTCCCTGAACATTCCAATTTCTCCACATCCTCACCAACACTTGTTATGTTCTTTTTCTTTTTTTTAAATAGTCATCCTAAATGGGTTTGAAGTGGTATGTTTGTTGAATTCTGAGGATAAGAATAACTGCAATACTAATCACATATTAAATTGATACTATGCACTAAATATTTAACACACGTTTTCTCCTTGAATCTTCAAAACAACTCTATGTGGTTTGTTGTCATCTCTAATTTATAGAAGGGGAAACTGACACCCAGAAAAGTTAGGTAACTTGCTTAAAATAAAACAGCTAAAAGTTAGCAGAATTGAGAGTCAGGTGCAGGGCTGTCCATTGTGTCCATGATCTTTCAACTATGCAACTGGTTTTCTAATCATGTAGTTGTGCTTAGATAAAAACTTGAGATTTTCCTTCTGCTAGTGCATTACTAATTCTAAAAGCCTTCAATACGTAAAGCCAAAGGCTTCCTATAAATGTTTGACTTTAGGATGTTGGCCAATTTCCTGGAGACAACCCACATGGACCAATGAGCATACAAGCCACTGAAAACCTAGTTACCTGGGACGCACTCCAAGGCTTCTTTGAGCCCTTGTTAAGCGTAATGTTACTGTGCTGGATCTGGAGGCTGGGGTGAGGCATGGACCCTTCCTTCAGGCAGCACACAGTCTACTGGGGCAAATACCTTCTAAGGTAGTTACAGTACAGGGTGCTGTGGGCTGTGGTACAGGAGATGATTACAGTACAGCATGCAGGGTGTTATGACCAAGGAATAGGGAGAGGGACTTAGGAGGACAAATTATGAGAATGATGAACTCCATCCTTAGATACAGGACACTAGGCAAGAATTCACATCAGAATCATCATGTGAATTGACCATAGGAGGGCAAGCTGTATGCAACATGAGAGTTGGAAGAATGGTGACAGTGGACAGGGAAAGGTATTCTGTACGTAGAAATAGCAAATACAAAGGCTTAAAAGAGGGAGGGAATGTGGTTTATGTGTAGTGGTGTAAATGTTTCTGTGGAATAAAGGGCACATTAAGGCGTGGCAACAGGATTGGACACAGAAATACAGGATATCCATTCAAAACCTTTTCTGTCCTACAAAACGTCTGGATTGGTCTTGTAGCTGATGAAAAGGCATGGGAAAATCTATGTTTTAAGCATGAGAATAACTTGGTCAAATCTGTGTTTTAGAGAAGTCACGTTTACGTAAACTATGGTGAATGGATTGATATTGCAGTGAGATGGCAGGTGAGGCCTGAGTCTGGCAATAGGAAGGCTAAATGTAAGAATAGGGTACATAAATTAATTGCTATGTGCTAGCACTGTACAGAAACATCCCCTGCGTTGTTCATTGGATTACCACAACAACTCTGAAAAGTCTATTGTTATCCCATTTTACAGATGGGTAAACCGAGGTTAAGCAGATTAAATAACTTGTACAAAGTCACATTGCAGTAACAGTGGGGCTGGCATTTTAACCAGGGTTGTTTTAGTCCGAGGAAGAAATGCCAACTGAAATTAGGGCAGTCATAGTAGGATAAAGAAACTGTGACTGATATGTGTGGTATTTAAAAGGTAAAGATAACTAAAAAGGGTGGATGACAAGGAAGTAACTGAACATGATGAATGGCTAGATTTAGGGAATAAAAGAGAATGGGCATTTGTGAAGACTCTCAGGTGTCTAGTTTGGAGGACTGGGCAATTGATCATGTCTTTTACTGAGAGGAGAAAGACCATACGACGGTGGAGGGAAGAGATGGTGGGTTCTTTCTGGAAAAGTTGTGGAGTCTGTAGAAATACTGTATTGATCAAAGAAATGTTTTGAAATATGGATTTATATCCATTATCATTAATGACGAATCTTTTCTTTTTTTAAAGTTCCAGGATACACATGCAGAATGTGCAAGTTTGTTACATAGTTATATGTGTGCCATGGTGGTTTGCTGCACCTATTGACCTGTCCTCTAAATTCCCTCCCCTTGTCCCCCACTCTCCAACAGACCCTGGGTGTGTGTTGTTCCCCTCCCTGTGTCCATGTGTTATGTGTTCTCATTATTCAACTCCCACTTATGAGTGAGAACATGTGGTGTTTGGTTTTTCTGTTCCTGTGTTAGTTTGCTTAGGATAATGGCTTCCAGCTTCATCCATGTCCTTGCAAAGGACATAATCTCATTCCTTTTTATGGCTGCATAGTATTCCATGGTGTATATGTACCACATTTTTTTCATCCAGTTTATCATTGATGGGCATTTGGGTTGATTTCATGACTTTGCTATTATAAATAGTGCTGCAATAAACATACGTGTGCATGTGTCTTTATAGTAGAATGATTTATATTTTTTGGGTACATACCCAGTAATGGGATTGCTGGGTCAAATGGTAATTCTGGTTCTAGATCCTTGAGGAGTCACCATACTGTCTTCCACAATGGCTGACCTAATTTACATTCCCACCAAAAGTGTAAAAGCATTCCTATTCCCCCACAGTCTCACCAGCATCTATTGTTTCTTGACTGGTATGAGATGGTATCTCACTGTGGTTTTGATTTGCATTTCTCTAATGATCAGCAATGTTGAGGTTTTTTTTTCATATGTTTGTTGGCCGCATAAATGTCTTCTCTTGAAAAATGTCTGTTCATACCCTTTGCCCACTTTTTGATGCTTTTTTTTTTTCTTGTAAATTTGTTTAAGTTCCTTGTAAATTCTGGATATTAGACCTTTGTTAGATGGGTAGATTGCAAAAATGTTCTCCCATTCTGTAGGCTGCGTGTTCATTGTTTCTCTTGCTGTGCAGAAGCTCTTTAGTTTAATTAGATCCCAGTTGTCACTCTTGGCTCTTGTTGCAGTTGTTCTTGATGCTTTTGTTATAAAGTCTTTGCCCATGCCTATGTCCTGAATAGTATTGCCTGGGTTTTACATTTAAGTCTTTAATCCATCTTGAGTTAATTTTTGTATAAGTTGTAAGGAAGGGGTCCAGTTTCAGTTTTCTGCATATGGCTAGCCAGTTTTCCCAGCACCATTTATTGAATAGGAGATCCTTTCCCCATTGCTTGTTATTGTCAGGTTTGTTGAAGATCAGATGGTTGTAGATGTGTGGTGTTATTTCTGAGGTCTCTGTTCCATTCCATTGGTTTTGGTACCAGCACCATGCTGTTTTGGATACTGTAGCCTTGGAGTATAATTTGAAGTCAGGTAGTATGATGCCTCCAGCTTTGTTCTGTTTGCTTAGGATTTTCTTGGCTATACAGGGTCTTCTTTGATTCTATGTGAAATTTAAAGTAGTTTTTTTTTCTAATTCTGTGAAGAATGTCTATGGTAGTTTGATGGGAATAGCATAGAATCTATAAATTCCTTTGGGCAGTATGGGCATTTTCACAATATTGATTCTTCCAGTCCACGAGGATGGAATGTTTTTCCATTTGTTTTTGCCCTCTGTTATTTCTTCGAGCAGTGGTTTATAGTTCTCCTTGAAAAGGTCCTTCACATCCCTTGTTAGCTGTATTCCTAGGTATTTTATTATCTTTGTAGCAATTGTGAATGGGAGTTCATTCAGGATTTGGCTGTCTGCTTGCCTATTGTTGGTGTAAAGGAATGCTTGTGATTCTTCCACATTCATTTTGTATCCTGAGAGTTTGCTGAAGTTGCTTATCAGCTTAAGGAGTTTTTGGGCTGAGATGATGGGGTTTTCTAAATATAGAATCACGTCATCTGCAAACAGAGACAATTTGACTTCTACTCTTCCTATCTGAATACCCTTTCTTTCTTTCTCTTGTCTGATTGCCTGGCCGGAACTTCCAATACTATGTTGAATAGGAGTGCTGAGAGAGGGCATCCTTGTCTTGTGCCAGTTCTCAAGGGAATGCTTCCAGCTTTTGCTCATTCACTATTATATTTGCTGTGGGTTTGTCATAAATAGCTCTTCCTATTCGAGGTATGTTCCACCGATACCTAGTTTATTGAGAGTTTCTAGCATGAAGGGATGTTGAATTTTATCAAAGGCCTTTTCTCCATCTATTGACATAATCATATATTTTTAGTGTTTTGTTCTGTTTATGTGATGGATTAAGTTTATTGATTTGTGTATGTTGAACCAGCCTTGCATCCCAGGGATGAAGCTAATTTGATCATGATGGATAAGTTTTTGATGTGCTGCTGGATTTGGTTTGCCAGTATTTTATTGAGAATTTTGGCATCAATGTTCATCAGGGAGATTGGCCTGAAGTTTTTTTGTTGTTGTGTCTCTGCCAGGTTTTGGTATCAGGATGATGCTGGCTTCATAAAATGAGTTAGGGAGGAGTCCCTCCTTTTCAAATGTTTGCAGTAGTTTTAGAAGAAATGGTACCAGCTCCTCTTTGTACCTCTGGTAGAATTCGGTTATCAATCTGTCTGGTCTTGGGCTTTTTTTGGTTGGTAGGCTATTAATTACTGCATCAATTTCAGAACTTGTTATTGGTCTATTCAGGGATTTGACTTTTTCCTGGTTTAGTCTTGGGAGGGTGTATGTGTCCAGGAATTTACCCATTTCTTCTAGATTTTCTAGTTTATTTGTGTAGAGGTGTTTACAGTATTCTCTGATGGTAGTTTGTATTTCTGTGGGTTTAGTGGTGATATCCCCTTATCATTTTTTATTGGGTCTATTTGAGTCTTCTCTCTTTTCCTCTTTCTTAGTCTAGCTTGCAGTCTATTTTTTTTTTCCCAAAAAACCAGCTCCTGAATTCATTGATTTTTGAGGGAGGCATTTTCATATCTCTATCTCATTCAATTCTGCTCTGATCTTAGTTATTTCTTGTCCTCTGCTAGAGTTTGAATTAGTTTGCTCTTACCTCTGTAGCTCCTTTAATTGTGACGTTAGGATATGATTTGAGATATTCTAGCTTTCTGATGTAGGCATTTAGTGCTATAAATTTCTCTCTTAACACTGCTTTAACTATGTCCCAGAGATTTTGGTATGTTGTCGCTTTGTTCTCATTGGTTTCAAAGAACTTCTTGATTTCTGCCTTAATTTTATTATTTTCCCAGGAGTCATTCAGGAGCAGGTTGTTCAATTTCCATGTAATTGCGTGGTTGTGAGTGAGTTTCTTAATCTTGAGTTCTAATTTGATTGCACTGTGGTCTGAGAGACTGTTTGCTATGATTCCCATTCTTTTGCACTTGCTAAGGAGTGTTTTACTTCCAATGATGTGGTCAATTTTAGAATAAGTGCCATGTGGCATTGAGAAGAATGTATATTCTGTTGATTTGGGGCGAAGAGTTCTGTAGATGTCTATCAGGTCCACTTGATCCAGAGCTGAGTTCAAGTCCTGAGTATCCTTGTTAATTTTCTGTCTCCTTGATCTAATACTGACAGGGTGGAGTTAAAGTCTCCCACTGTTGCTGGGCACAGTGGCTCACGCCTGTAATTCCAGCACTTTGGGAGGCTGAGAAGGGCAGATCACCTGAGGTCAGGAGTTTGAGGACAGCTTGGCCAACATGGCGAAACCCTGTCTCTACTAAAAATACAAAAAAATTAGCCAGACGTTGTGGTGGGCGCCTGTAATCCCAGCTACTCAGGAGGCTAAGGAAGGAGAATTGTTTGAACCTGGGAAGTGGAGGTTATAGTGAGCTGAGGTGGCACCATTGCACTCCAGCCTGGGTGACAAAAGCAAGACTCTGTCTCAAAAATAAATAAATAAATAAATAAAGTCTCCCACTATTATTGCGTGGGAGTCTAAGTGTCTTTGCAGATCTCTAGGAACTTGTTTTATGAATCTGGGTTCTCCTGTATTGGGTGCATATATATTTAGGATAGCTAGCTCTTCTTGTTGAATTATTCCCTTTACCATTATGTAATGCTCTTCCTCATCTTTTTTTTTTTTTTTTTGATATTTGTTGGTTTGAAGTCTGTTTTGTCAGAGACTAGGTTTGCAACCCCTGTTTGTTTGTTTGTTTTTGCTTTCCATTTGCTTGGTAAATTTCCTCTCTTGGTAAATATCCTCCATCCCTTTCTTTTGAGCCTATGTGTTTCTTTGCATATGAGATGGGTCTCCTGAATACAGCACATCAATGGGTCTTGACTCTGTCCAATTTGACAGTCTGTGTCTTTTAACTAGGGCATGTAGTCAGTACATTTAAGGTCAGTAGTATCACATGTGAATTTGATCCTGCCATCATGATGCTAGCTGGTTATTTTGCACACTAGTTGATGTAGTTTCTTCATAGTGTCATTGCTCTTTATAGTTTGGTGTGGTTTTGCAGTGCCTGGTACTGTTTTTTTCTTTCCATATTTAGTGCTTCCTTCAGGATCTCTTGTAAGGCAGGCCTGGTGGTGACAAAACCCCTCAATATTTGCTTGTCTGGAAAGGATTTTATTTCTCCTTCACTTATGAAGCTTAGTTTGGCTGCATATGAAATTCTGGGTTGAAAATTTTTTCTTTAAAAATGTTGAATTATTGGCTTCCAATCTCTTCTGGCTTATAGAGTTTCTGCTAAGAGGTCCACTGTTAGTCTGAGGGACTTCTCTTTGCAGGTGACCTGGTCTTTCTCTCTGGCTGCCTTTAACATTTTTTCCTTCATTTTGACCTTGGAGGGTCTGATGATTTTGTGTCTTGGGGTTGATCTTCTTCTGGAGTATCTTAGTAGTGTTCTCTGTATTTTCTGAATTTGCATGTTGGCCTGCCTTGCTAAGTTGGGGAAGTTATCCTGTATAATATCCTGAAGTGTATTTTCCAGCTTGTTTCCATTCTCCCGTCTCCATCAGCTACTCCAATCAACCCTAGGTTTGGTCTTTTTACATAGTCTCATATTTCTTGGAGGCTTTGTTTGTTCCTTTTCATTCTTTTTTCTCTAATCTTGTCTGCATGCCTTATTTTAGCAAGGTGGTCTTCAAATTCTCATATCCTTTCTTCCACTTGGTTGATTCAGTTATTGATACTTGTGCATGCTTCCTGAAGTCCACCTGCTGTATTTTTCAACTCCATCAAATCATTTATGTTCTTCTCTAAACTAGTTATTCTAGTTAGCAGCTCCTCTAACCTTTTATCAAGGTTTTAGCTTATTTACATTGGGTTAGAACATGCTTCTTTAGCTCAGTGGAGTTTATCATCCATCTTCTGAAGCCTTCTTCTGTCAATTCATCCATCTCATCCTCCATCCAGTTCTGTGCCCTTGCTGGAGAGGCACTGCAATCATTTAGAGGAGAAGAGGCACTCTGGCCTTTTGGGCTTTCAGTGTTGTTTTTTCTCAATTCTTTCCCATCTTCATGAGTTTGTCTAGTTTCGATCTTTGAGGCTGCTGACCCTTCGATGGGGTTTTTGTGGGGGATTTTTTGTTGTTGTTGATGCTGTTGTTGTTGCTGTTTATTTTTCTTTCAATGGTCAGGTCCCTCTTCTGGAGGGCTGCTGTGGTTTGCTGGGAGTTCATTTCAGACCCTATTCATCTGTTTTGCTCCCAGGCCTGGAGATGTCACTCAAGGAGGCTGGAGAACAGCAAAGATGAGTGCCTGCTCCTTCTTCTGGGATCTTTGACCTCAAGGGGCACCAACCTTATGCCAGTAGGATCACTCCTATCTAGGGTGTCTGGCAACCCTGTTGGAGGATCTCACCCAGTTGGGTGGCAGGGGGAACAGGACCTGTTTAACAAAGCACTTTGACTGTCCCTTGGTGGAAGGAGTGTGCTTCACTCAGGGGAAACCCACTAGTCTGGGCTGCCTGGCTTCCTCAGAACTACCAGGAGAAAAGGCTAAGTCTGCTAGTCAGCAGAGACTGTGGCCACCCTTCCCCAGGCCCAGGGAGATCAGGGTTCTGTCCCTGAGCCTCCAGCTGGAGTTGCTGGAGTTCCTGCAGGGAAGCCCCACCTAGTGAGGAAGGATGGGTCAGGGTCAGGCCTGAAGACATGCTCTGGCCGCAGTCTGTCACAGTCAGTGTGTTGGCCTGTAGGGGACAGCTCTTGGGACCAAGCCATCCAGCCTCCCTGGCTCCAACAAGGGAATAGTGCAGCCTGGAGCCATAGAGATGGATGCCACCCTTCCCCACTTAGTGTGTTAGACAGTTACATGTCCCAATGCTGGCTGCTGCCCCTTCCCCAAGGAGCTCAAATGGCTTAGACAGCAGGCAGAGTCTGTTGAGAATCTGCAAGGCTCCAGGGTTGGGAACCTAGACCCTGGTGGCAAGGGTTCGCGAGTGGAATTTTCCTATCCATGGGTTGCACAGTTCCGTGGAAAAAGCATCGTTTCCCCAGCTGGGTAGCACACTCACTCACCACCTCCCTTGGCTAGGGAGTAGGGGCTCCCCTGCCCCGTGTGGCTCTCAGGTGGGCCCCCACACCACACCTCTCTTCCCTCCTCTCTGTAGATCATGCCAGCTGCCTAGTCTGTTCTGATGAGACAGCATGGATACCTGGGTTGGCAGTGCAGGATTCACATGCTGATTATGATTCTTTTTGATGGGAGCCTCTAATCGCTGCTACTTCTAGTAGGTCATTTTGGCCCCACCACCCTGAGAAATTGAAACTTTTCTTGACATACCAGCCAATGATAGGCACATATATAATATACATATATGTGTGTATAATATACATTATACACATGTTATATAGCTATATTATATATGTATTACATACATACTGTAGTATATATTGTATATATTATATTATATATTGCATAAATATATATTATATATTGCATAAATATATAATATATAGTATACATACTATATATTGTATGCATATATTTATAATATGTGCTATTTATGGTACATATAATATATAGTACATTATACATATATGATATTTTATTCCCTGGTCATATTTTAAATTCCAACTTACATTCTTACCAGTATATATTATATATGTACAATATATATTTTGATAAATATAATATATATTTATTATACATCATATTATACATATATTGTACCTATATAGTATACATATGTAAAATATGATATTTTATTCCCTGATCATATTTTAAATTGCAACAACTTACCTTCTTCTAGAATTAACGCTTCTCAGGTGGTGCAGGGGCCCACCTGAGAGTCACACAGGGCAGGGGAAACCCTACTCCCTAGCCAAATATATTATGTATTATAATACATAATATATTTTGATAAATAAATTATACATCATTATATTATACATATAATATATTGTACCTATATATTATACATATACATAAAATATGATATTTTGTTCCCTGGTCATATTTTAAATTGCAACAACTTACCTTCTTCTAGAATTAATGCTATAAGCCCATTCTCTATAGAGTCCCTGGAGAGACTCTTTCAAGGTGGAACCCATCCATGTCACTTTTGCTGCTTAACTTTTCCCATTTGCCTCAAGAATACTTGCCAGAGTCACTTGCAGCTGCACTGTTTACCCTGTGATAACCTTTGCCATGAAATATCTGACTTTTATTATCATTTTTGTCTCACTCTAGTATATTGACTTTGGGAACAAAAGACATCCCTCTATTTATAGCACTCTGTTTTTAGTAGAGGTATTTCCATTTACAAAATATAGTAATTATTGATCACTGAAAATGTCAAATCCTAGAAAAAATAACATTTCTACCTGTGATGTTAATTAACATCGTCCTCAAACAGTTGTTGGCCGAAGATTCATTTGATGAATCTGATTTATCTGAAATAGATGATTCTGATGACTCAGACAATTTTTATATTCGTTTTGTCTGAAATAACTCAAAGAATGGTTTTTATGTTTTTTCACATTGAAAATCAGTCAGATTTGCTTGACCCTCAAAGAGTGTATTTCTGTAAAATTAAATGAGTGCTGGCAGTGAGCTGCATCTTTTTTTTTCTAAATGGGAAAAGGGTTAAAATCTTTCAGTGGCTCGATATTGCCCATAAGGCACTCAAGGCCTTGGTCATCTGTGTCTTTTCCTCTTCTCCCACTGCCAGCTGCAATGAGATATTTATGATGTAATAAACAAGGCATGCCATTTCATAGCACCATGTTTTTGTGCATGATGCCCAACATACCAATATGGCCTTCTGTTCTTATTGATTTGGAAATTGCCTATTTATTTTTTTAAATGCCACTCGTTTCCTCTAAGAACTTCCCTCCAGTTCCCAGCACAGTCAATTGCTATTTCCCCCATATATACAATATACATATTTATAAAAATACATTTGACATCTGTTTTGTGTCATTGGCTATGAGCTACTTGAGGGTAAGGACTTGATCTGTGTATCTCTGTAGCTTCTCATAGTCCCTTATAACATGCCAAATACGCAAAATGTTTCCGAAGTTGGTGAACTAAATTAATGAATGAATATTTAGTATGAGAATTAAATATTATTCTTATGATTATTTATTATAAGAATTAAGTATATACATATATATAGCTATTAATAGATTGCCTACCACAGGTGCCAGTAGTCCCAGCTATTCGGGAGGCTGAGGCAGGGAAATGCTTGAACCTGGGAGGCGGAGGTTGCGGTGAGCCCAGATCGCACCACCGCGCTCCAGCCTGGGCCACAGCGCGAGACTCTGTCTCAAATGCCTACCACATAATAGGTGTTATAGAAGTATTTTCTATTATTATTCTCCTGCATAATTTCTGTCCATATTTCTTTCCATTTGGTTTTGCCATCCAAGCAGATTAAAGGAAAGAAATGTCACATTCCTGTGTAACACCTTATATAAGCATTTACTGAACCTGTCCATACATTCATCAAGAATTTGTGATTCCCACAGTGCAAATCTCTGTGAATTTTCTTTCTAGCCATGTGTGGCATAGCTCTCTCTCTGACTATACTCTAATACCCCACCCCTCTGTAGCATGGGTATATTTACTTTGTTTTTGTTTGTTTGTTTGTTTTTAGATGGAGTCTAAAACAACAGCTCTGTTGCCCAGCTTGGAGTGCAGTGGCACAATCTCAGCTCACTGCAACCTCCGCCTTCTGGGTTCAAGTGACTCTCCTGCCTCAGCCTCCTAAGAAGCTGGGATTACAGGCACGTGTCACCACACCCAGCTAATTTTTGTATTTAGAGATGGGGTTTCGCCATGTTGGTCAGGCTGGTTTTGAACTCCTGACCTCATGATCCACCCACCTCTGCCTCCCAGAGTGCTGGGATTACAGGCATGAGCCACCAAGCCCGGCCTATTTCCTTTCTTTCCCCCACGAAGAATCCCCAATTCCTATTGCTTTTCTAGCTTTTTCAATGGCTAGAAATCTTAGGAATCTCAGAGGTTCTTTGCAATAACATTAATCTTTATTGCACAAGACTGCCACATTATTTTGCTTTGGATTTATCTTTGCAGATTCTGCCCCCATTTAAATAACTAAAATGAAATGACACATTTCTACAGCTGAACAGTGAAGTTTGTTTTTCTTCTATGAGGCTGAACATTTATTGATGAATCCATATTGTACTGACAGCAACTTCTTCAATAATTTCATGGGTTATATAGCAGTTGGTAATAGTGCATGCACGTGGGCAGGGAGAACTATGCAAATATCAATAATAATTATGCTTGGTGTATGCAAATTCCAGCAGGTATTTTCAGAAATTAATCTTCCAAATTACTTTTGCACAATTCAGGAAAATTGAAATGTGCATTTAAATAATTGTAGAAAAATGTAAAAGCAATCTCTACTCATTTAAATCACCCAGTTAAGGTGCTATTGTAAACAAAGGGATTGTAGATATTTCAGACACAGAAGCCATACTGTCAAAACAGAATTATAGAGATCATGAGAGCTTTGCTTTGTTTGTAGACAACTTACCAGGGATGGCATTGTTTGGATTAGTTTGTTTGGTTTAAAGCATTATTATTAATATTCCTCAAAAAACCATTAGTAAAAAGAAGCAATATTGTTGTGCGGTTTATATACTCACTTATATGTTTCATGCATCACTGTGTCCATTTATCAATCCATCTATCTATCAAATGAATGTTTATTAAGCATGATTATATGCCACAGACTGAGGTAAGTAAAGTTATGTGAATAGGAAGACCTTTTGACTTGTGCCTCCAGCTCAGTAGGGGAGCCACAAGTTTACATAGTTTAGCCATTTTGGGGTCTTTTCATTTCCTCCATGAGTTTAATATCAATTGTAACTTCATATGAAAGCTAGAATATGGGGCAATAATTCATGCATTTATATAAGCAAAGCACTTTCAGTGTCTTCTGCTTTCATGCAGTTTTAATTCATCAAATTATGGCCAGAGGCTTTAATTGCTGAAAGTAACCCTAGGCTTCTCTGACTTTCTTGAATACCTAACATGCATTTCTCAGGGAAAATACTGAATTCATAGATAAAGGCTAGAAAGATACGCAATCCTTCCTCTTAAGAAGCTGACATCTCATAGGCATCTGGGACAAGGAGCATTCGCCTATTACTAATGGTTGTGACTAAAAGTACTGCTATCGGAGTCCACGGACATTTTGGGAACAAAAGGTCTCCTTCCAGGAGTGATCAGGACACTTTTGGGATGTCCTTGAGTTGTGCCTTGGGAATGCATTTTACAAAGGAAAGTGGTGGAGACAGCTGTTGAAATAGGAAAGTCCAGGGTTTCAGACCCAGGTTCAGCAGCTATAGGACTGTGAAGTCTTAACAACTAGCCTCATCTGTAAAATAGGGATGAGGACACCAGCCTCATAAAGATCTCTGGGAGGATTTAGCTAATGTTTGCTAATGTGCTCATTAAATTACATGAAGCAGGGATTCCTAGGTAGAAGAGATGGTCCAGGGTAAAGGCACAGAAGGGAGGAAAAAAGACATCTTAGGACCCTGGTGATAGGCCAGTTTGTCTACTACTTACGGTTCTTCTACTGCTTCTGCTTTTCTTTCTAGAAAACCACAGGCAGTAACCACAAATCTATTTGTCTGTTTTGCGATGTTGAATTTGTGACTTGACTGTTTTAACTGTTTTATCTTTAAAATGAATCAAGAAAACTCATTTTATGCTGCCCCAGGTGGTGGGAGGTAAGATGACAGATATAGTACCTGAAAGTAAGGCTTTTGTGTTCCTCTTCCAATTGGTGCTCTCTGTTCATTTAAGTGTTTCTTGTCAGCTTCTGCCCAGGGAAAACCTCCTAACAAAAATACACATTTCCTTGCCTATATGTCACAAGTCAGCTGTTCCTTTAAAGGACATACCTATGATCTTGAACAATGGGTTCAAAATATATTATAAACCAGTATAATATTCTAGTTGTTTTTTTTTTTTCTTTTTCCGAGACAGAGTCTTTCTCTGTCACCCAGGCTAGAGTGCAGTGGCTCGATTTTGGCTCACTGCAACCTCTGACTCCCAGGTTCAGGCGATTCTCTCGTCTGAACCTCCCGAGCAGGCGGGATTACAGGTGTGTGCCACCACGTCCAGCTAATTGGTATTTTTAGTAGAGACAGGGTTTCACCATGTTGGCCAGGCCGGTCTCGAACTCCTGACTGCAAGTGATCCGCCTGCCTCTGCCTCCTAAAGTGCTAGGATTACAGACATAAGTCACCACGCCAGGCCCTATTTTTTTAAATTTTTAATTTTGTTGTTGTTGCTGTTGTTGTTGTTGTTGTTTGAGGGAAATACTGAAACTACAAATAAATTAGCAGTCATTGTCACCAACTCATTTGATGAAAACCATTTATTCTAATTGTAACTGATAACCTGGCCTTTGTGCCCCAGATCAGATGATCTATTGTGTTTTCCCATGTTTTTGAGTGCTGCTTAGTTTTTCTTTTTTTTTCTTTCGTTTGTTTCCCCTGGCTCCACCTGTGATCCTACAAATAACATACTGATAACAGAAGGCAAACAGGTAGAATGGTAGAGAAAGAAGGTTGGGAGCAGAGAAAAATGGAACAGTGTCTTTCTTGTCTTTCACTTATTTATTTACCAATTACCGCTGAAACTGTGGTGGAAGCCATAAAGACAAAGTCCAAGAAGGTACCACCTGTATCTCTGAGGCACTTGGCAGTTGAGAGATAACAGTAATCGGACCATAACCGTGATGACCAGTACTTCAATGGAGGATGTTCAGATGCTCCAGAAGCATTTAGGTAGGAGTGACTAACTGGGCTGGGAGAGCTGGAGGGGCTTCACAGAGGAGGTGATATTAGACTGAATCATGAATGTAAAAAAGAGTCTGGATGAAGGACATTCCAGACAAGGGGAATTATTATCTCAATGATTAAAATCTATGTCAGAGAAAGATTAGGCCATAGAAAGATATACAGCGCTAAGGGATTCAGAAGACAGAAATGTTACATTTCATAAAGAGATAAAGAGAAACACTTCAAGGAAGAAGTAATATTTTAAATGGGCCATGACATTTTAGAAGGGATAGATGGAGCTAAAGAGGGTCCTTCAGATGGAGGAAATAGTATGAACAATGACATGGAGGTAAGAAAGTTCAATGTGGGACTTAGGGAACATGAAAGAGTCATGTATGCTTAGAGTATAGGTTGGATGTAGTTAAGATGAGAAGGGTCAGGTGGGGTCAGATGGGGAGCGTTCCAGATGCTGATGTGAGGGCTCTGTACCTAGTACTATTATTTGGTAGGAGTCACCAACACTTTATTTGGGAAACGATAGTCCATTCAGTTTAATTCCTCCAGTATTTTTGGAGACCTTCCTTGCTCTGAAACATGTACTGTGATAGATTCTAGGGACACAAAATGAATCAGACATGATTCCTGACCTTTTGAATCTTTCATCAAAATATTTATCCATGTTTTTGTCTAAGTCAATGTCCATGTCTATGTTCACGTCCATGTCCATGTCTAAGTCAATGTTTATGTCAATTTCTATGCCTATGTCTATATCTGCATCTGTCTGCATCTGTATCTAGATTTTTAGACAGAGATTAATTTGACTGTGGTGTGTAGGATGTGTGGAAGTAGGGGAAGAGGGGCGGGAGAGGTGAATGGGCAGCAGCCATCCACATGGAAAGGGTTGAACCAGTCCAGATGGGAGGGCCTGAACAGGGGCAGTACAGCAGGAAGAGCACTGTCTTTGGAGTCTAAGGAATTTGAGCTTGAATCCAGGCTCTATCACAAACTCTCCTTGAGAGTTTATTCAAGTAATTTCCTCAGCCTGATTCTCTTCATCTGTAAAACAGGGAAAATAACACTTACCTTTGAGGGTGGATGAGAAGATTTAAGGTGATGTATTAAGCACTTGGCACATGGTCGGCATCAGCAATTGGCAGTGATGAAAGAGGCTGCAATGCCTTTGATTTGCCACTCCCTGTTCAGAAAGAAGTCAACACTTTTACCCCAGTGAAAGAGGCAGGTTTGGTGGCTCCAGGTAGGGAATGATGACTATGGCTTTAAGCCTGCCCTTGGACCTCTACATCTGTTTCCCAGGTAAGGAGCACCAATATTCCTTGCTTGGCTGGCAGAGCCAAGCTCACCTTGGGAGGTCCTTTCATGGACTGTTCTTCCCATCCCACCAATGAACCCACTGACTCAGCCACTGAGAGGTCTGGCAGGAAGCACGGCTGCAGCTGTGACCAGGCCAGGTTGCTCCATCTCCAGCAAACATTTAGAGTGGCTCAGTGCCTGCTGCTCTTGCCTTGACACAGAGGAAGCTGAGAGCCAGGCCACTGAGTGGCAGCCAAGAGGATGCTGCCAGCGTGGCAGCCAGGAGCTACAAAGGCCCTGAGCACTAGACAGTTTTGCCATCACTGTGGGGAGTGTCCCCAGCTGTCAGTGCCACCGCTGGGGATGCAGCTTCTCCCAGGAGCTAACCTGAGCATGCAGGACTGTTGCCCGGGGCCCTCGCTCTCCCTGGCTGATGCGAGGTGGCTTCCAGGGGCAACAGCACTGTGGTGAACAAGGAGGAAGCCAGAATACAGTGAGGAAATGTGGAAGAGCATTTCCAAAGGCTGTTTCTGTTGGGGATTCTTGTTTGTCCAAGACTGTGATTTATCTCCAGGATACTTAGAATTTGTTAGCAGCAGGGTGCTAGTAGAGGCTTAACAACCGGGTCTGAGAACAGAGTCAGGGAGGGAGGGGGAAAAGGAGTGTCCTGATTTGTAGTTTTTGATGATTTCCATGGAGTAAAAATTTCCACCATAGAAGATGTCAAGGTACCAACATGGTACCACTAAAGTAAAGTTGAAGAAGAGATGGGAAGTGTCGCATCATTATGAAGTATTTCCACTATAGATAGACAGTAGATACAAATAACCTCACAACTGTTGATAATAGTAAAAGATAGTAAAATGATTAGGAAGTGAGGATTTTGAGTATTTATTGTCTGTGCCTTTAATATAATTTACTTAATTTTAAGTTTATATACTTTAACATTTAACAATGGGCTAACTTGACAACAGCCTCTCAAAATTCCTCATCACTTTTTGAAGGCAGTGCAGAGTGTATTTGTTTTTACCTTCTCTGGAGAATAAACCTCCAGTCTTTTGCTTCATTTGCAAGGGAAAATTGCCTGGCTGACTGGTGGGTGGTAAGAAAGCTGGTGGGGGGGTGTCTTTTTTTTAAAATTTATTGAGGTGGCATTCACATGACATAAAATTAACTCCTTTGAAGTAACCAACTCACTGACATTCAGTACATTCACAGTGTTATGCAAACACCAACTCTATCTAGTTTTAAAACATTTCTATCACTCCAATACAAAACCCCTGAGTTAGTTTGCTAGGACTGCTATTAAAAAGTGCCAGACACTGGGTGGATTACATAACAAAAAATCATTTTTTTCACAGTTCTAGAGGCTGGAAGTTCAAGATCAAAGTGTCAGCAGGCTTCATGTCTGCTGAGGGCCATGAGGGAGTGATCTGCCCCAGGCCTCTCTCCTTGGCCTGTCAATCGCTGTCTTCTTCCTGTGTTTTCACGTGGTCCTCCCTTTGTATGTGTCTGTGTCCAAATTTCCTCTTCTTATAAGGGTATCTGTCATATTGGAGTAGGGCCCACTATAATGACCACATTTCAACTTATCTACCTCTGTAAAGACCCTGTCTCCAAATAGAGTTACCTTCCTAAGTACTATGGGTTACAACTTTAACATATCATTTTTTCTTTTGCAGGAGGTATTACAATTCAGCAGATAACAACAACTCCCTAACCACTAAGCAGTCTCCCTCTACACCCCCTTACTCTCAATCCCTGGCAGCCAATAGTCCGTGTTTTGTCTCTATGGATTTACCTATTCTGGATATTTCATAAAAAGAAATCATATAACACATGACCTTTGTGTCTGGCTTCTATCACTTCAAAACATTTCCATTTTCATGTGGTTCACAGAATCATTAGTTTTGTGTGCTGTGGTTTAAAAAAAAATGAGGAGCAGGTAAAGGGCTACCAACAGCAATTGCTTCCAAGTTAAGGAATTCTCTTAAAGACCACAAAACTGACCAGCATTTGGCAGATAATTTTGCCTCCTACTTACAAGAACAGAGACAAGAAGACTGATCAAGAGACCACTGGAATAGTTGATGCAAGACAGTTCTAAGGCACAGACTTAGGGAAAGGGCAAAAGGGATCAAGAGGAAAAGGTTTCATCAAAGTGATTAGAAAATGCAAACCACGGCCGGGCGCGGTGGCTCAAGCCTGTAATCCCAGCACTTTGGGAGGCCGAGACGGGCGGATCGCGAGGTCAGGAGATCGAGACCATCCTGGCTAACACAGCGAAACCCCGTCTCTACTAAATAATAGAAAAAACTAGCCGGGCGAGTTGGTGGGCGCCTGTAGTCCCAGCTACTCGGGAGGCTGAGGCAGGAGAATGGCGTAAACCCGGGAGGCGGAGCTTGCAGTGAGCTGAGATCCGGCCACTGCACTCCAGCCTGGGCGACAGAGCGAGACTCCGTGTCAAAAAAAAAAAAAAAAAAAAAAAGAAAATGCAAACCACTTTCAAATGCTTAAACGTTACATATTTTAAAAGTATATGAAAGCTTAAAGAAAATAAAAACCACCTATGATAGCACAACTCAGTTATACATACTGTAAATATTTTGATATATCTACTATTTTTATCAAAAAATAACATATACACAGGAAACTGCAAAAGTGATACAATTTTAGAAACTTAAACACCCAATTATCTACCTCACAGGTCACAAAATGTATCCTAAAAACCTTCCTCATGCCCTCTACTACCAAAGATAATAATTACTTGTTTTAGCCCTTTCTTTTTTTTTTCCTTTTTTGAGATAGGGTCTTGCTCTGTTGCCCAGGCAGGAGTGCAGTGGCATGATCTTGGCTCACTGCAATAGCTGCCTTCCAGGTTCAAGTGATTCTCCTGCCTCAGGCTCCCAAGTAGCTGGAATTACAGGTGCCCACTACCATGCCTGGAAAATTTTGGTATTTTTAGTAGTGATGGGTTTCATCATGTTAGCTAAGCTGGTCTCAAACTCCTGACCTCAGGTGATCTGTTTGCCTCAGCCTCCCAAAATGCTGGGATTATAAGTGTAAGCCACCATGCCTGACTAGTTTTAGCTTATTTTTGAGCCAGAGAGAAAGACAATAAAATTACACTTTTATTTTTGGCTTATTTTCCTTACATTTTGTGAAATGGATCCATCTACTGAATTCATTTATTTGTTTTAACCCCACATATCAATAATTGTTTTAACAATTATTGAGTCTTTAGGGTTTCTACATATATGATCATGTCATTTGCAAAGAGATAATTTTACTTCTTATTCAATTAGATGTCTTTTATTATTTTTTCTTTTCTAATTACTCTGGCTAAGACTTCTAGCACTATGTTGAGTAGAGGTCTTGAGAGTGAGCAAATTTGCCTTGTGCCATATATTAGAGGGAAAGCTGTCAGTTTTTCCACAGTTGATTATAATATTAGCCATGGGCATTTTATATATGGCTATCATTGCATTGAGGAAAGTTCTTTTTGTACTTATTTTGTTGAAGCTTTAATTATGAATGGATGCTGAACTTTGTCAAATACTCTTCCTGTACCTATTGAAACAATTTTGTAATTTTTTTCCTTTCGTTTTGTCAGTGTGGTATAATACACTGATTTACATATATTGAACTGTCCTTGCATTCCAGGGATGAATTCCACTGGTCATGGTGTATACTCCTTTTAGTGTGCAGTTTAATTCACTTTGCTAGTATTTTATTGAGAATTTTTGCATATGTTTTCATCAGGGATATTGGCCTGTAGTTTTCTTTTCTTAATTGTGTTCTTGTCTGACTCTGGTATCAATCAGGTGATGCTAGCCTCATAAAACACATTTGGAAGTGTTTCCTCTTCTTTTATTGTTTGGAAGAGTTCTTAGCTAGTTTTTATTGATGGCTTCTTTTTGTTACTGTTTAGTAAAAGTTTGTTACTCTGAATGACTCCCTCATCATATCTTAATCTTATAAATACTTATCTTTACCAATTCTATAGTATGTCTTTTAATTAATAGGTGTTATAATTTTTTTCTATAGTCCAATTTGTCAATCTTCTCTTTTATGGTAATGCCATTTGTGTCTATTTAAAAAATCATTACCTATCCCAAGTTCATACAAATATTTATTCTGTTATATTGTACAAGTTTTATTGCTTTAGCTTTTGTATTAAGCTATCTAGATCTATGTAGATTTGATTTCTATGTATGTTGCAGCACAGAAGTTTATTTTTTCATAAAAACATAAAACTGATCTTGCGCCGCTTATTGAGAAGATCATCCTTTTCCTTTGCTGCGGCATTTTAGTCATAATATTGAGATTGTTCATGTGTGGTGCTGTTTTTAGACTATTTTATTTTATTCATCTCTTTTCTAACCTTCATATCAATATATCTTACACTAATTTTTTAAAGAAGCCTTCCTATCTAGCAGGGTATGTCCTCTAAAGGTTTTCTTCTTAAAGATTATTTTTTGCTATTATTATTTTTGCTATTCCAAGCTATTTGCATTTCTGAAGAAATTTTAGATTAATTTTGCCTATTTCCCCCAGCTTACTAGATTTTGCTAAAAATAAGTTTTATTGATCTTTTTAACTGATGAGGAGGTTTTAAATTTTAGTAAATGTTTTCTCTGCATTATATGAAGTAAATAATATGGCTTCTCTCATGGTGGTGAATTGCATGGGCTGGTGTTTGTTGCACTGTCCTTCTATTCTTGAAACATATCCAATTGGATTGCGGTGTGCTATTTTTTCATATATATTTGCTAATATTTTTGTTATTTTAATAGATATCTGCTAGCGTTTTTACATGTATGCTCATAAATCTGAGATTTTTACTTTTTTTGTAATGTTCTTATCAGATTTTATATCAGAATTATTCTGGATTTATAGTATAACATAGACGTATTTTCTCTTTTTTCTATTCTTCTGAAATTTTTTTTTCATAAGATTGGTGTTATTCCTTGAATATTTATAAAAATTATATGTGAAGTTTCTTGGGCTTGGAGAACGTTCCATGGAAACGATTTTATTTGTAGATTCAATTTCTTTAATAGATGTATAGGTCATTCGGTTTTTAAAAATTCTTGATTTAGTTTTGATAAGTAGTGTTGTTCCAGATATTAATTTTATCTGATTTTCTAATTTATTAACAAAGTCTTTCTTAATAGTCTTTTATTATCTGTTTAAGGTTCATAAAGACTACAATTATGTCCTCTTTATATTTCCAATTGGTAATATATTTGTCCCTTTTTTTTTTACTTCATTAATCTTATCAAGGCTTTATCAGTATTAGTAATTTTTTACAAAGAGCCAGCATTTAATTTTCTTAATTTTCTATTGCTTAATTTCTACTTGCTAATTTCCATACTCTAAAATGTATTTCATTTTACTTTTAGTTTTGATTTCTTTCTCTAACTTCTAGAAATTAGTACTTAATTGTTTGCAGCTTTTTTCTTTTCTATTATACTATAGGCATTTAAAATAATACATTTCTCTCGAAGAACAGCTTTGGCTATATCCCTTATGTTCTGCTATATAGTTTTTTTACTTGTCAAGTAGTTAAAAGTATTTTCTAATTTTCATTGAGATTTCTTTATTGACTTTTAGCTTATTTTGAATAATATTGTTTAAAATTCAAATATTAGGGAATTTTCTAATTTTTTTGCTATTTGTTTTCTAGCACAATTCCATTTTGGTTTTGTAATCTTCTTCCACATTATTTCAATTCTTTGAAATTCATTGAGACTTTATAGCTCAGTATATGGTGGATTTTGGTAAATATTTCATGTGCTTTTAAAAGAAAGTACATTCTGGCCTGGCGCGGTGGCTCACGCCAGCACTTTGGGAGGCCGAGGCAGGTGGATCACGAGGTCAGGAGACCGAAACCAACCTGGCTAAGGCGGTGAAACACCGTCTCTACTAAAAATACAGAAACAAAATTAGCAGGGCGAGGTGGTGGGCGCCTGCAGTCCCAGCTACTCGGCAGGCTGAGGCTGGAGAATGGGGTGAACCGGAAGGCAGAAGTTGCAGTGAGCGGAAATCGTGCCACTGCACTCCACCCTGGGTGACAGAGTGAGACTCCGTCTCAAAAAAAAAAAAAAAAAAAAAAGAAATAAAAAAAAAAGAAAGTACATTCTATAGTTGGTGGTTGCTGCATTCTATATATGTCAATTAAGTCGTTTATTAATTTTGTTATTTGGATCTCATCATTTCTTACTGGATTTTTCGTCTTTTTCTTTAATCATTTATAAAGAGCAATAGGCCAAAATCTTAGCTCTGTTTGTTGATCTTCTATTTCTCCATTTTGTTCTATCAGTTATTGTTGTATATCTTCTGAATCTATGTTTTTGGGGCAGACAAGTTAAGAATTGTCAGTCTTCCTGGTGAATTTACCTTTTGATCTTTTTGAAGTAATCACTTCAATTTCTGGTAATGATTTTTGCTTTAAACCTTTCTTCATCTGTTGTTAAAGTGCTAATAATATTGTTAGGTTCATCTTTACATGGTTTACCTTTTCCCCCATCTTTTTACTTTTGAACTTTCTCCATTAAGAATTGTTTCTCTTAAGTATCATGCAGTTGATAATTTTTTTCTTTTTGTTGAAATACTTAGCCTATTTTTATTTAATGCAATTATATATATATATTATATATATAATTATATAATATATAATATATAAATATATATATATATTTTTTGAGGTTTGGTCCACAATCTTACTATTTGCTTTTTACTTGCTCCACTCACTTCGTATTTCTTTTTCTCGACTTTCTTTTCTTTTGGATTAGTCAAGTAATTTTTATTATTCTATTTTGCATTCTATTAGCTTCTTAGTTATTACTATTGTTTGAGTAGTTATCTTTAATCATACAACATTCATCCATCATTTATTATAGTCTAATATAATATATATGAGGGTTTTGTCTTTTACAATTTCCCAGGAAGTATAAGAGTCTTCCAAGAGTTTAATTTCATTTGACCAACTCCTTTGTTTCTTTTGTACACTTTTCACACCTCATTTTTTTCTTGTATTTCTATCTGGGACAGTTTTTCTTCTGTCTGAAGAACCTCCTTAAATATTTCTTTCAGTACAAGTCTACTGGCAATGAACTTTCTTATATTTAGTCTGGAAATGTCTTTGTTTTTCACTTACCCTTAATATTTCTATTGAAGTGTACACATGTACAATATCTGTACAACTCTAATGTATAACTGCATTTTGTTTTGCAAAATATATATCTATGTAATCATCTAGTTTGATCAAGGTATTGTGTATTATCTGCACCTCAGAAACCTCCCTCTCACACCTTCCCAGTTAATATTCACTCTAAAGGCAACCACCATTCTGATATCTATCACTATGGTTTTGATTGTTTTTAACTTCATTTAAGTGTATTCATATAGTATATATTTTTGGTGTCCAACTTCATTTACTCAATATTGTATCTCAGATTCATCCAAATGTTTGAGTATAGCAGTAACTTCTTTTATTTCACTACTTTATGATAGTTTACTGTGTGACTGCCATATTTACTTATTCATTTTAAACTTGATTGACATATATTTTCTTATTTTGTGACTATCAATTATGAATACAGCTGTTACAAACATCGTTGTACATGATTTTGGTGCACATGTAAGCACATTGCTCTCGAGTATATACCCAGAAATGACAATGCTGAGTCACAGGACATGCATATAATCCAGCTTTAGTAGATACTGTCAGTTTTCCAAGTTATCAGTTTACTTTCCAATTTGTAGTATATGGATGTTTCAGTTCCACATTCTTGCTAATATTTGGTGCTACCACCTTTTAAAAACAATTTAGCCACTCTTGTGGTTGCATACTGACATCTCATTGTAATTTTAATTTGCATTCCCCAGATGACAAATCATTTTACATACTTTTCATATATTTACTAGTCACTTAGATATCATTGTTCTTAAGAGCTTGTTCCAATTTCTGACCATTTTTATGTAACTGTATGTGTTCTCCCTTATTTGTAGAATATTAAAAATGTCTATTCTGGAATATGATAATCAAAGTCATTCAATTTGTATTTCATTTATTTACTTATGAAGGACTTTTTTTCTAGGCATAGAATTGTGGTAGGCAGTTAATTTTCCTTCAGCTCTTACAGAAAGTTATTCCATTGCCTTTATGGCTCCCATTGTTTTGGTGGGAATTTAGTTATAAATCTTATGTTTGTTCATTTGAAGTTAATGTTGTTCTCTTCTCTTAAAAATCTTAAAAATGTATTTTGTATTTGTTCTTAGTTTTATGCTGATAGGCTGAAGTGTGTGTGTGTGTGTTTTAAATCTTGCTATTCTTAGTGCTTCTTGAATGTGTGGTTTAATTCCTTTAGTCGGTTTTGAAAAATGTATTGACATTATCTTTTTGCTTCTATTTGATTCTTTTTCTATTCTCCTTCTGATAATTAATTTTAAAATATATTCAATATTTGTATCATGTCCCATTTATCCCTTAGGCTATTTTACGTGTTTTCCGTTTCTTTTGCTCTTTATAATTCTCTTGAATATTTTCTAATAATCCATTTTCTAATTTATTAATCCTTTTGATTTTATTTATTTCTTTTGAGATGGATTTTTGCTCTTGTTGCCCAGGCTGGAGTGCAATGACGCAATTTCAGCTTACCACAACCTCCGCCTCCTGGGTTTAAGCGATTCTCCTGCCTCAGCCTCCTGAGCAACTGGGATTAAGGCATGCGCCACCATGCCCAGCTAATTTTGTATTTTTAGTAGAGATGGGGTATCTCCATGTTGGTTAGGTTGGTCTCGAAATCCCGACCTCAGGTAATCCGCCTGCCTCAGCCTCCCAAAACGTTGGGATTACAGGCGTGAGCCACCGTGCCTGGTCTAGTCAACTTTTAAATCAAGTTCTTAGTTTTCATGACCACATTATTTTTAGTTCTGGAATTGCTATTGAATTAATTTTTTATAGATTCAGTATTTTTGGTGAAATTCTCCATCTTGTCATCAATTTTCTTGAGCTATTAATTAGAGTTTCATGTCTGGTAAGTACAGTGAATTGACAGTGCATATCTCTCATCTACTTTTTTTTGGTCCTGTTCTTTGATATAGCTGACATTTAAAAAATTGAATTCCAGGCTGGGCACAGTGGCTCATGCCTGTAATTCCATATATATGTACCATATATATATATTCTTAAAATAATCTATTTTGGGCCAGGCACAGTGGCTCACGCCCGTAATCCCAGCACTTTGGGAGGCTGAGGGCAGGCAGATCACGAGGTCAGGAGTTTGAAACCAGCTTGACCAACAAGGTGAAGCCCTGTGTCTACTAAAAATACAAAAATTAACCAGGCGTGGTGGCGCACACCTGTAATAATCCCAGTTACTCAGGAGGCTGAGGCAGGAGAGTCACTTGAACTCGGGAGGCGGAGGTTGCAGTGAACTGAGATTGCACCACTGCACTCCAGCCTGGGTGACAGAGTGAGACTCTGTCTCGGAAAAAAAAAAAAAAAAAAAATAGAAAATTTAAAAAAATAATAATCTATTTTGTTAACAATTTCTAATTTATTAGCTGGCATATTTGCCATTTTATTGCATAGATGTCTTTTATATTTTGGATTATAATTCCTACCTGTTTATAATTTAATTTCCTTGTATATCCTATATTTTATTATTTTTTCAAGAAATCGCTTTCAGATGGATTTATCAATATATTATTGTTAATTAATTTTATATTTATCTATATCTATTTCTTCTTCATGTTTTGCCAGGATCCTGATTTCCTATTTCAAGCTTCTAGAACTAAATAATTAGCTCATTTATTTCCATTCTCTTGTGCAATGATAAAAGCTTAAAGTCTTTTTTTATTGATACACAATAATTTTATGTATTTATGGGACATATGTGATATTTTGATACATTCATACAATGTGCACTGATTAAATCAGAGTAACTGGGATATTTATCACTTCAAACATTGATCATTTGTGTTGAGAACATTCCATATCTTCTTTTCTGGCTATTCTGAAATATACAATACATTATTGATAACTATAGTCCCCGTACTGTACTATTGAACACTAGAACTTACTTATTTCTAACCGTATTTTTGCAACCATTAACCAGTCTCTCTCTATCTCCCCTCTCCCCCATACTTCCCAGCCTCTGGTAAGCACCATTCTAATTTCTACTTCCTTGAGATAAACTTTTTAAACTACCATATAGGAGATAGTACATCCCATTTTTGTCTTTTTGTGCCTGGCTTATTTCACTTAAATAATGACCTCCAGTTCCATTCATGTTGCTGCAAATGACAGGATTAAATTCTTTTTTATGGCTGAAGAAAATTCCATTGTGAACTTTTCCTCTTGTCACAACTTTTGACTGGATCCTGTGACCTAGTATATGTACTGGTTTTATTTTGGCTATTTAAAAATAAAGTTTAAAAAGTTTTTCTTTTATATTAAAAATTATTTACAATAACATTGTTACTATTCCAAGTGACTGGGCTATTAATATTCCTCATTATTGATTATCAGTTTTATTGCATTCGTAAGATAGAATTGGTTTGTAAAATCTTAAAATATATTAAGTTCTTCTTGGGAGCTTATAATTAACATTTATAACTGTTTCATAAACCTGTGAGAAGGGTTGCATTTTCTACCTGTAGACTTACATTTCAATATGTGGCTATAAGAAGAACTTTAATTCCATAAATTAGATATTCTATCTCCCATTTAAAAAGGTACGTTTATTCTGTAATCTTTAACAATTCTTGCTTTATATTTTAAGACTTTTTGTTACCAAATATATTCCATATTCTCAGTCTACTTCTCATTTATTAGCAGTTTTTCACTTTTTGCAACAGATCACAAACTCTAGACTTTAACGCTCATTTGAGAGGAAGCGTTCACTGGTCCATCTAAATGTTGAAAAAAATGCAGGCAATGTAATAACAATACATTTATTCAATTTAAAGTGCAATTCTTTTTTTTTTTTTTTTTTTTTTTTTTTTTTTTTTTTTTTTTTTTTGAGGCGGAGTCTCGCTCTGTCGCCCGGGCTGGAGTGCAGTGGCCGGATCTCAGCTCACTGCAAGCTCCGCCTCCCGGGTTCACGCCATTCTCCTGCCTCAGCCTCCCGAGTAGCTGGGACTACAGGCGCCCGCCATCTCGCCCGGCTAGTTTTTTTTGTATTTTTAGTAGAGACGGGGTTTCACTGTGTTAGCCAGGATGGTCTCGATCTCCTGACCTCGTGATCCGCCCGTCTCGGCCTCCCAAAGTGCTGGGATTACAGGCTTGAGCCACCGCGCCCGGCCTAAAGTGCAATTCTTTATTTGAGATAATTTTTCCATGCTTTTGTTAAATTCTTAACAATTTGTTGTTACTTTTAAAATTACAATTACTTTTAAAATAAAACAAATGACAACCCATTGCTGAGTCCTAAACTTTAATTTGAAATTGTATTGATGTATAAAATTAGGAAGTCTAGATATAATGCACTCTGTTCTAGGAGTGTAATATCATTTCCTTTGCCCAACCACCTTTCTCCTTGTAAAGAAAAATAGATACAATAATATTTATGTAACACTTATATGCGGGGGCCTGCCTAAGCACTTGACATAGATGACTTCTTTTAATTCTCACAATAACTCTGCAAGGTAAGTACTATTATTTCTCTCCCCATTTTACTGATGAAAAATCAGAGAGAGAGCTTCAAGGTCACCTAATTAGTAGCAGATTCAGGATTCTGGCACAGGCAGTCTGGTTCCTGGGCCTACCCTCCTAAATACCACACCGAGTTCCTTATTTATCAGCATTGCACTTAGACTGCAGTTCTCACTTTCATCGTTGTGCTCTTCTCTTTCCCACTCCAGCCCTAAAATTTATGGCATTATTTAGTTGCATTTCCAAGCAGGTCGTGTTGCTGTCATTCCTACTGATCTTTCCATTTCTTGCCCTCTTTCCAAACCATTCCTGTCTTCCCTGAAGAAATACAGAAGGTAAGAATGGGAAGATAGATGAACACGGGGAAAGGAATACAATGTTGCCTGATTCTAAATCCAGTATAGAGCAGAGAGAGCCCCCTGTCCATTTCCTGTTTTCTTGAGATCCTGAGTATCTCATTCTAACACTATAGAGAAGATACAAAGTATCATTGTATTTATTTTTAGGTCTCCTTTTTGCAAAAAGCAGTATTGATCGGTGCCACGCACGTAAGTTTGGATATGTTTTACTTAGTCCATCTCATGTGTCTTACAGGGCCAATAAATTTCATGATTTGAAACATTATTTCTCATTTTTATCTTTTAAGGCTGTTTGGTTGTGTGTTTGCTTTTTATTGTCTTTATGAGCTATTGTCTTTATGAGCA
The DNA here is from genome assembly GCF_009764315.1 of Trachypithecus francoisi. NCBI lineage: Eukaryota > Metazoa > Chordata > Mammalia > Primates > Cercopithecidae > Trachypithecus > Trachypithecus francoisi. The sequence continues at coordinate 79,591,651 of NW_022681461.1, forward strand.
TGTTGGTGAAAGCTGTATTAGTCAGCATTTTAAATTCCAAGCAGGTACTCCTTAATTTTGTTTCCTCTCTTTGCTTCAGTAAAGTTTTTCTAAAAATAAGCACTTCTTCTGAACCTTGAGTGATGGTAACTCCTTTTATTTTGCAGCAACTTTTCACTGTTTCCATTTTGGTTCTATCTCTGTTCAGTGAAGTCAAAAGAGGACACATTTTATACAAGACTGATATTTTCTTATAAACAGAATGAGTGGATCATTCCTGATTTTCTCTCATCTATTTTTTTCCCTTCATTGTTTGGCTGCTAGATGCCTCCTTTCAGATCCTAAGCTAGGTTAGCAATTTTGCCAGTATTTTCTGCTGTGGCACCCTGAAGAGGGAGGGATCCTATCCTACTTTCATCTGTGTTGGATGTTCCTGCCATGCTGAGAACTCAGTGTCTATCTCCAGCTTTCTCTGTCTTGGTCACTACAAGCACACATGTGCCCTTCCTGCCTCCTGCCTTCTGCTGTTGCCCATGCATCATGGAAAAGCCTCACTGACCGTTTTTGGTAGCACCTCTGCAAACTGCTTTTGGAATGTTGTCAATCTGCAACTGTGGATGGAATTCTCAGTGCATTATTTCCTCTCTGTAGCTCTGCCTGCCTGTGCCTGCAGTTCTCCTTCCCTCAGACAAGACAACTGCCAGGATTTCCTATGTCTGATAACTTCCCTCCCTCCAGTCCAGCTCTATTCTTTCTATGAGAAAGTCCTCAAAGTTTGAGGAATGTGACGAACAAATTTCCTGAGCCCTCAATGCCAGTGCAGAATTGGTATTTTTATATCCCTTTGCTTATTTTGGTGGGGATCAGAGGGGGCCTTTAAGAGAATTGTACTCAAGTTACTATCTTCCATCAAAGTCTTTTAACTGATAGTTACTATTTTTCAGGCATTGTGCCAGCTGCTTTCACTTATGTGGTCTCATTGAATCCACCAAACATCCCTTTAAGATATCTCATTGTCATCCCTGTTTAACAGGCACGTAAACTGAGGTTCAAAACAGCATATTCATTTGCTTAAGTTGGTACAGCTGGTTAGAGAAGGATGCATGCAGGAATTAGAACCCCATCTTCCCAGTAAAATGTGCTGCTTTACTACCAACCTGCCTTGTTCCCAGCTAATTACTAGGTTTGTAGGAGTTCAAGTCCAGCCTTTGATGGCACTTGGCTCACTTTCTTACTTTAATTGACCCAATGTCACACAGCAAGAGTGTCAGTTTCAGTTTCAGATTCAGTAAAATGTAAATAATAACATAATTGGTTTTAGAATTAAGAACAAAAGTTCTCTGAAATGGAATTTGGAGGAATGATACTTTTGTTTGTTTTTTGAGACAGAGTCTCCCTTTGTTGCCCGGGCTGGAGTGCAGTGGTGTGATCTGGGCTCACTGCAAGCTCCGCCTCCCGGGTTCACGCCATTCTCTTGCCTCAGCCTCCCGAGTAGCTGGGACTACAGGCGCCCGCCACCTCGCCTGGCTAGTTTTTTGTATTTTTTTTAGTAGAGACGGGGTTTCACCGTGTTAGCCAGGATGGTCTCGATCTCCTGACCTCGTGATCCGCCCGTCTCGGCCTCCCAAAGTGCTGGGATTACAGGCTTGAGCCACCGCGCCCAGCCAGGAAAGATACTTTATTCCCGGGAACAGTTTGCAAACTGGGGAGATGCAGTTGCTAATGTAAAAGGAAGGTGCATTCCAGAGAACAAAGGGAAGGCTCCGGTTTTATAGCAAAGATCCCACCCAGATTCCCAATGAAGTCTGTTCATCAAAGTGAAGGATGGAAACTTTCTTAGTTCTGCCAGGTTGGTAAAGCTGAACTCTAATTGGTCAATGGAGCTGAGCTATGATTGGCCAAGGCAGGTGTGCGCTGAATGGTTGATTCAGGTGAGCTCTGAAAGTCCCAAAGATAAAAAGGTTCTGGTTTTCAGGGAACTCAGAGTACATATGTGACCCCTAATCAGTAGATGGCTGCTTGACCCTATTTAAATTTGGCCGTTTGCCACTGGGGATCCATATTGAAGGACTGGCTCTTTCAAGTTCCTATTTGTTCACAGAATTCAATGAGAGAGCACATGACAGAGTTTCAAACTAATTGCCTTTAGGCATGTAGCAGGTAGCATAAATATGTGAGGTGGCCTTGTGTGAGACTATAAGGACTGATGGGGTTTGTCAAAGCTGCAGATGGCTTGTTCTGCAGACATGAAATTCTACTTGTTAAAACTCACTGGGCTGACTATATGCCCATGAAGAGGGCTAAAAAGAAAAGAAAAAATACAGAAAAAAAATGAAAAATACCAAGTGTTGTCAACGATGTGGTACAACTGAAATTATCATAAACTGCTGGTGGAAATGTATAACCACTTTGGAAAACTCATGGGTGATGTCTACTGAAGTTGAACATACACATAACTTTGACCCAGTATTTCGACTCTTGAATATACATTCAAATGAAATGAGTACAGGTACCCACCAAAAGATATGTTCAAGGACATCCATAGCAGTGCTATTTATAAGAGCCCCAAACTAGAAACCTATATCAACATTACAATGAATCAATATATTATAAAATATTCACACAATGGAATAATACAGAATGAGAATGAATAAGCTACCCTACCTGCAACAATATAGATGTATCTTATGAACATAAGGTTGAGCAAAAGAAGTGAGATATAGAAAAATATATATTGTATGATTCCAAATATTTAAAACTAGGAAAAATGAATCTATGTTGTAGGAGCCAAGATAGCGAGGAGTGGCTGAAAGGGAGTTTGAGAGGAGATTTTGGGGTGCTGCTACCTTTCTGGTTCCTGATCTTTTTTACTGGTGTCCATTTGTCAAAAATAATTGAGCTCTCCACTTAAAAACTGTTTACTTTCTTTGTGTATGCATGTTACACTTGGGTATACAATTTTTTCAAACAATAATAATTACTCTTCTTCTAAACAAAGTGATAGTGACAGGAGGCAGCCAAATGCCTGGGCAGATAGTAGCGGTATGCAGTGAAACTCCACCTCCAAGCTGAAGACAGTTTAACTCCTGAAAGCCAAGATACAAGTTAAATCCTTGGATTGGATTGAGAACTTGTCTTCCTGTTTAGTGTGCTTTCTTCTGATTGATCCCCATCCTTCCCCTATTTTACATATCTCTACCCTTTCCTAATTGGTGTTCTACACTGTCATGCCCACCTTTGAGTGGTGTCTTCACTTTAACCTGTTCTGCATACTCACGAATCAATCAGCATGCACTCCCCATCCTGTGCCTAGAAAGACCTCAGACTCAATCAGTAGAGGAGGAGATGGCCTGACTTTGGGGAAAGGACAACCTAACTTTGGGGAGGACAACCTGCCCTTCCCATCTCCTATCCATCCCCCCTCTCCATTAGGAGCCATTTTCATCACTCAGTAAAACTCTCCGCCTTCACCATCCTTCAGTCATCGGTGTGACCTCATGCTTCATGGATGCTGGATAAGAGCTTAGGACCCACTGAATGTGGGTACCCAGAAAAGGCTGTCACACTGGTCCTTTGCCTTTGTTGGCTGAGGGCAGCCGCCCCATGTGACGAGGCAGGGGGCCAGTTGAGCTGCTAACACATCACTGTCCATTGGACTGTGGATGGCAGAACTAAAAGAGCACTGTAACACCCCCTCTGTGTCTTTGGGGTTGGGGACACCCACGACTGGGTGCTGCCACATTCCCCTCAAGGTGACATGCCATCTGACCGCAGGCACCAGACAGAGCTTGCTCCTGTGTCAGCACCTGGAATAGCTGGCTAGATCTTGCACTTGCTTGCTTACATGCTCCCTCCTGCAAGGGCCTGAGTGCAGTGGGCCTAGAAGAAAGGGCACCTCTGCTGCAAGTCTGGTGAAGGGGCTGAGAAAAATCCTGCATCAAAAGCACTACACTGACCATACCCTTATGTTAACTGGCCATGTTTGTTACTTACTTTTTCTCCCTTTATGTTCCCACAACGCTTTCTGTCCCTGGGATTCTGTTCTGTTCTGTAGCCAAAGCTGGGGAGAAGCTGCTGTCAATGTAAAAGGAAGAGGCCTTCCGATGCTGGCTACAGAAGAGAACAGAACAGATTTTCCTTTTTTTCATTGTATAGGTTTTTTTTCAAGTAAGCAATGAGAAGGCACAGATGTGGCAAGGGTGCAGGATGAAGGCCGAAATATTATAATAAATGCAGACACAGGTCTCAGTCACTGTGCTGGCTCTAGTGCTTTGGGGTTCCCCTGATATACCTTGGTCTGCTTTTGTTACTCCAAGTGTGTGTCGGGTGTGGAATTTGAGCAGCAATCATCCTGAACCATTCCTTAGGAAATCCTGGATTCTCCTACTTCCTTGGAGCAGCATGGGGATGCAGGGTGTTGGGGGAAGTGAGTGAACACATGTCTGTGCAAGTGCTTCCTGAATAACAGTGGGCTGTTTCCATCTCTGAGGAAGAGGTTTCTCCTGGTCACCAAAGTATCACACTCAAATCAAGAATCTCAGTTAATTCCAACAACAGAACTGAGGCTGAGATCTTACACCTATTTTGCGGAAAAACCTAGATAAATGAAATAATTTAACTATACTCTGCTGAGTGACAGTGTCTGAATTTGAACTCAGATCTTCTGAATCTCACAGTGGGGTTCCCATGTAAAGGAAACTGGAAGCCTCACCTCAGGGCATTTCCTCTTGAAGCCATGCAGGCCTTATTTTCCTGCCATGCCATCATTTTGAGTAAGTGGGAGACAGGCCCTGATGCTGTGTAACATAGTGACAAGTCTTCAAATAACTTTCTGTGGCTGCAGAAAAGGCAACTGCTAAAAAAACTTGGCACCATACTTTGTGATTTCCTTTTCTCAAACTAACCACTCTGGAAAACTCCGTTGACTGGATCCCACTGCTTTCTTAGCAAAAGCTAATTAGAAGAGAGACACTGGGGCTCCATCAGTGCCCTCTCATGGAGGGACCATCCGTTTCCCTCCTTAGCAGCCACTCTGAGACCTGGACCTGGCCCAGCTTTGCTAAAGAGGAAGGAGGAAGTCTGGGAAGTGCCAGGGTGCTGACACAAGAGCAGGTGCTTTGAGCAAGCAGAACTGAGTTCGAATCCTGGCTCCTTTATTTCCTAATTGTCTGCATTTGCCTTTTTTGAGCCTTTGATGCCTCAGTTGTGAATTTAAGGTTGTAATAATAATTGCAAAACTATTTGAGGGAATTTATAAAACTTAGTATACAAAAGGTTAATGCATCGATTTGACGTTTTAAAACTGTGGTCCAGGTTTCCTTACTCAGAATCCTGTAGATTAAAATGCAGATTCCTGAGCCCATTCATGCCTTATTGTCAGATCTCTTAGGGGCTGGGCTTGGAAATTTATATTTTAATAAGCCTCCAGGGAGAGACAGTTGTAAGACAGAAATGTAGGTTCTGTGGTAAAGTAAGCAAAGAAGCCCAGGAAGCATAAAATAAGGTCCCCTAAAGGATCAACAATCACTGCCCATAATGCTTGAGGGGAATCTCTTAGGGTATATGAGAATTGGTGTGAGGATTGGCCTCTTTAGGGAAGAGGCTGACCTGACAAATCTTGTCACCAAAAGTATGAATGTAAAATCCACAGGTTCTACTGGGTGTGGTGGATCATGCCTGTAATCCCAGCACTTTGGGAGGCTGAGGCGGGTGGATCATCTGAGGTCAGGAATTCAAGACGTGCCTGACCAATGTGTTGAAACCCATCTCTAACAAAAATGTAAAAATTAGCCAGGCATGGTGGCATGCACCTATAGTCCCAGCTAGTCGGGACGCTGAGACAGGAGAATTGCTTGAACTCAGAAGGCAGAGGTTGCAGTGAGTCAAGATTGTGCCTCCAGCCTGGGCAACACAGTAAGTCTCCATCTGGAAAAAAAAAAAAAAAAAAAATTCCACAGGGTCAATGCAGGGGGGAAAAGAAATGGTTGAGAGACACAGGCACTGGAGAGAGGAGAGTCAGAAAGAAACTGATTCAACACAACAAGCAATGCTTCTGAGTAGAGTTATGAGATTCTCACTTCAGCTCATCTGCTCTGGATGAGCTCAGAGCTAGTGTGGTCTAGGGTGGTTGGTGCCTAGGTATCCTTGAAACCTATCAAATTAGTTTCTTGTGCTTTTCTATTTCCCGTGGATCTCTTCAATAAATGCTAATTACCACTTGAGTGTGGCATGGGTTTCTTGCCACATAAAAATTTACCAACACATCATAATAAGAGGTTTAGACCTTATCATGTTAAAAAAAAAAAAAAAAAAAAGAGTAGCTGGGGAAGATACCAGTATTTGTTTAAAACCAGTCATTCTTTGCTGCACCTTTGTAGCCATCTGCTGCTTCTTTTTTTTACCCCACTGAGATGGAATCTCGCTCTGTCGCCCAGGCTGGAGTGTAGTGGCATAATCTGGGCTCATCCCGATCATGAGCAACCTCCACCTTCTTGGTTCAAGCTATTCTCCTGCCTCAGCCTCCTGAGTAGCTGGGATTACAGGCATGTGCCACCAGGCCCGGCTAATTTTTGTATTTTTGGTAGAGACATGGGATTTCACCAGGTGGACCAGGCTGGTCTCAAACTCCTGACCTCAAATGATCCGCCCCCCTCAGCCTCCCAAAGTACTGGGAGCTACCTACTTCTTTTTTACTGACACAGCCCATCTCCCATTGTGGAGGCTGGACTTCACAGATTCTCACTGTCCCAGACTCAGCTGTAGCAAGCTGATCTATGACTCAGATCTGGCCAGCAAGGCATAAGGTAAATTTCTGGAGGATTTCTAAAAAGATTTTCCTCTGTGATAAAAAGAGAGAGAGAATGTCGCGATTCCTTCATGCTTTTGTCAGTGTATGAAAATGTGATTTTCGGACCCATGGCAAACATCTTCTGTCTAAAGATAGAAAACAAATAGACATTCAGAGAAACCAGTGCAGGGCTCTGACATCACTAACTGCTAACTGACCAACTTTTCAACTGGTTAGCTTTGGATCTATTATTTGCAAGAAAATAATTATCTTAATTCTTCAAGACATTTTTACTCTGAAAGAAACGTAACTAACATAAGATCCATGGAGAGGTTCCAAGCAAGAGGTAGATATGACAAGTTTTGTGTTTTATGAAGATTCCAAGTTGAGGTACAAAGTATGTTTCTGAATAGGAAAGTGAGAGACAGAAGGCAGGGGGACCAGTAAGGAAACTTTCGTAGTAATCAAGGCAAACGTAATAAAGATCTGCACACAAATTGAAACCGTCTATGTACTAAGCCAATGAACTGCAAATATCAGTGTTTCTTGTATCATATGTAACTTCTTTACTAGGTAGTTTATTTTCTTCAAATGACTTCCTTTTCAAATTAGGTCACAATGTGCTAATTATTCTTCTAAATACACATTAAATAAGTAAAAATTTGTCTCCAGTTTTGACAGTGGCCAAATAGTATTTAGGGACAAATGTTCCTATTGAGAATAACTAGTAACCTGGGTACAAATACTTAAAAGTCACTTGTTTGTAAGCTTCGGGGAGCTACTAAGGCAGCCAGGACTTGAGGGTCCAAGGATCTTGAAGGAAAGGGAGCACTGAGAAGCTGATCCGAACTTTCCGCAGTCTCAGATTTGGTAAGACAGAAAGTCAGAGTTCAGGGCTACGAAAACACGATGAGTTTTCCGTTGGGACCACTGAAGGTTCAAAAGTATAAGGTTAGCCAGAAATCAACCAGCTCTCTCAACGGCTAAACCCAGCATCAAATCAGCTTAATATCTATTGGCGATAGATATCTATTGGCAATATCTACTGGCATTCCCAGTAGTAGCCTAACTAATGTTAGTTGAGACTCTTGTCATTTTGCGGGAGGATCCTGCAAATCTACTTTCTCCAGAGAGGCAGAGATATGGTGAGAAAAATAACTACAGGGATGCCTACCACTTAATAAGCATTTATCATGTGCCAGATTCTTACTACTACACTGTGAGAGAGATGCTGTGATAATCCTAGTTATCTATTCAGAAAATCGAGTCTCAGAGAGTTAAATAATTTGCCTAAGGCCACAAAATTAGTACATGATAGAAAGTAGATCTGAATCATTTGCGGCTCCGGAGCCTGCCTGCATTCATCATACCAGGAACCTTTTGTCTTGCCAGTTTCTGGCTGGCCTTGTCCTACAGGCCGCTCAACAGGGCTGCCTATCTACAGTCACAGTAGCTCCTGGTTTGCATGGACATTGAGTGCCCGACTGTCAGGTCAAAGCACTTCCTCTTTTAGGCAACAATGGTCAAACTTAAGTCCCTGGAACTGGGTAATAATTCCAAGGGTTCACCTTGGTTCTGTCTCTTTCTTTCAAAAAGAATTTTTTTTTTTTTTTTTTTTGAGATGAACTCTCACTGTTGCCCTGGTTAGAGTGCAGTGGCGCGATCTCAGCTCACTGCAACCTCTGCCTCCCGGGTTCAAGTGATTCTCATACCTCAGCCTCCAGAATAGCTGGGATTACAGGCATGGACCACCACCCTCAGTTAATTTTTATATTCTTAGTAGAGATGAGCTCTCACCATGTTGGTCAGGCTGGTGTCAAACTCCGGATCTCAAGTGATCTGCCCGCTTTGACCTCCCAGACTGCTGGGATTAGAGGTGTAAGCCACCATGCCTGGTCAGTTCCCTCTGTTTCTGAGGATTCCTAGTTACACGTGACTTTACCTCATCCCACTTTATTAGTTGTATTTTTCTACTGCGGGACCACAGCACCAGCAGTCCTTTACATTCAATCTTTTCTTTGCTTTCCATAAGACAACTATCTTTCCTGAGTCCATTCAGTTAATGTTTCTGACATTTATTTCAATAAAATTCAGTGCATTTGATTCCATCATTCAGACTAAGCTCTAGGCCAGGGATAGCAAACTGTTTTCACCTCAAATTTTCTCTCCAATCAATTGATAGTGGCTGCCTGGAGCACCATGGTTAAAAGAAAGGATTGTGAGGCCCATTTACACTCATAGTTAGAGCCTGCCATGCTTGATTAATGATGTCTGATGTGAGCACAGGTTGGGAGGGAGGGGAGAGGCAGCCTTTACACCACATAGTGGTCTCTATCACTCAGTGCTCTGGACACTGTTCATCTTCACACCCTCCCTGATTTTACTTCTAGAAGGATGACCTATGTTTTCCAAGTTGAGGAATGAAATACGTTTTTGAATGGTACAGTGAGAGATAGAAGGCAGGGAAACCAGTAAAAAAACTTCAGCAGATGCTGATTTTGTTGGGATTCTTTTAAACTTGATACTTAGAGAGGTTCAACTGCCTGATCTGACAATTTTTTTTTTTTATTTTTAAATACAGAAGCCTAGCAAAGTTACAAAACTGGAATCACATTTAGTTACACATTTAATGAATCGCCTTCTTTACTGCAAAGAATCAGGTTACATGAAATCAGGATGGTTCCTGAACACCAAGAACATATATTTTGCATTAAAAAAATGTGTGAGAAAGAATGATTTACATCACTCACCTGACAGTGGCTGTGGACACCTTGAAGCAGCTTTTCTTTCTTTTTTTTTTTTTTTTTTGCCTCTGAGGTGTTTTTCTTTATAAGTCTCCCTTCTTCCTTGCCTTCAAGTTCCTCTCTAACAAATTTCCCCTATGTGTTCAGTTTCACTTTTTCTGCAACTTCAATTACCTTCTGCTCTCTCAGTGAGGAGTTTCAGTCAAATTTACAACTTCTAGCTCTGGAACTTGCAGAAAAGTAGTTTTAATATTTATAAACTGACTTTTCTATCTTTAGACCAGGAAAATGTAGCTATCACTTACCTACACTACATAGTATCTTATATGTTAATCTATTTGTGAATAGATGGTGCTTACAATTATACTGCAAATGATAAAGCCTTGGGAAGCTGGAACTGGAGGAAGCATAGAGGTCATGTAATCTTACTTTAAATGAGAGCACAATGAGTGAGATTCAGAGAGTTGAATGGAATGTTAATATCACTTGACAAAGGCTGGGATTCAAACCCAGGTCCTACATCAAAACCCAGGGTGTTTTTGTCTGTGCCATTCTATCTGTTATGATCTCTGATGCTGTTCACTACAGCATATACCTTGCAAATATACATTTCTTTTTAGATTTATAGATTACATATTGCTGTTTTGGGATTAGGTTGAGCTATGAGTAACAATAAACAATGACAGAAAAAACATAGAAGTTCATTTCTTTCCATTTTAAAGAAATCTGGAAGTAGCAGTAGAAGGCTGAATTAACTGCTTCATCATCTTCAGAAACCTAGGCTTTTGTTAGCTCACTGCTTCATTCACCCTAGAGTGATCCTCACCTTCATGAGGAAATATGGCTATGAGAACTCTAGCCATCACATCTTCTTTCTAGGCAAATATCTTTCAAGAAGGCTTCCCGGGGCCGGGCGTGGTGGCTCACGCCTGTAATCCCAGCACTTTGGGAGGCCGAGACGGGCGGATCACGAGGTCAGGAGATTGAGACCATCCTGGCGAACACGGTGAAACCCCGTCTCTACTAAAAAATACAAAAATAAAACTAGCAGGGCGAGGTGGCGGGTGCCTGTAGTCCCAGCTACTCGGGAGGCTGAGGCAGGAGAATGGCAGGAACCCGGGAGGCGGAGCTTGCAGTGAGCTGAGATCCGGCCACTGCACTCCAGCCTGGGCGACAGGGCGAGACTCTGTCTCAAAAAAAAAAAAAAAAAAAAAGGCTTCCCGGAAGCTGCTACATGTCATTGGTATCTCCATGTATAGGTCATTGGCAGAAATTTAGTCACAGGGGATAACTAGCTTTAAAGAATCTGAGGGGGAGCGGAGCAAGATGGCCGAATAGGAACAGCTCCAGTCTCCAACTCCCAGCGCGAGTAACACAGAAGACCGGTGATTTCTGCATTTTCAACTGAGGTACTGGGGTCATCTCTCTAGGGAGTGCCGGACAATCGGTGCTAGTCAGCTGCTGCAGCCTGACCAGCGTGAGCTGAAGCAGGGCGAGGCATCGCCTCACCTGGAAGCGCAAGGGGGAAGGAAATCCGTTTTCCTAGCCAGGGGAACTGAGACACATAACACCTGGAAAATCGCGTAACTCCCACCCCAATACTGCGCTTTAAGCAAACAGGCACACCAGGAGAATATATCCCACACCTGGCCGGGAGGGTCCCACGCCCACGGAGCCTCCCTCACTGCTAACACAGCAGTCTGCGGCGACAGATCCGCAAGGTAGCAGCGAGGCTGGGGGAGGGGCGCCCGCCATTGCTGAGGCTTAAGTAGGTAAACAAAGCCCCTGGGAAGCTCGAACTGGGTGGAGCTCACAGCAGCTCAAGGAAACCTGCCTGTCTCTGTAGACTCCACCTCTGGGGACAGCCCACAGCTGAGGTCCAATAGGGAAAGCAGCGGGGGCCGGTCCAGAGGCGAACGACTCTGTCTGACAGCTTTGGGGAGAGCCGTGGATCTCCCAACGCGGAGGTTGAGATCCAACAACGGACAGACTGCCTGCTCAGGTGGGTCCCTGACCCCTGAGTAGCCTAGCTGGGAAACATCCCCCACTAGGGGCAGTCTGACACCCCACACCTCACAGGGTGGAGTCATCCCTGAGAGGAAACTTCCAAAGGAAGAATCAGACAGGTACACTCGCTGCTCAGCAATATTCTATCTTTGGCAACCTCTGCTGCTGATACCCAGGCAAACAGGGTCTGGAGTGGACCTCAAGCAATCTCCAACAGACCAACAGACAGTCCTTCTGACTGTCAGACGGAAAACTATCAAACAGGAAGGACACCTATACCAAAACCCCATCAGTACGTCACCATCATCAAAGACCAGAGACAGATAAAACCACAAAGATGGGGAAAAAGCAGGGCAGAAAAGCTGGAAATTCAAAAAATAAGAGCGCATCTCCCCCTGCAAAGGAGCGCAGCCCATCTCCAGCAACGGATCAAAGCTGGTCAGAGAATGACTTTGACGAGATGAGAGAAGAAGGCTTCAGTCCATCAAACTTCTCAGAGCTAAAGGAGGAATTACGTACCCAGCGCGAAGAAACTAAAAATCTTGAAAAAAAAGTGGAAGAATTGACAGCTAGACTAATTAATGCAGAGAAGATCATAAACGAAATGACAGAGATGAAAACCATGACACGAGAAATACGTGACAAATGCACAAGCTTCAGTAACCGACTCGATCAACTGGAAGAAAGAGTATCAGCGATTGAGGATCAAATGAATGAAATGAAGCGAGAAGAGAAAACCAAAAGAAAAAAGAAGAAAAAGAAATGAACAAAGCCTGCAAGAAGTATGGGATTATGTAAAAAGACCAAATCTACGTCTGATTGGGGTGCCTGAAAGTGAGCAGATAAATGGAACCAAGTTGGAAAACACTCTTCAGGATATCATCCAGGAGAACTTCCCCAACCTAGTAGGGCAGGCCAACATTCAAATTCAGGAAATACAGAGAACGCCACAAAGATACTCCTCCAGAAGAGCAACTCCAAGACACATAATTGCCAGATTCACCAAAGTTGAAATGAAGGAAAAAATCTTAAGGCAGCCAGAGAGAAAGGTCGGGTTACCCACAAAGGGAAGCCCATCAGACTAACAGCAGATCTCTCGGCAGAAACTCTACAAGCCAGAAGAGAGTGGGGGCCAATATTCAACGTTCTTAAAGTAAGAATTTTCAACCCAGAATTTCATATCCAGCCAAACTAAGTTTCATCAGTGAAGGAGAAATAAAATCCTTTACAGATAAGCAAATGCTTAGAGATTTTGTCACCACTAGGCCTGCCTTACAAGAGACCCTGAAGGAAGCCCTAAACATGGAAAGGAACAACCGGTACCAGCCATTGCAAAAACATGCCAAAATGTAAAGACCATCGATGCTAGGAAGAAACTGCATCAACTAATGAGCAAAATAACCAGTTAATATCATAATGACAGGATCAAGTTCACACATAACAATATTAACCTTAAATGTAAATGGACTAAATGCTCCAATTAAAAGACACAGACTGGCAAACTGGATAAAGAGTCAAGACCCATCAGTCTGCTGTATTCAGGAGACCCATCTCACATGCAGAGACATACATAGGCTCAAAATAAAGGGATGGAGAAAGATCTACCAAGCAAATGGAGAACAAAAAAAGCAGGGGTTGCAATCCTAGTCTCTGATAAAACAGACTTGAAACCATCAAAGATCAAAAGAGACAAAGAAGGCCATTACATAATGGTAAAGGGATCAATTCAACAGGAAGAGCTAACTCTCCTAAATATCTATGCACCCAATACAGGAGCACCCAGATTCATAAAGCAAGTCCTTAGAGACCTACAAAGAGACTTAGACTCCCATACAATAATAATGGGAGATTTCAACACTCCACTGTCAACATTAGACAGATCAACGAGACAGAAAGTTAACAAGGATATCCAGGAATTGAACTCATCTCTGCACCAAGCGGACCTAATAGACATCTATAGAACTCTCCACCCCAAATCAACAGAATATACATTCTTCTCAGCACCACATCGCACTTATTCCAAAATTGACCACATAATTGGAAGTAAAGCACTCCTCAGCAAATGTCAAGAACAGAAATTATAACAAACTGTCTCTCAGACCACAGTGCAATCAAACTAGAACTCAGGACTAAGAAACTCCATCAAAACCGCTCAACTACATGGAAACTGAACAACCTGCTCCTGAATGACTACTGGGTACATAACGAAATGAAAGCAGAAATAAAGATGTTCTTTGAAACCAATGAGAACAAAGATACAACATACCAGAATCTCTGGGACACATTTAAAGCAGTGTGTAGAGGGAAATTTATAGCACTAAATGCCCACAAGAGAAAGCAGGAAAGATCTAAAATTGACACTTTAACATCACAATTAAAAGAACTAGAGAGGCAAGAGCAAACACATTCAAAAGCTAGCAGAAGGCAAGAAATAACTAAGATCAGAGCAGAACTGAAGGAGATAGAGTCACAAAAAACCCTCCAAAAAATCAATGAATCCAGGAGTTGGTTTTTTGAAAAGATCAACAAAATTGACAGACCGCTAGCAAGACTAATAAAGAAGAAAAGAGAGAGGAATCAAATAGACGCAATAAAAAATGATAAAGGGGATATCACCACCGACCCCACAGAAATACAAACAATCATCAGAGAATACTATAAATGCCTCTACGCAAATCAACTAGAAAATCTAGAAGAAATGGATAATTTCCTGGACACTTACACTCTCCAAGACTGAACCAGGAAGAAGTTGAATCCCTGAATAGACCAATAACAGGCTCTGAAATTGAGGCAACAATTAATAGCCTACCCACCAAAAAAAGTCCAGGACCAGATGGATTCACAGCTGAATTCTACCAGAGGTACAAGGAGGAGCTGGTACCATTCCTTCTGAAACTATTCCAATCAATAGAAAAAGAGGGAATCCTCCCTAACTCATTTTATGAGGCCAACATCATCCTGATACCAAAGCCTGGCAGAGACACAACAAAAAAGAGAATTTTAGACCAATATCCCTGATGAACATCGATGCAAAAATTCTCAATAAAATACTGGCAAACCGGATTCAGCAGCACATCAAAAAGCTTATCCACCATGATCAAGTGGCTTCATCCCTGGGATGCAAGCTGGTTCATCATTCGCAAATCAATAAACGTAATCCAGCGTATAAACAGAACCAAAGACAAGAACCACATGATTATCTCAATAGATGCAGAAAAGGCTTTTGACAAAATTCAACAGCCCTTTATGCTAAAAACGCTCAATAAATTCGGTATTGATGGAACGTACCTCAAAATAATAAGAGCTATTTACGACAAACCCACAGCTAATATCATACTGAATGGGCAAAAACTGGAAAAATTCCCTTTGAAAACTGGCACAAGACAGGGATGCCCTCTCTCACCACTCCTATTCAACATAGTGTTGGAAGTTCTGGCTAGGGCAATCAGGCAAGAGAAAGAAATCAAGGGTATCCAGTTAGGAAAAGAAGAAGTCAAATTGTCCCTCTTTGCAGATGACATGATTGTATATTTAGAAAACCCCATCGTCTCAGCCCCAAATCTCCTTAAGCTGATAAGCAACTTCAGCAAAGTCTCAGGATACAAAATTAATGTGCAAAAATCACAAGCATTCTTATACACCAGTAACAGACAAGCAGAGAGCCAAATCAGGAATGAACTTCCATTCACAGTTGCTTCAAAGAGAATAAAATACCTAGGAATCCAGCTTACAAGGGATGTAAAGGACCTCTTCAAGGAGAACTACAAACCACTGCTCAGTGAAATCAAAGAGGACACAAACAAATGGAAGAACATACCATGCTCATGGATAGGAAGAATCAATATCGTGAAAATGGCCATACTGCCCAAGGTTATTTATAGATTCAATGCCATCCCCATCAAGCTACCAATGACTTTCTTCACAGAATTGGAAAAAACTGCTTTAAAGTTCATATGGAACCAAAAAAGAGCCCGCATTGCCAAGACAATCCTAAGTCAAAAGGACAAAGCTGGAGGCGTCACACTACCTGACTTCAAAGTATACTACAAGGCTACAGTAACCAAAACAGCATGGTACTGGTACCACAACAGAGAAATAGACCAGTGGAACAGAACAGAGTCCTCAGAAACAATACCACACATCTACAGCCATCTGATCTTTGACAAGCCTGACAAAAACAAGAAATGGGGAAAGGATTCCCTATTTAATCAATGGTGCTGGGAAAATTGGCTAGCCATAAGTAGAAAGCTGAAACTGGATCCTTTCCTTACCCCTTATACGAAAATTAATTCAAGATGGATTAGAGACTTAAATGTTAGACCTAATACCATAAAAACCCTAGAAGAAAATCTAGGTAGTACCATTCAGGACATAGGCATGGGCAAGGACTTCATGTCTAAAACACCAAAAGCAACGGCAGCAAAAGCAAAAATTGACACATGGGATCTAATTAAACTAAAGAGCTTTTGCACAGCTAAAGAAACTACCATCAGAGTGAACAGGCAACCTACAGAATGGGAGAAAATTTTTGCAACCTACTCATCTGACAAAGGGCTAATATCCAGAATCTACAAAGAACTCAAACAATATACAAGAAAAAAACAAACAACCCCATCAAAAAGTGGGGAAAGGATATGAACAGACATTTCTCAAAAGAAGACATCCATACAGCCAACAGACACATGAAAAAATGCTCGTCATCACTCGCCATCAGAGAAATGCAAATCAAAACCACAATGAGATACCATCTCACACCAGTTAGAATGGCAATCATTAAGAAGTCAGGAAACAACAGGTGTTGGAGAGGATGTGGAGAAATAGGAACACTTTTACACTGTTGGTGGGATTGTAAACTAGTTCAACCATTATGGAAAACAGTATGGCGATTCCTCAAGGATCTAGAACTAGATGTACCATATGACCCAGCCATCCCACTACTGGGTATATACCCAAAGGATTATAAATTACTCTACTACAAAGACACATGCACACGTATGTTTATTGCGGCACTATTCACAATAGCAAAGACTTGGAATCAACCAAATGTCCATCTGTGACAGACTGGATTAAGAAAATGTGGCACATATACACCATGGAATACTATGCAGCCATCAAAAAGGATGAGTTTGCGTCCTTTGTAGGGACATGGATGCAGCTGGAAACCATCATTCTTAGCAAACTATCACAAGAAGAGAAAACCAAACACCGCATGTTCTCACTCATAGGTGGGAACTGAACAATGAGATCACTTGGACTCGGAAGGGGAACATCACACACTGGGGCCTATCATGGGGAGGGGGGAGGAGGGAGGGATTGCATTGGGGAGTTATACATGATATAAACGTTATGCACATGTACCCTAGAACTTAAAGTATAATAAAAAATAAAAAATAAAATAAATAAATAAATAAATAAAAATAAAATATAAAAATAAATAAAAAAAAAGCCTAAAAATTAAAACTTAAAAAAATAAAAAATAAAAAAATAAAGAATCTGAGAAATATAGTCTTTGTTCCATAGGTGCCATGTATCCAGCTAAGAATTGGATACATCCCACCTTCTAAGGAAGGAAGAAAATAATAAATATTGAGGGAGGTCTCTGTTTCAACATCAACGCACACTTACTGCTTCAATGACATTTAATAGGTAAAATGTACACTAGATACATGGATCAATTTACTGACTTTTTTAAACCCATTGTTGCATTTAATCCTCAGATCAAGTTTATGAGATAGGTACTTTGTCTCATTTTATTTATTTATATTTATTTTTAATATTTCAATAGCTTTAGGGGTACAAGTGGTTTAGGGTTAAAAGGATTAATTGTATAGTGATGAAATTTGGGATTTTAGTGCACCCATCAACTGAGTAGTGTACATTGTTCCCAACAGGTAGTTTTCCATCCCTCACTCCCCTTCCACCCACTCCCTTCTGAGTCTTCAGTGTCCATTATATCACTCTGTATATGCCTTTGCATACCCATAGCTTCGCTGTCACTTATAAGTGAGAGAGAATACGGTGTTTGGTTTTTCATTCCTGAGTTACTTCAATCAGGATAATGGCCTCCAGTTCCATCCAAGTTGCTGCAAAAGACATTTATTCATTTTTCTTTCTTTTCTTTTTCTTTTTTTTTTTTTTGAGACAGTGTCTCGCTCTGGCTCTGTCACCAGGGCACGTCTTGGCTCACTGTAACCTCCTCCTCCTGGGTTCAAGCGATTCTCCTGCCTCAGACTCTCGAGTAGCTGGGACTACAGGTGTGCGCCACCACACCCAGCTAATTTTTGTATTTTTAGTAGAGATGGGGTTTCACCATGTTGACCAAAATGATCTTGATCTCTTGACCTCGTGATCCGCCCACCTAGCCTCCCAAATGCTGGGATTACAGGCATGAGTCGCTGTGCCCAGCCTATTTTATTCTTTTTTTATGACTGAGTAGTATTTCATAGTGTGTATGTATATATGTGTGTGTGTATATAAACGTGATATATATACACACACATATATATCCACTCATCAGCTGATGGGCATTTAGGTTCATTGCATATCTTTGCTATTGTGAATTGTGCTGTGATAAACATACACATGCAATATATAATGAATTCTTTTCATTGCTGGATCAAATTGTAGATTTACTTCTAGTTCTTAGAGAAGTATCCATACTGTTTTCCACAGAGGTTGTACTAAATTCCCATCAGCAGTATGTAAGTGTTTCCTTTTCACCACATCTGTACCAACATCTATTGTTTCTGGCTTTTTCATAATGGTCATTCTGGCTGGGTTAAGGTGGTATCTCATTGTGGTTTTAATTTGCATTTTCCTGATGATTGAACATTTTTTCCATAAGTGTGTTGGCCATTTGTATGTCTTCTTCTGAGAAGTGTCTCTGTATGTTTCTTGTCCACTTTTTAATGGGATTACTTGTTTTTTTTTTTCTTGCTGATTTGTTTGAGTTCCTTGTAGATTCTGGTTACTAGTCCTTTGTCAGATGCATAGGTTGCAAATATTTTCTCCCATTCTGTAGGTTGTGTGTTTACTCTGATGATAATTTCTTCTGTTGTGCAGAAGCTTTTTAGTTTAATTAGGTCTCATCTATTACTTTTGCTTTTGTTGCATTTGCTTTTGGGGTCTTAGTCATAAATTCTTTGCTGAGGCCAATGTCCAGAAGAGTTTTTCCTAGGGTTTATTCTAGAATTTTCATGGTTTCAAATCTTAGATTTAAGTATTTGATCCATCTTGAGTTAATTTTTGTATATGGTGAGAGACAGGGATCCAGTTTTATTCTTCTACAGGTGCCTATCCAATTTTTCCAGCACCATTTATTGAATAAGGTGTCTTTTCCCCATTTATCTTTTTATGTGCTTTGTCAAAGATCAATCGGTTGTAAATATTTGGCTTTATTTCTGAGCTCTTATTCTGTTCCATTAATCTATGCATCTACTTTTATACCAGTACCATGCTATTTTAGTTACTATAGGCTTCTGGTATAATTTGAAGTCAGGTAATGTGATGCCACCAGATTTGTTCTTTTTGCTTAGGATTGCTTTGGCTATTCAGGCTCTTTTTTGGTTCCATATGAATTTTAGAACTGTCTTTTCTAGTTCTGTGAAAAAATGACAGTATTTGATAGGAATTGACTTCATTATGTAGATTACGTTGGGCAGTATGGTCATTTTCACAATATTGATCCTTCCATTCCATGAATATAGATGTGTTTCCATTTGTGTTGTCTGTGATTTCTTTCAGCAGTGTTTTGTAGTTTTTCTTGTAGAAATCTTTCACCCCCTTGGTTAGCTGTATTCCTAGGTACTTTTTTGTAGCTATTGTAAAAGAGATTGAGTTCTTGACTTGATTCTCAGCTTGGTTGTTGTTGTATAGCAGTGGTGCTAATTTGTGTACATTGATTTTCTAACCTGAGACTTTTCTGAATTCATTCATCAAATCTGAGACTCTTTTGGGAGCATCTTTAGACATAAGATCATATCATCAGCAAACAGATAGTTTGACTTCCTCTTTTTCAATTTGCATGCCTTTATTTCCTTCTCTTGTCTGATTCCTCTGGCTAGGACTTCTAGTACTATGTTGAATAGAAGTGGTAAAAGTGAACATCTTTGTCTTTTTCCAGTTCTTAAGGTAAATGCTTTCAGCTTTTGCCCATTCAGTATAATATTGGCTGTGGCTCTTATTATTGGCTCTTAGATGGCTCTTATTATTTTGAGATATGTTCTATCTATGCCTATATCTATGTCCATGTTCATACCTCATGGAACATATGTATGAGATATGTTCTGTCTATGTTTGTTGAAGGTTTGTATCATAAAATCGTGCTGGATTTTATCAAATACTTTTTCTGCATCTAATGAGCTGATCATATGATTTTTGTTTTTAATTCTGCTTATGTGATGAATCACACATATTGACTTGTGTATATTGAATCATTCCTGAATCCCTGGAATGAAAACCCACTTGATCATGATAATTTTTTCTTTTGATGTACTGTTAGATTCAGTTTGCTAGTATTTTGTAGAAAAATTTTGCATCAATGTTTATCAGGGATATTGGCCTCCAGTTTTTTTGTTTTGTTATTTCCTTTCCTGGCACTGGTATCAGAGTGACATCAGCTTTGTAGAATGAGCTAGGGAGAATTCCCTCCTCGATCTTTTAGAATCGTTTCAGTAGGATTGGTACCAATTCTTCCTTGAATGTCTGATGGAATTCAGCTGTGAATCCACTTGGCCCCAGGCTTTTCTTGTTGAAAGGTCTTTGTTTTGTTTTGTTTTTTTGTTTTACTGATTCAATCTCACTGCTTGTTGTTGGTCTGTTCAGGATTTCTGTTTCTTCCTGATTCAGCTAGGGAGGTTGTATGCTTCCAGGAATTTATTCATTTCTTCTGGATTTTCTAGTTTGTGTGCATGGGGGTGTTCATAATCAGTCTCAAATAATAATTTATATTTCTGTTGTCAGTTTTAATATCTCCATTTTCATTTCTAGTGGAGCATGTCTGAATCTTTTTTTCTTGGTTAATCTAGTTAGTGGTCTATCAATTTTGTTTCTTTCCAAAGATCCAACTTTTCATTTATCTTTTTTTTGTGGGTTTCAATTTTATTTAGGTCTGCTCTGATCTTATTCCTTTCTTCAGCTAGCTTTGGGTTAATTTGTTCTTGTTTCTCTAGTTCCTTGAGGTGTGATATTAGGTTGTCAATTTGTGATATTTCTGACTTTTTTTGATGTGGGCACTAAATGCTATAAACTTTCCGCTTAGCACTGCTTTTGCTGTATTCCAGAGGTTTCGATAACTTGTGTCACTGTTATCATTCATTTTGAAAAATATTAAAATCATCTTGATTTCTTTTTCTTTTTTTTTTTTTTTGAGAGGGAGTCTCGCTCTGTCGCCCAGGCTGGAGTGCAGTGGCCGGATCTCAGCTCACTGCAAGCTCCGCCTCTGGGGTTCCCACCATTCTCCTGCCTCAGCCTCCCAAGTAGCTGGGACTACAGGAGCCCGTCACCTCGCCCGGCTAGTTTTTTTGTATTTTTTAGTAGAGACGGGGTTTCACCGTGTTCGCCAGGATGGTGTCGATCTCCTGACCTCGTGATCCGCCCGTCTCGGCCTCCCAAAGTGCTGGGATTACAGGCTTGAGCCACCGCGCCCGGCCTCATCTTGATTTCTTTGCTAACCCCAAAGTCACTCAGGAACAGGTTGTATAATGTTCTTTTTCTTTCTTTTTTTTTTTTTTTATGAAGTCTTACTCTGTTGCCCAGGCTAGAGTACAGTGGCATGATCTTGGCTCACTGCAACCTCCGCCTCCCAAGTTCAAGTGATTCTCCTGCCTCAGCCTCTTGAGTAGCTAGGATTATAGGCACACACCACCATGCCTGGCTAATTTTTGTATTCTTAGTAGAGATAGGGTTTCACCATGTTGGGCAGACTGGTCTCAAACTCCTGACATCAGGTGATACGCCCACCTTGGCCTCCCAAAGTGCTGGGATTACAGGTGTGAGCCACTACACCTGGCTAATTTTCATGTATTTGTATAGCTTTAAGCTTTCTTTTGCAATTGATTTATAATTTTTTTTCCACTGTGGTCTGGGAAGATACTTGATATAATTTCAATGTTTAAAAACGTATTGAGATTTGTTTTGTGGTTCCTTATATGATCTATCTTGGAGAATGTTCTGTGTATTGATGAGAAGAATACACATTCTGCATTTTTGGGGTAGAATGTTTTGTAAATATATGTTAGGTTCATTTGTTCTAGAGTACAGTTTAAGTCCAGTGTTTCTTTGTTGACTTTCTGCCTTGATGATCCCACTAATGCTGTCAGTGGAATATTGAAGTTTTCCATTACTACTGTATTGCTGTCTATCTCTTTTCTTAGGTGTGGTAGTAATTGTTTTATGAATCTGATAGCTCTGGAGTTAGGCACATGTATATTTAGGATTGTTACATCTTCTTGATGAATTCATTCTTTTATCATTATATAATGACTTTCTTTTTTTTTTTTCTTTTTTACTGTTGTTGCTTTAAAGTCTATTTTATATGATACAAGAGTAGCTACTTCTGCTTGCTTTTGGTTTCCATTTGCATGGAATATCTTTTTCCACTCCTCTACCTCAAGTCTACAAGAATCTTTATGTGTTAGGTGTGTCTCTTAAAGACAGTAAATAATTAGTTTGTGGTCTTTTCACCCATTCTGCTAATCTATATCTTTTAAAGGGGACATTTAGACCATTTATAGTAGTTAATATTGAAACATTAGGTACCGTTCCAGACATCATGTTGACTGTAATTTATCTCAATGTATAAGAGCTATTTATGACAAACCCACAGCCAATATCATACTGAATGGGCAAAAACTGGAAGCGTTCCCTTTGAAAACTGGCATAAGACAGGGATGCACTCTCTCACCACTCCTATTCAACATAGTATTGGAAGTTCTGGCTAGGGCAATCAGGCAAGAGAAAGAAATAAAGGGTATTCAGTTAGGAAAAGAAGTCAAATTGTCCCTGGTTACAGATGACATGATTGTATATTTAGAAAACCCCATTGTCTCAGCCCAAAATCTCCTTAAGCTGATAAGCAACTTCAGCAAAGTCTCAGGATACAAAATCAATGTGCAAAAATCACAAGCATTCTTATACACCAGTAACAGACAAACAGAGAGTCAAATCATGAATGAACTCCCATTCACAATAGCTTCAAAGAGAATAAAATACCTAGGAATCCAACTTACAAGGATGTAAAGGACCTCTTCAAGGAGAACTACAAACCACTGCTCAGTGAAATAAAAAAGGACACAAACAAATGGAAGAACATACCATGCTCATGGATAGGAAGAATCAATATTGTGAAAATGGCCATACTGCCCAAGGTAATTTATAGATTCAATGCCATCCCTATTAAGCTACCAATGACTTCCTTCACAGAATTGGAAAAAACTGCTTTAAAGTTCATATGGAACCAAAAAAGAGCCCACATTGCCAAGACAATCCTAAGCCAAAAGAACAAAGCTGGAGGCATCACGCTACCTGACTTCAAACTATACTACAAGGCTACGGTAACCAAAACAGCATAGTTCTGGTGCCAAAACAGAGATACAGACCAATGGAACAGAACAGAGCCCTCAGAAACAATACCACACATCTACAGCCATCTGATCTTTGACAAACCTGAGAGAAACAAGAAATGGGGAAAGGATTCCCTATTTAATAAATGGTGCTGGGAAAATTGGCTAGCCATAAGTAGAAAGCTGAAACTGGATCCTTTCCTTACTCCTTATACAAAAATTAGTTCAAGATGAATTAGAGACTTAAATGTTAGACCTACAACCATAAAAACCCTAGAAGAAAACCTAGGCAATACCATTCAGGACATAGGCGTGGGTAAGGACTTCATGTCTAAAACACCAAAAGCAACGGCAACAAAAGCCAAAATTGACAAATGGGATCTAATTAAACCAAAGAGCTTCTGCACAGCAAAAGAAACTACCATCAGAGTGAACAGGCAACCTACAGAATGGGAGAAAATTTTTGCAATCTACTCATCTGACAAAGGGCTGATATCCAGAACCTACAAAGAGCTCAAACAAATTTACAAGAAAAATCAAACAACCCCATCAAAAAGTGGGCAAAGGATATGAACAGACACTTCTCAAAAGAAGACATTTATGCGGCCAACAGACACATGAAAAAATGCTCATCATCACTCACCGTCAGAGAAATGCAAATCAAAACCACAATGAAATACCACCTCACACCAGTTAGAATGGCAATCATTAAAAAATTAGGAAACAACAGGTGCTGGAGAGGATGTGGAGAAATAGGAACACTTTTACACTATTGGTGGGACTGTAAACTAGTTCAACCACTGTGGAAAACAATGTGGCGATTCCTCAAGGATCTAGAACTAGAAATACCATTTGACCCAGCCATCCCATTACTAAGCATATACCCAAAGGATTATAAATCATGCTGCTATAAAGACACATGCACATGTATGTTTATTGCAGCACTACTCACAATAGCAAAGACTTGGAATCAACCCAAATGTCCATCAGTGACAGACTGGATTAAGAAAATGTGGCACATATACACCATGGAATACTATGCAACCATAAAAAAGGATGAGTTCATGTCCTTTGTAGGGACATAGATGCAGCTGGAAACAATCATTTTCAGCAAACTATCACAAGAACAGAAAACCAAACACTGCATGTTCTCACTCATAGGTGGGAATTGAACAATGAGATCACTTGGACACAGGAAGGGGAACATCACACACCAGGGCCTATTGTGGGGAGGAGGGAGAGGAGAGGGATAGCATTAGGAGATATACCTAATGTAAATGATGAGTTAATGGGTACAGAACACCAACATGGCACAAGTATACATATGTCACAAACCTGCACATTGTGCACATGTACCCTAGAACTTAAAGTATAATAATTAAAAAAAAAAAAAGAGAGAAACTAGTATTTAGAGAAACTTAAAGATTTGTCCAAGGGTTCCACTGTAAATAAGTGGAAAAGCCTGAAGTTTATTTGATATTTATCGAATGAGTGAGCCCAAGTTTATCTAACATCAAAATTCAATGCACTTTTTGCTTCACCAAAGCACAGAAACTGGAAGAACTGAGGTAGCTAGACTCACTGGACACTATAGAATGGTAGAAGGTCATATTCAAGGAACTTGAAATGTCTTTATCTGCCCCACTATCCATATGAAATCACTGGCCTATTACTTCTCAAACCTGGATTAAATATGTGGAGCACTCTGCATTTTCATTAGAAACTTTATTATCTTGTTTCTAATGGGGATAGTGTTTCTTATAAGCCAGGACAGCACCTTCTTCACCTCTGTGAAATGTCCAAAATAACGAGTGCTCTTGACTGTAGAATTAAAAGGAAAAGTAGGTAAAAAAAGAAAGGGGTGATTATTGTTGTTGATGAAGCACTCACTGCAAGATTTTCTGGCTTATTGTAAAAACATCTGCTCATACCTCTCTCTAGATTAAAACACTAGTTGACTCCCTCTTCACCTACAAAATTAAGCTTAGTTTCCCCATTATGGAACACAAAGCCATGCAGAGTTTGGATGCTGGCTACCCCTTTAACCTCATTCTCTGCTACTGTTGCATAATCTCATTGCCCTGGTTGTAAGTCATGGTCACTTGTGAGACTGTGATGTCTCCCTAGGGTATGTTGACATTGAGAAAGGACTGGTAGAGATATATTCATCACATCCAAGGAGGACTGATCAAATAAATTACCTCTCATAGCTACTTTCTGCTTTAAAAATCCAGGTCCCATGTTGCCTCTTTTACATCAACAATATCACATTAGCATTCTCATTGACCGTGCCCTTTACATTCCTCTATGCTCTCTTGCAGTGGTCTGTAGCTTTCAGATTATAAATTGACACCACCTATGAGAAATGAGTTTTCAGCATTGGCTGTGATTTCAAATTCCTTGCCCCAAGCCACAATGTATACTCTTCAAAACACACAACAGTCTTACCTTTTGTGATATTCTGTTCTAATTCTACGTGTCAACTTGGCTAGGCTATTGTTTCCAGTTATTTAATTAAATACTAATCTAGGTGTTGCATGAAAGTATTTTATAAATATGGTTAACATCCATAATTAGTTGGCTTTAAGTAAAGAATATCCTAGATGATTTGGGTGGGCCTCATTCAATCATC
The DNA here is from genome assembly GCF_009764315.1 of Trachypithecus francoisi. Taxonomy (NCBI): domain Eukaryota; kingdom Metazoa; phylum Chordata; class Mammalia; order Primates; family Cercopithecidae; genus Trachypithecus; species Trachypithecus francoisi. Next base: position 79,617,361 of record NW_022681461.1, read on the forward strand.
TGAAAGTCCTCTTGAGCAGAACTGAGGTTGTCTAGCTGAATAAATTTCGCCTGTGGACTGTACTTTCTACTTGTGTCTGAGAGTTCCAGCCTACCCTTTCCGATGGCCTATCCTTATGGACTTTAGACTTCCCTAGCCAGTCTCCAGAATGGCATATGCCAATTCCTTGGATCAATAATGTAACACATATCTCCTACTGGTTCTGTTTCTCTGGTAGAAGCTTAATACACCAGTCTCCCAAGGAGTTAGTTATTGTATAGATATTTTTTGTTAGAATTACCTAGTTAGAAGACTGTACAGAATCTGTCATATTTTGTGAATTTTGTTTTTCAGAAGTCGTATTTCTGTTACACAATTCAGAAAGCTTTCGACTTGGCTCTGTGCCCTTTAGCACAGTGATTACTAAAGCATATACACAAAAGAAAGATGAGTTTCTCATAGTGTACTTATTCTCTGCCTGAAAACATGTCTTGAAATATTTTTTATTCCTAAAATTAGTCCTCTTTTCTCTTAAATATTGTTGTCCACATTTCCATTGTTAATATATAGAATTGCAATATATGTTTTTGTATTTATCTTGTGTCTTGTGATCCTACTGTACTTAGTAGTCCTAGGATTTTTTTGTTGTGGTTGTTGACCCCTTGGGATTTTCTCTGTGGTCAGTTACATTATCTGCAAATAGTAACAGTTTTATTGCTTCCTTTTTGATTTATACAGCTTTTATTTACTTTTCTTGCCTTATAATGCTGGCTAGAACTTACATCATTATGCTGAAAAAGAGTTGTGTGAGTGAACATCTTTGCCTTATTGATCATAGGAAAAAAACAATCTTTTTCACCATCAAAAATAATGTAAACTGTAGGGGGTTTTTGCAGATGTTCTTTAATAAGTTGAAACATTTCCACTTTATTCCCAGTTTGCTAGGAGTTTTTATCATAAATGGATGTCAAATTTTGTCATATCTTTTTCTGAATAATTGATATGATCATGTGTTTTTTAATCCTGTTAATATGGTAACTATGTTGGTTGATTTTAGAATATTGAACTGTCTTTGTATCCCTGAATAAACTCCAGTTGGCCATGGTGTATAGTTATTTTTGTATGTTGCTGAATTGTATTTATTAATGTTTTGTTAAGGATTTTTAACTCTTTATTCATGAGGGATATTGGTCTTTTTCATTTTTTGAAGAGTATCATCTTTGTCTGATTTCAGTATCAGGGTCATACTGCTTCATAAAATGAATTGGAAAGTATTCCCTCTTCTATTGTCTGGAAAAGATTTTGTAGAATTAGTGTTAATTCTTTTTTAAAGGTTTGGTAGAATGTTCTGGATTTAAAGATTTCTTTGCAGGAAATTTTTTCATTCAAAATTTAATTTCCTTGACAGTAATGTGGCTATCAAAATTATGTATTTCATATTGGGTGACTTGTGGTAGTTTGTTTATGTCAAAAAATTGGTCCATTTCATCTAAGTTGCTGAATGTGTGTAGAATTGTTCATGGTATTCCCTTATTATCCTTTTGATATTGCAGGGTGTGTAGTGATACAAACAGTTTCATTTTTTATGTTGTTAATTTGCATTTTCTTTTTTGTCAGTTTTGCTAAAGGTCTATCAATTTTTTTGATGTTTTCAAAGAGCCTGTTACTTGTTTCACTGCTTTCTCTGTGGTTTTCTAGTTTCACTTTTATTGATTTCTGGCTCTTACTTTTATTTTTTTCATCCTTCTGCTTGCTCTGGGTTGTTCTGCTGCTCCTAAATTCTTGATGCAGGAGCTTAGATTACTGACTTGAGACATTTTGTCTTTTCTAATATAAACATTTAGTGCTATAAAATTTCCTCTCAGCACTGCTTTAGCTGCGTCCCATCAATTTTAGCAGTCATATTTTCATTTTTATGCAGTTTAATGCATATCTTTTATTTTCTCTGAGACTCTGACTCATGGGTTAGTTAGATGTGTTTTGTTTAGTTTTCAAGTGCTTGGAGATTTTTCTGTCATCCTTCTATTGTTGATTTCTTATTCAATTCCAGTGTAGTCAGAGAACACACTGTGATTTCAAATCTTTTAAATTGAACTTTCCAGGATGTGATTTACATTGGTGAATGTTCCATGGGTGCTTGAAGAAAATGTCCATTTTGCTGTTGTCAGGTAAGTGTTCTATCTATGTCAATTAGAACATATGTAGCTTGATTAGTTGACAGTGTTGTTTAGTTATATATCTTTGCTGATTTTATGTTAGTTCTATCAGTTTTCCGAAGGTGAGGAGTTGCAGTTCCCAGCTTTGATTGTGAATTTGCCCTTTCAGTTCTATCATCTTTTGCTTCATATATTTGAAGCTCTGTTGTCTGGGGTACATACATTTAGAATTTTTTTGGGGGGGATGGATTAATCCTTTTATCTATGTAATGTCCCCCTTTGTCTCTAGTAATGTTTTTGTTGTGAAGCATAATCTATCCGATACTAACATAGCAACTCCTGATTTTTAAAATTAATGTTTACATGGTATACATTTTTTCCATCATTTTGCTTTTGACCTACTTATGTTGTTGTATTTGAAATTAATTTTTTTAGACACCACAGAGCTGGATCATGTCTTTTTCTTGATCTATCCTGCCAATCTTTACATTTTATTGTGTGTAGTTAGATCTTTGCTATTTAAAAGAATTATTGGCATGTGAGAACTTACTTATGTCATTTTATCATTTATTTTGTCTTATCTCTTTCTTGTTCCCTTATTTCTCTTGTATTACTGTGAGTTACTTGCATGTTTTTTTCCAGGATTCCATCTTGATTTATTTATATAGTTTTGAATACATCACTTTGTCAAGTTTTCTGATATAGTATTAACATTTTCATATGTCACTTTTCAAGATTACTGGTATTATTTCATTGTTTTGAGTGAAGTGTAGAAAACTGGAATTCCACTTGTAAGTACTTTAAGCATTAAGGATATTAGTTATTTGCTAAGTAGGATTTATTTTCTCACTTTGTGACTTTGAACTTGAGTTCCTACATACAGAAAGAAATTTAAATTAGTTCTTTTAGTATTGCTTCTTTTCTTCATGTTTTCACTGGTTGTTTAATGATTCCGAAGTATTTTTATAACCCCATCTATTAAATATTTCTCAAATTTTAGAAGTATCTCATCAGACTTGATATAAAACACATATAAATCATTATGAATTTGAAAAGAATGGCATTAATTGTATAACAATGTGGAAAAATTAAAATCTCATTAGAATTTGGAAACACATACCCTTCTACCCTTAGACATAGATAGATAGACAGATAGATAAACAGATGGTAGGTAGGTAGATAGATATCCATATGAGCATAGATATTACCTCAGTAATATTCTGTAGTTTTTCCTGTAGAAATGCAAAAAATATCTCATTAGGATAAAGTCAAAGCATTTAATATTTCATGCCATTCTTGTATGAAAAAGAGCTGTTTCAGGCCGGGCGCGGTGGCTCAAGCCTGTAATCCCAGCACTTTGGGAGGCCGAGACGGGCGGATCACGAGGTCAGGAGATCGAGACCATCCTGGCTAATACGGTGAAACCCTGTCTCTACTTAAAAATACAAAAAACTAGCCGGGCGACGAGGCGGGCGCCTGTAGTCCCAGCTACTCGGGAGGCTGAGGCAGGAGAACGGCATAAACCCGGGAGGCGGAGCTTGCAGTGAGCTGAGATCCGGCCACTGCACTCCAGCCTGGGTGGCAGAGCAAGACTCCGTCTCAAAAAAAAAAAAAAAAAAAAAAAAGAAAAAGAGCTGTTTCGATTTGCATTTCTCTAATAACCAGTGATGATGAGCTTTTTTTCATATGTTTGTTGGCCGCATAAACGTCTTCTTTTGAGAAGCATTTGTTCGTATCCTTCACTCACTTTTTGATGGGTTTTTTTTTCTTGTAAATTTGTTTAAGTTATTTGTAGATTCTGGATATTAGCCCTTTGTCAGATGGATAGATAGAAAACTTTTCTCCCATTCTGTAGGTTGCCTGTTCATTAGATCCCATTTGTCAATTTTGGCTTTTGTTGCCATTGCATTTGGTGTTTTAGTCATGAAGTCTTTGCCCATGCCTATGTCCTGAATGGTACTGCCAGATTTTCTTCTAGGGTTTTTATGGTTTTAGGTCTTATGTTTAAGCCTTTAATCCATCTTGAGTTAATTTTTGTATAAGGTGTAAGGAAGGGGTCCAGTTTCAGTTTTCTGCATATGGCTAGCCAGTTTTCCCAAAACCATTTTATTAAATAGGGAATCCTTTCCCCATTGCTGGTTTTTGTCAGGTTTGTCAATCTCATGCCAGTTAGAATGGTGATTGTTAAAAAGGCAGGAAACAATAGATACTGGAGAGGATGTTGAGAAATGGGCACACTTTTACACTGTTGGTGGGAGTGTAAATTAGTTAAATCATTGGGGAAGACAGTGTGGTGATTCTTCAAGGATCTAGAACCAGAAATACCATATGAACCAACAATCCCATAACTAGGTATATACCCAAAGAGTTATAAATCATTCTACTATAAAGATACATGCACATGTATGTTTATTGCAGCACTGTTCACAATAGCAAAGACTTGGAACCAACCCAAATGCCCATCAATGATAGACTGGATAAAGAAAATGTGGCACATTTACACCATGGAATACTATGCAGCCATAAAAAGAATGAGTTCATGTCTTTTGGAGGGCCATGGATGAAGCTGGAAACCATCATTCTTAGCAAACTAACAAAGGAACAGAAAACCAAACACCACATGTTCTCACTCGTAAGTGAAAGTTGAACAATGAGAACACATGGACACAGGGATGGAAACACAACACACAGGAGCCTGTCAGGAGTTTGGCCTAGGGGAGAGATAGCGTAGATGACCGGTTGATGGGTGCAGCAAACCAGCATGGAGTGCGTAGCGTATAACTATGTAACACGTTCTGAATGTTCTGGACATGTATCTCAGAACTTAAAGTATAATAAAAAAATTAAAAATCAGCTTTAGTGAGCTATAATGTACATAGAATAAAATTTACCAGTTTTAAGTATATAATTTGATAGATTTCAACGACTGCATACAGTTGAGTAATCACCACCACCACAATCAAGATATAGAACACCCGCATCATCGTGAAAAATTCCCTTGCACACCTTTGGGATCATCCCTGTCTCCACTTCCAGCTCTTGGCAACCACTGATCTGATTTCTGTTCCTATTTTGCCTTTCACAGAATGTCATATAAATGAAATCACAGACATGTAACCTTTTGTAGCTGGTTTCTGTAACTTAGAACAAAGCTTTTAAAACTCATTCAAGTTTGCATATATCAGTAGTTCTTATTTTTTATTGCTGAGTATTCTGTTAAAAGGATGTACCAGTTTGTTTACCTATTTACTAGTTGAAGAACATTTGGACTGTTTCCAGTTTGGGATCATTATAAATAAAGCTGCTATAAACACTTATGTATGGGGGAAAAAAGAAAAAGAGCTGTTGATTTTATATATTTATTTTAGTTCTAAACTCTTTTTTAGTTTAAGACAAGCTTGTCTATCCTGCAGCCCAGGGGCTACATGTGGCTCAGGAAAGCTTTGAATGTGGCCCAACACAAATTCGTAAACTTTCTTAAAACATTATGAGATTTTTTGTGTGTGATTTTTTTTCAAGGTCAGCTACAGTTAGTGTTAGTGTATTTTATGTGTGACCCAAGGCAATTCTTCCTGCAACATAACCCAAGGAAGCCAAAAGACTGGACACCCCTGGTTTAAGAGTATTTCAGGAGATACTCTTGAGGTTTCTAGCTGTATAATTAGATACATTCTTAATAACAGTAAAGTAGTTTAAATATAACTAGTCTATAAGTTTGATCCTATCAAAGAGGGACAGCATAATTGGTGTAAGTGATAGAACACAGCGTTTGACTTCATACAGACTCTAATCACTTTTCTACTTACATTATCTTTATGGTAATTCATTTCTATGAACCTCAAGGCTATGAATTGAATGTATCTCCTTCAAATGCAGGTGTTAGTGATATGGTAGCCTTAAGAGATGGGCCCTTAAACAGTGATTATGCCAAGAGGACTCCTTTCTCATGAATGGAATTAAGGTCCTTGTACAAGAGGCTTCTTTCAGCATTCAGCTAGCTTGTTAGGTTGCCATTCTGCCTTCTGCCATGTGAGGACATAGCATTCCTCACTTCTGGAGGATTCAGCCCTCATCAGAGAACCGCCTCGACCTTGGACTTCCTAGCTTCCAGAACTGTGAGAAAATTAATTTCTCTTCTTTATGAATTATGCAGTCCCAGGTGTTCTGTTAAAGCAGCGCAAACAGACAGAGACATTCAGTATCCTTAGCTGTTAAGAAAAGTTTATATCATAGAGTAGTTGCAATGAGTAAATAAAGGTGTGAAGTTCTTCGCATAGTACTGATAGAGTGACTAATCAGTAAACAGGTATTGTTTATCTTTTATATCATTTAACTTCACACACTTTGCTTCCACTCTATTATATTATAGAAATCTTGGTGTTGGTATTGGTAGTTAGAAAAAACTTGTTGGTTTATTGGCTTTTTCGCTGGAATGTAGGTTTGCAGATATCAGGAATGACAAATAGTATCAGCTAATACAGTAACTATGACTGATTGTGAATTTCCGTCTGGAGATCTGGATTACCAACAATGAATGTTGAATTGATTAGTGATGTCTGCCATAGTATATATTGGGAAGATAAAGGACATGTGCAAATACATCTGGTGCTATGCTTTGTCTGATTCACCATTATAAATTATAGGCAGGAAGACAGTCCTTAATCAATACTGAATAAAGACAAAAATGAATGAATCTCCCACATTATGGCATAAAACAAATAATGGACATAAATTTATACATGTTCAGTGTTTAAAAAAAAAGAGAGGCTAATTTTCAAATTTAACAAAGCCTATTTGCACATATAGACTTTATAAGAAGCAGTATCATTAGAATGTGAGCTCTAGAATCAAAATAACTCTCTAAATTTTAGTATATTATTAAAATAAATAACTGTGTTCAAATTCTCTTAGCTTTCTTTATCTGAAAATGTCTTGAGTTTTCCTTCATTCCTGGAGGATATTTTCTTTGGATGTAGGATTCCAAATTGACAGTTTTCTTTTCTACTCGAGAAATGTACCATTTATTTCTGGCCACCATAATTTCTGATAATAAATCCACTCTTATTCTAATTTTTCTCCCTTTCTAGGTAAGGTGCTTTTTTCTTGCTGCATTTTAGATTCTTGTTTTGTCTTTTGTTTTCATACATTTGACTTTGTTGACGAGTATTGAAATAAATTTCTTTGGTTTTATCCTGTTTGAGGTTCAGCTTCTTGAATATCTAGCTTAGTGTATATATATCTCTCTATATATGTATATGTCTCCAAATTTAGGAAGCTTTCCACTATTATTTCTTTGAGTGCTTTTTTTTCCTTTTCTTTTTTCTTTTTTGAGACAGAGTCTTACTCTGTCACCCAGGCTGAAGTGCAGTGGCTTAATCTCGGCTCACTGCAAACTCCGCCTCCTGGGTTCAAGTGATTCTCCTGCCTCAGCCTACCAAGTAGCTGGGATTACAGATGCCCACCACCTCGCCCAGCTAATTATTGTACTTTTTTAGTAGAGACAGGGTTTCACCATGTTGGCCAGGCTGGTCTTGAACCCCTGACCTTAGGTGATCCGCCCACCTCGGCCTCCCAGAGTGCTGGGATTACAGGCGTAAGCCACTGCAACTGGCCTCTCTGAGTGCTTTTTAAACCTATTCTCTTTCTCCTCTCCTTCTGAAACGCTGAAGAAACAAATGTTAGACTTTTTGTTATTGTCCCATGGGTTGCTCCCAAGGCTCTGTTCATTTTTATATTCTATTTTTTCTCTGTTGTTCAGATGGGGTAATTTCTATTGTTTTATCTTCCAGTTTACTGATTCTCCTTCATTCTGCTGTTGAGCCTATCCACTGAGATTTTTATTTTAGTTACTGTAGTTTTCAGGTCTAAAATTTTAATCTGGTTTTACTTTATATCTTATTTATTTGTCAAGACTTTATTTTTCATTTGTTTTAAGTATGTTCATATTTTCTCCTTGAAGTAATCTTATGATGGATGCTTTAAAATCTCTGTTAGATAAATCTAACATCTCTGTTATATTGATATGGATGTCTGTCATTTGTCTTTTGTTCATTCAGGTTGAAATTATCTTGGTTGTTGATGTGATGATTTTGTTATTGAAACCTGAACATTTTGGTTATTATGTGATGAGACTATGGAATGTATTTAAATCTTCTCTTTTAACTGGCTTCTTCTGACACTCCTCCAGTAGGGGTGTAGGGGTCATGGCCTCATAACTGCCAGGAATACACAGAAACTTGGGTTCTCCACATGACCTCCACTGACATCCAAGTTAGGGGAAGGGGCTTCTTGCTACCGTTGGGTGGGGGGAGACATTTTACTTCCCTAGTTGCCTTCCTTTGCTACTACCACCTTGCCAGAAAAGAATAGGAGTGCCTCATTGCTGCTCCTCAAATGACCTTCACTGACATGAACTATTATACTTTTTAAGAAATTCAAGGGTGGGGCACTTGCCCTAGCAGATAGTAAGACAAATAACAAAGTTGTCACAATTAAGGCACTGTCGTTGATCTCAAAGGTAAGCAAACTGATCAATAGAACAGAATATAGAGCCTAGAAATGCACATATGAATGGATAAAGACTAAATATGTGACTGATCATATATTAAAGAATGACCTATTGCATAATTGCCCTGGAAAATTGTTTATCCATTTGGAAACAAATATAATTAGATTCTTTGGCACTAAATAATAACAAAATAATTGCAGTTGTACTAAAACATAAAAAGCAAATTTTTTAGAGTTAAGAATAATACATGGAAAGATATTTTTGTGAACTAGGAAAAGTATTTCTTAGGGGAAAAAAAACAAAAAAAAGCACATAGCATTTATTTTTTCATTCAAAAATCTTTATTAGGCACCTGCTATATGCCAGGTACTATTCTAGACACATGTTAACAAAACAGCAATTCCCCTTCATCTAAAAAGGCTTATATACTTGTAGAATAGATGAAGAAAATGATAAATTTGATTATATTAACATAACAACCTTTGTACAAAGAGCAAGAACAGAGAAACCACATGCAATATACATAACCCAAAAAATTTAGTCATAATAATACTAACTTATTTAGGCACAATTTAAATTGATATGTATATGTAGTTCAGTTTTCAAAAAATATAAAGACTAGTTCACAGAACATATTAAGACACCACAAGAAAATGAGAAAAAAAACCAGATACTATGCTTGATCTTAGCCGAAATGTTAGTGCAACAGAATAGAGGCCTCAGAAGGAGCACTACACATCTCCAACTATCCGATCTTTGACAAATCTGACAAAAACAATGCAGAAAGGATTTCCTATTTCATCAATGGTTTTGGGAAAACTGGCTAGCCATATGCAGAAAGCTGAAACTGGACCCCTTCCTTATACCTTATACAAAAATTAACTCAAGATGAATTAAAGGCTTAAACATAAGACCTAAAACCATAAAAATCCAAGAAGAAAACCTAGGCAATACCATTCAGGACATAGGCATGGGCAATTACTTCATGACTGAAACACCAAAAGCAATGATAACAAAAGCCAAAATTGGCAAATACAATCTAATTAAACTAAAGAGCTTCTGCACAGCAAAAGAAACTATCATCAGAGTGAATAGACAACCTATAGAATGGGAGAACAATTTTCCATCTATCCATCTGAAAAAGGCCTAATATCCAGAATCTACAAAGAACTTAAACAAATTTACAAGAAAAAAACAATCCCATCAAAAAGTGGGTGAAGGATGTGAACAGACACCTCTCAAAAGAAGACATTTATGAGGCCAAGAAACATGAAAAAAAAAGCTAATCATCACTGTCATTAGATAAATGCAAATCAAAACCACAATGAAATATCATCTCCCGCCAATTACAGTGGTGAGCATTAAAAAGTCAGGAAACAACAGATGCTGGAGAAGATGTGGAGAAATAGGAACTCTTTTACACTGTTGGTGGGAATGTACATTAGTTCAACCATTGTGGAAGACAGTGCGGTGATTCTTTAAGAATCTAGAACCAGAAATATCATTTGACCCAATAATCCCATTACTGGGTATATACCCAAAAGATTATAAATCATTCTACTATAAGGACATATGCACATGTATGTTTATTGCAGCACTATTTACGATAGCAAAGACTTGGAACCAATGCAAATGCCCATCAATGATAGACTGGATGAAGAAAATGTGGCATACACACACCATGGAATACTATGCAGCCATAGAAAAGGATGAGTTCATGTCCTTTGCAGAGACATGGATGAAGCTGGAAATCATTATTCTCAGCAAACTAACACAGGAACAGAAAACCAAACACTGCATGTTCTCACTCATAAGTGGGAGTTGAACAATGAGAACACATGGACTCAGGGAGGGGAATATCACACACTGGGGCATGTCAGGGGGTGGGGGGTTAGGGGAGGGATAGCATTAGGAGACATACCTAATGTAGATGATGGGTTGATAGGTGCAGCAAACCACTATGGCACGTGCATACCTATGTAACAAACCTGCACATTCTGCACATGTATCCCAGAACTTAAAGTATAATAAAAAAAAAAAAAGAAAAGAAAATGAGAAAAAGAGAAATAATAGAAAAATAGACAAGGGATTAAATCATGGAAGGAAGACTTAATTCACAATAGACATGTGAAAAGATGCTCGATCCCCTTTAGAATTAGGGAAATGTAAGCTGAAATAATATTGATATGTCAATTCATATTAATCATTTTAGCAAAAAATTAAGAAGTTGACCAATACCAAAGCCTGTTTATAATGTGGTACAATAGTAATGCTTGTATAATACTAGTGGGTGCAGGGTGGCAGAACCATTTTGGAAAATGGGTTACCCTCCAGCTGAAAAGCTCTACTTCTAAGTGTTTACCTCTTGCACATGTGGTTAAAAGGTTATGGACAAGAATGTTTACTTGATCATTTGCAATATCATTTGTACTAGCAAAAAATCATATTCTAAAGATTGTTCAACAGGAAAATGAACAAAGTACTTACTTGAAAATAGACTATAACAGTAAAAAAACTGAAGTACTTATTTGAAAAATAGACTGTAACAAAGTACTTATTTGAAAAATAGACTATAACAGCTAAAAACTAAATTTTAAACTACAATTGCAGTTTAAATTTTAAACTATAATTTAGTTTTTAACAATATATATTATTAAATACTATATATTATGTATAAAATACTATATATTTTACTATTTATGTATTAAAATAATACATATATATAAAGATGAAGCTAAACAAAAGAACAAGTTGTACAAAAGTACAACTATAGTTATGCTTTATAACTTTTAAAACATATAGAATACTCTTTCTATTATTGGTTCGTTCATATGTGATAAAAAATAAAAGAGATATGAAAAAACAAATACTAAATTCAGTAGTTTACTTCTGTGGAAGGATGACAAAAATGGACTGAGGTAGGTTACCACTTTATCTGTACTAATGTATTTTTTATTTTAAAAAATTTATATTAGTGTTTTTGAACACATACTATTTCTTAAAAAGAGAGAGAGAATTTCATGTTTGCAATTTCCCAAATGTATAGCATGAAAATCTGTCAGTTTGGGCAGAAGCTAATTCGGCAGGAATTTCCTGAGGGATATTTGTTTTCATTTTTGTTTTATAGGATAATTCATTTATTCTCTCATTTAATATACTCTCCAGGCTGGGCACGGTGGCTCATGCCTGTAATCCCAGCACTTTGGGAGGCTGAGGCGGGTGGATCACGAGGTCAGGAGATAAGAGACCATCCTGGCTAACATGGTGAAACCCCACCTCTACTAAAAGTACAAAAAATTAGCCGGGCGAGGTGGCGGGCACCTGTAGTCCCAGCTACTTGGGAGGCTGAGGCAGGAGAATGGCGTGAACCCGGGAGGTGGACCTTGCAGTGAGCTGAGATCACACCACTACACTCCGGCCTGGGCAACAGAGCAAGACTCTGTCTTAACAACAGCAACAACAACAAAATAAAAAATAGAATAACTCTCACCAAAGAAACCGGAGGACTATATAACACATCAGCAAACCCGAAACTCACTTTTTTTTTTTTTTTTTTGAGACAGAGTCTTGCTCTGTTGCCCAGGCCGGACTGCAGTGGTGCAATTTTGGCTCACTGCAACCTCTGCTTCCCAGGTTCAAGTTCAAGCAATTCTCCTGCCTCAGCCTCCCGAGTAGCTGGGACTACAGGCGCACTTCACAATGCCCGGCTAATTTTTTGTATTTTAGTAGAGATGGGGTTTCACCATGTTGCCCAAGCTGGTCTGGAACTCCTGAGCTTAGCCAATCCACCCGCCTCGGCCTCCCAAAAGTGCTGGGATTACAGGTGTGAGCCACCTGTCCAAGATAGTGTGGATGCCTTTTCCTTTATCTTAAGTGAAACTTCACCACTGATTTCCGGTGTGGTCTATTAGGGAAATAGGCTACATTTTTAATAGGCTTTGACAAGCTCTTTTCTTTCTTTTTTTTGAGACAGTGTCTCACTCTGTCATCCAGGCTGGAGTGCAGGGCGCAATCTCAGCTCATTGCAAGCTCCGCCTCCCAGGTTCATGCCATTCTCCTGCCTCAGCCTCCTGAGTAGCTGGGAAGATGTCTGCCACCATGCCCGCCTAATTTTTTGTATTTTTAGTAGAGACAGGGTTTCACCATGTTAGCCAGGATGGTCTTGATCTCCTGACCTCATGGTCAACCCACCTTGGCCTCCCAAAGTGCTGGGATTACAGGCATAAACCACCACGCCTAGCCAACAAGCTCTTTGATTTTTAAGTTAACTCTTTCCCCTTTTTCAAATCTCCACTTTTTCAACTTCTCCAATGTCCTGCCTATGAGTGCAAAGCCAAAGTAATTTGGTGAGGTCTATTCCTGGCCCTTTCTCTTCCTTCTTCTTTTATCAACTCTTTTAGATTTTTGAAATTGTGTTTATATATGCCACCCATATAGACACAGAGAGATGCACAAATTTCTTCTAGTAGTGTAGAGATTCTAGAAGGCTCATAGCCAGAAGTTATTTGACAGTCACGCGTTGTGTGTAGATTCCATCACAGCCTGTGGTTGTGATGCTTTGTCAGAACTTGCAGACTCTTTTCTTTATAGAAATCAGGTATTTCTTGCTGCTACAGTCTGAAATGTTGAATGCCAAGCTCCAAGGCTGCATCAAGGGCAGAGAACCAAAGAAGCAAAGGGTCGTCTAATAGGATTTCTATACTTGTATTTCACTTCATTTGTCAGCCAATGCAGAAGCCGTCTCCATATTATATACTGATGGTAAGCTCGAGGGACCTCTAGATCCAGCCCAGTCATCTCATTTCACAAAGGAAGATATGGAGTCTCAATTATGGGAAACTGGCATATTTTCAGGTCACTCGATATGACAGTGGAAGACTTGGGACAATGTGTTGTGTTCTCAACTCCAATTCTGGAATTCTTCCCTTGTACCATTACATGTACCCAACAGCCTCAACCTGGATGAGTTTTGATCACCAAAATGTGAGATACATATGATAAAGCTAAACTGCTAGGAATAGGGTTTGGCAGATCTGGTCTGTGCTAGCTAAGACCAGACAGCACAAAAGTGAACTAGTGCCTACTTCCTTTCTTCAGGCTGCGCCACAGCCATGCTGGCCAAGAAATGGGAAGCACTGCACTTCTTAGGCCTCAGGCAGTAGAAAGGACCTAGGCAAGTGTCATCCACTCACTCGCACTCATTATAAAATATGGTGGTAACTAATGTATGCATGGCCTCATTGCTTCAAGAGTTGAAATCTGCTTGGGACCGAGGTGTAAGAGACCTAGGTCCTCATCCCAACTATGCTGCTTACATGCTGTGAGGCCTTAGGCAATACACTTCCCTTTCTGTTTCTCAGAGTTCCCATTTGTGACAGGCAGAATAATGGTCTCCAAAGATGCCCATATCCCAATCACTGGAATGTATTAATGCATTATCTTACACAACACAAGGGATTTTGCAGATGTGATTTAAGAGATTGGGAGATTATCCAGGTGTGCTCAATTTAATCTCATGGGCCCTTAAAAACAGAGAAACTTTCTCAGCTGTGAAGGGGAATGTGGCTATGGAATACATGACTATGAAAGAATGGCCAGAGAGATGGAATGTTGCTGGCTTTGCAGAATGAGGAAGGAGCCACAGGCCAAGGAATGTGGGTGGCCTCTAGACTCTGGAAAGGACAAGAAAACAGTTGAACCTTGGAGCCTCCGGAGAAGAATGCAGCTGTGCTGACACTTTTATTTTAATGCATTTAGACTCATGTTGGATTTCTGACCTACAGAACTATAATATATTTGTATTCTTTTAAACAGCTTCAGAGTCATTTGTTACAGCATCAAGAGAAATCTAATACACCATATTCAACTCTGAAAGTAATAATAAGTTACTTTAACAGTCAATTATTTAAGGGATCTACTCTTCAACCACTGGCACGCTCTTGGTTGAGGTGTCGCCATCTCTCATCTTCCCTCGGTCTGTCTGCCTTTACTCCCCCATGCATCCTCCACACTAGTACTGGAAAAGTCAGTCTTAAGTATGTTTCTGATCCCACTACCACTTTCTTAAAATCCTTTAGTAATTTATTATTTTCTAGACTGCTGATCTCATATGTGTTTTAGGAGGATGTGGTGTCAGGAATGCAGTGGAAAATAAGTAAAAATGAAGCTATCCCTCCCAGTAACAGTTATATACACATAGATACAGAAACACGTATTGTAATTTCCAGAGGTTTGTGGATCCCTTGAAGTTTATTCATGGACTCAAATACAAGACACTTTGATCACAAAGACAAAATATGAATTCCTTCACTGGAAGTGATAAGGATTTTGCCTACTTCTTCCCAATATCCCTCTCAACACCCATCATACCCTATGCCACATCAAACTCCTTCCACCTGTCCAAATGTGCCAAGCTGGTTTAGGTCTCAATGTTGTTCTATCTGGCAGAATAATTCTCCCCTTTCCACTCTCATTGCTTAAAAGGCAAACAGCCATTAATTTTTCAGGCTTATCTTAAAAGCCTATGCTTTTCATGACAGCCCTCTTACTCTTTCCCCACCTACGCCACAGGTATGATAGTACACACCTTCCTTCATGACCCCATGGCACTTTGCCCAAAGTCTAGCCAGCCCAGTCCTTCACCTGTGCTCACCTGTTCAACCTCTTCTCAACTAGATGGTGTGCACTGGATTTGGAAGGGAAGGGGACAGAGACCACACCCCACTCGTGTTCCTACCACCAAACATGGCTCACACTAAGAACACAAAGCGTGGCTGGGTGTGGTGGCTCATGTCTGTAATCCCAGCACTTTGAAAGGCCAAGGCTGGTGGATCACCAGAGGCCAGGAGTTCAAGACCAGCCTGGCCAACATGGCAAAACTAAAATATACTAAATATGCAAGTATACTAAAAATATAAAAATTGGCCAGGTGTGGTGGCTCATGCCTGTAATCCTAGCACTTTGGGAGGCCAAAGTGGGCAGATTACTTAAGAACAGCAGTTTGAAACCAGCCTGGCAAACATGGTGAAACCTAGTCTATACTAAAAATACAAAAAAATTAGCCATGCATGGTGATGGGAGCCTGTAATCCCAGCTACTCGGGAGGCTGAGGCAGGAGAATCCCTTGAACTTGGGAGGTGGAGGTTGCACTAAGCCCAGATGGTTCACTGTACTCTAGCCTAGGGGACAGAGCAAGACTCTGTCCCTCCCCCTGCCCCCCATAAAACCAAACCATACAAAAATTAGCAGGGCATGTTGGCACATGCCTCTAATCCCAGCTACTTGGGAGGCTGAGGCAGGAGAATCCCTTGAACCCAGGAGGTGGAGGTTGCAGTGAGTGGAAGTAGCACCACTTCACTCCAGCAGTGACAGAGCAAGACTCTGTCTCAAAAAAAAAAAAAAAAAAAAAAACACAAAGCATGATTGAGTGGATGACTGATTCTGAAATCGACACTTACTTCAGGATGTTTCTTTAATTTACTCATCTTCTTCTCTTTGCAATGCATCTCTTTGCTTTACAAGCCACCTAGCTTTATTGTTTCCTAAGTATTTGTCTTGCTGAACAAAGCCATTTAATTTCAGCAAGGGTCTGTAGCTGATGGGAATCCATTTGCTGGTCTTTGAGTTTTTTCATTCAGAGTAACTAATACCCATCTTGACCAATATTGTACAGTTTGTTCTCAATTCATAGCTCCTCACTGAGGATTATCTCCCCATTGACCAAAGTGTCTATTTTCTGCCAGAAACAGATCTATTGTCTGGAACACAACACTGTGCTCTAGATTATAAAATCATTATGCATTAACAGTGTCAATTCCATCTGAGGATCTAAAAATGTGGCATCAAGAACACTGAGCTGATAGCCAAAAGGTCTGGGTCTGGTCTAGATGGAGTTAGATCACATACATCTTTTCAGCTTCAATTTCCTCATTTGTACAATGGAGGAATTTGGACTCAATCACTGTAAGGGCCCTCTGGATTGAAATTATATCAGCCATAAGGTCATATAGTTTCGTAATCCTCACCGTATGCTTACTAGCCTAATACAGTTTTCCTATTAGCAATTAGGATACTAGAGTTCTGAAAGGGATGCATTCAGAACACCAGAGAAAAGTTTAAATGTTTGTACCTAAATCACTCATTACGTAGTCAGTCAACATGTATTTTCTAAGAATCTGTTATAGGACTGGCACCCCGCTAGAAGAGAATCCAAAACTGAATAGGAGGAGATCCTTGCCTTCATGGGGCTGACAGTCTACTGTGGGAGTCAGTTATATAAACAAACACCCTGCAGTGAGATAAACAGCATGTCAGAGGGAAGTCCCAGGGTCTTTGGGAACAGAAGAGAAAGTCACTAACTGCTTGAACTAATGACAGGGTCTGCTGTTTACCAGCACTTTAACATGCAAAACTCCCGATTGTCACAACCTCCATGAGGTAGAGAAGAAGTTTTATTGCCTTCCTAACTTAGGAAACTGAAGGTGAAAAGTAGGGTGACTTCATAGAGCCTACAGGGCTGTTAAAGGCAGGCCTAAGGAATGCAGAAGAGCTCCTTGGGTGCCTGGTTCTGTGTCTGCTCCCTCACACCGAATTGCTGTCTCTTTTAGATCCATAGACCCAATCCTCAGACAAGTTGTAACACAACAGAAATTCACCTGAGGTTCACCACATGCCTTGATAGATACGACCAGGCCTCAGGTACCTTTGCATTGAGGAGTTCTAGTGGGATCTAAGTAGACTCCACCAGAATTTAACTGAGTGAAGACATTTGTGGTGGGCTGGTGACAATTTGCAAGAGTAATTTGAAGGCCTGAGAGGTACATGTGCTGGTGAGGAGGGCAATTAGGAGAGAGGGTGGGGTTTGTTGCAGAGATTGATCATTCAACACCTACCATGAACAATCACCAGAGCCTGGCACAGGAAGGTTAAAGGAGGTATTCTCAGTTAGAATTTCATGAAATTTCTTTGAGTACTAAGTCACAAAGCGTGGTAAAGATCACTGTGGAGTAAGATGTTCTCCTTACTTTTATGGGGAAACCAATAGCTTTGGCATGCTGTGGGCTCCCTTAGAAAGCTCAAGAGAGACATGCCACCCCAGTAGAGGATGCTACTGTTCAGGACTAGCTACGCCCATGTTGTCTTGCAGCATCACTCAGTGGTGGGCTTGGGAGGGAGAAGATACAGCTGCTCCTTGAGTTATGATAGGGTTACATCCCAATAAACGTATCATAATTTGAAAATATCATAAGTTGAAAATGTGTTTAATACACCCAACCTACTGAACATCATAGCTTAGCCTAGCTTACCTTAAATGTGCTCAGAACACGTACATTAGCCTACAGTTGAGCATAGTCATCTGGCCACACAGTATACTGAAGAGTGTCAATTGTCTACCCTTGTGATTGCATGGCTGACAGGGAGCTACACAAGAGTGTATTTTACTGCATATCATTACCCGTGGAAAACATCACAATTCAAAATTCAAAGTATGAATTCGACTGATGCATATTGTTTTTGCACCATTGTAAAGTAAAAAGTAAATCATAAATCAAACCAGTCTAAGTCAGGGACTATCTGTACTTCTCACAAGGTAGCAAGTGGAGGAGGTCTTGTGAAAACATTCCACTTCAATGAGCCAGCTTAAGACACATTCATGAGTCCCTATGATGTATCACTTGGGATGCCCAGAAAGAACAGGGTAGAATTTGTTGGTGAGTAAAGCTCAGTGAAACATGAGTTACATTTGCATCTCAGCATCTACCTTAAACCTGGCACACAGCAAGAGCTCAATGAATGTCTTTTCAACTTAAGGGAGGTACCTTTTCACCATTGCCCCAACCCCCACCTGACCACAGGTCACTCCACTCACACCTTCTGGTGGCTTTTCCCTATAACTGGTGGCTCTGCACTTTAACCCTTTTCAGTTTCATCTACTCCCCTCCTCTTTCAGGTCTCAGGACTCTCACCCTCTTTATATATCAGTTTAGAACTTGGAATTCAGAAGATGTTTGAGCCATAGGATTTAATTTTGAATACAGTAAATGCATGATAATTAATCTTATTCTGACTTATGGAGTTGAAATATCCCAAGTGCTAATGGCACAACCTAACTTTGTCTTCTTTATGTCTTCGATAATCTTCCTTGCTTCCTAAAGTAGCAAACCCAGAAAACACGTACAGCTGTCAGAGGCAGATACCATTTGAGATTTTGAACAATTACCTAGAGGAGGTCACTGAACATAAGAATAACAAGAGGACCTGAGGAATTTTTAACAGACATTTATTGAGCCTCAGTTGTGCAGCAGGTCATCTGCTGTAATACTGGGTTGTATTTACTGATTTTCCTGTTGTTCTCCCACCTCCTCCATATCTATTCCCTGTGAGTTCATTAGGGACTCTGTACCTGCAAAACCTTCCCACAGCACTAGTAGTGATTCGGTCTTAACTTCTCTAATTCAGAAGTGACCAAACTTCTGGAAAGCTCTTCAGATGTTTAGTGAGCCTCCAATTCTCCTTTTGTAATCAGAGCTGTGAATACTATAATTCACAAAGTATGAGACAATTACTTCAGAAAGTATTTCAGTTCCTCTTCTGCATTTAGTCCAAGAATTTTGTTTTATTCTCTTTCTCCCTCATTTGAGGTTCTAAGGAATAAGGAGTAAATGATTGCTACTTAAAGAAAACTGGGCTCTTTTCATCTTACTTACCTCTGACTGAATAAGTCTAACAACTCATATAAACAACGATTGATTGAATTTGTCCAATCAAATTCAATCTAGGGGCATCAAATTCAATGTAGGGGCATCAAATTCGAAAGCTAGGGGCATCAAAACCTAGAGACAAGCAACTTGGATTTGAATTCCGGTTCTGCCGCTTAACAGCTGGGTGACACTGAGCAGTTTACTTAAATGTTTCATGCCTCATTTTTCTCAACCATAAACTCAGGAAGATAATAAAAGTGTGGAGACTTGAGTTCATATATGGAAAGCTATTAGCACAGCCACAGTAGTAACTCCTATATAGGCTTGCTATAGCAGTAGTTATAGTAGAACTACTAATAGAAGATGTAGAAGTACTGGTAAAACAAGACGTCCATTTACACACTAATAATACAAAATAAAAAATGAGAACTCATGGAAATAGAGAGTGGAATATTTGTTACCAGAGGCTTGGAAGGGTAGTGAGGTGAGGGTAGGAAACGGGGATGCTTAGTGGGTACAAAAATATAGTTAGATACAGTGAATAAGATCTAATAGTTGATAGCATCACAGGGTGACTACAGTCAGCATTAATTTATCGTACATTTTAGAACAACAAAAGGAGTACAGTTGGAATGTTCATAACAAAAAGACATAATGAATGCTTGAGGTGATAGAAACCTCATTTGCCTGATGTGATTATTACACAGTACATGCCTATATTAAAATTTCTCATGCATTCCATTAATATATATTATATACCTACTATATCCCCATAAAAATTAAAAATTAATTTTTTTGAATGAAATGATTCATACCTGATATAAACTAAATTTGAGCCTGCTCAGAAGTATTCATTGCTGTGTGGCAATTTCTCCACAGAGAACGATATCAAAGTTCCCCAGCTCCCTTCACTAGACTTCCATGCCTTCCAAGCTATCTTCCAAGGACTAATTCAACTTTCCAGGTACCTCAATACTGGAAAGGCGGTGTGGTAAATAGAGAACAGAATGATCCTGGCCACAGGGAAGTGGTAAATTGACATTTCAAAATCAATCTTGTGTGAATTATTATTAGCATGTCACTGGAAGTCTCTCCTTTCCAGGAGTATGGATAAGGTCATGTTCTGGACCTCCAAGACTGTGGACCTAAGACTTCAGATCATGGTGAATTTATGGAAATTGACTCTCCTAAAGATTCGTTGTCAACCTTGCCTGGAGACATTGCTTCTGCTTCATGATGTGCTATGCCTCTTCATTACAGTCAGACTTTAACAGGCCATGCTTTAGCCGCAGTGGAATCTCTAAGCACTGCAATCCACAATGAAATAATACTTTTGCATGGAAGACATGCTTCAGGAAGTAGGACTGGAAGCTCTGTAAAATTAGAATCTGTGTCTGTCTTATATACACAGTGCCAGGCATGTAGTAGTGAGCAGTATTTGTCATACAATTTTATGCACTCCCAACAATCTTAAAGCCTTCCAGGAAGAATGAGCTTATCCTCCTTTCACAAATAATATAAGCAAAATTTAATTAAACAATCTATACATCCTAATTTGCTGCATACAGATTATTTACACTGACAACCCATTTAAACTCTCATTCTGCTAAAAAAAAAAAAAAAAAACAAAAACCATAAATAAAGACCCTCCTTTTCACATGTCGCATTTCTAACACTTTCAAATAATTTTAATCTACCACTAGTAGTGGAGAAGGTCACAAAATTTCTCATTCCACAAAGGCAATGTAAAAGAAAGGAAAGCTAGATAGTACATTCAGAATGAGGGATATTCTGATGTCTATTTTGAGGAGAAGGTCAACTCAAGGTTAAAAGACAATGTAAAGAATTGCCAAAAATGAGAGACTATACTTCTTGCACTTTAGGGATTATGGCAAAAGTCTGACCTGCTTGAGGTGCCCTTAGAAGTCTGGGACCTCTGGTTCAGATGATCAAGTGCAGTATTCAGTTAAAAGATGCCATTTTTGCAACACAAACCACAAAGCAGCTACCCACATTCATTATCGAGTCCCAGACGCCATCTGGGAAAACCAGCGAGAGCAACCACCAATAGTATTGGGCAGATTTTCTATTTCAAGAATTTCTGCTTATATCTTTATTCTTTCTTTAGACATTAAAACATATATATTTTTAAAGTTTTTTTCTTGGAGTTTTTTGGGGCACTTCTTTAGTTAAATTCCAAAGTTTCCATTTGGATTTCTCATTAATCAGAAAATTGTATAGAACTAGGTGCGTGGGGGCTTGTGTTTATATTTAGATGCCTGTTTGGGTTTTGTTTGTTTTTGGACATCTTGTAGTTGTTAACTTCTAATTTTATCGCATAATGGTTAGTAAATTTGGCCTATAAAATTAGCTTTTTGAAATTTGTTAATTTTTTAGTTGTGGCCTTGTTGACAGACAAAGTTTATGACTGCTGCACATGTTTCAAAGTGATATAGAATCTCTGTTTATTGAGTACCAAGTTTTCTATATGTTAGGTGAAATCTATTGATATATTATTAAAATTAATATCCTCTTCTATTTTCTATCTGTTTAATTTTTGTTTCTGAGAGGTTTGTTCAAGCTCTCAAAAATAATTTTGTTTCTTTCAGTTTTTTGTGATTATTCTCTCAATTTTGATTCTACTATTTTTAACTATTTTTTACGTGTATAACGGTCTATTCTTGGTTGCATTTATCAATAGTATATATCATCATTTCTTTCAATTATTTTTCCCTTGAATCTTATTTTCATAGTTTATTTTTAAATTTACATAATGATACTTATTTATGGGGTTCATGGTGATGTTTCAGTACATATAAGTATAGCAATCAGAGCAGGGTAATTAACATATCCATCAGCTCAAACATTTATCATTTCTTTGTGTTGGGAATATTCAATATATTTGAATATCTCCTTGATTCTAATATAAATATTATTGTTAAATTCATCCGACAGTGGTATAGCACACTATAATTTATCTCTCCTGTCAAATTTTGTATCCTTTAACAAATCTCTCCATATTCCTCCCTTTCCCCTGCCCTTCCCAGCCTCCAGTATCTTCTATTTTACTTTTTACTTCTATGAGGTTAATTTATTTCGGTTCCACATATGAGTGAGAACATGTGGTATTTAACTTTCTGTTCCTAGCTTATTTCACTTACTATCGTGTCCTCACTTTCAAAAGTGTTGCCAGGATTTCATTCTTTTTTTGTGGCTGAATAGTATTTCATTGTATATACAGCACGTTTTCTCTATCCATTCATCTGATGTTGGACACCTAGGTTGATTCCATGTCTTGGCTATTGTGAATAGTGCTGCAAGAAACATGAAGCACAGATGTCTCTTCAGTATACGGATTTCCTCTCCTCTGGGTAATGCGTGGCAGTGGGATTGCTGGATCATACAGTTGTTCTATTTGTAGTTTTTTGTGGAACCTTCATACTGCTATCCATAGTGGCTGTGCTAGTTTACATTCCTACCAAGAGAGTATAGGAGTTCTCTTTTCTCTGTATCCTCACCAGCATTTGTTAATTTTTGTCTTTTTGATGATAGCCACCCTACCTGGGGTGAAATGATACCTCTTATTTTATATGATATTAATACAATTATGTCTTCTTTAAGTTTGTTAACCATTTATAACCAAGTATTTTCACTCCTTTATTTTAGTGAAAAGATTGTTCTGTCACTTGAAAATAGCAAATGATTAGATTTTTAAAACACAATCTGAGAGTCTGTTTCATATAGGTGAGTTTAACCCATTTATATTGATGGTCCTTACCAACTTTGGGCTTATTCCTGCATCATAGTTTGTGTTTTCAATTTACCATGCTTGCTGATTGCTTCTGTCTCCCTCCAATTTATGCCTTCACTTGTCTTTATTGAGTTTTCTTTCTTTCTAAAAGATAGATTATTAGTCATGAAATCTGTGACTAAAACACCAAAAGCAATGGCAACAAAAGCCAAAATTGACAAATGGGATCTAATTAAGCTAAAGAGCTTCTGCACAGTGAAAGAAACTATCATCAGAGTGGACAGACAACCTACAGAATGGGAGAAAGTTTTTGCAAACTATCCATCTGACAAAGGGCTAATATCCACAATCTACAAGGAACTTAAATTTACAAGAAAAAAACAAACAGGTCGGGCGCGTTGGTTCACGCCTGTAATCCCAGCACTTTGGGAGGCTGAGGCGGGCAGATCACGTGGTCAGGAGATCGAGACCATCCTGGCTAACATGGTGACATGCCATCTCTACTAAAAACACAAAAAATTAGCTGGATGTGGTGGAGGGTACCTTTAGTCCCAGCTACTCGGGAGGCTGAGGCAGGAGAATGGCGTGAACCTGGGTGGCAGAGCTTGCAGTGAGCTGAGATAATGCCACTGGACTCCGGCCTGGGCAACAGAGCAAGATCATCTCAAAAACAAAACAAACAAACAGAAAAAAAAAAACCCAACAAAAAGTGGGCAAAGGATATGAATGGACACTTCTCAAAAGAAGACATTGGCCAGGCGCAGTGGCTCACACCTGTAATCCCAGCACTATGGAAGGCCGAGGTAGGTGGATCATGAGGTCAGGAGTTCGAGACAAGCCTGGCCAAGATGGTGAAACCTCGTCTCTACCAAAAAAAAATACAAAAAATTAGCCGGGCATGGTGGCAGGTGCCTGTAATCCGAGCTACTCAGGAGGATGAGGCAGAGAATTGCTTGAAACCAGGAGGCGGAGGTTGCAGTGAGCCGAGATCGCGCCACTGCCTGGGCAACAGAGTGACACTCCATCTCAAAAAACAAACAAACAAACAAACAAAAAACCCCCAGACATTTATGCGGCCAAGAAACATATGAAAAAAAGCTCATTATCACTGGTCGTTAGAGAAATACAAATCAAAACGACGATGAGATACCGTCTCCCATCAGTTAGAATGGCGATTATTAAAGTCAGGAAACGACAGGTGCTGGAAAGAATGTGGAGAAATAGGAACGCTTTTACACTGTTGGTGGGAGTGTAAATTAGTTCAACCATTGTGGAAGACAGTGTGACAATTCCTCAAAGACCAGAAATACCATTTGACCCAGCAATCCCATTACTGGGTATATACCCAAAGGATTATAAACTATTCTACTATAAAGACACATGCCCATGTATGTTTATTGCAGCGCTATTCACAATAGCAAAGTGTTGGAACCAACTCAAATGCCCATCAGTGATAGACTGGATAAAGAAAATGTGGCATATATACCCCATGGAATGCTATGCAGCAATAGAAAAGGATGAGTTCACATCCTTTGCAGAGACATGGATGAAGCTGGAAACCATCAGTCTCAGCAAACTAACACAGGAACAGAAAACTAAACACCGCATGTTCTCACTCATAAGTGGGAGCTGAATAGTTAGAGAACATGGACACAGGGAAGGAAACATCACACACCGGGGTCTGTCAGGGGTTGGGGGATAGGGGAGGGATAGCATTAGGAGAAATACCTAATGTACATGATGGGTTGATGGGAGCAGCAAATCACCATGGTACATGCATACCTACATAACAAACCTGACCGTTCTGCACATGTATCCCAGAACTTAAAGTATAATAATAAAAAAAAATATATTCTATTTGAAAGATTTTCATCTGTCTTCCAGTAGTTATCATTACATTTTAACAGCCTTATAATTTATTCATAAATTTTACCCATTTGAAGTGTACAATTCGATAGTTTTTAGTATATTTACGGTTATATGACCATCCCCATAATCTAACTTCAAAACAGAAGGGAAATGGTTTTCCCCTGGAGTGGGTCTGCTTGGCGGCCTGGGCTGGCGTGCCAGTGCCTGTCAGTAGTGCGTTCCTCTCAACATCTAGCCACCCGTGGGTTCATCTGCTAATGTGCTCCTCTTGATGTCCAGCTGCTTGTGTGTGCCTGCTAGGGTCTCGGGGTTTTTTTATAGCCACAGGATGGGGGTGTGGCAGGCCAGGGTGGTCTTGGGAAATGCAACATTTGGACAGGAAAACAAAAATGCCTGTCTTCACCCAGGTCCATGGGGGTGGAACCCTAGCCAGGGACCACTTCCTCTTCTAAGCAGCACTTCTCTTCCCCTAGACACTGCTGTGGGTTCAGAGCCCCACAGCCTGCCTGTCTGTATGCTCCACTAGAGGTTTGAGCAATGGGACACTGAAGAAGTGAGCCACACCCCCATTGCATGCCCTGTGAGGGGGACAAGGAAACCTTTCTTATTTCACAGGTTTGTTACGGAGATAAGCGTGTGCCATGTGTGTGTGCGTTTGCTGCACAGATCATCCCATCACCAAGGTATTAACACTAGCACCCATTAGCTATTCTTCCTGATGCTCTCGCATCACCCCCACTCCCACAGGCCCCAGTGTGTGTTGTTCCCCCTCTTCAAGTGTCCATGTGTTCTTATAATTCACCTCCCACTTGTGAGAACATGTGGTGTTTGGTTTTCTGTTCCTGCCTTTGTTTGCCCAGGGTAATGGCTTCCAACTCCATCCATGTATCTGCAAAAGACATGATCTTGTTCCTTTTTATGGCTGCATAGTATTTCATGGTGTATATGTACCACATTTTCTTTATCCAGTCTGTCATTGATGGGCATTTAGTTTGATTCTATATCTTTGCTACTGTGAATAGTGCTGCAATAAATATATGCTTGCATGCATTTTTATAACAGAATGATGTATATTCCTTTGGGTATATATTCCATTACCCAGTAATGGAATTCTAGGTCAAACAGTATTTCTGCCACTAGATCTTTGAGAAATTGCCACACTGTCTTCCACAATAGCTAAACTAATTTACACTCCCACCAACAGGGTAAAAGTGTCCTGAAGCACAAATTTTAAAATCTAATGAAGTTCATGCCTTATCAATTGTCTTCTTTTTTGATTGTGCTTTTGATAGCACAGCTAAGAAATTGTTGCCTAACGTAAGGTCATGGAGATTTATTCCTGTTTTCTTTCAAGAGTTTTATAGTTTTAGTTCTTACATTTAAGTCTTTGATCCAATTTGAGTTCATTTTTGTATATTGTTTAATGTAGGGCATCTACAATTTTTTTGCATAAGGATATCCAATTTTCTAAGAACCATTTAATAAAAAGGCTATTCTTTTGCTATTGAATTGTCCTCTACTCTTCCATTGAAAATCAACTGGCCATAAATGCTGGGTTATATTTTTGGCCTCTCAACTTATTCCATTGATTTATGCCCATCCTTGTGCCAATATCACATTGTCTTGATTACTATTACAACTTTTTAGTAAGTTTTGAGACCACAAAGTGTGAGTCCTGTAACTTTGCTCATTTCCAAGATTGTTCTCACTATTCTGAATTCCTTATATTTCCATATGAACTTTAGGATCAACTTCCTGATTTCTTAGTTCACTAATATTTGGATAGGGATGGTTTTGAATCGGTAGATCAATTTGGAAAGTATTGCCATCCTAATGATATTAATATTTCCAATCCATAAAAATTGGTATCTATTTATGTAGATTTTCTTTAATTTCTTTCAATAATGTTTTTTAGCTTTCCAGTGTATGTCTTACATTTCCATTATTAAGTTTATTCCCAAGTACTGTATTATTTATGATGCTATTATAAATGAAATAATTTTCTTATTTTTATTTTCAGCTTAGTTTACTAGCTATAGAAATATAATTTTCTATGTTGATCTTATATCCTACCACTTTGTCAAAATTCTAATCAGTTCTAATAGTTTTGTTTAGTGGATTCCTCAGGATTTTCTTATATGCAAGATCTTATCACTGACAATAGACATAGTTTGATTTCTTTCTTTTCCAATCATATGCCATTTTTTTCTTTTGCTTGCCTAGTTGTCCTGGCTAGAACCTCCTTTATAATGCCGAACACAAGTGGCAAGAGCAGCCATTTTTGTCTTGTTCCTGATCTTCTTAGGTATAAATAAAAAGAGTCTCACTATTAAGTAGGATGTTAGCTGTTGGCCTTTCATAGATACTCTTGATCTGATTGAGAACATTCCTTTATTTTTTTAGTGCTTTCTATCATGAAAGGGTGTTAGATTTTGTCAAATGCTTTTCTGCATATGTTGATTTGTCATGTAATTTTTTTCATTGTTTTATTAATGTGGTCCATTAAGTTGATATTTGGATATAAACCCACCTTGCATTGTTAGGATAGACACCACTTGGTCAGGGTGTGTAATGCTTTATATATCTTGCTGGATTCAGTTTGCTATTCTTTGGGGGATTTTTTTGAAAATTGTTGCATTCATATTTGCGAGGAACATTGATCTATAGTTTTCTTGTGATGCTTCTCTCTAGTTTTGTACTATGCATTGAATTTTTAACATCTACTTAAACATATTTTAACATGTTTTTCTAAGAACTACTATATTAATATCTATATTTAGCTTTTCTGCAAACAAAACAAACATTAATGTATTTTTACATTCTGCTCTCCCTATCAATTCTTCAATTCATGTACCAACCTATAGTCTACACGGAAACAATAATTTTTTTTTTTTTTGAGACAGTCTCATATCATTGCCCAGACTGGAGTACAGTGGTGCAATCTCGGCTCACTGCAATCTCCACCTCCTGGGTTTAAGCAATTCTCCTGGCTTAGCCGCCTAAGTAGCTAGGATTACAGGCATGCACCACTACACCTGGCTAATTTTTGTATTTTTAGTAGAGACAAGGTTTCACCATGTTGGCCAGGCTGGTCTTGAACTCCTGACCTCAAGTGATCTGCCCGCCCCAGCCACCCAAAGTGCTGGGATTACAGGCGTGAGCCACTGCGCTCAGCCTAAAACAGTAATTTCTTATTTCTTGGACTCATCATTGCTTCATGCATCTCACCTTCTACTTCCTGATTTTTTCTCCTTCCTGTAGAATATCCTCTAGTTATTTTTTTCTTTCAGCGAATGTGGGTTATATATTTTCTGAGATCACGTATCTCTAGAAATATCTTCTTTTTGTTTCTAATCACCAGTGAAATTTTGGCTGGTCACAGAACTCTTGGCTTGAAGTAATTTCTATCTAGAACTTTTCATTTTTCATATAGCTTAAGCAATGGCTGATGGTAATCTGACTCTTCTTCCTTTGTAGGTGAAGTTTCTTTTCTTTATCTGGATGATTTTCTGACTTTCTTTCTCCACTGGGATCCTGAAATTTCTATGTGCAGGCTTTTAAAATTCTTGCTGAGTATTTTCAATCTATGAAATGTCTTTCCTTAGTTCTGGGAACTTTTATTATTTATTTAAGGATTCATTTCTTCCAGAACACCTAGTAGACGGATGTTAAAATGTGGAATTTTTTTTCTATAATTCTTAACCTTTCTTTAGCTATCCTAATCTCTTCATTCGTTTCTGCCACATTCTGTGAGAATTACTGGCCTCAATCTTCCAGCCCACTAGTTCCCTTGTCATTTGTGTCCATTCTACCACATAAGTGGTTTGTTGGATGCTTTTCTTTACATTCATCAACTAAATTTGTAATGAATGAGCTCTAGGTGATGTTTCATCACTACAAATCCTTTTACACTGTGTGATTTTAACTTCATTTATCCTTGAGACATGTTCTGCTTCCTTGCACCCCTCTGATTCACCAGGTAGAGGCTGTGAATTTGAGTCTGCTATTTCTTTTTCATAGTGTTGGCTTTCTTCAAATTATTTGATGAGGGTGGGTTGTGTATGTACCTTTGCAGCTGAGTTTCTCTCTTTGGCTCTGCTCTCTTTGTTCCTGCAGTCTGTTTGAGGGAGGAGTGAGCACACTTCCTAGATTGTACTCACCCTTTTCGCTGAGATCTGGGAAGTGGCGGGACCTGCATTTGAATAGCTTTGTGTGGTGACTTGTGTGCTCACTGTGGATGCTCTCCTTTCTCCTGGGTTTTGCCAGCCACCTGTGGTCTTGCCTTATCTCCCTAACCCAAATTCCTGCAAAATCACTGCGCCTGGAGACAAGCACCCCTGTAGCAGCCAGTTGCCCTAGTGGGAGGAATGGGGTCAGAATGGTGCAACCCCATTGCATCAGCTCAGTCACCTCTGGGTCTCCTCCTCTTCTCTGTATCTGCCCTTTCTGGGCAAGTAAACTTTTTCAATAGAACTTCTTCGGTGCTTTTTGGGTTATAGTTTCCCTTTCACACCAATCTCATCTGCTTTCTGCTTTTAAAGAATTCTTTGTTGCTTTTGAATCCAACTGGGGCCTCACTTCTTGGTTTAGGAACTCAATTTGGAATTTTTTTCTTTTATATTTTTTCCTATAATGTTTAGAGATTTGGTACGGCAGAGGAGGCTGTAGCAAAGCTGAGACTGTCATCTTGTAACAAAAGTTAGGGGTCCTTTATTGGAACACAGAGTTCTGTGGCCACCATCATCCTCCTTGTTCAGCTGAATCCTCTGATTGAGAGAAAGGGACAGAGCAAGGGAGACGAACTCGGAGAGCTATTTGAGACTCATTTGAGGAAGGGGCATCTCTTAAGTAGCCCAGGGCTGCCTATTCTATTTACATGCCCTGTAATGACAGGTGCCACCTGCAGCAAAGGAACAAAGAGGGTATTTTTCAGAAGTATGGGACAGAATCAGAAGCTCAGCTATAGACAAACCCCAGCTGGCTCCTTTTACCCCATCAATAAAAGGCCCTGTGCTTGCACTGTGGCTCCATTATCCCCTGCAGCATCAAAGCCAGGACAGGCTTCTCCTATCTCGGATGCTGACTGCAGCTCTTCAGCTGAGCTCTGCTTCCTGGTGCACACGCAGCTGCACACACTCCACATGCTCTTTGAGTGTCTTCTTATTCTTTCTTCAGACTCACCAAAGGCAGCAAGACATTTCTTCCAAATGAGTTGCTTCAAAGCTGCTAAAGTGTTTGAATTTTCAGCTTGCCACATTATTCTTTTTCTTTAACCTCTATCTTTACTGTTAGATATGCCAAAACAATTATTAAAAAATATTCATTGAGAAGATGCTATGTGCAAATCCCCTGGATAAAGAAAAGGTCAGGAAATTCATGGTATTCTCAGAGAATCATCCGACGTATCCCTGAAGGAGGAAAGCCCACAGATGAAGTGGACACCTACAGTTTCGTTTGTCCAAAACCATTTCCCATCTTCTGGTAACAGCAGTCCATCTTCCTCTGAGGAACTATTCCTTGACTCTGTGCGGTTTTGGAGATCCAGCAATCCTAGAGCCTTACCTTAGGCATGTCACCCAGGCCTGCTCAAGCATGTACTCCACAGTGACGACCAGGAGTTAGTCCTGGAGGCATTCATGTGACAAGCAGGCCAATCTGAGCCCTTCCCCGGGATTAATATATGCTGAAGCAGTATTAGGTACTGAATGTCTGTGTCCCTCTACCTCAAATTCTGATGATGAATTCTGACTCTAAATGTGATGGTAATTGCACAAGGGGTCCTTGAGAGAAAGTCGTGAGGGCAGAGCCCTCCAGATGGTATTAGTGCCTTATAAGAAGAGGCCAGAGAGCTTGCCTGCTATTTCTACCACATGAGGATACAAGGAGAAGATAGCAATCTACAACTGGGAAGAGGGCCCTCACCAGAACCAGACTATGCTGGCACCCTGATCTGGGCCTTCCCAGACTCCAGAACTGTTGAGAAATAAACTTCTGTCATTTAAGGCACCCCATCCATGGTACTTTGTTACATCAGCCGGAACTAAGGCAAACAGTGAGAAAACAATTCTTTCCTCTGAGTCCCTTCAGCTGCGATGATGTAAGCCTGAAGTTGCGTCTGCACATGCCACCTTCTTCTCCTACCCACTTCACAAGGAAGACGCTCCTCCATCAGAGAGAAAATGAGACCAACATCAGGGAAGAGAAGACAAGGGAGACGGAGAGAGAGAGAAAGATCTGACGACACCACGTGAGGTCCTGCAGCCACTGATAACTCTTGCCTTGTGACACCTGCTCTCTATTCAAGTATGCCTTGTATTCTAAATATTCGACACCTGTGTCTTCTATGCATCTTTGCACATGGTTTATAACACAGAGAAAGCTTTTAGCTCCTTCTGTTGTTTTCCTCCTGGGAAATGCTTAATCATCGCCTGAGGACTAGCCCAGATATCCTGAGTTCCTCCACATACAGTTAGAATCTCTGCCCCTGCCCCCACCCAGAGCACTTTGGGCACACTTCTAGGATGACCTTGTGTATTAGTCCATCCTCACACTGCTAATAAAGACATACTCGATACTGGGTGATTTATAAAGGAAAAGAGGTTTAATGGACTCACAGTTCCACATGGCTGGGGAGGCCTCACAGTCGTGACAGAAGATGAAAGAGGAGCAAAGTCACATCCTACATGGTGGTAGGCAAGAGAGCATGTGCAGGGGAACTACCCTTTATAAAACCATCAGATCTCGTGAGACTTATTCACTACCACGAAAACAGTATGGGGGAAACTGCCTCCATGATTCAATTATCTCCACCTGGCCCCTCCCTTGACATGTGGGGATTATTACAATTCAAGGTGAGATTTGAGTGGAGACACAGCCAAACCGTATCACTTCGTGATAACTGTTTCTACTTTTTTTTTTACATCATACTGTGCATTCCTTGAGGGCAGGGGCTGCGTCTGATTCATCCCTAAATCCAAATCTGGCATCCCTATCTGGTGCCTCAGACAGGTCTAGGCACAGGGTAGAGTGTCTCAGTCCCTATGTGCTACTAGAACTTTCTCATGAGAGGAATGCGGGG
The DNA here is from genome assembly GCF_009764315.1 of Trachypithecus francoisi. Classification (NCBI taxonomy): domain Eukaryota; kingdom Metazoa; phylum Chordata; class Mammalia; order Primates; family Cercopithecidae; genus Trachypithecus; species Trachypithecus francoisi. The sequence goes on from NW_022681461.1 coordinate 79,649,402, forward strand.
GAAATGTGTGGGAACAGGAAGGTGATTCTTCTAGGAAGAGGGCTTGCACCTGCCATCAACCACCCCACCGCTGTCTCTTGAATCTTTCCTTTGCCAGAGGGTCTCTGACTCACATGGTGAGTGAAGACTGAATTCCCTCTTGAGGGATAGCAGGAAGGGGTTTAGGGAACTCTTGTATGTCATCTGAGGTGCTTGGATTCTATAGAGTAACTGGGGGCCACTAAAGGATTCTAATCAGGGGCATCTAAATTATGCTCAGGTGATTTAGAAAGACCATCAGACTTCAGTGTGGAGACTGGACTGGTAACAAATTGAGGCTGAAGGCTATAAAGATAGTAGGGCAGCTAAAGGGGATGCTTTGGTCCAGGAGAGAGGGAGTAAGGACTTGGACAGTGCCATGGGCCTAGAGAAAGAGACAGTGGCCCTTCTTATCATCCTGCCTCCCTTGTTCCCTTCAGCTGAGCTGCCGAGACCTCCACCCTGGTGGCCTTCCGCCCTGGCTTCTCTCGTTCTTCTCTGTCTTGTCTATAAACCCCATAATGGCTCTACATCATGAGAAAATGATGCTTTCTCCTTGCCCCACAGAATCCTTGGGAGTTACATCTTTGTCAGCACTTCTGCTTCCAGCTCCCATCGGATCAGTTAATGTTTCTTTTATGAAGCGAGGACACCTGATTTCTCTCAGTGTAGGGCTTAAGACTGCCTTGTCAGCACTGTCTCCCTGGCTGGCCATATCAAATAGTCAGAGGAAGAAGGCAACCAAACCAGTGATCAGGTTCTAAGACAATGATGCCAGGGCTGCACACTGGGCGAGTGGAGTGAAATGAAACAAAAGGGTCCCGTAATGCTAGGATGATAGAGTTACACATTCAGAAGGGGCTGCCTATTCTAGCAGTGTGGGAAAAGCTGAGCACCATCTGCCAGTCATTTGACCATCTAGTTAAGCCCTTTCCCTTGTCTAGTTTCAGTTTCTCATCTGTAAGGTGGCAGTGGTCTTTGAAGGCCTATTCCAGGCTTGACTAGTCCAGACTAAGGGATGTAAGGGGTCTCTTCCTTGTTACCACCTGTGGTGGTCCCAAGAGTTAAAGCAGTCCTCACTCTACTTGGTACATTTATATAATCATTCATTTATGAAATAAATTAATCATTCATTCCTTTATTCATTTATCCATGAAATAGCCACTCAGTCCCTACTCTTTGCCAAGTCCTATGCTCAATGCTAAGAACACAGATATAAATGAGAGGTATTCTGGCTGTTAAGAGTCTACAATCCAGAGAGAGAGCCAGAAATGTAAATGGATAATCACCACAAAGTGACAAAGTCAGGAGAAAGTGCAGAGAGTACAGAGGGCAGAGCCATTGCTAAAGGATTTTGTTTTATTCACCCTCAAAGCATCTGGCATTTTTCCTGGAACAGAGGTTAGGTCCTCAATGAATGAAGTAAAATTTTAGCTGGGCCTATGAGTGAGTGAAAGTTTCCCAGGTAGGCAAGGTGAGGGAAACTATATGCATCCAGACTTGTAAGCATAAAAGGACTTGTCTATCTGGGAAAAAAAAATGAGTAATTCTAAATTCCTGGGGTTCAGGACACTGCAAAGTCCTACTAGGAGGTAAGGCTGGAGAATCAGATGCAGGGAGGGTTGTTTTAGGTCCAAGAATTTGGGCTTTATCCAGAGAAATGAGGGATCATTGAAGGTGCATCACAGCAACTTTTGAAAGGTTGTCCTAGGCTCAATGTGAGTGGATTGGGGCAGGTCATGCCTTAGATAGGGAGGCCTGTTAGGGATGTTTTTCAAGGTAATGCTACTCTTAAGCTCAAGGCCAGTTGGGATGAACAGGGCATCTCCAAATCTGGATTCCTTTCCATCTCAACAGAAAAGATTGGGTTATTGACTCCTGAAGATCCTGATGAAGGAGAGGTGGACTATTTGAGGAGCATGTTCACCTAAGCAGTGCCCCTACAGATGGCATATATCAGGAAGACAACTGACATCTAGTCAGAGACTAGGAAACAAGGAAACAAGAAAGCACTAGCCACTTGAAATTCCTGGCTCATCTTTCCCCAACATCACCTAACCTAGGCCTGTTTGATTAACAGAAATCACCTTTATTGCTATGTTAAATGTAAAAGTCCAGAGAGCATTTTGGCTAAAAGCGAATCAGAGCAGTCAGATACTGCCAGCCTCACGGAGAAGCACAGATTTGTTTAATCTTCTCATTGTTTGGGGTGGGGAGCTGAAGACCACAGCCCAGGAAAGATTTGGCCAAGGTCCCTCAGCAAGTTTGTACCTGCAGGTAGATCAGAACCAGGGTCTCCTGACTGCCAGGACACTGGTTTCGCAGTGTGATCCAAGGCTTCTGGCTGTATCTACCAAAGGAAGAGTTAAAGCAATTGTGTCTTAGTAAGCACAGGTGGTCAGGCTCTCAGAGAAGATGAAGCCAGAATTTCCCCCTGAGGCTCAGCCAACCAAAGCTTTTCCATTGTGCTGACTCATTTCCTATAAGTAAGGTCACTTGGCTGTTTAAAAATCTTGCATGTCCACAGGGGAAGCTCAAAGTGTTTAGAGTGGCATCCAAGGCCTTTCATCTCTGAGTCCTTACTTAGGCTCCGTACTCATCTCTCACTCTAGCCTAGATGTAACCTGGGCAGTATACCAATGGTTCTCAACCTCCCCTTGGAAGTTTTTAAAAAATATATGTGTTGATACTCAGACAGTTCCTCTGGAGATTTTGAGGAGTGGATCTCTGCCACCTGTATGTTTTAAATCTCCTCCTGTGATTCTAATGTACAGCTAGAGTGGAGAACCATTATTCACCCGCAGCTAACTACTTCCTATTATCCATAGTATTATCCATATGTGCCTTGCGCTCTCTGAGAGTTTGCACATGGCTTCCTTATTCTGCCTTGTCCCACTTTTCCACATACTCCCCCCTGCTAACTTGGATCTCTCTTTTTGCTTTGGGCCTTTGAACATACCACCATCATAGCATTTGGAAATCTTTGCTTATGTATCCTTCAGTCACCCTAAGGAGACTGTGAACTCTGCAAGAAAGATGCTGTTCTACCTAATCATTTCTTCATTGTCAACATCACAGGACCTGACAAATAGTACGTGCTTACGAAATAACAGTGATCCGAATAAGAGTTTCTGAACTCCAGAGTGGCCTCTGTTCAGAAAGCTTCCCACCTTCCTAGAGTAGTGAGTCATGGCACAGAGCTTTTGAGAGATCCCTAGGGTACTGTGTTCTAGTGATTGGTCTATCTTCTGTTTCCAAGGAAGGGAAATCATCAAAGAATTTCTACTCATCTGCAACTGAAAATGGGAGGCTAATCTCTCTTTTGTGTAGCTGGGCAACCCCATAACTAAAAAAGGGAGGTGAGAATATTTAGAGCCAGAAAGACCTTGGTAGAAACCTGTGGCCCTAGCTGTATGACTTGCATGACAAGTTAGTGGAAGTGTGTAAGCCTTCATGAAATAATGTATAAAGAGTTCAGGCCGGGCACGGTGGCTCACGGCTGTAATCCCAGCACTTTGGGAGGCTGAGGCGGGAGGATCATGAGATCAGAAGATCAAGACCATCCTGGCTAACACAGTGAAACCCCATCTCTACTAAAAATACAAAAAAATTAGCCAGGCGTGGTGGTGGGCGCCTGTAGTTCCAGCTACTCAGGGGGCTGAGGCAGGAGAATGGCATGAACCCAGTATGGTGAGCCAAGATCACGTCACTGCACTCCAGCCTGGGTGACAGAGCAAGGCTCCATCTCAAAAGAAAAGAAAAGAAAAGAAAAGAAAAGAGTTCAGCACATTGCCTACCACATACCAAGTTCTTTATAGGTGTCAATTTCCTTTCTTCCAGAAGAACTGGTTTCAGAATCCCCCAATGTTTCTTTCAACTGTCTTCTCCTAAATGCACTCATTCTCTGTTATCTTTCTCACTCTCTCTCCTTCCTATTCTCCCTACTTCTCTTTCCCCTGACCCTTTCCTTTTTTCTGTCTCCTTCGCACTTTCTTACTCTGTATGCCAACCGGTTCTTTTTGGATTCATATTTGGAGAGGGAATGAATTCCTCTGGCACCCTTTCTTTCCATGTGTCATTTTAGAGACAAGATGAGCACACCCAGCAGGATTCAAGGAAGTTGGGAGGAAAGTCTAATACCAACTTTTGCTACTGTACAGTGCCAGAGCAATGAGGGCCTGGTTTCTCTATGCTTGGACAGGAGGCAGGGAAGGAGAGAAGTAAACCTCTGACCTAAATTCTGCACCGTGTGTTTTTATTACCGAATAATCCATGCTCGTGCCACTGGTCTGCATACCACCAGTTAATGGAAACCTCATGTTCTACTGATCTGGGATGCCTCATGGTTAACCCTTGCAGGGCCAGCTATGCACCCAGGCCAAAGGAAATCCTTTCCAGAAAGAAGCTGGGTTATCAGACATACAGTCACTGCCTCACATGTTGAAGAAAACCACCATGGGGTGTGGTTAATGATAAAAGCTGGAATGTGACAGGCAGGCACTCATCTGGACCTGTCTGCAGAACTACTCATGAAATGCCACGTGGCATTTGGGTACCCTCATCACCCAAAGCCTGAGCTACCCCTGGATTCGTGGAGCTGGCTGCTCCTGGCTTGCTGTTCACTCTCCTAGAGCTTTGTTTCACCCAGTAGAAAGATCTGAGGAGTCTTCCCACAGATCCAGCCAGGAACAGCAGGAATACACGATGGAAGGAGGTCACTGCATTGCAATACAGTGTGTGCTGTGGATTCGCACAAGGGATGTGGGAACTCCAAGGAGAAAACCATTAACTGTGCCTAGAGGTGCCCAGGAACGGCATCCAGAAAAGGGGATATTTGATCTTGAAGGTCTTGATGAACAAAGATATGTTTTTAAAACCAGGCAAATAAAGAGAAAGGCCAATTAATCCTATGCAGACAAAGCAATGTGTGCAAGGTCTTTCTCATCCAGACAAGGAGGTAAGAGAGTGATGATATGGTTAAGGCCCGGCCATGGGGTTGCACTGCCTTCTAATCTCAGCCTTCCTGAGTTGTGACTCAGTTTTATATCCTCTATGCTCTTGTTTCCTCATCTGTAAACTGAGGGCCATAATAGTATCTACCTCAGAGATTGCTCTGAAGATTAAATGATGAAATGCATAAAGCTTTTAACCCTGTTCTTGGCATTTTAAAGGCCTGGATAAATGTCGGCTGTTACCATCAGGGAATAAATGACAGTTTGGAAGGGTTAGAACACATGTTTGGGAACAATGGAAAGACCCAGTGTTAGTCAGGGGCCAGATGGTGAAGGAACTAGAATCTGTACTGAGGATTTGGACTTAATCCTCTGGGACATGGGAAATCACTGAAGGTTAATTCATTCAAATATGATCCTCCGGATAGTTTCCCTTCTTGGAAGATCTTCCCCAGAAAGCCTTTTTACCTTCCCATCAGAAATCTAAATTGTCCTGGTGATGTCCATCTCCCTCCGAAAAGAAACACCATCCCCATGTGGCTTAGCCCATACTCACTACACTGCTTACCACCATCAGACCTCCTCACTGTGACAGTTTAGCCCTGGGGTATCAGATTCAAGAGCCTGCACTTGGATATTTCTTTGCATCACTGCCAATGAATGTCCATGATCACAAAATGAGTAGGAACCAGGTCTGGATCTCTCCAAAGTTCTGTGCCCCAAAGCAAAGTTTGTAAAACAATGTCTCCTTGTCCTAGTTAGGATGAGTTGCTTGGCATCTGAAAACCTCTGGAAATTTGCCACAAAGTGGTGATGCATCCTGCAAGTAACGCTGATGGGATTTGAGCAGCAGTTTGCCAATGGAGGCTGCCGGTCTGTTTGTGGGGTTATCAGGGTAATGGATCCTGGCATTCTGCTCGCAACGTCTTTACAAACGTCACTTTCACTTTATTGTACATTAACCCCAATCTCTTCACAAGCTCCAAAATAAAACTTCTTTGCAAACAACCAAGGTCCATCTGCTGTGCTGTTAAAAATACCCCAGCATGAAAATACAGAAGCATTAGATGCACTCATGATTAGAAAGCTTACAGTGGACTCACCTGAAAATCCCTGGCTTTTAATAGGAGAAATCATTCTTTCTTTCTCTCTTAGGTGAGATTGATACCTCCCATTCCCATGGTAAAAATAGAACCCCAAATTCCAAGACTGGTTGGATTCCAAATATTATAGCCAACTGTCCTGAGGAGCCCATATATACCTATTACTATGTACTCTTGACAGAACTCACCATATCAGCTGCTGCCAGGTTAATCCTGTAGCTGGGAATGAATGAATGAGCCAATGAATGATTAGCGGGTAGAGGTCCCATGTCCCCACATAGTGCACATGAATTGTATTCACTTCTTTTTCCATTCCTTGATCAATTATTCATTGCAGAGAGAGAAGACTTTTCTATATTATTGACAACAATCTGCAGGTTGGGTCTCATTTCCTCTAAAAGAGCAACCCCCAACCGTGGGTATTTAAATTAATCCAGCTCTGCAGCCATACTGCACAGCCTATCTATCACAGCAATTTTTACAAATGCCACTCTAGTATCCAGGCCTATGTATCATGTATTTTGAGATTGCACAGTTCCTGAGGCCTTTGTAAAGCAAACCCTTCATGAATAAATCAGGAAATACCCTGATGCATGCTTTATGTAGAGGAAGATATTCTATTTAGGTCATGCAGGGAAGTTCTGCCAAGTTTGCTAAAATGAACAAATCCCCTGAGTGCAGTCTACCTCTACACATTCTGAAACACAAGCAAGTATCTCCCAGGCCCCCGCGGCTGTGCTATATAGACACTAAGGGCTCTAAGTCTATAAAGTCTGTTTGATTACCTGAGGCTCCAAAGACTTTCAAGTCAGGAGCCAGGCAATGAGTTTTGCTAGTCCATGGGAAGAGCTTTGCAAATGGAAAATTTGTCCACTGTGGAGCCTGGGGCAATGGGACTTCTGCAAAGCAAAGGAGGAAAAAAAAAAAAAACAGGAAAAATTAAAGTGAACCTGTTGTCCTAGTCTGTTTTTTGAATCCACTTAAGAAAGTCCCTGAATTTGTTTGAGTCTAAAGTATTTCTACTGACTCTTGAGCCTCTCCCAGAACACAGGATGTGGCCTAGTGCACCCTCCCCTTTAGCAATGGAAATTCTCCTGATAAGAATAAGGATTTCCAGATTTCCAGCCAACCTCAAATTAGAGAGGGTTATCTGGGGTAGAAGAATGCAGAACAAAATGCTGAATGATTCCCTTCCTTTTAACAAGGGCAGGCAGGCCCAGCCCCTTTTGCCCAGAAAAAGCTGTGTGAGATCCGAAGATCTAGCTTGAAGAAACAGATAGAGCCATTGATATGAATGACTTGGAGGAACAACTTTGTGCTCTCAGCATGAACTACAGAGCATGGAGAAGTGGAGATGTCATCAAGAAGGTGGACAAAATGCTTGGACAGGGTTTAAAATAATAGAACCTTGTTTGGATCAAGAACTGATCTTTGCTTTGTTGGTTTCCAGATTAGTCTCTGGCAGTGCAATTAAAGCCAGTCAGGCACTTAGGGACAAATTCTTTCTAATAAAAGTCAAAAGAAACAAAACAAAAACAATTTAAGAACTTAAAGTTGTTGCTAGGAATATCAGCCTATACCCTGATTCGTTGGGAAGTTAAAAATAACCCGAAGGTTCCCTGTGAGTATAGAATCTGAACAAAGGGACTTTGTTCTTATTGATGTCCCTAATGTGAAATGGTGCCTCTTCGCAGCTTTGCCCCTTTGGTTGTGCTGAATACATAAAGACCATATCCCCTTTCTTCCTTCTGTTTCCAGTACTCTCTTCCAAACATCTGACTTTGGTTGAAGCTTTCTTTCTTAGGTTCATCAATATCCAGCTTTAGAAAATTGAACTACTTTGAGGTTATTCTTTATAAAGGTCGCATTTGGTGGCCCCCAAACTTTTAGCCTCCATTACCATTTGTTGCCGAGGTGAAGAGTTTACTTACAGTTGGTCACGGTAATTGACTACTTGATTTGCCAGTATTACCTTCTCGAAGTGTCACTATTTTTCAACATCTTAGGAATACTGATTTATGCTGTTATACCACTCATGTGATTCAGAAGTTGAGTTTAACTTCATTGCTAAAAGATTAAGTGACCTTGGCTAAGTTTCTTCACTGATAAAATGTTGACCAAAATATATACTGTCCCTAATCTAGAGAGAAAGACCAACTGAGAGAATTTATGTTCAAGCATGGTAGGAACTATAAGTTGCTACACAAATGGAAAGTGATTTGCTGAAGATTTTTCATGCAACATGTCTGGTTTTTCCTTTTACTTCTTAGCACTTTCTGCAGTGTCTGGTGTATTGTAGACAATCAATAAAAGCTAGTCACTTGACGGTTGCTTGTAAAAGGGAGCCTGAATCTGGGAACCGATTCTTTAAGGAGAGGAAAACAGGAGAGGGCTTGAAAGAAGATGTACCTTTTTTTCACTTTATAAAAGTAATTTAAGCTCAAATGATAAAATTTAGAAAAGTCATGAGAAGAAACTGAAAATACTTAATATTTGCAAACTGTTAGTGTTTTGCTGTGGTGCACAGAACACTGGGCCTGTAATCTCCTCTCTCTCTCTCTCTGACTTGCACATACATGTGTCCTCAAAGCACAAAGTTGTTCCTTTATATGCTGACTAAAGCTCAGACTAGAAATATATTTTCTCATCAGGCAAAGGGATGAGAGAATACCCCTCTGGCAACTCTATTAGTTCACTAATTAATACAAATCTGAGAAATGTCCATTAAGGCCTGTTAAGCCTCATTCTCTCTTGGTTTTACGCTTTAAGGTAATAAAAGTAATAATATCTAATATTTATTCAATAATTACTGTATGCCAGGGATTTGTCTAAGCAGTTTACACATATTCACTTATTTTATCCCCATGCCTACACTAAATGGCAGGTAGTACAGGTGTATAATCCTTTATCTATAATTCCATAGTCCAAAAAGCTCTGTGACTCACGCCTGCAATCCCAGCTCTTTGGGAGGCCAAGGCGGGTGGATCACAAGGTCAGGAGATCGAGACCATCCGGGCCCACATTGTGAAACCCTGTCTCTACTAAAAATACAAAAATTAGCTGGGTGTGGTGGTACGCACCTGTAATCCCAGCTACTCAGGAGGCTGAGGCAGGAGACTTGCTTGAACTCGGGAGGCAGAGATTGCAGTGAGCCGAGATCGCACCACTGCACTCCAGCCTGGCAACAGAATGAGACTCCGTCTCAAAAAAAAATAAATAAATAAAAACATAAAACAACAAAAAAGGCATGTTTGTTACAAACTTTTTGACAGCAAACCTTATCAAACCTGATGTGATGCTATTCATGGTCTTTATTCATCCCACTTACAAATAGTCAAGTTTCATTGAAAAATAAAACATTAATGTGTTTAATTACATGGTGTTGTCCCAGAACCTTCTGAAGGTTTTAAGTATTAGTTTGTACACTTTTTACCATTATAATATTTGAAAAATTGTACATCCAAAACATAATCCAATCCAGAGATTTCAAGTGTGTGATGCTGAACATATCTTAATACTCCCACTTTACAGATGAAGTGGATAATAGAGATAGTAAGCAACTTATCCAAGTTAGGTCAGGATTCTAATTCAGATGGACAACTGGCTTTAGAGTCTGCAGTAAAAACCTTCACATTTGTGTGGCACTCAAAAGCTTATGCAACTCTTTCCAGCACACTAATTTAAAAATTCTGCTTAGATTTTACTCATTCTATACACTGAAGACAAGTGAGATTTGGAGAAATTATTTGACTCGCCCAAGGTCCCATAAGTCTAATGCAACAGAATTAGGACTTAAGCTCCCAGTCTGCTGGTTCTTAGCCCATCTTATCCCAGTGTCCTTATGGCTTGGGAATACCTGGATAGTCACCAAACTCACGTCATAGCATAGTGGGGTTTTTTTTCACTTATATAAGCACGGCTACCCAGGCAGGCTGCACAAAAACAGTTCTACCTCACAGAAATCATAACAAACAGTCTCTCAGACCACAGTGCAATCAAATTAGAACTCAGGCTAAGAAACTCACTCAAAACTGCACAACTACATGGAAACTGAACAACCTGCTCCTGAATGACTACTAGGTAAATAAGGAAATTAAGGTAGAAATAAATAAGTTCTATGAAAGCAATGAGAACAAACACACAATGTATCAGAATCTCTGGGACACAGCTAAAGGAGTGTTTAGAGGGAAATTTATAGAACTAAATGCCCACAGGAGGAAGCAGGAAAGATAAAAAATTGACACCCTAACATCACAATTAAAAGAACTAGAGAAGCAAGAGCAAACAAATTCAAAAGCTAGCAGAAGACAAGAAATAATTAAGATCAGAGAAGAACTGAAGGAGATAGAGACACACAAAAAGCATTCAAAAAATCAATGAATCCAGGAGCTGGTTGTTTGAAAAGATTAACAAAATAGATAGGCTACTAGCCAGACTATTAAAGAAGAAAAGAGAGAAAAATCAAATAGACACAATAAAAAATTATAAAGGGGATATCACCACTAACCCCACAGAAATACAAACTACCATCAGAGGATAATATAAACACCTCTATGCAAATAAACTAGATAATCTAGAAGAAATTGATAAATTCCTGGACAAATACCCCCTCCCAAGACTAAACCAGGAAGAAGTCGAATCCCTGAATGACCAATAACAAGTTGTGACATTGAGACTGTAATTAATAGCCTATCAAGAAAAAAAGCCCAGGGCCAGACAGATTCACAGCCAAATTTTACCAGAGGTAGGAAGAGGAGTTAGTACCATTCCTTCTGAAACTATTCCAAACAATAGAAAAAGATCGATTCCCCCCAACTCATTTTATGAGGGTAGCATCATCCTGATACCAAAACCTGGCAGAGACACAACAAAGAGAAAATTTCAGGCCAATATCTGTGATGAACATCGATGCAAAAATCCTCAATAAAATACTGGCAAACTGAATCCAGCAGCACATCAGAAAGCTTATCCACCATGATCAAGTTGGCTTCATCCCTGGGAGGCAAGGTTGGTTCACCATATGCAAATCAATAAATATAATCCATCACATAAACAGACCAATGACAAAAATCACATAATTATCGCAATAGATGCAGAAAATGCCTTCAATAAAATTCAACAGCCCTGCATGCTAAAAACTGTCAATAAACTAGGTATTGATGGAATGTATTTCAAAATAATGAAAGCTATTTACGACAAAACCACAGCCAATATCATATTGAATTGGCAAAAGCTGGAAGCATTCCTTTTGAAAACTGGCACAAGACAAGGATGCCCTCTCTCACCTCTCTTATTCAACATAGTATTGGAAGTTCTGGCAAGGACAATCAGGCAAGAGAAAGAAGTAAAGGGTATTCAGATAGGAAGAGAGGAAGTCAAATTGTCTGTGTTTGCAGATGACATGATTGTATATTTAGAAAACCCCATCGTCTCAGCCCCAAAGCTCCTTAAGCTGATAAGCAACTTCAGCAAAGTCTCAGCATATAAAATCCATGTGCAAAAATCACAAGCACTCCTATACACCAATAATAGACAAAAAGAGAGACAAATCATGAGTGAACTCCCATTAAAAATTGCTACAAAGAGAATAAAATACCTACTTACAAGGGATGTGAAAGACCTCTTCAAGGAGAACTACAAACCACTGCTCAAGGAAATAGGAGAGAACACAAAGAAATGGAAAAACATTCCATTCTCATCAATAGGAAGAATCAATATTGTGAAAATGACCACACTGCCCAAAGTAATTGCTATCCCTATCAAGCTACCATTGACAATCTTTACATAATTAGAAAAAACTACTTTAAATTTCATATGGAACCAAAAAAGAGCCCGTATATCCAACAATATACTAAGCAAAAAGAACAAAGCTGGAGGCATCATGCTACCAGACTTCAAACTATACTACAAGGCTACAATAACCAAAACAGCATGGTACTGGTACCAAAACAGATATATAGACTAATGGAACAGAACAGAGTCCTCAGAAATAATGCCACACATCTACAACCATCTGATCTTTGACATATCTGACAAAAGCAATGGAGAAAGGATTCCCTTTTTAATAAGTGGTGTTAGGAAAACTGGCTAGCCATATGCAGAAAACTGAAACTGGACCCCTTCCTTACACCTTATACAAAAATTAACTCAAGATGGATTAAACACTTAAAAATAAGACCTAAAATCATAAAATCCCTAGAAGAAAACCTAGGCAATACCATTTAGGACATAGGCATAGGGAAAGACTTCATGACTAAAACACCAAAACAATGGCAAGAAAAGTCAAAATTGACAAATGGGATCTAATTAAACTAAAGAGCTTCTGCACAGCAAAAGAACCTATCATCAGAGTGAATAGGCAACCCACAGAATGGGAGAAAATTTTTGAATCTATCCATCTGACAAAGGGCTAATATCCAGAATCTACAAAGAACTTAAACAAATTTACAAGAAAAAAACAAACAACCCCATCAAAAAGTGGGCGAAGGATATGAACAGACACTTCTCAAAACAAGACATTTATGCGTCCAACAAACATACGTAAAAAAGCTCATCATCACTGGTCATTAGAGAAATGCAAATCAAAACCACAATGAGATACCATCTCACACCAGTTAGAATGGTGATCATTAAAAAGTCAGGAAACAACAGATGCTGGAGAGGATGTGGAGAAATAGGAATGCTTCTACACTGTTGGTGGGAGTGTAAATTATTTCAACCATTGTGGAAGACCGTGTGGCAATTCCTCAAGGACCTAGAACCAGAAATATCATTTGACCCAGCAATCCCATTACTGGATATATACAGAAAGAATTATAAATCATTCTACTCTAAAGACGTATGCACACGTATGTTTATTGCAGCACCATTAACAATAGCAAAGACTTGGAACCAACCCAAATGCCCATCAATGATAGACTGGATAAAGAAAATGTAGTACATATACCACACGAAATACTATCCAGTCATAAAAAAGGATGAGTTCATGTCCTTTGCAGGGACATGGATGAAGCTGGAAACCATCATTCTCAGCAAACTAACACAGGAACAGAAAACCAAACACCACATGTTCTCACTCATAAGTGGGAGTTGAACAATGAGAACACATGGACACAGGGAGGGGACCATCACACAATGGGGTCTGTCAGGGGGTGAGGGGCTAGATGAGGAATAGCATTAGGAGAAATACCTAATGTAGATGATGAGTTGATGGGTGAAGCAAACCACTATGGCATGTGTACACCTATGTAACAAACCTGCAGGTTCTCCAAATGTATCCCAGAATGTAATGTATAATAATAATAATAATAAATAATAATAATAATAATAACAGTTCTACCTCATTCCAAGTCACCAATGATCAGAAGCAGGCTTACTTGGAGTAAAAAAGCTTGGATCTGTCAAAAGTAACTGATTGATCTCACACATCAGTATTCCCCAGCCAAAGCATCAGGCTTAAGCAGCACTGCTTATACCTGTCACTTCAGAAATCAAGGCATGGATTTTGAAGCTAACAGATCCTCCTTGCTAGAATAAAATAATCATGAAAATGAAAAGTACACTGGAACATGAGGCCATGGATTTGAGACCTGGGTCTAGCCTTTTCCACTTTAGACAAGTCAGGACCTCTCTGAGACTCTCTGGGGACATGCCCTGTCCAACAAATGGCACATAAATATAGTGTGGATCCAGAAGAAATTGCATGTAGTGGAACCCAGAGACACACTGGTATCATTGAGAAATGTAACAACATGAAAATTAGCTGGGGCTCAGGATTTATGTGGTTTTAGAATAGTCTAATCTTGTGAATGCAGCTGGACAGTCCAATTGATAAAAGAGTATATTCCAGGTGCTTAGTCTAGAATGTGGAAGGAAGAGACACTTCTGCTCCTCTATGCTGGGGTCAGACACACCTATAGTGCTATTACCAGTTTTGAGTCTCATGTTCTAAGATAGATACAACAATCCTAATGAAGCTCGGCTCTCTGATAGTGAAAATAGCTTGACACTGTATTTTCTGACTCTAGTGAGCCCTAGACCTAGTTCACGCTCTCCTCTCTGCTTGGAGTGCTCCACTCTGCTATGATAGAGACGTTGACCACCAAAATGAGCTTTTAACATTGCAATTCAAATTTTGGCAAAAGTCCTTTGCTTCTGCTTTGCTCCAAGCACCTGGCTCAATTTTTGTTTGATCTTGGCTGCTGACTTTGGCTTTATCTCTACCCCAGGCCAGAGTTGCCCCTTCCAGCAGATGAGGGATGCAGCATCTCTGGCTTTGACCTCTGTCCATCTGGCTGAAGAGTCAAAGGAAAAGTGACTTTCCCTTAGAGTTTGCCCACATGTCCCAAATATTCCAGAACTTTATTTCCCTTCCTCTCCTCTACATCCCCTCAGATGGGTGAGGGACTGCATTCCTGAGTGCTCCTCTACTTCTTCATGTTGGGACCCTGGAAAGGAACTCAGGCCCACAACCAGTTCTGCTATTCTTTGGAAATGCCTGAGACCCCTATCGAAGGCCCTGATGGCAACAAATTGACTGTGGGCAGGAATTTAATAGAGGATGTAATAAGCAATTGAGGATGAGGCAGAAGACTTTTCCAATTCCTTTTGGGTTTCCACAACCACCATGCATCTCTCCCAATACCAGCCATATTGAACTCTGGTCCTTTGCATGTATTTACCCCTCTTTCATTGGCCTATAAGGACCTTGCAGGCCAGTACAACTCCTCTTACTTGCATCGAATTCCCCAGGGCTTAGCCTGGGATCCTGCTCCAGATAGGGGCTCAGAGCAGCTGCTGAGCAAATAAATAAATGACTATGAGACTGGATCACTCAAGCATTACTATTGGAAATGAGTGTTGCCATCAAGCATACCCACTGCTGGTAACCTGACCTGTTAGATGGGGTTGACAGAATTCTATGATTAGAGAAGTTTTATAAAGTTGGGATGATCTATTCCCAGATTGGATACTGAATGACTACTCAGTCTGGGCAGGATAAAGCTGGAGGTCATGAAGTATGTTGTATTAGTTCATTTTCACACTGCTATAAAGAACTACCTGAGACTGGGTAATTTATGAAGAAAAGAGTCTTAATTTACTCAGTTTTGCAGGTTTAATAGGAAGCATAATGGAGAGGCCTCAGGAAACTTACAATCATGACAAAAGGTGAAGAGGAAGCAAGCACCCTCTTCACATGGTGGCAGGGCAGAGAGAACTAAGGGAGAAGTGCCACACACTTTTAAACCATCATATCTCATGAGAACTCACTCACTATCTTGATAACAGCCAGGGAAATCTACCCCAATGATCCAGTCATCTCCCACCAGGCCCCTTCTCCAATTTGACATGAGATTTGGGTGGGGACTCAAATCCAAACCATATCAGATGTTGAGATACAAAACTCTACTTGTACTCCAGCATTGCCTGATGCACATCACAGGTGATGACCCTTGCCTTCTGCATACCCACAGGCCCAACACCACACAGAAGCTGCCAAGTCTTGGGGCTTCCACCCTCTGAAGCCACAGCTGGAATTGTACCTTGGGCCCTTTTAGCCATGGCTGGAGCTGAAGCAGCTGGGACACAGAGTGCCATGTCCCGAGACTGCACAGAGCAGCAGGGCCCTGGGCCTGACCCCTAAAATCATTTTTCCCTCCTAGGCCTGTGGGCCTATAAGACAGGGGCTGCTGTGAAAGTGTCTGCAATGTCCTGGAGACATTTTCCTCATTGTATTGGCTATTAACATCCGGCTCCTCTTTACTCATGCAAATTTCTGCAGCCAGCTTGAATTTCTCCCCAGAAAATAGGTTTTTCTTTTCTACCACATGGTCAGGCTGAAAATTTTCCAAACGTTTATGTTCTTCTTTCCTTTTAAATATAAGTTCAATTTCACACCATCTCTTTCGCCATGCATACACTTTTGCAAACGGCCAGGTCACTTCTTGAATGCTTTGCTGCTTAGAAATTTCTTCCACCAGATACTCTAAATTATCTCTCTTGAATTCAAAGTTCACAGATATCTAGGGCAGGAGCAAAATGCTGCTAGTCTCTTTGCTAAAGTATAGCAAGAGTGACCTTTATTCCAGTTATCAATAAGTTCCTCATCTCCATCTGAGACCACCTCAGCCTGGACTTTAGTATCCATATCACTATCAGCATTTTGGTCAAAACCATTCAACAAGTCTCTAGGAAGTTCCAAACTTTCCTACATCTTCCTGTCTTATTCTGAGCCCTCCAAACTGTTCCAACCTCTGCCCTCTACCCAGTTCCAGAGTCACTTCCACATTTTCAGGTAGTTTTATAGCAGTACCCCACTCCTAGTACCAATTTTCTGTATTAGTCCATTCTTACACTGCTATAAAGAACTACTTGAGACTGGGAAATTTATGAAGAAAAGAGGTTTAATTGGCTCACAGTTCCTCAAGCTTAACAGGAAGCATGACTGGGAGGCCTCAGAAAACTTAAAATCATGGTGGAAGGTGAAGAGGAAGCAAGCCTTCTTTACATGGTGGCAGGAGAGACAGAGAGAGAGAGAGAGAGAATGCAAAGGAGGAAGTACCACATATTTCTAAACCATCAGATCTCATGAGAACCCACTCACTATCAAGAGAATAGCAAGGGGAAAACCCACCCCCATGATCCAGTCACCTCCCACGAGGCCCCTCCTCTAATTTGACATGAGATTTGGTTGGGGATACAAATCCAAATCACGTCATACGTTGAGATGCAAAACTCTACTTGTACTCCAGCATCGCCTGATGTCAGAAGTTCTCATTCCTGGTGGCACATGGAATCACCTGGTATTTTCAAAAACAATCCCTGGGCCCCACTGTAGACTAATTGAGTCTATATCTGATACTGGGGTTCAGGCACTGGCATATTTAAAAGCTTCCCATGATACCCTAGTGCAGTCATGGCTGAGAATCGCTAAGTGATGGTTAAGCTCGGGAGTTATATTTAAAATCTTATTTCATCACTACCAGCTGTGTGGCCTCAATTTCCTCATCTGCAAAGTGGGACTAATTATGTCTCCCTCCAGAGATTACATGAAGATAAAACAAGATAATGCGTGCAAAGAATAAGCCTTTGTGCATTAGTGATTGCTACTATTTTCATTAGCATTATTATTTTTATTATTGCTTGATTTCAGTGCCTTAGAATGTTTAAGTAGCAAAAAATGTCCTGTTTACTATAATTGATCAAGATTTCATAATATTTACAAACTAAACATCTGACAAAGGACTAATATTCAGAATCTACAAGGAACTCAAATTAGCAAGAAAAAAATACAAATAATCTCATTAAAAAGTGGTGAAATGACATGAATAGACATTTTTCAAAAGAAGACATACAAATCGCCAACAACATATGGAAAAGACGCTCAATGTCACTAATCATCAGGGAAATGCAAATTGAAATCACAATGAGATACTATCTTACCCCAGCCAGAATGACCATTATTAAAAGGTCAAAAACAGTAGAAGTTGGAGTGGACGTGGTGAAAAGGGAACACTTCTACTTTATTGGTAGGAATGTAAATTAGCACAACCTCTGTGGAAAGCAGTGTGGAGATGTTTTGAAGAAATAAAATTAGATCTCCCATTTGATCCAGCAATCACACTACTGGATATCTACCCAGAGGAAAATAAGTCATTATATCAGAAAGACTCCTGCATACATGTTTGTCATAGCACAGTCTGTAATTGCAAAGATGTGGAATCAACCTATGTGCCCATCAACCAATGAGTGGATCAACAAATGTGGTATATATCCACTGTGGAATATTACTCAGCCATTAAAAAGAACTAAATAATGTCTTTTGTAGCAACTTAGATGGAGCTGTTGGCTATTATTCAAAGTGAAGTAACTCAGGAATGGAAAACCAAATAACATATGTTGTCACTTTTAAGTGGGAGCTAAGTTATGGGTATGCAAAGGCATACAGAGTGGTAGAATGGACATTGGAGGCTCAGGAGGGGGAAAGGTGAGATAGGGTGGGGTGTAAAAAACTACATACTAGGTACAATGGACACTATTTGGTGACGGGAGCACTGAAATCCCAGACTTTACCACTATACAGTTCATCATGTAACCAAAAAACACTTGTACACCTAAAGCTGTTGAAATTTAAAAAATATTTCCATGCTGAAAATGTGACAAAATTATAAAAATACAATACAAAAAAATGAATCAGATACAGCATGTGGGCAAAGGAGATCATATATAATAAATTACCTATTATGTGGTAGGCTCTCTATGTACATTAGCTCATTTAACACTCTCACTTATCCCATGAAGTAGTCATTACCACTCAGGTTTACAGAGGAGGAAATCGAAGCTGAGATAAGTCATCTCCAAAGTCTCACAGATTTAATGTGGGAGAGTCTGGATTTCAGCTCAGGCCCTCCTGTTTCCAGGTTTGTGCTCAGTCCACTGTATTATCATTGAGTACCTACTATGTGTTAGCCTTCCCCCTCTCAAGAAATTTAAAAACAAGAGAAACAAATGACTTGTGTTGGGTAAATAAAAATCAGAGAAGGCCTTTTGAAGGAAGTGAAAGCCCAACTGGAACTT
Source organism: Trachypithecus francoisi (assembly GCF_009764315.1). Taxonomy (NCBI): domain Eukaryota; kingdom Metazoa; phylum Chordata; class Mammalia; order Primates; family Cercopithecidae; genus Trachypithecus; species Trachypithecus francoisi. Next base: position 79,668,051 of record NW_022681461.1, read on the forward strand.
GAAAGATGAAATGAATTTTACCAGGTGGGAAATGGGAGAGTAAGAACATTTCTGGCAGGGGAATTCAACATGAGCAAAAACAAAAGGACAATGGTACACTCTGATGAGCTGGGCTGGATGTGTTTCATATAGTTGATTACATCAGCTTTATTTTCACCTCTTACATCACTCCCTTGAGAGAGACTCCATTCCTCTGGGCAATAATAATAATAATAATAATAATAAAGAGATCGAAAAGTAGTGTCAATAACATTTTCCTCTCCACCTGTCTTCTTATCAATAGCAAAAATCGCTTATGCATTCTGAGTGACTGTCCTTCTGATGTCCATGGGAGTTTTATATGTCAGTCAAATGCCAAATGTGCAATAGGGAGCTCCAGCATGGACCAGGGTGTTTGTCTTTCTCCTGCATGTCAGACACAGCCGGTGTGTGTATATATGCACATGCAAACACACACACACACACACACGCACGCACGCACCAGGGAGGAAGAGACTGTTCGGTCCAGCTCTTGTTCTTCAAATACTATCAAGGAGGTTCAGTTCATTTTTCTTTGCTAACCAGACTCCAGGTCCCATCTGCTCCTTGCAAAGCAGCAAGGTCAATGCCAATTTCCCTTTCATCATCCATATCTGTGGCTGAGCTGTCTGCGGTGGCAGAAATGAATATTCTCCATAGCTCTCAGCTCTGGGGTGGCCACTTCCAGCCTGCCTACAAATTGTAATTATGCTCCATTACAGCCAAGCAAAATACACACTGCTGTGTCTGTGTCCTTTGCATGGCAAGGCCACGGGAGAGAAGAGCCTCCTTTGGAGGTAGCTATTCCACCACCCAAGGTCAGCTTGAGCCTGTTGAGAATTGCAGCACACACACACAAAGCCTAATATATGTAACATGAACTCTATGGTTTTCCTCTGGTGCTTGGCTTAGCTGAGGCTGTTACATTTCAGATCTTCAGCTCTATGGAAACAAAAAGACCATATGTGTTAACCATGGCGCCCCTGAGATTAGATCAAAATTCTGATTGGAGAATAAGGTTAATCATAGGTTCATCACATGGTGACCTATGCAGGCAGGGCCGCAACTCAATGAGATTGTTATTGTGCAAAGACCAGATTCAGAGGGATCCCTATAGGTTTCCACAGCTCTGGCTGCCTGGATTCCAAGGGGAGGGGTCTCTAAGCTCCAGGCTGATGCCTGCAAGGGAAGGGGGTGGGGTGGGGAATGTTACAGGAAGTGAGCTTGTAAACTTGGTCTTCATAGAACTTCCCCTGGTCAATTAGTGGTGCTGCATTTAGTAATGGGAAGGAGAAAGAAGCTCTTAGCAAGCTGGCTCATGGGCTTATTGAAGGGAAAAAACCAGTGTCTCCTCTTGGGCTGAAAGGCTCAGCTCCATCTGGAAGGGCACAAAGAAACACAACTTTGTAATGCAAGGTTAAGAGGACCTGGTCAGGGATCAAGGAAGAAAAATATTTCCGGAAATTGGCATGGTAGGGATGAAAATGAACTCTGTTACTTTGTTTACAATGATCTGGGGTCATATGACTTTCCCCACATACTAAAGCAGGTCTTAAATGCTGGCTGTAGTTTAACTCAGACCTCTTGGTAGAGAATAAGCACATGGGTGCGAATCCTGGAGCCAGGTGTGAATCCAGGCTCCTCAGTTTACTAGCGACGTGATCTTGGGCTAGCCATTTACCCTTACTTAATCTGTTTCTTCATCTGGAAAATGGAATTAATGATAAAAGGGACCATATTTTGTAAGCAAACGCACCAACAGGCCTAAATACGTAAGTTAGTAATATTTTTCCCAACCTCTCAAACTCCCTCTACTGCTTCTGTCTCATCTGCGAGCTCTCTTGCACTTACTTTATTCTGGAACCACAGAGAGCTTCTGAGGTTCTCTTGTTAGGCCAGTCTAATGTTTATTGCATTGCTATAATGAAATGCTTGAGACTGGGTAATTTGAAGAAAGGAGGTTTAATTGGCTCATGGTTCTGCAGGCTGTATAGGAAGCATGGTGCTGGCATCTGCTTCTGGAGAAGTCTCAGGAAGCTTACAATGATGGCAGAAGGTGAAGGGGAAGCTGACATCTCACAGGGCAGAGCAGGAGCAAGAGAGAGAGCATGAGGTTCCACACTTTTAAACAGCCACTTTTCGTGAGAAGTCACTATTGCGAGAACAGCACCAAGATGATGGGGCTAAACCATTCATAAGGAATCTATCCCACTGTGATCCAATCACCTCCTACCAGGCCCCACCTCCAATACTGGAGATTACAGCTGGCATGAGATTTGGGCAGGGACACATATCCAAACTATATTACTTGCCATCTTATCTACCATTCTCAGGGACACACACATACGCACGCACACACACACATGCACACATGCATACACACACACAAAGGAGAAAGAGAATTCTGGTCCAAGGCTTCCAGGGCTCTATCCCTTGACATCTACTATTTCCTCTGCCTGGAAACCCTTCTACTATTCCCAAATGTCTTCAAAACACTGCTCAGGCTTTGTTCCCTTATGAACCTTCACTGAGGCTTAAGTCCTTCCAACACAACAGAGTTCATCAGTCTTGTTTCCCTTCTCTTTGTTCTGGACTATAATAATACATGCCTCTCATTGCATGGATCACATTCTGTTATATTTATCTGTGCATATGTCTCTTGCTCCTACTGGTAGGTAGAGCTTGAGGGTAGGGTCTATGTCTACTCTGTGTCCCAAGTTCTTTGCATAATGTCTGAAACATAATAAATGCTCATAAAATATTTCTTAAATTGACCTGAATTTAGCTCAGTGGGGCAACTGAGAAGAGAACGGTTTTGATTCAAATATTTATGTATTATTTTAAGGTTACCCAAATTTTTTTTTTTTTGCTGACTGCCTCATTTAATTCTTACAGCAATCCTCTGAGGCCAGGAGGGCTTCAGGAATTTTATTGTCATTTTTGGATATGTGGGAACTGAGGCTCAGAGTGTAAAAGTTGTGTGCATGGACATCCCACTAGTAGATTACAGAGACAGGACTAGAACCAAGGTCTGTCTATTTCTAAGGTATTTTCCTCCACTGAGATTTGTTGATACAAAAAGCAATTAGGGCATACTTCTGTTTTTTCCATAGCACTTCATCCATACTTCTATTTGTCAGGGACCATATTGTACATATGTCACTCTCTCTCTGTAAATCACGCTGTCTTTTTTTTTTTCCTTTAGAGACAGGGTCTCACTGTGCAGCCCAAGTTGGAGTGCAGTGGCTATTCATAGGCACAGTCATAGCTCACTGCAGCCTCAAACTCCTGGACTCAAGCAACTCTAGTGCCTTAACTTCCTGAGTAGCTGGCATTCTAGGTGCTCACCACAGTGCTCACTGCTCACCAATTTCTTTCTTTTTTTATTTAATTTGAGATGGAGTCCCACTCTGTTACTCAGGTTGGAGTGCAGTGGCACCATCTCAGCTCACTGCAACCTCCACCTCCTGGGTTCAAGCGATTCCCCTGCCTCAGCCTCCTAAGTAGCTGAGACTATAGGCATGTGCCACCACACAGGGCTAATTTTTGTATTTTCAGTAGAGATGGGTTTTCACCATGTTGGCCAAGCTGGTCTCAAACTCCTGACCTCAAGTGATCCACCTGCCTCAGCCTCCCAAAGTGTTGGGATTACAAAAGTGAGCCATGGCGTCCGTGGTCACCAATTCTTAACCTGCACTGCCCCATGATGTGCAGGAAAGATGAAGTTTACTTTGACTACAAAGAATGAGATGGCACACACACAAAATAAGCTCTAGACAATGCGTTCTTCTGGTGCCAGGTGAAATTCCACATATTTTCCTCCATTTTGGAAATGATATATGAATACAACCAAAAGTAATATTATTACAGAGATACCTTCAGTTCTTCCTGATTAAAATTAAAAACCATTTACAAGTGACATTTCTTTACATTGTATTAATAACAAATGATTTGCCATTTACCTTACAATTATTCACATTGTATAAATGCATCGTCAAACAGCAATTGAGAATTGTTGAACTTTCATACATGTTTACAGAGACCCAAACTGTATTGATGGCTGGGGATAAATATTAAAAGAAAATGGAGTCTGCAAACAAACAAACAAACATAAGCTAGCAGACAAATAAATGACTGTAAATGTTTAAATAACTATAAATATAAAAATATACAGTTAACCCTTCCACAACATGAGATTAAGGGTGCTGATCCTATGAACAGTGAAAAATCCATGTGTAAATATTGGCTTCCCAAAAACTTAGCTACTAATAGCCTACTATTGCCTGGAAGTCTTACCAATAACAAAAACTGTCAATTAATATACATTTTGTATATAATATATATTCTATACTGTACTTAGAATAAAGTAAGCTAGAGAAAAAATGTTGAGAAGATCATGAAGAAGAGGATATGTATTTACTATTCACTAAGTGGAAGTGAATCATCATGAAGATATCTTCATCCTTATTGTCTTCACACTGAGTAGGCTGAGAAGAAGGAGGAAGAAGAGGAGTTGGCCTTGCTGTCTCAGGGATGGGAGAGATGGAAGAAGATCTGTGTGTAAGTGGACCTACAGTGGATAAAACCCATGTTGGTCAAGGGTCAACTGCATATTATAGACAAAAATATATATGCATAAATATCATAATTGTAAAGAAGCATATGCAGCAGGAATAGCAGGACCTGCTTCAGGTAGGTGGTCATGAAAGACATCTCGAGGAGGTAACATTTAAGCTGATAAATTAATTAGTGGTCTCCAGAAAGAGGACCCACTGACAAAAGACTGTCAGAGACCTACTAAGATGTAGAAAAAATGTTAATTTCAATTGATATTTTTAAAATCAAAAAGTAAGTTAAATTCTACTAATATCTACTGATGTTCTCTCTCTCTCTCTCTTTTTTCCTCCCTATGCATTTGTCAGATGTCACATGTCATCTGTGTGACCAAACTGTGTGACCACATGTCACATGTTTCAAATTGTAGCAAAAATAACAAATGGATTTAGTCCTTCATTGTTCTGTTGAATGTTCTATTTTGGCAGCCCCAGTTTCCAGAACAAAGATAAAAGGCCAAGGGCCTGATCCCAGGAGCAACTCTACTTTTGCCTCAGGATTTTTCATGTGACCACATGTCACACGGTTTGAGTCTCTGGAGAGAGAAAATGGAATTCCACAATGTTAATGGAGAAAAAAAACAGCAGCACCTCACTTGTTCCTTCTCTTCCCATGATAGTAATACATAACACTATGTATAACAGTATATGTAAATGCCTGCTTAAGCAAATTTTCAGATTACATTATCTAGTTTTCAATAAATGAAGACTGTCAAAATTGACAGACAGCTTTAATAGTTTCTTCCAAGGGAACCATGGATAAAAAATAATCATAATAAGGCAAATCCAAGCAACAATAAGAAAACAGCAACTGAGACATCTATTTTGAATATAAGATCTTCTTATGCTTCTTTATGGAGTTAAATGATAGTCATATATACATGACTTAAAACATAAATTGTACCAATGATCCTTAACAATGTATTATTAATGAAGCAAAATAATTATTTAAATATTAGTCTATCTTTAATACTTACCTTATGCATCTACACTTGTGTATATTTCAGAATGAAAATAATACATTAGCAAAGGAGTACTTATAGTTTATAATAAATAAATATAGTTAATTTAGTAGTACAGGTTCAATGTGTTTGTTTTGTTTTGTTTTTCAGATGGAGTCTTGCTCTGTTTCCCAGCCTGGAGTGCAATGGCACGATCTCGGCTCACTGCAACTCTGCCTCCTGGGTTCAAGTGATTCTCCTGCCTCAGCCTCCCGAGAAGCTGGGATTACAGGTGCCCACCACCATGCCCAGCTAATTTTTTGTATTTTTAGTAGATATGGGGTTTCACCATGTTGGCTAGGCTGGTCTCGAACTCCTGACCTCAAGTGATCCACCCACCTCGGCCTCCCAAAGTGCTGGGATTACAGGCATGAGCCACCTTGCCTGGTTAGGTTCAATGTTTTTGTCCCATGATAATCAAAAATATTTGAAGACGACGTAAGGGATGAGAAGCAATCAACCATGTGACAAGTAAATAAATAGACAATCTGGGCAGATGGAATAGTATCTGCAAAGGCCTGTTTGAAGAACTGAGGAAAATCCAATATAGCTGGGGTGTGTACCGTGGAGAGGAAAAGTAATGTGAGATGAAATGGAGTGACAGGCAAGGGCAAGTTCACAGAGGACCCTGGAGTATAGTAAAAGATTTATACTTCAGTGAAATTACTAAGACCTTTAAGTGTTTAAAGCAGTGATGGAATGATGAAATTTAAGTCTAAGTTTAAAAAAAAAAATGTATTTGGCTGTTATTGGATGATGAAATCATGCTGGGTAGACATGGAAGAGAAGCAACCAGTTAGGAGGCTGGTATAGTAATTCCAGCAAGAGATTATTGTGTCATAAACAAATGTAGTGACAGTATAGATAAAGAGAAGCAGATAGATTTTAAAAACATGTTGGGTATTCACTCAACAGTATGTGCAGATGGAGGGAATGAGAGTGGGAGGTTGATGAAGAGAATGAAGAAATTAGGAAAATTTCCCAGGTTTCTTGCTTGAACAACATAGTGTAAGCTGGTATTATTTATTAAGAAGGGGAGTGGATTTGATGACAGAATCAAGATTTCTGTTATAGGAATATTAAGTTTGGGATTTCTGTGAGAAATTTAAGAGATGATGGTAATCAGGTGGTTGGTTGTACATGTTGTGTGGAACTCACAAGAGAAATACCATTGGCTGTCCTTAGCTGTTAGTACCTTCAAGGTAAGATGTAACATCTCTAAAGCCTTAGGACTTAGTACAGTGATAGGTGCTGAGAAAATGTCTGTTGAATCCAGGAATTTGGGAGAAAGGGAGTAAAGGGAAGAACACTTGACTGGAATTTGTAGGTCAAGGTGGCAGCCATTGTCCCAGCACATACTAGACATAGACCTCCCATGGCTAATGGTACAGTCATTCTCAACTGAAAAGGAGCAATTAGGTATGTTAAAGTCAATGACAAAAGAAAAGTGCCTCAATCAGTTCTGGGACCAGCTCTGAAAAATCCTGAGGCAAAAGTAGAGTTGCTCCTGGGATCAGCCCCTTGGCCTTTTATCTTTGTTCTGGAAATTGGGGTTGCCAAAATAGAACATTCAACAGTACAATGAAGGAGTAAATCCATTTGTTATTTTTGCTACAGTTTGAATATCAACTGAAAAAAATTTAAGATTCATTAGAAAATTTAAGGAAGTGATTGAATATAAGATAAATTTTGAAAATTCAATAATTTCCCTGTATAACAAACAGTATTACTTAGAAATATAAATACAAAAAGTATTCAATTCATCATGAGTCTCCCCTGCCATAAAACATCCTAAGACTAATCTCCCCTTCCATAAACATCCTGATCTTCATGAAAAATGTTTAGGAATAAAGTAAACAAAACCTATAAAACTACACTGAGAAATATAAATTAAGATTTAAATAATAGGGAGGCAGATTGTCTTCCTATACTATCGTTATCTTAAGTATTTCAACACTATAAATTCTTCCAAATTTTGGTATAGGACTAAGAAAACGACAATCAAAATCACAATGGAGTTATTTTTGGAACTTGACGAAATCACTCAAAAGTGTATATTGAAGGATACACGTGTGAGAATCAATAGCCAGTGGGTAAAGAAGAGTGAGAAAGGAGGAGCAGAGTCTGTGGCCCATGGTAAAATCAGAAGGATTAGGATGAGATAGGGGCTCTCTTTATATAACAAGGTTATCTACTCTCTCTGTAGGTGCTTGATACCACCCATATATCTGGTAAGCACCCGAGGCCAATTTCAGAACTTCCATTTAACTGTACCATCCATTATAACAGAATCTTTCATTCTGGCATCTAACCCATTGTTTTCATAATTTTTTAAAATGGCTGATTTCTCACTAGACTAATTTTTCATATTTATATTTCTACTGTCTAACACAGTATGTCATACATTGAAATTGTTTCACAATATTTCTCATGAACAAATGAATAAATGATCTGGAGATCCTAGTACCTTACTGCTGTATTCCTGGATCAGAATTTTGTTCAGCCAATATTTATTACTAATAAATTAGCACTGACTAATGCTACAAGAGTTACTAGAGAAGCCAAAAACCATTCCATTGATGAGAGTTATTAAGCGTCTTAAGGGAATTATTTCTGGTACCTCTGAGTATAGATTATTTGTTTCTCCAAACACCTGAATACCTATTTCTCAAACCTCTGACATTTTACAGAGACGACTTAAGAACAGCCACATATGGTATCCAACCTGAGTTAGAGTCTTGGCCATGGTCTGACTTAAAAGGGGCTCTCAAGCTTAGTAGCTCCTGTGTTTTCTGGATTTATAAGGAAATGTGTCTTTGTTTTACTCACAAAAGCATTTTTTAAGAGATCTCAAGAATTTGAAAGTTTGAAATGATAAAAAATGTTCAAATATTTCCTCATAGCTAGAAATCTAGAGCAGGTTTTTAATACCAACCTCCCTCTTCCTGCTTTGATGCAAGAATAGGAATCTTTTGCTGTTTATTACTGCTGGTTCATCAGACAGTCAATTTTAAGGCCACAATGGATAGTTATTGATGTTCTTTTTCAAAATTATTTGAAAATCCTGACAGTTCGTTGTCTGTCTGTGAACTTTGTTATTCAAAATGCTGTTGAATGAACCTCACCTAACTGCAAAAGTAGTCTGGTTGTCCCTGCTTTGTGCTAACTTCCAGTGAGCTCATAGGTCAAAAGTTTTGAGATTGTTGTACATTCCCTAGCCCAAATGCCCTTTCAAAAAAAACCCACAATTAATTGTTCACAAGTATGCACCAGCCATTATATTGGATATTGGTGATTTAAAATAAAGAAGACTGCAGTAGCCCCTGTTTCTATGTTGGTTCTTCTGGACTGTTCTCCACATACCAGCAAAAGTGCATGTTTGAATGTGAAAAAGTAAAAACCACATGTCTCCCTTGATCAAACTCCACAATGATTTCATATCAATCATGGCCAACACAATCCTACCTGAACTGGCCCCTGCCTACCTCGCTTCCTAGTACTCTCCTCATTCATTCCATTCCCATTACACTGACTTTCTACCTTTTTCATGAACCCATGAAGCTTCCCTATTCTAGACATCTGCATTTACTGTACTCTCTATTTGTAAATCTCTTCCTCACATTTCCACGTGGTTGGCTTTCATACATCTCAACTCAAAGTTCTTTCCTCAGAGAAAACTCCCTGACGATTATTTCAAAGTAGCAGCATCACCACAATCACTTTCTAGCCTCTATTCTGCTTTACTTTTCTTCAAAATACTAGTAATGACCTAAAATTATGTCACACATTTGTTTATTGTCCATTTCAACATCTCCATAACATAAACTTCAGAGAAGCATAAACTTACTTGACTTGTCTATACCTATATATCCACAATGCCTCATGCCATAGTTTCTCAATAAATATTTTTGAATGGAATGAATGAATGCCTGAGCCTTGTCCTTGGGGAGTTTCTAGTGTCTATAGACATGTAAATAGGTAATTATTTCTTTTAAAAATTACAACAACTCTGTCAGATACATGCTATTATTTGTCTTTAAGAGGTGAGGAAACAGGCTCAGAGAGGCTAAGTAATTTGCCCTGGGTCTATCAGGAAGTAAAGTGATAAAATTTAGATTTAAACCAGAAACTATATCACTTATAGTGAATCCAATTTCTTCTGAATAACAGATTAATCTTTCAAACAAGTTAATGTAGAATTTGCTTATTGCATATAAACTTTCCATTTGTTTGACTGGCACACAAATTTTAGCAGTTGCCTATATGTACCTATTTTATATCATACATCAGAAGCAATCTTCTACATACAAAACAAAAAACTTATTTAGAGACACATATCAAAAAGTCCTTTTATAATCTCAAATAATTTAAAAAAAAATGGAAGTATCCTAAACAGTCAATATCAGAGAACTGGTATTGTCAATTGTGACTATTCATTACAGTAGCATGTTACATAACCCCTAAAGGTTACATTTAAAATTTTTTTCAATAACACAGAAAATTCTCCTAATCTATCATTTGGTGGAAAACATATATTATACAATTAAATGCAAGATGTGAATTTCTGGCCATAAAGGAGTAGCTTGTATCAGACTAACCTTGCCACAAGGAACAACTATATATAGTTGCTAGATACAAAAACAGCTATTTGAGGGAGATTAGCCAAGGCACCCAAGACTTGACAAACCAAGATCCCAGAGAGAAATGAAAGAAACTGAGATAGACCGTATGTACAATTTTGCCACTTTCTGTCTTTGGACCATTTGCCAATTTGCTATGAGGACATAGGATCAACAAATAAAATGGAAGAGTAAATATTACGGCAGTATTAATTGGTGAGGAAAACAAAATCAAAGTTTAGGCCTACCAATGCAGTCAGAAGTTAAAGGACCAAGATTCTGGTGGAAACAGAAACAGAAAACTGAACCCAGCATTCTGAGCACAATTTCCTCTAGAGGCATTTGCCAGTGTCAAAGTGTGTATAGACATTAAAAAAACACCTTCTAAGGAGTTAGAAAGCTTAACAGTGATTTCATTGGACTTGATGCGGGTAAAATAATTAAACTTCAAGGAGAAGGGGTCCTGGTAAACCATTCACAACCTAAAACTATCTTACTCACTGATTGGACTAAGGTAATCTATCCATGCACAAAAGAAGAAAGGTCATTTCTGAAGGAAGAGAAAATCATTCAATGCCTTCAGAATTTTTAAAACAAAATGTCCAACACTCAATCCAAAATTACTAGGTATGCCAGGACACTGGACCAAATGACCTCCTGTCTTCCCCCAAAAGACAATAATTTGCATTAAAAACCTAAAGGTAATCTGAATGTAAAGGTAATCTAGCAATTAGACTTATCTAACATGAACTGTAAATAACTGTTTACGATGGTTAAAAAATAGATAAATATGTGAAGAATTCTAGTAAAGAACTGGAATTTATAGAGATAATCAAATAAAAATTCAAAGACTGAACATAAAAGACTGCTTTAACATAACAAGGGAAAGCAGATGAGAAATTGATAAACAGCTCATAGGTCAATACAAAATATACAGATTGAAGCACAGATAAATAAAACAAAAATATATAAAACAGCATAATATATGGGATATGCTGAAGAAGATTAATATACACACAAATGAAGTCTCAGAGGAGAGAAAAGAGAAAATTAGCAGAAACAATATTTGAAAAGATACTAGCTGAGAATTTTCCAGAACTGTTAAGGAATGACAAGTCATAGATTTGAAGAACCCTATAAACCTGAAGTAGGACAAACACAAAGAAAACATATGACCTGTTTTAAAAAGAAAAGGGAGGAAATGGGAAAGGAAAGTAAACCTTGGGACCTCAAAATCACTAAGCCAAAGAGAAATGTCAAGCTGGGAACTGTGTCAGACAAACCTACCTCCTATTTTGTTCCTAAGTAAAATAGCTACAAAAAAAAAAAAAAAAAGCTATATACCTCCCTCACAATTTTCTCACTAGGAAATTCCTTGTATACTTCAAGATCTTTACCCTAAAATGGTACTGTTGAATTTTACCCTGACGATGTAAATTGTTAGCTTACCTTCATAGGTATGGGACAAAGGACAGAACTCTAAGTCATCCCTCTGCTCACCTAAGAGAAATGCATATCTGATCACTTCCTCTGATTTAAAAATGCAGATTCATTGAGCTAGACAAAACCAGAAGTTACTATTCCTCTACTCACTCTCACATGTAAATTGTGTATTTGGTGAAAGGCTGATCAAAGACTCAGAAGAATGCAACTGTATGTCTCTTCTCTACCCACACCTTCAAAAACTTTCTTCCTCTTTTCCCAATGTCCACCCTTTCCCCTTTAAATATTGAAGCCCTCAAAATCATGTTTGGAGGAAGAACAGACCTACCTCCCAGGCATGAGCCCTTACCCTTGGCAAAATATACTCTCTAAATTAAAAAAACAAAAACAAAAACAAAAAAAAACAAAAAAAATACGTAGGTATATCATAGAAAAACAGCATCAAATAAAAGACAAACAGAAAATGAAAAGCAACCAGAGGGGAAAAAGACATACTACTTTTAAAGTAGCAATAATAAGAGCTACAGCTGACTTTTCACTATAAATGATGGAAGGTATTAAACACTGAAATAAAATGTTTAATTGGCTGAAAGATAACTGCCAATCTAAAATTCTATGCCCCGTAAAAATAGCCCTCAAAAATTGGGGTGAACTAAAGACATTTTCACACACCAGAAAATATTGGCAGTATTCATCACTGACCAAACTGTACTGAAAGAAATACTACAGAAAGTTCCTCAGACAGAAGAAATGTCATTCCAGATGGAAGCAGATAATTCAGGAAAAATGAAAATAAGCATGAGTAAAGTATATTTCAATAGGAAAGGGATTGAAAGAGAGTAAATAGAACTAAAGTTTTTGTTCAATTTTGGCATTGTTCAGGAAATGATATAAGTTAAGAGAGACATTAATAAGCCAATGATGCATACTGAAATCTGTAAGATGACCACTAAAAAATAATAAAATAAATATATATGCAAAAAGAAGGGAATATACAATAATCAAAAAAATTAGTATAATAAAAAATAATGAGACAAAAACCGAAAAGGGCAAGTAGAAAATAAATAAAAATAATATATTTAAACCCAAATATATCAGTGATGTATTAAGCACAAATGAACTAAATATTATAATTAAAAATCTATGTTTCTCAGACTGAATGGAGAAAATAAAATAAACTATATGTTGATTATAAGAGACAAGCCTTAAGCATAAAGACACAGAAGGCTGATACACCTATATAAAATCAAATAAGGTCATTTTGAAAGCAAGAAGTATTAGTAGAGATAAAGTAGAATATTTCACTAAAGAAGATTGATTTAAAAGGACGATATAATAGTTCTAAATTTATACGCATCTAATAACAAGATCAAAAGATACAAAGTAATAACTAAGTAAAATAAACAAAAATTCCCAATTGTGTAGTTTTTAACACATATATCTTAGTAACTGATAGAAAATAGAAAAGACTGGCACAGTCGCTCATGCTTGTAATCCCAGCACTTTGGGAGGCTGAGATGGGCAGATCACCTGAGGTTGGGAGCTCAAGACCAGCCTAACCAACAAGGAGAAACCCCGTCTCTACTAAAGATACAAAATTATCCTAACATGGTAGTGCATGCCTGTAATCCCAGCTACTCGGGAGGCTGAGGCAGAAGAATCGCTTGAACCCAGGAGGCCGAGGTTGCAGTGTGTCAAGATCATGCCATTGCACTCCAGCCTGGGCAATAAGAGCGAAACTCCATCTCAAAAAGAAAAAGAAAAAAAAAAAGAAGGAAAGAAAGAAAAAAGAAAATAAACAAAAAAATGGAGAAGGAAAAAAAGAACTCAGTGAAAATGACTTTACACATGAATTCCTGTAATCAGTTAAGGAAGAAAAATAAACCAAATTTAAAAATCTTCCAAAGAATAGAGAGTCAGTGTATTCTTTATTCCAGAGAATAGAAAGTCAGTATATTATTGATATAAAAACCTGGCAAGAACATTACAATAAAATAAAATTATAGGCAAATTAGTCTCATGAGCATAATTGCAATTTTTTTTTTTTTTTTTAAGGCAGAGTCTCACTCTGTCACCCAGGCTGGAGTACAGTGGTACAATTTTGGCTCACTACAACCTCCGCCTCCCGGGTTCAAGCGATTCTCCTGCCTCAGCCTCCCGAGTAGCTGGGATTACAGGTGCCTGACACCACACCTGGCTAATTTTTTGTATTTTTAGTAGAGACGGGGTTTTGCCATGTTGGCCAGGCTTGTCTTGAACTCCCGACCTCAGGTGATCCACCTACCTTGGACTCCCAAAGTGCTGGGATTACAGGTGAGCCACCATGCCTGGCTGCAAAAATCTTAACCAAAATATTTGAAAAGCAAACCCAGTTATATATAAAAATGGTAATGCATTACAACCCAACTGGGTTTGTTTCAGAAATTTGAGATTGGTTTAGCATTCAAACATCAGACTAATTTACTACATTAGTTGCATAAATAGGAAAATAATTCAAAAAACCATTTGATAAAAGTCAATACAATTTCAGAAGCAATACATTGTACTCAGAAAATATAAATAAATCACATGAATCAATAAGCAAATGAGACAACTCAATGTTTAAAATGACCCAGTGTTTAGAATGAGTATCTCCAAATGGCCCAAAATAATAGAAAAATTAACCCAGAAATTAATGTGATGGGTTGAATTTTGTCCCTCAAAAAGATATATGGAAGACCTAAACCCATGAATGGGATTGTGTTTGGAAACAGAGTCTTTGCAGATGTTATCAGTTGAAATGAGGTAATATAGGATTAAGGTGGGCCCTATACCAGTTATTTGTATCCTTACGAGAAAAGGGAAAATTGGACACATAGAACACACAGGAAGAAGGCCAATATGACACGGGAGGCTAAGATTGGAATGATTACAAGCTAAGGATTCTCAAGGATAGCTGGCAACCACCAGAAGCTAGGAAGAGCCAAGAAAGGATCCTCCCCCAGAATCTTCAGAGAGAGCATGACTCTACCATGTTCCTTGATTTCAGACCTCTGGCCTCCAGCACTGTGAGAGAATAGATTGCTGTTGTTATAAGATACCTGGTTTGTGGTAATTTGTCATAGCAGCCCTAGGAAGCTAATACAATTAGCTATAAGTGAAACATTAAAACTCTTAATTGAAAACCAGTACATACTCGTCATAACAGCTAAAATGAAAAAGACTAAAATACTTGGTTTAGGCAAGGGGGTAGAGTGATAAGAACTCTCATATGCTGCCAGGGAATGAAACTGTGGGGTAGAGTGTAAATCAATATGATTATTTGTAAAAATGTTTGACAGTATCTGCAAAAACTGAACATATTTTGCCCTGTGAGTTAACAATTCTCAGCTGGGCATGGTGGCTCATGCCTGTAATCCCACCACTTTGGGAGTCCAAGGTGGGCAGATCATGAGATCAAGAAATCAAGACCACCCTGGCCAACATGGTGAAATCCCGTCTCTATAAAAAAACAAACAAACAAACAAACAAAAAAAAAAATTAGGTAGACGTGGTGGTGCACACCTATAGTCCCAGCTACTCAGGAGGCATCCTAGCTACGCAGCTATGCAGGAGAATCGCTTGAACCCAGGAGACGGAGGTTGCAGTGAGCCAAGATTGCGCCACTGCACTCTAGCCTGGCGGCAGAGAAAGTCTCTGTCTCAAACAACAACAACAACAAAAAAAACCCCACAATTCTACTCCCAGGTATATACCCACAGATGTGTGAGTACATATTCATCAAGACATGTAACCCAAAATTATTTTTAATGACCCCCAAATGGAAAGTAGGCAGATGTTCATCAACAGCTAAATGGATAATTAATTTTTGGTGTATTCATACAATGGATAAGTATACAACAATGAGAATGGATAATCTACAAGTACTTCTAGTAGTATGGAAGAATCTCACAAACATTATGCTAGAGAAAGAGGTTAGATCCCAAAGACTAAAACTTATTTGATTCCATCTACATAAATTTCAAAGCAGGAAACTCTAATGATAGAAGTCAGAGTACTGGTTGCTTTGGGAGAGGAGGTGGTGAACTCAGAAGGGAGTAGGAGCAAAATTTCTAAGGCGCTGGTAATATTTTATATCTTTATCTGGAAAGTGGTTACATGGGTACGTTGACTTTGAAAAAATACCTAGAACTGTACACATACGACTTGTATTCTTGTGTGTGTGTGTGTGTGTGTGTACACTTCTATATACCTTCATCAGAAAACCTTTTAAAAATTGCATGCACATTATGATGTATACCATATACAAGAAATACACCTAGAAAAAAGGCTTCATAGTGATCATATAGTGAGATTACATGTGATTTTTATTTTCTTGCTCAGATTATTACTAATTTTTCAAATTTTTTGCAATGATTTAGTTCTAGATGAAGAAAAAATACCCTACAGTTGTTTTATTTTGGGATCATATGGTCATCTGTTTGATCATACAATCGACCCGGTAGAAGGGCAATGGGTAGATAGGTTTGTACAGTAGGTGAATATATTTCATTCCTCACCATGTTTGTGTCAACTCTTAGGTTTTCATCTCAAAAGGTTTGTGTTCAAATGTGTTATCAAATCAAATGAATAAGAATTACATTGTTGAATGGAAGCAAAACAAAATATAGACACAGTCCAATGAGTGCTCTAGTTCCACTGTCTTTGTATATGAGTACAAATCAGAAAAAGGAGGCCATTCATTCAGAAATCAAAGTCCATTTTCCTAACTACACTGGAGATCAGACATTATTATTAACATTTTGTTAGCTTCCTATATTGCCAGTAGCCTCACAAATGCTTAGTGAAGTGCAACTTTTATTCCTTAAAATCTACTCTGTTGAGATGGGCTGAATGTTGAACAAATGCTCTGTAGAGAAGCTGTAGCCACTCAGAAGTATCCAAATCTCTGTTTCTTCTGCCTAAGGGTAATTGTCCATTCTGCCCTGACTTATAAAGGGGTCTGTCTGACCCACACAGCACATTTCTAGGACTTTATCAACACCCATGTGAGAAGATGCCTGTCATCTCATTATCCTAAAGTGATATAAAGAAAAAGCATGACTGGGCGCAGTAGCCCACACCTGTAATCCCAGCACTTTGGGAGGCCAAGGTGGGGGATCACGAGGTCAGAAGTTTGAGACCAGCCTGGCCAACATAGTGAATGAAACACCGTCTCTACTAAAAATACAAAAAATTAGCTGGGCTTGGTGGCAGGCGCCTGTAATCCCAGCTGTTTGGGAGGCCGAGGCAGGAGAATCGCTTGAACCTGGGAGGTGGAGGTTGCAGTGAGCCGAGATCGGGCCATTGCTCTCCAGCCCTGGTGACAGTGCGAGACTCAGTCTCAAAAAAAACAAAAAACCAAAAACGAAAAGAACAAAGAAAAAGCACAGGTTTTGCAGTGAATCAGATCTGAGTTTAACTATGAGGTCAACCATTCAGTATCAGTACAACACTGGGCTCCCTCCAAGACCTTCTTTATGTTTAACCTGTTCAGTTCTACTAAATTTAATCTGTCAAACACTAGTTGAAGATCTTGAGTATACTAGAAATTGTGCTCAATACTGGAACTACAAAGGGAAGTGTACAAAGTTTATAGTCTCTGTCTTCAAGGAGCTAATAGTCTGAAAAACAGGGAGGAACGCCACATCCTCTTCATAGTTTTGTTTTGAGAACTAATGCAGTACTATTTAAAAGAGTAGAGTACAATTTGTCCATAGGGTAGGTGTTTAATGTTAGTTCCATTTTATCTTTTCTGTATTGCCAATCTGTCCTAAGCTTGTGATTTCGGCCAGTTACTTGACCTCACCGCACTTCTATTACCCTACTTGCAAAATGGGGAAAACAGATTTTTACTACACCCCTCCTGCAATAACGAACAACTCCAAAGTTTTAGTAAATTTATTCTAGTTATCTATGGCTTTGTCAAGAATCATCCCCCAAAATTAATGACTTGAAACAACTATATTTATTTTGCTCACCAATCTGTAACCTGAGGAGAGTTTAGTGGGAACAACTTGTCTCTGCTCCAGTCTCTGCTCCATTACCTGGACTGGCTCCAAGCCTGAGGACTGCATCATATGAAGGCTCACATGTGCAAGTGTCTAGTGGTTCATGCTGGCTGTTGGTTGGGACCTCAGCTAGGAATGTGCCTGGAATAGTTACACATGACCTTTCCATTGGCTTTCTCACAAGCATGGAGCCTAGATTTCCCGGGCTAGTATCTCAAGAGGAGCAGATGAAAGCTGTACTGTATTTAATGACTTAGACACAGAAGTTATATAGTGCTAATTCTACCATGGTCACAGGCTGTACCAGATTCAAGGGGAGGGAACACAGACCCCACCTTTCAGTGGGAGAGTGCCAATGTCATAATGTAAGAAGAACATGAAGATGGGAAATATTGATATTGCCCTCTTTAGAACAATGTGACATATGTTTGAAAGAACAAAACATTAATTTTTGCCCATACTTTATAGCCACTGGAAGCCAGCATGAGGAGCCCTCATCATCATAGTCACTTGGGGATCCAGGCTGATGGACGTTTCATCTTGACATATAGTCCCATAATTGGCGAGGCAAGAAGAATGAATGTAGCATACCTCATAAAGCTTCTACTCAAGAGTGATACTTGTCACTTCGTCTTACATTACATTGGAAAACATTTCACAAGGCTAATGCTAAACTTCAAAGAGGATAAAGAAGGGCAAACCTACCATATGGCTGGAAGGAAAGAACTGGATTATTTATGAACAGCCCTAATGACTAGCATACACACCACCTAGGGCTGTTAGGAGGATTCAGTGGGATAAAGAACATGAGGAGTATAGTATAGGACAATCCTAAATGACTGAACATGTTCTCTAAATCTCAGCTGTTATACTTACAACTATGTTGTTTGTAAAATGGCCAGGCATTTTTCTAGCCATACTATCCAACAATGAGACTCAGAAAATGACTGCAGTATGGAGAATGATTCTTGGTATGGGGACCTGGAGAAAATAGGACTTGCACAGCCCTTATAAGGACCCAGAATTCAAACCTTTTTGCTTCCATTACTGTCACTAACGTAGTCCTCTCACAGGAAGACAGTTGGGTTCCAGGCATTAGCTATCTAAACAAAACAACTTGACAGCCGTTAACAGGAAGCAGACTTAGCCTTGGAAGAGAGAGCATGAAACTTCAAAAGATCCCCACATGCAAAGAATGATGTGCCCATGAATATGCCTCTCCAGAAATGTCATTTTGTCTTTTCCCTCACAAAATAGTGTTTCTGCACTAATGACCTTTCTTCTCAATCTGTCCTTTGCCCAACTTTGATGTTGCGTTGACCTCCTGAAAAGCTTTGGAGTAGGCAAGCTTGTTTTCAAATCTCAGCTTCACTATTTACTACCTTTTTGATCCTCGAGCAAATCACCTAAAGTCTCTGAGTCTCCTCTGCAGATAGAGATGAAAGCATCTACCAGAATTTACAGACTACTCATATAAATCTTGTAGTTTGAATCGCGTCACAGAGTAGACACTGAAATGTTACCTCCTCCTTTCTGCGTCCAAGTTCTCAGATTTCCCCAGGAGAATTGAATGACACTACCTCCACTTTTTACTCTTCTCGGCTCTCTTTTTCCTCATTACATTCATTGCTAATGTCCACTCAGTTTGTGATTCCTCAGGAGAGGATAGACTGGGATCCAGGTTTTGTTCTCACTTTTTTGCATAATAGAGTCAACTCTCAGAGTAGCTATTGTAATTGATAATTATTCCAAATTTTAAACCAGCTCTCCTTGAGAGGCAAATTATTATTTTTTATTCTTATATTCTTATATTTATTTTTTTTCTTTCTTTCTTTTTTTTTTTTTTGGAGACAGAGTCTTGCTGTGTTGCCCAGGCTGAAGTGTAGTGGCACGATCTCAGCTCACTGCAACCTCCACCTCCTGGGTTCAAGTGATTCTCCTGCGTCAGCCTCCCAACTACAGGCACACGCTGCCATGCCCAGCTAATTTTTTGTATTTTAGTAGAGACGGGGTTTCACCGTGTTACCCAGGCTATTATTTTTGGGGGGATAACTTAGATCGAATGAGAATTATTCTTTGAAAGACTCAGAGAATGAATCATATAAACTTAGTTGTGGAGACAATTTTGATCTTTAGTAAGATTTTTAGTCTTTGCTGTAGTTATTGCTTAATTCACCCTTTTTCTTCTTTGACCAGTTTTGGAATTTCCTCCAAATTTTTCAATTTCACTGATATTCTCAATTTTTATTAAAGTATAATTTATTCACAGCATTCTCTTTTTTAAACCAAACTCTATATACCACAGTGAGTTTTATAGTACTTTTCTAATTTCTAAGATTAGTTTAGTTTTTATCTATTGACTAGATTTTTTCAAACGTCTCCATTTCTTTGTTTTTGCAAAAAATAGGACTTTGATTTATATATCCTTTTATTTTATTTTATTTTATTTTATTTTATTTTTGTTTTTGAGGCGGAGTCTCGCTCTGTCGCCCGGACTGGAGGGCAGTGGCCGGATCTCAGCTCACTGCAAGCTCCGCCTCCTGGGTTTACGCCATTCTCCTGCCTCAGCCTCCCTAGTAGCTGGGACTACAGGCGCCTGCCACCTCGCCCGGCTAGTTTTTTTTTTGTATTTTTAGTAGAGACGGGGTTTCACCATGTTAGCCAGGATGGTCTCGATCTCCTGACCTCGTGATCCACCCGTCTCGGCCTCCCAAAGTGCTGGGATTACAGGCTTGAGCCACCGCGCCCGGCCTATATATCCTTTTAAATAGTTGCCAAAGTCAGAGGTTTCTGCTTTTATTGTCATTATCCTTTAGTTCTTCTTAGTATAGTTTTCTGCTTTAATTCTTTCACATTTAGGAAATAAAGCATTTAGTACTTAACATTTCCTTTTGAAAACAGCATTGGCTATACTTCCTAAGTTGTTTGTTTGGGTGTTATCATTTTAAACACTTAAAATAGCTTATATTTATAGTTTATCAAATGTATCTTTGTCTCAGTAGTAATTTGGATCAATTATATTTAAAATTTCAATTTGAGAAATATTTAAAACTCATACTTGTAAAAAGTATTTTTAGTTCTCTAGCATTATAGACTGAAAATGTGATATCCGCAATATCTGGCTATTGGAATATTCATTTATTCATTTTTATATGTGTGTTTGCCACCTAGTTAATAATTATAGTTTTAAAATTGTTTCATTAAACATTCAAAGCAATTATATTTTCTGTTGTGAAGCAAAACCTTCATGTATTAATGCAGTATATAACTAACTACATATGCACATATACAGTGGCTCTGGAAAAACATGCGAGTTGGTGGGGTACCAACCCCCTACATAGTCAAAAGTCTGCATATCACTTTCCACTCCACAAAAACTTTATAAATGGGCAACTGTTGACTGGAAGTCTTACTAATAACATAAACAGTCTATTAACACTTATTTTGTATGTTCTATGTATTACCTACTGTACTCTTGCAATCAAGTAAGCAAAAAAAGTTATTAAGAAAATCATAAGAAAGAGAAAATATATTTAACATTCATTAGGAAGTGGATCATCATAAAGGTTTCCATCCTCATTGTCTTCATGTTGTGCAGTCTGAGGAGGAGGAAGAAGAGGAAGTGTTGCTGTCTCGGGGGTAGCAGAGGTGAAAGAGGTGGAGAAGGTGGAAGGAGAGGGAGAAGAGGTAGGCATACTTGGTGTAACTTTATGGAAATACATCATAATTTCTTCCTTTTTTTTTTTTTTTTTGCTTTTTCATTTCTCTAAATATGTTTTTATATGGTACTAGTCCTTCTTCCACTGTTTTCTTTAGTTTAAGTGCCTGCATCATAGAAGGGTCCATGCTATAAAATAAGTCGAAAGCAGTCTTGAATAATCTCAGCCTTTCTCTCAGATTGTCTAATGTCAATTTGTTTCCTTGCACAGCTTCTTCTACGTCTTTTCCTCATTATCTGGCACTGGTTCAAACGTGCTTATCTCCATCAAGTCATCATGGCTTTTTCTATAACAATGGCATCTTCAGTGGTGTGGTTCTTCCAGATCTTCATGATGTTATTTCTATTGGGGTTCTCTTCTATAGCATTGACAATCCTTTCTATATAATGTTATGTATATGTGCCTTAAATATGACCCCCTGATCTAAAGGCTGAATTAGAGACGCTGTGTTAGGAGGCAAGTAGACCACTTGGACATCTTCAGCGTTGAACTCATGGGATGCTGGGTGGCCAGGGGAACAGTCCAGTATCAAAATAACTTTAACATTCATATATATATATATATTTTTGCATTTTTAGTAGAGACGGAGTTTCACCACGTTGGCCAGGATGATCTCTGTCTCTTGACCTTGTGATCCACGCACCTTGGCCTCCCAAAGTACTGGAATTACAGGTGTGAGCCACTGTGCCCAGCCTATCTTGATATTTTTAAAGCCAACACTCTGCTGGACACAGTGGCTCATGCCTGTAATCCCAGCACTTTGGGAGGCCGAGGTGGGTGGATCACAAGGTGAGGAGTTCAAGACCAGCCTGGCCAATGTGGTGAAACCCTGTCTCATCTAAAAATACAACAAAAAAGAAAAAAAAAAAATAAGCCAGGTGTGGTGGCACACGCCTGTAATCCCAGCTACTCAGGAGACTGAGGCAGAAGAATTCCTTAACGGGTGGCGGAGGTTGCAGTGAGCTGAGATCATGCCACTGCACTCCAGCCTGGGCGACAGAGTGAGACTCTGTTTCAAAAAAAAAAAACAAAACAAATTTTTGAAAAGCCAAAACTTATCAAATCATCCTTTGCAGGCATTAAATTCTCCAGCTTTAGATCTTTCACCTTCCTTTTGCTTTAAATTGTCATGTAATGACTTCATTTTTTCTTAAATTGTATTAGAGTTTATAGTATGCCTTTCTTATAGAAATTCTGGACCCACATAAAAGTCACATTTTCAATATAAAATAAAAAGATATTTCACAAAAGGTGCATGTTTTTCACTCCTTCTGGTGTGACTGCAGTGACAGCTTCATGGATTTCCTTTTCCTTCCTTCTTTTTAAACAGTGGTCCTTATTTATGTTGAAATGGTGGGCAACCATAGCTGCAGACTTCAATCTATGGTACATATTAAGCAATTCAACTTTTTCTTGTCATGTCATGATTTTTCTCTGCTTCTTGGGAGCATTTCCAGCATCACTGGTGGCACTTCATATGAGTCCCATGTTTTTATTCATGGTTGACAGTATTGCACTAAACACAGTAAAAAATATATGAAAACCGAGAGAGATCACTTTTTACTGTGATATGCAATTTACTGGAGAGACAAACTGTTCACACGGAGATGATTTCAGTTACAAGGTATTTTAAGTGGATACTCACAACACTAGAGACTACTGCAATAGCAACAGGAGGTGCCTATGAAATTATTATAGTAGTAACAACTTTGTGTTAACAAATGATAACATAGACTAGTATCTACGTATATTTTATGCATTTGTATCTAATTTTTTCTTAATTTTAAAAATATTTCTAAGCTATGTGGTTCATCTGAGAGTTTTTCAAATTGTTGCAAATCTCCAAAAACTTTTTCCATATATTTATTGAAAAAAATTCATATATAAGTGGATCCATGAAGTTCAAACCTGTGTTATTCGAAGGTCAACTGTATATAATTCATCTTAATACTTACATTATTTAAGTTATCACTATCACTTTTCCTCCATGACATATTGGTGACTGAGAAATATGAATTAAAGTATTCTAAAAAAATCAAATTATTCAATTTTTCTTTTTTACATACATCTTTTTATAAAAACTTGATTTCTGTATTGTCTGAAATTATTACTGCTAGCTCTACTTTTCCCTTTTTTTACATTTTCCTGCTGTATCTTCAACTCTCAATTATGTTAATCTTATTTTGATACATTTAATTTATTTTTTATTTTGTTTTTATTTTTTTAAACAGAGTCTTGCTCTGTCGCCCAGGCTGGAGTGCAGTGGCGTGATCTTGGCTCACTGCAACCTCCACCTTCCGGTTCAACTGATTCTCCTGCCTCAGCCTCCCAAATAGCTGGGATTACAGGCATGCACCACCACACCTAGCTAATTTTTGTGTTTTAGTAGAGACATGGTTTCACCATGTTAGCCAGGCTGGTCTCGAGCTCCTGACCTCAAATGATCCACCTGCCTCAGCCTTCCAAAGTGCTGGAATTACAGGCGATAGCCACCACGCCCGGCCTTATTTTGATATATTTTAAGTTGTCCCTTGAATGCTGCAATATCTTAGTACTGTAGGTTCATTTTTGCCATGTCTCGGGACTGTTTGACTATGAGGCAGCTTAGCCTGTATATGTGTTATGTCATAACTGAAATATTTACTCTTTCTTTAATCATCTGAATTTGTGCTTTCTGTTTTTTTATGCTTCTTTGAGATTTATTATATGTCTTCTATAGTTTGGATTATGTTTTGTTTTATATTTTCTATAATTTACTCTATTTTCTATAATTTATGACAAATACTAATTGCCTCCAAAGTGGCAGGTACTATGCTAGGCTTCTGGCACAAAAATAAGAAAGAAAAAACAGCTCCAGTTCCTCTTGTGGTGAGACAGTAGATTACTGGGGAAAATAGGTATTAATCAAATAATTGCATTAATTAAACCATATTTATTCACTCATAGATGCTCCACAAGAAAGAAATGTGTTTTATGACATCACATGACAAAGAGAGTTGACTTTGTCATGAAAAATGTTGGAAAATTCCCTGAGAAATTAAATATATCCGGATATATGAAGAATAAATAGGTGTTAGCTCATTAACTTGAGGGTGATGATCAAGGTAGAAGTATTCCATCCAGAGGGAATAGATGAAAAAGATCTGCAGAAGAAGGGAGCCTTTGAGAATTCTAAACATAAACCAACAGCAACATTAAAAAAAAATACACTGTAGCCAGAGCCTAGAGAGCTAGCAAGATCTTGGTGTGAGATAAGGTTTAGAGAGGCTGAAAGCATGCATTGACTCCCATCTCTTTAAATATCAAAGTTAGAAATGACACTAAATACTTCCTCTGCACCCAAGCAGTTTAGTTGAGGAATCAAGTCAGTTTTCTTTCTACCTTTCAGTTTAAAATATAATTTTAGAGTTGGCACATATAGACTGTGTTTATTAAATTATTTTTTGTTTATCACGTATCTTCCATGTCAAGAATTTTGACTGACATTTGTCAAAATGTCAGTTTTGAAACAACATTTTCAATAATCCTTTTAAGTTAGACTCCACGATTCTGTGTTTACCCACTTTTCTCCTCACCATTAGCCCCTTTTTCCACAAATTCCCCAAGCTTGAGCTTTTAACTTTGATTAATCTGCTGATCAGCTAGAATATATATGTGTCTTCAATTAACCCCTTCAAGAAGGGTGTATGATGGCCTAGTTTCTGAACCTGCTCATGTTATGGAATGTCTTAGTGCTGTTGACTTCACATATGAGCAACAACATGGCTGGTTATACTATTTGGTCCATAACCAGCATTCCTTGGAATGCTGGAAGATGTTTTCATTGTCTTTTAGCGTTTCGCATTACAAGGAATCTCAGGTTAACCTGATTTTTGTTCGTCTGTAAGTAACTTATTTTGTTCTGCTTTGTTCGCAGACTTGATGCTTGCAAAATTGTTTTTTGTCTAGTCAAGCATTTCCATGAAACTTTTGGGGTGTGGCCATCTGTTTATTGATGTTGCCTTGATATAATAAAGAGAAGGCTAAAAATTTGCATATGCAAGTTTTAATGGGGTGCTTTCACTAGATATCAAGTAGCTTTGGAATTAAGACCATGTGCTCTAGAGCCAGGCTGTCTGGGTTCAATCCCAGCTTTGTTCTTACTAGGCCTGTAACCTTGGACAAAATTTTTAAAAGAAAGCCAAAGTTAAAACCATTCCTTCCTTCCAATTTTCTCATTTGTAAAATGGGGTTAACATAGTACCTACCTCATATGGAATTTGTGAAGGTTAAAAAAGTTAACACAGGCAAAGTGTCTGGAAGGAAACTTAGCCCAGAATGAGTGCCCTGCAAGTGTTTTCTAGGCCTTCTCTTATTTTTTTTCCTCTCTCTCTTTTCCCTTTCTGGTTTTCTTTGAGTATTCGCTTTTGCTTATACTGTAATTGTTCTGATTTCATGTCACTCGAGATTTGATCTCCTCTCTCTCCCCCCATTCTGATTTCCTTTGAGTATTTGCTTTTGCTTATACTGTAATTGTTCTGATTTCATGTCATTCGAGATCTGTGTATCTCCAGTCCAAAAATCTCCAAAGATTTGTGTTCAGATTTCTGCTTTTCTCTTCTTAGTTTTACCTCCTTGCTCCTTTCCTCTGAGAATAGAAATGCTTCTCCATTCTCAACTCCATTTCATGATTTGCTTTAGTGCAGTATCATTTCTGCTCTTGTTGCCTCCAAAACACATTCTTACAATTTTGCTATTCACATTTTGCTTTTTGTTGAATGTCACCTTGACTACCTTTTCTTCTTTGTTAACTTGATTTGTAAATTTTGTCCTTTAAAATTTTTTGTTTATCACCCGGAACACAAGACTTCTTGGGGATATGAAAATGTTTCTACATTTTTCTCCTGCTTTGTGTACTTAATATTTTCAAATTCCTATTGCATGAATCTTCAGAATTGCTTTTTCCCCTTCTCCTGCTAAACTTTTGGTAGGTCTTCTATTGTTGGTGGTATATTTTCTATTTATTTCAAGAGAAGGAAAGATCCAAACTCAATCGATATTTACAAGTGTCAGGGTGTGTGCATTTCCTGTGGCTTCATTCACTCTCCATTTCTTTGCAAGTCAAACTTCCTCCTAACAACTGCAGCCAGAGGTTAAATTAGGGTTGCCAGATTTAGCAAATAAAAATACAGGATGCCCAGTTAAGTTTGAATTTCAGATAATTAATAATTTTTAAGTATCAGTATGTCCTGGGTATGAGCTGCATTGATGCTAAAATAATTTATAATAATCTAACATTTAGATTTAATTCAGCTGCCTGTGTTTTATCTGACAACTTTTGATCAGGTTGACAAGCATCAAACTCAGCCCTTTTCCTTTTGTGCAGCAGGTTTCTATCTGGTACAAATCTTTTGAGAGGAGCTCTTTTCCTACTCTGCCCACTGGTTCTCTGCAAATGCTGCAGTGCGCCGGATGCCCAGCTTTTCCTTTTTCCTCCCCCATCTACAATGTTGAAACAGACACCGTTTCCTAGGATATTATGTGCTGCTGCCCTTCCTCCTCCTACTTCCTTTCCACCACCTTGGGAAACTTCCTGTTCTCTGAAGATCATGTTTCCAAAAGAATAGAGAAAAAGTCATAAATATTTATTTAATGTTTATTATGTGTCGGGCACTGTGCTTGGTGCTGTTCATGAATTAGCTATTCTAATTTAATCTTCCTGACTACTCTGTGGAACGTACTATATGACTCCCGTTTTGCAGATGATTAAAAACATCTTAGGCTTAGGCCTGGGTGAGGTGGCTCACACCTGTAATCCCAGCACTTTGGTAGGCCAAGATGGGTGGTTCACCAGAGGTCAGGAGTTTGAGACCAGCCTGGCCAACATGATGAAACCCTATCTCTACTAAAAATACAAAAATTATCCACGTGTGGTCGTGAGCGCGTGTAATCCCAGCTACTCAGGAGCTTGTGGCAGGAGAATCCCTTGAGCCTAGGAGGGGGAGGCTGCAGTGGGCCCGACTCACACCACTGCACTTCAGCCTAGGCAACCAGAGTGAAATTATGTCTGAAAAAGAAAAAACAAACAACAAGGCTTAGTAAAGTTAATTACTTGACCAAATGATAAGACGGTAACACGGAGTTCTATCTGTCCCGGAGTACAACATTTTCACTTCTGCGTGATCTTCTTGTCTATCATATTCCCTCTCCTAATCCAAATCCAAAAGTTGCTGTATGAGTGAAATTTCAACCAGATTCTAAAAGTATATTTCCTGTAATTTTATTTTTGTTTGTTGTGAGTTTTCATCTGCTGTATCCTCAAGGGGATTTTAGTAAAAATTTGGGACAGGCTGGATCAAGACTCAGACATTTTCCATTTTAATCTTGAAGACAAAATTCCATGTTTTGACTATCCCATTTCTCAGATGGCAAGTTCTGCTTTTTGAACTTTTTCAAAAAGTCATTTTTAAGCTGAGGCATTATAAATAGATCCAGTGTCCCTACACAGTTTTCCCAATTCTTTATCAAATCCACTTTGACATCAATGTTTTCATTCCTGCTCCCAGTTAAGTCTGAGGTTGCTCTTTTCTTTGTCAACTCCCTTTGCCTTTTGGGAGATGATGATGTCAAAAAGAATTACAAAGTATAATGCTCTGGGATTTTTTTTTTGAAGATGGAGTCTTGCTCTGTCGTCTAGGCTGGAGTGCAGTGGTTCGATCTCAGCTCGCTGCAAGCTCCACCTCCCGGGCTTGAGTGATTCTCCTGCCTCTGCCTCCCGAGTAGCTGGGACTACAGGCGCCCGCCACCACACCCGGCTAATTTTTTGTATTTTTAGTAGAGACAGGTTTTCACCATGTTAGCCAGAATGATCTCGATCTCCTGACCTCGTGATCCACCTGCCTCAGCCGCTCTGTTTTTTAAAACTGGAGATTCTCAGAAAACATGAGGAATGTTGACATTTCCTACAATCCCAAGTGTTGGGCCAGCTTTGTACCCATTGCAGGAGAGCATCATCACTTCCTCCTTCAACTAGGCGGTTAGTGTTATAGTTCTATGGCAATATCTCATTAGTCTCACTTCTCTTCCATTTCATTTTATCTCTTTCAGGTTCTAAATTACCTTACAACTCAATACTGTCCAGACATACTCCACCAATCATTTCCTCTCCTAGTTTTTCTATATTTCTTTTTTTTTTTTCTTTTTTTTTTGAGATGGAGTCTCGCTCTGTTGCCCAGGCTGGAGTGCAGTGATGCGATCTTGGCTCACTGCAAGCTCTGCCTCCCAGGTTCAGGCCATTCTCCTGCCTCAGCCTCTCGAGTAGCTGGGACCACAGGTACCCGCCACCATGCCTAGCTAATTTTTTTTTTTTTTGTATTTTTAGTAGAGATGGGGTTTCATCGTGTTAGCCAGGATGGTCTCAATCTCCTGACCTCGTGATCTGCCCACCTCGGTCTCCCAAAGTGCTGGGATTACAGGCGTGAGCCACATGCCCGGCCATTTCTTTTAAATATATTTAACTTTTAATTATCATTTTTCACTCTTGATCCCCACCCGATCAAGTTGTACTGATTCCTATAAAATTTGACTTGACACTGTTGTTCTTTCTCCCTTCTATTTATTGATCCCTATCTCGCACACATTGGCAGGTATACATGGTGGGCTAGGAGACCTGTTTCTGAATGTATGTTTGTCTGAGAGTTTCTGTGACACTTCACACCACATTCCTTTTTTCGCTTTAGACCTATTGTCCTTGATGACATCTGCTTTTATCTGGGATTTCCTTCCCTTTCCCTAAAAATCAGCTGCTCAGACCAGGGACTCACTGCCAAATGCATTCTTTCCAATCTTTGTGAAGTTCCTCCGGGCCTGTAGGAATTCTTCTTTGACTAGAGTGATGAGTTTTTTTGAATCTTAGAAAACAAACTGCTGTATGATTTCCTTGACTCTCCCAGGTTGAAGTCATACGTAAGGATCTCATATTACATGTGACCTTGATCTCACCCTGAAAACATTTACTATATGTCTTTTAGTTACAGAGTCATTTATACACAATTTTACTTTGGGATGAAAAGGGAGACAGCTGCCTTATGGAACTGAAAATAAAGAGAAAAAAATGAAGACAAAACAATTTTAAAAAATGCATTATAAGTGCGTGTTTACTTCCATATTCATCAACAAAGCCAACTTTTCTATTTACTGACCCTTTTCTATCTTGCTCACATAATGGTGTCATATTCATATAATTACAATTAAGTTTTAATAATTTTTTTGCTTTCTTATATGTATGCAAGTATTTTATAACATTTTAAAATAAATATACCACTAGTCCATTGAGTAGATATACCATAATTTATTTAAACATTCCCCTGTATATTGAACATTTATAGGAAGCTTGACTTTTTTTTGCATTTTATCCTGTTGAGGAAAATAGCTTTATTTCCTTCAGATTGGTTTTTTGAGAAACATTTTCAGACATGAGATTACATAGCCACTGATGATTTTTAAAAAGTATTCCCAAAATTCCTTTCTGAAAGTGTTGTATCATTTTATTCTGCCATCAACAATGTGAGGGTTACCATCTCAAGACTTGCCAGTGCCAGTTAAATATTATATTGTTTTGCTAATTTAATATGAGAAAGTGATGTAGAATACATTTAAATATAGCTATTCAGTCTGATTTCTTCCCTCTCCAGAGTGTTGGGAAGAATTCTCTGACATCAACTTGGTGCCAAGACAGAATTTTAAAATGCCCCTACACGTAGTAAGGTAGACACTTGCACACAGAGCCAGTGAGAGTAGAAATTGGTTCAATCATCCCAGAGGGCAATTTGTCAAGGTATATCAAATATTACAAAAATAACCTCTGCTTTTTGCTTTTTGGGAATTACTTTTCTAGGAATCTAGACTACTCTGAAATGTACAACATTATTTATAATACTAAAATTTTAAGAACCTAAGTGTCCAACAAAAAGAGAATTATTAAATGAGTCATGGTACAGACATACCATAGGCTACCAGAAAGCCCTACATCCTGATTAAGAGGAATATTTTCATGATATGGTAAATGGAGAAGGGGAAAGAAAAACACCATTCTAGGTGCAGTGTGATCTCAATTGCGAAGAAAAAGTTTCAAAGAAAATGTCTGGAAAGCAATACACCAAAATTGTAATAATAGGTTGCTGCTGAATGGTGAGCTTATAATTTATATATGTCCTTCCTTTTAACATTTTCTGAATTATTCAACAATCAGGAGAAGTTAGAAAAAAAAGAAAGAAAGAAGAAGAGGGGGAGGGGCAGGGGAGACGGGGAAGGAAAAGAAGGAGAAGGAGAAGGACGAAAGCCTTTGGTATAAAAATACCAATATGCTCATGTGGAATTTGAGGCAAGTAACTTCTAAACTCAGTTTAAAGTCAGCACTTCCTTTATTTCATTGTATTAATCATAATGTAACTTCAGCTTCCCCACTTGACATAAGCCTCTTTAGGAACCTGGGTGCTGTCTTCCTCATTTGTAGATTTCATCTCCTATCAGGTGTCTAATATAGTCCCTCATATAAAAATTAGTGCTTACTCTTGATTGATTGATTTATTTGTTCAATCATTCATTCAAGAAACATCTATTTAGCATATGGTGTCCTAGGCACTATGCTATAATTAGGGGAAACAAATATAAACAAGGTAGGATTTTTCTCCTTCAAGGAGCTTAAGTAAAACCTAAAGAGCGAACCGATATCTCATAGTTCCAAGGAGATGGTAACAAAGAGCCATTCTTAGGATAGCCACACCAGTCAAGTCACTAGGATGTCAGCTTCCATCCCCCAGCTCTACAGCTCTTTGGTATTAGAGGGTCCCCCCAAACACCCCTGATGACCCCATTCATGCCAGACTCACCCTTCCTGCTGCCGCTGCCAAGGCCCTGGTACTGCTGCTGGAACCCTCTCTTCCCACAGGCACAGCCTTGATCCCCACTTCTAGGCTTAGCCTTTCCAACAAGCCAAGACTGTAGTGGCCTCACTAGCTGCCATTGCTCTGCTCTTAAGTCTCTCTTTGTTCGTTTCTTTTTCTCCCACAATTCCAGGAAAACATGAAACCTAGAAATACATGGAGCTACTCACTCCTACTGCCAGGATTGGAAACGTCATCTCTAACTCTGATCTCTCCATAAAAGTGGAGCATTTAGTCACAAAGTTCTTCCGCAAACAGTGTGAGGGCCCCCTTATTTTTTCCATGTCTCCTCTACTGGAGCAGTTTCCCTCTGTTTGTCTCTTTCAAAACAGGCTCGTTTGAGGGAAGAGATCCATTTCTAGCTCTCTGTGGTTGCATTTCAGGAAAGCCCTTCACTCATAGGAGAGTGACCTCCAAGATAGGTGGTAGAAATGAGGAGGCTTAAGAGTAGAGGATGAACATGGTGGGACTGACATCCTGGAAAGAAATCTCCATGGTATGTTATTTCAGTTAGCTTCTTCTCATCTCTCTTCCGTTTGATTTAACAGATACGTCCCAATAAATGTTGCTTTTCTATAAATGTGGACTTTCAGTTACACCAACAGAAAAATTAAAATATATCATCTCATCTATTTAGATTTTTGTTCTTTTCTTCCCCTTTCCCCTTTCTATTTCATGGACTCATAAAATTTCTGGATGGAAAAGAGCTTCAAGGCCATCCAGTGAAATGTTTCATTATTGAAATTCTTCTACAACATCTCACCAAGTAGCCCTCAACCTTTGCCTGCATACTTCCAGGAGGAAGGAACTTATCCCCTAACTGAGCAACCCACTCCATCTTTATACAGCTCTAGAGATTATAGTGTTTTTATTCTCAGTAGTAAGCACTGTTTCCCGGTTGCTTCCTTCCCTTTGTCCTAATTCAAGCTCTTACCAAACAAATCTTATTCTTCATCCACGTAGAAGTCCTTCCAATACTTCCACTCTCTGGTTAAAGCTAGAATCCTTTCTATTTTGAACTGTAATTCAAACATTATAGAAATAAAAATAAAATAAAAATGCACATAATCAAATTGTTTAGCAATACTAGAAGATAACAGAAATAAATCATACGATAAATGTATGCATTCATTCTATTCATACAGTAAACATTTATCTACTGTTTTCATTGTTCCCAGCCCCCTTCAAAGATCTGGAAAGATAAAAATGGTTTATTTCTTGCACTCAACAAGCTCATGGTTTAGTGTAGTGGTTAAGAGTAGGTATTCCAGTGTCAGACAGTTTGTTGTGGATTCCTGGACTACCACTTGATATCTGTGTAACTTTGGACCAGTCAGTAGTTCTCAATTTTATTATATGTGAAATACAGATAATAATTGTACCTACTTCACACAGTGGTTTTGAGTTAAATGACACAACCTCTGGAGAGTTTATTAAAGGATCAATAAATGTTGGCTATCATTGCTAGGAGGAGTGACGTGAGAAAGATAGGTCAGTTTCAATACAATGAGTAGACAAAAACATGAATGTGCTGTGATGGCAAAGGTGGGGGCACATAATTAAGACCCAGTGAAGACCTGGAAGAGCAGGTGACTTTTAGCTGGGTCTTCCCAGCTAAGAGAGATAGGGGAATTAGATAGGTGAAGAAGGTAGAGAGGTATATTTTGGGCAGACAGATCAGGCTGTGCAAATGTATGGATCTAAGGGAGCTCAAGGGGTGTTCAGAGAACCACAAACAATTCAGAATGGAGGGAGCACATGTGGATTGTTTCATCAGATGAGAGCAAGGCATCTGGAGGGATCATAAAATTGAAAACCCTGTAAGTCAAGCTAGGAGAATGAACTTTGTTCTATCAGTCATGGGGAGCCCATAAGGGATTTCAGGTGAAACCTGCAATCTGAGATTTATGATCATTCTGAAAAAGGGTGACTGAAGAGAGGTAAGCCTAGAGGATAATTGATTCCTCAGTAGTCAGGTTAAGTTCATGCTTAGGGTGTCAGTAATGCAGGGGCCAATGAGCTGCAGGCAGCTGCATGATTTACCCAAACTTTTGCAGGCAGTGAAATACAGAAGAAAGTTCTCTTAATATGAGCATATGTATAAGCTTTGGGATTTACAGGTTGGCATTATTTTGATTCTAATTTATATGTAGCAGCAAGGCTACTGCAGTGCCCAGAGCACTTAAGGGCCTTAATTCAGCTATGGGTTAAGGGAGAAAATTGCATAAGAATAGATAAGAAATAATAAGGGTCAGATTTAAGGCAACAGCACTTGAAACAGAGAAGGGGCAAAATTTAAGGAGACAACAGTCACAATGGAACGTTTTTCCCAAAAAATAGCAGAGCAGAGACTCTCTCTCTCTCTCTCTATATATAATTCTTGAAAATTATACATTAAGTTCTAGGGTACATGTGCACAACGTGCAGGTTACATATGTATACATGTGGCATATTGGTGTGCTGCACCCATTAACTTGTCATTTACATTAGGTATATCTCCTAATGTTATCCCTCCCCCCTCCCCCCCACCTAACTAGGTATATACCCAAAGGATTATCAATCATGCTGCTATAAAGACACGTGCACACATATGTTTATCGCGGCACTATTCACAATAGCAAAGACTTGGAGACTCTATTTTTTCTTTATTATTATTATTATACTTTATGCTCTAGGGTACATGTGCACAACATGCAGGTTTGTTACCTATGTATACATGTGCCGTGTTTGTGTGCTGCACCCTACTCATCATTTATATTAGGTATATTTCCTAATGCTATCCTTCCCCCGTCCCCAACCCCCCAACAGGCCCCAGTGTGTGATATTCCACTTCCTGTGTCCAAGTGATCTCATTGTTCAATTCCCACCTATGAGTGAGAACATGCAGTGTTTGGTTTTCTGTCTTTGTGACAGTTAGCTGAGAATGATGGTTTCCAGCTTCATCCATGTCCCTACAAAGGACATGAACTCATCCTTTTTATGGCTGCATAGTATTCCATGGTATATATGTGCCACATTTTCTTAATCCAGTCTATCATTGATGGGCATTTGGGTTGGTTCCAAGTCTTTGCTATTGCGAATAGTGCCACAGTAAACATACGTCTTTATAGCAGCATGATTTATAATCCTTTGGGTATATATCCAGCAATGGGATGGCTGGGTCAAATGGTATTTCTAGTTCTAGATCCTTGAGGAATTGCCATACTGTCTTCCACAATGGTTGAACTAGTTTACAGTCCCACCAACAGTGTAAAAGTGTTCCTATTTCTCCACATCCTCTCCAGCACCTGTTGTTTCCTGACTTTTTAATGATCGCCATTCTAACTGGTGTGAGATGGTATCTCATTGTGGTTTTGATTTGCATTTCTCTGATGGCGAGTGATGATGAGCATTTTTTCATGTGTCTGCTGGCTGTATGAATGTCTTCTTTTGAGAAGTGTCTGTTCATAGCCTTGCCCACTTTTTGATGGGGTTGATTTTTTTCTTGTAAATTTGTTTAAGTTCTTTGTAGATTCTGGATATTAGCCCTTTGTCAGATGGGTAGATTGCAAAAATTCTCTCCCATTCTGTAGGCTGCCTGTTCACTCTGATGGTAGTTTCTTTTGATGTGCAGAAGCTCTTTAGTTTAATTAGATCCCATTTGTCTGTTTTGGCTTTTGTTGCCATTGCTTTTGGTGTTTTAGACGTGAAGTCCTTGCCCATGCCTATGTCCTGAATGGTACTGCCTATGTTTTCTCCTAGGGTTTTTATGGTTTTAAGTCTAACATTTAAGTCTTTAATCCATCTTGAATTAATTTTCATATAAAGTATAAGGAAGGGATCCAGTTTCAGCTTTCTACATACGGCTAGCCAGTTTTCCCAGCACCATTTATTAAATAGGGAATCCTTTCCCCATTTCTTGTTTTTGTCAGGTTTGTTGAAGATCAAACAGTTGTAGATGTGTGGTATTATTTCTGAGGGATCTGTTCTGTTCCATTGGTCTATATCTCTGTTTTGGTACCAGTACCATGCTGTTTTGGTTACTGTAGACTTGTAGTATACTTTGAAGTCAGGTAGCATGATGCCTCCAGCTTTGTTCTTTTGGCTTAGGATTGTCTTGGCAATGCAGGGTCTTTTTTGGTTCCATATGAACTTTAAAGCAGTTTTTTTCCAATTCTGTGAAGGAAGTCACTGGTAGCTTATTGGGGATGGCATTGAATCTATAAACTACCTTGGGCAGTATGACCATTTTCACGATATTGATTCTTCCTATCCATGAGCATGGAATGTTCTTCCATTTGTTTGTGTCCTTTTTTATTTCGCTGAGCAGTAGTTTGTAGTTCTCCTTGAAGAGGTCCTTCACAAACCCAAAGTATCTTCCTGACAGTGACAGTGTGACAACATAATTGATCCCAAAATATTAACTTTCAATGCCATGAATATTTTTGAAATGTAACTTCATAATTTTCCAGAAAATAGTCATCCAAAATATTCTCTAAATCCTCATTTATTCATTTGGTTAACAAATATTACTAAACTTTACTATGAACTGATAAATATGTTGAGGATACAAGGTATACTTAAGTATAAGGTCTTGAATATACAGAAATAAATGAAATTTGTTCCCTGATCTTAAAAAATTTACAGCCTGGAAAAGTTGATAGACATTAAAAACAAAAACAAAAACAAAGATCATCACTTATTCACATTTTTGATAGCAATTACTTTCTTTCACAGCCAACTCATCAGAAAAATTGTTATACGGGGTATCTGGACATGATGCTGACCAATAACCACCTGTCACAAAGCCAGTGAACAGTCCTCAGTCAGTACCTTACTCAAAATCCCACCAGCATCCAATACTCCTTTCTTCTTGAGATTTTTTCCTGCATTAGCCTCTGTAACAGCACAATTTCCTTTTTTCTCCTTTGCTACTGCTTCTCATTTCCTTTGCTGAATCCTCTTCACATTGGGGTTCTTCAAATTTCTTCTTATCTTACCCTACATATCCCTAGGTGAGTTCATCCACTCTTGTGACTTTGTAGATTCTTTCTATATTTCAAGTTATTGAGACTTAAATTTTCAGTCCCAGTCTCTTGTGAACTACAGAGTCAGATAACTGAATAATTACCAAATACCCTAACTGTGATGCACCATGAAGCATCTCAGTCATGACATGGCCCAAACTTAATTCTTGAGGTATGACTTTTTCTTTCCCAAATATTTTCCTCTTTCAGTGTCATTCCTCAAATTAAATGGCATCATTATCTACCCTGTTGCTCAGGACAGAACCCTAGGTGTCACCCCTGACATCTCCTCCACAAACTCTGAGTCCTCTCTCCACCTCGTTTTATTTCTTCTGGCCCCATCCTAGTCCAAGCCACCATTCTCTCTCACCTAAATTACTGTGATATCTTTCAGACCTATCTCTCCAGAGTTACTGCTGTTCCCGTCCCAATCATTTTCTACACAGTGACTAGATATTTAAAACAAACACACACACACACGTACACACACACACACACAATTTAATCATGCCACTCTTTGTTTAAAACCCACAAATAATTTTTCTTGCACTGAGGAGCTAATGCAAATTCAACTTGGCTTTCAAGACCCACCATATTTGAGATGTGACTAACCAGCTCTGGTCTCTTTCTGTGACACTCTTTTCTCCATATTTTAACCACGGAATTTTTCTTTCAGTTCCTCAAAAATGTTTGCTATCACCTCACACTCTTTTGGCACCTTATCCATGTTCTTTCTACTTCTTGAACTACTACTTACTGTTTGCTAGTGAATGTCTATCATATCACTCTCCAAGATAGCATCTATTTCTTTGTTTATTTATTGTCTCTTCCCTCCCACTAAATTGTAAGCTCCACGCAGCAGGGATGTTGATTGTTTACTCACTGTTTCATACTCAGCACTTAGGAGAGTCTCTGACACAGAGTATTCAGTCAATGAATATTTACTTAATGATTAATTAGCTACTCATCAGACTGCTGACTTGGTTAGTGTTATTATATCATAGGCTCTTGTGCCACCTACTTCCCTGTAGCGTCTATCACAGTCATAATTCTACATTTACTCATGATGGCAATAGTTGTTATGACTGAGCAGGATTTTGAAGGATGAATGAGGTATTGAGTCACTTGACCCTTATAGCTATCAATTATCTACTAAAAGAGAAAGTGGGGGGCATAGTAGGATGGATCTTCTTTTAGGTTCTTTTGAGCTGTAGAATTCTAGGTCTAGGTCATTCAGGATTCAAGATGCAATAGGTACTTAGTCACTGAGGAGTGCCAGAGGACAGAGGAGTGAGCAATGAGAACTATGTCAGGAACAAGGAGCTTGTTTTGTGATTTTAAAGGTTAGTGTTAGCTGTGTGACATTTGCCTTTCTGTGCCACAGTAGCTCCTTCTCTAAAACTAAAGAAAATAACACCTTGCTGAGATTAGAAATAGAATCTGGGAATTTATCTACTTTTTAGATACTTTTCCATCTACTATCCATCCATTCTTTCCATCCAATATTTATGCAATTAACAGTCACTATTCATCACTGCAGCAGACACTGTGTGTGCTAGGCACAAGAGACTCAAAGATCCATGAAGTCAAATACCCAATCATATAAGTAGATGGCTATTTATAATTCAATATTTTAAGGATATGATAGAAATGTGGGCACCACTCTGAGACTAGTGTGATCAGGGAAGGTTTCTAAAAGAGGTAAGAACTGAGTCTTGAGAAAAATGGAGTAATGTCAACTGGGAGGCAAGATTGAGACGTACATTTTAGATGTGTACGTGTGTGTGTGTGTGTGTGTGTGTGTGTGTGTGTGTGAGAGAGAGAGAGAGAGAGAGAGAGAGAGAGAGAGAGAGAGGAGTTTAGAGGAAAGCAATATAAGCAGGAAGTGAGTGCAGGACCTGCAAAACCACTGTTGCTGGAGTGTAAAGGGTAAAGTAGGGACTGATGAGAGATGAAGCTGGAAAATTAGGCTGAGGCTAGGTCATGGTAAGTCTTGAGTGGTTTGGACTTTATCCTCTAGATAATTGGAAACATTGAGGTTTTTAAGCAGGAAAGGGAGGATGATGTGGTTGTGTTTATTTTGTAGAAATGGCGCTCTGATAGCGGCATGGTATTTCAAATGGATACAGATAAGATGGGAAGTAAAGTGGGGACCTACCTGTTCACTCTACATACCCTTAGCCATCTTTTCATTGTGTGCCTCTGGCTGCAAATACAAGTCATGCAATCCGAGATTTGAGTTGGAGCTTTAGAGATCATCTTTCCAACCCTGATTCAAATCTAGAATCCCCCTGCCAAGTCCTGGCCAAATGGTTCCTGTACGCATGCACACAAACTTGCCCATTATTGTACTGCACAGCAGACAGCTCTCTGGGCATGCAGACATTGGCAATTGCCCGTGGTTTTATTTCCCCAGGTACCTGGTGTAACACAGCCACTGCCTGACAGATCTAATCACAGGCAGAGTCTTTTTCACAGTCACCCCAGAGTAAAAGCTCAGTGTGTTCCCAAGGAAATGACTGAAACATACAAATCAATTGCCCTTTTCTTCTCCTTTTTTGACCCCATTTTGAATGCAAGTATGAGGTTTGATAACAGTATGAAGAGAGGAGGTGGATTTCATATGTCCAGGGACTCATCAAAAGGAGAAAGACTGCACAAAGATAGAAGTGTTCAGCCTTGCACCAGCCTCAAAGATTGCTGCAGCCACTCCTGAGAATAACCAGGAACCCAATCAAACTCTTGAATGTCAGTGTCAGAGTGGAAAAAGGCATCCCATACGCACTCCTCACTGCCTCCACGTGAGCTTCATCCTCACTGCACTCCTTCTTGCTGTTCTTGCCCAGGCTCCTGAGTATCAGTCTCCAGGCTTCTGCTTATGCCTTTCCCCAACCTGAGACATCTTATGCCAATGCCACATATGGAACTTCAATGTCTCTTTCTAGGCCATTCCAAATGTCTTCTTGTCTGGAAGTTTTACCTGGATGATCTCTCCTAAAGTTTTCACATCACTCCAATTACTCATCTGTGTTTGCCTTGCATTTTGATGCTCTATGCTCATGTCCCATTTCTTCTGCCAGGCTGAGAGCTCCTTAAAGGCAAGGTCAGCCTTTAAATATCTGGTGGTATGGTCTCAAGCTTGGCACAAGGAAGGCACTGGGTTAAAGTTTGTTAATTAAATAGATGAAGTAGAACTGGAACTCACAGATATAAGTGACCTCATTTGGGGCCTTTAGGGATAAAATTTAATCATGAAAAGAACTTGAGGAAGACCTACTTGTTTCAGAGAGAGGATAGTCAAGAAGGGACCATACTGGGGGCTTCCTGTTTTCTCACCAGGAAGTGAATTGTTATTCAATTGGGGAGGTCCTAAAGGCTAGTCTCCCTCTTATGCCAGCTCAAGCCATAAGCTTGAGCTTATGGACAGAGGCTGGAGAAACATGTGGTTTAGAGGCAGAATGTGTCTGTCTTGAATTCTGAGTCCTGTGTTAACAGCCATGTGACCACAGGAAATTTACCTCACTCCATCTATAAAGCAGAAACAGTAGTTCCCACAAAGGAGTACCATGAAGAATAAGGGTGTGGAACACATTGCCACCCTTTAATAAGTGTTAATTTCCTTCCATTTATTTTTTCTTTATCCTTTACTATGCTTAGAACCCAATTTCTATTTCATAGATAGATGTTTATTAAATAAATAAAACACACTATAACTTCCATCTTCTGAATACCTGATTACCTGGAAATAGACCTAGATTGTTATGTTCCTATCTGGTGACTTTATCTTCTGGCCTCAGCTGAATGGAGGTAGAAGTGTCTTGCCAGTTCAGATCCCTTCAAATAGAAATTTTGAATTAGAGTCTTGAAACACTGAACCAATTGATTATGAGTAGCTTAGACATCCAGTTATAAACAGCCAGGTTAGTAGGAGTCTCCATGGTTGACCAAAGCTGCCTATGACCTGAAGTGGTAAAGCTTCTCATCGCTTTAATATGTTCTCAACTGACTGACAGGGTCATAGCTCCAGCTCTCATTATTTCTCACTTGGGCAACTGAATACATCAGCTTTGAATCCCTCTCTTTATTTTCATCCCACCTCTCTTCATCAGCTTCTCTGCAGCTACAGTGAGGAATCCATCTAGAATCCAGTTTTGTAAGGCCTCTCCCTGGTCTATTCTTCAGTGATTCCCATTCCTACATAATTATTTTCAAACTCTTCCAGGGAAATACTCACAAGGAGGCAAACAGATAAACACATACAGCCATGGGGTACAGCATCGGAAATGGAAGGGCCCATCTCAATCCCAAGACTCTTATGGTACAGACGGTATTGTTAATAGTTCACTTGTCAATCTCTTTCACTATTTCAGAGAAAAAATGCCACATTTAATTTTCTTTTGCTTTTCTTTTTTATTCTTTTTGTTTTTTGAGGTGGGTGGGTATCTGAGGAAGAAGGGCCTATCTTATTCTACAATAAATATGTGGTGACTGCATTTATTGGAGTACCTTGACACTCTCGGTTTATCACATTATGCTGGTATATTCATAAATAGGGCAAACTTTATTTCCAAGTAATATGACACACTTTAATTACTGACTTGGATGATAAAGTATACAGTCTCACTTTGATGATACATACATGGACAAAGGATTTCAACATCTCAGAATTGCCATAATTCATCATTCAATTCTCAAACTTTACTTTGTTACAATAAAAACAATTTGGTTTGTCTTTCATTTGGTCATGGAAAGGTTTGAAATATCTCTAAAAAACCAAAATTTGTGGGTCACTTTCTAATCATTTACTTGTAAATGCTTCTCTTTATCCAGGTTCCCATTCTTTGTTCTGGTTTTTTTTTTTTTTTCCACTTCTAAGATAAAAAGAGCTGTTTAGCCCTTCATTAAAAAATCAAAACTTGATTATTTCTCTTGTTAAATCAATATACACTTTGCAGAGTAGAGTAAGTTTTCAAAGTCACATCTTATTTTATTTCAGCTTTGTTGTAAAAGAAATCTCTCTACCACTATTTATTTATTTATTTATTTATTTGAGACGGAGTCTCTCTCTGTGGCCTGAGCTGGAGTGCAGCGGCCAGATCTCAGCTCACTGCAAGCTCCGCCTCCCGGGTTCACGCCATTCTCCTGCCTCAGCCTCCCGAGTAGCTGGGACTACAGGCGCCCGCCACCTCGCCCGGCTAGTTTTTTGTACTTTTTTTTTTAGTAGAGACGGGGTTTCACCATGTTAGCCAGGATGGTCTCGATCTCTTGACCTCGTGATCCACCTGCCTCGGCCTCCCAAAGTGCTGGGATTACAGGCTTGAGCCACCGCACCCGGCCGTCTGCCACTATTTAATAAATATGATTTCTCAGTTTTCTGCCCCATTGAACATACCAAGAAATTCTCAAGATGTATTTTTGGGGTGATGCATTGTCAGAGAATAATGCAAAGGTGACTGACATACTCAAGGATGCATAGTAGTCTTAATGTGAGCTATTTTCACTTCTGAGCACACAAATCATATGTGTTTATTTGTGTATATGTTATTTTTACACATATATAAGCTTATTTAAAATTACATTTCATTTTTAAAATTCTTCTATTATTTTGCTATTTTACAAATAAACATTTTAACCCAAATATTTTGAATTTGAAAATACCATAGGAATGACAAATGAAATAACCACATGACTGGCAACAGTGTTTTATATAGACATTAAAGAATCAGATTAACTTTCGTTTTTCAACCAGTTATTCAAGAATGTATTTCTAACCACATTAAAAGGCAAGGTGTGATCGTGTCATTCAAGAATGGCATGCTTTTTCAGCATGGCTGCCTTTTTTTTTTTTTTTTTTTTTAACCTCAACTAGGTTTGGTCATATCTTTACTTTTTCCTCATTACTTATATTTCACCTTTAAAGGATGATTCTGATACTGAACTTAAAAGAAGTGTTTTGTTTGTTTGACTTTTTAAAAATCATGTTGGTCCCATCCAAATTAGTTTTCGGGTTCAAAAAGTTTGGATCATTGTTCCACAAAATTTGCAGGAATTAAAATTAATGAATGCCAAAACTATGTGTCTATATATTTATGATTCAAAATCTCCTTCCACAAGACATAACAATATTTAGGCTCTGTGGAAGCAAAATATTATACAACAATAAGGCTCATATTTTAAGAACTATTTAAGCATGAGCTTTTATAGCTGTTTCTGAAATAATCTATTGATTCACCAGTTGTGGTTAATTATGAGGAATCTTGGGTCAAGGCCATGGCTCTCATAGTGGCCAGTGATTTTAAGTTAAGCTGAAATTTGCACATTTTTCAGATTTTTACTACTTTCAACTTGATGCTGAAAACTTCTGGTTTTTAACCACTGATACTTTCAAATTCAAGGTCGTTATACTTTAACAGTGCAATTGAATGGTTTGTAACTCGAAGTATAAATGTTTGAGGGATGGATACCCCATTCTCCATGATGTGCTTATTTCACATTGTAAGTATGTATCAAAACATCTCCTGTACCCCATAAATATATACAGCTATTCTGTATCCACAAAAATTTAAAAAACAAGTCGCCAAATAACATACACATATTCACAGAGAAGGATTGTTTGTATTTTGGCATTATCAGGAAATTTACTGATAGGAAGTAAAATTAAGGTGACTTTCTTAAACCCTGTGCTTTTGTAAGATCAAGTTGTTGTTTGTTGTTACTTTGGGGGGGGGTATATCAAAATAATTTGCATACACACTTAAGACACTTTTTATGTAAGTTTTTAAATTTTAAAATGATGTATGTTGGCTTAGCATGTCTCCTGAACTTTCATCATAGAACCTTAGCAATGTTGGCACCCCAGTAAAAGAAATGAGGACTCAGCATTGATATTCAAAGTCCCTGTTCCTCTTTTACTCTTCATTGCTCGTTCTCTGCTTCCCACCTTGCTTTCTGGCTGCAACTGAGTTTTTCCTTATTATAGTAGAGGCCATGGAGAAGAGGATCTAAGAACATGATCAGCAGAGTAGGCAGCCTGGGTGAGAGTCTGAGGCATCTGTTCTCATGGCCTTGGACAAACTATGCAACATCTCTGGGCCTTGGTTTCTTTAGCTATAAAGGGAGGACAATAATTCTATACCTCCTGGGGTTACTGTGAGGATTAAATGACTTAGTACATATTAGGAGCTTAGAACAGTGCCTGACACTTGAACACTATATAAGGGTCAGTTTCTAATTCCCCTAATGATCTAAATGAAATCTTTCATGCACAC
This sequence comes from Trachypithecus francoisi, assembly GCF_009764315.1. Lineage (NCBI taxonomy): Eukaryota > Metazoa > Chordata > Mammalia > Primates > Cercopithecidae > Trachypithecus > Trachypithecus francoisi. Next base: position 79,711,690 of record NW_022681461.1, read on the forward strand.
CATGGTCCTTGGCTGTGGTCTCTTCTAGGACTCATGTGCTGCATTGGCCCCCAGAGAAAGTCTTCTCATCCTGCAAACTCCCAGGCCAGCTGGAACAGATGTCCCCAGTGTTTACCCAAGATTTTGAGTTGTAACTGTCAGTTTACTTGAGATGTGCATGTTCTACAATTTCATTAAAACACAGTTGAATTAATGCATTTTAGAAACAGCAAGAGAAGCCACAGAGAAAAATGGGATTCACTTTGGATAACACTGGATGCAAGATGAATTTTCAAGATTACTTTTTTTTTTTTTTTGGGGGGTACAAAATGGTGTAAACTGGTAAGTCCTTTGGAAGATTTATTCTTTCTTTCTGGACCTGCAGCCTTGACCACCACACTGAATGCCCCTCCTATATGCCTAGTGTCTCTTTAAGGATGGCTCATACTTATCTCTTTCTATGATCTTGGTTCCTCTTTCTGGGGTGGGGCTGGCCCACTCACCTTCATCTTGTCCTTCTGAGGGCAGCAGCAGGTTCTTGTGGTCTAATGACCCCTATTGATGGAGGGATCACGGGCTTCCAATTTTTTTGGACTGAAAAGGTCCTGTCAATATTTTGGCCCTCCAAGGAGAAATGAGGGGTTCTCTCAGGGTCAATTAAATTACATTAGAGATCACTTGGAATTACATACCGTGTGTAGGCCTGAAGGCACTTCCCAAGAAGCTTAACTCAGAAAGGGATAGGATTTGACATTTTCTTTAAGCAAAGTTGACTGACCTCTGCTTTAACAAATAATTTAGCACAGTAGCAGGCACTCCATCCTCCCCCAGCTCTACCAAGATGTTGCTCTCTCTTACCCTTGGGACTCTGCAAGAGCAGATATTTGTAAGAAGCTCACCCTTGGCTGGAGGCCCTACGAAGAGGAAGCTTGGAATTTCTCCAGAGGCAACAGTCTCACATGGTGGGCCTCTCTACGTTCTAGGGGTCTGCTCTGTAATTCTCCACACAAAGAAGCCTTGAAGCGCATTTCCCAAGCCTGACAGTTCCTCTTTCCATTTCATAGAAATCAAGGAATCTCAGCTATTGTACCTAAGACCAACTTAAACAGGAAGCAAATGATCTGTCATGTCTTTGGGTCTAAGGCTTGGTGGCCTTTTTTGGGTTTTTTAAATCAGCACTTAATGTCTACATGCTTCCTTTTATATCTTGGGGCACTTGGGGAGGGGTGGGAATGCTGGTGGAGTATGATTAGTGGTTTAGTGCATTCTTGTCCATTCTAACCACCACACTGCATCCTTTTGTGTTTGTAGAACCTGCCCTCATTCTCTGCATTTGTGAGGGAGGAGGACCAGAGGGACCTCCTGTGAGAGACAGAGCAATTGGAGGGTGGGGACAGACTGGCAGGCATTCCATTAGCCCCAGCCCGTTCTTAGAGTGTACTGCAAAGAGATCAGATCACCTATTATTTCTTCCCAGAAAATGTTCTGCTCTCTTGAGAGTGGGAATATTTGGAAGCATTATCTCCACCCACTCTTTGGAAATGGTGACCAAACTGGACTTTCCCTCCTCCCAAAGTAGATGCGAGAGAGCATGATTGTTCCAGGAATGATCTAGCAGATTTTTCAAGTTTTATGAGATTATGTGAAAGTTTCTTATCTCAGTATCAGAAGCCTTGAGCTACCATGCTCTTTGCTTTTGACATCCTATCAGGTGTCCTGGGAGCCAGATGTCAGTGCTGAACAGATGGGGAAGTTTCCCACAAAACAGCAAACCACTGTTCCTGAGTAACACCATCTCTATCACTGTAAAGAAGACCTCTTGAAGGTTAAACTTGATGTTTTAAAAGGTCAGACTTGAGTGTCTACCTGTTCTAATACAGATGTTTCAGACTCAGCAAGTTCATTCACAAAAACTTGGAGTCTAGCTCAGAGCTAGAACATAATAAGAAATCAGAAACCATTGGTGAACTTAGCTGAATTTGAGCTTTCTCCTCTGTTGGGACTTTGGGGATGTGAATTCAAAAGATCAACAATGACTTCAGCGTCGTTGTCATATTCCAAAAGATAGATTCACACATCCCTAACTCAGGCGTGGGTTGGAGAATGCATTGACTGAACTTTTGTAGTTTTAATCTGCCTTGGGACTGGATTAAGAGCGAGGAGAACTCAATTTATGTTGCAATCCTGCTGTGTAACTAAATAATTCACTTACCCTCTCTGAGTCATACAGAGTCATTGTGACGCTCAAATGAGCTAATGCATGTTAAATCCCTTTATTCACTGTAAATCACTATACAATAAGACAATAATGTGGTTATTATTATTAAGGCAATTAATTTGCAATGGATGCATGAAGGAAAGTAATTTCTATTACAAACCAAAGGTTAAAACAATCAAATCCCCATATAATCTTGTAAGCTTGAATCAAATTGCAATTTAAATCTACATGGGTACATGACTAAAGAGTATAATATTATTATTAAAGGAATATCTTTATTACTTTAAAATACCTATTATTTGAAAAATAAGCATAAATGTGCTATGGTGCCATGTGACACTAGAATTAACGTGGGACTTTGAGGTAAAGTTAACATGATTGTGAGAAACCCAGACAGGTCTCAAGTGAACTGAGCAACTGCCTTACAGCTTCTATTCTCCATTGCTCTTCCTGGGACCACAGGGTCTCTTAGCTCCACTTCTCCCCACTTATCTGCTCCATTCTCAATTCAATGGATAGGCTTGCACTGCCAGATTTTTGGAGTCTGGTTCTGAGAACCTTTACTTATATGTCCCCATGGCATTACATCTGTTGTCATCTCTATATTACCATTTCTCAGCACTGCCTGAATAACATATCCCTGTGAGAGACATTCGAGTAGGCTTAGTGTGGGTCACACAGATACCAGTCCAAATGGCTGTAGCTGCAGGTGTCATGTGTAACTTGAGCTGCATCTTCCAGGCTATGGGCAGGGTATATCTTTCAAAAGAGGAAGAAAACAGGGAACTGCTCTTGATTTCCACTGGCAACACCATTAGCCTTTCTATTCTTGCAAGCTCTGTTGTTTACATCACAGTTTAGTGCTTCATTATTTCATTTGCCCCTTCCCAATTAATCTGTAAGGTTCTCAGGACAGGAGGCATGGCTCATTCTACTCTATTCTGAATGAGTCCAACATTCAGAACCATGATGGACACACTGTAGGTATTCAGTGAAGCCTTGTTGGTTGATATAAGGTAATTGTCATCCTTCACATGCATATAGCACTTTACAGTACACATGGCACATTCCTATATCTTGATCCATTTGACCTCATTAAAATCCTGAATCATTATGACCTTCACTTTACCAGTGAAGCAAAAGCAAGGCACAAGGATAGTAAGTGGCAGGACTTGCATCTAACTTTAGACAGTGTTCTAGGTGCCTCTAGAATATATAAGTGAAGATGTCAAGGAGCTAGTTGAATCTGTACTCTAGAGAGAAGAGTAACCTTGAAATATACATTGGATATCATGTCAGTAAAGATTACATCTGCGTAAACACAATGGCAGTGAATGATATATCCAGGGATCTGTGTGTAAAGTGAGAATAAAAGCTAGCCCAGAACAGATGCCTGAGAAATACTAACATTTACTGATTAGCAGAAGAAGGGAGCCCATAAGGAGACATACAGAAAGCATCCCAAGAAGGGCAGAAAACAAACCAGGATGTGTGGTGTTTTGCATGACCTGGAGGAAGAGAATTTCTCAAAAAAAGGAGTAATCAACAGAATCAAATGCTTTCAAGAGGCCAAATGAGATAAGAACTAGAAAATGCTCTTGGCTGACCAGGTGTGGGTGGCTCACTCCTGTAATCCCAGCACTTTGGGAGGCCAAGACTTATGGATAACTTGAGGCCAGGAGTTCGAGACCAGTCTGGGTAACATGGAGAAACCCTGTCTCTACTAAAAATACAAAAAAAATTAGCTGGACATGATGGCACACACCTGTAATCCCAGCTACTTGGGAGACTGAGGGACAAGAATCACTTGAACCCGGGAGGTGGAGGTATCAGTGAGCTGAGATTGTGCCATTGCACTCCAGCTTGGGTGACAGACCAAGACTGTCTCCTAAAAATAATAATAAAAGGAAGAAAGAAAATGTCCTTGGCATTTGCAACAGGGAGATCATCAGTAACTTTTATCAGGGGAGTGTCAGAGTAGAGGCAAGGATGTAAACCAAACATTAACAAAGATAGAGAAGGAATGGGAGGTAAAAAGAGGAAACAGTGAGTTCAGCCAACTCTTTTAAGAAGGTAGGTAACTGTAGGTAAGGATTGAGTGAATATTTATTTTTTTAAACATAGGAGAAATTTGAAGCTATTTAAAGCCTGAAGGAGCCCAAGGGAAGGAAGAATGAGAAAATTGGTCAGAGAAAGCATAACGGTGGCACAAGTTCCCATGGAGAAGAAGGGAAGAACCATAGGTCCCAGGGAAATACTTTACCCGATTTAGCAGAAGGGAAGGGAGAAAGGATGAATGCAGATGCCAATAAGTTTGTTTGGGCCAGAGTAGGTGCTGAAAATGCTTTTTTATTTTCTCTGTCTAAATGCAAAGCAAGGACATTTCTTAAGAGTAAGGGAGGTGATGGGCTCAGGAGAGTAGAGATTACTTGGTTCTATTTGTGAAAGTACCCACTGACATCCCCACATCCTGTTGCCCAGTCATTGCTTCTCCTTTTGTTTACTCTCACATTAACTCATCCATTCAGTCAACAACTGTTGAATGAAAATCTATGTGGCGGGCCGTGGGAAATGCACTGGGCATACAGAGGTAAAAAGCACATTGGGTAGGCATGAGATGACTGTCTGTGGCTACACAGGAAAGTAAATTTTATTTGACCCATAATAGGACAGGCCCAGTTACCGTGGTCCCTGGAATTAGCACATTAACAAAGCAAGCTACACAGCTACATCCTGATTAATCTGATTATTAAACAGATACATTTCATGAATCATGGGATTACAGTCATCCGTTCTCAACCCCTACAGAGCCTAAAATCTCTCTCTTCCAGCATATGGCTCTACTTGAGTTTCTGGCACAAATCCTGTGACTTCCTCTGGAAGAGAATGCTAATTGTCCGCCTATATCCATCTCCCTTTCTTCCATGGTAAGTGAATGTAGCTAGGTCCATAACTAACTCAGGTAAAGAATACTTTCCCTAATTCCCTTCATGATTAGGTATAGCTTAGGATCTTCTTGGTGTAGCCTTGGGTATCCTTGGTGAGTTCTTCATTTATGACTGAGGACTTTAGAAATAGCTGAACCCCCATCTGGATGGAACAGTAGACTTAACTAAGGAGATTTAAGAGCCACAAAACCTCAGAAAATGGTTGAGAATTTATGATGCAATTTGGGACAATGGTGGCCAACAGTCTTTCATCCCTACAAGTGGGGAGTTTCAGCAGGAAGATAAAGGAGTTGTGCTAGATGTCTTCACACCTATAATTTCCTTTATTCCTCACACCAACCTTACGGAATGCTTCCTATTATCTCCATTCTACAGATTTTAAAAACAAAGAGATAAGAGGTATCCAAACATGGCAGCTATCGAGCAGCAGAGCTAGAGTATGCACTTCTTTCCACAGAGTGCTTGGCTCTGTATTTTCTCTTTCACTATTAGGCTTGCTCTTGCTCATATGAGGGGGCCCCAGGCTGCAAGGAGAGCAGACACTCATCAGCCTTGTGGCTTAGGCGGAATGAAAAGTCCCTCTTTCCTGCCAGACCACAACGTCCTGTGGCCCTGTGCCCATCAGGCACTGCCACCTTTGAGCCCCTGCGTGTACAGTGGTGATAGGGCTGAAGGGAGGGGAAGAGAAGAGAAATGCCCCCAGGCCAAGACCCTTTACAATGGAACCAGGTGCTATAAATTTCTCCAAATGCACCACCCCTCTCCACATATGCACATCTGGAATGCCGCATAACCCCTTCCCTCTCCAACCCCCTCTGCAAAGATGACTTCCTGGAGCATTTTAATGACTCACCATTGTAAATAATATACTCTACCCTTTCTTGTAAAAAAAAAAAAAAAAAAAACTAGAAGTTTCTGCAAAACCAGCAAATTACTCCAAATTATAATTTCATCAAAAACACTGGAAAACAAAACAAAACAAAACACCTTCATACTCCGAGGTAGGAAAGGTTCAGGAGATTTATGTCTTTCCTTGAACACGTAGATTTATAACAGTGGATAATGTACATTCATTTCATCCATATTTATACCTGAATTGATGCAGAGTCTGGTATCCATTACTTTAATCTATGTAACTTGATCATCAGAAATCTGAACCATAATTTTAACACGTATTACAAAGAGTTTCTTTTGGGCTTAAAGGAAAATGACTGCACAGAAGAAAAGCCATTAAGACCCAGCTGCAGTCACTTATTCCTGCTGCACTTCCTTCTGCAATACGTGTGGGTGTCCCTCCCCATTTCTCATCCCATACCTTCCTGGACACACATTGGCTCCTTCATTCAGCCTACAGCACTAACTGTGCTGAGACTGAAAAGGAGAGAGAAATGATGGGCAGGGCAATTCCAGGGAATTCATGGAAATAAATCTCTGAGATTCCTGCCAAACCAGAGCTCACACGGAGGTGGTAGAAACGGGCAAGTAGTAGCCTCTAGTCACTTAGTTGAAGTGAAAAAATGCAGAGTCTGATCAAAGCTTCTTTCTGACAGACAGTAGAAATTAAACCCAGACACCAGTTCTCAAAAAGCATTGCTGGCACAGAGCACATGTTCCTGTCCAACTTCTGAGCACCAAACATTTGCCTAGTTCAAAATTCCAAATTCCTGTCCTGGACTAAAGCCAAGTGGTGGGTTTTTGAGGGATCTGGGACCCAGAATTATATTAGGTGGAAGATGAAGAAAGCAAGACCTGGGACCTCACTATAGTAGGTGCATGTCAGAGAACTCTCTTGGGCTGACATCCTGGGATTTCCTAAAGTCATAAAAGCACCACGAGGGCAGGTCATTTTTTCTACTTGTATGGTTAGGGTTGGCATTTAGTAGGTGCTTGATAAATTTTGTTGAATGAAGGTCTTTGTTACAAACCATTCCAGAGCTATAAACTATAGTGTGAGTAGATACAGTACAATACCAAAGATGAAACCAATGGGGTTTTATGACATTAGGAGTACTATTAGGAGTAATATGCAATTAAATTTATTACAGCTTTCTGTTCTTGTCTCTTCCAAATTATCTTCCATTCTTTATCATGTGTGTCACCAGAATGTTTCGTATTTTATAAATATTTCAAGGTTTGAAAGCATGATGCCATTTAATCTTCATAGCAATCCTGTGACACAGTTGTAAACAAACAATTCCCATTTTACAGATGAGGACACTGAGAAGCAGGGGTTCCATAACTTGCCTGTGTTCCCCACCAGGCTTTCAGCACTGCTGTCTCCTGATTCCCACGTTTTTTCCTCTACACTGTGCCATAGTGGTGTGTTCCTGGCAGGGATAAAGAGCAGAGTGAATAGGGAGGGCATTTTAGGAGTGCCTGGAGACAGTTGATCTGGCCCCAATTAGCATCCTGGAAGAGATCACCAACCCACAAATCACTAGGGTTGCTAAGTACTGTTCTCTAGAGCCTCCTGAGGATAGTTTTAGATTTGACACTCTCGAGGGAATGCATTCCAGCTGTCTGATCCTTGAAATCAGATAAAACAATAATTTGGCCTTATATTTTTCTGATAAAAACTGATGTTTAAGAAAGAAAATCTACCTCTAAAAAGGGGACAGAAATAACTTTTATTAGTATTAATTTTTTACTACAGGAATATGCATATATATATGTGTGTAATATATGTACATATATGAAAAATGTACATATATAATATATGTAAATATATAGTGTATCTAATGTATGTATATATGATACATATAATTTATAATAAGCATAATTATGTATTTAATATATAAACATACAAATAATTATAAATGTCTTTAAAAATTATAACTTAAATAAATGATTATTGTCTTTTAGCAGGGGAAGACCTCCAACTATAATCTATCCACACAACTATAATCTATCCTGTAAACAACTGGGTTTCTTGAGAAACCCCCATGAAGAGAAAACTGAAGTTCTTCATATAACACGATGCAGGCACTGTCAGAGGCTTGCAGCGAACGTTCATAATACCCAGCCCTAGATGGCCAAAAAGGAACAGCTCCAGCCTCCAGCTCCCAGCATGAGTGACACAGAAGATGGATGATTTCTGCATTTTAAACTGAGGTACTAGGTTCATCTCACTGGGGCATGTCAGACAGTTGATGCTGGTCCGCCGGTGCAGCCCGACTAGCAAGAGCTGAAGCAGGGCAAGGCATCGCCTCACCTGGGAAGCGCAAGGGGGAAGGGAATTCATCCCTTTTCCTAGCCAAGGGAAATTGAGACACACAACACCTGGAAAATCGGGTAACTCCCACCCTAATACTGTGCTTTACCAAGGGTCTTAGCAAACGGCACACCAGGAGATTATATCCCATACCTGGCCCTGAGGGTCCCACACCCACGGAGCCTCCCTCATTGCTAGCACAGCAGTTGGAGATCTAACTGCAAGGCGGCAGTGAGACTGGGGGAAGGGCGCCCACCATTGCTGAGGCTTAGGTAAACAAAACCGCCAGGAAGCTCGAACTGGGTGGAGCCCACAGCAGCTCAAGGAGGCCTGCCTGCCTCTGTAGACTCCACCTCTGGGGACAGGGCATAGCTAAACAAAAAGCAGCAGAAACCTCTGCAGATGTAAAAGTCCCTGTCTGACAGCTTTGAAGAGAGCAGTGGTTCTCCCAGCACCGAGGTTGAGATCTGAGAACGGACAGACTGCCTGCTCAAGTGGGTCCCTGACCCCTGAGTAGCCTAACTGGGAAACATCACCCACTAGGTGCAGACTGACGCATCACACCTCACACAGCTGGGTACACCCTGAGACGAAGCTTCCAGAGCAAGAATCAGACAGCAACAGTCACTGTTCAGCAATATTCTATCTTCTGCAGCCTCCACTGCTGATACCCAGGCAAACAGGGTCTGGAGTGGAACTCAAGCAAACTCCAACAGACCTGCAGGTGAGGGTCCTGACTGTTAGAAGGAAAACTAACAAACAAAAAGTACACCCACACCAAAACCCCATCAGTATGTCACCACCATCAAAGACCAAAGGCAGATAAAACCACAAAGATGGGGAAAAAGCAGTGCAGAAAAGCTGGAAATTCAAAAAATCAGAGTGCATCACCCCCTCCAAAGGAATGCAGCGTATCACCAGCAACAGAACAAAGCTGGATGGAGAATGACTTTGACGAGTTGAGAGAAGAAGGCTTCAGGCGATCAAACTTCTCAGAGCTAAAGGAGGAACTACGTAACCAGCACAAAGAAACTAAAAACTTTGAAAAAAGAACGGATGAATGGATAACCAGAATAATCAATGCAGAGAAGACATTAAAAGAACTGATAGAGATGAAAACCATGACATGAGAACTACATGACAAATGCACAAGCTTCAGTAACCGACTCTATCAACTGGAAGATTATCAGTGATTGAAGATCAAATGAATGAAATGAAGCGAGAAGAGAAATGTAGAGAAAAAAAGAGTAAAAAGAAATGAACAAAGCCTCCAAGAAATATGGGATTATCTGAAAAGACCAAATCTCCGTCTGATTGGAGGGCCTGAAAGTGATGGGGAAAATGGAAACAAGTTGGAAAACACTCTTCAGGATATCACCCAGAAGAACTTCCCCAATCTAGTAAGGCAGGCCAACATTCAAATTCAGGAAATACAGAGAACGCCACAAAAATACTCCTTGAGAAGAGCAACTCCAAGACACATAATTGTCAGATTCACCAAAGTTGAAATGAAGGAAAAAATGTTAAGTGCAGCCAGAGAGAAAGGTCGGGTTACCCACAAAGGGAAGCCCACCAGACTAACAGCAGATCTCTCGGCAGAAACTCTACAAGCCAGAAGAGGGTGGGGGCCAATATTCAACGTTCTTAAAGAAAAGAATTTTCAACCCAGAATTTCATATCCAGCCAAACTAAGTTTCATAAGTGAAGGAGAAATAAAATCCTTTACAGACAAGCAAATGCTAAGAGATTTTGTCACCACCAGGCCTGCCCTACAAGAGATTATGAAAGAAGCACTAAACATGGAAAGGAACCAACGGTAACAGCCATTGCAAAAACATGCCAAAATGTAAAGTTCATCGATGCTAGGAAGAAACTGCATCAACTAACGAGCAAAATAACCAGCTAATATCATAATGACAGGATCAAGTTCACACATAACAATATTAACCTTAAATGTAAATGCACTAAATGCTCCAATTAAAAGACACAGACTGGCAAATTGGAAGAAGAGTCAAGACCTGTCAGTTTGCTGTATTCAGGAGACCCATCTCACATGCAGAGACACATATAGGCTCAAAATAAAGGGATGGAGGAAGATCTACCAAGCAAATGGAAAACAAAAAAAAGCAGGGGTTGCAATCCTAGTCTCCGATAAAACAGACTTTAGGCCAGGTGCGGTGGCTCAAGCCTGTAATCCCAGCAATTTGGGAGGCCGAGACGGGCGGATCACAAGGTCAGGAGATCGAGACCATCCTGGCTAACCTGGTGAAACCCCGTCTCTACTAAAAAATACAAAAAACTAGCCGGGCGAGGTGGCGGGCGCCTATAGTCCCAGCTACTCGGGAGGCTGAGGCAGGAGAATGGCGTAAACCCGGGAGGCGGAGCTTGCAGTGAGCTGAGATCCAGCCCCTGCACTCTAGCCTGGGCGACAGAGCGAGACTCCGTCTCAAAAAAAAAAAAAACAAAACAGACTTTAAACCATCAAAGATCAAAAAAGACAAAAAGGCCATTACATAATGGTAAAGGGATCAATTCATCAGGAAGAGCTAACTATCCTAAATATATATGCACCCAATACAGGAGCACCCAGATTCATAAAGCAAGTCCTTAGAGACTTACACAGAGACTTAGACTCCCATACAATAATAACGGGAGACTTTAACACCCCACTGTTGACATTAGACAGATGAACAAGGCCGGGTGCGGTGGCTCAAGCCTGTAATCCCAGCACTTTGGGAGGCCGAGACGGGTGGATCACGAGGTCAGGAGATTGAGACCATCCTGGCTAACACGGTGAAACCCCGTCTCTACTAAAAACTACAAAAAACTAGCCGGGCGACGTGGCGACGCCTGTAGTCCCAGCTACCCGGGAGGCTGAGGCAGGAGAATGGCGTGAACCCAGGAGGCGGAGCTTGCAGTGAGCTGAGATCCGGCCACAGCACTCCAGCCTGGGTGACAGAGCGAGACTCCGTCTCAAAAAAAAAAAAAAAAAAAAAAGACAGATGAATAAGACAGAAAGTTAACAAGGTAACAAGGATTTCCAGGAATTGAAAAACTCTGCACCAAGCAGAACTAATAGATATCTACAGAACTCTCCACCCCAAATCAACAGAATATACATTCTTCTCAGCACCACATCGCATTTATTCAAAAATTGACCACATAGTTGGAAGTAAACCACTCCTCAGCAAATGTAAAAGAACAGAAATTATAACACACTGTCACTCAGACCGCAGTGCAATTAAACTAGAACTCAGGACTAAGAAACTCAGTCAAACCTGCTCAACTACATGGAAAATGAACAACCTGCTCCTGAATGGCTACTGGGTACATAACGAAATGAAGACAGAAATGAAGATGTTCTTTGAAACCAATGAGAACAAAGATACAACATACCAGAATCTCTGGGACACATTTAAAGCAGTGTGTAGAGGGAAATTTATAGCACTAAATGCCCACAAGAGAAAGCAGAAAAGATCTAAAATGGACACCTTAACATCACAATTAAAAGAACTAGAGAAGCAAGAGCAAACACATTCAAAAGCTAGCAGAAGGCAAGAAATAACTAAGATCAGAGCAGAAATGAAGGAGATAGAGACACAAAAACCCTTAAAAAATCAATGAATCCAGGAGTTGGTTTTTTGAAAAGATCAACAAAATTGATAGACTGATAGCAAGGTTAATAAAGAAGAAAAGAGAGAAGAATCAAATAGACGCAATAAAAAATGATAAAGGGGATATCACCACTGACCCCACAGAAATACAAACTACCATCAGAGAATACTATAAACACCTCCATGCAAATAAACTAGAAAACCTAGAAGAAATGGATAATTTCCTGGACACTTACACTCTCCCAAGACTAAACCAGGAAGAAGTTGAATCTCTGAATAGACCAATAGTAGGCTCTGAAATTGAGGCAATAATTAATAGCCTACCAACCAAAAAAAGTCCAGGACCAGACAGATTCACAGCCGAATTCTACCACAGGTACAAGGAAGAGCTGGTACCATTCTTCTGAAACTATTCCAATCAATAGAAAAAGAGGGAATCCTCCTTAGCTCGTTTTATGAGGCCAACATCATCCTGATACCAAAGCCTGGCAGAGACACAACAAAAAAAGAGAATTTTAGACCAATATCCCTGATGAACACCAGTGCAAAAATCCTCAATAAAATACTGGCAAACCAAATCCAGCAGCACACCAAAAGGCTTATCCACCATGATCAAGTGGGCTTCATCCCTGGGATGCAAGGCTGGTTCAACATATGCAAATCAATAAATGCAATCCAGCATATAAACAGAACCAAAGACAAAAACCACATAATTATCTCAATAGATGCAGAAAAGCCTCTGACAAAATTCAACAGCTCTTCATGCTAAAACCTCTCAATAAATTCGGTATTGATGGAATGTATCTCAAAATAATAAGAGCTATTTATGACAAACCCACAGCCAATATCATACTGAATGGGCAAAAACTGGAAGCATTCCCTTTAAAAACTGGCACAAGACAGGGATGACCTCTCTCACCACTCCTATACAAAATAGTGTTGGAAGTTCTGGCTAAGGCAATCAGGCAAGAGAAAGAAATAAAGGGTATTCAGTTAGGAAAAGAAGAAGTCAAATTGTCCCTGTTTGCAGATGACGTGATTGCATATTTAGAAAACACCATCGTCTCAGCCCAAATCTCCTTAAGCTGATAAGCAACTTCAGCAAAGTCGCAGGAGACAAAATCAATGTGCAAAAATCACAAGCATTCTTATACACCAGTAACAGACAAACAGAGAGTCAAATCATGAATGAACTCCCATTCACAATAACTTCAAAGAGAATCAAATACCTAGGAATCCAGCTTACAAGGGATGTAAAGGACCTCTTCAAGGAGAACTACAAACCACTGCTCAGTGAAATAAAAGAGGACACTAACAAATGGAAGAACATACCATGATCATGGATAGGAAGAATTAATATTGTGAAAATGGCCATACTGCCCAAGGTTATTTATAGATTCAATGCCATCCCCATTAAGCTATCAATGACTTTCTTCACAGAATTGGAAAAAACTGCTTTAAAGTTCATATGGAACCAAAAAAGACCCTGCATTGCCAAGACAATCCTAAGCCAAAAGAACAAAGCTGGAGGTATCACGCTACCTGACTTCAAACTATACTACAAGGCTACAGTAACCAAAACAGCATGGTACTGGTACCACAACAGAGAAATAGACCAATGGAACAGAACAGAGTCCTCAGAAATAATACCACACATCTACAACCGTTTGATCTTTGACAAACCTGACAAAAACAAGAAATGGGGAAAGGATTTCCTATTTAATAAATGGTGCTGGGAAAATTGGCTAGCCATAAGTAGAAAGCTGAAACTGGATCCTTTCCTTACTCCTTATACGAAAATTAATTTAAGATGGATTAGAGACTTAAATGTTAGACCTAAAACCATAAAAACCCTAGAAGAAAACCTAGGTAGTACCATTCAGGACATAGGCATGGGCAAGGACTTCATGTCTAAAACACCAAAAGCAACGGCAACAAAAGCCAAAACAGACAAATGGGATCTAATTAAACTAAAGAGCTTCTGCACAGCAAAAGAAACTACTGTCAGAGTGAACAGGCAACCTACAGAATGGGAGAAAATTTTTGCAATCTACTCAGCTGACAAAGGGCTCATATCCAGAACCTACAAAGAACCCAAATAAGAAAAAAGTAAACAACCCCATCATAAAGTGGGCAAAGGATATGAACAGACATTTCTCAAAAGAAGACATTCATACAGCCAACAGACACATGAAAAAAATGCTCATCATCACTCGCCATCAGAGAAATGCAAATCAAAACCACAATGAGATACCATCTCACACCAGTTAGAATGGCAATCATTAAAAAATTAGGAAACAACAGGTGCTGGAGAGGATGTGGAGAGATAGGAACAGTTTTACATTGTTGGTAGGACTGTAAACTAGTTCAACCATTGTGGAAAACAGTGTGGCGATTCCTCAAGGATCTGGAACTAGAAACACCATTTGACCCAGCCATCCCATTACTGGGTATATACCCAAAGGATTATAAATCATGCTGCTATAAAGACACATGCACACATATGTTTATTGCAGCACTACTCACAATAGCAAAGACTTGGAATCAACCCAAATGTCCATCAGTGACAGACTGGATTAAGAAAATGTGGCACATATACACCATGGAATACTATGCAGCCATAAAAAAGGATGAGTTTGTGTCCTTTGTAGGGACATGGATGCAGCTAGAAACCATCATTCTCAGCAAATTATTGCAAGAACAGAAAACCAAACACTGCATGTTCTCATTCATAGGTGGGAATTGAACAATGAGATCACTTGGACGCAGGAAGGGGAACATCACACACTGGGGCCTATTGTGGGGAGAGGACATGGGGGAGGGATACACCTAATGTAAATGACGAGTTACTGGGTACAGCACACCAACATGGCACATGTATACATATGTAACAAACCTGCACGTTGTGCACATGTACCCTAAAACTTAAAGTATAATAATAAAAAATAAAATAAAATAAAAATAAAAATAAAAAAATAGCCAGCCCTATCATTTCAAAAGCATCACTTCCATTTGAACAAAAGGACACTAAGGGTCAGAGAAGTTGTATCTTGACTGAGATTCCACATACATTAAGTGCATATGTTGGGATTTGAGCCTAGGTCTGTGTGGTTTACAGCCCATGGCCTATCCAATCCATTTTCACTATTAACATGTTTCTACCAGTTGCATTTGGAAAACAGGAGACTGAATCCTGAATAACTCATAAAAGAAAATTTATTTAGGTGTTACTCTTAAATGGCTTCTTCAAAACTTCATCCGTTATCTCTCCAACCAGATATGAGCTTTACCTCCTTTGAAACAAAAACTATTACTTTATTTCGAATTTATGGAAATCCTTCAACCTCATCTTACTTGTTTCAGGTACTAACCCTGTAAGAGAGGCACTGCAGATAGAATGCTGCTATCACTCCATCAGCATTAGACAGATGAAAGTCCAGTGACTTAGTCAAGGTTGCACAGAGAATGGGCTCAGCCATGTACAAATTCTGTGGTCTGAACTGCAGCCCTACACCCCTGGTTTCAATAACTGTGCTTCTTTCAACTTATTGAAATGGAAAGGAAGATAGAATGTGTTACATTTCTCTTAATCATTTTTATGTGACTCTTATGGGCTAATGAAACAGCAAGGTTCTATTGTGCATTTACACTGTGCCCAGAATTGAGCAAGGAAATTAGATGACAAAGAACTGTGAACCAAAGCCTCTGCCCTTAAGAGTTTACCAACTGAGTGAGGAAGCATAACTGAAAACACCTGCATTATTTGGGCAGCAAGTGGCCTGCTGCACTCTTAAATGTTCGTGAAGCTAACCAGCTTTCCTATGTCTCTGCATTTCCAAAGGCGTGGTCCAGTATCTGGTGTTCAGCAGGCCAGAGCTCCAGCACACAGCTGTGCTCAAGCTATACACCTGCTGGGAACCTGTAAAACCCTGGACATCTGGCCAAACCAAAGCCCTGAGCAACTCCCTCTTTTCTATTTTCACAACCACTGACTTTCCATTTTATTCTTCCATTCCATTAGTTGGATTTGGACTTGACCCATATTACTACAAAAATAGCATTTGTCAAGTCATGACTGCAGGCCAGGCATTGTGCTAGATATTTTACGCTTGCTCTCTCAAATCCTTTAACACTTATGGATGGGAAAGAGAATTGTGGTCCCTCCTTTACTAACAAGGAAAAGAAGGCTGAAGGCAAAGTTAAGGAAATTGCCTGAGGATGTGGCCTACAATCTGAGCCTGAAAGTTAGCAGTGAAGTGCAGAAAACCTCAAATAAGAAGGACTGGCTTAGTATGCTCATGTACAAAAACAAAAAAAATTTCATAAAACCATCTTGCTTTCCTCAACATGCCAGTGATCTGACATTAATCTAAAGATGGGTCTTACATTAGAACATACTTGGAGACACAGGGACCCAGAAAAACATACAATAGGAAACTAAGCATTTTTTGTTTATGTTACCAGAGGAAGATTTTAAAATATCTTCAGTAAATTTCAAGTACTCACTTTTAGCAAAATAACTTCCATTACATGCATTTACCATGTGCTGGACTCTACATGTAAAACTTCACTGACATATGACTGCTCACATTGCAGAAGTTTTTGATGTATATATACATGTACATTAATATTTTATAGATATATATGGTGCATGAACATTTAATATGTAGGTGAACTGAATTGAGCTTAATCTTGAAATGATAGAAATAGTATTTGATTGTGCACACGTACCCTAGAACTTAAAGTATAATAATAAAAAATAAAAAAATAAAAAATTTAAAAAGAATAGTATTTGAACCAAACTTTCTTGACTCCAAACACTGTGGAGGCTCCATCCACTAAATCATTGCTTCTCAACTTTGGTAGCACATTGGAATCACCTGGGAGGTGACAAATTTCTGATTCCCGGCTCTCACACCCAGAGATTCTCACATGATTGCCTGGGGTGTGCTCCAGCATGAGAATTTTTGAAAGCTCCCCGGCTGATTCTAATGTACTCCGAAGTTGAGAACCACAGGTTCACACCATAACTCCACATATTAGTCTCTTACTGCTGCTATGACAAATGACCACACACTTGTTGGCACAAAACAACACACAATGATTTTCTTAGTGTCTGTATTCAAAAGTTCCAAATGGGTATCACTGAGCTAAAATCAAGTTGTCAGCAGGGCTGTGTCCCTTTCTGGGGGTTCTGGGGGAAGAATTCATTTCTTGCCCTTTTCAGCTTTGAGAGGCTCTGCTGCATTGCTTGGTGTATTAGTCAATTCTGTTATAAAGAACTACCTGAGACTGAGTAATTTATGAAGAAAAGAGGTTTAATTGACTCACAGTTCTGCTGGCTATACAGGAAGCATGGCTGGGAGATCGCAGGAAACTTACAATCATGGTGGGAAGGCAAAGGGGAAGCAAGCACATCTTACCATGGCAGAGCAGGAGAGAGAGAACAAAGGGGGAAAGTGCTATACACTTTTAAACCACCAGATCTTGTGAGAACTCCATCACGAGAAAAACGAGGGGTAAGTCTGCCCCCATGATTCAGTCACTTCCCACCGGAACCCCTCCTTCAACATGTGGGGACTACAGTTTAACATGAGATTTAGGTAGAGACACAGAGCCATATCACTTGGCTTGTGACTCTCTACCTCCGTCTTCAAAGCCAACAACAGCAGGTCGACTTGTTCTCACATAGCATCACTCTGACCTCTTCTACCTTCCTTCTCCTACCACCCATGTTATACAGGATAATGTCCCTCTTTTAAGGTCAGATGATAAGCAACTTTAATTCTATCTGCTACCCAGTTCCCCTTTGCCATGTAAGGTAACATGTTCACAGGTTCCAGGGATTAGGACATGAACATCTTCAGGGGCCATAATTGTGCCTACTACAGTTGCAATTTTAAATTAAAAAAAAAATCAGAATTTCCCTTTTACTGCACCTGCTCACTGTGGGTGAAGCCAGCAAGTGGTGTGTTCTTTTACAGGAGAGTCAAGTCATAGCTGCTGGGTATATGAAAACATCTCCCTTCTGTTCCTCTCGTGCTCCTTTCCCACTAGTAAGAAGAGCAGTGAGAGCCTGTCATTCTCTGGGCTTCCCACAGCTGCTGTCACACCACTTGAAAATAGAGCCCAGGTGACCAGCGTTCCCAATCCATCCCTAGACAAGGCAATATGTGAGCTGCCATATGCTCCGGTGGGTTCTGGCTGACACTGAGCAGGTGTATGGCATCCGGGCCAAGCATCTGGAGGGCGGCAGACTCACAGAGGGGAGGTACCATTTTCAATTTACCGAGGGAAGACTTAGGAAATAACAGAGGGCTGGGTGTATTTGCGTCTTTCTCTCTCTTGTTCCCTCTCTCTTTCCAATCATTTCTTAAGAAAAGAGGCTGGTTCTGGTTTTCATTCTGAAAATCCAGGGAAACACTTTGAATATATTGCTGGTGCTAATTTAAAAATTATTCTCTGAGTTCTCCAACATTCAGAATCCATCAATTATCAAGATGTAGAAGCTTCCAAATATTTATAATGACAGCACTATCATTATGCTAAGCTATTATGACAGGAAAGGGAGGAGAGCAGTTTAACCCCCATCAAGGTGTATGTGTCTGGGTGTGTTTGTTTTCTGTACATTAATTTAGGATTCCCGTAACAAGTTTGTAATGTACGGTTACATCGAAATGACAATTTCTTACTCATGGAGATCATTGTGCTTACAAACCTGAGCATTTTTATTTCTAAACATCTACAAATGACTTTTAAAATTAAATTTCTCACATATGATGCCTGGTCAGGGGAAGAGAGGAAAAGGAAAAGTTAAATGAATGATACCATGTTCACAACCAGAGTTAACTGACACTGGCTCCGAAGAATTCATCTTAATCAATGTTATTGCCTCAGTTCCCATAAAAATGAGTGATTGGGACACATAAAATACACTATCAACTTTTACCAAAACTAAGCAGTTTAGACCATTTATTTCCATAAAACAGCACTGTGTATCATATGTCAAGCCAATGCATTTTCTGTGTGACTGACTTCGGAGACAGTGTGGGTTGACAATCTAAGTTCTAATTATTTGCACCCTCCTGTCTGTTCTTGCACGACACGGGGCTCTCCCAGAGGAGTGTCAGAAAGGACGTTACATGGGCTGATGGGAAGCAGCTGAAAAAGATCCACTGGGCTTTTTCATGCAGATGATGCACAGAGCAGAGAGGAGCCAAAGGGGATCGAAGAACCCTGATTGGAAAGTTCGAGTGTGTTCCATCTGTTACTGCTCTAGTCTTTTCATTAATGCTGTGTAAAGGCAAGCAGAGTCACAGCTGGTGAAAAGATATCTGCTTGACAGGCCTAAAACCTGCATCTCCTTTCCCCTGGCAGGACCAGATATTTGTAGGGACCTTGCAACTGTCCACCTCAATTTCAGGTCAAAAGGTAGTTAAGCTCTCTTGTGTGGCAGGGGAATAAGCATAACCTTGGCTGATCCAATGGCCTTGGGTTTCTATCACAGCCCTTCCACTTTTTCACAGTGGGTCCATCAGAACATTAGCTAAACTAAAGGTCAGCATCATCATCTGTAAAAAATGGAAATATAATAATGTTAAATTCCAGTGCTATAGTGAGGCATACTTATGAGACCTCAGTAAATACTGCTTCTTTCTTCTTTTTTCTTTCACATTCTCTCTGCTTCATATGGATAAAGCAGTAAAAATTAAAAAAGAAATTTAATGAAGCAGCCAGTTTTATACTACTGATGATTAAAAAATGAAACTTGCAAACAAGAGTTGGACGAGAGCCTTCCAACAGTTTCAATCTTTAATCCACATGTCTTTCTTCATGGTTTAGAGAGCACCAATCTAGAGGCAGACCATCTGGATTGGAATTCTAGTTCTAGCACTTACCAGTTGTCTAATCTTGAACGAGTAATTGAAACCTCAGTTTCATGGTCCATAATATGAAGATAATTGTACCCACTTCATAGGGTTGTTATGAGGATCAGGCAGGTTAATATATGTAAAGCATTTAGAATAGTGCTTGCCACATAGTGTTTGTTTGTTCAAGTATTTTAGTGTTACTGTCCTCACCTTTGCTCCTCATTTGGGCAGTTCATTCATTCCCATTGAAAGGTGACTGTTAGGAGTAAGAATATAAAAGAATAATCTCTTCCCGGTTTTTGGGTTTCTAATGACTTCTTCTTGGGGAAATAGAAATAACTCAGGATGAGTACAATTATAAATCTGAACACTTCCTGCCTCTGAGACTAGAACAGAGTTCTGCGGCTGGGAATAAGGTACAGGTAGGTATACTATATTGGCAGTCACCTAAAATATGTCCCACTGGTTGACTTCACTGACCCTGTGTGGGGCTGAAGCCCAGTGGGGAAAGGGATGATATGGACCCCTAGATGTGTTTGTGAAATGCAGGAGCAGAGGAGACTTGTGCTTCTTTTACAAGCAGAGTCCCTGGGAGGACCACACACCCCTAAAATAATGATCATGCTGTACATTCAGGTGGACAGAGCTTGGAGAGCCTCACAGAAATTTTCCATACCACAGCCTCATGTGGGCAGAATGATTCGCTTGCACCCAAGAGGGAGACACTGTTATCAGCTGGAAAAGCCAGAAGTGAAGAAGGCTTAAGGACTGGAAAAAGGGACAACTTTGGTGATCCCTATGCACTAAAGATCATGGATCAAATGGCATGATGGATGTTTCAACAGATGTCAGCAATGGACAGATGACACTGAAGACCAGATGCCTCCTAATTCCAGAGGAGAGCAACATGGCAACTCCCCTGAACTTGGATGCACCCCAGGAAAAGGGTGGTAATGCTCAATGGACTGAGATTAAGTTTCTGCATATCTCTACTATTGGGGAAATGGGGCTTTTAAATATTACTAGGTTCAATTTCAGAAAAGTTTTGAAAAACTTCTTTCCCTTACACATTGGAGTTTATAGACCAAGACTCATACCCATTACATGTAAAAGGATTTGTGAAAATATTTTTAAATTAATAACTGGATAAACTTTTAAAAATATTTAAGAACTATGCACATGTAGAATTGAGTCATCCCACAGATTGGAACACATTTTTAAATATCATATTATGTAATAGTTCAAATACATAGTACAAAGAAATAGAATGAATCCCCACATACCCAGCTCCTGTCATCAATAATTATCAATTCAGGCCCAATCTTGTTTTATCAATCCTCCCCAATAACTCCAATCCCCAAATGTCTAGATTATTTTGAACCACCCCAGACATATTGTTTCATTAGTTCAGTAAGTACCCCTAAAAATAAGGATTTTTGAAAGAACATAACCATAATACTGTCATTAATTCCCATAAACATTTATATTAATCCCCATAAATATTTGACACTGCCTGGATATTTAATATCATCAAATATCCAGGCAGTGTCAAATATTTAATATTGCCAAATATCCAGGCAGTGTCAGCTCTTCCTGATTTTTAATAAATTTGTTTTTATTACATTTTTAAAAACTTTTTCTTCAAATCAGGATCCAAAAAATTTTCACATACTGCATTTTTACAGTTTCTTAGGTCTCCTTTAATCTAAAGTTTCTTCCTCTTTTTTTTTTTAATAGTTGAAGAAATCAAGTCACTGGGGCTGAATTTTGTTGTTTACATTCTGGATTTTGTTGATTGTGACCCTATGGTAATATTTAATATGTCCTTCTGCACCTGTATGTCCCATAATCTAATAATTATACCCAGAACTGGATCTGACTTAGGTCAGTGTTTTAGTTTAAAAAACCTTCACAGATGGTGTTTCATAATTCCAACAGGAGACCATAGTGTCCACTTTTCTCTCTTTTTGTGATGTTAGGAGTTATTTATTATCATTATCTAGATCCACTGTTTTCTTAGGGGCTTGAAAAATGGTATCTTCTAATTCTTTTCACCTTCATCTGTTACTTGGGATACTTTTATAAAAATAAGCTTTCCTTCATCAAATATTTGGTTACCCTGAGATTGTATAGAAAAGCAAGTGGAATTCTTGATTCTCTATTTACCAGGGTATTAGTCTATTTTCATGCTACTGACGAAGACATACCCGATATTAGGCAATTTACAAAAGAAAGAGCTTTAATTGGACTTACAGTTCCACATGGCTGGGGAGGCCTCACAATCATGGCATAAGGCAAGGAGGAGCAGGTCACATCTTACGTGGATGGCAGCAGGTGAAAAAAAGCTTGTGCAGGGAAACTCCATCTTATAAAGCCATCAGATCTCATAAGACTTATTCACTATCATGAGAACTGGGCAAGAAAGACCCGCCCCCATAATTCAATTACCTCTGACTGATTCGTCCCACAAAATGTGGGAATTCAAAATGAGATTTGGGTGGGGACACAGCCAAACCATATCAATCAGTTTTCAGAAAAATGAAAAATTGGTTTTTTTTAGCATACTCCAAAGGTTACCAATGACTTTTTTCTCTTTAAATATAGTTGTAGTGTCATTGATTTTTCACTTTTGATGTATTTGTATTTATACATGTATTATTCCTATAGATGCTCAAATTGCCTCATCTTCGTCCAGTGGTAATCACTTTACATTGGCCTCTTAGTCTTTCATGGCCCCAGTAGTTTCTGAGAGCTTCTTTACTTTCTGGTATGATACAGTGTTGCCAGCACATTTTGTACCTTTCTTGTCATAGAGCTGGAATCAGTTATTTTTTCAAGCAGCCCTGGCTCCTCTAGGAAGAAAAGATATTTAGAGAACATAATTTGGGTACTGGTAGTGTCTCCAGCTACTGGATTGGTGATTATTTTTGTCTTTTCAGTGTACAAAGCTATATGTCATGAATACAACTGATATTTCCAGTTCAAATTGCAACTTACAGAGGCTTTATTTAACTTCTTTGATTTTATAATTATATGTCTTTTTGTTCTATGCTAAAAGTCTTGGGTCCTAATGACAGTAATTATGTTAAAGTACTATTGCTTTATTGTATTATATTGTATTAAATATATATCATAAATTATATGCATAATAGTTTTAGAATAACAATGTCAACATTATTGGTCAAAATATCATCCTACAAAATAGTTCAAGATTTTTTTTGCAGTTTTTTTTTTTTTTTTTGTCCTTAGGATACTTCCTGCTAAAGTTGTACACAGACAGGTTAACTCTGTTTTAAATCACTTGAGAATATTCTTTTCTTTAGGTTTTACCAACATATTAATACCAAGTTTTTTGTCCTTCTGTTTTTGGGAAATGTTTTTTTCATTTTAAAATTTTACTTTGTTTTATAATTGTGGAAACAAAGTTTATTTCCAAAATTCTAGCTTCTATGCCTATCCTTTTTACCTGATCAGCTCTCTTTCTATGTTTCACTTTCCAGTTTCATTGTCATTAGGTTGATATGAGGATGAATTGAGTGCACAGAAGGTAAACAGTGTATTTCTTAAATATTCAGTAAATGGTAGCTATCATTATGGCAAGGCATATGACTAGTTATTGTCTTTGAAGTTTCCAAACTTGAGTACTCTCTTCCATATTCCCTTGAGTGGTAATTTTTAGCTTTGATTGATCACTTGTTTGTACATCTGAGTAATCCAAAACTGCATCTTCAGAAACATTAAGCTTCTACTTCAGTACAAATGTGTTACGGCATTCTTCTGGTCACATATAAATAAAGTTGGCAGGAAAACTGCAAAGGTGAAGAAGTCCAGGCTTTCATGTCAGAAAACCTTGGATTCAAATCTCAGATTTCATATTTAGTAGCTTTTTGTGAGATCAATGACTTGGCCTATCTGAGCCTTAATTCTTCACATGTATAATGGTAAAAATGATATCTGCTATTATAATTGCAAGAATTAGATGAACTGATGCCTGGAAAGCAACCCACATGGTACCTGGAACATAACTGGTGTTTTTAAAATGTTTCTTTCACTTTTTTAGCTTAATCTATACTAACCTTTTTAAAGCTTAATCTATACTAATCATCTCAGCTATAATTGAGAACAGATAGGTCTGCTTTTGATTTACGAAATGCCTGCTTTGTTTGCTTCTTCCAGAGAATTTATTTCTGTACCAACTTCCATTCATTTTTGTGCTGCTGTACACCTCCAGATCTATTCTCCATTTTTCTCCACCATGCTCTGTGCCCTTAGACACGGACCTGTATGGAATGTATACTATCAAAGGGCTCCCATATCCTCTACCTTTCTGTTGAGTTTGGTCAATGGGAGCACCAGCAGGAGACTGGAGAGTTCATCAGGGAAAGTACTCCTCTAGCTGCCTTCCTGTAGGGGTGCTTCTCCTTGACTAGCTCCTCTTCTCTCTGGAAGTCCTGTACTGGCCCTTGTTGATTTCGCTAACTCTATCTACTCCTTCGTAAGTAGTCCCTTTATTAAACTCACTTCAATTTCCCCATTTGAGTGGTGCCATCTGTTTCCTGCTAAGACCTTGACTGGAAATTGATACAATTTCCAATCAAGAAAATAATTATGGGATTGTTAGTCTAATGGGTACACTTTGCCTCAATTCCTTCAGTTTTTCTAAAATCTTAAACTTACATTTAAATAACTGGAAAGCAAAATACCTAGACCACAGTAAATTATCCCTAAACAGCAAGTCTCTCAGTGAATTTTGCTTTTACCTCTATACTCTCAGCTTTTAACCAAGGGTCAACAAAGGAATGGTTATATGCTATCTCCGTTCCTGTATCTCCAATAAATGCACTGTTAAAAACAGCATCCATGATCATGACCAATGTCCCTGATGTGATGACATGGGAGGGGCACAAGATTTGGAGTGAAAAGGTACAGGCTGGGGCTCCTGCTGTGTAATTTATTAGTCACAAAATCATATTTCTCTTAACTTCAATCTATCCTTCTGTAAAATAAGGCAAATATAGATTTGTGAGTAGTAATGGGAAAAAAGAGTTTTTAAACCAAAGAGCTTTATAAATATTCATGCATAGTATGAATATATTAAATTTCTTTAAAAATTTAGCACAGGTAAAAGGCAGATGTTTTTGTTTGCTTGTTTTGCTAAAGTATTGCTGAGCTTTGTTTATCCCGTTGAAAAGAAGAATATGACTCATTGCGATTTTACATATATTTCTGGTTTAATTTATAAGAAATGCATGATTAACTGTAGTATTTTATTATATTTTACTAGTGTTTTCATATATTTTTTACTTTCTTCTACTTTATTTTCATTTATTCATATTTTGATAAAATTATGGTACATGTATGTTTTATTTTTAGGCATGTAAAATTATTTTTTGGAAGAAGATGGAATCTAAACAAACAAGGCAACACATTTTTAACACAAAAGAGAATTTGTTCACGATCATACTTCCTTCTATCTGCAGATTCATTTGTGTTTCTGCAATATTCCTCTTTAATTCTATACTCAAGTAATGTTCAGAGTAACAGTTCCAACCTCCTGTATTCATGACGCATTATTTGGAAATCAGCAAGATTCACATTTATCTACCTATTAAAAATAGAGAAAAGATGTTTTATATATGTAAAACACATATAAAGATCTGTAAGGTATATACCTATATCTAGATATAAATATAAATACCTTACAGTTTATTAACACCAGAAGAATAGGAAAAAGAAAAGAAAGAGAAGAAAGAAGAGAAGGAGGAGGAGGAGAATGTATGTGGGAAGAAGGAAATTACCATCTTCTCGGGAGTTCAAGTGAGCATTTTAACCTTTTCTCAATGTTATTTCCCAGGAAATGGTAGAGAATTATTACCATCAGTACACACATTTCTGCTCATTAACATTTTTTTTATTGGTTCTTGTCTACCATGTCACTCTGGTCATAAATATTCTGTTCTTATTCTACAGAGAGAAGAGCTCAATTCAGATCTCTCTCGGCCAATCACCACTACTTTCGGGAGACCATAGCCTTTCTCCAAGTCAAATCCGTGGCTGTGAAACTCCATCCCTTAATTTGTAAAGCAACAGGACAGGTGCTAGAAAACAAGCCTTATCTATTAGAATAAAGTGCAATTACTGACCTATAGAACTATCACTCTGTGGTAGGCAAAAGAAAGATATTAAGTAAAGAAAAAGTGTAAATGTGTCTACTGTCAAAAAGAAATATACAACTATCTGAGATAGTTATACCTTCAAGTGGAGATGGAAGATTTTTACATATACTCCCCAGGCTAAACAAAGATCTTATTTGTGCATGGTCAAGTATGATTTACCAAGGAAGGGGGCTCACTGTCCTATCTGAAACATCCTTTTGAAAGACACCTGCAGTACTATTATGCTACAAAAAGCACCAGGTCATTAGGGGCTCTGTCAATCAACTGACTGATTCCTCCAGATATGACTGGTGAATAAAGAAGGCACTTTTCAGTTTCAGACTGAAAGTCACACTCCACCTGCTCCAAACCCTGGGGTTTTGAGAAAATGAAAAGTTAACCTAATCTACTTCCATGCTAACAGAAACATTTGGTTCTCAAAGCCAGACTTAGGAATTCTTTTGTCCAACCAGAAGTCAATTCTCACGAATGTCTGAAAACTCTTCTGGATTCCTTGATCATTTTATCATAGTTGGTTTAGAAAATATTGGTAGAGAAATATAATAGCTAGTGCCATATTTAAAAATTAGTAAATAAAACACTTACCTTTCTGAACAACTACAACTAAATCACCAAACCCTGAAAAATTTGATTACTTGCTCATCTTTTTAGTTTTTTCCTCCTAACATGTATTATTCGAAGTTTCACAGACAGCAGAATTGAAAAATTCTACCATGAACACCAGAATGCCAATCATCTAGATTCTATCATTTACCTTTACTAGACTTGTTTTTAATCACATTATCTATTTACTTATCCTTATATACATCCATCATTTTACCTTATTTTTAAGGCATTTCAAAGCAAATTGCAGACATCTGACTATTTCCCTCCAAATACTGTACCGTACACATCATTAACTGGAGTTTAATATTTGTTTGATAGTTATTTTCTTTGGATCTAAAATTTACATACACTGAAATGCACAAATCTTAACTGTACTTTTGCTGAGTTTTGAGAATCCATATATCTGTTGTAACTCAAGCCCCTATGAAGATACAGAACATAATAATCCAGAAAGTTCTCTTTCCTCGCTTTTAGTCAATTGCAACCCATGCTGCTTTCTAGGTAGTTACTCTTGTTTTAATTTTTTTTCTGCAGACGTTAGATTTGCCTGTTCTAGAATATCATATAAATGGAATTATGCAACATGCATACTTTGTATAAGGTATCTTTCACTTAGCAGAGTGTTCTGGAAATTCATCCAATTGATGCACGTACATATCAGTTACTTTTTCCATATTGTTTAATAGTATGCCATTATATGATAATACCAATTTGTTATCCGTTTCCACAGCGTTTAACATCTGGGGTCTCCAGTTTGTGCTATTATGAATAAAGCTGCTATAAACATTCTTGTACAAGTTACTTTTACTTTGTCTTAGGTAAATAACTAAGGTTTGAATTGCTGGGTCTTTGAGTACTTGGACATTTCATTTTATAAGAAACTTATAAGACCATTTTATACTCCCACAAAGCATTGTATGAGGGTGCCTCTTGTTCCGTATATTCTCTAATAATTGTTACTACCAGTCACTGTAATTGAAACCATTCTCATGTGAATGGAGTGGTATCTCATTGTGGTTTCAATTCGTATTTCCCAGTTGACTAATAATGTTGATCAATTGTTCACGTGCTTCTTTTGTGAAATGTATATTAAATTATTTCTCCCATTTTTTATTGGGTACTTTATGTTTTATTACTGAATTGTAGGAATTCTTCGTTTTGGATAACTTTTGTCAGTGTTTTGCTTTACAAACATTTTCTCTTAACAATTTACTTTCCTAATATCTTTTATTCAATGTGGAATACACATAAGAGTAGATATCCTTGAATTATTCCTGATCTTAGGGAATGCATCTCATATTAAATGTAATGCTGGCTGTAGGCTTTTTAATGTGACCATTATACTGAGGAAATTCCTTCTATTCCTAATTCAAGGCAAGATTTTTTCTTTAATCATAAGTGGATAATACATTTTGAGTGCTTTTAAAAATAAATACTGAGGGGCGGAGCAAGATGGCCGAATAGGAACAGCTCCACTCTCCAACTCCCAGCGCGAGCGACACAGAAGACCGGTGATTTCTGCATTTTCAACTGAGGTACTGGGGTCATCTCACTAGGGAGTGCCGGACAATCGGTGCTGGTCAGCTGCTGCAGCCTGACCAGCGAGAGCTGAAGCAGGGCGAGGCATCGCCTCACCTGGAAGCGCAAGGGGGAAGGAAATCCGTTTTCCTAGCCAGGGGAACTGAGACACACAACACCTGGAAAATCGGGTAACTCCCACCCCAATACTGCGCTTTAAGGAAACAGGCACACCAGGAGAATATATCCCACACCTGGCCGGGAGGGTCCCACGCCCACAGAGCCTCCCTCACTGCTAACACAGCAGTCTGCGGCGACAGATCCGCAAGGCAGCAGCGAGGCTGGGGGAGGGGCGCCCGCCATTGCTGAGGCTTAAGTAGGTAAACAAAGCCGCTGGGAAGCTCGAACTGGGTGGAGCTCACAGCAGCTCAAGGAAGCCTGCCTGTCTCTGTAGACTCTACCTCTGCGGACAGCGCACAGCTGCAGTCCAATAGGGGAAAGAGCGGGGGCCGGTGCAGACGCGAACAACTCTGACAGCTTTGGGGAGAGCTGTGGATCTCCTAACGCGGAGGTTGAGATCTGAGAACGGACAGACTGCCTGCTCAGGTGGGTCCCTGACCCCTGAGTAGCCTAGGTGGGAGACATCCCCCACTAGGGGCAGTCTGACACCCCACACCTCACAGGGTGGAGTCACCTCTGAGAGGAAACTTCCAAAGAAAGAATCAGACAGGTACACTCACTGTTCAGCAATATTCTATCTTCGGCAACCTCTGCTGTTGATACCCAGGCAAACAGGGTCTGGAGTGGACCTCAAGCAATCTCCAACAGACCAACAGACAGTCCTTCTGACTGTCAGACGGAAAACTATCAAACAGGAAGGACACCTATACCAAAACCCCATCAGTACGTCACCATCATCAAAGACCAGAGACAGATAAAACCACAAAGATGGGGAAGAAGCAGGGCAGAAAAGCTGGAAACTCAAAAAATAAGAGCGCATCTCCCCCTGCAAAGGAGCGCAGCCCATCGCCAGCAACGGATCAAAGCTGGTCAGAGAATGACTTTGACGAGATGAGAGAAGAAGGCTTCAGTCCATCAAACCTCTCAGAGCTAAAGGAGGAATTACGTACCCAGCGCAAAGAAACTAAAAATCTTGAAAAAAAAGTGGAAGAATTGACAGCTAGACTAATTAATGCAGAGAAGATCATAAACGAAATGACAGAGATGAAAACCATGACACGAGAAATACGTGACAAATGCACAAGCTTCAGTAACCGACTCGATCAACTGGAAGAAAGAGTATCAGCGATTGAGGATCAAATGAATGAAATGAAGCGAGAAGAGAAACCAAAAGAAAAAAGAAGAAAAAGAAATGAACAAAGCCTGCAAGAAGTATGGGATTATGTAAAAAGACCAAATCTACGTCTGATTGGAGTGCCTGAAAGTGAGGGGGAAAATGGAACCAAGTTGGAAAACACTCTTCAGGATATCATCCAGGAGAACTTCCCCAACCTAGTAGGGCAGGCCAACATTCAAATTCAGGAAATACAGAGAACGCCACAAAGATACTCCTCCAGAAGAGCAACTCCAAGACACATAATTGCCAGATTCATCAAAGTTGAAATGAAGGAAAAAATCTTAAGGGCAGCCAGAGAGAAAGGTCGGGTTACCCACAAAGGGAAGCCCATCAGAATAACAGCAGATCTCTCGGCAGAAACTCTACAAGCCAGAAGAGAGTGGGGGCCAATATTCAACGTTCTTAAAGAAAGGAATTTTCAACCCAGAATTTCATATCCAGCCAAACTAAGTTTCATCAGTGAAGGAGAAATAAAATCCTTTACAGACAAGCAAATGCTTAGAGATTTTGTCACCACCAGGCCTGCCTTACAAGAGACCCTGAAGGAAGCCCTAAACATGGAAAGGAACAACCGGTACCAGCCATTGCAAAAACATGCCAAAATGTAAAGACCATCGAGGCTAGGAAGAAACTGCATCAACTAACGAGCAAAATAACCAGTTAATATCATAATGACAGGATCAAGTTCACACATAACAATATTAACCTTAAATGTAAATGGACTAAATGCTCCAATTAAAAGACACAGACTGGCAAACTGGATAAAGAGTCAAGACCCATCAGTCTGCTGTATTCAGGAGACCCATCTCACATGCAGAGACATACATAGGCTCAAAATAAAGGGATGGAGGAAGATCTACCAAGCAAATGGAGAACAAAAAAAAGCAGGGGTTGCAATCCTAGTCTCTGATAAAACAGACTTTAAACCATCAAAGATCAAAAGAGACAAAGAAGGCCATTACATAATGGTAAAGGGATCAATTCAACAGGAAGAGCTAACTCTCCTAAATATCTATGCACCCAATACAGGAGCACCCAGATTCATAAAGCAAGTCCTTAGAGACCTACAAAGAGACTTAGACTCCCATACAATAATAATGGGAGACTTCAACACTCCACTGTCAACATTAGACAGATCAACGAGACAGAAAGTTAACAAGGATATCCAGGAATTGAACCCATCTCTGCACCAAGCGGACCTAATAGACATCTATAGAACTCTCCACCCCAAATCAACAGAATATACATTCTTCTCAGCACCACATCGCACTTATTCCAAAATTGACCACATAATTGGAAGTAAAGCACTCCTCAGCAAATGTCAAAGAACAGAAATTATAACAAACTGTCTCTCAGACCACAGTGCAATCAAACTAGAACTCAGGACTAAGAAACTCAATCAAAACCGCTCAACTACATGGAAACTGAACAACCTGCTCCTGAATGACTACTGGGTACATAACGAAATGAAAGCAGAAATAAAGATGTTCTTTGAAACCAATGAGAACAAAGATACAACATACCAGAATCTCTGGGACACATTTAAAGCAGTGTGTAGAGGGAAATTTATAGCACTAAATGCCCACAAGAGAAAGCAGGAAAGATCTAAAATTGACACTCTAACATCACAATTAAAAGAACTAGAGAGGCAAGAGCAAACACATTCAAAAGCTAGCAGAAGGCAAGAAATAACTAAGATCAGAGAAGAACTGAAGGAGATAGAGACACAAAAAACCCTCCAAAAAATCAATGAATCCAGGAGTTGGTTTTTTGAAAAGATCAACAAAATTGACAGACCGCTAGCAAGACTAATAAAGAAGAAAAGACAGAGGAATCAAATAGACGCAATAAAAAATGATAAAGGGGATATCACCACTGACCCCACAGAAATACAAACAACCATCAGAGAATACTATAAATGCCTCTACGCAAATCAACTAGATAATCTAGAAGAAATGGATAATTTCCTGGATACTTACACTCTCCCAAGACTAAACCAGGAAGAAGTTGAATCCCTGAATAGACCAATAGCAGGCTCTGAAATTGAGGCAACAATTAATAGCCTACCCACCAAAAAAAGTCCAGGACCAGATGGATTCACAGCTGAATTCTACCAGAGGTACAAGGAGGAGCTGGTACCATTCCTTCTGAAACTATTCCAATCAATAGAAAAAGAGGGAATCCTCCCTAACTCATTTTATGAGGCCAACATCATCCTGATACCAAAGCCTGGCAGAGACACAACAAAAAAAGAGAATTTTAGACCAATATCCCTGATGAACATCCATGCAAAAATCCTCAATAAAATACTGGCAAACCGGATTCAGCAGCACATCAAGAAGCTTATCCACCATGATCAAGTGGGCTTCATCCCTGGGATGCAAGGCTGGTTCAACATTCACGAATCAATAAACGTAATCCAGCATATAAACAGAACCAAAGAAAAGAACCACATGATTATCTCAATAGATGCAGAAAAGGCTTTTGACAAAATTCAACAGCCCTTTATGCTAAAAACGCTCAATAAATTTGGTATTGATGGAACGTACCTCAAAATAATAAGAGCTATTTGTGACAAACCCATAGCTAATATCATACTGAATGGGCAAAAACTGGAAAAATTCCCTTTGAAAACTGGCACAAGACAGGGATGCCCTCTCTCACCACTCCTATTCAACATAGTCTTGGAAGTTCTGGCTAGGGCAATCAGGCAAGAGAAAGAAATCAAGGGTATCCAGTTAGGAAAAGAAGAAGTCAAATTGTCCCTGTTTGCAGATGACATGATTGTATATTTAGAAAACCCCATTGTCTCAGCCCAAAATCTGCTTAAGCTGATAAGCAACTTCAGCAAAGTCTCAGGATACAAAATTAATGTGCAAAAATCACAAGCATTCTTATACACCAGTAACAGACAAGCAGAGAGCCAAATCAGGAATCAACTTCCATTCACAATTGCTTCAAAGAGAATAAAATACCTAGGAATCCAGCTTACAAGGGATGTAAAGGACCTCTTCAAGGAGAACTACAAACCACTGCTCAGTGAAATCAAAGAGGACACAAACAAATGGAAGAACATACCATGCTCATGGATAGGAAGAATCAATATCGTGAAAATGGCCATACTGCCCAAGGTTATTTATAGATTCAATGCCATCCCCATCAAGCTACCAATGACTTTCTTCACAGAATTGGAAAAAACGGCTTTAAAGTTCATATGGAACCAAAAAAGAGCCCGCATTGCCAAGACAATCCTAAGTCAAAAGGACAAAGCTGGAGGCGTCACGCTACCTGACTTCAAACTATACTACAAGGCTACAGTAACCAAAACAGCATGGTACTGGTACCACAACAGAGATATAGACCAATGGAACAGAACAGAGTCCTCAGAAATAATACCACACATCTACAGCCATCTGATCTTTGACAAACCTGAGAGAAACAAGAAATGGGGAAAGGATTCCCTATTTAATAAATGGTGCTGGGAAAATTGGCTAGCCATAAGTAGAAAGCTGAAACTGGATCCTTTCCTTACCCCTTATACGAAAATTAATTCAAGATGGATTAGAGACTTAAATGTTAGACCTAAAACCATAAAAACCCTAGAAGAAAATCTAGGTAGTACCATTCAGGACATAGGCATGGGCAAGGACTTCATGTCTAAAACACCAAAAGCAACGGCAGCAAAAGCAAAATTGACAAATGGGATCTAATTAAACTAAAGAGCTTTTGCACAGCTAAAGAAACTACCATCAGAGTGAACAGGCAACCTACAGAATGGGAGAAAATTTTTGCAACCTACTCATCTGACAAAGGGCTAATATCCAGAATCTACAAAGAACTCAAACAAATATACAAGAAAAAAACAAACAACCCCATCAAAAAGTGGGGAAAGGATATGAACAGACATTTCTCAAAAGAAGACATTCATACAGCCAACAGACACATGAGAAAATGCTCATCATCACTCGCCATCAGAGAAATGCAAATCAAAACCACAATGAGATACCATCTCACACCAGTTAGAATGGCAATCATTAAGAAGTCAGGAAACAACAGGTGTTGGAGAGGATGTGGAGAAATAGGAACACTTTTACACTGTTGGTGGGATTGTAAACTAGTTCAACCATTATGGAAAACAGTATGGCGATTCCTCAAGGATCTAGAACTAGATGTACCATATGACCCAGCCATCCCACTACTGGGTATATACCCAAAGGATTATAAATTACTCTACTACAAAGACACATGCACACGTATGTTTATTGCGGCACTATTCACAATAGCAAAGACTTGGAATCAACCCAAATGTCCATCTGTGACAGACTGGATTGAGAAAATGTGGCACATATACACCATGGAATACTATGCAGCCATCAAAAAGGATGAGTTTGCGTCCTTTGTAGGGACATGGATGCAGCTGGAAACCATCATTCTTAGCAAACTATCACAAGAACAGAAAACCAAACACCGCATGTTCTCACTCATAGGTGGGAACTGAACAATGAGATCACTTGGACTCGGGAAGGGGAACATCACACACTGGGGCCTATCATGGGGAGGGGGGAGGAGGGAGGGATTGCTTTGGGGGGTTATACATGATATAAACGTCATGCACATGTACCCTAGAACTTAAAGTATAATAAAATAAATAAATAAATAAATAAATATTGAAAAGATAACTTTCTTTTTTATTCTGTAAATATAGTATATTCTTGATCATCAAATGATAAAAGTAATCTTTCATTTTTGAGATAAACTCTACTTGATTGTGGTGTTTTTTTTAAGATATATTACATGATCAGATTTACTAATATTTTGTTAAGTGTTTCTGGCTTAATTCCCAAGAGGGATAGTTAATGGTAATTTACTTTTTCTGTAATATTTCTGTCAGATATTGGCATTAGGGCTATACTCACCACATAAGACTAAAGGGAAGTATTTTCTTCTTTATTTTAATATAGGGTTACTTTTTAAAGTTTGATGCAATTCACAAGCACAAACATCTGGGCTTAGAATCGATTTTATGGGAAGGATATTGATAATAGCTTAATTTTTTAACAAAAATGGGAATATTCAGATTCTGTTTCATTTACTGTCAGTTTTGGTAAGTTTAATTTTTTTCAAGAAAACAATCCATTTCATCTAAGTTTTAAAATCTTTTGGCATAATAATGACTATCAGATATGTATTGCTATTCTTATATTACTGATGTTAGTAATTTGTGTCCTTTCTCTTTTTCCTGATCAATCTAGCTATGAGGTTATCAATTTTGATCCTCCTTTAAATAATCAATTTTTCTCTATACTAATTTATTCTTTCCTCTTTCACTAAATTTCACTCTCTAATTTCTTGGAATATTTATTATTTCTGTAGAGATCATTAAACTTTCCTCCTTTTCTAATGTTAGCATCTTTTAAAGTTATACATTTCCATCTAAGTATTGCTTTAACTGCATTTCACAGATTTCCTGTTGTATTTTCAATACTATATTTAGTTCAAACTGTTTTCAAATTGCCCGTGATTTCTCCCTTAATTCATGAACTATTAAATGCTGTGTTGTGAATTTTTAAATATCTAAAATTTTCCTGGTGTGAATGCTTTATAATGTCAACTTGGCTAGGCTCAACTGCATTTCCCAGAATTTCCTTTTTTGTATGTTCATGGTTATGGCGTGCTACAAGTGAGATTCTTAGGGGTAATTAGGAGGCTATAAGGAAAGCAACAGCTATTTGTAGCTC
Source organism: Trachypithecus francoisi (assembly GCF_009764315.1). NCBI lineage: Eukaryota > Metazoa > Chordata > Mammalia > Primates > Cercopithecidae > Trachypithecus > Trachypithecus francoisi. Next base: position 79,746,926 of record NW_022681461.1, read on the forward strand.
ACACAAGCTGTTACTAATCCACTGATTGACTTCATTGGTATGAAGCAGTAGCTGGACCTGCAGTTCTCCTGGATCTTCCTTCAGCTTCTCTGACTTATAGGTCAGGTTCGTGTGTTTAGTTCAGTGATAAACAATCCTGGCTTCTGTAGTATTCTTTCATCACTATGTCAGAGGCAACAAGAATGGTCACAGGTTCTAGTCCATCTTTGTGGGGTTCCAGCTTGTGCTTGTCTGTTTCAGCCTGTTTGTGATTCTCCCTTCCTGGCTGCCTGATCTTGTGGACCTTAAGCTCCACCATTGGTTACAGGGATATTAACCTTACTGTGACCACTTAGCCAACTCTCACAATTATATTAGCCAATTCCCTGTAACAAATATGATTGTGTGTATACATAATAATGTTTGTGTGTATGTACATGTGTATGCTATATAATTTCCTATTGCTTGAACTGCAATTGATAACATCTAGATATTGTTAATAATTTTTAATTCAATTCCATTGTTATTAGATAATATATGATATTCACGCTTTTACATTTGTTGAGACATTTTCTGGCTCCAAATTTGGTCCACTTTTGTGAATGTACCATGAACTATTGAAAAGACCATGTATTCATCAGGTGTTCAGTGTTGTGTCTTATGAACATCAAGTATGTTAAAGGATTTGATTATATTGTACAGATCATTGATATCTTTACTGATTTTTTGTTTGTTTAGTTGTTCTATTAGTTTCTCACAGTAGAGTGTTAAAATCTTTATTGTAGAATTGTTTATTTGTCCATATACATATGTTAATTTTTGCTTTACGTATTTTGAAAATTTGTTTTTAAATAGAAACAGATTATTCTTATATCTTCTATTTATTAGTTAATATATGTGACCAATAAAAAAATTAAAATGACAGGCTCCATATGATCCCACAGAAACATCCTTCTGCTAGTGCTGCTTCCAAATATTTGAAGACTTGGTTTCAATAGGATACAGTAATTACATCTCTCTTTGATGGTTAGTTTTATGTGTCAACTTGGTTAGGCTGTATTCAGTACCTAGTTATTAATTTAAACACTTATCTAGGTGTGGCTGTAAAGGTGTTTTATGGATGTTGTTAAAATCTACAGATAACTGACTCTAAGTAAAGAAGATTATCGTCAATAATCTAGGTGGGCCTCATCAATCAGTTGAAAGGCATTAAGAATAAAACTGAAGCTTCTCTGAAGAAGAACTTCTACCTGTAGACTGCAACTTCAGCTCCTACCCAAGATTTGCCAGCCTGCCAGCCTGCCCTAAAAATTTGTCCACACTCAAATAGACATGTGTAGAAAGAACATATAGGATGGAGCCATTGTCTTTGGCTGTAGACATTTGGGAAAACGTCCAGGAGAGCTTAAGTTGGAACCTGATGGACTTTGAAGGTTGTGGTGCTGTTTTTCAGGCAAGAGATGGTAGAAGGCAATTTACAACTAGACACTTACATATGCAAGACAAAGGGATGTGAAAAACCCTCTGTGGTGAGGGAAAGAACACTACAATGAGGCTGGAACCTAAGGACGGGATTAAAAGTGGCAAGAGATGGGAACAGAATGGTAGATTAAAGCTTGGTGATAAATGGCCTTGAAGGTCCTGAAAAGAATTCTAAATTTTTTTCCCATGGTTCTTAGCAAGCCTTAGGTTTTAGAATAGGGTGTGGAATGACCAAATATATGTAAATGGGTAATTTATGCAGATCTAGTCATATCATTCTGTTGCTTATGTAATTAGGTAACGGTTTGGCAGGGGCAGGTTAAGAGGTAAGGTTATCAATTAGGAGTCACACTGTTCATCACAGCATATGGGTTTGCAGTTTTGTCTGGATTTGTTTCCTTTAGATTCACTCTCAAGCCCTTTTGACCAGTGTGGTCTTCAACCAAAGCCCATCTACTCCATTTCTTAGAAATGCAGGACAATAGGTTGAGCCCAGAGCAACCAACAAGGCTAGATGAATACTATCCAGGTTAAGTTCAAATAGTAAACAGAGACAGTTCACGTCAAGTAAGTCCCAATGGTAGGTCTGTGCAAGGAAATTCCAGCGTTTGGACAGGTCAAGGCAGGAGAGATAATGATGTTTGAGAGCAAGGCACACAAAAGCAACCTTTGATTCTAGAGCAAAGGCAGTTCATTGTCTGCCCTCTGTTATGCTCCCAGCTCTGCATGGTGAGAGCAAGGTTCAGGGGAATGTGTCTGCAGTTAGAATTTCTAAGTTGCACTTTGCCTTTTATTAAGAAAGGTGTCGAGTTGCCAGGCTTTCCAGGTCATTCTTACATTATTCATGTTTATACAGCATCCTCAATGACTCCAAGGCAGTGGAAATTATGCCTGTGAAAAAAGCTAAAGATAAAAATACATAATCTTTCAACAATTATCAACAATTATTACATAACCCAAATTAGAGTGAGTGTAAAGTGGGAAAACAAGAACACTTTGGAAGTGGGAAGGCACGGGAGGAAATTAAATAGCATTATGTGAAAAGTGGCCATGTTTAAATACTGTTGCTCAATGAGAGGAATGAAGAATGTATCATTTTTTACTTTGAGTCTCAATGATAAAATTATTCTACACATTGAAAGCAGTGGAGCTTCTCAAGGAGAGATTCAAAAGAGACCTGCCTTATCGAGTAAATAGCAGATATTTTAAGAGTATGCTGTGAAGTAAAAACCTGCATATAAGTCAATTGATAAAGTGCTCAAAGTGAACATTGAATGAGGATTTAAAGATTGATAAAGAGATTGACATTCCATGGCTGAATGGCAAGGGAGAAGAACACCAAGGAACACATTGAAAAAAATAAGAAAGTTGACTATGTAAGGAAAAGAGGACCCACTGTGTATACATGAAGCCTCCTGCTACCCTCTCCTGTCTCTACGCCAGCATCACAGTCTTTCAAGGCCAGTGGAGTCGTTGACCTTGAAGGTTTATTCCTATACCAGTCATCAGAATAGGCTGCCAAAATGCAAACATCAATGGGCTCAATGTCTACTGCTTTATGTCAATGTTCTCTGTAAATCTTTGTAGCCAGAACATTCTACCTACTTCCTTCCTGTGGTTGTTGCCCAAAAAATAAAGCCCCATAGTTATATTTCCTTACTCCTATTTGCATCCTTTTACTGCTCAGATTTTCTTAGAATTGGTCCCAACCTTACTACTCCTCTGTCTTTCAAATGTTCCTAGTAACTTCTGGAACACTTCATTATAAACAAATCTTCCCATGGTAACCTCATCATGTATTAGTTTTTCTACCTGACCATCCCCTCCCAAATATATGGTTCATCCACCTTCTTATGAAAACTCTTATGCCTACAATCTCTATCCTCACTCATCACTGTCCCCTACTGTTTTCATGGTCCCTCCCCTTCATTCATTATGAATTCTGGTCTCACATAAACTTCTATGCCATAAGAATTACTGTAATTTCCATGTTGATGAGCCATCGTGTATCTAATATCATTAACCTTTGTGGCCTTCACCTTCACTTCATTTCATTCCCACCCAGTCCTTCACTTCTATTATCATTTTCTAGACCTTGTCATCACCTTGAATGTTTCTTTTTCTGGAATGTTAATCCCTTGTGATTTCTCAAATGGACCACCTTTCAGGCCCCTCAGTATCTTGCTCCCATTTTAACTGTCCTTCAATCTTCTTGGTACCTTGAATATTTCATTTATTCCCAGTCTGTCAGCTGTATTCTAGCCTCTCAGCTTTTCCTATCCAATCTGGACCCCATAATGAGTCATTAAACTACTCTCTTGCTAGTACCTGCAGTGCTTTCACCCCATCTTTTCACTTTGTCAGTTAATATAAATGCAACTTTGGCTTACTATTTAAGTTTTAAATTTTCTTTCCACTTTTACCCCTTTATGTTTACTGCTTCTTTCTACAAAAGTGTGCAACCATAGATTGGCAACTCTAGAAACTCATTCTCTCCAAATTGAACAAAGTGTGGTTCATCAGTCTGTTTACCAACTCTTGATCATCCCCGTTTTCTATTTCTCACTTAAGCCCTTCCAAACCTTGCCTACTTTTAAATATCCTACCCAACACCCACCCTCTTTACTCTCAGCAACTGCCTCTTAATTGTTGTAGAAGATGGAGGCTTTTCAATCCCTGTAACCCTGTAACTACCTTATCTACATTCACACTAACTGCCCTCCTGCAGCCTCAGAGATTGAGTTGTCCTTTTTTTTTTTTTTTTTTTTCTGAGACAGAGTCTTGCTCTGTTGCCCAGGCTGGAGTGCAACGGCATGATCTCGGCTCACTGCAACCTCCACCTCCCGGGTTCAAGCAATTCTCCTGCCTCATCTTCCTGAGCAGCTGGGACTACAGGCACCGGCCACAACACCTGGATAATTTTTTGTATTTTTAGTAGAAACAGGGTTTCACCATGTTAGCCAGGACGGTCTCAATCTCCTGACCTCGTGATCTGCCTGCCTCAGCCTCCCAAAGTGCTGGGATTACAGGTGCAAGCTACCGTGCCCGGCCTCCTTCCTTTTGATCACAGCCAGCAGCCACTCATCTGAGTCCTTGAGTATGTTCTATCCCTGTCTCCATTTGAACCTGACTTTTTCAATCATCTAACTCCCCTCCTGAATTACTCTTTTATTCCTTCTCCTGAGCCAATAAACATTTTCAAGTTTCTCCCATCCTAAAAGAAATGAGAATATCTCATGAATCTTACATATCCCTGTAGTGACTGTCCAATCTCACTCCTCCTCTTCTAAATTCGGGCCTCTCAAACATCTCCAGAGTAGTCTACACTCACTACTTCTGCTTCTTCATCTTCCACTTCCATCTTCAAGACATTGCCGCCATGCTAATAAAACTAGCAAGAGTTAAAGTTATCAGTATCTCTGAATTGTCAAATACCTTGGGTATTCTTAAATAATTCCAGAATATACATATACACACACATATACATATATACATATATATTATATATACGTGTGTGTATATATATGTGTGTGTATATATATACGTGTGTGGGTATATATATATTCTATGCACAAAACTTCAAATCAGTACCCAGGCATCTACTAGATAATTTTTCATACCTATTCATAAAAATTCAAATCAATACCCAGCTTTCTACTGGAAAATTTCATTAGCATGTCCCACAAACACCCTAATGTCAACAGGTGCAAAATTGAGCTTACTAATTCTCTACTTGAGCTGGCTCATCTAGTTTTGCCCATCACAGATACTGGCACTGCCATTCACCCAGTCACAGAAGGCTAAAAGTTAGGAGGCATCATGGCTAATTAATAAAGACATGCCAATTTAGCTCCTCAATATTTTCTAGGATATGTTCTCTCTTTTCTATCTCAAATAGCTATCCATCTGTATCTTCATTACGTTTTATCTATAAAATTTCAGCAACGCATTTATGATTTCCTTGTCTCCAAACTTACCTGACATAGTTCATACTGCAGAGTGACCTTTCTGAAAATATACATGAGACAATGACACTTCCCTGACTAAACCTTTCAGTGGGTCCCCATTTCTTGCAGATAACATTCACTATATCCTTCACGATATAGCCCTCTGACAGAACTTTCCCCCATTTCCAACTTAGCATTTTATCCTTCAACATCATATTGTTTATAGCTCCCCCTACATCATATTTCTCTAACTTTGATCTTTTTTTTTTTTATTTTTTTATTTTTTTATTTTTATTTTTTTGAGACGGAGTCTCGCTCTAGCCCGGGCTGGAGTGCAGTGGCCGGATCTCAGCTCACTGCAAGCTCCGCCTCCCGGGTTTACGCCATTCTCCTGCCTCAGCCTCCCGAGTAGCTGGGACTACAGGCGCCCGCCACCTCGCCCGGCTAGTTTTTTTTTTGTATTTTTTAGTAGAGACGGGGTTTCACCGTGTTAGCCAGGATGGTCTCGATCTCCTGACCTCGTGATCCGCCCGTCTCGGCCTCCCAAAGTGCTGGGATTACAGGCTTGAGCCACCGCGCCCGAAATCTCTGCTGAAATGCCCTTCTCCGACACTTGTCTTTGCCTGACTACTACACTTTCAATCTTTTACCTTCAAATTCTATATTAGTTCCCTCAGAGTACATTTTCCAGATGATTTCTTCTTTGTGTTTTCATAGTATCCCATACATAGCTCCACTAAAATGGCCATGGTTGAGATTACCAGTGAACTCTACCTGTCAAATCCAGTGATTGTCTGCTGTAATTTTCCTTAAACTCTCTACAGCCTTTGGAAAAAATTAACATTTATCTCCTTTCTTCAAATACTTTCCTGTTTGCCTCTGTGACATCAGTCTTTTTTTTTTTTTTTTCCTCCTACAGCTGGCTGATGCTTTTTGGTTTCTTTTTCTCCAGTGCTTCCAGTCTGGATGTTGGAATCATCACCCCTCTTCCATATCAAAATCTATTCCTGAGCAATATTATCCACAATATGGGTGAATGCCAAGTATACGTGATAACTCTTACATCTGTGTCTCCAGTGTGGACCTCTCTTCTGAGCTTCAGACCTGGATATTTAATTACCATTTCAAACTTAAAATGTTCCTAAGAGCACTTTTGATTCATAATCTCTTTTCTTCCCCAGACTTGCCTATGCAATTTAATGGCAACACCATGCACTGGTAGTTTAGTCCCAAACTTAGAAGCCATCTTTGGGTACTCCAGTTCTCTTACTCTTCACTCCAAATATATCTCAAATCTAACCATTATTCAGCATCTCCACTGCTACAATGTCAGTCCTAATCTCCATCCTCTCTCACCTGCAAGGACTTCTTAACTGTCTCCCTACTCCAGCCTGAGTGCCTCTTGTTCATTCTCTACTATTCATAAAGTTGGATTAAATAATAAATTAAGTCATATCAAATCTTCGTGTAAATCCCTCCAATAGCTTCCAAATGCACTTGAGATAAAAACCAAACTCCTTCATGATGACCTGCAAAGCTCTGGTGATCTGGGCCCCTCCCTCTCTCGGACCTCATTTCATTTCACTAATTCCTTCATTTGCTAAGATCCATCCACACTGGCCTTATGTCTCTTTCTTTCCCCCTCTTTTTGATATTTTCCACTTCAACTATGTTTGCATTTGAGTTGCTTTTTCCAGGCATGCCTTTCTTCTCATCATGCACCCTTGTCCTAACCACACTTTCTAAAATAGCTCAACCCTGTACTCTATTCATTCTCTATCCAATGATCCTCTCTTGTCTATATAACACCACTTTCTGAAATAATCATATTGTAATCACATGTGTATGTCTTATTATTTTTTCTGTAAGTCTACATGAGCAGGGACCTCGTCTGTCTTGTCACTGTCATTCCCCATGGTCTAATACAGTGCCTGGACTATTTATTGTAGGCATATGTGCTGTCCCACTGCCCCTTCCCACAATGGATTGTGAGCTTCTTGAGGCTACCCTAGAGCTTTCTAGCTTAATAGCTGGCAAAGGGGTTGCTAAACACATGTTTATTAAATTAATGAATGAGTAAATAAACATGCCAGTGTGAATAAACTCATGCTAGCTACACTGGCAAAATATTATGATCTGTCCCTTAGGGTAAAAATTGGAAGCTTACGTCAGCACTCAATATGTTATTTATGGTGAATTATATATAAGTATGCCCAAGCCAACTATGAATTAAGCCTTATGTAGTTCTCATGCCAGGGTGAAAATTCAATCATTTTCAACTAATCCCTTGTTATCTGCTATAGAACCCTGAATTAGAAGACTTTTATAGGCATGGGGCTAGAGAGACATCTGGTCTGGGAGATTTAAGCCTTGTCTTGGTTACGCTGGGGCCTGGAGGTAGCCAACAAGATTAATATTCCCCTCACACAAGGGCTGGGTTAGGTCCATTCCTGTCAGGGTTACATGTCATGTAATTTCACTAAAGTTATTTCACAAATCCAGTGAGCCAGTCATTCTTTTCCTCCAGTCATGCTTTTATTTGTTTTCCTCTGGTTGATGTTCTCTGGTCCAAAGACCAACTATGAATAACCACTGTGGTGGTTCCATACCCACCAGAGAGGTTATCCAAGGAGATATAATTTGGAGAAAAAGAAATAATTTGGCATCTAGGTTTATCTCTTGGATAAGGAAAACCAGTGGAAACAAAAGGGTAAATTGCCAGGAAAAAAACCATTTTCCATAATCAACAAATTGACCAAGACTTTGGCTTGGTTTTACTAGAACGCCCTAATTTCAATACAAGAATTTGCTTCCTAAATAGCCTAAAGGGAATGAAAGAGAGCCATTTTCAGAGCCCTTGGAGAGTTTTTCATCCATACCGTGCCTGCTCATGAACTTGAGTGAAGTGAGTCAATCATTTTGTGGATTTTTGCCTAGGGAAGGAGACAGGGTTCTGGTAGGGTAGAGCCTACCTTTGAGGGTGTGAGGAAGATGCTAACTAGTCCCTTCTTTGGTTCTCTTCTCTTGCTTCATTATTGGCAATTCCATTCTTCCAGTTCCAGTTCCAGAAGGATTGCAGTCATTCTTGGCTTCTCTCTTTCTTTCACACCCTTCATCCCAATTATTTGAAAATGCTGTCAACTCTACCTTTCAAATATATTGCAAATTCAACAATTTTTACTCACTTCAACAGCCATTACCTAGGTGTAATTCACCACCTGTATCACCTAGATTATTGTAAAAGCTTCTTAGTCTATCTGCTTTCATTTTTTTCCTTACTTTCCACAGGTGTTGAAGTCTATCTGTTCTCAAGAGCCACAGTGGCCTTTTTCAAATATGAGTCAGATCTCATCGCTCTTCATAGAATCCCCCAGTGGCTTCCATCTCATTCAGAATAGAAGCCAATATCTTTACAATGGTCTGCAGACTCCATATGATTAGGACCCTATAATCTCTCTGATCTCATCTCCTGCTAGTCTCTTGCTCACTCACTCCTCTCCAACCACTCTGTCTCCTTGCTGTTCTTCAAACTTTCCAGCCATATTCTTGTCTCAGGACATTTGTACTTACTATTTGTTTCTGCTTAAAACATTCTTCCCCAGATGTCAACCTGACTGTCTTCCTCACTCATTTATGTCTTTACTCAAAGTTTCTGCCTCCATGAAACTCTTCCTACTGCATGTAGGCAACTCCCCACTACCCCACCAATATTCCCTCACCCCTTCCTGTGCTTTTGTTTTCCTCTGTGGCACTTCCCTTAATCTGCCACACATACTTTGCTTATTGTTTATATCTCCCAAGAGAATGTGAATTTTCACAAAATCGTGTGTTCAGTCTGTTTTGTTTGATCTTGTACCCTCAATACCCAGAACGTCTGAAACACAGGAAGCACCAAATAACCACTTACTGAATGAATAAGTTATCTGAGGATTGAAATTCTAGTGTACAATGGAATATGCAGTGTACATGGCAAATGGTAGGTGTCCAACAAATATTAATTTCTAGCCTCACTGTCATATTGATTATAGTCTGCCGTAATAATTCTTTGGAATGGCATAGTATTATGGAAACATGAACAGATTCAAAAAGAAGTTCATCTTAACTCATAGATGGATGATGCATACTGCATTATTTATAGAGTCAAAGGGCATCCCAAACATATAAGAATGTATACTTTAGTCAAAATAATAACACATTTGATGATTTTGCATTTAACCCAGACTGCGTCAGTGGTAGCATGACAATGACAAGTAAACCAAATGACGATGACAAATAAATTAAAAGTTCAAATTTCTAGACTTTACTGGGAACGAGAAGAAATAACTACAGATGCCCCCTCTCACATGGTAAAATAGAAAGTATTAATAGTTGGGTTCAAATCTTAGCCCATCTCTCCTTAGCTGTATTCCTTGGGCAGGAAATTTAGGTTTTCAGCACCTCAGCTTCTTTAACCATAAGATGGGGATATGATATATGTCCCTTATTAGGCTATTTTAGGGATCACAGAAATAATACATATGAAAGGATATATCTCAAAGTTTAGGTGATGGAAAATAACAACAGAAATTAATTTCCACGAATCAAAAGTGTTATCCTGATACTGTTTTCCCTTTAGTTGTATACAACAACTAAAGAGAAGTAAGGTCACTTGGAAAAAAGAGCTTATCCTGTGTGTGTGCATGTTATATCCTCCCTCTATAGTAAAAACAGCGGCTGTGTGTTGAGATTCTGATTCTTTCTTTTGATGTAACAACCATAGAGGTGTATATAGCCAGCATACTCTAGAGGTAGAAACCAAAGGCCAGCATGATTAAGTTCTTTGACCAACATTGCACAGCTAGTAATTGACTGAGCTCAAGCCTCCTGACACTGTGCCCTGACCTGTCTCCCCTACACCACACAGGGCTTAGTGTAGAAGCCTGAATTATCCAGAAGCTTCACATGGCTGTTTTACCTGTAGTTTGGCACTTGGTTTCCTGATTTATTTCTTTTTAAGACTATAAGTACCTCCAACTAGCAACTCTGAATGATTCATCTCTGTATTCACAGGACCTACCATTGGGCAAAGCGCATGGTAAGTTCTTGAGACTTGCTTGCTGATTTAGCGAATGAACACAGAGCCTGAGTAATTCATTAGAAGACAGGGAGCCTGTACAACATAGTGAGACCCTGTCACAACCAAGAAAAAAAAAATTTAAATACTGGCTGGGGGTTGTGGCACACACATACTTGTAGTTCCAGCTACTCGGGAGGCTGAGGTGAGGGAATTGTTTGAACCCAGGAGGTCAAGGCTGTAGCGAACCATAATCATGCCACTGCACTCCAGCCTGGGTGACAGAGCAAGATCCTGTCTCTTAGAAAATTAAAAAATAAAATTTAAAAAGAAAACAGGGTTATTGAGCTGCTACAATGAGCTCAGGACAAACCTCTCACATTACACCAACAGAACCTGGGTATCTGGACACCTGGCTAACTTGAAGGTCCTTCATGACATGGTCTGGGGGGTCACCCTAACGTGGACCTGTCACCTCCTCTAGGCCAGCTCAGCACTTACTGCCAAGACTAGTCTGTTAACATAAAAATATTGTGTAAATTATCACATCCCTGGTAAACTCAACACACTACTTGAATGCAGAAAAAAATGGATTTTAGCTCAGGTTCTAGACACATGATTTATATATGACACCAGTTTTTATGGATAACAATAACCTTAAAAGCTAGCATCTATGTAACAAATTACAGTTTTCAAAATATTTTCACATCCATCTCTTCTTTTCAATCTCACAACAGCCATTCAAGGCAGCTCTGATTCACCTCCTCTCACATTTGGGTGTACCACGGCTCAGAGAGGTTAAGGGCCCTGTCCAAGAACACACAAATAAAAACAGTAACTTTGCTTAATGGATACCTGCTACGGGCCATATGCTCTGCTAAGCACATCATTTGTGTTAGCTCTTTTAATCCTCAAAACAGCCTTTGACGATGTAACATTGAGTTTCATATATTTTACATAAGAAAGATGAGGCTGAAATTTCCCAAAGTTGCACATTTACTAGGAGACAAAGTCGTGATTAACACTCAGGCCAGAGTCTGCTCTCCTGCCATCCTACTAGGTTGCCCAGTGTGGAGCAGTAAGTGGCAGAAGAAAGAGCTCAACTGTGATGTTCCGACTTTACAAGCAGTGGAAGCCAAGAAACCTGTGAATTTATCTCTAATACTCCACTCCTAGGTTTTCTCCTCTTAGTTGAAACTTCCATTTGAAAATTTCTTAAATTTTCACAAATCTGAGTGGAATTTCTACTAGTGCTTTTCCTTAAAATAAATGCCTTAATTTGGCCTTCTTCTAACCCATCTTATGTCATAATGACAATCTCAACTTCCTAAACACAGTTTTCATTCTGTGGCCATGATTCAAGACAGTAAATGGCTCCTTATTCCCTACTATATGAAGTCTAAATTCCTAACCTGGGCTTTGCCTGGCCATCTCAATGTATTATCTACTTTTTCCCAATACACACTTTATCAACAAGCTCCTCCTTCTTCCACGAAGTCTTCTCTCACTGCACCTGACCCACCCATCTCTTTCTGCTTCAAACCAGTGGTTTTCAAGGCATTAAAAGAAGAAGAATGTTTTGGCAACCCCCAAATTTTTTATTTTTCCAAGTATGGACCTTGAAGAAACAGCTACTTTATAGCTTCATGATCATTCCACAAAATAAAGACAAAATTAAAGAAAAAAGCTAAACAAAAAGTAATAGGGGCAAAATAAAGAACACTGTGTCACAAGGAAAGAGAGTCGGATATGTTTGTATTTAACAGATATATATATATATATCAGAGGGAAATAAAATATAGTATAATAATCAGATTACATATGTTCTTCAATACACATATGTGTACTGACATTAAAACATTGTCCTGATTTTCTCTCCATTTTGAGATGGTTTGATGAATATTTCATCACTGATGAGCATCTGCCAGAATGTAAGCATTTGGTCTCCAAGTCCACTTATATTCAGGATCAAGATCACACTGAATATATCTTCTATTATTTCTTAGGTTTTATTCCTCCGTTTTTAGCTAAACAAGCTCCCTGAGTGCAGAGACCACATCTTGTGCTTTCTCTACATTCCCTACAGGACTTAACTAGAGCAGAACCGCTCACAGGAGAGACCACAACATATGTGGGTTCATATACAATCAAGACAACCTGAAATATTGCAGGCAATGCGTTTTGGGGAAAAATTACCCCTTAAGTGAAATAAGAACAATGCATTTCACTGTATATTAGATCTCTGGAATACTGCCCTCGGGCCTGACCTTTCAGTGACGCTCAACTTCACAGAGCCCATTCACCTGAAGCCTCCTTCACTTATCTTTCCAGTAAGTCATTCACTCACTGTGCCCACCGTTCTCTCAGGGAGGGCAGGAGAGATTGTCCTAAAAGAGACACATCAAAGCAAGACACTACTTTGACCTCAATAATCAGTTTGTGCTCTTTAACAGAACAAGAAGGTAGGTTTTCCAGCAAGTAATGAGTCTGTGTCTGTGCATAGTGAAAATGGTATTTACAAAAAAAATGGAACACTGCATAAGATTTCTGGCAGTGTGTGGGAATCCACAAAATATTCTCACCCAATTAAACATTTAATGAGGCCATCTTGGAAAAGCTGTTGTCTCTGGTTATAGTTAGTGTTTTCCCCTCCTTAAAGCCTTTATTTAGGTGTCATAATGCCTGGACATATCTTGACCACTCAGCATTCCCCTCTTCTCCTTTGCTCTCTGATACTACATGTTTGGTTAATGGGCTATGTCTCATAGCTCTCTCCCTCACAACTGTTGCCGCCTCTCTCATACTGACTATCTAATAGCTCCAGTCTTGGTCCATTATTTATCTTCTATTTAAATTCTAATATGCCTACCTTCATTGAGATCTAATGCAAATCCAGCTTCAGCTTCTAAGCTGATGCAAAGTGTTGTGTATATACAGTCATGTGTCGCTTGATGACAGAAATTTTTTGAGATATTCATCATTAGTCAGTTTCATAATTGTGTGACCACAATGTAATTATATAAACCTAGATGGTATATATGTTTGTTTACATATAAACCATGTAGGTTTATAGAAAAAGCAAATGTCTCCAACACCATTACTGAATATTGATCATTTCCCCTACTTGGTCTGCAATGCCAATATCAAGTGCCGTAGGTTATTATGTATGCTCCATTATAAACTTATGGGACCACCATCATATATATACATGGTCCATTGTTGACGTCATTATGTGGTGCATGATTGTGTGTGTGTGTGTGTGTGTGTGTGTGTGTGTATTCCAAGCTAAGCACTTCACAATGATCATCTGATTTAACCTTCACAATGTTCCAGTGAGATAGGTTTTGTCATCCTCATGTTACAGATAAGTACACTGAGCCCCAGAGAAGTAAATTAACTTGCCTAATGCAACACAGGTATGATGAGATAGAGCCAAATCCTGGTCAGTCTGATTCCAAATGTTCTGCACTTTTTCTCTAGCCACCACGTTGTACCAGATGGCTAGTTGTTTTTTTTTTTTTTTTTTTTTTTTTGAGACAGAGTCTCGCTCTGTCGCCCAGGCTGGAGTGCAGTGGCCGGATCTCAGCTCACTGCAAGCTCCGCCTCCTGGGTTCCCGCCATTCTCCTGCCTCAGCCTCCCGATTTGCTGGGACTACAGGCGCCTGCCACCTCGCCTGGCTAGTTTTTTGTATTTTTTAGTAGAGACGGGGTTTCACCGTGTTAGCCAGGATGGTCTCGATCTCCTGACCTCGTGATTCGCCCGTCTCGGCCTCCCAAAGTGCTGGGATTACAGGCTTGAGCCACCGTGCCCGGCCTAGTTGTTTTTAAATACATAGAAGATTGCCATCTGAAAAAGGAACAAGTCAATAACTCTCCATCCCTTAGCTGATCACCAGCGTAAAGCCAGGAGAGATGAGTGGAACTGCTTGTGAAAAATGCTCCACAAGGATCGCTTGTCTTTAAAACTGGCCCACACAGGAACTGCTTCAGACTGATTAGGAGACTAAATTACAGATGGCAAGGAAACAGTTCAGTGATGGTTTGAGTTAAGCCAGATCTAGGTTAGTTTTTATTCTACCAACCTCACAGGAGAGTGATTGTGCCAATTAAGAGAAAAACCATGAATAAAAGTACACAGCCCAGTGCCTGGCCCATATCTTGGGCCTAATGCCTATTTGTTTAATCCCTTTAACATTCAGATACAGTTTCTTACACAGAACTTCATACATGTGGCCTGTTACGTATTTCAGACATCATATTGATATCTTGTTGATCTTCATAAAATAATAGCAATTTGATGGTCTGGAATGGTAGAAAGTCTAAAAAACTAGGACAAACTTGAATCTACAATAGAGTCATGAGATGGTTCAGAAAATTATGTGAGTCTTCTGCCCTCATCCATGTTGGGACCACATCATCCAGTAAGAGCTGAAAGAAAAATGCCTTCAGTCTCTGGTGGAAATGGTCTGTTACAATTGCACTCCATAAAGTATGTGCTTCCACCACAGATTGACTCAACGGGCAGCCGCTGAACTACGAAGAAACAGGTCTACTGGGATTTATAGTCTGGCGTTCTAGCATCTTTCAATCAGAGAGCAAACCAACTCACATTTTCCTCCCACGTCAATTGCCTTTATTTTTTTTCTATTGGGAAGCCTGAACCTGTCAGATAATGAGATTTGGAATGTCTGATTGTTTCCCATGAACCTCATGAAGGAAAGCATAATTCCCATAGACAAGTGCCCCGTGCGAGGAATTAATCTGGGAACTTGGAAACTTGGTTGGTGGAAATGGCCTCAATGTGAGAGTTTAAATAGACAGCCACAGTGCCTTATTTTAATAGTGTTTCCTGCTGTTGCTTCTGTGAAAGGGTGACATCCATGACCAGGCGACATGACATCTGCTGATTCTGCCAGATCACTGGAAGAATTGCATCCTTTAAATGAGAAGCAACATGATCCAGGAAAAAAGAATTACAGGTATATAGACGAGAGAAAAGTTGCTGAGAGATGAGAAAGAATGATCAGGAAAGCATAATGGCAAAGTTTTTAGAATGTGGAGCTTGAGGGAAAGTCACAATTCAATTCTCCAAAAGTTAAATGACCTTAGATAAATTATTTGACCTCTCTGGGCCTTGGTTTTGGAATTCCCCTTCTGTAAAAATGAATAGGATAATACCTACAGAAAAACAGTTACGTGGGCTACTATACATATATTTTAAAATCTAACAAAAATTCAGAAATTCAAACATATCAACCTATTTGACCTAAGTAAACTGCTGTTTCCAAACACAAAGCCAACAGTTGCTTCATCTCAGACATTTCTGGTTAAAAATTGACTGGAAGGGAGCAGGTAGCATAATCTAACAAAATATAGGCTAGTTTAGGAGACAATACTCAGTTTCTCCTTTTAGTTGGTTTGTTTCTATTGTGATGGGAGCGAGGGAGTGTATATAATGTATTTTTATACTATAAGAAAGCAAATAAGAGGGTGGCTTATTTTTCCACAATTTATACAGTTTATTTCCTGTGGTATCTTGCTTTATGCTCTCTCCCATGTTGACAGTAACAAACAACATGATGCTTTTTCCATCCCTCTGAAATAACAGGATACCATAATGGCATGTTAAGGACAGACCTCATGATGGGAGGGTGTTTACATGCTTATATTCTAAGGGAGCTAATTACCATATAAGCATAAAATTATAATCAAATAACATTTAGTACATTTCTAGGGAGCATAGAGAAATGTTTCCATTAACAAGAAATAGTAGATGAAAGCAATTAATGCATCAATGCAGAAGTTCTGGTTACATTTTATTACCTTAGTGTTAAACAAAATATAACGTAAATAGTTCCCCTGACTGTCCTCATCCTCACCAAGAACAGAGATTTTGCAGGAGATGGGACATGGGACAATTTTCTCATGAACATTGGGGACAGTTTTAAATGATAATGACCCTGGCGACCTCCTATGAGGCTATGTAGTTTTCAAGAGTTTTGCTCATATCATCTTATTCGATCTTCACCATGAATTGGTAAGAAAGGCAGTTCAATTTAAAGAGATGAAAACTGAGTCACAGGGAAGATGACATTTGCCCACCTTCACCCAGCCAGCAAGTGTCAGTTCCAGGACTGGCATTCTGGTTCCATCCCACTGCCTCCTCAACACCCCAGAAATGGGAAACAAAATACCCATTGGTTGTTTATATAAGATTTGGGGACTACTTTGAAGGAAAATTATGTAGCCAACACAAATGATGGGTTTCCTGGATATCATGTTTAGAAAAGAGGAGATATGTTACAGAGAAATAAACAGCTTCCTTTAAAAATATGTATAAACTCTAAGGACCTGTAGGGATTTATAAATCTATGCTCTCATCCAGTTTCCCAATACTATAGGCATGAATCTTATGATAAAGTTGTTACTCCCTTATTTTTTTTTTCCAGTTCTAGACAGAGAAAACTTTCCAAATTTCAGAAGAGAGAATATCATTAATATAGACTCACGTATCACATGGGTTTGCAATGAATTTGAACAAAATCAATTTTAATAATGTTTAGAGTGTTGTTCGAGTGTCTAGAATTTTAATGTTCTGCTTGGTGCTATCATTTTAAGTTGGAAGAAAAAAGGAAAAGCAAAAGACAACAGAAAATCATAGGATAACAAACCTTAAATGTAATAATGAAATTCAATCCCAGTGTGTTTCACTATTAGGTAAGTAAGATAACACAATTGAAATAATGGGTAAAATTATTGCACCTTGAGTCTATTGGGGATAAAATTATGTGACTCTCAGCACATGCTTACAGGGCCGAAGATCCACCTAGGGGCCGTGTCCTGACTGAGGCAGGGTGACAGTCACTGCCAAGGGACAGGACCAAGACACACAGCACACATTCATAGACATCTAAATTAAACATTGAATTCTACAACCACAGTGGTACTTACAGATCAGGAAACTCAGTGTCCACCTTTTCAAGAAGAAAAATATAGGTCCTAAAGTGGATAAATGCCAAGCGTAATGTCACTTGGCAACTAAGTGTCAGGGATAGAACTAGAACTTGAACATCCAGATTCTCAGTGAATACCTTGTCACACTAGACCATGTATTGTATTTTACGTGTATACTTACCTCCACTCTCAAAGTCTTATATAGTGAGTATTACTTCCATGATCAGAAAAAAAATTTGATGAAGGAAAAATAGGAGGCACAGAGAAGGTGGTCATACTAGGCTGTAGGGAGATGAAGGAGATGAGCTTGGAAAGAGAAAACATCAGTGGGAGATATGGTATTGGAGATGGCATTTGAGATGAAGGTGGGTGAGGACAGGTGATGGGAACATAGGAGGCAGTGGGCAGCGGCAATGGGAGCAGACTATATGGAACGTATTGTGGAGTTCTGTAGAAGGGTGTAGACTGGATATCTTTAAGGGAAGACCTTATTTCCCTTTATGCCTCACTACTTTGTGGGGTTTCATAATTTGGAATAAAAGAAGAGAGAGGACAGAGGGAAGCAAAGGAGGGAGGAAGGGAGGAAGAAAGAAAACAGAGACAAATATGAAGACATGGCAGGCAGGGTAGCTCACACCTGTAATCTCAGCAGTTTGGGAGGCTGAGGCAGGAGAATCACTTGAGCCTAGGAGTTCAAGACCAGCCTGGGCAACCAAGACCCCATCTCTACTATATATATATATATATATATATATATATAGAGAGAGAGAGAGAGAGAGAGAGAGAGAGAGGAGAGAGAGAGAGAGAGAGAGAGAGAGGAAGTTGAAATCACATTGTGGAAATTTTGTACTGTCAATTGTTAGAATGTTGCACTGTCAAATTAAATAGCTATTTAATTTATTAAATGGTATAAAGTCACTGAAGGTTTTGTTATGGAAGCTACCGAATTTCAATTATATTTCAGAAGGAGCATTATATCAACATGAAAAATATGAATTGGGAGGTAAAAAGACTGAACATATGGAGGTTAAAGATTTCTTATCTTCTTAATTTTAATATTTTGGTTTAAATTTCCAAAATTGAATTAGTGAACTATTTTGAATGTGGTAGGTGCTCAAGAGATATCTAGAATGGCTTTTTTCTTAATGTTTTACAAGCTCTGAGTTTATAAATTGTATGAAAATTAGTTAATTGATTATACTTAAATTTGAATCAAAATTATATACTTAAAAAGCTATGGTTTATTTTAACAAATATAGTCAACAAAATTAAAATAAAAATATTAACTTCTAAATATGATTTAAAACTCACAATCTCCCTGCACAGAATTCTAAAAAACATACTTTTCCAATCAAACTAATGAACACAAAGAACTAAGATCAGATAAGTTCTCACTGTAGCCAGTGACTGGCAATTCTGCTCTCCAACTTTCAGGATACCACATGAGTCTTCACCAAATGAGGTCTTCAGAGACAAAATCTATCATAAAGCCAACCCTGAAAATGACCAATGGAGTGTGGAATTGCATAATTCCTAGTCTCTGCTTCAATTAACAAGAGGGGGCATAATGTGCACTATGTAGAGATGAAACCCTAGGCTCTTGGTGGGTAGGCTGTAAAGCTCTGAAGCTAAGGAGAAGAATAAAGGATGGCCTGAATCGCAGATGGTAAATAAGGTAGAGAAAAATCTCATGAAATAATTAAGTAACAGAAAAGGAATGAACAGACAAAAGCAAACCAGTGAGAGACAGATCTATAGAAATTACCAAATCAACCATGTGGCCTTTAGAATGAAGGGATCATTCATGTGTTGCAAAAGATTAAGTGAATCTGCAAGAGCCATAAAACCTGGCTTTGCTGGGAAGACAATTGAAAGCTGTACGGAAATTCATCTAACACACCAACAAACATCCGGTGACATTACCAGGAGTTCAAAGATGATCTTTGCCTGGCATTGGGGCATTTAGGAGAAATGGCTTAGGATCCTTTAGGAGCAAGATACATAACAGCAATCCTATAAAAATTAAAAGGTAAGCAAGTAGCGAAGAACTCACTGAGGGGAAAAACACACCTGACCTAACAACAAGTTACAGAAGAGTAAATTGTCCAGTGTGACTATGTTGACTTCATACCACCTTATAGAACTATTGAATACTTGGATTCTTCAAAACTGTCAGAGAAGTTCTGCATGTGGTATTTTGCACCCTAAAGGAATAATCTGTTACGGGGTATTTCCCATCCTTTTTTTTTTCCATTTGATAAGATTTTTCCTTTCTCTACACATATTAGAATTGTATTGTGAAAATATATTCCATTCATCACTATTCCACAGAATCAAGGGCATTGCTCACCTCAGAACACCACATCTCCTTTTTTTGTGCCTGGGCTCCCAGGAATTCCACAGGGAGACTAGTAACATATCAGGTTTTGCATCAACCACTGGAAGTACAATAGAAATTGGATGGAGAAAGTAAGACATACACACACATACACACATACCATATGCCATATACATGCACGTACACAGGCATACGCGTACACACATATGCACACACGCGAACAGAGAAATAGTGTCAAAATTCACTTATGAAACTAAAGGATTTTGATTCTTCTTCTTTTGAAGATTCTGGAATCATCTCTTGAGAAAATTCACATTAAAAATGTATCTGCCAAGGCAAGGACTAATTACACTGGAACACAATGAATATAAACAGAAAGGGTGGAGTTCAGACACAAGAAAGAGAAGATAGGTTACATTCCTAATATCAGTAGTAGGCAAGTAGTAACTTAGCAAAAAAAAAAAAAAGAAGAAAAGAAAACAACAAATAACATAACGGCTGCAATAAGAGAGAGGCCACCCATGATGGCACATCTGGAGAGGAGAAATCAGAAGATATGAATGAAGAGTCTAGTCAAGAAGATGCTAAATGATTGATAAGGTTGTCTTTGAAAAGGATTTAAAGTTAGAGGATGAAGAAGACCCAGGAATCTCTACAACAGTTTCTTCTGTGTCAAAGGCATTGATACTTTTAGTGCATGTAAGACTTTTTCCCAAGTTTCTCTCAGAACTGTCTCCTCAGTAGGAAACACAGGGCACAAACTTATCATGATGATGACCATTTCCTGGAGCAGATGGGGCATGGTGAAGGGAGCAGAGGGTAAAGATACCATTTTTCAGGTTTCTCCCCAATCGTCTCAGTTTGGTGTCCTTCTCAATTCAGTCATGAAGCAAAATGAGCAGAGACATGTCACATTCAGGAAATGCACAGAGGTTAAATAGCCTGCTGCCATCTGTCCCCTATTAAGAGCAATCGTTTGGGTGTGGAGCAACTCCGAAACATTTTCCTGGGCTGGGCAGTGAATTCACTCATTTGACATGGCTAATAGCTGCTCCCCTGCTTGGTTATTGTCCTCGTTCAAGGTCCTTCCATATGGACATTCTTATAGGAAGGAATCTCCCATCCCAGAAGAGATAAACCAGGATAAAATCAGGAGTCCTTTTAAAAAGGGTTAAAGGTATTTTCCAAAGACAGATTGTACTGATGGACAAAAGAGCCACTCAGTCTTGTACACTGCCAGACATCTAATGCTAGGCTGATGGCCTATGTCACAACAAAGAAAGGAGGCAATTTGGAGTTTCAGCAACAAGAGCTAACAAACACCAACTGATTGCCATTCTCTCATTCTGAAATGTCCTTCCTGCAAATATTCATTCCTTATGGCCCAGTCATACCCATCCTTTAGAGTCTAGCCCAAGTGCTACCTCCTGCAGGAAGCCTTCCTAGCTTTATGCAGCTGAATGGTATTTCTCTGTCTTCTCAATTCCTGTGATGTATGCTTCTGCAATCTGTGCAGCATCTTCATTAAAACCTGTAGTGTTTAAGAGCTCAGGTCTGAAGCCAAGCTTCTTTGGATTTGTAATCTGATCTCTGTTGCAATTTCCTTATTTGTAAAATGGGATAAGATTAGAAACTACTTCACTGGGCTGTTGTGAGGACAACGTGAAGTAACCTTTGTAAAGTGTCTAGGGCATGGTAATAACTATTAATACACAGGTGCTTACAATTACTATCACTAGTGCCATAAGCTGTACGTCTCAGTCTCAGTCACTTCTAATGGAAGTAGCTCCTTGAGATCAGGATCTGTGCTTGATTAGTCTTTTCTTTTCTTCTTCTTCTTTTTTTTTTTTTTGGAGACATAGTCTCGCTCTGTCACCCAGGCTGGAGTGCAGTGGCGTGATCTCAGCTCACTGCAACCTCTGCCCCCGAGTTCAAGTGATTCTCCTGCTTCAGCCTCCTGAGTAGCTGGAATTACAGGCACCTGCCACTTTGCCCAGCTAATTTTTGTATTTTTAGTAGAGACGGGGTTTCACCATGTTGCTCAGGCTGGTCTCAAACCCCTGACCTCATGATCTGCCTGCCTCGGCCTCCCAAAGTGCTGGGATTACAGGCGTGAACCACTGCGCCTGGCCTTTTTTCTTTTTTGAAACAGGGTCTTGCTCTGTTACCCAAGCTGGAGTGGAGTGGCGCCATCACAACTCACTATGGCCTCAAACTCTTGGGCTCAAGCGATCAGAGTAGCTGGGATTACACACCTGGCTAATTTTTTAACTTTTTGTAAAGATGGGGTTCTCCCTGTGTTGCACAGGCTGGTCTTGAACTCCTGGGCTCAGGCTATCCTCCTGTCTCTGTCTCCCAAAGTACTGGGATTATACACCCAGCCTGATTTGTCTTTTTGTTCCCCAGAAAGTACAGCACAGTTCTTAGGACATAATGACAAAAATAAATAACGAATATAGCATTCATTTATTTTCAAATGTTTGCATTGAAGGGTGGAGGTCTTGGGCAACAGGCAGCAAAGAGGGAAGACAGACAAGACCAGTCAGGGGAGACCTCAGAGGATTGACCATTCTCTAGGCTGGCTTCTGCCAAAGTACACAGATGTACCAAGAATGGACTCAAATGGATTGGCCAAATTCAGAAAAACATCATCATTATGGGAGCTTAACCCACTAGAAAGAAGGTGGCAGTGATAAGCCCCTGTAAAAAGAGAGACTCAATGTAAGACAAGAGTAAGTTATTCTGAATCTATTTGTTTAAGGTCAACACAATAGTATGAGAATGATTTGCAGAGACCATGGAGTCAATGATACTCAAAGCAATGTACTAAGTAGACTGAGTTTTGTGGTTAGAAAGATATGAAAGAAAATCCTGTCTGCACATGTGATAAGTTATATGGTATTGGGCTAGTTATTTAAACATATTTGTAAATGCTAGTAATGACATCAAACATTCAGGATTGGTGGAAGTAGTAATAGTAAGTAGCCAGTTAAATGTTAGGCCCATCGCAGACACTCAGAATCGACATTTATTCATGTTACTGTTATTATACGTGGCAGCCTAGAAAGTAGCCTGTGAGCATAAGATTCAATTCCAAGTCCTAGGGATGGTGGGCTTGTCACAACCTGGGATGATGGTGGACTGGCTGGGGATGGACTCAGGATCTGCTGCTGGCAAGGATGGAGAAGGCAGAGGCACAGGCTTCAGCTCAGCCCTCCATCTTAACATTTTTGCATACAAATTGACTATATTAATATTCTTTGATCCATTTCCCAAGAACAGCCCTACCTTCATTTATTGGAATCACCCAACTAGAAAGCATAATCCTGTGGTGCTTCTTTTGAAGGTGAGTTAAGCTGGGAGCTGGGGCAAGGACAAAAAAGGAAAAGCCAGTTAAAGAGTAGAGATATTTGGGGGAATGAGAGACTACTTGAGTTGAAGTGATATAATTCCACAACAGCTTGCTGAAAAATGAGAAAATCACTCAATACACATTGCCAAACAGCCGCTTAGATTGATTTTTTAAAAGCCTGAACCAACCAAGTTGTACGGTTGTCAGAATTGTGTAGCTGAAGCCACAGACTGTGTTGCTTTAAGAAATAATGGATGGCTTCAAGCAAACACTTCAAGCAAGCACTTCTAATGGGCCAAAGAATGGCACTGAGAATTCTAAAGGGAAAGGTGGCAGAAATAAAAATAAGCAGATTTGCTGAAGCTACTTTTACCTATATTTTACTGAAGGAACCCCACGTTCTCTAAGATTTATGTAAAGTTAAATTCATAGTCACATCTAAAAAGGGACCCTAAAAAGCAAAAAAGAATTACAAATATTTTTTTCCAGCAGAATTGTGGCTATTTAGAAGTACTCAAGTACTCAGGGCAAGTAGTTGAAAGACTATATATATATATATATATATATATTTTTTTTTTTTTCTTTTCGAGATGGAGTCTTGCTCTATCGCCCAAGCTGGAGTGCAGTGGTGTGATCTCGACTTACTGCAACCTCCACCTCCCAGGTTCAAGCAATTCTCCTGTCTCTGCCTCCTGAGTAGCTGGAATTACAGGCACACACTACCACGAACGGCTAATTTTGGTATTTTTAGTAGAGACGGGGTTTCACGATGTTGGCTGGGCTGGTCTCGAACTCCTGATCTCAGATGATCCACCCGCTTTGGCCTCCCAGAGTGTTGGGATTACAGGCGTGAGCCACCGCACCCAGCCAAGATACTATTCTTTTATTTTGGATTTTAGCAGTGGACAGACTTCTGGGCATTTTTTTTTTCCCTTCACATTTTCTTCGAAAATCATGGGGCCATGACAGAAATTAGCTGAAGACAAAAATGACAGCTCATTGCTGACTCTTGTTTTTTTTTTTTTTAATTTCTCTAAATGTCTTCACCTGCAAATTAAAATACATTCTCATTTTAACTGGTTGCCAAGAACGGAGACCAAAAAGGGAGACCTAGGAAGGAGGACAAGCCTTAAAGGGCAGGATGGACAACAGAAAACCATTGACTAAACTAGAGCTGCCTCTCCATTCATCTGCCAAGCCCTGAGGCCTCCTCATGCCATAACTTCACATGATTGCATATCCCAGGGACAATTTAAGAATATATAAAATTTATTTTTATCAAAGCAATTCATGTTCACATTTTAAAAATCAAATACTACTAAAAGGTATATAATAAAACATTGCATTCCCCTGGCCCACCCTGCAGTCTGGCCCCAGGCAACAACTTTAAACACGAGTTTCTTCTTGTATCTTATCTCTAACAATATACTCACAGTGTTCTTTTTCTTGTTTTAGTTTTTAAAGATATTATTTGTGAATATCCTGAGATTTTAGTGGGTGATTTAGTTCTCTTATATAATTTCACCACTCCTTCCATCCTTCCAATAAATATATTGTTTCAGTTGTCTATGTTGGGGTCACAAATCACCCCAAATGGAGTGGCTCACAAAATAAAATAGTGGTTTATTTGTCACGGTTCTCTGGATTTGCTGGGGGGTTCTTGTGTTGGTCTTGCCTCGTTTCAATTATGTGACTGCATTCAGATAGTGGATGGGCTGGGAGCTGGACTTAGCTGGGATTTTGCTCAGAGGTCCTTAGTTCTCTTTTACATTTCTATCTTGGACTTCCTCAGGGCATGGCAGTCTGGAGGCAGCATTCTAAGAGGAAACATTCTAAAAACTTAAAAATGGAAGCTGTAGGATCTCTTAAAGTCAGGCCTCAAAGGGCTCCAGCATCACTTCTACCACAAAATATCGGTCAAAGCAGGTGACAGGGTAAGCCTGGACTCCAGAGCAAGGAAAGTTTACCTCTTGATGAAGGCAATAAGCAGTACAGGCTCATTGCAAAAGGCATGCAGAATGGGAGAAACTGTTGTAGCCATGTTTATAAATAATTTACCATGGCTCTATCTAAGTGTGTTTCATCAATGTCAGTGTTTAAATTATTATTTAAATATTACACATGGCACAGCCAAGTTTAACAGTTATACTTCTAATTTTTTACAATATATTTATTTTTGCTAGGACTAAGGATTACCTTGTTTTGTTTTTGCCATGAATAGCCTTCTCTGTACCTATGCTTAACTTTTTTTTAAATCAGATCAGTCATATGTTCACTTTTCATATGCTCAAACATAGCAGATATCAGACTGCCAGTAAAGCTCCTTCCCCTGAGTTCTCTATCCTCCACCTTTCTGCTTCAACCTGAATTGGCTACCCTCTATGTCTTCCCAATAAAGACTAGAAGAGATATGAACATTTTGGGTCTTTTCAAAGCTTATTTAATCTCAAAACTAAAAATTTCAGAGTACATAATTTACACAGGAATAAAATTGTGACTTTACAAGCATAAGTTTTCATGATGCTGAAGAGTTGGGAGGAGGTTTAGTGAAGACACTCTAACTCTAATGAGTTCAGAGTTTTAGAAGACATGGATAAAAAGGTGAAACAATGAATGTGGCCAACTAGTAAGAAAATAATAACTAGATTTACATGATTCTTGCAGCAAGCATTAAGGACAAGTGAAAGGGCTTACTTCGTTTTGAAAGATGCAAGAAGGAGGTGTTGGAAGTAGTGCTGTAATTTTTAGAAGACATCAAAGAGAAAATGGAAACTTACAATCCATATTGCGTTTCTGTGTTGCTTAAAAAGAGAGAATATTTCAACTCTGAAAATGGAAGACAAAATACGGATGTGAGGAGGAGACAACTCTCTTAGTCTTGGCTTCCTGATTTGTATATTTCAGGTATGAATGCCTAGTTCATATATTTTGGAGGAATTGAATAAGATAATGTAGATCAGGTGGCTAGTCCGTGTTTACACATTGAAAATTCTAATGAATAATTATTCTTCTTATTAAGAACTTACCAAATAGATTATTAAAATTCTGCCAGAAATCTTCGAAATATGCTACAAATATATGCAATGTGCTTTGTCTATCCCAAGTAGATTTCTGGAACAAATGATAAAAGTGAAAATTTGTGACTCCTTCTCTAAGAGAAGAAAAGATTTGAGAAAAATGACATGCTAATGAAATATAATATACACCTTGTTAAGCTTTTTATATAAAAGAAGATTATCAGAATGGTATATTTGGGAAGAACTACAGATATGGTATATCAACCCACATCAAAACATTTTATAATGGCTCCCTTTAATAATTGTAGTTAAAGTATAGAAATAAGAATATCCTGGCCTGGTGTGGTGGCTCACACCTGTAATCCCAGCACTTTGGGAGGCCAAGGAGGGCAGATCACAAGGTCGGGAGATTGAGGCCATCCTGGTCAACATGGTGAAATCCCATCTCTACTAAAAATACAAAAAAAGTAGCTGGGTGTGGTGGTGCATGCCTGTAGTCCCAGTTACTCAGGAGGCTGAGGTAGGAGAATTGCTTAAACCCAGGAGGTGGAGGTTGCAGTGAGCTGAGATCATGCCACTGCACTCCAGCCTGGCAACAGAGTGAGACTCCGTCTCAAAAAAATAAAAGAAAAAAAAAAAAAGAATATCCTAGCAATATAATCCAGAGGATATGTAACTGAAAGAACCAATATTACTGTATGTTAATGAAGGCATGACACAGGGCTCTGTCTTAGCCCTAAATTGCTCTTTCATTCATTAATGCAAAAGTCCTTTATTGAACACCAGCTATGTGCCAGGTGTTGTACTAGGTACTGGGGTATAGCAAGGAGCAAAAAGAAAAACAAAAGTTAATTTTTTAAAACTGAGAACTTAGCTAAAGGTATAGAGTGAATGTTGGAGCCACATCCTCTTTGACACAAAATTGGGCCAGGGAGTAAATGTATTGAAAGGAAGAATTCAGATTTAAAATGATGTCAACAGATGGTAGTTGATCGACTCTATTTCATTGTGCTCCTCTTGAGAACTTATGTAATATCTTTGAGCTTTAGTTTCTTTGTATATAAAATGGAGGTTATAACATCTGCTGATTGGCTTGTTTTGAGCTTTAAAGATAATGCATGTAAAGAACATACCACAGTGCCTGAAATATGCTAGAGGCTTAAAAGATAGTGGCTTTCATTAATACAGGAATTATTTTTCTACAAAGGATCATTCGTTCATGCATGTAAGGATTCTCAGAATGTACCAGAAGGCCAAGAGATGTAAGTCAGTTGATTGAAGTTCAAATATGAGTTGTTAAGAGGATCAGCACTTAAACCCATCTTTCCTTATTTCAGATTTTAAAATTTATATTCTATCCAGAAGTGAACAATGTTTGACATTACAAACTCCTGTCATATAGAATGCAATTATTTAAACAGGTTTTAGATACAGAAACTTGAGAGTGTGGGAAGATATTTTGGAGCTCAAAGGAAAATTTCTTTATATCTACATTGGAATTTCTGTGTTTCTGTCATATTAGGCTAGTTAATATTATTGCAAATCAATATTCTTTTTAAAATTTGATCATATTCCTTTCATCACTAAATTGTCCTACCCTGTCAATAAAGGTCTTCTATAACTGAATGAAAGTTAGATGAAGAAGATAAGTCAGTATGGCAGGAGCAGCTTTTCCCCAGCAGTCAAAGGATGAATGGGCTGGATGAAGTCAGGTAAGATTGAGCGTGTACTATTTGATAAGGAATAGGCCAAGTATCTCACATGATCCTCATGAGAGTCTAATGAAGGCAGTATTTAGGATCTACCATCCTCATCTCTTGAGTGAAGAAATAGGTTCAAAAAGGCTGAGTGATTTTCAAGTGATACAACTAGTAAATGCCACAAACGAGACTCAAATCCAAGTCTTATAATTTCATTTCCAATGTTCTTTCTCCTTCACCACACTGCCTCTGGCACATTGCTCTTTCTGTGATGAGCCATAGGGTCCTTCACATTATTTCAAAATAATCTGCTCACTAAGTATGTCATGCTTGGCTAAGGCCTATTTTCCAGAGGATGGTCTCTTCTATTGGGCCTTTTCTTTAAGTCAATAGAGCAACAATGAAAAGTTTAGGAAATAGGTTTTTAAGCTATTAAAATCTCACCATCTTAGTACTATTTTGATTGTGTTTAAATACATTCATATTTTAAAATAGTTATCCTTCCATTCTACATATAATTTTGTATCATTTATCTATTTATTCATTAAATGCATATTTATTGAGTGTCTCCTATGTGTCAGGCACCATTCTAGAAGCGGAAACTACAGCAGAAAACAAAAACAAAGCCCCGATCTTGTTGAGATCACATATGATGGAGGAAACAGACAATAAACAATACAATTAGTAAAATATATTGTATGTTAGATGATAAGTGCTAAAGAGAAAAAAGGCAAGTATAGAGGGTAGAAGTTTAGGGGAGATAGGAATGCAACTAAAATTTTAGATAGTCTCCAAGAAACACTGGTTGAAAAGTCAATAACTTAGTAAAGACCTGAAGGAAGTGAGAGAGTGAGCCTTATGGCTATCTATATTGTGACAGGGAGAATTCTGAGATGATCTCATGACTTCACCCCTTGGTTTGATTCCTATGATTAAGTTACATGGCAAAGGGGATTTTGTAGATGTAATTATGGTAACTAATCAGTTGACCTTAAGATAGGGAGATTATGCATGTGGACCTATCTAATCGCATTAGCCCCATTAAAGCAGAATTTTCTCAAATTGGTACCAAAATTATAATAATTAAAAAATATTTAAAGTGTGAGAGGAACGCAACACGAGGGATATTGTTCCTTGGTTCATTGCTAAGACAGAGGGAGCCACAAGGAAAGACCTGGAAGAGGTCTCTAGGAGTTGAGAGTGAATCCTAGCTTACAGCCAGGCCAGGATGAAGATGGGAACCTCAGATCTACAATTGCAAAGAACTTAATTATTTTAAAACCTGAATATACCATATTATTCCCAGAGTCTCCAAATAAAAGTCCAGATGTCCTTTGTCTAGATTTCAGTGTTAAGGGATCCAGAGAACCCAATCCAGCCCCATCTAGACTTCTGGTATTTATAACTGTGAGATAATAAAGGGGTGCTGTTTTAAGTGGCTATGTTTGTGCTATCATACTGCAATAGAAAACTAATATATAAGGGAATAGAAATGAAAACTCCCTGCCACAGTTTCATGTCAAGCATATTTGAGAAACAGAGCCAGTGTGTATGAAGTCTACTGAGCCAAATATAAAAACTTAGAGAGGTAAGAGCACCAAGTCATACCTGTTTTTCTAATGATAACTAAGTTCTCATTAGCTACACAATAATCTCATATGTACCACAATTTACTTAGACCTTTCATTCTAGTTAATTTTGCTGCTTCAAGTGTTATATATTATTCTACAAAGTCATACCTGTTTTTCTAATGATAACTAAGTTCTCATCAGCTACACAATAGTCTCATGTGTACCACAATTTACTTAGACCTTCCACTCTAGTTAATTTTGTTACTTCAAGTCTTATATATTATTAAAGTATATTAGATACTATTATAATAAACACCTTCATACATATAGCATTTTTCTTTAGTTTGCTCATTTGTGTTTCAAAAGATTGTTATTTTACAATAATGTTTGCTCATAATTTTGCTGGACCCTTGCAAGCATTGAGGTGTGTCTTCCTTTTTAGGTTTTCCTACCTTAATAAGTAAAAGAGTAGCAATACTTAACAATGTTTTCTATGAATACCTATAAGAATAAATACTTCTTCCAATTTGTTTCCTCATAGCATTTTTATTAATTGATTTTTGAAAAAGGTCATATTGTTTATTAAGTTACTGATATAGGTGAGGAAATCAGTTGAAAGACGTTTCAGAATTTTTTTGATTATAACTTGCTGTCCTTTAATCCCTGGTGTCTCAAATTTCTCACCTATGAAATAAAGACAGTCTGCTGTCATATCAAAAAAAATTTATAAAGCATTTACCGAGGTGCATCCTTGCATTTCTTCCTATTAACTTACATGTATATATGTACTTTTAAAACAAGAAGCAATATTGTATAGTGCAAGGAACTGCATTGGGATTAGGTAGATCTCAACCATTTTAGCATGCTGTATAACCTTATATAATTTACCTTATTTGTCACTTAGTTTCTGCATCTATATAATGAGTAACTTGGCATAATGTTTTAGCTAGTTTCTGCGTACCATTGGTGTCTACGTTCTTTTATAATAACGACCTACAAAGTCAGACATGGGATCTGGCAAATTCTACACTCTCTGCACAGACAAAAGGAGTCCACAGGTGACCCCAAAACGAATTGTTACTCATCAACTCTTTCAGATAGTCCCTTTCATCATTCCATATTTCTCCTTCTTTTCTCAGTCACCTCTCCACATAGTTACATCTTAGCTTCTTCTTTTACAATAGAAAATTATGTCTAGGTGTCTCTCACTTGTCTGCTAAAAGTACTACTGATCAAAAAATTACAGACATTTTAAAATGAATATTCATGCCATTGAAAAGCATTACCCCAATAAACAGCTCTCCGAGAAATTTAACCAAGGCCCAAGCAGTGAAAACATGAATAAATGAGGAATGAGGGAAAAGAAATATAAAACCACAGATCTAGAAAACACTAAAAATCATAAATAGATAACGAATTCTACTTTATTTCAATGTATTTGATAAGATATATGGATGATTTTCAAGGAAAAAGTTGGTTCTTAAAAAAATAGAAATAAATAGAAAACCATAAAAGTAATTGAACAGGTACCAAAAGAATATTACTAAAGCATAAATCTGGCTAATTTTGTCTGTGAATTCTTTCAAACTCTCAAGATGAGAAAAATTACACTGCTTTTAAAAATATGTATTTACATAGAGTTATGAAAAAGTTTCCCAGTTATAGCAAAGTTTGCATAATTCAAATAATAAAATCTCAAAAAATCACAGTAAATGAAAACTACATATTGATGTTTTGTTCCTGTAAGTATGAGAATCCTAAATAAAACATTATTCAATTCTATCAAGCAGAATAAAAATAAACCCTCTATTATTACTGAAGTTTATTCTAAGAATTCAAGGATGGTTTAACATGTGAATTACACTAACAATTAAATTGATTTTGATACAATTCAACAGTATCTGTAATTACTTTTTAAAATTTTTTAAACTTTAATTTTAAATTAATAGTACATGTGCAGGATGTGCAGGTTTGTTACATAGGTAAATGTGTGCCATGGTGGTTTGCTGCATAGATCATCCCGTCACCCAGTATTAAGCCCAGCATCCATTAGCTATTCTTTCTGATCCCCTCCCTACTTCTACCCTCTGCCCTCTGACAGGCCCCAGTGTGTATTGTTCCCCACCCATCTGTCCATGTATTCTCATCATTCAGCTCCCAATTATAAGTGAGAACATGTGGTATTTGGTTTTCTGTTCCTGTGTTAGTTTGCTAAGGATAATGGCCTCCAGCTCCATCCATGTCCCTGCAAAGGACATAATCTCATTCCTCTTTATGGCTGCATAACATTCCATGGTGTATGTGTACCATATTTTCTTTATCTGCTCTATCACTGATGGGCATTTAGGTTGATTCCATGTTTCTGCTACTGTGAATAGTGCTGTAGTGAACACATGTGTGTATGGGTCTTTATAATAGAATGGTATATATTCCTTTGGGTATATACCCAGTAATGGGATTGCTGGGTCAAATGGTATTTTTGCCTCTAGGTCTTTAAGGAATTGCCACACTATCTTCCACAGTGGTTGAACTAATTTACACTCCCACAAACCTTTTATAAATAGAATACAGAAACAAAATTCTTCACCAAAGATGAGGCTTCTCTTTACTGGTTTTCAATATTGGATTGGAGACCTTAGTCAATTAATAGGATAATAAATATTGATAAGAATGTATCTTGAAAAGGAAAAACACGTTATCCTTATTTGAAAATAATATTCTCATCTACCCAAGTGCAGGTACCATGTCTCTTATGCATATGGTTTGGCTCTCTGTTTCCACCCAAATCTCATTTTGAATTGGAATAATCCCCATGTGTTAAGGGCAGGACCAGGTGGTGATAATTGAATCAAGGGAGTGGTTTTCCCCATGCTGTTCTTGTCATAGTAAGTTCTCACAAGATCTGATGGTTTTATAAGGGATTTCCTCTTTCACTTGGCTCTCACTTCTCTCGTCTGCCACCATGTAAGACATGTCTTTCACCTTCTACCATTATTGTGAGGCCTCCCCAGCCACGTGGAACTGTGACTCCATTAAACTTCTTCCCTTAATAAATTACCCAGTCTCAGGTATGTCTTTATTAGCAGTGTGAGAACAGATACAGTTCATTGATACCATAGAGAGTGGGGTGCTGCTACAAGGACACCCAAAAATGTGGAAGCAACTTTGGATCTGGGTAACAAGCATAGGTTGGAACAGTTTGGAGGGCTCAGAAGACAGGAAAATGTGGAAAAGTTTTGAACTTCCTAGAGACTTTAAGGAAGACAAGAAGATGTGGGAAAGTTTGGAACTTCCTAGAGACTTGTTGAATAGCTTTGACCAAAATGCTGATAGTGATATGGACAATGAAGTCCAGGCTGAGGTGGTCTCAGATGGAGATGAGGAACTTGTTGGGAACTGGAGTAAAGGTGATTCTTGCTATGTTTTAGCAAAGAGACTGGTGGCATTTTGCCACTGCCATAGAGATCTGTGGAATTTTAAACTTGAGAGATACGATTTACAGTATCTGGCATAAGAAATTTCCGAGTGTCAAAGTGTTCAAGAGGAAGCACAGCATAAAAGTTTGGAAAATTTGTAGCCTGACAATCCCATAGAAAAGAAAAACCTATTTTCTGGGAAGAAATTCAAGCCAGCTGTAGAAATTTGCATAAGTAATGAGGAGCCAAATGCTAATCACCAAGACAATGCAGAAAATGTCTCTAGGGCATGTCAGAGACCTTCATGGCAGCCCTTCCCATCACAGGCTGGAAGCCTAGGAGGGAAAAGTGGTTCCATGGGATGGGCTCAGGGACCCCCTGCTCTGTGCAGTCTTGGGATATGGTGCCCTGTGTCTCAGCTACTTCAGCTCTAGCCATGGCTAAAAGGGTCCAAGGCACAGCTTGGGCCACTGCTCAGAGGGTGCAAGCCCCAAGCCTTGGTGGCTTACACATGGTGTTGAGCCTGCAGGTGCACAGAAGTCAAGCAATTGAGGTTTAGGAACCTCTGCTTAGATTTCAGAGGATGTATGGAAATTCCTGGATGCCCGGGCAGAAGTTTGCTATAGAGGTGGGGCCCTCATGGAGAACCTCTGCTATGTTAGGGTAGAAGGGAAATGTGGTGTTAGAGCCCCCACAAAGAGTCCCCACTAGGGCATTGCCTAGTGGATCTGTGAAAAGAGGGCCACCATCCTTCAGATGCCAGAATGGTAAATCTACCAACTTGCAATGTAAACCTGAAAAACCCACAATCAACACCAGCCCATGAAAGCACCTGGGCTGGGGGAGCCCACCTCTTGGATCAGCATGACTTGGATGTGAGACATGGATTCAAAGGAGATCATTTTGGAACTTTAAGGTTTAAATGACTGTCTTATTGGATTTTGGACTTGCATGAGGGATCTCTGGCCCCTTTGTTTTGGACAATTTCTCTAATTTGGAATGGGTGTATTTACCCAATACTTGTACCTCCATTGTATCTAGGATGTAACTAATTTGCTTTTGACTTTACTGGCTCATAAATGGAAGAAATTTGCCTTGTCTCAAATGAGACTTTGGACTTGGACTTTTGAGTTAACGTTGGAATGAGTTAAGACTTTGGGGGACTGTTGGAAGAACATGATTGTGTTTTGAAATGTGAGGACATGAGATTTGGGAGGGGCCTGGGTGGAATGATGTGGTTTGGTTCTGTGTCCCCACCCAAATCTCACCTTGAATTGGAATAATTTCCATGTGTCAAGGGCAGGACCAGGTGCAGATAACTGAATCATGGGAGTGGTTTCCCCCATGCTGCTCTCATGATAGTAGGTAATCATGAGATCTAATGATTTTATAAGGGCCTTCCGCCTTTTGCTTGGCTCTCACTTCTCTCTTGTCTTCTGCCATGTAAGACATGTCTTTTACTTTCCATCACGATTTTGAGGCCTCCCCAGCCATGTGGAACTGTGAATCCATTAAACCTCTTCCTTTATAAATTACCCAGTCTCAGGTATGTCTTTATTAGCAGCATGAGAACAGACTAATACACTTATTGAACAATATGCACTGAGGATCTAATACTTTTAGGAACACAATAGGAGTTCTGATATTTCTTGAATGTTTTCTCCTTGCCAGCTGGCAAGAAAGTGACTGGTGACAAGCAAGGAAGAAGAGACCTCATCAGAACCCAATCACGTTTGCACCCTGATCTCAGACTTCGAGCCTCAGAAACTGTCTGGATCCTAGCACAATTACCTGTCTCATCGCAGAACCTCGATAATCATTTGCTGATTGAATACACTTCCTGCTGTGGTGAATGTGCCCACACAGACTCATGCATATCTAGAAATAGTATTAAACAAAAAGGAGAAAAAAAAGGCCTACTATACCAACATTGAGACTGAGATTTGGCTCTCAGTTGGATAAATATTTATTGTAAAGTTTTCTGAGTACTTTCTGTGCACTACTGTTCTAAGCCCTCTACATGAATTATCTGATTTAATGCTCATGTCAAAACCTATTAGGGCCAGGTGCGGTGGCTTATGCCTGTAATCCCAGCATTTTGGGAGGCCAACGCAAGTGGATCATTTGAGGCCAGGAGCCCAGGACCAGCCTGGCCAACATGGTGAAACCCCGTATCTACTAAAAATACAAAAAAAATTGCCTGATGTGGTGGTGTGCACCTGTAGTCCCAGCTGCTTGGGAAGCTGAGGCACAAGAATCACCTGAACCTAGGAGATGATGGTTTCAGTGAGCCAAGCTCATACCACTGCACTCCAGCCTGGGTGACAGAGTGAGACTCTGTCTGAAAAAAACACAACAAAACCTATGAGTTAGGCATTATTGTATCAACCCCTTTGCATCTATACCTGGCAACATACTGATACAGTTAGTAGCAAATTCTGGTGGAACGTCAGCAATATGGCAGAATAGGAGTTTCCAGCACTCACCCCCTGGTAGAAATATCAATTTGAGCAGCCACACATGCACAAAATACCTTCAAAATAGTTAAGAAATCCAGGTGAGAGATTTTAGCACTTAAGTGGAGCACAGAAATAAGACACAATAAAGTGTAAGAAGGATGTTCCACAATATCAACATCAGCTTCCCCACTCCCGCCAAGCTCACACAGCATGACATAGAGAACTGTACCCTCCATATGAAGGAAAGAGACTGAAATGAGTCCCTGAATTCCCTGAAAATGCCAATACAAAGCCCATTCCAGTGAATCGCAGTGCCAGGGCAGCCCCCCAGGGACCCAGGCTCCAGACCTCCCCCAGTGGACTCAAGCCCAAGACCAGCCCCAAAGCCAGACCATCATGTCTGGACCCAAGCTCCAGGTCTGCCTCTGTGGATTCAGGTGCCAGCCGTACCCACCTACTTACCCAGGCACCAGACTAACCTCCCTAGCAGCAAGCTTGCCCATGGACTACTTGCCATCCCTCACAGAGTCTCTGGACAGACTGACTTTTGAAGGGCTTTCCCTGCCAAAGCCAGTCTACAAAGATGGAAAGAGGTATCTCCTTCTTTAATGGCACAGACACAAACAGAAGGCCACAAGATTCACACACACACACACACACACAAATCAAGAAAATATAACACCACCAAAGGAACAAACTAAGAAATGAAGATTCATAAACTGCCTGACAAATAAAAAATAATCATCTTCAAGAAGTTTAGTGAGATACAAGAGAACACACTTAAACATCTAAATAATACCAGGGAAACAGTACACGAACAAAATGAGCAGTTTACAAAGAAATACAAGTAATTAAAAAATAACCAAACAGAACTTCTGGAGTGTAAGAACACAATGCCCTAACTAAAAAACTTAGAGAGACCTTCAACAACAGACTCACATCAAGAAGAAAGTAATCAGCAAGCTTGAAGACAGGCCATTTCAAACTACCCAGTCACAAGAACAAACAAGACAAAAACACAAAGATGACACAAAAGAGAAAAGTAAGACAGTAGGACTTCTGGAACACCATATGGCAAACAAATCTATGCATTATGAACATCTTAGAAGCAGCATAGAAAGGGAAAGGGGCAGACAGCTCGTTTAAAGAAATTTTGACAGAAAACCTTCTGAATTTGGAGAGAGAAATAAATATCCACATCCATGACGCACAAAGAACCACAAATACATTAAACACAAAAGATCTTCACAAAGATATATTGTAATTAATTTTTTAAGTTAAAGAAAAAGATAATATTAAAGGCAGAATGAGAAAAGTAACTCACCACATCTAAAGGAACCCTCATAAAACTATTAGTGGATTTCTTAGCAGAAAGATTGTAGGCCAAGAGAGAATGATATGTTTCAAAGTGCTGAAAGAGAGAAAGAAAAAAAAGAAATTACCAACCAAGAATATTATACCTATTCAAGCTGTCCTTCAAAAGTGAAACAGAGATAAAGGCTTTCCAGAAAAACAAAAGCTAAAGAAGTTCATCACCATTAGGCCTTCCTTGAAAAGAATGATAAAGGGAATTCAAGTAGAAACAAAAGGACACTAATTAACAACATAAAAACATATGAAAGTATAAAACTCACGGTAAAGCTAAGAATATAGTCAAATTCAGAATACCCTAATACTGTGATGGTTGTATATCACTTTTAACTCTAATATAAAAGTTAAAAGACTCAAGTATTAGAAATTATCTATAGCTACAATAATTTGTGAATGAATACATATTTTAAAAATATAAATTTTGGCAACAATAACATAAAAGGTTGAGGAAGGAGAAGTTAAAGTGCAGACATTACTATTATTATTATTATTATTATTATTACTATTATACTTTAAGTTCTAGGGTACATGTGCATAACGTGCAGGTTTGTTACATATGAATACTTGTGCCATGTTGGTGTGCTGCACCCATCAACTCATCAGCACCCATCAATTCGTCATTTATATCAGGTATAACTCCCAATGCAATCCCTCCTCCCTTCCCCCTCCCCATGATAGGCCCCGGTGTGTGATGTTCCCCTTCCCGAGTCCAAGTGATCTCATTGTTCAGTTCCCACCTATGAGTGAGAACATGCGGTGTTTGGTTTTCTGTTCTTGTGATAGTTTGCTAAGAATGATGGTTTCCAGCTGCATCCATGTCCCTACAAAGGATGCAAACTCATCCTTTTTTATGGCTGCATAGCATTCCATGGTGTATATGTGCCACATTTTCTTAATCCAGTCTGTCACTGATGGACATTTGGGTTGATTCCAAGTCTTTGCTATTGTGAATAGTGCTGCAATAAACATACATGTGCATGTGTCTTTATAGCAGCATGATTTATAATCCTTTGGGTATATACCCAGTAGTGGGATGGCTGGGTCATATGGTACATCTAGTTCTAGATCCTTAAGGAATCGCCATACTGTTTTCCATAATGGTTGAACTAGTTTACAATCCCACCAACAGTGTAAAAGTGTTCCTATTTCTCCACATCCTCTCCAGCACCTGTTGTTTCCTGACTTTTTTTTTTTTTTTTTTTTTGAGACGGAGTCTTGCTCTGCCGCCCAGGCTGGAGTGCAGTGGCCGGGTCTCAGCTCACTGCAAGCTCCGCCTCCTGGGTTTACGCCATTCTCCTGCCTCAGCCTCCCAAGCAGCTGGGACTACAGGTGCCCGCCATGTCGCCCGGCTAGTTTTTTGTATTTTTTTTTAGTAGAGACGGGGTTTCACCATGTTAGCTAGGATGGTCTCGATCTCCTGACCTCGTGATCCGCCCGTCTCGGCCTCCCAAAGTGCTGGGATTACAGGCTTGAGCCACCGCGCCCGGCCCCTCCTGACTTTTTAATGATTGCCATTCTAACTGGTGTGAGATGGTATCTCATTGTGGTTTTGATTTGCATTTCTCTGATGGCGAGTGATGATGAGCATTTTTTCATGTGTCTGTTGGCTGTATGAATGTCTTCTTTTGAGAAATGTCTGTTCATATCCTTTGCCCACTTTTTGATGGGGTTGTTTGTTTTTTTCTTGTAAATTTGTTTGAGTTCTTTGTAGGTTCTGGATATCAGCCCTTTGTCAGATGAGTAGATTGCAAAAATTTTCTCCCATTCTGTAGGTTGCCTGTTCACTCTGATGGTAGTTTCTTTTGCTGTGCAGAAGCTCTTTAGTTTAATTAGATCCCATTTGTCTGTTTTGGCTTTTGCTGCCGTTGCTTTTGGTGTTTTAGATATGAAGTCCTTGCCCATGCCTATGTCCTAAATGGTACTACCTAGGTTTTCCTCTAGGGTTTTTATGGTATTAGGTCTAACATTTAAGTCTCTAATCCATCTTGAATTAATTTTTGTATAAGGAGTAAGGAAAGGATCCAGTTTCAGCTTTCTACTTATGGCTAGCCAATTTTCCCAGCACCATTGATTAAATAGGGAATCCTTTCCCCATTTCTTGTTCCTCTCAGCTTTGTCAAAGATCAGATGGCTGTAGATGTGTGGTATTATTTCTGAGGACTCTGTTCTGTTCCATTCGTCTATATCTCTGTTTTGGTACCAGTACCATGCTATTTTGGTTACTGTAGCCTTGTAGTATAGTTTGAACTCAGGTAGCGTGATGCCTCCAGCTTTGTCCTTTTGACTTACAATAGTCTTGGCAATGAAGGCTCTTTTTTGGTTCCATAAGAACTTTAAAGCAGTTTTTTCCACTTCTGTGAAGAAACTCATTGGTAGCTTGATGGGGATGGCATTGAATCTATAAATAAACTTGGGCAGTATGGCCATTTTCATGATATTGATTCTTCCTATCCATGAGCATGGTATGTTCTTCCATTTGTTTGTGTCCTCTTTGATTTCACTGAGCAGTGGTTTGTAGTTCTCCTTGAAGAGGTCCTTTACATCCCTTGTAAGTTGGATCCCTAGGTATTTTATTCTCTTTGAAGCAATTGTGAATGGAAGTTCATTCCTGATTTGGTTCTCTGTTTGTCTGTTACTGGTGTATAAGAATGCTTGTGATTTTTGCACATTAATTTTGTATCCTGAGACTTTGCTGAAGTTGCTTATCAGCTTAAGGAGATTTTGGGCTGAGACGATGGGGTTTTCTAAATATACAATCATGTCATCTGCAAACAGGGACAATTTGACTTCTTCTTTTCCTAAGTGAATACGCTTTATTTCTTTCTCTTGCCTGATTGCCGTAGCCAGAACTTCCAACACTATGTTGAATAGGAGCGGTAAGAGAGGGCATCCCTGTCTTGTGCCAGTTTTCAAAGGGAATTTTTCCAGTTTTTGCCCATTCAGTATGATATTGGCTATGGGTTTGTCATAAATAGCTCTTATTATTATCAGGTACGTTCCATCAATACCGAATTTATTGAGCGTTTTTAGCATGAAGGGCTGTTGAATTTTGTCAAAAGCCTTTTCTGCATCTATTGAGATAATCATGTGGTTCTTGTCTTTGGTTCTGTTTATATGCTGGATTACGTTTATTGATGTACGAAGGTTGAACCAGCCTTGCATCCCAGGGATGAAGCCCACTTGATCATGGGGGATAAGCTTCTTGATGTGCTGCTGAATCCGGTTTGCCAGTATTTTATTGAGGATTTTTGCATGGATGTTCATCAGGGATATTGGTCTAAAATTCTCTTTTTTTGTTGTGTCTCTGCCAGGCTTTGGTATCAGGATGATGTTGGCCTCATAAAATGAGTTAGGGAGGATTCCCTCTTTTTCTATTGATTGGAATAGTTTCCAAAGGAATGGTACCAGCTCCTCCTTGTACCTCTGGTAGAATTCAGCTGTGAATTCATCTGGTCCTGGATTTTTTTTGGTGGGTAGGCTATTAATTATTGCCTCAATTTCAGAGCCTGCTATTGGTCTATTTAGGGATTCAACTTCTTCCTGGTTTAGTCTTGGGAGAGTGTAAGTGTCCAGGAAATTATCCATTT
The DNA here is from genome assembly GCF_009764315.1 of Trachypithecus francoisi. Lineage (NCBI taxonomy): Eukaryota > Metazoa > Chordata > Mammalia > Primates > Cercopithecidae > Trachypithecus > Trachypithecus francoisi. The sequence goes on from NW_022681461.1 coordinate 79,787,152, forward strand.
CTTCTAGATTTTCTAGTTGATTTGCGTAGAGGTGTTTATAGTATTCTCTGATAGTTTGTATTTCTGTGGGGTCAGTGGCGATATCCCCTTTGTCATTTTTTATTACATCTATTTGATTATTCTCTCTTTTCTTCTTTATTAGTCTTGCTAGCGGTCTGTCAATTTTGTTGATCTTTTCAAAAAACCAACTCCTGGATTCACTGATTTTTTGAAGGGCTTTTTGTTTCTCTATCTCCTTCAGTTCTGCTCTGATCTTAGTTATTTCTTGCCTTCTGCTAGCTTTTGAATGTGTTTGCTCTTGCTTCTCTAGTTCTTTTAATTGTGATGTTGGAGTGTCAATTTTAGATCTTTCCAGCTTTCTCTTGTGGGCATTTAGTGCTATAAATTTCCCTCTACACACTGCTTTAAATGTGTCCCAGAGATTCTGGTATGTTGTATCTTTGTTTTCATTGGTTTCAAAGAACATCTTTATTTCTGTCTTCATTTTGTTATGTACCCAGTAGTCATTCAGGAGCAGGTTGTTCAGTTTCCATGTAGTTGAGCGGTTTTGATTGAGTTTCTTAGTCCTGAGTTCTAGTTTGATTGCACTGTGGTCTGAGAGACAGTTTGTTATAATTTCTGTTCTTTGACATTTGCTGAGGAGTGCTTTACTTCCAATTATGTGGTCAATTTTTGAATAAGTGCAATGTGGTGCTGAGAAGAATGTATATTCTGTTGGGGTGGAGAGTTCTACAGATGTCTATTAGGTCCGCTTGGTGCAGAAATGAGTTCAATTCCTGGATATCCTTGTTAACTTTCTGTCTCGTTGATCTGTCTAATGTTGACAGTGGAGTGTTGAAGTCTCCCATTATTATTATATGGGAGTCTAAGTCTCTTTGTAAGTCTCTAAGGACTTGCTTTATGAATCTGGGTGCTCCTGTATTGGGTGCATAGATATTTAGGAGAGTTAGCTCTTCCTGTTGAATTGATCCCTTTACCTTATGTAATGGCCTTCTTTGTCTCTTTTGATCTTTGATGGTTTAAAGTCTGTTTTATCAGAGACTAGGATTGGAACCCCTGCTTTTTTTTGTTCTCCATCTGCTTGGTAGATCTTCCTCTATCCCTTTATTTTGAGCCTATGTATGTCTCTGCATGTGAGATGGGTCTCCTGAATACAGCAGACTGATGGGTCTTGACTCTTGATCCAGTTTGCCAGTCTGTGTCTTTTAATTGGAGCATTTAGTCCATTTACATTTAAGGTTAATATTGTTATGTGTGATCTTGATCCTGCCATTATGATATTAACTGGTTATTTTGCTCGTTAGTTGATGCAGTTTCTTCCTAGCCTCGATGGTCTTTACATTTTGGCATGTTTTTGCAATGGCTGGTACCGGTTGTTCCTTTCCATGTTTAGGGCTTCCTTCAGGAGCTCTTGTAAGGCAGGCCTGGTGGTGACAAAATCTCTAAGCATTTGCTTATCTGTAAAGGATTTTATTTCTCCTTCACTGATGAAACTTAGTTTGGCTGGATATGAAATTCTGGGTTTAAAATTCTTACTTTAAGAACGTTGAATATTGGCCCCCACTCTCTTCTGGCTTGTAGAGTTTCTGCCGAGAGATCTGCTGTTAGTCTGATGGGCTTCTCTTTGTGGGTAACGCGACCTTTCTCTCTGGCTGCCCTTAAGATATTTTCCTTCATTTCAACTTTGGTGAATCTGGCAATTATGTGTCTTGGAGTTGCTTTTCTCGAGGAGCATCTTTGTGGCGTTCTCTGTATATCCTGAATTTGAATGTTGGCCTGCCCTACTAGGTTGGGGAAGTTCTCCTGGATGATATCCTGAAGAGTGTTTTCCAACTTGGTTCCATTTATCTGCTCACTTTCAGGCACCCCAATCAGACGTAGATTTGGTCTTTTTACATAATCCCATACTTCTTGCAGGCTTTGTTCATTTCTTTTTCTTCTTTTTTCTTTTGGTTTCTCTTCTTGCTTCATTTCATTCATTTGATCCTCAATCGCTGATACTCTTTCTTCCAGTTGATCGAGTCGGTTACTGAAGCTTGTGCATGTGTCACGTATTTCTCGTGTCATGGTATTCATCTCTGTCATTTCATTTATGACCTTCTCTGCATTAATTATTCTAGCTGTCAATTCTTCCACTCTTTTTTCAAGATTTTTAGTTTCTTTGCGCTGAGTACATAATTCCTCCTTTAGCTCTGAGAAGTTTCATGGACTGAAGACTTCTCTCATCTCGTCAAAGTCATTCTCTGACTAGCTTCGATCTGTTGCTGGCGATGAGCTGCGCTCCTTTGCAGGGGGAGATGTGCTTTTATTTTTTGAATTTCCAGCTTTTCTGCCCTGCTTTTTCCCCATCTTTGTGGTTTTATCTGCCTCTGGTCTTTGATGATGGTGAGGTACTGATGGGGTTTTGGTGTAGGTGTCCTTCCTGTTTGATAGTTTTCCTTGTAACTGTCAGGACCCTTAGCTGCAGGTCTGTTGGGAGATTGCTTGAGGTCCACTCCTGTTTGCCTGGGTATCAGCAGCAGAGGTTGCAGAAGATAGAATATTGCTGAACAGTGAGTGTACCTGTCTGATTCTTACTTTGGAAGTTTCCTCTCAGGGATGTATTCCACCCTGTGAGGTGTGGGGTGTCAGACTGCCCCTAGTGGGGTATGTCTCCCAGTTAGGCTACTCAGGGGTCAGGGACCCACTTGAGCAGGCAGTCTGTCCCTTCTCAGATCTCAGCCTCCGTGTGGGGAGATCCACTGCTCTCTTCAAAGCTGTCAGACAGAGTCGTTTGTGTCTGCAGAGGTTTCTGCTGCTTTTTTTGTTGTTGTTGTTTAGCTGTGCCCTGTCCCCAGAGGTGGAGTCTACAGAGACAGGCAGGTTTCCTTGAGCTGCTGTGAACTCCACCCAGTTCGAGCTTCCCAGCAGCTTTGTTTACCTACTTAAGCCTTAGCAATGGCAGGCGCCCCTCCCGCAGCCTCGCTGCTGCCTTGCGGTTAGATCGCAGACTGCTGTGCTAGCAATGAGGGAGGCTCCGTGGCCGTGGGACCTTCCCGGCCAGGTGTGGGATATAATCTCCTGGTGTGCCCGTTTGCTTAAAGTGCAGTATTGGGGTGGGAGTTACCCGGTTTTCCAAGTGTTGTGTGTTACAGTTCCCCTGGCTAGGAAAAGGGATTCCCTTCCCCTTTGTGCTTCCCAGGTGAGGCGATGCCTCGCCCTGCTTCAGCTCTCGCTGGTCGGGCTGCAGCAGCTGACCAGCACCGATTGTCCGGCACTCCCTAGTGAGATGACCCCAGTACCTCAGTTGAAAATGCAGAAATCACCGGTCTTCTGTGTCGCTCACGCTGGGAGTTGAAGACTGGAGCTGTTCCTATTCGGCCATCTTGCTCCGCCCCCTAAAGCGCAGACTTTTTGTATTCAATCAAAGTTAAGTTGTTATTAGCTTAGACTAGATTGTGTTATAACTATGCAATGTTTTACATAAGCTTCATGGTAACCACAAAGAAGCCTGTGGTAGATATACAAAAGATAAGGAGAAAATAACACTAAAAAAATCATCAAATTGCAAAAGAAGACAGCAAGATAAAAAGAAAAGAAGTCTCAAAACAATGGAAAATTGTCATTACTAAGTAATTACTTATAATAATTACCTTGCATAAAAATGAATTAAATTCTCCAATCAAAAAACATAGTTGATAAATGCATTTTTTTTAAAAAGATTCAACTATATGCTGCCTACAAGAGTCACTTTAGCTTTAAAGACACATATAAGCTGAAGGTGAAAAAACAGAAGAAGATATTCCATACAAATGATAATTAAAAGAGAGTAGGGGTAGCTATTCTCACATCAGACACATAGATATAAGTCAAACATTGTCACAAGAGACAAAGTCAATCATCATGTAATGATAAATGGTTAATTCATCAAAAAGACTACAACAATGGAAAAAAATATATGTAACCAACATTGAAACACCTAAATTTATTAAGGAAATAGTAACACAATTAAAGGGAGAAATAGACAGCAATACAATAATAGTTAGGGATGAAAATTTACCACTTTCAATAATGGGTAGATCATTCTGAAAGAAAATCAATAAGAAAACAGTGGACTCAAACAGTACTATAGACTAAATGTATCTAACAGACATATACAGAACATTACATCCAACAGCAACAGCATACATATTGTTTTCAAGTGCACACAAAACATTCTCCCAGATAGATAATATGTTAGGCCACAAAACAAGTCTTAAAAATTGAAGAAGACTGAAATCATATCAAGCATCTTTTCTAGCCACTATGCTATAAAACTAAAAATCAACAGAAGCAAAATTTAAAAATTTACATATATATGAAAATTAAACAACACATTTTTGAGCATCCAATGAGTCAAAGAATAAAAACAGAATCCCCAAAATGTCTGAAACCAAGAAAAATGGAAATACAACAGACTAAAACTTAAGAGATGTTCCAAGAGCAGTTATAAGAGGAAAGCTTATAGAAGAAAATAAAAAAGGCTTCAAATCAAACCTCAAGAAATCAAAGTTTGCAAAAAAAAAAAAAAAAGGTCTGAAATCAAACCTACATAAAAAAAAATAAAAAAGGCTTCAAATCAAAAACCTAACTTTACACCCCAAGGAACTAGAAAAAGAACAAGTTAAGCCAAAGGTTAGCAGAAGAAAAGAAATAACAAAGATCATAGCAGAAATAAATGAAATAGAGATCAGAAAAACATAGAGAAGATCAAGGAAACTAAGAGTTGTCCTTTGAAAAGATAAAATTGACAAACCTTTACCTAGACTAAGAAAAAGAGAGATGAGACTCAAATATATAAGATTAAAACTTAAAGAAGCGTGCAATGGTTTGAATGATGATGCCTCCTCCAAAATTCATGCGGAAACATAATTCCCAATGCAACAGTATTACAAGTATTATGGTTTGAATCTGTGTCCCTACCCAAATCTCATGTTGATTTGTAATCCCCAGTGTTGGCGGTGAGGCCTGGTGGGAGGTGATTGGATCATGGGGGTGGCTTCCAATGGTTTAGCACCATTCCCTGTTGGTACTGTATAGTGAGTAAATTATCAGGAGATCTGGTTGTTTAAAAGTGTGTAGTACTTCTCCCCTCTCTCTATCCCTCCTGCTTTGACCATGTGAAGAGCAGCTTTGTCTTCTGCCATGTGTAAAAGTTCCCTGAGCCCCCAACCCTCAGCCATACTTCCTGCACAGCCTGTGGAACTATGAGCCAAGTAAACCTCTTTTCTTTATAAATTACCCAGTCTCAAGCATTTCTTTACAGCAGTGAGAGAATGAACAAATACAGAAAATATATGACCTATAGAAGGTCCATCTTCATGAATGGAATTAGGTGCCCTCATAAAAGGGCCTGATGGACAGATTTCTCCCGTTTTCATCTATTCTGTCCAACTCCCTTGTGGTGAAATAGCATCCCTCACCTTGGGAGTACCCAGCAACAAGCCCCGTCTTGGAAGCAGGAAGCAGAAAGCAGCCCTCAATCCTGCCAGTGCCTTGATCTTGGATTTCCCAGCTTCCACAATCACGATAAATTAATTTCTATTGTTTATAAATTAACCAGTTTGCGGTATTTTTATAGAAGCATAAATGGACTAAAACAGAAATTGGTACCAGAAAAGTAGACTGTTATTACTGTGTGTTACTGTTGCTGTAACAAATACCTGAAAAATGTAGAAGCAGCTTTGGAACTGGGTAGGGGGTAGAGGCTGGAACAGTTGTGAACTGCATGGTAGAAAAAGCCTAGATTGCCATGAATGAAGCATAAAAGGTGATTCTTGAGAGAGCTCAGGAAAACTGTAGAAAAAAAAACACAGTTTGAGAGATTATTTAACTGGTCATAAACAGAATGTTGGTAGAAATATAGACAGTAAGGCCATTCTTATGAGATCTTACATGGAAATTAGAACTACATTACTGGAAACTGGAGGAAAGACCATTCTTGCTACAAAGTGGCAAAGAACTTGGCTGAATCGTGTCTGTGTTCTGCTTTGCAGAGGGCAGAATTTAAGAGTGATGGACTAGGATATTTGGTGGAATGACTCTCTAAGCAGAGCATTAAGGGTGCTTTGTGGCTTTCTTAACTGTTTATAGTAAAATCTGAGAAGAGAAAAGTAAGTTAAATGTGGAATTTATAACCAAAGGGAAACAGGATGTAAAGACTCAAAAAATTCTCAGCCTAGTTATGTACAAAAAAAGGTATGTTTAGGAGAGAAAACCCAGGGTCTTATCAAGCAACCACATAATAAAGAGATTAGCATGGGTAGAAGGAAACCAAGTGCTCTTCATGAAGACAATGGGAAAACAATACCAAAGGCACTTCAGAGATTCTCAAGGCTGCCACTACCTTTAGAGGCCCACAGTTCTAGGACTTTGAGGGCAGAATGATTTCGAGGGAGAGATTCAGGGAACCCTTGGGAACTTTGGGCTCATTGTCCAGGATTACCTCAATTCTCTGCTCCCTGCATTCTGCTCCAGTGCTCCTTGGCTACTCTAACTGTGGCTCAAGCAGGAACAGATGCAGGTTGGGCCACCACACATGAAAGCACAAGCCATAGCCTTGGCATTGTCCACTCGGCATATGTGCATAGTGCAGAAGCTGAGAAGGCAGGGCTACGTCCCTCAGCCTCAGGGACCAGGCAGAGACATGCCCCAGGGATGGGGCCACTGCAGAAAGTCCTCACTAAGTGAATGTTTAGAGGATTCAGAGGGGCATTGGATCCCCCAGACTACATACCTGTAGAGCCACTAGCATGCAATACCAAACTGGGAAAGCCACAGGCTCCTGAGTCTAACCCATGAGAACAGTGGTATGGACTGTGTCTAGCGAAGCCTGAAGGCAGAGTTCCCTGTAGCCTTGTAAACCCACCTCCTTCCAATGTGTCTGGCAGGTGGGACATGGAGTCAAAGAAGATTGTTCTCCAGGCTTAAGATTTAATGTTACTTTAGCAAAAGAAACAATCAGCAGAGTAAACAGGCAACCCACAGAATGGGAGAAAATCTTCACAATCTATACATCTGACAAATGACTAATATCAAGAATCTACAAGAAACTCAAACAAATCAGCAAGAAAAAAGCAAACAATCCCATCAAAAAGTGGGCTAAGGACATGAATAGACAATTCTCAAAAGAAGATAAACACATGAAAAAAAATGCTCAACATCACTAATTATCAGGGAAATACAAAGCAAAACCACAATGGTGATACCGCCTAACTCCTGCAAGAATGGTAATAAATAATAATAATAATAATAATAATAATAATAATAATAATAGATGTTGGCATGGGGATGTGTTGAAAAGGGAACATTTTTACACCTTTGGTGGGAATGTAAACTAGTACAACCACTATGGAAAACAGTGTGTAAATACCTTAAATAACTAAAAGCATATTAACCATTTGATTCAGCAATCCAACTTCTACATATCTACCCACAGGAAAAGAAATCATTATACTAAAAAGATACCTGCACACATATGTTTTTAGCAGCACAATTCACAATTGCAAAAATATGAAACTAGCCCAAATGCCCATCAATCAATGAGTGGATAAATAAAATGTGGTATATAAATACCATGGAATGCTACTCAGTCATAAAAAGGAATAAAATAATGGCATTTACAGCAACCTGGATGGAATAGGAAATTGTTATTCTAAGTGAAGTAACTCAGGAATGGAAAACTAAACATTGTATGTTCTCACTCATAAGTGGGAGCTATGAGGATACAAAGGTATAAGAATGATACAATGGACTTTGGGGAATCGGAGGAAATGGTGGGAGGGGGTGAGGTATAAAAGACTATACATTGGGTACAGTGTACACTGCTCAGGTGATGGGTACATCAAAATCTCAGAAATCACCATTAAAGAACTTATTCACGTAACAAACACCATCTGTTCCCCAAAAATCTATTATATTAAAAATAAAAAAATATATAAAAATAAATTTAATGTTGCTCGTCCTGTGGGGTTTTGAACTTAATTAGGACCTGTTACTCTTTTTTTTTTTTGCCTTTTTCTTCCTTTTTGAATGGAAATGTCTATTATATGCCAGCCTCACCACTCTATTTTCGAGGCATATAACTTGTCTGATTTTACAGGAAAAGTTGGAAGAAAAATTGCTTCAAGAAAGGAAGCTAGAAGGAAATTTGCCTTCAGATAAATGTGAGACTCACCCTTATGTGATTTAGATGATATTTATGTGAGATTCTGGACTTAGACTTTAGAGTTAATGCTCTCATGAGTTAAGACTTTGGGGGCTATTGGGATAGAATAAATGTATATTGTATGTGAGAAGGACATACATTTTAGAGGACTGGGGGCAGAATGATATTGTTCGAATGATGATGTCCCTTCCAAAATTCATGTTGAAACGTAATTCCCAATGCAACAGTATTAACAAATGTGGCCTTTAGGAAGTGATTGAGTTATGAGGGCTCTGCTCTCATGAATGGAATTAGATGCCCTGACAAATGGGCTTGATGGAAGGAGTTCTCCTCTTTTCACCCCTTCTGTCCCTTCCTCCATGTGAGAATACAGCATTCCTCTTCTATGAAGGGTGCAGCAACAAGTCACCATCTTGGAAGCAGATGGCAGCCCAAACCAGACATCCGTTTTCCCAATGCCTTGATTTTGGACTTCCATGCCTTCATAACCATGATAAATAAATGTATATTATTTATAAACTACCCAGTCCATGGTAATTTATCATGGTAGCAAAAACTAAGACATGGAGACATTACAACTGATATAACAGAAATACGAAGGATCACAAAAGGTTACTATGAACAATTATACAATAACAAACTAGATAAACTAGAAGAAATGGATAAATTCCTAGAAACATATAACTTACCAAGACTAAACCATAAAGAAATAGAAAATCTGAAAGGATCAATAATAAACAAGATTGAATCAGTAATCAAATACCTCCTCCACCCTCAAAAAAAAAAAAAAAAAAACCAAAAAACAAAACCCCAAGATCTCATGGCTATCTAAGCACCTGAGAAGAATTAATGCAAATTTTTATCAATTTTTTTTTTAAATTGAAGAGGAGGGAATACTTCCAAACCGATTTTCTCAGCACAGCATTATCCCATTATCGAAGCCAGACAAGGATACTACAAACAATGAAATGTACAGGCCTGTTTGCCTAATTAACACTAATGCAAAAAAAAAAAAAAAATCCTCAACAAAATTCGAGGAAATAAAATTTAATAGTGTGTTAAATTACATATACCATGATCAAATGGGATTTATTCCTGGCATGTAAGAAAGGTTCAAAATACTTAAATCAATCACTATATTAACAGAACAAGGGATTAAAAATATATGATTATTTCAATAGATGCAGAAAACAGCATTTGACAAAATTCAAAATTCATTTGTAATAAAAAGTTCTTTAGGCCGGGCGCGGTGGCTCAAGCCTGTAATCCCAGCACTTTGGGAGGCCGAGACGGGTGGATCATGAGGTCAGGAGATCCAGACCATCCTGGCTAACACCGTGAAACCCCGTCTCTACTAAAAAATACAAAAAACTAGCCGGGCGACGTGGCGGGCGCCTGTAGTCCCAGCTACTCGGGAAGCTGAGGCAGGAGAATGGCGTGAACCCGGGAGGCGGAGCTTGCAGTGAGCTGAGATCCGGCCACTGCACTCCAGCCCGGAGGACAGAGCAAGACTCCGTATCAAAAAAAAAAAAAAAAAAAAAAAAGTTCTTTAAAAATTAGCTATAGAAGAAACATATCTTAACATAATCAAGGCCATGTATGATAAGCCCACAGCTAATATAATACTCAACAGTTAAAAGCCTAAACCTTTTCTCTTGAAGATTATGAACAAGACAAAAATATCCACTCTTGCCACTTCTGTAAAACATAGTATTGGAAGTCCTAACCAGAGAAGCTAAACAAAACAAAAAACAAAAAGAAAATTCATCCATGTTGTAAAAAAAGCAAAATTGTCTACAGACGGCATGATCTTATATGTGGAAAACCATAAAGATGCTGCCAGAAAACCATTCAAACTAATAAATAAATTCAGGAAAGTCGCAGAACACAAATTCAACATACAAAAATCATGTGCATTTCTATACACTAATGACAAACTACACAAAAAATAAATTGAAATAACAATCCCATTTACGACAGCATCAAAAATATTTAGGAGTTAATTTACCCAAGGAGGTGAAAAACCTTGTACTAAAAACTATAAAACATTGATGAAAGTAATTGAACACCACCCAAATGAACAGAAAGATATTCTGTGTTCATGGATTGGAAGAATTAATATTGTTAGACTGTCCATAACCCAAAGCAATGTAAAGATTTAGTGTAATCCCTATAAAAATTAAAATGGCATTTTTCATAGGTTTAGATAAAACAATCTTACAATTCATTTGGAACCACAAATTGCCAATGCAATTTTGAGCAAGAAGAACATAGCTGGAAGAATCATATTTCCTGATTTCAAAATATATTATAAAGTTACAGTAATCAAAAGAGTATAGTACTGGTATTAAAAACAGACACATGACCAATGGAACATAATAGTGAACCCAGAAGTAAATCCACACATATACAGTCAACCAGTCTTTGGCAAGGGTACCAAGAACACACAATGGGGAACAGATAATCTCTTCAACATATGATGTTGGGAAAACAGGATATCCATATCCAGCAGAATGAAATAGACCACTTATCCTACACCATATACAAAAAACAACTCAAAATGGACTAAAGACTTAAATGTAAGCCCTGAAGCTGCAAAACTATCAGAAGAAAACAGGGTAAAAGCTTATTGACGTAGCTCTGGGCAATTATATTTTAGGTCTGACCCCAAAAAGTACAGGCTAAAAAAGCAAAAACAGACCAATGAGATTGCATAAAACTAAAAAGTGGCAGTTCCAAGATGGCCGAATAGGAACCACTCCAGGCTACAGCTCCCAGCATGAGCAACACAGAAGATGAGTGATTTCTGCATTTCCAACTGAGCTTTGAAAAGAGTAGTGGTTCTCCCAGCACAGAGTCTGAGATCTGAGAATGGACTGACTACCTCTTCAAGTGGGTCCCTGACCCCCGTCTAGCCTAACTGGGAGGCACCCTCCAGTAGGGGCAGACTGACAACTCACATGGCCGGGTAACCCTCTGAGACAAAGCTTCCAGAGGAATGATCAGGTAGCAACAGTTGCTGTTCAGCAATATTCACTCTTCTGCAGCCTCTGCTGCTGATACCCAGGCAAACAGCATCTGGAGTGGACCACCAGCAAACTCCAACAGACCTGCAGCTGAGGGTCCTGACTGTTAGAAGGAAAACTAACAAACAGAAAGGACATGTACACCAAAACTCCATCTGTACATCACCATCATCAAAGACCAAAGGTAGATAAAACCACAAAGATGGGTAAAAAACAGAGCAGAAAAGCTGAAAATTCTAAAAATCAGAGCACCTCTCCCCCTCCAGAGGAAAGCAGCTCCTCGCCAGCAACAGAACAAAACTGCATGGAGAATGACTTTGGCGAGTTGAGAGAAGAAGGCTTCAGATGATCAAACTACTCTGAGCTAAAGGAGGAAGTTCAAACCAATTGCAAAGAAGGTAAAAATCTTGAAGAAAGATTAGGTGAATGGCTAACTAGAATAACCAATGTAGAGAAGTCCTTAAATGACCTGATAGAACTGAAAACCATGGCACAAAAACTACGTGACAAATGCACAAGCTTCAGTAACTGATTTGATCAACTGGAAGAAAGGGTATCAGTGATAGAAGATCAAATCAATGAAATGAAGTGGGAAGAGAAGTTTAGAGAAAAAAGAGTAAAAAGAAACAAACAAAGCCTCCAAGAAATATGGGACTATGTGAAAAGACCAAATCTATGTCTGATTGGTGTACCTGAAAGTGACGAGAAGAATGGAACCAAGTTAGAAAACACTCTGCAGGATATTATCAAGGAGAAATTCCCCAACCTAGCAAGGCAGGCCAACATTCAAATTCAGGAAATACAGAGACCACCACAAAGATACTCCTCGAGAAGAGCAACTCCAAGACACATAATTGTCAGATTCACCAAAGTTGAAATGAAGGGAAAAATCTTAAGGGCAGCCAGAGAGAAAGGTCGGGTTACCCACAAAGGGAAGCCCACCAGACTAACAGCAGATCTCTCTGCAGAAACTCTACAAGCCAGAAGAGAGTGGGGGCCAATATTCAACATTCTTAAAGAAAAGAATTTTCAATCCAGAACTTCATATCCAGCCAAACTAAGTTTCATAAGTGAAGGAGAAATAAAATCCTTTACAGACAAGCAAATGCTGAGAGATTTTGTCACCACCAGGCCTGCCCTACAAGAGCTCCTGAAGGAAGCACTAAACATGGAAAGGAACAACCAGTACCAGCCACTGAAAAATATGCCAAAATATAAAGACCATCAATGCTAGGAAGAAACTGCATCAACTAACAAGCAAAGTAACCAGCTAACATCATAATGACAGGATCAAATTCACACATAACAATATTAAACTTAAACGTAAATGGACTAAATGTTCCAATTAAAAGACACAGGCTGGCAAATTGGATAGAGAGTCCAGACCCATCAGTGTGCTGTATTCAGGAGACCCATCTCACATGCAGAGACACACATAGGCTCAAAATAAAGGGATAGAGGAAGATCTACCAAACAAATGGAAAACAAAAAAAGGCAGGGGTTGCAAGCCTAGTCTCTGATAAAACAGACTTTAAACCAACAAAGATCAAAAGAGACAAAGAAGGCCATTACATAATAGTAAAGGGATCAATTCAATAAGAAGAGCTAACTATCCTAAATACATATGCACCCAATACAGGAGCACCCAGATTCATACAGTGAGTCCTCAGAGACCTAGAAAGAGACTTAGACTACCACACAATAATAATGGGAGACTTTAACACTCCACTGTCAACATTAGACAGATCAACGAGACAGAAAGTTAACAAAGATAACCAGGAATTGAACTCGGCTCTGCACCAAGCAGACCTAATAGACATCTACAGAACTCTCCATCCCAAATCAACAGAATGTACATTGTTCTCAGCACCACATCACACTTATTCAAAAATTGACCACATAGTTGGAAATAAAGCACTCCTCAGCAAATGTAAAAGAACAGAAATTATAACAAACTGTCTCTCAGACCACAGTGCAATCAAACTAGAACTCATGATTAAGAAACTCACTCAAAACTCCTCAACTACATGGAAACTGAACAACCTGCTCCTGAATGACTACTGGGTACATAACGAAATGAAGGCAGAAATGAAGATGTTCTTTGAAACCAATGAGAACAAAGACACAACATACCAGAATCTCTGGGACACATTTAAAGCAGTGTGTAGAGGAAAATTTATAGCACTAAATGCCCACAAGAGAAAGCAGGAAAGATCTAAAATTGACACCCTAACATCACAATTAAAAGAACTAGAGAAGCAAGAGCAAACACATTCAAAAGCTAGCAGAAGGCAAGAAATAACTAAGATCAGAGCAGAAATGAAGGAGATAGAGACACAAAAAACCCTTCAAAAAAAATCAGTGAATCCAGGAGCTGGTTTTTTGAAAAGATCAACAAAATTGATAGACTGATAGCAAGACTAATAAAGAAGAAAACAGAGATGAATCAAATAGATGCAATAAAAAATGACAAAGGGGATATCACCACCGACCTCACAGAAATACAAACTACTATCAGAGAATACTATAAACACCTCTATACAAATAAACTAGAAAACCTAGAAGAAATGGATAAATTCTTGGACACAAACACTCTTCCATGACTAAACCGGAAAGAATTTGAATCCCTGAATAGATCAATAACAGGCTCTGAAATTGAGGCAATAATTAATAGCCTACCAACCAAAAAAAGTCCAAGACCAGATAGATTCACAGCCGAATTCTACCAGAGGTACAAGGAGGAGCTGGTACCATTCCTTCTGAAACTATTCCAATCAATAGAAAAAGAGGGAATGCTCCCTAACTCATTTTACGAGGCCAACATCATCCTGATACCAAAGCCTGGCAGAGACACAACATATAAAAGAGAATTTTAGACCAATATCCCTGATGAACACCAGTGCAAAAATCCTCAATAAAATACTGGCAAACCGAATCCAGCAGCACACCAAAAAGCTTATCCACCATGATCAAGTGGGCTTCATCCCTGGAATGCAAGGCTGGTTCAACATATGCAAATCAATAAACATAATCCAGCATATAAACAGAACCAAAGACAAAAACCACATGATTATCTCAATAAATGCAGAAAAGGCCTTTGACAAAATTCAACAGCCCTTTATGCTAAAAACTCTCAATAAATTCGGTATTGATGGAATGTATCTCAAAATAATAAGAACTATTTATGACAAACCCACAGCCAATATCATACTGAATGGGCAAAAACTGGAAGCATTCCCTTTAAAAACTGGCACAAGACAGGGATGACCTATCTCACCACTCCTGTTCAACATAGTGTTAGAAGTTCTGGCTAGGGCAATCAGGCAGGAGAAAGAAATAAAGGGTATTCAATTAGGAAAAGAGGAAGTCAAATTGTCTGTGTTTGCAGATGACATGATTGTATATTTACAAAGCCCCATCGTCTCAGCCGAAAATCTCCTTAAGCTGATGAGTAACTTCAGCAAAGTCTCAGGATACAAAATCAATGTGCAAAAATCACAAGCATTCTTATACACCAATAACAGACAAACAGACAGCCAAATCATGAGTGAATTCTCATTCACAATTGCTTCAAATAGAATGAAATACCTAGGAATCCAAATTACAAGGGATATAAAGGACCTCTTCAGGGAGAACTACAAACCACTGCTCAATGAAATAAAAGAGGACACAAACAAATTGAAGAACATTCCATGCTCATGGATAGGAATAATCAATATCATGAAAATGGTCATACTGCCCAAGGTAATTTATAGATTCAATGCCATCCCCATTAAGCTACTGATGACTTTCTTCACAGAACTGGAAAAAACTACTTTAAAGTTCATGTGGAACCAGAAAAGTGCCCGCATTGCCAAGACAATCCTAAGCCAAAAGAACAAAGCTGGATGCATCATGCTACCTGACTTCAAACTATACTACAAGGCTACAGTAACCACAACAGCATGGTACTGATATCAAAACAGAGATGTAGAACAATGGAACAGAACAGAGCCCTCAGAAATAATACCACACATCTACAACCATCTGATCTTTGCCAAACCTGACAAAAACAAGAAATGGGGAAAGGATTCCCTATTTAATAAATGGTGCTGGAGAAACTGGCGAGCCATATGTAGAAAGCTGAAACTGGATCCCTTCCTTACACCGTATACAAAAATTAATTCAAGATGGATTAGAGACTTAAATATTAGACCTAAAACCATAAAAACCCTAGAAGAAAACCTAGGTAATACCATTCAGGACATAGGCATGGGCAAGGACTTCATGACTAAAACACCAAAAGCAATGGCAACAAAAGCCAAAATTGACAAATGGGATCTAATTAAACTAAAGAGCTTCTGCACAACCAAAGAAACTACCATCAGAGTGAACAGGCAACCTACAGATTGGGAGAATATTTTTGCAATCTACTCATCTGACAAAGGGCTAATATCCAGAACCTACAAAGAACTCGAACACATTTACATGAAAAAAAACAAACAGCCCCATCAAAAATTGGACAAAGGATATGAACAGACACTTCTCAAAAGAAGACATTTATGCAGCCAACAGACCCATGAAAAAATGCTCATCATCACTGGCCATCAGAGAAATGCAAATCAAAACCACAATGAGATAACATCTCACACCAGTTAGAATGGCAATCATTAAAAAGTCAGGAAACAACAGGTGCTGGAGAGGATGTGGAGAAATAGGAACACTTTTACACTGTTGGTGGGATTGTAAACTAGTTCAACCATTGTGGAAGACAGTGTGGCGATTCCTCAAGGATCTAGAAGTAGGAATACCATTTGACCCAGCCATCCCATTACTGGGTATATACCCAAAGGATGATAAATCATGCTGCTATAAAGACACATGCACACGTATGTTCATTGTGGCACTATTCACAATAGCAAAGACTTGGAACCAACCCAAATGTCCATCAGTGACAGACTGGATTAAGAAAATGTGGCACATATACACCACAGAATACTATGCAGCCATAAAAAAGGATGAGTTCATGTCTTTTGTAGGGACATGGATGCAGCTGGAAACCATCACTCTCAGCAAACTATCGCAAGAACAGAAAAGCAAACACCGCATGTTCTCACTCATAGGTGGGAACTGAAAAATGAGAACACTTGGACATGGGAAGGGAAACGCTGCACACCGGGGCCTGTTGTGGGGTGAGGTGTGAGGGAGGGGTGAGGGAGGAGAGATAGCATTAGGAAACATACCTAATGTACATGACGAGTTAATGGGTGCAGCACACCAACATGGCTCATGTATACATAGGCAGCAAACCTGCACGTTGTGCACATGTACCCTAGAACTTAAAGTATAATAAAAAATAAATAAATAAAATAAAAATAAAAAGCTTCTTCACAGCAAACAAAACAATCAACAGAGAAAATAAACAACCTAAGGAATTGGAAAAAATATTTGGTTAATAACCAAAATACATAAGAAATTCAAACAACTAAATAGAAAAAAAACCAATAACCCAATTAAAAAATGGGCAAAAGACTTTAATGGACATTTCTCAAAAGAAGACACATAAATAGCCAAGAGGTATGTAAAAAGATGCTCAACATCATCGATCATTAGGAAAATGCAAATGAAACCCACAAGAAGCTGTTACCTCACATGTATTAGAATGACTATTATATAAAAAAAAATCAAGTGTTGGTGTGGATGTGGAGAAAAGGAAACCTTACACACCGTTAATGGGAATATACATTGGTACAGTCATTATAGAAAATAGTATGGAGGTTCCCCAAAAAGTCATAGTACTATCATATGATTAAGCAATCTCATTTTTGGGTAAGGAAATAAAATCAGTTAGGTCAAAGAGATAGTTACACTCCCATGTTCACTGC
This sequence comes from Trachypithecus francoisi, assembly GCF_009764315.1. NCBI lineage: Eukaryota > Metazoa > Chordata > Mammalia > Primates > Cercopithecidae > Trachypithecus > Trachypithecus francoisi. The sequence continues at coordinate 79,804,227 of NW_022681461.1, forward strand.
AGCATGATTAACAATAGCCAAGTATCTATCAAAGGATGAATCGATAAAGGAAATAATTTGTTGAAAACTGGTAAAAGTTCTTAAAAAGAGATTGCCTTCTCCAATTCATGAAGCTGAAGAATCATCCTTCTTCTATCTTAGACATCAGGAAGTATACTTTCAATTTTCTCAGGAAATGATAAGGGTTAGAAACCCTCCTGAAAACATAGGAATTAAGTGGAAGATGTTTACTGTACTGTGAAACCCTCTTGCCCAGCCCTCAGAAGGCTGGCACCCCACCCTCTAACTAGTTTGTAGAGCTCAATGCCTGAAAAGATTTTGTCCATGGGTAACATCTCACAGGTTCTGACATTTAGAGAACCACAATGAAGAAAAACAAAAAGTCCATCACGCAATAGAAACACCCACTGTCTATAAGTATAATAACCTCCTGATCCCACATAAGGCTTTGAATTAGTTTTCTAGTGCCTGATTCCAAAATACAATTAGACAAGGATTAGAAGATATATAAGCAAAGGTTCCAATACGAAAGACAAAAACAAAAAATTAACAGAAAAACTATAACACTAGGAGCAGAGGAAAGCTCAAAAATAGAATATCTTCATAACAATAAGAGAAGACATTGCATTCATGAAGAAAATGCATGGAACATGCATGAATGGAACATGACAAAAAGAGAGCATACAGGGAATAAGAAAATAATATGATAGGGAAAAATAAAATATCCAGTGGAAATTGGAAGCTCTCAGAGTCTAGAAAAGTCTAGAAAAATATTTAGAAAACAGAGCATAAGGAAATAAGAGAAAATGGGAGCTAAAATATGATAAACTAGAGGGCTAATTCAAGAGGTCCAACCGATAGGAGTTACAGAAAGAGAGAACAAAAGTGCATGAATGAGAGTTAGCAAGTGTGTATGCCTGAGAAAGAGAGACAGAAGAATTATCAAAGAAGTAATATAAAACATTTCTTAAGGCCAGCATACACAAATCTACTTAAAAACTACTCCCACCAGTCAGCACAAGTGATGGAAAAGAACTCACAAGTATATTGTCATGAAATTTCAGTACCTTAAGAATAAAGAAAACATTCTAAAAACTTCCAGAAAGAAAGAAAAAAAACACAACAGATCAAAAATCAGAATAGCACTGGACTTTTTACAGCAACATCATGGAAGCAGAGACAATGGGAAAAAATGCCTTCCATATTTTGAGAGGAAATAGTTTCCAATCTAGAATTACATATACAAGCAAATTATCAATCAAGTATATGAGTAGAAAAATATATTTTCAGACATTCAAATTCTCAAAAATGAAATAGTTCCCATGTACTCTTTCAATACCCATATTGTACTGAAGTAATGCACTACAGCAAAATTAAGAAAAATGACACAATGACATCCAATAAATAGGTGTTTAAACACAGGGAACCTGAAGAAGGAATTTCAGGAAATTCTGAAAGAAAGTGAAAGGATGATATTTGCATGGTGGGCCCAAATATGAACCAACTGAGATTGGAGCAAGATGATGAAGATACTTTTTAGAAAAAGATTATAGCTTACGTAGTGTGTTTAATCTACAAAAAGAAGTTTTATTACTCTATCATAGAATCTGATGATTAAAAACGTTTGTGTGGCGAGAAGAGTCAAATGGCTGACTAGACAAAACCAGGAAGAGCATCTCCACCAAGAGACCAGACTATCAAGAAGACTGGCACATTCTGAGCAGATCTTTGGAATAAAGGCATTGAAAGTGGATGCAGGGAAGACACAGACCCTGGGCTGAAAGCAGAGGAGGCTGGGAACCCTGCATGGGGCTGCAGAGCACTAGGATTCATTCCTAGCCCTCAGCAGCACCTGGGGAAGGAGTGAATTAAAGAGGTGAGGAATGGCCACCTTTCACCATGGACCCATAAAATCCTAGCTGCGGGACACCCCATGACCCCCATAGACATTTGATCTGACAGGGAGAGCTGCTTGGGGAAGTGGTACAAAAGGACTCCATCCTGTGCCAAGCTCAGAAGGTTTGACACAGGAATGGCTGCAGTGGAGCACAGCCACGGATGTCTATCCCCCAAGGCTTGCCACACTCCTTTAGGTGGCTTTGGCCTTTGTTGACTGCCACACTTGGACAGAGCAAGGTGGTCTTGCCCATGGGAGGGAGTCAGTGTGATCTGAGTGCCCCCCTGTCTGTTGGCCTCCTTGGAGTCCTTGCCAGGCTGTACCTGCTTGCAGAACAGCCTCAGATGCCCAACAAGGGTGCTTACTGGTGGCTGCTGCCATAGTTCTTTCAATAGCAGAACTTGTTTAACCATCAGAGAGTTCAGCAGATGGGCCCCCACCAATGTCCACTCACCTGTAGCTTCTCCCCACTGCTTTGCCAACATGCAAGCATGCAGACTGCACTGCCCCATTGCCATTGACACACACAGGTGTGGACCTTACCACCACCACCCTGCCCCAGCTGGCACACAAGTGTGTATACCCCACCACCCCACAACTGCCAGCACACACATGAACACCACTGCATCACTGCCATTGGTACATGCATGTGTGCACAGACCCACTGCTACTGGCCTGATGAAGCACCTTTGGCAGTACCCCCCATCAGAAGGTTGTTGCCAGTGGACTGGGAACACCACACATTGTCCCCTCCAGTGCAGTAGGTGCTTAACCTAGAGGGGCCAGAGAACAAAACAGTTGTCCTGGTACCAGCCTCCTAGGATTACAGCATGCAGCCTAGAAGTACTGACCTGAGGCTTGGCCCCCTGAAATCATCCAGAAACAAAGTCAGTCACCTGAACCCAATTTATACCATACTCAAATGCTCAAGGGCAAAGAATATAAAAGCAACACTCCCCACGCAAAGAACAGCAACTTCAAAGATTAAAGAAACATCATCAGCTTACAAAGATGAGAAAGAACCAGTGCAAGAATTCTGACAACTCAAAAAGCCAGAGCATCTTCTAACCTTCAAATGACCACACTAGTTCCCAAGCAATGGTTCTTAACCAGGCTAAAATACCTGAAGTGACAGACAAAGGATTCAGAATCTGGATAGCAATGAAGGCCATCGAGATTCAGGAGAAAGTCAAAAGTCAATCCAAGGAATCTAAAGAATCCAATAAATTGATATAAGAGCTGGAATTTGAAATAGTCAATTTATTAAAGAACCAAACTAATCTGATAGAGCTGAAAAACTTACTACAAGAATTTCATAATAGAATTAGAAGTATTACCAGCAGAAAAGACCAAACTGAGGAAAGAATCTTAGGGCTCAAAGACAAGTTCTTCAAAACAAATCAGTCAGACAAAAATAAAGAAATGAAAAAGGATGATCAAAACCTCCAAGAAATATGGGGATTATGTAAAGAAATATGGGATTATGTCAAGAGACCAAATCTACAACTCATTGGCATCCCTGAAAGAGAGAAAAGGGGAGCAAGCAACTTGGAGAAGATATTTGAGGATATTGTCCATAAAAATTTCCCCATCCTGGTTAGAGAGGCTGACATTCAAATTCTGGAAATTCAGAGAACCCCTGTGAGATGCTTTACAAGATGACCATCCCCATGACAGACAGTCATCAGATTCTCCAACATCAACATTAAGGAAAAAAATATTACAGGAAGGGGCAGGTCATCTAGAAAGAGAACCCCATCAGACTAACACCAGACCTTTCATCAGAACAATATTTGGGCCTATATTCAGCATTATTAAATAAAAGGAATTTCACCTCAAAATTTTATATTTAGTCAAACTAAGCTTCATACATGAAGGAGAAAAAAAAATCCTTTTTAGATATGCAAATACTAAGGAAACTTGTTATCACCAGACCTACCTTACAGGAAGTCCTTAATGGAGTGTTAAATATGGCAACAAAATACCATTACCAGACACCCCATAAACACACTTAAAGACATAGACTATTGAAACTATGAAGCAACTACACAATCAAGTCTGTATAACAACCAGCTAAAAACATGACAGGATCAAATCCACACTTACCAATATTAACCTTGAATGTTAATAGGTTAAACACCCCATTTAAAAGGCACAGAGTGGCAAGTTAGATAAATACAAAAGACCCAACTGTATGATGTCTTCAAGAAACCTATCTCACTTGCAATGGCACCTATAGGCTCAGAGTAAAGGGATGAAGAAAAATCTACAAAACAGAAAACAAGAAAGAGCAGGGGCTGCTATTCCAATTTTGGACAAAACACTTTAAACCAACAATAGTCAAAAAAGACAAAGAAGGGCATTATATAATGATAAACAGTTCAATTCAACAAGAAGATGTAGCTATCCTAAATATATATGCAATAAACACTGGAATAAGATTCATAAAACAAGTTCTTAGAGACCTATGAAGAGACTTAGATAACCACACAGTAATAGTGGAAGACTTCAACACCCCACTGATAGTATGAGACAGATCATCAAGGTAGAAAACTAACAAAGATATTTGGAACCTAAAAACAGACATCTATAGACCACTCTACCCCAAAACAACAGATTATATATCCTTCTCTTCTTCATATGGCACTTACTCTAAAATCATAAAACAATTTTCAAATAATTCAAAAAAACCAAAATTACGTCAACCGCTTTTTAAACAACAGCACAATGAAAATGGAAATCAATACAAAGAACTCTCACAACCATACAATTACATGGAAATGAAACAATCTGCCTTTGAATGATTTTGGGTAAACAATGAAATTAATGCAGAAATCAAGAAATTATTTGAACCTAGTGAAAACAAAGTTATAACATGCCAGAATCTCTCAGACACAGCTAAAGCAGCGTTAAGAGGAAAGTTTAAAGTACTAAACACCCACACGAAAAAGTTAGGAAGATCTCATAGTAACAACCTAATATTTCACCTAGAGGAACTGGAAATACAAGAACAAACCAATCTCAAAGATATTAGAAGAAAAGAAATAAACAGAAACATCCTGAAGTGAATGAAATTGAAATGCAAAAAACAAACAAACAAAAAACAAAAGAAAAACAAAAACAAAACTTAGCTGTTTGAAAGAATAAATACAATTGATAGGCTGCTAGCTAGACTAATTTAAAAAACAAAGAAGATCCAAATACACAATCAGAAAGCACAAAGGACACATTACCACTGACCACACAGAAATAAAAAAAAATCCCTTAGAGACTATTATGAAGACCTCTATGCTCACAAACTAGAAAACCTAGAAGATATAGAGAAATTTCTAGAAACATACAACCTCTCAAGATTGAACTAGGAATAAATTGAAACCCTGAACAGATCAATAACATGTTCTGAAATTGAATCAGTAATAAAAAGTGTACCAATCAGAAAAAGCCCTGGACCAGAAGGATTCACAACTGGATTCTACCAGACATACAAGGAAGAGCTGGTACCAATCCTACTGAAACTATTCCAAAAAATTGAGGAGGAGGAACTCTTCTCTAACTCATTCTGTGAGGCCAGCATTATTCTCATACCAAAACCTTGCAAAGACACAACAGAAAAGGAAAACTTCAGGCCAATATCCCCGATGAACATAGATGCAAAAATCCTCAATAAAATACCAGCAAACTTAATTCAACAGTGCATCAAAAAGCTAATCTACTACAATAAAGTTGACTTTATTTCTGGGATGCAAGGTTGGTTCAACATAGAAAATCAATAAGTTTAACTCATCACACAGAGCTAAAAACAAAAACCACAGAATCATCTCAATAGACACATAAAAGGCTTTCAATAAAATTCAACATCTTTCCATGCTAAAAACTTCAACATTGTAGGCATTGAAGAAATATACCTTAAAATCATAAGAGCCATGCATGACAAACCCATAGTCAACATCACACTGAACAGACAAAAGCTAGAAGCATTCCTTTTGAGAACCAGAACAAGACAAGTATGCTCTCTCTCACCACTCCTATTTACTGGACATCCTAACCACAGCAGTCAGGCAAGAGAAATAAAAGGCAACCATATAAGAAGAGAGGAAGTCAAACTATCTTGGCAGATGACATAATTTTATACCTAGAAAATCCTATAGTCTCTGCTCAAAAGCTCTTAGGTCTGATAAACAACTTTATGAAAGTTTTACCGTACAAAATCAATATACCAAAAACGAATACCATTTTCATACACCAACAATGTCCAAGCTGAGAGCCAAATCAAGAATGCAATTCCATTCACAAGAGCCACAAAAAATAATACCTAAGAGTATAGCTAACAGGGAGTTGAAACATCTCTACAAGGAGAATTAAAAAACACTGCTTAAATAAATCAGAGACACTAAAAACAAGTGGGAAAACATTCCATGCTCATGGAGAGGAAGAATTAATATTGTTAAAATGGCCACACTACCCAAAGCAATTTACAGATTCAATGCTATTACTTTTTCACAGAATTAGAAAGAAATCATTCTAAAATTCATATGGAACCAAAAACAGAGCCTGAACAACCAAGGCAATCTTAAGCAAAACAACAACAAAAACAAACAAACAAACCAAAAACCAAAAAACAAACTCAGAGGCATCACATTACCCAACTTGAAATTATACTCTAAGGCTACATTTTTCAAAACAGCAAGATACTGGTAAACAAAACAAAACAAAACAAACAAAAAACTATATACTAATGAAACAGCTTAAAGAATCCAGAAATAAAACTCCACACCTACATCCATCTGATTGTTGACAAAGTCAACAAAACAAGCTATGGAGAAAGGACTCCCTACTTAATAAAAGGTGCTGGGGTAACTGACTAGCCAATACGCAGATGATTAAAACTGGATCTCTTTCTTTCACCATATACAAAGATCAAGTCAAGATGGATTCAAGACTTAAATGTAAAATCTAACATTATAAAAAAAAAAAAACCTCATGAGTAAATCTAGGAAATATCATTCTGGACATAAGCCCTGGCAAAGATTTCATTAGGAAGACTCCAAAAGCAATTGCAACAAAAACAAAAAATGACAAATGGGTCCTAATTAAACTGAAAAGCTTCTGCACAGCAAAATAAACTATCAGCAGAATAAACAGACAACCTACAGAATGGGAGAAAATATTTGCAAACCATGCATCTGACAAAGGTCTAATATTCAAAACAAACTTCAATTTACAAGCAAAACAAAAACAAAAACAAAACCTCATTGAAAAGTGGGCAGAGGACATTAACAGACACTTCTCAAAAAGAAGACATAGGAAAAAATGCTTGGCCGGGTGCAGTGGCTTACACCTGGAATCCCAGCACTTTGGGAGGCTGAGGCGGGTGGATCAACTGAGGTCGGGAGTTCGAGACCAGCCTGACCAATGTGGCGAAACCCTGTCTCTACTAAAAATACAAAAATTAGCCGGGTGTGGTGGCGGGCACCTGTAATCCTACCCACTCAGGAGGCCAGGGCAGGAGAATTGCTTCAACTCAGGAGGGGGAGGTTGCAGTGAGCTGAGATCTTGCCATTGCACTCCAGCCTGGGTGACAAGAGCAAGACTCCATCTCAAAAAGAAAACAAACAAGCAAACAAAAAACTCACCATTACTAATCATTAGAGAAATGTAAATTGAAACCACAATGAGATACCACCTGACACCAGCCAGAATGGCTACTATTAAGATGTCAAAAAATAAAAGATTCTGGTGAGGTTGCAGAGAAAAGGGAACACTTATATAGTGCTGGTGGGAATGTAAATTAGTTCAGCCACTGTAGAAAGCAGTTTGGAGATTTCACAAAGAAATTAAAACAGAACTACAATTTGACCCAGCAATCCCATTATCGGGTGCATACCCAAAGGCATATAAATGACTCTACCACACATAGACGTTCATTTTCATCACAGCACTATTCACAAAAGCAAAGACATGGACTCGATCTAAACGCCCATCAATGGTGGACTGGATAATGAAAATGTGGTATGTATACACCACAGAACACTATCCAGCCATAGAAAAGATTGAAATCAGGTTCTTAGCAACAACGCGGATGGAGCTGGAGGTCATTATCTTAAGTGAATCAATGCAGCAACACAAAATCAAGTACCACATGTTCTCACTTATAAGTGGGAGCTACACATTGAGTACGCATGAACACAAGGATGGTAACAATAGACACTGGGGCCTACTGGGGTAAAGGTTGGGAGGGTGATGATTGAAAAACTACCTGTTGTGTGTTATGCTTATTATCTGCATGAAGAAATAATCTGTATACCAAATCCCTGAGACACTCAATTTATCCATGTAACAAACCTGCTGTTATATCCCCTGAACCTAAAATAAAATTTGGAAAGACGAAAAAGGTTTGTGTACAACGAAAATTAAGTAAACCCAAAATAAGACAATGACTAATTCCAGGGAAAGCAGAAAATTGAACCAGATAGCAAACTTAAACTACCTACAATACTTACCAAGCAGTCAATATTTATGTACTAACGATGAAATGAGTGAATGTAAATTTAGTCCAAAATTATAATAAATCTACATTTAAAAGATTGAAGAGAATTGAATATGTTCATAGGGACAGGGTGGGATAGGAGGAATGTCGAAGGAGAGTTAAATTTTCCTCTTACCTGGTAGCAAATCAATACCTAACATTTGAATTTGAAAAATCAACAAGTAGCAAAAAAGTACATTAGTTACAAACATCATATTAAATTAATTAAATATCAGAATAAACTAATAAGTTAAACAGGCTATCATTGGCTAGCAGGATTGGGAGGACAATGGGAGGGAAAACAAGACAGGCAGGGAAACGCTGTTCTTTGCTAATAATCCTTATCCTAGTGTAACCTTTAAACCATGCACATGTATTATTTTGCTGAAAATTGAAGTAAATAGCCCAAATATATGACTAGAAAATCAAAAGAAATGTAGAAGATTGAGTATATAAAAAGACGCATATCTTCAATAAATATGCACTCCAATTTAAACTAGAAATTTTTTTACCTGTTAAAATAGCAACAATTTACAAGGTTTATAATATCAAAAGTTAGTAAAAATGTAGAAAAATGATCACTGTCACAAGACGCTGGCAGAAATATATTAATTAGCCCACTTCTTTTGAAGGGAAAACTGGAAATTCATATCCAAACCTAAAACATGACTCTGTTCTGGCAAATATACTTCCGTATTTTTTTCTAAAGGAATTAAAAGAAATCTTTTTTTTTAAAGTGTGTATAAGAGGACATTTAAGTATTGCTTATAATGTTAAAATATGAGAAACAAGCTAATATTCATACTATAGAGCATTTTAAAAACTAGTGGATCATTTGTAAAGTAAAACTACACAAATAAGGTGGTCATATTGATTCATATTTATTGTCATGGAAAGCATTACAATATGTGTGTTGGCAATATACTAAATTATAAGAAAAATGCAGTAATAATCAGACAATACTTCAATATTTAAACTGATTGCAATTCATTTCAGTTTCTGGAAGGCAGCGTCCCCTTCCATTATATGTTATTTTAAAAGTGTTTTCTAACTATTCTGTTTGTTCTACCAGATTAATTTTGGAACCACATTTGTCATGGTCACTAGCTGTAATGTGTGATTCCTTTTATCCCAAAACTAGCTATCCATCAATCCACACGCCCATACATACATCAATTCATCCTCAACCCATGCTCACACAAAGACGTCCATCTTTCTACCAACCAATCTATCCATTTACTAAAGAGACAAGAGATTATTATTTTCTAACTTCTACGTTGTCTTATTTTACAATAAAAATTTTATTTTTGTAAACTTCTCAAGAAAAAAGCCATTTCTATAAACAAAACAAAACACAATAGATATTTTAAGAAATATTTTTCATAGACCAGTGATTCACGTTAGACCGTCTTTGTTCCATTGTCCATTTGCAATGAGCAAAGAGCCTCAAGATAGCTGAATAGGTCAGATAACTAAGAAACTGAAGCAAAAATGTGGTTGGGGGAAGTTTGAGCCTAGACATAGTCACTGGCTTTGAACAAGAAGTGAGACCTGTGAGAGAGAAGGATAAGAATAAGTGAACACTAGTTAAAAGTATGGGGTGGAAAGTTGGGGAGGAAGAGGAAGCTGGAACAAGTGCAGGCAGGTAAGCCAAATGAGCAACTTTGCAAATGTTTTGTTATTCCTAGTAGATACATGTTTTAAAAATTTTCTTTTTTAATATAAAGAACATTCATGCTCCTTGTAGATACTCTGGAAAACATAAGAAAACATAAAGAAGAAAATTGAAATTACCCATAACCACTGTTAAAAGTGTCATACAAAAATAGATATCAATAGATATTTATATTTTTTAAAATAAGATATTTCCCCTTCATATCCCACCGTTGTCTCTTAATATTATAACCTGAACATTTTACTATGTCTTTAATATTTATTCAAATCATAACGTAATGTTCATAAAGTATCGCATTATATTTAACTGTTTAATCATTCCCTTATTGTCAGATAGATTATCTTTTTTTATTCTTTTATAAATATTTTTAGGATTATCCTTATACAATAATCTTTGCACAGCTGATCATCTCTTTGGAATTAATTTATACAAGTGGAATTACTGGGTTAAAGGGCATAAACTCTTTTAGGCATTGTAACATACCTAGCCTAATTGGTCTTTTCTTTTCTTTTCAATCTTTTTTTTTTTTTTTTTTTTTTAAGTAGAGACGGGGTTTCACTGTGTTAGCCAGGATGGTCTTGATCTCCTGACCTCGTGATCCGCCCGTCTCGGCCTCCCAAAGTGCTGGGATTACAGGCTTGAGCCACCGCGCCCGGCCTCTTTTCTTTTCTTTTCTTTCTTTTTTTTTTTTTTTTGAGACGGACTCTCACTTTGTCATCCATGCTGGAGCGCAGTGGTGTAATCTCAGCTCACTGCAACCTCTGCCTCCTGGGTTCAAGCAATTCTCTGTCTCAGTCTCCTGAGTAGCTGGGATTACAGACACCCACCACCAAGCCTGGCTAATTTTTGTGTTTTTAGTAGAGATGAGGTTTCACGATGTTGGCCAGGCTGGTCTCAAACTCCTGATCTCAGGTGATCCACCCACTTCGGCCTCCCAATGTGCTGGGATTACAGGCATGAGCCCCCCGATGCGGCCACTGAATTGGTTTTTAAACTATTTATACCTGTTTGGCTGGACGTGGTGGCTCACGCCTGTAATCCCAGCACTTTGGGAGGCAGAGGCAGGTGGATCACCTGAGGTCAGGAGTTCAAGACCAGTCTGGCCAACTTGGTGTAACCCCGTCTCTACTAAAAATACAAAAACTAGCTGGGTGTGGTGGCAGGCACCTGTAATCCCAGCTACTCAGGAGGCTGAGACAGGAGAATCACTTGAATCCGAGAGGTGGAGGTTGCAATGAGCTGAGATCGCGCCATTGCACTCAAGCCTGGGCAACACAGCGAGACTCCGTCTAAAAAAGAAAAAAAATGAAATTTATACCTGTTTATATTCCAAACAGCATCATAGTTATACTCCAAAGAGTACCATCTGATAACTTTAACATTGTTATTTTTCATATTTGATAACATTAAATTAATTATTCATTGTGGCTTTCTTTGATTGCCAGTGAGGATAAATCTGTTTTTATACTTTTGTTGGTCATCTGTATTTCCTCAACTGTGAATTATTTCCATGCCCTTTATTCAATTTTTACTTTTCTATTGAGGGTACTATAATTGATTTATAAGTACTCTTTAAAAATAATTTTGAATACCACTTACTCCTGCAAAAATGGCCATTGTTAAAAAGTCAAAAACAATATACTTTGCCTTGTATGTGGGGAAAAGGGAATGCTTCTACACAGCTGGTGGGAATGTAAACTAGTACAACCTCTGTTGAAAACAGTATGGAGATTCCTTAAAGAGCTAAAAGTAGACCAACCATTCAATCCAGCAATCCCACTGAGGGATATACCAAAGGGAAAACAAGTCATTATATGAAAAAGACACTTGAACATGTATGTTTATGGCAGCACAATTCACAATTGCAAAGATATGGAACCAAACTAAGTGCCCATCAACAAAGTGGATAAAGAAAATGTGGTACATATATGCACCATGGAATAGTACTCTACCATTAAAAGTAATAAAATAATTTCTTTTGCAGCAACTTGGATGAGGCTGGAGGCCATTATTCTAAGTGAAGTAACACAGGAGTGAAAACCAAAAACCGTATGTTCTCTCTTATAAGTGGAAGCTAAGCTGTGAGTCCACAAAGGCATGCTGAGTTATACAATGGACTTTAAAGAGTTAGAAGTGGGAGGGTGGGATGGCACCTAGGGACAAAAAACTCCACACTGGGTACAGTGTACACCTCTCGGGTGACAGGTCCACTGAAATCTCAGAATTCGCCACAGTGCAATCCATCCACGTAACAAAAAAAACCTGTACCCCAAAAGCTATTGAAATAAAAACTAATACAAAAACTTAAAATAAAATAAAAAGATGTAAGATAAAATAATTAAAAAGTAAAAATAATTTTGAGATAATTTTAGGCTCACATCAGTTGTAATAAATAATACAGAGAGATATACCCTTCACCCAGTTTTCCCTAATGTCAACGTCTTGCATAACAATAGTATATAACAAACAGAAAAATGATATTGATACAATATATGGATCTTATTCAAATTTCATGCCCTGGGGTTTGTGTGTGTGTGTGTCTGTGTGTGTGGTTACATGCACTGTAATCATATATGTAGGTTTTTGTATCTATCACCACAGTCAAAATAGAGAACAGTTCCATCACAAGGATCCTCATGTTACCATTTCATACTCATCATTACCTCCCTCCATATGCCCCTCTCTAGTCCCTGGTAGTGATTAATCTGCCCTCTATTTCAATAATTCCATTAACTCAAGAATGTTATATAAACAGGATCTATGTGGCCTTTCAAGCTTGGCTTTCTGAAGTCAGGACCATTCCCTTGAGAGTCTTCCAATTTGTTTCACGTATTAGTGCTTTATTATTTTTATTGCTGAGTAGTATTCCATGGTATGGATGCATCATTATGCTTATTCACCTGTTGAAGAAAATTTGGGTTGTTTCTAGTTTAGGACTATTACAAATAAAGGTCATGTAAACATTTGTTTACAAATTTTAGTGTCAATGTAAGTTTTGATTTCCCTGGGACAAATATCCAAGAGTATAATTGTGGGATATTATGGTAGAGTAGCACATCAATTTTTTTTTTAAGAAACTATCAAACTGATTTCCAGAGTGACTATACCATTTTACATTCTCACCAGGCCTATATGAATCACACAGTTGCTCTATGTCCACACTGGAATTTAGTGTTGTCACTATTATTTTGTCCATTCTGATAGGTATGTGTTAACATCTCATTGTGGTTTTAGCTTGTGTTTAACAGTTAATCGTGCTGAACATCTTTTCATGTTTTTATTTGCTATCCATATGCCCTCTTCAGTGAAATGTCTTTTAATGTCTTTTGTCCAGTTGAAATTGGATCTTTCTACTGTTGAGTTCTGAAAGTTCGTAATATGTTATACATACAAATCCTTTTCCAGAAATGGAGTCTGCAAGTATTACTTCTGGTCTAGTTTGCAGCTTGTGTTTACATGCTCTTCACAGGATCCATTGCAAAGAAAGAGTTCTTAATTTTTATGGTCTAATTTATCAAATTTTCTTTATAGATTATGCTTTTGGTGCCAAGTCTATAAACTTAACTGTAGGTCTTCAAAAATGTATCCTATGTTTTTTTTTTTTTTTCCTAGAAGTTTTGTGATTTTACATTTCTATTTAAGGCTATGATCCACTTTAATTTTTGTATAATGTGAGGTATAGATCAAGCTTCATTTTTTTTTCTTTTGCCTCTGAATGTCCAATTTTTCCAATACTATTTGTTAAAAATACTGTCCTTCTTGAATTGCTTTGAAACCTTTGTCAAAAATTGGTTGCACATAGCCAGGTATGGTGGTGTGCACCTGTTGTAATCCCAACTACTTGGGAGGCTGAGGCACAAGAATCCCTTGAACCTGGGAGGTAGAGGTTGCAGTGAGCAGAGATTGTGCCACTGCCCTCCAGCCTGGGCAACAAAGCAAGATCCATCTCGAAAAATACATAAATAGATAAATTGCACATATTTTTGTGTATCTATTTCAGGGTTCTATTTTGTTGATCTATGTCTATCTCTCCACCAACTTTTTTTTGAGACAGTCTCTCATCCTGTTGCCCAGGCTGGAGTGCAGTGGCATGATCTCAGCTCATTGCAATCTCTACCTACCAGGCTCAGGTGATCATCCTGCCTCACCCTCCCACTTCACCCTCCCAAGTAGCTGGAACTACAAGCGGGTGCCACCACGCCTAGCTAATTTATATATATATATATATATATATGTGTGTGTGTGTGTGTGTGTGTGTGTGTGTGTATATATGTATATATGTGTATATGTGTGTGTATATATATATTTTAGTAGAGATGGGGTTTCATGCTGTTCTGAACTCCTGACCCCAAGTCCTCTTGCCTTGGCCTCCCAAAATGCCGGGATAACAGGCATGAGCCACCCCACCCAGCCCAATATCACATTTACTTTATTTCTGTAGCTATATTGTAGCATTATCATAGGGTACAATAATTCTTCCTACTTTCTACCTTTCAAAATATTTTAGCTATATTATATTCTGTATGTCTTCAAATAAATTTTAGTATGAGCTAGTGTTTATCTATTAAAAAAACTTTTCTGAGATTGTGGTAGGTATTGTATTAAAACTGTAAATCAATTTGGGGAGAATGAACATCTTTCCTGTATTGAGTCTTCCAGTTCATGAACATGGAATATTTCTTCATGTATTTAGGTCTTTTTGAACCCTTTTATTAGCATTGTGTAATTTTTGTGATACGTATGTTGTACATGTTCTGATAGATTTATTCCTCAGTATTAAATTTTCTTTCAAGTAATTGTAAAGGGTGGTGTGCTTTTTACTTTTGGTTTATTCCTGTTTGTTATAAGTATGCAGATGAGAAATTGGTAACTGTGCATTGACCTGTATTCTGCATCCTTGCAGAACTGACTAGTGCTAGGAACTTTTTTTTTTTGGTAGTTTTGAGATTTTCTACGTAGGCAATCATGTGATGATATGACCTGCAAATAGGGTTGACTTTATTGCTTCTTTCCCAACTTGCATGTCTTTACTTTCTTGTCTTATTGCAGTGACCAGAACTTCTAGTACTATGTTTAATAAGGAAGGCAAGACTAGATATGTTTGCCTTGTTCCTGAAGGGTACATACCTTCGGGGAAAAACATTCAGTCTTTCACAATTAAGTATAATAGTAACTGTAGCATTTTCATAAACGCTCTTGATCAAACAGGAAGTTCTCTCTACTCCTAGTTTCCTGAGACTTATCAAGGATGGTAGTTGGATTTTGCCAAATGCTTTTTCTGCATCAGTTGATACAATCATATGCTTTTTCTTCTTAACCAATTGATATAATGGATTCCAGTAAAACTTGCATACCTGGAGTAAATCCCACTTGGTCATGGTACATATTAATTTTTATGCATTCTTGGGTTAGATTATCTAATACTGTTTTGAAAATTTTGTACTTAAAGTCATGAGATATTGTACATAGGTTGCTTTTTTTCTGCATGTCTTTGTCTGGTTTTCGTATCAGAGTAATACCAGCCTTACACAATGTGTTTAGAAGTGTTTCCCTCTTTTATTTTGTGGAAGAGAGTATGTAAAATTGGTTATTAATTTTCCTGAAAAATATTTAGTAGTATTCTCTATGGTCTTCAAGATTTTTGTCAATTAATAATTCATTTTTTAAACATAATTATGTAACTATTTAGGTTATCTATTTCACTTTGAGTTTTTGACATTTGTATTTTTCACGGAATCGATCCACGTCTTTGAAGTTGTGAAATTTATGAATGTAAAGTTTTTCGTAGCATTCCTTTATTATCTTTTAATAGCTGAATTATTTGTAGTGATATACCTTGTTTCTTTTCTGATACTGGTGATTTGTCGCTCCATTTTAAAAAAAATTCATTCTATTAGAGGCTTATCAATTTTATTGATTTAAGAACCAGTTTTTTGTTCCATTGATTTTTCTGTATTCCATTTCTTGTTTTCAATTTCATTTGCTTTTTCTCTTATCTTCATTATTTCTTCCCTCTACTTGGTTCAGTTTATTTTGCTCCCTTTTCTTTGCATAAATTTAAGTACAGTTTTGTTATATTGATATATTGCACAGTGATGAAATCTGAGCCTTCAAGGTAACTATCACTTGAATAATGTACATTGTACCCATTAAGTAATTTCTAATTCCTCACCCCTCTCCTACTCTCCCACCTCTCCAAGTCTCCAATGCCTATTATTCCACACTCTGTGTCCATGTGTACCCCTACGTATAACTGAGAACATGCAGTATGTGGCTCTGAGTTGTTTCACATAAGATAATGGCCTCCATTTCCATCCATGTTGCTGCAAAATACATGATTTCATTCTTTTCTATTGACGAATACTACTCCATTGTATCTATATGCACCACATTTTCTTTATCCAATCATCTGTTGATAAACCCCTAGGTTGATTCCATATCTTTGCTATTGTGAAGAGTACTGCAGTAAACATAAGAGTACAGATATTTTTGCGTCACAATGATATCTTTTCTTTGGGTAGATACCCAGTAACAGGATTCCTGGCTTTAACATCAGTTCAAGTTTTTTGTTGTTGTTGTTTTTTTTTTTTAAACAGCACTTTTTAAATTATCATTATACTTTAAGTTCTAGGGTACATGTGCACAATGCGCAGGTTTGTTACATATGTATACATGCGCCATGTAGGTTTGCTGCAGCCATTAACTCGTCATTTACATTAGGTATATCTCCTAATGCTATCCCTCCCCCATCTCTCCACCCCATGACAGGTCCTGGTGTGTGATGTTCCCTGTCCTGTGTCCATGTGTTCTCATTGTTCAATTCCCACCTATAAGTGAGAACATGCGGTGTTTGGTTTTCTGTTCTTGTGATAGTTTGCTCAGAATGATGGTTTCCAGCTTCATCCATGTCCCTAAAAAGGACATGAACTCATCCTTTTACATGGCTGCATAGTATTCCATGGTGTATATGTGCCACATTTCTTAATCCAGTCTATCATTGATGGACATTTGGGTTGGTTCCAAGTCTTTGCTATTGTGAATACTGCCACAATAAACATACGTGTGCATTATGACAAACTCACAACCAATATCATACTGAATGGGCAAAAACTGGAAGCATTCCCTTTAAAATCTGGCACAAGACAGGGAAGCAGTTCTAGTTTTAGTTCTTTGAGAAATCTCCATACTTTCTTCCATAGAGGTTGCACTAATTTACATTCCCAACAATAGTGTTTAAGCATTCCTTTTTCTCCACATCCTCACCTACATCTGTTGTTTTTTGACATTTTAATAACAGCCATTCTAACTGGTGTAAGGTAATATTATATTGTGATTTTAATTTGCATTTATCTGATTAGTGATATTGAGAATATTTTCATATGCTTTCCTATGATTAGTGATGTTAAGCATTTTTTCATATGCTTGGCCATTTATATGTCTTATTTTGAAAATTATCCTTTGCCCACTTTTTAATTGAATTATTTTTGTTGTTGTTGTTGAGTTGTTCGGTTTTTTCATAATTTCTGGATGTTAGCCCCATTTTGGATGCATAGCTTGTAAATATTTTATTCAATTCCAAAGGCTGTCTGTTCACTCTGTTCTTTCGCTGGTCAGAAGATTTTTAGTTTAATTCAGTTTTTTTTTTTTTTTCAGGTAGAAATTTAGAAGTTTTGAGACATTTTTCCTTGGCTAAATGTAGTAAGTAAGCCTTTAGTGCTGTAACATTCCCTTCTAGCACTGCTTTAGCTGCATTATGCATGTTTTGGTATGTTGTACTTTCAGCTTTACTGAGTTTCATATATATTTTGCTTCATTTGAGACATCCTGTTTGATCTAAAGATCATCTATAAGGGTTTTATTTAATTTCCAAGTTCTTGAAGAGTTTCCTTTTGCTGTTATTGATTTGTAGTTTGATTCCATTATGGTCAGAGTATATGCCATGTATGATTTCACCTTTTTATATTTTTTGAGATTTGTTTTATGGCCAAGGATATAATCTTTCTTAACGAATATTTCATGAGTGTTTGCATAAAAACTGTGTTCTTTCGTATTCTATATATCCCAATCAGATCCTGTTGTCTTTTTTTTTTTTCTATGTCTTTGCTGTTTTATGTCTGTTAGTACCATCAATTGCTGAGAATGGGATGTTGAAGTTCCCATCTATAATTGTGGATTTATCCATTTTAGCTCTGTCAGTGTTTACTTCATATATTTTGCGGCTCTGTTATTTGATGTGCACGCACTTAGGATTGTTGCACCTTCCTGATGAACTGATCCTTGTATTAATCTGTAGTGAAATTTTCTATTTCTGATAATTTCCTTTGCTCCAAAATCTACACTATCTAATATTACTATAATAACTTCTGCTTTTAAAAAGAAATAATGTTTATATATCTTTTTGTATTCTTTTACCTTGAACATAACCATGTCATTGCATTGAAGTGAGTTTTGTTTTAGATACATAGTTGGGCCATATTTTTAAATCTGTACTGACAATGCCTTTAACTTGTGTATTTACACTATTTGCATTTAAGGTAACTATTGATATTGCAGAGCTTAAGTCTGCCATTTTGTTATTATTTTCTGATTCACCTCTAACCAATGATAGACATGGAGACAGTCTGCAATCTATATTGAATAAAAAATAGACTGAATGAACCTTCTACATTCTGACATAAAACAAATAATGAGAAGTAAATTTATACATGGCTGGTGATAAACAAAAAGAGTTGCCCTTAAAATTCAACAAAGACTCTTTTCACATATGGACCTCAGTTAGAAGCAGTATTACAGAAATAATGCAAGTTCTGAAATCAGACAACAATGGTTCAAGTTTCATCTTTAGTATTCACTAGCTGTGCATCCTTGGCCACAAAAGTAATTCTCTGAATGTTAGTTTTCTCATTTTTAAAGGAGATAATGTTTTGTCACACTGAATAAGATAATGATGCTAGGAGACTTCACTCTGTTAATTATTTCTTTGCTGTTCAGACTCTCCTTCATTTGATGTAATCTTATTTGCTCATTTTTGCTGTGTTTTTGAGATCTTATCCAAAATATCCTTGGCCATATTGATACTGTGAAGCATTTCTCCTATGCTTTCATTTAGTAGTGCCACAGCTTAAGGTCTTACATTTGTCTTCAGTTCAATTTGAGTTGATTTTTGTATATGGTGAGAGATAGGAGTCTAGTTTCATTCTTCTGCATATGGATATCTAATTTTCCCAGCACCTGTTGATTGTCTTTAATCACGGGTTACACTTTCTTCTTTTTTCTTATGCTGAGTAATTTTAAGTTACATTTTGGACATTGGAAATGTTATAATGTAGACTCTGGATTCTTTTATATTTCTCCAAAGAGTACTGAGTTCTTTAAGCAGGCAATTAACTTGGCCTCAGACAGTAAACTTGGTTTCTTGGGCAGTACCTCAAATATCAGTTCAGTTATTTAGCCTTAGCTAGGCTGATTGTTGTCTGCTTTGTGCATGCATGGTTCTAGGATCAACCAGAGATTTATATAGAGTTATGCAGAGAATTTATGGCTCCCCTTTTTAGTTCTCATTTTTTTCCAGTACTCCTCTCACCTCTCACTCTCTAGCAACTATAATTATCCTGAGCTCAACATAGTAGATAGTTCTGTAGAGATCAATTGCAGCTTTTATATTGGAATTTAAGCCAACCTGAATGCAGACTACAGCTTCTCTTCTAGCTAAAAACCACACACACGCGCACACACACACACACACACACACACACACACACATATAAACACATTCAGGAGAAAATCAAATGTTATTTCCTTTTTCCAAATACGGACTTTCCTTTAGAATGTCCCTGTGTTTGTTCCCTCTTTAGCCTTCAGTTAGTTATTTTTATATTTTTATTTTGGAGTTTATAGTTGTTTATCTGAAGAACAGTTAGTCTAATATGAGCTCACTTGGCCGTTAACAGAAGCAGAACTTCCAGGGCTATAGATAACAAGCTTTTATTTCTACATTTTTTTCTTAATGTATTCTGCTTCTCAAGCATATCTCAAGAAAGCTAAGTTTCTCAGAATGCCAATCCTTCTCTCTGAACACAGTTGGGGAATGTTCTGACAAAAGATACTCCTAGTAACTAGGCCTATCTAGTTTGCTTCACACATACACAGATAATTGCCCCTGAGCTCATACTGAATAAGGTAATAATGACAGTAGGGGACTACAGTGCCCCAAACCCCTTAAGTCAGAGGAAAGAAAGGGATTTTCTTCTATTGGTTGGTGGCGACCATAAACAGAGGTCACATATTACAGCTAGTTTAATGCTGTCCCCATATTTTCTTAAATTTGAATAAGGATCAATGGCTGAAAGGACTAATCTAATATCAGCCCTGGATGGCTTTTCTATTTGCACTACTTCATGCTTAGCAACAATCTCTCATCTATGATTCCCTGGCACAAAGAAATATGATGCTTTGCAGCTAACAAGTATTTGTTAACAGTACCATATTTCTTTTGATCTTGAAAGGATGTTAGAACTTACCTAGTTTAAGTCATCATTTTACTTATCAGAAACCCAGTCCAAAATGGGGAAGACTCACCTGAGATAACATAGGAAAGGGCAGAGCTGCAACTAGAATGCAGCTGAGCTGATTCCTATTCTTGCAATCTGACTCTCAGCTACACATTCAGTATTTCAGGGACACTGTGCTATACGGAGCATCGTCAACTTTTCTCAAGGTTAGGCTCTGAAGTGTTCTGTGTGGAAGAAAACAGTCTGCTTAGTGATATGATCACAATCTCCTGTATTCAGTAATATGACCATGTGATCATTGCATTAAATGGTTGGCTGTTCTCCAAAATCTGGTGAGCAAATAAGGGCGTGTTTTTTGTGTGAATTTACTATCCTTACTCCCTGCCTACTCCCCTTACTGTTGCCACTCCATGTGTATGCCATGGGATTCAGATACAAAAAGACTAGTCAAGGTGTAAGTCAAATAGCCAAAGGAACGGCCAGGTCAAACTTAGGTCAAGCTTGCCTTGTAAACTTCCTTCCCTGTGAAGTGTTTGGTCTTTCATATATAATAATTTCTATCATTCACTTGCTATCTAAAAAGACAAGAACATCTTCTTACTCAATTATGCTACAGGAAATGGAACTCACCCATTCAATTTGAAGAGAAAGCTTCTTCATGCTTAGAAATCTCTCCTTAAGACTCAGCTGCCAGCTCAGGCAAATCTGGTGGAACTTCCAAGTTCCCAGTATGGAATAAGTCAGAGTAGATGCAGTTTCACATTTTAGGACTTTGGGAAAAAACAAAACCTGCCTGTCTTCAATAGCCTGTAAGATCTCTCTTGTCTCTAGGCAGGAGAGATTCCTCAGGTGTTACCCACTTTATCATAGCATTCCACATCTCTCATTTTATCTTGTGCCCTTCTCTTCTTTCCAAGATCATAAATCAACAAAGACAGGTCTTCATTCTTCTTTGAAAGAAAGGGAGGGGTAAGTCTAGACTTCTGGGCAAAGTGAACAACCCGATAAATTTAACTATCTGCTTCTCAGATGAAAACTGGAAAATTTCAAAGGCTTGAGTGGACAATCTATAGCCAGGAACCTTTGCAGCCTTATTCCAAAGTCTTTTGGACATTCCTTTCCATTGCAACACCAGGAAGGAAGCCCATGTGGGAAAAGGCAGATTGGTCCAGGAAACTTCAGATTCCACATAGAGGTCAGAGTCAAATGCAAGAGTGTGTGACAGCTGAAATTGTCCATGATTTTCTAATTGCTAAAGGCAGTGACCCGGTCATAAAGAGCAAAGGCCAAAGGGAAGCCTTGGTGCCTGTTGCTGGCATTAGGTTTCTGTCTAGAGAAGGAGAAGACAGCCGAAAACCAAAGAACATTTGGAACTAATTATGGAGAATAAGAAAGCTTGAGGCTAAGCGGTGGGGGTGGGATGAAGGCTGTACTATTCCTTAAAATAAGTAATAGCTGGTCAACTTCACCACAGGCTCTGCTTCCTTATCTTTCTTGTCCTCAACACAACTTACACATAGCAAATTAAAGTACAGTGTCATCTTTCAACTTCCTGCAATATTAGGAATAACACAGCTTTAAAAAAATAAAAGGAATTAGCAGGTATTGTGATGTTTTTCAAGTATGGTATGGACCTCGGTAAGAGAGATGCCAGGTTATCCTTTTTGGAGTCAGATAGACATGGTATTCAAATCTTCACTGTTGACAAGCTATGTGACGCTGAGAAAGTTAACTCCCTCCACTGAGCTTCTGTCTCCTCATCTGTAAGATCAGCTAATATCACTTCCTTCATATAGGTAACATGAGCATAATATGAGATAAAATGTGAAAAGGTCTTCCACCCACCTTGCTCAGCACACAGCTGTGCTCATTAATTAGAAGCCCCTTTATGCCTTATACATGAGCATTACAAATACAATAAAAGCCATTTTTATCATTCCCGAAATTAAGGCACCCAAAAAAAACAAACAAAAACTACAGTACTTAAAATGGTGTGGTGCTATTTCAAGAATTGGTATATAGATCAATGGTATAGGTTGAGACCCCTAAACATTGTTTTATTCACAGGCAGAAATAAATTCAAGTTGAATTAAAGACCCATATTTGGAGAAATAAAACTAATTTTATGTGAAGATAATGAAAGAAAATAGAATAACCCTGGAGGCAAGAAGACTTTTAAAAAATCAGATATGTAGCAAAAATAAAAAGGAAAAAATCAAAATTTGATTATTCTAAATTTAAAACTACTCTATGGCAAGCAAAGATACCATAAGCAAAGGTAAAACAAAACAAAACTAAATGAAAAACAAGAAATAATCTGGGGGGAAATACTTACAGCTATAAAATATTCAGATACAAAACAGACCAGGGTGAGTATCTGAAATTTTTAACTAATTTACATATATCTAAACTTATATAAGTCAATGAAAATATAGTTTAAAATACATGAATAGGTAATCACAAAAGATAATGTCAGAATCACTCTGTAAAAATGGTTCTGCCTCAAAAACAATAAAAAATTGTAAATTATAATAATGAACTACCATTCTGCTACCAGTTTGACAAAGATAAAAAGTTTGGTAACATCAAAAGTAGACATAAAGAGTAAAATTAAGTGTAGCTACTCATGGTCTTTAAATTAGCACAATCTAACTGAAGGGCAAGATGGTAGTATCAAATTATTTATCCAAGGCTCCAGAAATTTCTTTCTACCTACCATTCTGGAGAAAAACTTGCATATAGGAATGAAATACTTGAGGAAGTATTGTATTGTTTCCCATACGGAAAAAAAACTAAAAACAATTTTAATATGTATTTATAGAGGAATGGGTGAATACAATTCTACAAACAGAAATAATTACTATAAACTATTCAAAGGAATAAAGCAGATTTGCACATATTAACATGAATCAATCATAAGGAAACACTAGCCAATAGTTAATATTTCTCCCGATATCTAGTATGTGTGAAAAACAAAGAATTTGAGAATTATTTCATCAGACAAATTTATCATGGAGGATGCCCTTAATATTTGTGAGAAGATGTCAGTATGGGCACAGAGCTTTTGGGAGACTATGATTTAATCTGTAATGGGCTAAATGCCTTTAATTATAACTGCCTTATTTATTGTTTGCATAAATTTAAAAATAAACATTGGTAAATATTTTTAAAAGATAATCAAATATGTCAAAAAATGTTGAAAATGATTGATTTGGAGAGGGAGGTATGGGTGATTATTGCTTCTTCTTTGTATACTCTGCATAATTTTAAAATTTTTTCCAAAGAGAAAAAGTCCAATGATAATAATGATAAAATGATAATCATAAAATGATAAAAATGATAATCACAAAATCCCAGGCTATGATACTAGTTACCAAGTTAAACTGGTTCTTAAAAAAAAGTATTTACCCAGACCTTTAAAATTATATTTGTGCAGACAGGGATGCCCTCTCTCACTACTCCTATTCAACATAGTGTTGGAAGTTCTGGTCAGGGAAATCAGGCAAGAGAAAGAAATAAAGGTATTCAATTTGGAAAAGAGGAAGTCAAATTGTCTCTGTTTGCAGATGACAAGATTGTATATTTAGAAAACCTCATCGTCTCAGTCCAAAATCTCCTTAAGCTAATAAGCAACTTCACCAAAGTCTCAGGATACAAAGTCAATGTGCAAAAATCACAAGCATTCCTACACACCAGTAACAGACAAACAGAGAGCCAAATCATGAGTAAACTCCCGTTCACAATTGCTACAAAGAGAATAAAATACTTAGGAATCCAACTTACAAGGGATGTGAAGGACCTCCTCATGGAGTACTACAAACCACTGCTCAAGGAAATAAAAGAGGACACAAACAAATGGAAAATCATTCCATGCTCATGGATAAGAAGAATCAACATCATGAAAATGGCCATACTGCCCAAGGTAATTTATAGATTAAATGCCATCCCCATCAAGCTACCAATGACTTTCTTCACAGAATTGGAAAAAACTACTTTAAAGTTCATATGGAACTGAAAAACAGTCCACATTGCCAAGGCAATCCTAAGCAAAAAGAACAAACTGACTTCAAATTATACCACAAGGCTACAGTAACCAAAACAGTATGGTACTGGTACCAAAACTGATATGTACACCAATGGACCAGAACAGAGACCTCAGAAATAACCCTATACATCTACAACCATCTGATCTTTGACAAACCTGACAAAAACAAGAAATGGGGAAAGGATTCCCTATTCAATAAACGGTGCTGGGGAAACTGACCAGCCATATGTAGAAAGCTAAAACTGCATCCCTTCCTTACACCTTATACAAAAATTAATTCAAGATGGATTAAAGACTTAAATGTTAGACCTAAAGCCATAAAATCCCTAGAAGAAAACCTAGGCAATACCATTCAGGACATAGGCATGGGCAAGGACTTCATGACTAAAACACAAAAAGCAATGGCAACAAAAGCCAAAATTGACAAATGGGGTCTATCAAACTAAAGAGCTTCTGCACAGCAAAAGAAACTACCATCAGAGTGAACAGGCAACCTACAGAATGGGAGAAAATTTTTGCAATCTACACATCTGACAAAGGGCTAATATCCAGAATCTACAAAGAACTTACACAAATTCACAAGAAAAAAACAAACAACAAAAAGTGGGCAAAGGATATGAACAGACACTTCTCAAAAGAAGACATTTATGCGGCCAACAGACACATGAAAAAATGCTCAAGATCACTGGTCATCAGAGTAATGCAAATCAAAACGACAATGAGATAACATCTCACACCAGTTAGAATGGCGATCATTGAAAAGTCAGGAAACAACAGGTGCTGGAGAGGATGTGGAGAAATAGGAACACTTTTACATTGTTGGTGGGAGTGTAAATTAGTTCAACCATTGTGGAAGACAGTGTGGTGATTCCTCAAGGATCTAGAACTAGAAATAGCATTTGACCTGGTGATACCGTTACTGGGTATATACCCAAAGCATTATAAATCATGCTACTATAAAGACACATGCACATGTATGTTTATTGCGGCACTATTCACAACTGGAAAGATTTGGAACCAATCCAAATGTCCATCAATGATAGACTGGATTGAGAAAATGTGGCACATATACACCATGGAATACTATGCAGCCATAAAAAAGGATAAGTTTATGTCCTTTGCAGGGACATAGATGAAACTAGAAACCATCATTCTCAGCAAACTATCACAAGGACAGAAAACCAAACACTGCATGTTCTCACTCATAGGTGGGAACTGAACAATGAGAACTCTTGGACACAGGGTGGGGAACATCACACACCAGGGTCTGTCGTGGGGTTGGGGGCTGGCGGAGGGATAATATTAGGAGAAATACCTAATGTAAATGACGAGTTGATGGGTGCAGCAAACCAACATGGCACATATATACCTATGTAACAAATCTGCATGTTCTGCACGTGTACCCTAGACCTTAAAGTATAATAATAAAAAAAAATTATTTGGGCATACCTACTTTGCATTGTATGTTATATTCCAAGTCGGTGCATTATCATTTATAGAATATTACTGTTTTGTAAGTACAATCTTATTTAACTCTTGCATTAACCCTCTGAAGTAGGTCTTATTATATCCATTTATAAATAAGGAAACTTAGGTTCCACGAAGCTAGACTATTTGTCCAAGTTCACACAGCCGCAAAGTAACAGAGCTGGTAGTTCAATATATATCTTCAGGGATCAAAGTTAGTGTTTCCCCTAAAAAGTTAGCTACAGTTTATTAAAAACAAAACAAAACTAGAAACCATACTAGAGCTATCTCAATGCAAGTATTTTATTTTACATAAACTATAAAGCTGCTTCACTGCTAAATGAAATTGGAATCTAAGGAGGAGATCAATAAAATCATTTAAAAAATATATAGACATTTTATGGACTTATATGCATCTAAATATAGGAGTTATACCAACTTATTTAGGAGAATATTAGTGGCTCCAAATAAGGCTAGTGTGTAGAAAAGCCTTTTGCACAGAAGAAAAATCCTTTGTTCTAACCATACATTCTTAAATTGTGTGACAAAGGTGAATGGAGTTCTACAGGTCCAAGTGTGTTGGCTAGAACTGTATTAGCAGGGTACTCAATTCAACGTAGACTGAGTCAATGATAATCTATTACTTTACCTAACTAGTTTCAGGCACATCTACATCTCAGGGTTCAAAAGATGTTATCAGATCTCTTTCTTTTCTTTCATCTGTGGAATCTTCATTTTTAAGTATGCTTGAGGTGAGTGGCAATATGTATAACGTTCAAGTTCTCCAGGTTTCCATGGATATACTTTCTTGCAATTTCAAGGAGAAAAGAAGCCCTTTTTCTATCGATGTGAGTTCTTCAGAAATAAGTTAGCCATGCCACAAAAATCTCTGTAGCTAGTAGGACTGGTCAGTCCTAGGCCTTTATTACCATCCCTTTAGCCCCAGGAGGGATAAATTCAGTCGTACTCAAACCAAAGGGATTAAACTGGATTATTAAGAATGAGTGAAGAGAGGTTAACCAAAACAATTCTGAGAAGGAAAAACAAAAAAAAAAACAAAACCAAAAAACAAAACAAAACCAAAAAAACCGTGTGTCCACAAAACACTCAGAGCTTTGACAATACTAGGTGTGTGACCACTGGAAAGACAGTAGGCTAACCTGTGGAAGAGGGACAGCATTCACGAAAGCTACTTCACAGTATTCTCCTGGGGCTTAAATAATCACTGGAGAGAAAATGAACCTAAGATGGCATCTGGCAGATAGAAAGTATCTTATAAAGTTTGATTTCTAATTGAGTAATCAAAGGTGGAATGGTTCTGAGCTAATCATATCACCTTATCTCAGAGACTTTACCAATTAATTACTAAGTCAGACTCAAGAATATGGCAATTCTATTGAATGTGGAAAATTGTTAGCCTGTCTCACAATCATTGTCCTTTTTAAGTCTATTGAAAGCCAGGACTTCAGTAGAGGCTGTATGATGTGGGAGTAGTAACAACCACAATAACAGAAACTGTAATAACTAACACTTATTGCATGCTGATCATGTGCCAATAGTCTGGTAGGTAAGTAACATAGATTTTCTCATGTAATCTTCACCATAAGGAATAAAGTAGATATTATCATTTCCATTTTACAGATGAAGAAAGAAATGTAGCAAGGTCAAGTAATTTACCCAAGGTCAAGTAATTCACAAAGTTTGGACTCCCATTCACGTGTGTTTCACTCCAGAGCCTGAGTTCTTAACCATGCATTGTTCTTTTCCATACTGCCCTGCATAGCCCCATAATACCCTGAGGAGAAGACGCAACATGAAATAGCATTTGGCTGCATTCCAATCAGTCAACATATTCATCACTAGATACACAAAGAAAGCATAGGTTGGATTCCCTATGCTGAACAAAACAATACAGGCAAATACATGCACTGACCTCTAACTTGATTTGGAGATTTAGCAACTGTATCATGAAGGCTTTCCTAACATCTCAGCTGTTGTATTTAATGAGACTTCTTGTTGATAAAGTCAAGATGGATTGAAGAGAATTTATCTGATTTTCATTTTGAAAAAAAATTGTTTAACCATCATGATTCTGTGGCTATTTCTTGTGGGAAAAACTATGGAGCTGTACACTGATTCTGAGAAGTGTTGAGATGCTGGGCACAGATGGCTTTAATTATTTGGGCAGCCATTGACAGATGTGATGGTCTAGGTTTCTGCTGCCTTGGACAGGTGTAAGCTATAGGATTTACCCAGAGGGAGTTGTGGAGAGCCAGAATTGGATAGAGCCCTGTGATGGCCCCTTATTTTGTCTTAATCCACCCCTAGGTACATGGTTATCATATTTCTTTGCCTCAAGGCATGGTCAAGTCAGTCAAACCTATCAAACCAAGTTTGTGTGCAGAAAAGAAAATCTCAAAGAGAGGAACATGCTGTTAGCAATCGGTCTCAGACTCTGATCAGTGTTTTTACTCAGAAGCCTTTCTTCCCATTAAACGATGCCCTCATAATCAAAAGGATGTATGTTTATGCTCCTCCTGGATCAAAATAAGCATGCTAATTTCTCCAACTGTAGTCCACACAAATAATTTCAAAGAATTGAATGTCAACCGGTAAAAACCTTCATTATTTTGTTCAACAAAGATTTGTTAAGCAAGCAATGGAGGGTAGGCAGACATACTTTCTTCTCTTAAGGAGCTACTGAATATTGGACCTCACAGCCGATAAGAATAGGAAAATCAGTACTTACTGTTGTCAAAGCTGTGTTCTAGGCTTGGGAATGCAGTGGTGATCAAAGTAGTGCTTTTCT
Organism: Trachypithecus francoisi; assembly: GCF_009764315.1. NCBI lineage: Eukaryota > Metazoa > Chordata > Mammalia > Primates > Cercopithecidae > Trachypithecus > Trachypithecus francoisi. Next base: position 79,833,157 of record NW_022681461.1, read on the forward strand.
CCATGGAGCTTTCATTCTAGCTGGGGAAATGGATTAAAAAAACCATCTCTTTCTCTACCCATATATGTTTATATGTGTACATATATATATATACATTTGTGTATATTTACACATGTATCTGTATTAGATGGAGTAAATGTGATATACTAATTGTTATAATAGATTATATCCAAGGAATTGCATCTAGCTATGTACGTGAGTTCAACAGAAACTCTGCAGAGGAAATACTTTCATAAGCTGGGCTAAATGAATATAAGAGGGAGATCTCCAAGTGGAAAGATAGAGGAACACATTCTGGGCTCTGCAACTCTTCGTTTCAAACAGCAGAGTTATGACTTGTTACCTACAAAAAGCTGAATTGTGTCTCTTCCAAAATTCATATGTTGAAGCCCTAACTCCCAGTCCCACAGAATGCAGCCACATTTGGAGATAAGGTCCTTAAAGAGGTAATTAATTAAAATCAGGCCATTAGGGTGAGCCCTAATCCAATTTCACTGGTGTCCTTATAAGAAGAGGAAGAAACCAGGGATATCCTTGCACAGAGAAAAGGCCATGTAGGGACACAGAGAGAAGGTGCCACCTGTAAGTCAAGGACAGAGGCCTCACCAGAAACCAACACTGCCAACACCCTGACCTTGGATTTCCAGCCTTCAAAACTGTGAGAAAGTAAATTTCTATTGTCTAAGCCACCTGGTCTGTGGTATTTTGTTACGATTGCCTTAGAAAACTAATACAATGTCTCATATGCAAACTGAAAGGAGAATAGTCTATACTTAGTGCACAGAAAGCTTTCAATAAATATTTACTGAATTAAAATGTCTGTGAGTTGCACAGCTGACCATATTGAGCACTTAAGACACATCATACGCAATTGTCTAATAGAATCCACAGTCCCATGATGTAGATATTATTTCTATGTTATTTATGAGGAAACCCAGAGTTGGTGAAGTTAACTGGGTTGCCCAATGTCACATAGCTTGCAAATGAGCATGTATTTGAACCCAGTCGGATCTGACAGCACATAGTCTTAGCTCCAGCAATCTGGGGAGTGTAGAAGATGGTATGAAAGGAGAGGAAAGGCCAATTCATGAAGGACCTTGGATTATAGCTACGGAGGCTGAATTATCAAGGAGTCAAACCCTAAGTCAGTAACTAGAAAACCTGTTATGCAATTACCTTATTTATTCAGACTGGCTCTAAAGTTATTCACAATCCATACACACAACTCACCCCACCACCCCCATACCTCACATAGATACAGCCCTCCCAACCACTAATCTCCACCCTTGTGTAACACACATACACACAGACACACACACACACACACACGGACTCACACACTCTCCCCAAACTCCTCAGACAATACAACTTTTTAAGAAGTCCTTTGAAGAATGCCTTAAAGGATTTGAATCAATAATCTCCTCAGATCCTAAACGGCAGCTCCCCAGTTTGCTTTTTAATGATATCTCCCAACTCGGCAATCACAACTTTTTCTTACTGTTCACTCCTAGCTAGTCTGGTCTATTCTTCGCCCAGCCCGTAGAGTATGTGTTTTTTAAATAAAGAAACAGACATAGAATTAAGTCTCCGTGTCCCATGTGCTTCATTATCCTGACTTGTTGGGAATGTGTTAAACATACAGTGTGAGTTTTCATAAGTAGCAGAAAAGGATCAAAGGAACTTACTTTACCAAAGGTTTTTCTTTTCTGTCTCTCTCGCTCTCTCTTCCTTAAGCTGAGGTTCGGGTGATTCAAATCACACTAGGTAGTTGAGCTGATAAGATATGGGAGGAGAGATCTCCAGCAGTAGTTTTTATTTCAAGAAAAGAAAACTTTCTAAGTCATAAAATGTTCTTAGGTGTCTTTGATTTTTTTTCAGTTGAATTGCAAACCTGGAATTAGAAGACGTTTTGAAAAAATATGCTTGATGTTAACCCTAGGTAGTTATATAAATAGAGTGAATTGAATGAAGTTATATAGCCCAAAGATTACACTTTGCTATGCTGCTGAGATTTTACATACCAAAAACTTTAAAACTTTAAATGGACTACTTAAAATTACTTTCTCTGCTGTATATATTCTCCTTAATAATAAAGTTTTTGTATGCTCTTCTGTAAAACTTGGAAATGCTTGTTCCTAGGAGAAGACTATGCAGGAGTGCTTGGATTGGGAGAATTTGAATAAATCACCCTGAGATGAGATGTAATGTGAAGTTCGGGGGGAAACAAAGTTGCTCATTTGATCCTATTTTTGCGACACAGAGGGATCTTGTTTCTTAACTTTTGGATTTCCCTAGACTAACTGAGTTTCCAAAGATAAGACTAGAATCTAGACAATCTCAAACTCAGTCTAGAGTACGAGTTTGTAATGACAAGTCCCTGGGCTCTGGCTTATGTACAGGATTTAGACATTTTTCTAGGTAATACTGTATTTTAAAACACTGCTTTTCAAAATCTAGTTTTGCTAAATAAAAATCTATTACTTCTCTTTCTTTAATTTTGTAGCTACTATTGCAGTATCATTTTTACCAAAAATGGTTCTGAATAGTTGCAAATTCATATATCTTTGATGTGTTTCAGAAGATACTTTTTTATTTGTGTGACATCAGTGAAATGGTTAAAACTTCAAATGAAAGCTCAATGAAAAATATTTGAGTGTGAAATAGGTCATGGCTAATCATGATCCTGAACAGAATTTTGTTGAATTTTCAATTATTATTTTATGCATACTTTAGTAAGTTATAATCAGACTGCCCACAATTTTTGTATCTTGCTTTCGTCAAAGTGATTAAAGATTTTTTTACATTACAATCATAGCAAAATATTCCACTTTCTAAATCTTCATTAAGGTGTAACTTAGACACAATAAGACTTACCCATTTTAACTGTACAAAGATTTTTTGACAAATGTGTACATTCATATCAATACCATCCAAGAGGTGGAATGTTTCTATCAACCTCAAAAATTACCTTGTGCCTCTTTACAGTAAATCCTTGTTCCCAAACCCAATTAATACTTGGGCTAATTCCTTCTGTATATATTATTTTTAATATATACAGTATATATTAGTTTTTGCCTTTTCTAGAATTTTATATGAATGGAACCATGCAGTATGGATGTGTCTGGTTTCTGTCTGGCTTGTTTCATCAGCATATTAGTTTTAAGATTTATCTTTATTGTTTTATCAGAATTATACATACATTTGTTTATTCATTCACCTATTGATAAACAGTTGGGTTGTTTCCAGTATGTGGTTATCATTAATAAAGCTGCTATGGACAATTTTCTACAAGTCTTTTCGTAGACATGTGTTTCCACTTCTCTTGGGTAAATACCTAGGAGTGGAATTGTTGGGTGGTAAAGTGAATTTTAATTTTTCAAGAAACTGTCAAATTGTTTTCTAAAGTGGCTGTACTATTTTATACCCCCTCCAACAATGTATTCGAGGTTAATTGTTCCACATTCCAGCCAACACTTGGTATTAACAGTCCTCTTAATTTTAGTCATTCGGGATGTGTAGTAATCTGTTGTTTTGGTTTTACTTACATTCCTGATGATTAGCAATCTTAAGCATACTTTCACACGCTTTCATGGATATTTATGTATCTTCTTTTTGTGTCCAAATATTTTGTCCTTTTTAATTGGGTTATTTATCTTCCTATTATTGCTTCATACAAGTTCTTTTCATAGTCTGGAAACAAGTTTATTGTGAACTATACATATACAGAACTACGCTCAACTATGGCGTGCTTTTTTTTTTTTGAGACTGAGGAGTCTCACTCTATCACCTAGGCCGCAGTGCAATGGTGCGATCTTGGTTCACCGCAATCTCCACCTCCCCAGCCCCTGCCTCCCAGGTTCAAGAGATGCTCCTGCCTCAGCTTCCCGAGTAGCTGGGATTACAGGTGCGCACCAAAAAGCCCAACTAATTTTTGTATTTTTAGTAGAGTTTAAGTTTCGCCATGTTGGCCAGGCTGGTCTCAATCTCCTGACCTCAAGTGATCCACCTGTGTCAGCCTCCCAAAGTACTGGGAATACAGATGTGAGCCACCACACCCCACCCTGGCTTGCCTTTTCATAGTCTCTACAGTGACTTTGTGGGTTTGGGTTTTTTTGGAGACATAGTCTCGCTCTGTCACCCAGGCTGGAATGCAGTGGCATGATCTTGGCTCACCGTGATCTCCACCTCCCGGGTTCAAGTGATTCTTGTTCCTCACCCTCCCTAGTAGATGCGACTACACGCCTGCACCAGCACAACTGGCTAATTTTTGTATTTTTACTAGAGATTAGGTTTCACCATGTTGGCCAGGCTGGTCCTGAACTCCTGGCCTCAAGTGTGCCACCTGCCTCGGCCTCCCAAAGTGCTGGGATTACAGGCGTGAGCCACCATGTCCAGTTTACAGTGACTTTAAAAGAGCAAAAACATTTTTGTTTATAATGTCAAACTTTTTTTTATATCGTTATTGCATTTTGTGACCTAAGAAATTCCTGCCTTCAAGAATGTAAAGATTTTTCTCCTAGGTTTTCTTCTCGAAATTATATACCATATATAGCAAATATCATATATCATATATATCAAAATTCATTTCTTCCCATATCCATATCCAATTGTTCCTATCTAGCTTGTTAAAAAAATTATGCTTTTCCCATTGAATTACCTTGTCATATTTTTGAGTCTGTTCTAGACAATTTATTGTTTCCCTGAGTTCTATGGATACCCTTATGTTAATACTATACTGTTTTGATTACTGTAACTTTATAATGCATTCTGAAATCAGGTAGTATAAGCCCTTCAATGTCTTTTTCCAAACTGCTTCCGCTATTGTATTTTCTGCATTTCCATTTAAATGTTAGAATCATCTTACTGAACACAGTCATTATTATATAATCTCTGAGAGAGGAAGGGAGAATAAATCCCTTTGTAAAGAGAAATAAAACACATGCATTTTTCTCTCATATTGCTATTCAGGTGAATATAAGATCAAGCTAAGTTGTTGAAGATGATTTGTTTATACATGAGAGTAGATGAATTCATTCTAGTAACTCTTCCTGGGCCTCAGTTTCCTTGTCTACAAAGTGAGATTGTTAGTATTACCAGTGGTTTTCAAAACCTGCTCTACAAAACCTCAGGGTTGAGGAGGAGAAACTTTGTGTTAAAAGTCTGAGCTGGCAGCTTCCAGGCCTCTCAGCATCTCTCCACGTAGAGAAGATCTCGTTGGTCAGTTTTGTATAATGCAGTTCTTTATCAGACTTGTTTTAAAAATAAGCATTTGCGAATAAAAACAATTTGGAAAACCACTGAATTAAATGGACCCTAAGTCTTTCAGTGAAGTGTTTCATTTGAAGCTATGTCATCTTCTAGTGGATTTGTCTACATAAGAAGCCCTGGGAAAACTGGGATTGCATGCTGCCAAATATGACACAAAACACCCTGAATATAACTTATGTTTCCAGGACATAGCCAGTTCTGGGCTGATCCTCGAAGATATTGGAATCAGAATTCAGATTCAAATTCAGTGTTCTGAGCACCTTCTACTATGGGCCAGGTGCCTTGACTGCATTCTAACACATCTTTCCTTACTGAACCCTCATAGGAGATCTATGTTACTATCACTATTTTGCAAATGAGAGCATTAGAACTCAGCTTAGTAAGCCATGAAGTTGGGATCTGACCTTAGCTTTCCTGACTCTATCACCTCTCACCCCCATCCCCAGTATTTTCGATTCCTGAGCAGAGCCTAGGCAGAGTCTGGGAACCTGATGTGCATTGCTAAATAAGTCAAGAAACAGACTCAAAGGAAGAAACCAGAACCAGAACCCGCCTTCATGACTACTTCATCTCAAGAAAACCAAAGTCAAAGCAGACCATTTGAAACCTGACTGTGCTATTTATTAGTTTTGTGACCTTGGGATAATGCTTTCACTTCTCTGAAACTCAGTTTCCTTGGACATGAAATGAGAGCAGTAAACCTCATAAGGTTTCCGTGAGAGAATTAAATGAGATAATGAATATGAAAATGTCTAGCTCAAAGTCTACAGATAGAAAGTGTTCACCCCCACAGTGCCACATGGGCAGACCACAGACACATCTGCAGCTGCAGCACTTCTGAATCAGACCCTCAACATGCACAAGAGAAAAGAAAAGAGGGAGGGCCAGGGAAATAAGATTATGGTTTCCAGGCAACCATGGAAAGGGAATAATATAAGGGGCATTTCTCTTAAGGGTGCTACATTGGCTACTTCACACAAAGATGCCCTGTCAGGTTTTAAAAGTAGGATACAACCATCAATGTGTATAGAGAGCTTTTTAATAATTTACAAGTCTTCAAAATTCCTCCCAACCATTCTCATATTCCCTCCCTCTCTCTCTCTCTCTCTCTCTCTCTCTGTGCCCCCCTTCCCTCCCTCCCTTCCTCCCTCCTCCTTCCTCCTGCCTCCTTCTCTCTTGATTCTCAAAGTAGCCAGGGAGGAAGATACGAGAATTTTATAAATTCTCTAATTTTATAAATGATCAATCTGAGAAAGCTGAGAAAATTAAGCAGCACACTCATGCACTTGGGGCTCATATTCCCCCTGGGTTGTCATCTCTTTGAGGACAAGATCTATACCTTATTCTTCTTTTTTTAAAATCATACTTTATGTTTTAGGGTACATGTGCACGATGTACAGGTTTATTACATATGTATACATGTGCCATGTTGGTGTGCTGCACCCATTAACTCATCATTTACATTAGGTATATCTCCTAATACTATGGAGAAATAGGAACACTTTTACCATATTCTTCTTACATATCTTCCAGAAAGGTCCTCAAAAAAAAAAAAATAATAATAACTCAGTAGAAGGCACTAGTCTAAGGTTTGCTCAATCAGGAAGCTCAGTCGTTTTTTTCTGAAGCAGAATCTCAGGCTAAATTTCAAGGTCGCAGATGCTGTGGAAAGCTTCTTCATTTGGCATGAATCCATTTAGGAATAACTTATTTTAAATGTCTTGGTACATTGTCAGGTCCCACTGCTAATCCATTCTTCATTTTTTTTTTCTAATTTTTGAATAATGCATATACTTTTTTTGCAAGTGAGAAACAGCCCAGGAAAGAAAAAGAAAACACTGATTAAAGATAAATTTTCATTTTGCAAAAGAATCTTGATGCTAGCTCATCCTTCTGATTGGCTGTAAGTTGCAAGTACAAATAATTGACCTTGGACATGACATGTTTTAAAGCCAGAATGGGTGAAATTTCATGGGGGCATATTTATCTTCAGCTGAAATGCAACTTGCTGTCTCTCAATATCATCTCAGTCTGGTATTATCTCTGATTGAAGGCAGGAAATGTTGTCCTGCCTATTAAAAATGTACTTCGTTTGGACCCAAAATAAAAATATGTCAAATGCTAAGAGAACCATATTTGAACCTTGACTCTTCAGATTTACAATGTTCCATTATGAATATCACTAAAACTGCTCTGTGTGCCCAGATAAAATAACTACTCATCCTCCTTCCCCAGCTTGTAAGAATTAAGAGAATACAGCAGAATACTGACTTCCTTAGAAGAAAGGGCTTGCTAGGTAAAGGTTGAGACGCCCCTGAATCGTTAGTACCACTGATCCTCATATTCAAGTCATAAAAATAATACCAAGAAGACATGTTTTTCTTCGAACAATTTGAGGACTGGATTTTCTAACCACCTTTGAACTCTTTAATGTTCAAATTCCTCAGTGGCAAGCATTCCAAAGCCTTGCAGGACTCCTGAAATCTGAGAAGTTTCTTCACCCAGAGACATGTTGAGCCTGAGCCGAGCTGAAGGCTCACAGATGTGGCTGCAGCCTGGTTCCCAGAACTGAATGGGGAGAACAGAACTACAGTAAATTATTTAGATGATGCTCCCTCTCTTTTCTGCCCACCCCAAAGCTTCCTTCTGTGCCAGTGCCCCTTTTTTACCGCTTTGGGGATAGGGCTTGTCAATCAAGGGGGTTCTCTCACCTCCGGCCCAGTCTGATGGAGGGGACATGTTTCCAGCCTCAGCCCCACCATGGGGGTGGCACTGACAGGCTTTCTTTGACTGTGTCACTCACAGCTGGAGGAGAGTCCAGCCTGGAGATAAATCTCTCACAGCTTGCTCATTCTTCTTCACGAGGCTGTGGGGAGAATGATCAATGCCGTGCTACAAGGCTAGTTTGCTCAGTGAACCACAGAGAGAGAGAGATTACAAAGAGCCCATTTAAATACCTAAGACCCCTCCACTCCCTCCTCCTAAGTCATAGACTTGCTCTTAAAATTTCAATGGATGTATCTACAAATGGTAACCTCAGAGGGATGCCTAGCAAAGCCGAAAATACAATTTCAAGAACTAACCCAGGCAAGCTTCCTGAAAATAAAGCCCTGTATATATTTTGAAGAGGGTGCCTCTCCACCATAATTGCCTGAGCTGCCAGTTGTTCCATCCGATGGAAAGCAAGCCCTGGGACAAATGAGACTGAGAGATTAGCAGGACATTACTGGGGCACCGACAGGTGCAAGAAGACAAAAATTCATTTGCTAAGATGCTGAACTCCCGCTGCAGCCTCCAGGCTGGCAACAATTCCTCTCTCCAAGAACCCAAAGGTATTTCTGGAGTGGCGGGTCATTTTACACAAGCCAGAAGTCTTTGTTGGGCTTTTTGTCTTGTGCCCTGCATTCACTGTGCATTCCAGGAGTTAGCCTGTCTCTACGGCAACTGGTCACTAATCTGGCCTGCCTTTATTTCTTGTTAATAGACAGTCTGAAAGTAAGGATGCAAGCTATGTCCTCTCCATGGCCTACTGGATGTATCATGCTGGAAACAATATTCAATAATACCATCATTACATATCCTGTTCATAACACTTGGTACATACCTTGTAATTGATTCCCCTACCACCAATTTCTTCCTTTGCAATTCATGTTCCTTCCACCCTAGCATCAGAATGATCATTTCAACTTAGTAATGTTATTCTCCTCTTAAAAACACTAGGTGGCTTCTGGTCAACTATAGGATGGATCCAATTCTTCTTTGGTATGCTCCAGAGAAGGGCTGCTCCATCCTGAGTCTTGCTGTGAAAAGGACATGGAACCATAGCCAACCCATGATGGACATGTAAGCCAGTGATAAACAAACTTTTATTGTTGTAAACCCCTGAGACTGGGGATCATCTGTTACCTCAGCCAAACTTAGCCTAAATTGACTGAAAAAGTAAGGTTTCTCGGAAGTCAACTTGTTCGATATATAAAACGACATTAGGGGAACTCTTAAGGACAAATTTTGTCTTAAAAGAAGACAGATTTTGAAACAGTACACCTTGAAGTTGAAGCCTATTCCATTCCTCTGCAGAACTAGTATTGAGACCAGAAGTCTGACTCCTTCATTGTGATTGGAAACACTTTAATTTGGAAATTCACTTATATCTAAAGAAAAAAATAAAATGGAAATCTGAGAAACAACCCACAGTCCCAATGTATGATCTGGTTTCCAGAACAAGGAAAGAGATCTACCCTTAAAAATGTCTACTCTCCATCAAATGCTATAGAAGCTTTCTGTGTATAACTGGGGTCTCAGCATGAGCCTAAGCAGGGATTCAGACATGTCTGGAGATGTCTGACAAATATGGGACATGTCTGCCAGATGCCTTTTTGCATAAGAGCATGAGGAGTTTCCTGGGAGCAAACTCAGGGAAGAGGAAGCCAGGCCAGTGGAGACAGCACTATCATTCTAAGATAGGTGTGGTGGCTGCTGGATTTTTCTCTAAGCATAGGCCCCGTGGGATTAATCATATCCAGTCCTCTGGAATGAGGAGGCAAAAGGAGATACCCAATGATTGTCATCATAAAGGTTAGCCCTGCAACAGGACCCTTGTGATGGAATGTGCCCTTAAGCAGAGAGAGGGACTTTCTTCTCTGCTTTTCCTCAGAATGTCTCTGAAGCCTCAGGACCTGTTTGCTTTCAGAAATTGTTTGCCTGTTGTTAGTGGCACTCAGCAAATGCCCTGCTGGAGACAGAATAGTAATAATGGTGCCAGGAAGGAGACATCCTGAAGATGGCCATAAACCCTTGAAAATTCATTATATGGAGATGAGGTCATGTGTACACAAGAGGCCCAACGCTATAGAACCACCATTGCTATTGCTGATGTAACCTCATCAATTTCTACCCAGTAAATCAACAATTATATTTCCAGTATCCCATCTGTGCAAAATATTTCTGTTACATTCTGAGCACTATTCATGAGCAATACTCCTTGACCTTAAGGGGCTAGTCTGCCAACCACAGGCTGACAATGCTGGAGAAATTCCACCTAATCTTAAATTATCTCATACATTCATAGTAACTCCCGGAGGGAGATCCTTATCTTCTTTAAAAAAGAAAAGGAACTGAGGCCCAGAGAGGTTAGGTAAATTGCAGAAGATAACACAGTTTATAAGTGGTAAACAAGAAAAGCAAGTCAGATAAAACATAAACAATTAATTTTCAATGCAAGACAGCACTCCTGCGTATTACAAACAAAACAGAAAGATGAAGAAACAAACAAAAGCAGCTCTGCAGACCTTTTTTCTGTTTCTATGGTGGGGCTATGTCACCAGCTCTTACGCCCGAGGGAGAAAATAGCAGCTGTCAGAGGCTGCCCACCTTGCTTTGCCTCTAGCTTGTTCTCCAGTAGCTTCTGCAATTTTTCCCCATGCCAACCCAAGCCTCAGGAGTAATCAAATCAGTAACTGATATTCAGAAAGTAGGTATAGGCTTAGCTGAAGTGGATTTTGTATGTTAATTAAGTGTTTTATGGAACCTCTGAGATCTCAGATGACACTCGGTAAATATTCCTTACTGAATCCACAGAATCTGTGAGCGGGTTCTGTATAATAAAGCAATTTCAATGTCCTGACAGATGGGCCATAGAAATTGGCTGTGTGGCTGTGATTCCAAAAGATTATACACAATGAAAACTCTGGACAATAAGTGCTTTCTCTGATTGTCGTCTACGAACTGGTTACTTTCTAGATGAGAAGAACTCGACTGGTTTCAGCTTATATTACAGGCAGAAGAGGGGTTCTGAGATGTTTGCAGTTCTTTTGTCCTGGCATTAAGTTAAAAAAAAATGTACCTTCCAGTCTGCTCCCTGGTTCTTGTATGAAATATTCAGCCCACTAAGTGCTATTTGCAAAGCATTTATCAAAGGGCTAGGAGTGATGGATTCCCTCCTCTCCTCTCGAGCTTACAGCCTTCTTTTACCCTATGATTTCTCTGTAAGAGAGAATGATTTATGTTCTGTTGTACCTTCAGCTCTTTCAGACCAGGATTGCAAATTCTTGGAATGAGTTCACATGCATAATCCCCCAACATGAGCATGGACAGACACACACACACACACACACACACACACACACAAAATCAATTCAGGAATTCTAAATGTTTATTTAGACAGATACCCATTATGCAAAATATTTTAAAACTATCTACATAGAGATGTTTAAAAATATGAAAAGAACAAATTCAAGACTTTTAATCTGTATATGTAATCTAATTTGGACAACTGCGTTAGAGCATAAAATTTTTACATTTTCTTTTTACTACTTTGCCTTCATCAAAAGTCATCATCCTCTGCCCATACGGGCTGGTATATGCTCAAGTGATGAAAGGAAGCTTGTACAGTCCCACAATTAGATAAAGGCAAAATTGCCTATGGAAATGACCAAACCCTTAATTAGCTAATTGCAGGTGCAATCGGCCACTTGCACCATCAGATGAAGGGCAAGTGGTTAATTGAGCCCACAAGTGACCTACTCAATCAGAACTAACAAATGGCTCATCAGATGAGGTCTCAGCCAAAATGTGTCTGCAAACAATAGCAAGTGCAAAAAAATGCTCAAATCAGAGGCAGCAGTTGGGCTAAAAATAAATCCCCCAAAACATGAGATAATTAGAAAAATAATCAAAATCAGAAAAATTCAATAATGAACCATGATCATGGGAGAAGTGAGAAAGATGGGTGATGCAGCCATTTGGGGAATCAAAGGCCATAGATGCTGGAAAGAGCACCGGCTTTGGCTCATCCTTATTCATTCTTATTCAGAAATTTTAGAAAATCCTGCCACTTTCTTCCATGGTGGGTTCTTGTTCATAGAGGGATTCCAAAGAACTCATCACAAAATCCCTTAAAGAACAGGGGATTGGGAAATGTAAATGAATGACTGAATGGATGATACTATATTTGCATATAGAGGACTAAGAGCACAAGTACAGCTACCTCATTACATTCATGGTACTGAAGAGTTTGTTGGATTTCCCCTCTACCGAACATTTTTGGGTTGACTGTATGGCTACTATGTACAATTTAGGAAATGTTTCCTAATTTGGTAGGAGAAAATACCAATGACTATGAAGATATTGACAGAAGTAATAATAATGATTTGCACTCATCAGTATAGGCTGTACCAAATAAAGGTACAAACCCCGAAATAGTAGCCCAAAACAATAATGTATTTTTCTTGCAAAATCCATTCTAGGTATGCCTCTGGTTTATTTCTCCTCACCAATAAACATTCTTTCACTATGTGATTCAGCAATTCTGACAAAGGACTTAGCCTTCACCCCTCAAGAGGGCAGAAGAGCAAAGACCTGTGCAATGAAATTGGGCTTTTCACTGACTCAGCTTGTACATGCCTTCTGCTCTCCCTTTATTGGCCATAATTAGTCTTGTGTTCTTGTCTAACTTCAAGTGTTGTGGAGTATGAGCTTCCACTTGCCTAGAAAAGGAGAGACCTGAAATAGGGGTTGGGTAAACTCATGGCATTTTCTCTGTGACAATCCAAAAACAAAGAAGAATAAATAATCTGTCTATTTGGAAATTTAAGCATACATTTTGATAGAATGCTAGGTTAAAAAAGTAATCAAAATTTAATGTGAAAATAATTCAGAAATGATAAAAAGGAGAGCCTTTCATAATAAAACACGTGGACAGAAGCCAAAGGGGTACACAAAAGGAAGTGCAAAGCCATAGAACTCTGTATAACAAAAAAAGTAAACTGAAAATAAATGAGTCAGACTTTCACCCAAGAATCTTAAAGGAGAAACAAAATAATGCAAAAGAAATGTGACCTGGGAATTACTGAAGATTTTTAAAGGATAAAATAATAAAATCTATTTTTTAAAAAAGATCATACTGATAAGAATTTTTAATGTGTTATATTTAAAGACTGATAAAGTAGACAGATTTTTGGCCAGTATTATCAGAGGGGGAAAAACAGATTTCCATGAACAGTCTTACGAACAATACAGGAGACATGAAAATAGATGTTGAAAGCTTAGTAAATATCATAAGAGACTACACTCAACAATTTCAACCAATAAATTTGAAACTCTAGAAAACTGATGAAGATACAGAAAAACAGTAATTATCAAACCTAGAAAAATTACTTTACTTAAAATTTTTCCTTTCCTTTACTTTTTTTCCTTAAAAATTAATTACTTGCTCCAGAGTTTGTGCCGCGCTCTGGGATATCAGTAGCAGGATTCAAATTCTGACTCTATCATTATTAGCAACGTCACTTTGGCCAAATTGTTTAACCTGTCTATGATCTACGTTCCTAATCTATTCACAAGACTATTGCGAGAATATGGCAACAGTTTACTAGTTGCCATATTTACTAGTTGCTATTATTTACTAGTTTACTAGTTGCTATTATTCTTTAAATAGGACCTCAAGACATGGCTTTTAAGTGAGTTGGAAAAACAGATAAACAATATTTAACAGATAAACAATATTTACATTAGTTAAATATTGTTTAACTAATATGGTTAAAAAACAGATAAATAATATTTACATTATTTATTCCAAAATATAGAACATATTATAGGATGTCATAATAATTTTTAAACTGGGCATAGGAAAAGATACCCAAATTCAGATATCTAAAGAGGTAAACAGAAATATAAATGAGAGAAGCAGGCTTGATGTGAGACAAACCACAAATGCATTTTTTTTTTTGGTTGATCTTTGACATTTTCAGTTTCGATAGAGACACAGGACCAAGAAGTAGCTCTCTCCTATAAGGAAAACAAATAGGCAATCATGGCTAAAATACCAACAGCATATGGGCAGTGATAGGTAGCAAAGGGAGTAATGACAACTATGGAACAGAGGCCCCAGTTAAATGGGGCATTGGCCTCTGAGCTGCAGCCAAATGATAACACTCAGAATTAAATTCTCAGTGTAACCTGATCATTTCATTTTTCCAAATTTTTACTTAGGCAACTATTCAAAGCAAGTCAGGCCAACAAGGAGGCCAATTAAAAAATTAACATATTAGGCTATATAAAATTACAAATATTTGCATTACAAAAGACACCAACCATCTTAAAAGGCAAGCAACAGTCTTGAAGAAATACATGTAAAGTACAAAATAAAAGATTAATATCTAGAAGAGTGCCGTCAAGTAGAACTTTTTGTGATGAAGGAAATGTTAGCAATTTGGTGTATATTCTTTTGGATATTTCTATCTACATTTATGTTCCTATACAAGTGCACACAAATATGTGTAATAATAATGCCAATAGTAATAGTAATATTAGTACTGTTCATTATGTGCCATACCCTCTTCTAATGGATTTTTATATGTTAATTTATTTGATCTTCATTATAACTTCATGAAGTAGGCACTATTGTTATGCCCATTTTGTAGATGAAGAGATTAACGCATAGAATGGCTTTGCAATTTTTCCAAGGAAATATAGTTAGTGAGTTTCAGAGATACAGTTCCATCTTAGTTTGGTTCCACAGCCCATACTCTTAAACTTTATCCTACATTTTCTCATATATAATTTTGTTTTGTTTTGTTGTTTTGAATGTCATTGTTTTGTTAAATATAAGTGGTATTTTATTGCACACTCTACAAGTGATATTCTTTGGTACAGTCTAGCTTGCATATGTCCACACAAGTACATATAACTCTACTCCATTATTTTTACTATCTAATATCCTGTAGTGTAGAAGAGATGTACTATAACTCATTTAACTTTTCTGACATTGTTAGAGATATCAGGGTTTTCAGAGTGTATCACATAAAAGTTACCACCCATACAGATTACAGAGTGAAGAATGTCCCTTGGAGTTGTCCCATGTATTGCTCATGTGGTCTCACATTTAAGAATTTTCAACTTTTTTCAATAACACAAATGGTGTTGCAATGAACTTTCTTGTTCATCTTTATGCCAGTATTTCTGTAAGCTGGATACCCAGAATTGGAATTTTAGAGAAAAGAATATGGACAGTTAAAATGGTGATAAATACTTCCAGAGTGACTCTGAAGATTCTATTATTACCCTCCCACCAAGACAGTATGAGAGAATCTGTTTTCTCCCACCTTAACTGTATTGCCAATCTTGTTTTTTGTCCATTGCAAAGGGAAAACTGATATCTGAATGATCAGACGTTTACTGGCCTTTTGAATTTATTCTTCCACTGATTGTTTTACATTAATAATTTATAAAAGCATGTATTATTCTGTATCTCCACTGTCTAACATGGTAGACACTAGCCACATGTGGCTATTTCCATTTAAATTAAATTAAAGTTAAATATCAAGTTCCTCAGTAAGACTTGCCATGTTTCAAATGTGCATATTCTCTGATAGAAAGAAGGCAGTGGAGAAGACTAAAAATAAATGAGCAAAGAGAATTAGAAACTTCAGAGAAAAAGGAGAAAGTAATATGATCACAGTAAAAGAGCCATAAACAGAAAGCTGGGACTGGAAGAAAACTTGGAAATTATTGGATTTTATAGTTTTCGAATTCTGTTTTGTGAAGTCCTGAAATTCGCTTGGTCCCATTTTCTGTTGATGTGTCTATATGGGAGTGAAACTTTTAACATCCAAAATACAGAATGGATTAGTAAAAGTAGTCACTTTGTGAACTTTGGTGGGCTTTACTACTAATAGTGTGACTTTCAGTATGATTCTTATTTTTCTATACTGGGTTCATGCACATGAAAACAAAGCAGACAGTTTACCTTGAACTGGCCAAAGAGTAATTTATGTGAAAGTAATGTCTGGGAAAAGCATGGATGTAATGGCTTACTTTAAAGCTACTATCCAATGTGTTCAAGTAGTCTGACTGTTTGATGGCATTGTATAGCCAAACACTAGGTGTTAACTTCCTACAAACATGCAAGCATCTTTCTAAACAGTGGTGGATCGGGTCATATAAATAATCAGTTATATTAACATGCAACCTTAAAACTGCAGTTGTTCAGAGTTGCTGGTAATTACGTTGGCAGTATGTTCCAGAATAGCCTTCTTTAGGGAAAGGTTTTATGATGAACTAAAGGCAAGGTGCTAGTATAAATATTTCAAAGATTTTAAGGAAGAAAAAAATGTGTGTATCAGTGAAGGAACTCCATTTATTAAGTAGCTAGCAAAAATACAACAGCTTCTCAGAATCCTGGTGTTTTCCTGCTTATAATTGCAAATAAGGTGTCAGGAAGGAAACTGAAACTTGAAATTTCTACTGAATGGAAAACAAAGTAGATTTTTACAGCCTTGAAATATGACAGACAGAGGTGCTAAGGCATTTGAGTTTTTTTTAAATAAAATAACTGAGAAATCTTATATTGTTATCAGATATATTTGAAAAGTATTTCCTTCCAAAGACATTTCAACCAATTCTGTAGAAGTCAGTTTATTACTGCTCCCCAAATGAAACACTTACAAGTAACACAAAGTGAGTAGCTATTCGATGTTGGTAAGTTCACCTTGAGAAAAAAGATTTTATTACTTCTTTTTATCTTGACGAATTGTTAATGGAAGAATAAGCTTAACCACTGAAAAACTTATCTTTTGTAAATAACTTCTCTATCTGAATCAGGATTTTTGTGCCATGAAACCAAAACAAATCAATGAAATAGCTGGATTCAGACACTAATTATCCCTCATGACCCCTGATTTCAAAATTATATGTTAATTTTGAAATCAGATTCAAGTTATATGTAACTTGAATCTTTCTCAGTACATTCTCAAGCTGAGGGATATTCTTCCTGCTAATTTATTGGTTGAATGAGGTTCTTCCACCTGCACTCTGGAAATCATTCCCTATACCTTTTCCAAGAAAGTTGTCTATAAATCAAAATTATATGTTAATATAATTTTGAAATATTTTGGCTGACTTTATAATAGGTATACATTAAATAAATATATATGTAAATCTATAAAAATAAGTACATTTTTGAACTCAGAAATACTCTAAACATTGCCTTTTCTCCTTATATATTTTGGGTTCCTCATATCTTTTTTTTTTTTTTAAGAAACATCACTAGAAATAAAATAAAGTTGATTGAACTAACTCTTTCAATTCATAGAAAAGGATTTTGGGGAAGGGAAGCCACAGATTAGAGCATTCAACAGGTTCTGACAGATTTGGGGATAAATTGTGACTCTATCATTTACTCTCTGTGTGCTACTAGCTAAATTTCTTAATCTCTCAAAGTTTCAGTTTCATATATGATACACATAACAATATATTCCACATAACAATAGCACCTAACTCAAGGGTGTTATTATAGTTAAATTAGATATAGTGAATTCTCTCTAAAAAGAAAAAGAACAAACAAAGAAAATTGCCCTGCATGGGAAAGTAACCCTATATTATCAGAAACCAGCAGTAGAGCCTGGACTCCCGGGCAGTGGTCCTAATTCCATGAGTGTTCTCTCCATTATACTCATCTGAGTCAAACCCAGTAGAGAAGTTCACCTTATGATGAAGACACATGGCCTCTTTTGAAAGAAGGAGAAGGGACAGAAGTCCAAGGTGAGTAAAGGAAGATAAATTCTGAGATGGAATGTGGGCAATGGCTAGAAATCTTTTTTTTAAGTGGGAATTTGTTTATTTGTTGAAATCTGAGCCTTTGAGTGACATTGGAAAAGATGGAAGCACCTTTTGTAGACAGAGAGTCAATTAAGTCTGAGAATAATAAAATTTATTGAGCTGAATTTTCAGCTAACTTTAGAGACTTCAGAAAAATATGAAACTTTACATTTCAGTAGAATTACTACAAGTTCAGGCTTTGCTATCCAGTAACTGTGTGGCTTTTGGCAAGTCTTCAATCTCTACATACCTTTCTTGCAAGGTTACTGTCAAGATTACATTAAATACATTAGATGAAGTTCTGGGCTGGTTGCTGAGGTCCCTAGGCCAAAAAGCAGACATGTGACCCAGGTCCTTCTAGATCATGAGCTCCTTGAGGCTAGACACCATGTCATCCTCATGTCATCCTCATGTTTTATTGAGTGTTGATGAACCCTAAACTCTTGTTTCTTGTATTTTTTTAATCAGAATATTTGAACTTTTGTCCTACTAGTGGTGGCCCAATTTATGGGACCTGCTGCTTCACATCTTGGTCTACGTTACTACTCTGAGCTTCCTGGAATAAAATGAAAATGATAACCACTTTTTATAGGTATTATAGGATCTAGAAGTAAAGCATGCAAAATCTTTAACATAGTCTCAGCACAAAGTGGAAAATTCGAGTTTTAGTATCTATTGTTTTCTGATTGTCTTCCCTTGTGAAATGGGACAATAGTAAAGTTTTTCTGAAGTCTAAATAAAATGTTTAAAATATGAAAATACTTTTCAAATTATAAAGTTCTAAACATTAACATAATCAGTAGACAATAATTTATGTATCTTTAATAGAAGATAAAACAGAAACGGTAAGTACTAGAACTTGAATCTTTCTCAGTACATTCTCAAGCTGAGGGATATTCTTCCTGCTAATTTATTGGTTGAATGAGGTTCTTCCACCTGCACTCTGGAAATCATTCCCTATACCTTTTCCAAGAAAGTTTTTCTATAAATCAATAATTTGTAGCCTCTATAAGATCAAGTAGCAGCTAGTAATATGTACACTTAACAAATACATACTCATTTTCCAAGGATGCTAAGGAGGAAATTCCTACACTGGGTGGAAGATGGGACTAAAGTGATAGAAATGTTGAATTGGAAAGCTCCTGCCCACAGCAGTCCACCCAAGAGGGCATTTATCTAACCTTCTTTTTAAGCACTTAAAGTAACAGGAGAAACATCGTTCCATCAGGCATCTCATTCAACTTTCAGAGCACCTCCATATTCGGAAAGATATTTGTTATACTGAGCTCAAACCTACCTCTTCTTAGTACACAGTCTTTCCTCTGAAGCCATCAAAAAGAGTTTTTTCCATCTTCGGTGTGAGTATGTCAAATGTTTTGAGACACAGATCAAGCCTTTCACCATTTAAGTATGCCATTTGCCATCACGCAAAGCAGCTGGAGAGAAAAGTGGTCACTGGGTTTAAGGAGCGTCTCAGGCAGGGTTTTGCAAACTCTCTAACCACAGCCTGTTGATTGGCCATATCAGGTCCAGAGGAAGCCACAGGATATTACAAACCACCCAAATCCACCCCTTCTCTAGAAATTCTCTTGCATACTTGTAAACTTTTGTCATTTTCTAGGGAGTATGACTGGAGACTAAACAAAGACTTTGTAAAAGACTTGATTTTTGTGGGAAAAATCCTCCTATATATTTAATAGCTACAGGGATTATGATTCTATCTCATTTTTTTCTGCCTCAGGTTCAAGTGTCTTTTTGTCAACTTTTTGGTATTCATCTCCAATCCCTTCTCATTCTTCATTTTCTCATTGCATAATTTCTTCCTTTTCAATAATCCATTTGTGAGGTTCCCTCAAATCACTTTATCTTAGCCTCAAATAGGGTAAGAAATTGGCATGGAACCTACCTGTAGTCAGGATGACCTCCAGTCGGAAGAAAATCATAACAGGACAGTAGAACACCTCACCTTCTATGCCTCTTGATGACTGAAAGGCTAGGGTTGGATTTTGCGTGGACACAGTCCTGTTGTCTAATCCCAAGTACTCCTAACTGCTACAAAGGTGGGGACCTGGGTTTCCTGTTGCTGCTAAACCAATGCATCTATTACTTTGTCATCTCACTCTTAGTTGCCCAGGTATGAAACATAAGTCATTTCCACAGCTCTCTGCAGACCTAGTTCCAGATGCTCAGCAAGACCTTTGTTTAGTCTCCAGGTATTCTTCATTGGTATCTGTAAACCAGTCTCAGTCATACACTTCATGTTAATGTCATTTTATCAGTGTTTTTATATACATCACGGGGATCCTTATAAGACTTCTGTGACATATACAAAATAGATGTGATTAATAATTACTGTTTTGCAGATGGAGGAGTCAAGGGTCTGAAAGAGTGTGTTTTCCTGCACAGATTGTAAGTGTTAGAGCAAAGACTCCCATGCAGGTCTTGAACCCAAAGTTTCAATTTAACTCGCACTGTATTACTGATACTATTTATTCCTAAAAATAAACAGACAAAATAACCTACTATGGAAATTATGACTTTCTAAGTACAAAGAGTTTTCACCTAAATTCTTCAATCTCGGCTTAAAAGAGCAACTTCATCAAGTATTCCTAGAATACTTTAATCCAAAACTTGCCCTCTTCTCCTAAATCCAAGTTAAATCTCTTATCACTCCCACTTTGACTTTAAATTATATTTATTCATTCAATATTTTTCGCTTGTACCAGAGAGCCAGACATTGGGAATTCAAGGTCAAGTAGGATATGGTCCTTGTTTTTGAAGAGTTTTACTGTGTAGTACGGGAAACAGGGAAATAAAACACAACATGATTTTAAAATAGGATAGACATAATAGTGTTTATAATAACAATGGCTAACATCTACTGAGTACTTATTATGCCTCAGGTACCACTTAAACACTACTGTTTAACACACTCTGGTAAAAGAATACACAGTGTGTATTACGATTTACATTTTCATAAGAATACTCACTCCTTGCCCAATTTGTTTGCAAATTTGTCAAAAACAAGAACTTTCCTGATTTATCTTGTTTGTGTCCTCAAGTAAACCAAAACGAACCAGTTTGTGGTAGCAGCCTGAAGATTGTTAATAAACTAAACTGGGATGCAATTTTTAAAAAATCCTAACTTGTTTTAATGACAACTGTTGCCAAGAGACACTTTTATTATGAGAAACTATTTTGTCTAGGTTGAGTAGAGATCATGAAAGGACAAATTTTAATAGCATTTGAACTGAATGATAGCTTTAAATGCACAAAAAAGTCAAAAATTGTTAAGATATAAAACATAATGTCTCACAGATCAAAAGTGTATATGAAGAATTAACCTTATAAAAGAGGGAGCAAAAGATAAAAGCGAGGAATTAGAGTATGTGCCAGTCCTAGCCAGGTTATACCACAGAAATGAACAAAAATCTTAGTGACTCAAAACAGTGGTTTTCAACCAGGAGCAATTTTCCCCATGGCCTCATTTGGCAATGTCTGAAGGCAGTTTTGGTTGTCACAACTGGGGAAGTAGTGCTACTGACAAGTGAGAAACTGCCAAGGTTACTGCCCAACATCCTATACACAAAAGAGCTCTTTCATGTCACTCCACCCCTGTATTAGTCCGTTTTCACATTGCTATAAAGAACTTCCCTGAGACAGGGTAATTTATAAAGAAAAGAGGTGTAATTGACTCATATCTCCAACGGCTGGGGAGGCCTCAGGAAACTTACAATCATGGTGGAAGGGGAAGCAGGCACGTTTACATGGCAGCAGGCAAGAGAGAATGACAGCGCAGGAAAAACTGCCATTTATACAACCATCAGATCTCATGAGAATTCATTCATTATCACGAGAACAGCATGGGTGAAACTGCCCCCATAATCCAACTACTTCCATCCCTCCTCACATGGGGATTACGGGTCCCTCCTGTAACATGTGAGGATTACAATTCGAGATGAGATTTGGGTGGGGTCACAGAGTCAAACCACATCAATCCCCTAAGAAAACTTATCTAGCCCTCAATGTGATTAACTGGATTGAGACTGAGAAACTCTAAATTAAGATAACCAAGGGTTAATACTCACTCATACAACATGTCCACTGTGGATCAGCTTAGAGCTTTGCTCTAGTGTCATTATCCTCCTCACAACTCAGGATAACAGGGCAACGTGACTGAGAAGAGCTGTGGAGTATCTCTCAGTGGCAGGTAAATGATCCAGTTCTGAAGTAACATGAATTATGACTTCCACTCAAACCCATTGGCTAGAACTAGTCCTGTGGTTCTACCCAAGCAAAAAGGAGCAAGAGAGTGCAATTCTACCATGTGTCCCCCAAATGGGAGAGCTGATATGTATGATGAATAACACAGATGAATGGTTTGAGGTGTGGAGGCAGGGAATAAGAACAATAATGAGCAGAATTGTTGCTGTTCTAATGACATTCCAAAGTTCTGAACTCAGTGGTTTCACTTTGAGAATATCTTCACACAAAAGGACAAATACTCACAACCAATGTGGTTCAGGGACTTTTCAGCTGAAAATGGTTAGAAACAATGCCTATTTCACAATGTTATCAACATGTAAGAGCAACTGTCATAGTGCTTAATTGCTAAGAAATACTCTTTAAACCCTTGTCCCTCCTTCCTTTACAGAGTAGATTAACAGCAATAACATAGCTAAAGAATGAGCTCATCGAAAATGGGCTATTTGTTTTCCATTATGTAAGAGAAGAAAATATAAGTTTATATTTAACATATGATACTGGAGACCTTTCCTCTTTCTTGCAAGAACTGCATCAATTACCTTATGGATTCCATAACTCAATCATCTCTTCTCACTTCTTTCTCCAAACTTTTGTTACATGGAGTTTTAAAAATTGGAAATTAGTTCATGTGGTTTCCTTAATTAAATACTTTAAAGAACTTCTCATGACCCTCAATTTAAAACCCTAACTCATCAACTTTATGATTTCATTTCTTACTTCCCTATTTCTCATGTTTTTCTCTGTGGCCCAAACACTGACATTTTTCTGGACACAATGTTGATCTCTCAAGCTTCATGCCTTATTGCAAGCTGACTTCCTCTTTCCACTGGCCTTGGCAAACCATACTTTGGCCATAAAAAGTGCTCAGCTATAACTCTCTTTAGGAATATTTTCCCTGAGTTTTCTCATCCCTATATTCATTTCTATGATAATATTTATATATTACTTGACTGTTTATGTATCTGTTTTATGTAAACTGCTTCTAATGGGGCCACATTTACTGTCAACATCCATAGAGCCTAGTACAGGGTCTGACATAGAATGGTATCTCAATAAATGTTTTCTGAATCAATTACTAAAATATAAATTTTATTTTGCTATGTCTTCATAGTGATCACTGCAATAACTTTATATTATTTAGTCAAGCAATATCCAACTTTAAAAAATTAAGATATCGGCTGGGCCTGGTGGCTCAAGCCTGTAATCCCAGCACTTTGGGAGGCCGAGACGGGTGGATCACGAGGTCAGGAAATCGAGACCATCCTGGCTAACCTGGTGAAACCCTGTCTCTACTAAAAAATACAAAAAATTAGCCGGGCGAGGTGGCGGGCGCCTGTAGTCCCAGCTACTCCGGAGGCTGAGGCAGGAGAATGGCATAAACCCGGGAGGCAGAGCTTGCAGTGAGCTGAGATCCGGCCACTGCACTCCAGCCTGGGCGACAGAGCGAGACTCCGTCTCAAAAAAAAAAAAAAAAATTAAGATATTTTACTTTAATATATTAGAAAAGAAAATCATATAAAGAAAAAAATATCAAATACATAGATTCTTTTTCTACAGCACTATAGAAAACCAAAATTGTTGCCTTCCTTTATTAGACGTAGCTCTTAGGAAGGGATTGAATGGAGGTATGAATGACTGAATAAAGTTAAATAAATGGGCAAAAAATGGTTTTCACATTTTTTCTTTCCCAGGAGTAGTTTCCAACTCTTTCACAACAAAATTCTACTTTTGTAATTAATTATCTTAGGATGGTCAGACCTGGACTCAAATCCCAAGTTTGTCTCCATCATCTCTTCTGGAGACTCTTTCAGCAATAAGGGTCTCCCAGCAGAGCACCATTAGGTTAGTGCAGATCTGTCATTTTACACAATCCTGAGATGGGTCCTACTATATTCCCATTTTATAGATGATAAAATGGAGGCATCAACAGGCTAAAATCAGCTAGTACATCAGATCAGGCAGTATGATTCAGAGACCACATTTACAGTCCTTTCACTACAGCATCTTCTATACCAAAACGTATGTATTGCAATGGCTTGAAAAGTTTCATCCCTGGAAAAATGGCTCTCATAAAACAGGCTTGAAAAATAATTTGGAAGGTAGAAGAGCATCAGTGGAACATATGTTTATTATTTTGTTCACTGTCCATCTGAGCCCTCTTTTTTTTATTATTTATCTTAAGAAATTAGGTGGGAGGCAAAGATTGCCGTCCACCGTAGTGAAACTATTTCACATTTATTCTGGGAAAGATGGAGGGCACAAAATGGAACAAGAAGATTCACTCTGAGACACTTATCTGTATAATTTTCCAGGGACTTAAGTTTTCTTATTTTTATATACAGAGAGAAAAAGTCATAACTGACCTCAAGAGAGGTCATTCCTTTGCAACAATGACTCATATGCCATCCAAACCATAAGTTATGAAGTTGAAATCTAAAAGGAAGGGGCCAATTTGTCAGCTGTACCTGAACAAGAACTTCTTTTCAGTAGGAACCATCCTTATGTGCTTATTATTGAAGTGAATCTACTCTAAGGACATGGCCTCTTTCTGAAACAGATTCAGGAAGGACTGTTATTTAAAGATGATCATGGCTTTGACAAGGTGATAACTCTTACCTAACTCTTGTATATAGATGCTAGCAACTATCTAATCCTGCAGGAGAAGACAGCAGAAGAATAATAAAGATAACTTTGGCTACCATTGTTTCAGTGTCTTTTCCCTGTTCTCAAATTGGGGGAAAGACATATACCCTGGTGCTGGCAGCACTGAATCACTTAACAATGAAGACAAAGCATGATGCAACTTCCTAGAGGGACCATTTGACACAAAGATTATTTTGAACAGTATGTTTTATTTCCAACAGGTATTAAAAGAGAATTTTTAAATTAGCATGATTTTTAAAATTTCATTTATTTATTCAACAAATATTTTCTGAGCATTTGTACAAAGCCTTGGTGCTCCTATCATGGGCAGAATCAAATGGACCCTGATCTCAGGAAATTTAGAACCTGATGAGGGAGGCAGAGGAATTAGTCGCAAAAGCTGGGATAAGTGCTCTGATGAAAATACCACAGTTCTTAAAGAGCCTAGCACAAAGGCAAGGAAAGCATGAGCTGAGAGCGGAAGGATGAGAAGGAGCTGAGTAGGTAAAAGGCTGGAGAGGTGGTGGTGGTGGGAGATGCAGATGGGGCAGTATGAGCCCAAAGCCTTGATGTGGGCAGGGATTAGGAAGAAGGTCAGTGACACCGAAGCTCACAGGGTAAGGGAGAAAGTAGTGGACCAGGCTGGAGATGTTGCTGGGACCAGATGGTGCAAGGACTTGTGAGCATGTTAGAATTGTAGAAAAAAATGAAACTAAGCTCTGGCTTGAGGGCACTTTCCAGGTAACTATCTGAACTTTCCAGAGGAAATAGGCACCTTCTTCTCTGTTACTGAGGGTATGTGGATGGAATATATGAAACACAGGAAGCATGAGTTTATTATATATCTTGAGGGGTCAATTGTACTGCTCCTAACCATCACTCTACTCCTAATTTGCAGATGAGAAAACTGAGGCTCAGAGTGGTGAAGTGACCAAGGCAGAATAAATTGTAATGAACTGAGTTGGGGTTCAACTTTGATCTACTGGACTCGTCTCAGTAGGGAGATTTTGAAGCTAACTTTGTTTCCTCCAAAATTTTGCTTGTGACAAGTCAGGGCTAGGTATATTCTTTGGGCAATAGTTTCCATTTTTATTGCTTTTAAAATTGTCTTCAGTATGATTTCTTCTAGGCCAGGCCATTTTGTGGAGCTCCAAACCAACACCAAAACAAATTTGCATGGTTGGCTTTACATGATCCTCTTTTTGTCACCCTATCAGTCACACGTATATTCGACACTCAAATGCAGACAGCTTTCTTTTTGCCCATCTGAGATGTGAATCACTGGTCAGTGCCAATCACATGCTGCACAATAAATTCATTGCTCTATCCTCAACAGGTCATTCTCATTCTACCTCACTTGTCTGGAATTTATAGGGAATCCAGAATTTGTCAGAGTTGAAACTGACTAGTGCAAAATTCTCACTAAAAGAGATTCAGTAAAGATGGATCCTTGACACATCCAAGGTCTTAGTGAATCAGTACATTTACAAAGATCACTTTAATATAATTTCTCCCAGTAAAAGAGATCATGAAAGACTGAAACATTTAAGTTGTGCTTTAATAATTTACTTAATGAGCAGTATTTGCACAGAGTAGAGTGCTGCCTGAAGTAGAATCACAAATATCTTTTTCTTTATGCTGTAGAGAGCATCTGGTGGACTCGTTTGTGTCATAGAACCAGAGTACTGCCAAGTGCGACATTCCACTCCTTAATGAATCCAAGGGTTCAGCTTCCTGGCAAGGGACCATCACTTAGGCTTCTTATTTTCTATTCCCTTTCAGCACCAGCTCTGGCAGTTGATGTTCTTCCCTTAGCTAGTTGTTATTTTTCTTTGGTTTTTACAAAGAAATAATTTATCACATTATGAGAATTGAGAATTACTAAGTTCTCCTCAAAAAGCGTGGAACCACAAAACTAACCCCAAAAGCGGGGTGGCTGGCTACATTCACAGATTCAGTGGCTTAGTCAAAATGCAAGCCTTACAAACCCATGAGACTCAAAGTGCTATTGCAGCAAAATGATAAATCATCCATATCCTGGTCTTGCAAGGTCCCTTGTGAATAACTGAATCCCTGGATGCTGAATTCACAACAGCTAATGCTCTACTCTGTTTTCTTCAGTTTTCACCTCACTTGCATTTTGCTTTTTATGTGTTAATATCCACAGCTCTAAATCCTTTGTGTATACTATGTCCTCAGCCTGTCTTGGGTCTCTCTTTGACCTTCTACCTTTGACTGTGAACTTGCCACATGACTTTAATCAATTTATCATTGACATTGACCTTGACTAGCACCTCCCAAGGCCATTTCTGATTATTCTGTTACTCTGTTTCTACCAAAGTTCATCAACCAAGCATATAAACCAACCCAGACTGTCTAAAGCTCTAGTTTATACTACTCTGAGTGAAAGAAACGCTGACTAAAATATATTTTTTTAATTGTTTCAAGTGACAAAGTCATAAATTCAATAAAGCACTATATGTTCACAAATATTATAAATAGTGATACAGGAAAGGATTGTGATCTAATATTAAGTGACCAAACACAATATAAAATTGCAAGTAGAGTGTGATTTCAACTGTATAAAACATGTACTAAAAATACTAAAATTCAATATACAACAAATTAATAGCAATCATCTTGTAGGATTGTAAATAATTTTAATGTCTTCATAGTAATCTGGATCTCCAATTTTTAAAGACTCAATAAACAAGATTATTCAAAACATCAATAGTACCTATGAGATATTTTAGTCTGAAAAAATTGTAGACCAACCCCTTAAAGCACTGTTCAAATTCCTCCACAGTTTCAAAGGCTAAAAATCAGGGCCAGCAACTTGAGGAATTTAATAAAGAACAAGTTCAATTCCCAACTTCAATTCCCCTGAAAATATGACAGGATTTTAAAATGTGCCTGGAAAACTGCATCTGGGGTTTTGCCAATCCCATAACGTTTGGGACGTTTGCTGAACCCAAAACACAGCCGGGCCCACCCATCCATAATTAAAGCCCTCCCCCCAAATGAATTCATTGCTTTGTGGCACCATCTGTCTCATTCCCTTATTTACATAATAGGGAACCCTGCTCTGACTGCAGCAAATGAGAAGCCACAAAAGAATGGCGAGTGAAGATGAAATGTATACATGGAGACATCAGATTATGTATAATATGGTCAAATCCCCTCAATTTAAAATTTCTAAAAAATCTCAGAACCCATCACAACATTCACCTCGGCCTCGTTCCAGCTCTCAGAACCTCCTTCCTCCTTATGCTGCATCTGCAACTCTCACTAATCTGGCTTGTTTCACTCAGAGTTCATTTGTCACATTTTATTTTATTAAATATTTTATTTTCCTCTTGTGGACCCATTAGAACGCCAGTTAGAGAAAGTAGCATAAATCAGTCACAGTTGATATTCACTGAGGATGCAAAGGAAATAAGCAGGTTCATGTTAACGTGAAATTTAAAAAGGAAAAAAAAAAAACCTGTCCCCGATATAGAGCTTCCATGAATCCTTCTCATTTTCCTTCTGTTTCTCTCCTGGGAAGTTTCTGTCCTAATAAGGGAAGCGCGAGCAGAGGATGTGTTCAAAGACAGACAAAGGGCTGATTTTTAATATGCAGCAGTCACTCTAATCCCATGTTTTGTGTCCCTTCCTACAGGATCTGAGGCAGGGACAGCCTTCTCAATCCCCATGGCAGTCACAGGCGGTAGAGGAGTAACCATTGGTCTACGAGTCAAGTGACTTGGACTCATATTTGGACTCTGCTACTAGCTTTTGGTGACCTTGGGCAAGTCCACTTCTTAGAACTTCAGTTTTCCAATCAGCACTCTGCTAACCCATAAACACCTGAGATGATGCTCTTCCCTGTGGACCCACGGTCCCCATTTACATGCCTGCAGACACAGATGCAGTCCCAGCTGCTCACACTGAGACAGAGGATTGGGGACCTGAGCTCCTTCAGCCCCAAGGCTCACCTTTCACCATGACCAAGTACCCTCAGGCCAGAGGAGAAAAAATGCCAAGATTTAGAGGCATACATTGTCTACTATACCAAGTCAGAGATCAGGAAGATGCCTCCTCAGCCCAGCACTGACAGCAGGAGGAGTAGCTACACCTTAGGTTAAAATTATTAGAGGTTAATGGTGATAACAGTAATTTAATTTGTGCACCGCAAAGAGACTAGGTAGCAAGCTGCCAACAATGAACAGATTCTTCATCCCCTCTCTGGTCTCTCAATCAGAATTTCTAGGGATAGAATGCAGGAATCAGTATATTTATTATATTCCCTGGATAATTCTGTTTCATAGCCCACACTTGGGAAGTATTAGATTCCATAACTCTTACCGTGATAAAAGCAAGGTTAGCACATCTTTAGGAGAAACGCTTCTTTGGTTCTAAACTCCAGAAGGAATCTGTGATGTATTTGCCTTAATTCAGAGGTCACTGAACAGCAGAATAGATAACATCAGAAGTGATTTTATTTCTTAGGTGCAGAAATGTCCATGCAGACACATCTTATAGCCATTTGCATTCAACCTGAGACCAGAACCCTTAGCATTTACCTAGTGAAAACATTTCTGCTAGGGCAAAATTTATAAGGTTTAGTCTGGGCTTCTCATCTATGCCTGGTAATCCACTAAGGGTTGTAGTAGCCCCCACCAAAGAAGCTCCTCACAATTTCCAACCAGTCCTTAAAACTCCCTTTCCAAAAAATAATGACCATAATAATGATAATGTATTTTTGATATATACTAAGATTTTCTCAATCCTATATAATGTGTGAATAAAAGTAGCTTCAGAAAACATGACTTTTTTTAATGATGTATAACACAATTCAAATATAACCTCTGTTCTTGCCTTGAAAATACAGTTGGAAGGCAAATCTGCTAGACTGCCATTCTGACCAGATGCCCTCTGCTAAGCCCCTCCTGTTTTCACGGCATGGGCCACTGCTAGTGTTGCAAACAGTAAAGAAGTGTATTAGCAAACAGTGCATGGCCGTGGGGACACCTGGTGTGGACCTCCAGGCCTTCCACTCACTAACCGCACAATCTTGAAACATGAGGTAAACCTGATTAGTGTCTCCAGAATGGGATAATAGCAACTGTCTGATGGGGTTGGAGGATCAATGAGATAAGGAACACAAAATCTAAATAAGACATGATGCTGTGTTCCTCTGAACTGGCAGTCTGATAGAGAAGATTAGAAAATTAAGTGAAGTTCGAGTCCCTGTGGAGGTCCAAACGTGGAAGGGCTTAGTCCTGCCTGAAGAGATTTCAAGGCACTTTCCTTAGGAATGTATATTTGAACTAAGTCTTTGGGATTGGGCAGAAGTGTTCTAGAAGGAGACAGAATAGCATATGTGGGGATTTTAGAAAGGATGATTTCAGGAAATAGGTAAGTCTATGGACATGATTGGTTTATAGAATGCATTTTGAGGGATAGAAAGTATAATTATAAAAATGGGGTTGGGAATAAGCATTCAGTAGCATGAATCCTTTTGTTATTCTGTGCTGAAAGGGAAGGCCTTTCCACTGAACACACTGAAGGACCGACCAATGGAGACCTTTATAGAGGAAAGAGATATGATCAGACTTGGATGTAGAAAGCTCACTATGGAAATACTGATTACGGTGGGCTGGAATAGGGTCAGACTGAAGACAAAAAGATCCCAGTTAGAGGAGGTGTTGTAGGATCCAGTAAAGAAAGGCTGAGGCAGTGAGAATGGAGTGGGCATTACTGATTTGAAAGATTCTAGGAAGAAAAGGGAAAACTTAGTGACTGATTGGATGGGGAAGGTAAAGGAGAATGAAGAGTCAACAATGTCTTCCAGGTAACAAATCCTGGCGAATGGGTGAACATTGAGGTTGATTTGTACATTGACCAAGAGAGAAAGAGAAGAAGGTGAGCAAATTTAAGACTAAGTAGATGTGGGACATAGTGAATGACATTCGAGACATGTTGAATTTAAAAGTATCTGCGAAAATCCAGATGGAAAAATTGACTATGTATACATATGTCGCTAGTTCATAGGGTAAAAACTCAGGGGGAAAGAATCTGATCATGTGCAAGCTACGAGTAGCTACTTAACATTAGGATGTTTTTAGAAGGAGCCTGTTAATAGAAAATACCTTGGTTATTTGCAGAAATTGATTTAGTTGCTTCGAGGACCATGCTTTTTTTCCTCGTTAAGCAAGCTCTGTGTTTAGATCTATATATCCAATTGTGCTCAACAATATTATTGAGGATGCAAACACAACTCAAGAACATTTCAGATATGGCATGTTCAAGTGAGATGACTCTGTACCATGGTGAAAAATATAGACAGTCAAATAAGACAATGTTCATGAAATTGCTTTGAAGTCACTCAAGAAATGGCAGTTTCTTTTCTCTTTATCAAGGGGCAGCTGACAATGATAGGATTAAAAGCTCAGGGATTCACAGTCGGGCCCAGTACATTGTGTGACATATAGTAGTTATACAATTAATGTTTGGTGAATAAATTGCCGAATGAAGGTACACATACATTAAAGAGAATAAACACTCTAACAGAACTCCAGGAGATTGAGGTTTTTTTTTTCTAGGTAGCAGTGATTTTCAAAGGTGGATCTTTCAGATTATGTGACCTGGCCACAGTTCACAGGGTGACTACTAGGGAGGCTGAAATTAGGGACTTGAAATTTCCTTTCTTTCAAGGAGGAAACTAAATGTTCAAAGAACGAGTGAGTGGGTAAGGTTTCTTTTAAATCAGCAAAATGCTTCATCAGGCCATAAACCTGTGGTATAGTTTAGTGATTCTGTTTAAATGGATGCTTCCCATTGCCTTATGAGATCTGGAAAAGCCATAAAAATTCATGGCCTACTTGTGGCTGAGCTCTAATAAAGGAATAATCGGTGCTTTAAGTGAGGGGGTAATGGGAGGTACAGTGGGAGATTTACTGGAGCAATAAGGGCTGCAGAAGGAGAGTAGGTTTTTCATGCCAATTACACTGACAGACTACAGAGCAAGACTTTCCTGACACACACTTGCAATCCTGTTCTGCTAAGTGACAAGATGGGGTTCTCAGTTCTTCCTTCTCCTGCACTTTCAGGAATCAAAGCCTTGGAGTTTTTACTCAAGGCTCCTGTCACCAAAGTTAATAAAACTCCAGTGAGATGCCCATAGTAGACCACTTGCTACAGTGGAAAGAACATGGAATCTGGGTAAAGAAGAAATTCAGTTTTAATCCCAGCTCTGCAACTCATTAGGTAATTTTATGAATGCCCCAATTATTTTTTCCCAATTATTCATTCCTGTTCATTGATATGAGGCTTGAGGTACCTCTCTATGGAAGAAGCACGCGCTCCTACCTGCTTACCTTCAAGCTTGGCCATATGGCTTGTTTTGGCCAATGGACTGTGAGTTGACATAACATGTGTGACAACACAGAAGAGCTTAAAGAGCCTGTGGTAGGTCAATCACTGTTCTTTTCTCTCTGTCATGAGAATGATAAATTCCAAATTAGGACTGTTTTTCAGGCTGGTTTCTAAAATAAAGACACATGGGGCAGAGCCGCAGCCAACCTCAGACACTGCACTAGACTCATAATAAGAGCAAGAATTAAAGTCTTTTTGCTCCAAGACGCTGAGACACTGGGGTTGTTTGTTACTGCAGTATAATACAGTGATAGCTGATACACTGAGCGGTTCTGGAGAAACCACTTAAACTGAGCCTTGTGTTTCCTAGAATGCTGACAATACATCCAGTTGTAGGATTTTATGAAAGGTCAAATGATACTTTGGCACTATGTATAACATAGAGAAGTTGTTCAATTAATGGTGGCTATTATTTCTAATTTGCTACTCAATCAGGATGATAAAAGAGGTTAAGTTGCTCTCTCAACATGTGCACTCTGGTTAGCTGTTTCAATAACTTGTTGCTGTGGATTCCCTGGGCCAGTGTGGCAATCAGTGGTAAATTGGACATTTATGACACTCTCTTCCAGGACCAGGGAGAAAAAGTCTCTCAGATCTTTTTATTACAGGCTTCACAAGCTGTGAAAGAAATAGCAGTAGGCTAACTTTCACCCCATTACACATCCAGTCAATGGAACGCTGCCTTTTCCTTACCTGGGGTGACAGTCAGGCAGCTAAAAGCTGGCTCCTATGGCCCTTTGCACATGGCCACATCGCTAGGTGAGTCAGGAGGACTGTGCTCATTGCAATCACAGTAAAACTCTCTCACCCAGGCCCAGCCATTCATAGTTCACAAAGCTTCCATAGCTTTTAGGTTTTCACAACAGCTCTAAATGATTGTCATTCATTCACTCATTTATTCAGATTGCCAGCTACATGGTCTCCACCTTTGTAGAGGTAGGTATTATTGTATGATTGCCAATTTACTGACCAGTTATTGCATTTACTCAGCAAACATTATTTTGCATCTTGTTTGTGCTAGACACTGTTGCTGGGCTCTTTACAAGTCAAAGAAAATACCAAAATAAACAAAGCCTGGTCCCTGTCCTCAAGGAATTATAGTTACAAAGAGGATTTATATGCAGACATATAAATCATCATGTCTGAAAAGTTATAGCAGAAGTGCCACCCTAGAGATGTGAAACAAATGTGTGGAAGCACAAAGAAGGGAGACACAAATCCTGCCTAGAGAATCAGAGAACCCTGCCCATAGGCAGATGTATCTGGGCTACGTTTTAAGAAATGACTGGAATTGTAAGGCAGATAAAAGTAGGGCAGAAGGAACAGCAGTGGAAGCAATGCAGAGGCTGGGAAGAGTATTTGTGTATAGCAAGAGCCTACAGTTTCTTGGGGCAATAGGGAAAGACGAAACTCAATAGGTAAGAAAGTAGGTGCAAAGGAGTTTGTCTTTATTCTATAGGTAATGGTGGAGTTTCACAAAAAGCGTTATAAGCAGAAGACTTTTACGGTCACATTTTTTTCAAAGAGATCACTCTGGCAACAATATAGAGCATCTATTGGAAATAAGTAAGACCTGAATAATAGAAACCATTCAAGAGGCTAATTTCTGAGTCCAGACTTCTGCAGTAAGTCATGGGAGCTCACTTTAAAGTCTTGGATGCACTGTTACTACTAAGGACTTGCCTTTATAGGACATCACTCCTGCGTCACATCATCTCTGCCCTTCCTTCGGGAAAATAAAACACTTAACAAATGATCCATCCATTTCTTCAATTACATTCTTTTATCAGAAGGAAATCACTTCCCAGATTTCTCAGATACGTTCTCTGGATGGTGACCCCAAGATCGTGACCGGGGCTAGATTACCCATGGCAGACTAACATGTTCTCTGAGAATCAGGAAAGCAGGAATGTTTTTTAAAATAGTATTCACTGACACATTTTTAAATCATATGGAAAAATCAGAATGATCAGAACTTCACTGGACATGGCTATATTTCTTTTATAGTTTGATTTTGTTTTTAATTACATATAATTTAAGGAACAGTGGTTCAAGTAAGATACTAATTTTTAGCACTTAAGTCTTCTGAAGTTCGGATCTTGTCCTGACCATGCCCTCTTTTCTATGGCTACACTGCTGGTTGCCATTTCCTTCCCTGGAAACCCTTTTAGGAGTTTCTAGATACCAGCAAATGGGAGATATGCAATGAGTTAAATTTACTATTCACAGCAATGTTGAGGATAGCCCCTCTGCCCTTAGTAAGGCTGCAGCAGGTAGACATGGTTAGTAACTCTCACGAGCTAATTTGGGTTTGAATCAAGTGTAAGTTTATTTGCACAACAGAATTAGAACCACAGTATATCAGACTCTGATTACTCAGCAGGAGTATTAAGTTGGGATCCTCTATGTTTTTGATGCCTAAAGGTCTGGATGATTAATGCAAGGCAGGCTCCTTAAGTTACAGGCAAAGTACCCCATACTAGAGCAATTCCAACACTCTTCTAAGGGGTCCTGACTGAAGCTCTATCTATTCCAGGGGTGGTGAACTCCATAAAGAGAGGCTCAGAGGAATGAGCATTTCTGGTAACAAAATAAGTCGTTGCTGATCCCAAAATCTTTCCCAAACACTTAGCCAACTTAGTAGTCTCTACTCTACTATAGAACAGAAATTTGGAAGGCCTGTACAGGGTGTCTAAGCCAGAAGAGTTCCAAATCACACTCCAAGATTTCTCTGCTAATTTAAATCCTTATTCTCTGGTTACAAGTTTTGAGCTTTCCAGCAGAGTTATCTGAGATAACAAAGACAGATATTGAGTACTTGTTATGTGCAAAGCATATCCAGTCTTTCCATGCATTCTCTCCTTATCCTTCTCACATCTCTAAGGCTTAAACTATTATTATTATTATTTCTATTTAGCAGACGAGGAAACCAAGATACAATGACCTTGGGTAACTAGGCCAAAGTCATACAGCAAGCAAGTTTCAGAGTCGTGTTGAAACTTCAAAAGTCCAATTCCAAAGCCAACCCTCTTGACTATCCTGCAAATCTGTCTTTTTTTTTTCTAAGAATTAAACTTGCCCTTTTATTCCAATTTAAAATTTTAAAGAAGTTTTAAAGAAGTTTAAAGTTTAAACTTCAATCTTCACCTTCAATTTGTTAGTGAGGAAATGGAGGTGACAGAGGTTAAGAGAGTTGCCCCAGTTCACATAGCAAGGGGTGGCAGAACTGAAACTGGCATAAAATTGTTATAACAATAATAAATATTATAATAAAAATTATCTCCTCAGTTTCTTAACTTGAACTCTTCACTTTAACCTCAACTAGGCCTCAGCTTATTTTATCCCTCCAAGGAGAATGAAAAAGGGTGGCACCAGGGAACAAAAACCATTTATCAAGCTCTTTGTAAGCCTCAGGGAATCTGCTGGGCATTTTACATCCAATATTCATTGATTCAAGTGACAACCTGGTAAGGTGGTGTTGTTCCCATTTTTTAAATGAAAAAACAAAGGCTTAAAGAAAACTTCAGTCTTAAAACCCTGCCTGGGGTTACCTAGCTCATAAGCTATGAAGACGGGACTCCAGACAAGGTCTGTGTGAATGTAACTCCCACGTTTCTCTGCCAAGAATTTAATAGTGGGATCAGTCCTTGAAGGTGTGGATTTTACTCCGTACCCTCTTTTACTAGGCCCTCAATAGGATTCAGGAGTGAATGGGTATTGAATCAACACAGACAATCTTTCATCATAAGATCTAGGCTACTGTGATTCAAATTGAATTTTTAAGCAGTTTTCACCAAGGACCTGTGTCAAATGGCTTCTGATGTTCTGGAAAGATTCCTCTCCCTACTTCTATTCCCTGACTCTTCTCACCTGGACACAGCAATGAGAAGCCTCACAATTGATTTAAAGGTCACTCATAAGAGAGAACATCTTCTAGACCTTGGTTTGAAATGGCTGGGTGAGCCAGGTCATATTTTAGGTATAGTGAATGTGTTAAATTACTTCCCAAGTATTTGGGGTTTAATTCAGTACCAGGAGTCTCACCGGAAACCTTTCCCCCAACGTTGAAATGTATGCGTACTACAGAGACAGTTTTTCTGGTTTGATGCCCTCACACAAATTGTCAACATACTGTGTCTTTTTTCACAGTTCTTTGATGTACTCCAAGGGGTTTTCTTCCTTGAACAAGAAGCCACAACTCCAAATGTGTTTAAAACAGAAGCCCCTAAACATTTGAAGTTCAGTTCAGAATTCCTAAGCAGAAACTTGGCAAGAAGTCCTAACTTAAAAAGAAAAAAAAGGAAAAAAAAAAAGAAAGAAAAACTTCTCCCATCGTGAAATATCAAATGTATACTTCCCAATAGAAAACAGACTTCATATTCGTCTTCTGCTCGTCTACCATTATTATTCATTGCTTTTTCCCTACAGAACATACATTTTTCAATTCATTCAAAAGCACAGTAAGACCATTTAGATGTATTGTTCTCATCTCAAATTCAGCAAGCCTAAGTCTTAACCTCTAGTCTTTTCTCCGCCAGATGCCCTTTGCTTTTTTCTCTTTCTCTGCTGGCAGCACCAATCACATAGGCTCAAAACCTAGACAAGGACTCCCACAAGGGCAGGAAGCACGCCGTAATTATCTTTATAGTCTTAGTGCCTATAGCAATGCTGGTATGTTGAAGATGCTCAATAAGTATTTTTTTTTTTCAATAAATAGATTTAAAGGTCATCTTCTCCTCTTCCCTCTCCTCCATCCATGTATCAGATCTCTTCAAAACTTTGTTCATTCATGTTTGATAATATGACTGCCCAAGGGCTAGGGATGACCCATTTGACCAGGAATGCAGCTTATTTAATATTTTTATCAAAAAAACTCAAACAAACAAACAAAAAGAACAACTCACATAAAATCAGCTGGAACAGAAGCTGGGGCCCAGTGCTTTCAACTCACTCTGTATTTGAGTTGAGATAAGGGTAATTCTAACAGAAGCAGACCAAGTATTATCATGCAATCTAGATAAAATTTAATATATACGTATTAAATTCCTAATATCAAGATAAAATTTGAAGGCTCTCTTATCAAAGAGTAAATATAAACTTTATATTAGCCTAAACTTCTTTAGAACCCATAAAGCTACAAAGTTCTTAAGATGCTTTGTTCATGGAAACTACTTACTACATCTTCCATATATACTTGAATCTCATCTGAGTCATGTGTCCAAGCTAAACACAGGACATTAACCCTCTTTTAAGCTAAAATTTACTATCAATAAAAAAGCATGGGGCTTCATTTAAATGTATTTCTGATTATGAGATACTCTGTAGAAAAAAAAAATATCTTTTTTTTCTTTATCCCTCTCCCTTCCTTTAATATAGATCATTAATTCTATGAATACCACTCCAGTTCAGACCTTCCACTTCCACTAGATCAGAGGTTCTTAAGCTGAGATCTACAATATGAAGGAGAGACTGGATTTTCCACTAGAGATCAGGGCCTGGAAACAAGATAGTAACATTGATTACAAGCTGCCATGCATCTGGAGAAGCCCAGACACATTAATGAGAATAAGCAGATATTGAACGAAGACATGCAAAACTTACTATGCACCAGGCATGGTTCTAGGCATTAGAGATAAAACCATGAACAAAGACCCTGCTTTTCTATACCTTCCATTCTGTTGGAGGAAACAAATGGCTAGCAAACAAAAGAATACTTAGTATGTCAGATAGTCATGAATGCTACGGAGAAAAATGAGACAGGTAAGGGATCAGGAGTTCTGTAAAACTGTCATTTTAAATAGAGAAAGTCTCAGGGAAGGCTTTGCTGAGCAGAGATCTGATGGAAGTGAGGGAATGGGGCATGATGTTGGCTGGAGAAGAGCACTCTAGGTGGAAAACAACTGATTCAAATTCCCTAAGATAGGAAGAGGCTTGGAACTGTTCCAGAAGCAGAGAGCAGGCCATGTAGTTGGAGCAGAGAGTGAAGAGGACCATGCCTCGCACTGATGAAAGAGCTTAGGCTTTCACTCTGTATGAGTGTCCACTATAAAATACCAGTATTCCCCTCATTCTGTTCCACTGTCATAAACTGATTGTCCATCACATTCCATGAACTCTGCTAAGCTCTGGGAGCACAGGCATTAATAAGATCCAGTTCCTCTTAAATAACAAAACAGATATTTAGACAAGCAAAGCTAACACAATGTAGCAAGTAAGCAAGTATTGTAAGACAGGCAATCAGAAAAGTGGCTCGTGAGTTCCTTTATGATGGACCTTGAAGGATGGGCTGAATTTGAATACAGAGATCTCTGAGCTGTAGAACTTTCTGAAAGCACAAGTTAAGGGGTGGGGACAACAATATGCTTGACATTTTCAGAGAAATGTAAGAATTTACTGAGTTGGAATATGCTAGAAGGTGAGTAATTGAAGATACATTTAGACAAGAAGATTAAAATTAGATGTTTGAGTTTCATGGATGTAAGACTGAGAATTAGTGAATCTGTATTAGCTGTAGGGTACAATATAGCTTCTACATCATTTCTACGTATGTTTACATTCATATATATGAAAGAGTTCGTAAAACTATGCAATGGGTATGTAGGAACCAAACTGAATTGTCTTTTGGCTACTCAGTTAAAAATTTAAAATTGGATAGGCTCTTAGAGTTAATCCATTACAAACCTGTTGCTCCTCCCCACAATACTGCGCTGATGAGGAAAGTAAGTCCTAGAGATTTAATAGGCAAAAAAATGTCATGCTATTAGAAGTGGTGAGGTAGACTGATGTCTCATTATCTTTCCAACATTTCTGTCTGCCCACCTTGACCAGGTCTTTCTACTCCTCTACCAAAGTAAGTTGAGGGAGACCCTCAATTAGTGCTTCAAATTCAGATCCTTGTCTATTTTGATTGCAATATACAGATGATATTAATAATTCAATTGATATTCCTTCCCCATCTGGAGTGTAATCTACTGCCCCAGAATTCCTCTCATACTGTGAATAGGACATAGCTACATGGCTACAGGCAAAGTTTTTCAAGTACCTGAAATTAGGCCATCCTCTACTCCACCTGCTTCTCTGCAGGACAGAAAATGTAGCTTCCTCCACCAAGAGACAGTTACACCCACTGCACCATTAGAATTTTTTCCCCCTTCATTTATTTTCCCAATAGTCCACATGAGAAGACCCTGGCTTTTCTTTTTTTAACAATTGAGTTTAACAACCAGCTCGACTTGCTTTTGGATTTTTCAAATTTATTTCTAATAGAAAGCAAAGTTGATAGAGAGCAAGGGGGGGTAATACAACTTTGCCACAAGATACAATCTTAGCCCTCTCCCTCCATTCTTAAAGGACTGGAAAGTATAGAATTTTTTTCCTATGGCTTGAATTTCATTCAAATCCTGAAAATAAGAAACTAGCTTCAAGACTCAACCTAGTCACTACTTCTTTCAGAAAATCCTTTGTGACCACACCCTTCCACTCCAACTCAGGGCCACCTTGAAATCCCATACATGCCTTTAAGATAGCACTGATCATATTGTGTTCTGGTAAATGCTTTACATGTCTCTTCTTTTTCACCAGGTTCTTAACACCCATCACAGTAGGTAGAAGGGAAGAAAGAAAAGAAAGAAAGGTGGAAGGGAAGGAAGGATGAAATATTTGCCGTTTTCTAACCTAACTCAAGGCACATTGTCTGGTAAATAATTTCTTTGCTACTAATTGGTTAAGGGTAATTTGAAGAGAAACAATTTTGATGTCAATACTAGGATTCTATGTACATTGATGGTTTATGACAATACCAGGAAAATGGTGTTCCAAGTTGAGACTAAAAATCTTAAGATTTACTATAGCACATATTATACCTCAAACCCAGGAAAATGAAAATAAATATGCCATGGATGTACAACTGTTTTTATAAGGCATATACAGGCTGTTCTTGGTTTGTGTACATTTGTGTTATACATATTTGAAATACCACATAATTTAGCTTAGCTCTTTTAGTGATATAATGTGGTGATGCATTGAACTGTGGGGCAAGTACCATGGTAGGTGGACCCCCATAGTCTGGGAGCATTAACTGCCAGGGAATGACAATGTCCAGTATCTATCCTTTACCCCCATAGTTTCTCTACTGCCTTCTAAATAAGATGCATTTGTGCTATGTTTGTGTTATTCTGCATTGAAGTTTTCTTTCTTTATATTAATTGCTTATGATTCTACAGCTACACAGAGTAATGATGGCACTCATTTCACTGTTAACTATCTTCCATTTATTTAAGCATAGAAAGAAAATTGTAAGATTAAATATAACCCATAGCCATCAACCCTGTGGCCACATTGCAGAAGCTGATTTGTCTTCTATAATTCTTTCTCTGTTCACTCCACCTCTCACTTTATATAATTATCGAGTAAGTCTAGCTTTATGTAACTATAAATTAAATAGAGACAGTGATATTCTTCAAAAGTGGCTAAAATATCCTAACTTCCTTCCATGCCATTACTTGATTGAAAAATTATTTAAGATGTATTTATTTTTGTCTGGCATCTGTTTTAAAGAATTTAGCCACTAGTTATACCAAGGAATGTCTTCACACTTGAGTTTTTGATCTCCAACACATAGGAGATTGGAATCAAATGTATACCCTTGAAGAACATTAATTGATGATAAGCCTCACCCTAACCAAATGGCTTAAAGATACTTACTATAAAACAATTAATATCAGAAGTCCAACTTAGGATATGAATTCCCACTTGCATTTTACTAGGATATTGAAAGGTTTCTGCAAATGAAGGTACAAAGAAGGCATGTCCCAGGTCAAAGTGCCCATGATGAAGGCAGCATAGGCTACACAAAGGAACAATGGAACTTAAATAATTTTGCAGTTTAATCTATAAATATTTTTGAGCACTAATTATCTGCTGGAACACATGCATATATAAAATTATATATTGATATATATAAATTTAGGGTACAATTATGAGATCTTTTAGAATAATTTAAAAGAAGGCATAGGAGATCCAAAGGAATGACTAACCACATCTTTGAAGAGATGGACTTGAGCTGAACATCATCTTCTAGGAAACTTTTGGTGGCAGTAGGAGCAGAATAATCAGGAACTTCTCACATTGACTGGGTTTACCCAAATTTTCTGTTTTTCACATATAAAGTTTTCAGTTTCACACTGAGCCATACTTCTAATAAGAAGTATTAGACTTCCCATTATCCAGGTTAAATTTCATTGATCCACTTTGTTAACATTTTTTGATACCTACATTTTTGTTATTGTTGTTGTTTATCAGCCAACTGAAGAACCATGTTCTTTTTTCCTATTGTAGTAAAATATGCATCACATGAAATTTATCACCTCAACCGTTTTTAAGTATACAGTTCAATGGCATGAAGCATATTCACATTGTGGTGCACCCATTACCACCACCCATAGCCATAATTTTTGCATCTTCCCAAACCGAAATTCTATACCACTAAACACTAGCTCCCTATTCCCTCCTATCTCCAGTCCCTGTAAATTATCTTTTTTTCCTCTATCTCACTCCCTCTTTTGTAAAGACTTTATTTTTTAGAGTAGTTTTATGTTCACAGTAAAATTGGGAGGAAGGTACAGAGATTGCCCACATACCCTTGTCCCCACACATGCACAGTCTCCCCTATTATCAACATCCCCATCAGAGTGGCACATTTGTTAAAATTGATGAACCTTTGGTAACCTACCATTCTCAATGAAAGCCCATAATTTACATTTGGGTTCACTCTTGCTATTGCACATTCTTTGGGTTTGGACAAATGTATAGTGATATGTATGCATCAGTGTAGTGTCATACAGAGTATTTTCACTGCCCTAAAAGCCGATACCTAATTTTGACATAAAACATATTCTTTATTATTTCCTCCAATTTCTTGTCATCTGCATCCTTAACAAAAAGTATTTACCTAAGTCTGATAAAATTATTGGCCTGGGCAGGACCAAGGCCCTTAAGGTTTACTGAGTCCCCAGGAATGTCGCCCCAATAGCATTGCAACACTCATTGAGTACTAACCATTGTACATCCACCAAATAGAAAACTGTCAAGCCCGGTTTTCATCTTTAAGATTTTACAAAGCTGAAACATGCTACTAGGTAAGAAATAGATTTCACCTAGCTCACATATGCTACTCTTGTAACTACAGGATTTCATAAATGGCAAAGATTCTACTCACAAGATGAAAGGAAGGTGATAGGTCTTAACTTGTTCTTAAGGATGGTGAGCTAACTCTCAAAGATCACCATATCTTTTTTAATTGCTCAAATATTTTCTTTTTTTATTTACCCATGTAAGAATCAAAAGCTTCTTCAAGTGTTGTAAAGCTTTTGGAAGTCAAGCTATTGGCTCAGCCACCTGCTAGCCCTGGCTCTCCACACTCCTCAGATATGGCTGACAGTGCCACAGCCATCTAATCCACAGCCTCTCTCAGCTGTCAAGCAGGCCTGACATTCCATCTTGACAGAGGGCTCCATCTCCTTTACAGAAAGGTAACACTCCCTGGGAATCATGTTGCCTTGATTGGATTTCCATATCCTCCCCTTCATGTTAGTTCCTCTCTTTCCTGCCTGTTTTAGGGCTGATTTGAGGAGAAGTTGAAAGAGGCATTTTATAATTTATTCAGTTGACAATGGACACCTTGTTCTTTAAAAAAAGAAACAAACAAACAAAAGGCTGAGGCAAGAGAATCCCTTGAACCCAGGAGATGGAGGTTGTGGCGAGCCAAGATCATGCCATTGTACTCCAGACTGGGTGTGGAGTGAGACTACGTCTCAAAACAAACAAAAGAATAAATGGCACCAAATGTAATGTAAGGCCCATCAACTCATGGAGCCTAGAGGAACTTATGTGAGTGAGAAGACAGAAAGGGGAACATATTTTTATAGAGAGTACTTTCATTTGCAGGAAATTCCCTCTACACAGTTGATGAAACTGCCAACGTAACAAGAAGGGTGGAGGTTGTCCCTCTCAAGATGATCTGAGGGATAATGGTGAGCAACCAGGTAGCTGACACAGTAAGAGGAGACTGACTTCCATGCCACTGCCTCCTCAGAAGAGTCTGCCTGGTTCATCTGTCAGTTCAGCAGCGGCTCTGTCTATAATGGCCAGACGCCTGGCGGTAAGTCAATACGTTCCCCTTGAGAAAAGGAAAATTCCACAGGTCAGACTTGCTAAGCAAATAGACTACAAAAAGCACCGACTGCATACAAACGCTGTAGTAAATTAAGATAATGATATTGGCTGTTTATGGTAGATAAAACATAAATCTGTAATAGAAGCATCTAGGAGATCCCAGCACCCAGTGTATCAACATCAGAAAGAGCAGTTATGATTGTTGTCAAGGAAAAAAAAAAAAAAAGTCCAGGGCCTGACTAACATTTAGAGATATAAAGCTTTCATATCCTTCAGTCTTCTTTCCTTTGTGATTTCCACAAGATTTTCATTTCCAGAGATATTATACTACTTGCTTTCAAAGGAATTCAATATTTTCATTCAGAAAAGTAATTTCACAGGAAAGTAACACAGAGTGATGTCCTGGGTATTCATTTTCAGAGCCAATCTTACAAAGCCAATTTGTGCTGCAAGGAGCTCGGGCGACATGAAAAGGTACAGATTCTGTGTATTTGGGTTTCTTCCTTCCCATTCCCCACTTGCAGGATGCTCGGACACCCCGTAAGCATTTGAAAAGAATTGTCTGGCATTAAAAACAAAACACGCTGCCAACTCCCTTAATAACATCACCTGGTATAAACCAAAGACATGGCTTCTAAGCCTGGGACTAGATTGTGGCTTCATCCCTTCTGCCCTGTAGTAAAAGTCCTATTGCTGTAACCATCACAATTACTCTGTTTATTTTCTGCACGTTGTTTGAGAAATTGGAGGAGAGAGCAGCAAGTCTAAGG
Source organism: Trachypithecus francoisi (assembly GCF_009764315.1). Classification (NCBI taxonomy): domain Eukaryota; kingdom Metazoa; phylum Chordata; class Mammalia; order Primates; family Cercopithecidae; genus Trachypithecus; species Trachypithecus francoisi. Next base: position 79,877,289 of record NW_022681461.1, read on the forward strand.
TGAAAGATGAGGAGATGAGTTACTTGCTTAGGTACTTCTTTGCAGATAAAAAGCTAATCCTGATAAAAACCAAAGCTGAAATCCTTCCAACCCACATAAAGTCAAGGTCAGACAACATTAGCCAATCAAGTTGGACGCTGACCGATTTTTTGTAGTGAATCAAAGACCGACAGAGACACAGAGGTAGCCAGAGAAAGGATGCAAGGGGAAAGGAGTGGAGAAAGGAGAAAAGCACCCAGATAGAGATGCACAGATGGACTGACAGAGCGAAGGAGAGACAGAGACGGGGGGTGGCTGGGAAGAAGTAGCTCCTTTTTCTATTCCTGTTCCTCGACAAATTTCAGGATCAAAAGGCATAAAAAAATCTTCAAGTTTTTCATCAGGCATTTGGGGTGACTGAAGAACAAGGTCCAGCTGCCAATGGGTGTTTTCCCTAGGGTTTCTGAATCAGCCGCATGCCCTAACCTTGAGGACAACATTGTTTATTCCTGGTGGAAAGATAAGCCAGCCAGCCCTTGGCCCCACCTCCCCAGCAAAGCAGAGTGGGCATTGCCGGTGAACAAAGAAGGAGTGCTGTACAGCAACAAGCATTTGGTTTTGATTAGAGGATATTCAGGGACTGTGCAAGTTCTATTAAAATAAGCACAAAACCATTTTAAAGGGCTTTTTCTTTTCTTTCTCTTTCCCCCCTCGGTTTATATTGTTAATCTTTCTTCCTGGACGGCTCCTCACAAATGCCTTTTGTTTTCTTGTGTGATTCTACGTGCCAGGACTCTAAGAAGGGAAGACGAGGTCCTGTTCTGGCATGCTTTCAAGTCTCTTCCATAGGAGATGAAGGCTTGTTGCTGTGCCTTCAAGGGTATAAATTTAGAGGCCGCCAAACCGTCCGGAGGTAATGCAAATGCTGGTAAATGTTGGAATCCACCCTGGCCCCTGCTCATGTGAATACCCTGGCACTAACCCCACTCAGAGGAAACGAAACCAATTTGAGAAAGCGAAGAGAGAATAAACATGCAATTAAAATGGCCACTTCTCCTGGTTTCTTCCTTTAGTTCTTTTTTTAACTCTGCATCCCATTCTATAATCTGATGATGAAACGGGCCTGGTTAATTATAACAACATACAAAAGATCGCTGTCTTTTCCCCACAGTGACTATGCTAGCTTTGAATTTTTTTTTTTTTTTTGGTGAGGGGTATGAGCAAGGGAGAGAGAGGTGGATAAACTTCAAGTAAAGCCGTCATTTTGGAAGAGCCACTATTTTTATACTGTTTGCAAACCCTTCACCAGAGTGAACATTACAGAAATGGCACTTCCCTTTCCATTTATCTATCTTCCTCCTTTATACATAGATAGACAAATAAAAATGAATCTTTCCAGAGGCAGCATGCATGCCACTTCTATATATTCTTCAGATGGCTTATTTTTATTCAGCTTAAAGCATAACCTATCATTTTTATTCAAGATTCCATCCAGCCTCTCTCTCTCTCTCTCCAAGCAAGTCTTCAAGAAGCCCTGCTGCCCTGCTTTGTTCCAGAGACTCTACTAAAGGCCAGAAGATGGAGATAGCACACCCATCTGGTTTGTTTTCACATCCTCAGAGAAGGGGTTGAGAGAGCCCCCTCCAGTGGAAGGAACAAGGTGATTGGGAATCAGCATTGCCAGTCTTCTCTTTGTTTATTTGTGATTAGCTTCTTGTGCTCATCTCAGAAAGACTCCCAATACCCATGGGGAAATAATACCACAAAAGGAAGCTCACCCAGCAAACAGGAGAATGGTTGTCAGTGCTTTGAAATCCTTACACTGAAAGATTCAATTTTGGTGTCAAAAAAAACATAAGTGTCTCACTTTTCCCTTCATCCTTTTTTCCTATTCCCCTTTCCCCCCTACTTAATTCTACACAGTGTGTGAATTTTATATGCATCAACCTGAAAGCATCTGCTAGAAAATAACAGCCAACCTGTATATGAAATAGGAATAGATTCCATGTCAGAGCAAAATTAAGACCTTGACGCCTCATCGTTTTCATAATCTTACCATCATGTTTGGTGAATAAATACCACAGGAATACGAAATAGCAGTTGAGGAAAAAAATGAATATTGAAATTTTTAAAATGGCCAGTGTCCAAAATAGTAATATTCACAGGGAAGTGTTTTGACATCTGAGATCACCTCCATTTTCTTTAGAGCTGAGCATGCTTGATTTGGTAGGACTGATTTGAACAGACACATTATTACAATGGATTTCAAATGGCTCTCCTCTTTTTTACCCCCTCAATTTTTACAATTACCCATCACTCCAATTTCAGAAGAAAAGCTTAAAGCACAAAATTTAAAGTCAGATGATCTGGGGCTAGAATCCTTGTTTTGTCACTCTCCAAATGAGTAGATTTGGGAACCTGAATTAATCTTTCTGAGCTTCGATTGACAGCTATAAAGTCGGGGGACACTAACAGACCCATTCTTAACAGAGTAATAGTCAGGGTTTAATAATAATATATATTTTTAGATGACTTATAAAGTCATGATAATTATTATAGCTAATACTTATTGCACACTTAAAAATGTATTACTCATAGTTTTGAGAGTTTTACACATATTAGCTTATTCACTATGAGACAGGGTTATCGGGAAAATTAAGTAAGTTAATTCATGTAAATGGAGTAACACATTTAGGCCTAGCACATGGTAATGGAATTATTATTAGGTCTTTTACACAGATGAGGAAACTGAGGCACGGGGAGGTTAAGTGACTTACTCAATATTTCAGATTTAGGAAACAGAAGAGCCAATATTCAAACAGACCAGACTGGCGCCAAAGCCTACAAACTGTAATCATTGTACTATATGTTCAAGCTCTTTGAGCTCTTTATAAAGTATAAAATATAATATATATTAATATATTGTGTACATATGTGTGTATGCAAATACACAGTTAATTTCCCATATTAAAAAATAAAATAGTCAGATTAAGTTTTCACCACCCAGTCCAACCCCACATGTAAGGAATGAACATTACAACAGGGGACTGGCCTGATTTATATTCTGAAATCATCATAGTCTCATCTCAGTACCCTTCCTGCCCATATTTTCCTTTCTGGCTGATGCGGGTTGTTCAGCTGGGCTTTGTGTGAGTTACAAAGCTGCAACAATTACATGAGGGGGTCCAGGAGCATGTTAACCACAAAAAAACAGTTGTCATAAACACTGTGCATCTTATGCAGTGTTTCAGTTTTTACGTAAGATTAATTAAACAGCAGATGTTCTGTCATACCCTGCGTTAGGTATGGTTATCTTTGAGATTCCAGCTTCTCCATTTGCTGGGTTTTAATTTGCATCATTATGCATTTTGAGCCTGAGGCATGAGTAGTCAAGTGATAAACATTAGCTATACTGCACTGTATTTCCAAATGCACCTTCACTATTAGGCTGACTAATAGAATTCAATTCTATTTTCAGCTGAATCCTCTCAATTTTCATTTGCTTTTGACACGTTACATGGCAGAAGGAAAGAAGAGGGAAAATGAGGGAGAGAGAGGCAGCTACAGCACTCTTTGTGCATAGGCCTCCCATCAGCAAGAGAGCCCCCTCCTGTTGGGTTTTGACCATGCACCAGCATCGCCTTCCTTTTCCACATAGCTGTGACAACCCTAAAATGTATCCTCTCATCTTCATGTTAGAGGTTGACACTCCAAATAGGGCAAGATGTCTTTGCTTTTGTTGTTAAAAATTGGAGGCACCTAAGTGTATTCTGATTTTCTAAAGGCAACTACTGAAAATTGATGTCAGAAAACTTTTCAGGCCATGATCAAAGTCTGATATGAATTAATTTGTCATTATAACACAGCCCCACTTGCCAGGCATTTCAGGCCAGGACTTGGGAAAGGCAGCAGATATCTGGGTTGACAATTTCATTTAAAGGACAGAAAGCTTTCTGCTTTCTTTTCATTGGTATCTTGATTTAATGAACACACAAACAGACCATCGCCATATGCTCCAAATACCAGCTTGCTGTTCTTCAAGAAGCAGCTTGGGAAAATGCCAAGGCAAGAAGCTTGGAAGAAACTTGAAAAGGCTTCAAGACATATCTTTGTAGCCTGGGATAGCAAATGCACCAGTGATTAATTACGCTGGGGTTGGACGTGAATAGGAATGTCAATAAGGCGTTCGTAGCACTGCCATAGTGGGCATGTTGGCCTGATAATAGAATCCTTTCTGTTTTCATTTCCTGAGTTTCCTTTCTGTTGGTAACACATTCACATTCGGGTCAGAGATATAAGATGGCAATGTCATGCTGCTGCTCATTATAGAATCATTAGATTAGGTGCAACCACAACCAAGGAGGAGGTGTCCCTAGGAAACAGGAACTCCAGAATTTGTGCCAGAGAATTCTTATCTGAAGAGAAATCCATAACTGCCTCTTCTCGCAGAAATCCTCCACTATCTCCCCAACTAATACTCAAGAGAAGTAAGGGGGTGGTTTTCCTCTGTTGGCAACACCTCATGTAGAATCTACCCAGATGACTTTGAAAAATGATTCCCCTCCTTCGGAATCCAGAGTTAGAGTATGCTGAGGTGTTTTGAGTAAGAAAGGTTGTCTTATTCCATTTTCTCTCTTACAAGAAGAAGGTGAAAGAAGAATAGGAGAGGAAGAAGAAGAAAAAAGGCTTTTTATTCAGAGCAGAAAATGTAATTGGGTCTAATAATAGGGAAGCACTTGAGGAATTTCAAGCATCAGAATATAGAAAAGCTCATTTGAAAATGAGGATTTCAACTCAAATCTTGGGGCTTGTGATCTACTTCCAAATTCAACTTTTAGATTTCTTCCCTCCTACATTCCCTGATGTGATTGATGATCAGGCCATGTGCATGTTGAATGACTTTTCATCAACAAGAAGTCATATTCCAGAATCCTTTGCCTTGCATAAGTGGTTCTTTATGACCAGCCCTATCTTACAGTTCTTGCCTCAGCTCCTGCCCTTCCCCCTGCACACTCTCCATTCCTTTCATCTTCCTACATAGGGAAAGATAAAGAGTGCTGGCCCTTTGAACCTTTAGGCTTTTGCCTGGTTATTCTTTCTAACTGAAATTTCTTTCTTCACATTGTCTTTCTAGGATAAATCCTTGCTACATCTTTTACTGCTCTCCTGGGATCTTATCCCAGATTTTTCACTACGCTTCTTTTGAATGTCCCATCACCACCTCAAACCAAAAACATTTAGAATTTAATTCATCTTCCCCCTACAAAATCCTCATTTGTCATTTCAGGGCATATGAGGACCATACGTCCACGAACATTGAAAATACTCGTTTCATATTTGACTGTCCCTTTCCTTCTAACTTCCTTATAGGCACTGATAATTTCTGATGAGTCAACCTCTAGAATCACTATCCTGTCCAAAACCTATATGCTCTACCTAAATTATCTCCTAGGTTATCTCTCTCTATATAGTCATTTCTTTACTCCAGAAATTTGCTTTATCCCAATGTATTGTGACTATCACTTCACTGATCTCCTTTCTTTCCAAATTTTCATGCCTTCTATCCATCTTACCTTGAGCCATAGCATTAACTTGTGATACTTAAAATATTCATTCATTCAGTCTTTCCTTTGATATGTATGAGCATATGTGCCTGGTACCAGGAAGAACACCCCTTAAGAATAGAATTCCCATATACACATTTACAATGTCAATCAGTGACTTAAACTTTCTCTTTTAAATAAATGGATATTAAGTAAATGGCTGAATTAATAAATGAATAAACAGGGCTTACAGTTTAGTTACATCACAAGCTAAGGAATAATAAACATGCTTTTATGAAATACTTCAAGATAATCTGTAATTTATTGCCAAATGAACAATATCAACATTCTGGACTAATATAATCAGAGAAACTTCTAGAGAAGGTAAGGGTGAAGAAAGAAAACTAAGATTTATTGAATAGATATTACACACACAGCCCTATGCTAGGTTAATTACATACGTTCTTTTGTGTAATTATTACAACAGCCCTATGAATAAGTCTGTTTTATAGATGCACCAACAGAGGCTCATGAAAGTTAAATAATTGCCCAAGGTCATTTAGGTAGAAAGGGTTAGAACTGAGGTTTGAAACAAGGAGAATGTGGTCCTAATGTCTACATCCTTTCACTGGATCAAGCTGGAAAAGACAAGGTAGATGTAAAAGCATTTCAAAGGAAGACTAGATAGGTTGTGGTTACTGGTTTTACATGGTACATCTCCATAAAGGAGGGCTCAACTTACCTTCAAATTTTGAATCCGAATGTCTGGGAACAAAATTAGAAGTGTATCATAATATCACTTTGTACCCTATCACTTTATATACAACTATAGTTTGTCAATTTACAAATCAAAAAATAAGAATGTTATAACAAAGAGAAAAAAATAAATGAAAATATAAAGACTATAAAAATCATACACAAAATTAATGAAATTAAGAATTGGTTTTCTTAAAAGATAAAACTGACAAACCCTTAACTAGACAAAGAAAAATGATACATGACAAATAATATAAAAAATGAAAGAGGAGACATTGTAACTAATAACACGGAAATACAAAGGATCATGAGAGGTTACTGTAAGCAATTATACACAAACAAATTGGGCAGTCTAAAATGATGAGTAAATTCTTTGAAACATATAGTTTACTAAGACTGAACCATGAAGAAATCAGAAATCTGAACAGACCAATGACTAGCAAGGAAATTGAATCAGTAATTAAAAATCTCCCATCAAGAAAAAGCCCAGGACCTGATGGCTTGAGCCCTTATCAAATATTTAAAGAACTAATATCAATCCTTCTCAAACTCTTCCAAAAAATTAAAGAGAAGGGAAGACTTCTAAACTCATTTTATGATGCCTGCATTACTCTGACACCAAAGCCAGACAAGAAGACTACCAGAAAAGAAAATTATAGGCCAATATTCCTGATGAACATAGATACAAAAATTATCAGCAAAATACTAGCAAACCATGGTCAACAGTACATTAAAAGGATCATTCACCATTACCAAATGGGATTTATCCCTGAGATGCAAGGACGGTTCAACATGCAAATCAATACAAGTGATTTCCATATTCACAGAATGAAGAAGAAAAACCATATGATCATCTGAGTAGATGTATAAAAAGTATCAGACAAAATTCAACACCTTTTCATGACAAAAACTCAAAATAAATTAAGTATAGAGGGAATGTTCCTCAACCCAGTAAATGACATGTATGACAAGCCCCACAGCTAACATCATACTCAATGGTAAACTGAAGGCTTTTCCTCTAAGATCAGGAACAAAACAAGGATGCCACTCTTACCACTTCTATTCAATAGAGTACCAGAAGTCCTAGTCAGAGCCACTAGGCAAAAGAAAAAACTAAAACATCCAAATGTGAAAGGAAGAAGTGAATTGTATCTGCTTGCTGATAATATAATCTTACATATAGAAATCCCTGAAGATTCCATCAAAAAAACTATTATAACTGATAACAAATTCAGTAAAGTTGCAGGACTTTAAAAAAGGGTGAAAGGTGTATCACTAATGTGATTATTTGCAGACATATTAAGTTCAATCAGACATGTTTGCCTCTAACTTGAGGTTCCTTTTATTTGGATAAGGTCTTCATGAGCTCCTCAATGTCAGCAGGATATGAGATATAGATTACTCTAAAAAACTGAAAAATGACCCTCAAACAATGAACATACTTTTTAAGATGTTTTGGTATGCCTGGTTACACCACGGTCTGATGTGATCAATTTGGCTGGTAAGAACAGATTTAAGGAGGTTAAAGGTGGTCTAGTAAGAATACTCCAAGCTGGGCAGAGCTTCATGTGGCATTTGGTACAGTGTTCCATCCAGTGCCCAGATTCTGTGTCAGATACCTCAAGACTGCTCTTCTAGATGGCACTCATCACGTGCAGTAGCAAGAATCTCATCTCATTGTTAGAATGATCTAATAGAGAATTTTGCTTTTTCTTTTGGAATCAAAATCCAACCTTTTATTACATTGATCTACTAGTCCTATCTCTGTTGGTCCTTTGAAACATGATAGCTCTTCCTGTATTTCATGACAACATTTGTATTTCCCTTCAGTCTTTTCTTTTCCATGCTAAAATAATGGGCCTTGTTCATAGGGAGAGAAAATAATATTTAATCCACACAGTAAGTTTATTATATGTGTTTATATGACCACTTACCTCCATTTTGCAAAAGAGAATATTAATTGCAAAAGAGTATTAATCTGGATTAGCAATATGCCCAAACTCACAAAGCCCACAGAGGGATAAGAATATAAACTCAGGCCTGTGTTATAGCCAAAACCCTTTTCTTTCCATTATGAGTTGCTGTCTTCAACTTTCCCATTAAATATTTATTTACAGATAGCATATTTCCCCCTTTAAAATGTTTTAAGTGACTCAAAAATAAGCAAATATAAAAATTGAACAGTCAAAATGTATACAACAAGATGATAAAACAGCATAGGAGATCATAGCTGGGTATGGTGGCTCATACCTGTGATTCCAGCACTTTGGGAGGTTGAGGCGGGAGGATTGCTTGAGTCCAGGAGTTAGAGACCACCAACCTGGGAAACAAAGTGAGATTCTGTCTCAAAAAAAAGATCACTATACTTGACACCAACTGTAAGGAAAGTATCTAAGCATTACATTTAGCTGTCCGCTTCCTGGCACTCAAGGCAAGAAGAAAATTAAAATTATAGTTTCATGGTTCTTGCTGTAGGATAAAAGGAAGTTAATCAGCACATGAGAAGAGAGAAATGTTTTCCTGGCTCTGCATTCTATGAAGAACTCTAAACAAGCATTTATTTATCACATAGTTATGAGAAGAACTTATCACCTAGATGTTGAGTAAAACAACAGATGATGTCTTCAGTGTGGCTTTACAGAAGATAAAGCAACAGTCCTCACGCAACTATGTCTTACAGAGATTCCTTGTTAAAGCAAAGGGAAAAATACTAAATTGATACTCAGTGAAGGCAATTCTAAAATGCTAATATGCAAATAATACAAAACTAATATAATACAAAGCAAATAGAACCCACAAGCATTGCATATACATTTTCTTGGGCCCCTGTTACTTATCTAGGCTGAGTTAGAAACTTTGAAAGGCTAGCTCTGCTCTGGCCAGGACCTACATAAAAGAAATGTCCCCACATATATTACTTTCTGCTGAGTTCTATGTTTCCATTACCTGGCCTTTTATTTTTGGATGTCCAAATAGTTTCTTTCTGTTCCTTCTCTATCATGTTTTCCGAATTCTCAATTCCAATTCTTGGCATGGCATTTCTAAGAATGCTTCTTCCCCAAAAGACCGTTTCACTAGATGAGCCCTAGGATCTTCCTTCCTCAGTTTCTGTTCCAGCCAGGGGCACAGACAGCCAAATAGGCACATGGACAGCAAATCCCTTAGAGGCTTTCTCAAAAAAGCAATCAACTCAACTGTGCTCTGGGAGAGAACTACAGCAATCAATTGCATACTGAGCTTTCTGGCAGCACCAAGGGTACAGTTATTCTGTGTGGTTAAACGAAGCAAATTCCAATGGCTTTTGATATGAGACATTCCAGTGGCACAATTGACATTCTGTTGGGGTAATTGTGGAATCTGACTTACACTTTCCCACATGATGTGGGTGAGGTAGGTTATGAAAGTGCTTGCAGATACAGTTAGATTTTTCTCAAAACGAAGATTTAAAACTGCTTAAGAGCTCAGACGAATCTGGTTGAGTTCAGAACATGGCAGAGATTTTCCCCCTCAGTTGCCTATGTTTGTTTGCTTTTAGTTGACAAACATTAACAAAACTCTAAATAAAATGAGAAATTTACCTACAGTCCAGCATCCACTCATGCCCATCAAACTGACTTCCTTTTCCTATGTCCTGGTTCAGCCTTTGCCTATGTGTAGATATAATTCTCAAGTTACAGTTATTGCATAGGCATACTTTTATATTCTGTTTTTTCCTCCATTTGTCTTCCAAAACACATTTAAACACATTCCATATTACATGTGTTACTACCTGGTTTCCACAATTATCAAATTTGATGGAGCTACACTTCCATCAAGCATTATGATTTAATTAACCATTTGACTACATAGCCATTTAATTGGTCTGAATTATTTGGATTATTTCCATCTGACAAGGGCAAAGGAGTAAAGCTTTTTAAACCAAACCATATAAATGTCTTTTTTTATTATTATTAAAGTTCTAGGGTACATGTGCATAACGTGCAGGTTTGTTACACATGTATACTTGTGCCATGTTGGTGTGCTGCACTCATCAACTCATCAACACCCATCAACTCATCATTTATATCAGGTATAACTCCCAATGCAATCCCTCTCCCCTCCCTCCTCCCCATAATAGGCTCCGGTGTGTGATGTTCCCCTTCCCAAGTCCAAGTGATCTCATTGTTCAGTTCCCACCTATAAGTGAGAACATGCGGTGTTTGGTTTTCTGTTCTTGTGATAGTTTGCTGAGAATGATGGCTTCCAGCTGCATCCATGTCCCTACAAAGGACACAAACTCATCCTTTCTTATGGCTGCATAGTATTTCATGGTGTATATGTGCCACATTTTCTTAATCCAGTCTGTCAGTGATGGACATTTGGGTTGATTCCAAGTCTTTGCTATTGTGAATAGTGCTGCAATGAACATACGTGTGCATGTGTCTTTATAGCAGCATGATTTATAATCCTGTGGGTATATACCCAGTAGTGGGATAGCTGGGTCATATGGTACTTCTAGTTCTAGATCGTTGAGGAATCACCATGCTGTTTTCCATAATGGTTGAACTAGTTTACAATCCCACCAACAGTGTAAAAGTGTTCCTATTTCTCCACATCCCCTCCAGCACCTGTTGTTTCCTGACTTTTTAATGATTGCCATTCTAACTGGTGTGAAATGGTATCTCATTGTGGTTTTGGTTTGCATTTCTCTGATGGCGAGTGATGACGAGCATTTTTTCCTGTGTCTGTTGGCTGTATGAATGTCTTCTTTTGAGAAATGTCTGTTCATATCCTTTCCCCACTTTTTGATGGGGTTGTTTGTTTTTTTCTTGTAAATTTGTTTGAGTTCTTTGTAGGTTCTGGATATTAGCCCTTTGTCAGATGAGTAGATTGCAAACATTTTCTCCCATTCTGTAGGTTGCCTGTTCACTCTGATGGTAGTTTCTTTTGCTGTGCAGAAGCTCTTTAGTTTAATTAGATCCCATTTGTCAATTTTGGCTTTTGTTGCCGTTGCTTTTGGTGTTTTAGACATGAAGTCCTTGCCCATGCCTATGTCCTGAATGGTATTATCTAGGTTTTCTTCTAGGGTTTTTATGGTATTAGGTCTAACATTTAAGTCTCTAATCCATCTTGAATTAATTTTCATATAAGGAGTAAGGAAAGGATCCAGTTTCAGCTTTCTACTTATGGCTAGCCAATTTTCCCAGCACCATTTATTAAATAGGGAATCCTTTCCCCATTTCTTGTTTCTCTCAGGTTTGTCAAAGATCAGATGGCGGTAGATGTGTGGTATTATTTCTGAGGACTCTGTTCCGTTCCATTGGTCGATATCTCTGTTGTGGTACCAGTACCATGCTGTTTTAGTTACTGTAGACTTGTGGTATAGTTTGAAGTCAGGTAGCATGATGCCTCCAGCTTTGTTCTTTTGACTTAGGACTGTCTTGGCAATGCAGGGTCTTTTTTGGTTCCATATGAACTTTAAAGCAGTTTTTTCCAATTCTGTGAAGAAACTCATTGGTAGCTTGATGGGGATGGCATTGAATCTATAAATTACCTTGGGCAGTATGGCCATTTTCACGATATTGATTCTTCCTATCCATGAGCATGGTATGTTCTTCCATTTGTTTGTGTCCTTTTATTTCACTGAGCGGTGGTTTGTAGTTCTCCTTGAAGAGGTCCTTTACATCCCTTGTAAGTTGGATTCCTAGGCATTTTATTCTCTCTGAAGCAATTGTGAATGGAAGTTCATTCATGATTTGACTCTCTGTCTGTTATTGGTGTATAAGAATGCTTGTGATTTTTGCACATTAATTTTGTATCCTGAGACTTTGCTGAAGTTGCTTATCAGCTTAAGGAGATTTTGGGCTGAGACGATGGGGTTTTCTAAATATACAATCATGTCATCTGCAAACAGGGACAATTTGACTTCTTCTTTTCCTAACTGAATACGCTTTATTTCTTTCTCTTGCCTGATTGCCCTAGCCAAAACTTCCAACACTATTTTGAATAGGAGTGGTGAGAGAGGTCATCCCTGTCTTGTGCCAGTTTTCAAAGGGAATGCTTCCAGTGTTTGCAATGATATTGGCTATGGGTTTGTCATAAATAGCTCTTTTTATTTTGAGATACGTTCCATCAATACCGAATTTATTGAGAGTTTTTAACATGAAGGGCTGTTGAATTTTGTCAAAGGCCTTTTCTGCATCTATTGAGATAATCATGTGGTTTTTGTCTTTGGTTCTGTTCATATGCTGTATTATGTTTATTGATTTGCATATGTTGAACCAGCCTTGCATCCCAGGGATGATGCCCACTTGATCATGGTGGATAAGCTTTTTAATGTGCTGCTGGATTTGGTTTGCCAGTATTTTATTGAGGATTTTTGCATGGATGTTCATCAGGGATATTGGTCTAAAATTCTCTTTTTTTGTTGTGTTTCTGCCAGGCTTTGGTATCAGGATGATGTCGGCCTCGTAAAATCAGTTAGGGAGGATTTCCTCTTTTTCTATTGATTGGAATAGTTTCCGAAGGAATGGTACCAGCTCCTCCTTGTACCTCTGGTAGAATTCAGCTGTGAATTCATCTGGTCCTGGACATTTTTTGGTTGGTAGGCTATTAGTTATTGCCTCAATTTCAGAGCCTGCTATTGGTCTATTTAGGGATTCAACTTCTTCCTGGTTTAGTCTTGGGAGAGTGTAAGTGTCCAGGAAATTATCCATTTCTTCTGGGTTTTCTAGTTTATTTGCATAGAGGTGTTTATAGAATTCTCTGATGGTAGTTTGTATTTCTGTGGGGTCTGTGGTGATATCCCCTTTATCATTTTTTATTTCATCTATTTGATTCTTCTCTCTTTTCTTCTTATTAGTCTTGCAAGTGGTCTACCAGTTTTGTTGATCTTTCCAAAAAACCAACTCCTGGATTCATTGATTTTTTGTGTCTCTATCTCCTTCAGTTCTGCTCTGTTCTTAGTTATTTCTTGCCTTCTGCTAGGTTTTGAATGTGTTTGCTCTTGCTTCTCTAGTTCTTTTAATTGTGATGTTAGAGTGTCAATTTTAGATCTTTCCAGCTTTCTCTTGTGGGCATTCAGTGCTATAAATTTCCCTCTACACATTGCTTTAAATGTGTCCCAGAGATTCTGGTATGTTGTATCTTTGTTCTCATTGGTTTCAAAGAACATCTTTATTTCTGCCTTCATTTCGTTATGTACCCAGTAATCATTCAGGAGCAGGTTGTTCAGTTTCCATGTAGTTGAGCAGTTTTGATTGAGTTTTTTAGTCCTGAGTTCTAGTTTGATTGCACTGTGGTCTGAGAGACAGTTTGTCATAATTTCTGCTCTTGTACATTTGCTGAGGAGTACTTTACTTCCAATTATGTGGTCAATTTTTGAATAAGTGCAATGTGGTGCTGAGAAGAATGTATATTCTGTTGATTTGGGGTGGAGAGTTCTGTAGATGTCTATTAGATCCGCTTGGTGCAGAGATGAGTTCAATTCCTGGATATCCTTGTTAACTTTCTGTCTCGTTAATCTGTCTAATGTTGACAGTGGGGTGTTGAAGTCTCCCATTATTATTGTATGGGAGTCTAAGTCTCTTTGTAAGTCTCTAAGGACTCACTTTATGAATCTGGGTGCTCCTGTATTGGGTGCATATATATTTAGGATAGTTAGCTCTTCCTGTTGATCCCTTTACCATTATGTAATGGCCTTCTTTGTCTCTTTTGATCTTTGATGGCTTAAAGTCTGTTTTATAAGAGACTAGGACTGCAACCCCTGCTTTTTTTTGTTCCCCATTTGCTTGGGAGATCTTCCTCCATCCCTTTATTTTGAGCCTATGTGTGTCTCTGCATGTGAGATGGGTCTCCTGAATACAGCAAACTGATGGGTCTTGATTCTTTATCCAGTTTGCCAGTCCATGTCTTTTAATGGGACCATTTAGTCCATTTACATTTAAGGTTAATATTATGTGTGAACTTGATCCTGTCATTATGATATTAACTGGCTATTTTGCTCGTTAGTTGATGCAGTTTCTTCCTATCATCGATGAACTTTACATTTTGGCATGTTTTTGCAATGCCTGGTACCGGTTGTTCCTTTCCAGGGCTTCCTTCAGGATGTCTTGTAAGGCAGGCCTGGTGGTGACAAAATCTCTCAGCATTTGCTTATCTGTAAAGGATTTTATTTCTCCTTCACTTATGAAACTAAGTTTGCCTGGATATGAAATTCTGGGTTGAAAATTCTTTTCTTTAAGAATGTTGAATATTGGCCCCCACTCTCTTCTGGCTTGTAGAGTTTCTGCTGAGAGATCTGCTGTTAGTCTGATGGGCTTCCCTTGGTGGGTAACCCGACCTTTCTCTCAGGCTGTCCTTAACAGTTTTTCCTTCATTTCAACTTTGGTGAATTTGACAATTATGTGTCTTGGAGTTGCTCTTCTGAAGGAGTATCTTTGTGGCATTCTCTGTATTTCCTGAATTTGAATGTTGGCCTGCCTTACTAGGTTGAGGTCGTTCTCCTGGATGATATCCTGAAGAGTGTTTTCCAACTTGGTTCCATTTTCCCCCTCACTTTCAGGCACCCCAATCAGACGTAGATTTGGTCTTTTCACATAATCCCATACTTCTTGAAGGCTTTGTTCACTTCTTTTTCCTCTTTTTTCTTTAGACTTCTCTTCTCGCTTCATTTCATTCATTTGATCCTCAATCGCTGATACTCTTCCAGTTGATCGAGTCGGTTACTGAAGCTTGTGCATTTGTCACGTATTTCTCGTGTCATGGTTTTTATCTCTGTCAGTTCGTTTATGGCCTTCTCTGCATTAATTATTCTAGTTATCCATTTTTCCATTCTTCTTTCAAGATTTTTAGTTTCTTTGCACTGGGTATGTAATTCCTTCTTTAGCTCTGAGAAGTTTGATGGTCTGAAGCCTTCTTCTCTGAACTTGTCAAAGTCATTCTACGTCCAGCTTTGATCTGTTGCTGGTGATGAGCTGCGTTCCTTTGGAGGGGGAGATGCGCTCTTATTTTTTGAATTTCCAGCTTTTCTGCCCTGCTTTTTCCCCATCTTTGTGGTTTTATCTGCCTTTGGTTTTTGATGATGGTGACGTACTGATGGGGTTTTGGTGTGGGTGTCCTTCCTGTTTGTTAGTTTTCATTCTAACAGTCAGGACCCTCAGCTGTAGGTCTGTTGGAGATTGCTTCAGGTCCACTCCAGACCCTGTTTGCCTGGGTATCAGCAGCAGAGGCTGCAGAAGATAGAATATTGCTGAACAGCGAGTGTACCTGTCTGATTCTTGCTTTGGAAGATTCGTCTCAGGGGTGCACCCCACCGTTGAGGTGTTGGGTGTCGCTCTGCCCCTAGTGGGGGATGTCTCCCAGTTAGGCTACTCCGGGGTCAGGGACCCACTTGAGTAGGCAGTCTGTCCATTATCAGATCTCAACCTCCGTGTTAGGAGATCCACTGCTCTCTTCAAATCTGTCAGACAGGGTCGTTTGCATCTGCAGAAGTTTCTGCTGCTTTTTTTGTTGTTTAGCTGTGCCCTGTCCCCAGAGGTGGAGTCTACAGAGGCAGGCAGGCCTCCTTGAGCTGCTGTGGGCTCTACCCAGTTTGAGCTTCCCAGCGGCTTTGTTTACCTACTTAAGCCTCAGCAATGGTGGGCGCCCCTCCCCCAGCCTTGCTGCCTTGCAGTTAGATCGGAGACTGCTGTGATAGCAATGAGGGAGGCTCCGTGGGGGTGGGACCCTCCCAGCCAGGCATGTGTGACGTTTGCTAAGACCCTTGGTAAAGCACAGTGTTGGGGTGGGAGTTACCCTGTTTTCCAGGTGTTGCGTGTCTCAGTTCCCCTGGCTAGGAAAAGGGATTCCCTTCCCCCTTGTGCTTCCCTGGTGAGGCGATGCCTCGCTCTGCTTCAGCTCTCGCTGGTCGGGCTGCAGCAGCTGACCAGCACCAATTGTCTGGCACTCCCTAGTGAGATGAACCCGGTACCTCAGTTGAAAATGCAGAAATCACTCGTCTTCTGTGTCACTCACGCTGGGAGCTGGAGACTGGAGCTGTTCCTATTCATAAATGTCTTATAAAACTGATTTTTGCAATGATAGTTTCCATTTCCACACCCACCAGCAACATATGAAAAAATCATCTTCACCACAGCGATATTAACATTGAGGATTTGTATGTTTTCACATATTAATGCAGAATGGCACATGTACATGTATCTAGTGAAGTGGCCTAGAAATTCATAACAATTGTCATAATAATAAATGTAAAAGACAGTGATGTTGTCAAACATCCCTTTCCCTTCTTCTTTGCTGATGGAGGCTAGATTTTGTCCTGGTTTCCATCTGTCCTCCATGTGACTCAGAAATAAATACTGATTAGTTAAGACCAATATTGAAAATCCCATTTCCTTGACCATAAGACTTAAGAAGAGGTCACACAGATCTTCTAGGAAAGGGAGAGGGATGTTTGGTAATATCACTATCTTTTACACTTATTATTGTGACAATTGTTATGAATTTCTAGGCCACTTCAATAAATATATGTACATGTGCCATTCTACATTAATACATGAAAAAAATACAAATCCCCAATGTTAGTATAGCTGTGGTGAAGATGATTTTTTTCACATGTTGCTGATGGGTATGGATATGGAAATTATCATTGCAAAATTCATTTTTATAAAAAATCAGTTTTCTTTACTTCTAAAAATGACATGAAACAACTGAACATAACTCTATACCAAACCAATAACATAGTCACAATCATGTCAATATACTGTATTTATCTGATTATACATCTTTAGTGATATTCTATAACCAAAAAGAACTACAAAGACATCTTAAAAAAATTCACTCAGAATTTTTTAATAGCATTGTTGATATAATTTTTAAGTTAGTTCACATGTATTATAATTTGTTGCATATATATTATTTATTTATATTTTAAAAAACATACAAACATCAAGTAAAATAAGACAGCGTAATGTTAGATTTAAATTGAAAATATCAGAACAAACTTATTATATAGATTACACTAACACATGAGGGGACTTCAAAATCTTATGGAAAATGGAAAAGATAAAAATTTAAAATATAAACTTTATTTCTCAACATAAGCTCCATCAAGTTCAAGACACATTTGTAAGCAATGAAACCAGTCATTTAGTCCATTTCTAAAGAATTGAGGGTCCTATCTATTTAACCAACTCAATGCAGTCTTTTTTACATTGTTAACTGAAGGAAAATGGGTACTCCCTTAAAGGTTTTTTAAAGGTTAGGAAACAAAAAGAAGTCAGAAGAATTCAAATCAGGACTGCACAGTGGATGCTCAGTGATTTCTCATCAAAACTCTTACCCTGTGTAATGAGAGGAATAAGCAGGACCACTGTTGTAGTGAGGGACTCTTTAAAAAGCTTTCCTGGGCATTTTCTGCTAAAGCTTTGGTTAACTTTCTCAAATACTCTTATAATAAGCAGATATTATCATCCTTTGGCCCTCCAGAAAGTCAACAAGCAAAATACCTTGAGCATCCCCAAAAACTGTTGTCATGACCTTTGCCCTTGACCAGGCACTTTTGCTTTATTGGACCACTTCCTCCTTTTGGTAGCCATTGCTTTGATTGTGCTTTGTATTCAGAATTGTATCGGTAAAGCCATGTTTCATCTGTTACAGTTCTTCAAAGAAATGCTTCAGGAGTTTCATCTCACTTAAAATTTCCATTGAGTTAGTTCCAAGTCTTTGCTATTGTGAATTGTGCCACAATAAACATACATGTGCATGTGTCTTTATAGCAGCATGATTTATAATTCTTTGGGTATATGCCCAGTAATGGGATGGCTGGGTCAAATGGTATTTCTAGTTCTATAAAGTATATTTAAAAAAATTCCATTGAAAGCTCTGCTTTTGTCTGCAGCCAACCTGGGTAGGGGGTTTTGGCACCCATTGAGGAGAAAGCTTACTCAACTTTAATTTTTCAGTCAGAATTGTGACTTAACTAATTGAGATGTCTATGGTGTTGGCTACTGTTTGTACCATTAATCACTGGTCCTCTTCAATTAGGGCATGAACAAGATAATTTTTTCCTTGCAAATTGATATGGATGGCCTGCTACTGCAGGCTTCATCTTCAACATTGCCTCATTTCTTCTTAAAACAAGTCATCCATTTGTAAACTGCTCATTTATTTGGGGCATTGCTCCCAGCAACCTTTCATAAAGCAACAATCATTTCATATTCTTCCACCCAGGCTTCATCATACATTTAATTTTTTTTTGCTTGAATTTTAGCAGAATTTATGTTGCTCTAATGGGCGCTCTCTTCAACCGCCATCTCAGCCTTCTGAGTACTTCAAACTAGATGTTCATACATGTTGTAACAATTTGTATAAGTTTATTTTGGTGCAAAATTTTAAAATCCATGCATAGTTTTTCATAATACACATTTTCCAAGAACTTTTTGAAGGCCCGTAACATATGCCAGCTCTTTCCACTAACAGAGGTTAGAATGACTGATAAGCCACCATCAATAAGTACACCTAGTATATATCTTGATTTCTAACTGCCAGTCCCCACTTATGGGAATAACACCTTCTTGAAAAATATGGCTAATTCTATGTCTAGGACAGAAAAGTACAAAGGTTAATCCTAGACACTTTATTTTGCCAGAAAGCTAAAGGGATAATGTCAAAAGAACACAAGAGCCAGCTCAAAGGTATTGCCACTGGCAAAACTGGGGTCAATTTAAGCATCAAAAAGAGCAATCACTATAATCAACCATAATATTTAATTCAAAATAAATGCATGAATCCATAGGAACATTTAAGTAAAAAGTGAAGTTATCTTTTTTTTAAAGAAAATTACAAGTAATAAATGTGAAAGGTAGAATTAGAACAATATTTTGTAATCCCCAATGTAATAATCAATTCAAGTAAGTATCATCAATTGATGCTAAAACCACTAGCTGAGGAACAGCATGCTGGCAAAGTATCACCTCCTCCCCAAGACTGATTACTGAACTTTGAAGAGAATATATGCTTTTATAATGGATATATGACTGTCACCACCTTAATCAAATAATCAAACTTATCATTAATACTAGGACATTCATTGTATCCCGATATGCTCTGATGTGCAGTGCATAGCATGACCCATAAAGTTATCTTGCCAAAAATAATCTAAATCTACTCAAGCACTAAGTCTAGTGTCTAGATACACAATGAATGGAGGAAAAATTTCAAGAAAATAATCAGATAAATTCAGTATGTGGTACATATTGCAAGGCCTGAACTGTTCAAAAGTATCAGTGTCATTAAAATAAAAAGGTATGGGGACTGTTCAGGATAAAAAGAGACTAAAGCAAAAACAAATACAATGGATGCATAATCACTGGATCTTAGACTTTTAAAAAATAAATATAAAAGATATTTGGGAGCTAATGGAGAATTTGAATATATACTAGATTTGAAATGATATTACTAAATTATTGTTAATTTCCTTAAGTCTGATGATTGTACTGTCTTTAAGCATGATACTGTAATTCTTTAATGATGCATGTCAAAGTATTTAGAAGAAAGTGTCATGGTGTCAGTAACTTAATTTCAAATGATTTGGAAAAAAAAACCCAAAAATTACTTTCCATTTTTTCTGAATGCCTAAAATTTCTTAAATAAAACATTTGTGAAATAAAAGAGATGAATGAAAAGAAACAGACCTTATTGCTTCACTGGATGTTACCATTTAGTTGTCATAATCAGGAATATACTGATATACCGAGAAGAGCACATAATAAAAGATGAAAATAACTGGATCCTTAATGATTTCTTGTGCCATAGAATTAACCAATTCTAGAGCTATCCTACCCAATGATTTCTTATTATATAAAATTATAAATCATCCTTGTTTTTAAAACCAGTTAAGGTTTTTTAACTTGCAGACAAAAAGTATTCTAACTATTAAAATATGTGGCAGGCAACAAAAGCTTACCATGGGGCAGCCACCATGATAAAGTTATATGCAGTACCTACTTTCCACATTTTATGTCCACATGAAGTAAATACCAGCCAAGTAACTCCTCCTGTAGATACACAGCCACTTTGTAATCCAGTTAAATCTCAAACCGAAGCATCCAGCAATGCCTTTCCACTAAGATCCAGACACTTACATTCAATTGTCTACCTAACATCTTCATTTGGGTCTTGAATGGGCTTTTTAAGTTTAAATTAACATGGCCTAAACAATATTCTTGAATTTCTTAGCAAAGCATGCTTCTCTACTCAATTGCTCAAGACTAAATCATAGAGATACTCCTTGAGTTCTGTATTTGACCCCCATAACACCCCACATCTAATCTATAAGCAAATATATTTTTCTCTACCTCCAAAATATACCTAAAATCTGTTTTCCTTTTTCTATCTCAACTGCTGCAATCTTGATAGAAACTTCACTATGTCTTACTTGTACAACTACAGTAAGCTCCCAACTGTCCGCCTACATTCAATTTGGGCTCCCTGCATTCTCTCTGTGTACAACAGCCAGAGTAACCTTTCTCTACCATAAAATGATTTGCTAACTTCACTGCTATAATTAATTCCCCTAAGGACTTAGCACTGAATCTAAACTCACTACAGTTAGTCATTAAGACCCTACCAAATCTCTCCCTACCTTTCTATTCAAATTCATTTGGAACCACTCTTTCCCAAAGCTCACCATACACCAGCACAAATACCTTCTCTCTTTCTCAAATACAACAAGCCCACCCTCACTTGAAGAGCCTTGACACTTAGTCTTCTCTCTACCCAAAACACTCTGCTTCCAGATACTGAATCACTGGATCTTCTGGGGCATTCAAGTCTTAGCTCAAGTGTCTACCCAGAGAGGCCCTCCCCGATGACCCAACATAGTCGATACAAAGCGTCCATACTCACTCAGGATTGCCTTTGTGAAAGTTAATGTTTCAAATGATCTTGTTCATTTAGTTATTGTCTTCCTTCCTATGATGTAAATTACATGAAAACTGGAATATGGTTTGTCTTGTTCACTACTTAATCCTTTGTTCTGAGATTAGTGCCTGGCACATAGTAATGTGTTCAGTAAATATTTGTTAAATGAATGAATGAATAAAATATTCAATGGCTCATGACAATTACACTTTGCCATCTCTCCATAAAATAACATTTATCTACCATATTTATCTAGGTTGCTTTTTCTTGAAATCATGCATATACCATAGCTTCTCAAAGTCCCTCTGGCAGCCAGAATTAGAAAAGGCCACACCAACTCAAGTCAATATAGAATTTGGATATTAGTTGGAATAAATAGTGGGTTATCTATGCGAGAAACTCATATTGCTGAATTGTATTATGTTTCTAGTCAACAAACATACCTAAATCTATTTGACATGAGCTGATGCCAGGGCAAATCCACTCATCCCGTTTTTGTGAAATTGACTTGAAGCTAAAAGCTGGAGCTTATTTATGGTTGCTAATTTTTTTGTTGGATTTCCAGCCAATATTCCTGTCTGCTGAGCCATTTAAACTGTCTTCCATCTATGGGCTTAGAATCCTTTCCAACATTATATGATATGAAGTTTTGATAGGCATACATGCTTTGTCTTTATCCACATCACTGATAAAAATGCTTAAAAGACAGGAAAAAAGACAAAAATTTGTTTCACTCTGCTATAGGTATATTATCAAATGATTATCAATGAGTCATCAATCTTTGGTTAAATAGACTTAAAAATGTACTTAAAGTCCATTCCATATTTTATCCATATACATTCATACTTGGTCTGCTGCATTGCTGAAACGGAGAGATGTATTCCCTAAAACTTCCATTTAACTTCACCTAAATGGCCTTGTCCACTTAAATCCCTATCATCCTACACTAAAGATCTCACTGTCAAATAGGGAGCATCGTAATGTAAACAGAACTTTAATGCAGCTTGATAAATTCAGTGGTAAAGGTAAGTAAGAGATACCTAATCCATATTAGGGAACTCAAGGCAGACTTCTTAAGCTGAGTAGTGAATAAGAACATTCAGCCAAACAGAAGAATAGAGGAAGAACATTCCAAGACAAGAAAATCATGTTTTTAAAAGATTCTTCAAAATAAGAACACGAGAAAGTTCAACACCTGAGAAATCAGAATACATCAGTATGGCCAGGGCTAAAGTGGGTAGGAGGAGGGGGTTCTATATGCCGTCAGAGATCATACATTGAAGCCATGGGGTTTGGGCTTTCTTCTGTGGAATATGGAATAACATCCAAGTGTTTAATTGGAGGGAGGGGAATGACATGAACAGATTCACATTTTAGAAAGCTTATTCTTATTATAGGGTAGAAAATAGTTTAAAGGTAGAGGGGGAAGACTAAAAATAAGAAGGAAAGCTGCTTCACCTATCAATATGATAAGAAGAACTAGATAAAGCCAATGAACAGGGATGGAAACGAGAAAAGTAAAATGAAGTAAACGTGATGCAACACAGAAGTCGATGGAAGATACAAAGAATAACAGAGAAAGAGAGAAATTGTGTATGACTTACCAGGTTTAGGTATAGGTGACAAGGCAGATAGTGTTAATATAACCCTCAAAGGGAAAGGGGGGAAAGACGGTGAGTACAATTTTGACTTGTTCATTTGTAGGATTTTGTCCAACCACACGAAGATGCTCAAGGGAGTTCAATATTTGTCCCTATTATTTCAGAACTGAATTCATAAACATTCAGGTAGTGGTTGTGGCCATGAAAATGGATGGAATTGTATTTAAAGCTGTGTCTCAAACTTTAATGTATATAAGAAGCACCTGAGTGGTAAATAAAATTGGAGCCTTCCAGGTCCCACTTCCTGAGATGCTGATTCTGAAGGTGTGGAATGGGACAGGAATTTACATTGTAGCTAGCACTCCTGAGAATTCTGATATCTACTATTTTCAGAGCACGCTTTAAGAAATACTTGTTTAAAAGGAAGTGAGACGGAGAAGACCAGTGCAGAAACAAATAAATTGAGAAGCAGCTAAAGAAGTAAAAGAAAATCTACTGTGGTAGAGTTAAGGGAGAACTCAATTTTCAGTGAGAGAGAGTGTTAAGGACATTACATGCTACAGAGAGATCAAGTGATGCAAGTCTCAAAAAGATCCATCACCCTAAGAGAATTGTCGTCATCTTCTTTAGTTTGGCTTGGTTTGTTCTTAGCAAAACTACATTGGCTTTTTGAACGCCACATTCTTTCTAGCATTATTAACGCTCAGGTTAATTATCTGTTTCGTGTTTTTCTGAGGAACAATAGCAAACTTAACTTTTCCTTCACTTCTAGAATTTACATTATTCTTTCCATAAGAAAGCAAAACAATTACAAGTTTCCTTAGTCTACTATCTCTAGGAATCTCTTTTAGTGATCACCAAAATGAATTTGAGGATGATTCATTACATTAGAATCCGGGATAAAATCCAAATTTCTAAGAAGCAATTAAATGACCTAGGTATATTTAGGCCAATGAATTGGTAACTCAGAGGAGATATTGTAATTATCTTCAAACATGGCCAGAATGGCTGTCAGATGAAAGACTCAACTTGTTCTATATGACAACAAAAGAAGAATTCAGAGCAATGAGGAAGAAACCATCAAGTAGGTACTCTGACAAGTTTTCAATTTACCCTTCCAATGTATTTTCATCTTCATCAGACCTTACCTCTTAATCTAAGGAAGAATTTTCCTTCTTCTGCCTAAGGTATTTAGAGAGATTAGACATTTTCTTTGGTTCCCATTCTTTCTTGCTTCCACAGGAAGTACCTTCCATCCATTATGGTTCTTATCCCAGATTTCCTAAGTATAGTAACATATTCAAGTATTTCCAGTCCTCAAATTCTCTTACCTACCTAGCCCATGATCTATCTTCTCCCTTTCCTCCAAGTTTCCTAAATCGGTTGTCCTCCCATCCTTAAGATACTTTCTTGAAAACTCAATTTTGTCCTTACCATTTTACTGAAATTGTCTTTTCCAGGTCATCAATGTCCTCACAGCAGCTAAATTTTACAAAGTAGAAGATCTCAAGAACTTACGGACTTCACAGCATCTGGAACATTTGATCGTCCTTCCCCTCCTTTGTATACTTTGATGCATACATTACATGATGTTTATGTATTCCTGGTGAGATACTCCATTATCCTTAAAGCTATACTTTATTTATATACATCTTTTCTTGTGTTTCTAATAGTTTTGCTTTATATATGTCAATTTAATTAGACACATAAAGTTTCAGGATAGCTGAATTATCATTATAGTTTATATAGTTCATAAAGAAAATGTATGCTTATTGTCCTATTTAATGTTAAATAGTAATAATACAGTAACCCTTACTGAGTTTTATTACCACTTATATACCTTTCCCTATAGTCATCAAGTTTTTTTTTGTATCTTGTAGATAATAATAGCTTGAATTTCAAAGACTCTTTTAAAAATATACAAATTTAACACATGCATGTATTTGGTCATAAGCAGATACGTTTACTATTAATTTGTGATATTTTCTGTGCTTTCTGACATTTCAAAAATTTTCTGTTTTATCAGTTATGATAAATTATGCTGCAATAATAAATAATTAAGTACTTATGCAAAGCCCACCCAGGGACAAGGCCCTCTTCAGAGTGGCTGTGTGTTGGCTTGGCATTCCAGAGTACATCAATCTTATCATCTCCCTTTATTAACAAAGGTATTCACAGCTGCCAAGCTAGGGAAGGGAGAGCTGGAGAGTAGAGCACTGAAAATTAAGTACTTCTTCCAGAAAGTGACACTAGTAACTTCCACTCACATTTGTTGGCCAAAGCAATTAACGTGGGCGCATATAAATTCCAGGACAAATGTTCTCTGTAGCCAGAAGTAGAGAAATATCAGAAGTCAACAAAGAGCAGTAATCACTCCCCCCATTTATTTTGCCACACTACTGTTTATATTTTCTTTCTCCACCACCCCCACTCAAATCCCGTTTTTTGGAAGATGAACATCCAATTGTAAGTTGTATCAGTTATTTTTAAATTGCATAAAAATTTTGCCCACACCTGGAATCCCAGCACTTTGGGAGGCCGAGGCGGGAGGATCACATTTGATCAGGAGTTTGAGACCAGCCTGGCCAACATGGTGAAATCCCGTCTCTACTAAAAATACGAAAATTAGCCGGATGTGGTGGTGCGTGCCTGTAGTTCCAGCTACTCAGGAAGCTGAGGCAGGAGAATTTTTTGAACCTAGGAGGTGAAGGTTGTAGTGAACCAAGATCGTGCCACTGCACTCCAGCCTGGGTGATGGAGGGAGACTGTCTCAAAAAATAAAAGTAAAAATAAAAATGTTTTGTTAATATTGCTCTAACTTTCAGCATTAAGAATAAAACACACACCACATGCAGATAGACAGACAGACATATGCACTCCATATATGATGAGGAAACTGGCATAATATGGCATGCTTTTACTTGTCAAAACTTATTTTAGTAGGATATAGAACTCTTGCCCTAGTCTACTATCATTATGTTACTGTCATATTTAGTCTGTGTATTTGCCCTTTCAAGAATCATTTAAGATATTTACATTAAATTTTTTCTTACACCTTTATTTTGAGGTGTGATTTAATATTTATGTTTAAATTATTTTAATTTAATCTGCCAGTCCATTCAATGTATGACTTCTCTTTTAATAAGCTCTTTATCTTTATTCATCTCAGATATATCTGAATTATTTATCCATGTATTTCTTCAAAAAAGATAAATGATAAAAACATTTTCTGTGTCCTTTGCTGTTTGGTAATGTCTTTCTATGACTTTCATGCCAGTGTGATAACTTGTCTGAGGCCATAAACTTTTCTTTCATAATTGCGTAGATATTTCTCTATTGTTATAAGAGACAGTGTCTTGGGACAGTCTGGTATTCGTTTTGTTTTGGGTAATCTTTTATTTTGCATAAATATTTTTATGATTTTTCTCCTCACCTGAAATTTTAAAACATTACAAGAATGTCTTTGCATATTAGTTTATTTTCATTAACTGCCTGATTTTGATCCAGGGCAGGTATTAGCAAATATTTTCTGTAAAGAGCCAGATAATAAGTATTTTAGGCTTTGAAGTTCATATGACCTGTTACAACTATTCAATTCTTGAATTCCAGAGCCCTCCACACCACCAGCACGGTCTTCTGGCTAGGATTGCTAGAGGAATCAATGAACAGGAGAAGAACATGTGGAAATAAGGCTTGAAGAAAAAAATATTTGTTATTGTAACCTTTAGATGACACCAAAATCTAGGAGGTGATGGCTGAGCAGGAACTTAAGTCACTGAATGAGGGAAGGGCATCCAAACATGTTTGAAGAATCAAAGGGCTACAGCAAGCTCCAGAGATAATCCAGATAAGCATGAATTTGAGGGTAGAAAGCAGCAGGACAAATACACAATCAAGTGGTCCTGGAGGGGCATCTCGGACAAGTGTGCTTAGATAAGGCTGACTTTTATTCAGTCACCTATGAGACCTACCTGTGTTTCAACCTTAAAGGTATCCATGAAACTGGTATGCATCAATGGCCCCACCTCAAAGACTTTCAATGCCTCCCTATAATTTATAAGACAAAGTTCAAGTGACTCAGCATGGAATAAATGCCCTAAAATCTGATCCCTACTACTTTGTCCATAACTAAATGCCTGCCTTTCTCTTTCCTCCACACATCCTATATTCTATTAAATATTCCATCATTTCCTTAATGTGCCACACTCTTTGACAACTCCATGTCTTTTTCTTAAAATGTTTCTTGTTCCTCTTTCTGGAAAAAAAAAAATCTATTTATCATTCAACATTCAAGTTTAATGCCTCCTTGTATATAAAATTCTTCCCCAATATACTCAACTGTGTAGAAACAAAACAAAACAAAAAATGCACTCTTGGTATTACTCTGGAATTCCAACACCTTGTTTTCATCTGAATTCACTTTTTTATGACCATACTTCTAAGTAATGGTTTGCCCCTAAATCTTTCTAGTATTTCTACAAAGCCAATTCATTTTAGTATTGCATAACTAACCACCTAAATACAAAAAGACATGTATATGTGAGCATGCCTAATTGGTTATGTGTTAGTTGTTGCTCACATCTCAGGAGATAGTCCTGGGTTTGATATGCTCATTGTCTATGATCCACGACTCTATGACTTAAGCAAGGAAAGGGAAGAGGAAGCTATTTTTATTTTAGGTGTTCCCATTTACCATGGTTTTTGAGACCTAACTCATGGTTTTCTACTGAGGAACCTCAATCATAGTCAGCAGCTTTCTCCATCTTTTCTCAGCAACGTGTTTGAAAATGGAGTGAGCCAATGTACTGTATTAAACACTTCTTATGCAGCGCTTCAAATTCTCTAGGGCTTTCTTCTTTTTTCTAGCAACTACTTTATCGATCAGTTTCCATGAAGGTTTCAACCAGCTTCCCCATGGTAGAATTTGAAGTCATCTTGCCCCTCTCACTTGCTGCCCTGGATTCTCATACACAGTGTTTTGGGACTCATGGGAACCCACGTGTTGCTCATGTATGTACAAATCAGAGTGTGGGAGAATTAGTTAATACCCCTTTGGGCCATTCTCAACTAATGGTAATGGGAATGATGAGTAAATGTTCCTCCCTTTCTTCCCCTGAGCAGATGGTTCTCCAACAGATTTAATAATAATAAGGCTTCTCAGAAGAACCTGCATTATCAAGCAGTCAATTACAGTGCTGGTCAAATCAATGACATATCCTACTAGCCTTTCCCTTCTCTCATATTTTACATGCTCTACTCCTTCCTACTGCTCCCTGTAGTCATGTTCATCTAAGAGTTTCAGAGATAAACGCAATTTCAGTTATAAAACCATTGTTGCTTAAAACAAATACCAATATTTTCTATCTATATTGGAAAGTCATTTAGAAACACAAAAATGAGAGTCAAGAAAGCTGACTGCAAGTCCAGATTGGGACAAGTTTTGTGAACGTGGGCAAATCTTTTCATCTCCCTTGGCCTCTGTCTCCTTATCTACCAAATTAGCGAGAAAGTCTGTACCAGATGATAGTTGCTTACGTTTCCTATTGGACACACATACAACTCTAAGAGATATTACAGCTATAAGGAAAATTTTTCTTTGTTCTCTGCCTCCAAAAATAAAAATTATGTAATTATATTAATATGTATGTAATCCATATTGTCTTCTACTTATAGAAGACAAAATCTAAACATAATTTTATTATTATTATTAGCAATGACTTAATAAAACAGAAAAGTTTGACTTATAGCTCTACCTTTAGCTAATTATTCAACCTTAGGCAAATTAGTTAACAACTCTGCTTCAGTTTCTTCATCTATAAAATTGAGATAACAACAACTTTTTGGAAGAAATTTTAGCAATAATATATGTAAAAGACATACCAGAGTGCTGGTATAGACTATACACTAAAAAATAGTCACAGTTTTAATTAGTTTATTTTTTATTTGAAACAATCTGCTTAAAATATCAGTCATTGCATTGATCATAGGCATTAATTTGTATACTCATTTTTCTATTTTATTTGATGCAAAATCTGCTACACTATATAAACTATAAAATAGTGGTATGAAACACACATGTCTCTTTGACTAAAAATGTACGATGACCCAACTGCAAAAATGAATACACACATGGATATTTTGAGAATCACTGAAATAGTGTAACAAACAGAATAATAATGAATGGATAATGGGGAAGACAAAAACGAACACACAAGGAATGCGAACCACGAAAGAAGCGAAACAAGAAAAGGACTCTACCATTATCCCGACATTCTGCCAAGAGGTAATTTATAAACCATGGTGCTAATATGGGGAACCTGACAATCTTGTTAAGCTGAGGAGCCAGAAATCAAGGTTCAGGAAAAAAGAGGCAAGTAAATTTTGAGGCAGAGTTTCACCAAGAAGGCACCTATGGAGAGCATTAATTCTGAAGTCTTCATATTGGTGCCCTTGAGTTTTTAAATAAATATCTGTGTATGTGTAAAAATGAAACCCCACAAGACCAGAAAAGAATGACTTCTAAGGAAAGAACAATTACTGGGAAGTTTTAAGACAAATAGTTGCTGAAGCTTACACAGAGAAATGAATTAAGTTGTCTCCAGTCAGAATAGAAAGACCTCATCAAATACACAGGACATTCACTTGAAATGCCAGAAGGGTCACACATTAAAAGTGAAGCTAAATGAGCCCTAGAATAAACGCTGCTCTCTAGATACACTAGAATTGCTTAAAAATAAACTTTAAGAGCATCAAATTAATCCATAAGAACTTAGCTGCTTATCATAAAATGATAAGATTCCTTAAAGGAAAATACAAAATGCAGCACACAACAAAAGAAAATTCACAATATCTACTATCTAATCAAAAACTTCTAGGCATATGAAGAAGCATGAACATGTGACACAAATCAAGAAAACCCACAACTGTTAGAGATAATTAAATTTGTAGATAAGGGTATTCAATTAGTTTAAATATTCTCCACGTGTCTGATGTAGAAAAAATATAAACATATATATATACGGAGTCTCTCTCTGTCGCCCAGGCTGCAGTGCAGTGGCATGATTTCTGTTCACTGCAACCTCCGCCTCCCGGGTTCAAGCTATTCTCCTGCCTCAGCCTCCCAAGTAGCTGGGACTACAGGTGCATGCCACCACACACAGCTATAACATATATTTTAAATTAAATTTAAAGAAATAAAAATTTGACTGGTTATTGTTTAATGTGCATGTTGTTTCACTCTGGTATGATGAAAAGTTCCGGAGGGAATGGGGTGATGATTGCCCAGTAAAGTGAATGTACTAAATCACACTGAACTATACACCTGAAAATTGCTAAAACGGCACATTTTATTTTGTGTATATTTTGTAATTACAAAAAAGCAAAAAAATAGTGGAAGGAATAAAGCACATTAGATGCAGAAGAAAAGATCAGTGAACTTGAAGACATATTGACAGAATTCATTCCAAATTAAGCACTCAGAGGAAAAAGACTGAAATTAATAAAGTTTCATTAACCATTGGAGTAATACAGAGAAATCAAACTATGTGTTATTCAAGTCCCAGTATGAGAGTAGGACATAAACATACTGGAAGGAATAATGTACAAATATATTCCAAATTTGATTAAAGCAGTGCACCTACTCCTCCAAATGTGCAATGAGAATCAGGAAAAAAGAAATGCATACACATACAGATTCACTCCCAGATACATCATAATCGAACTGTAAAAACAAAATACAGAGAGAAACAAATCTTAAAAACAACTAGGAAAAAAGCATACCTTATGTAAAAAGGAACAAAGATAATTAACACATATTTTTCATTAGAAACTGTGGAACACAAAAGACAATGGAACATCTTTAAAGCCCTAAAAAGAAAAATAGTGTCAACCTAGAATTCTACAAGAAATAGAAAGATCCTTCAAAAATAAAGGCTAAGTAAAAACTTTTTTCATATGAACAAAAACTAACAGAATTAGTTTCAAGCGAATTTGAGCTAAATGCTTAAAAAAACTTTAGATTAAAAAAAAATTATAGATGAAAATTTGCATGTGCACAAAGAGATGAGAATCACCTGAAATAGAGAAAATATATGGGTAAACATAGAAGACTTTTTTCTAATAAAAATGTTTTAAAACACAATTGACCATGTAAAACAATAAAATAAAGTATTATGGGTGTCATACAATATACATGAGTAAAATGTATGACAAAAAGAGCACAAAGAGAAATAAAAGTTGTAAAAGTCTTCCGTCAGTTGTGATGAGCTATATTATTAAATGATAGTTTGGTGATAGGAAATTATCCAGTCTGAGAAACAGAAAAAAAGAACGAAGAAAAATTAACAGAGCCTCTAAGACTTTAGCAAATCCATCAAATATACAAATTTACATGTAATGGGAGAGATAGACACTTCAACATACTATGGAGCACATACAACAGTCACCAAGATCAACTATAATCTGGACTATTAAATAAGCTGAAATAAATTTAAAAGGGTTTATTCTGAAAGATTATGTCCTCTGGTACACAGCACTAGATAGAAATTATTAACAAATATCTGAAAATACTACAAATTATTGGCAATTAAACTATATACTTTCAAATAATACTTAGGTCAAGGAACAAAGTATGAGAAAAATTTAACATATTTTGAACTAAGCAAAAATAAATGAAAAGTATGGTAAAAAAAAAAAAGTTGTGTTGGTAAAGCATTTGAAAGTGGGAAATTATATCTTTAGATATTTATATTGGGAAAAAAGATCTTAAACAAATGATCTAAACTTTCACCTAAAAAAATTAGAAAAAGAACAACAAATTAAACCCAGAATAAATAGGAAGAAGATACTAATAAAGAATGGAAATCAACAAAGTAGAAAACAGAAAAAATAATAGGGAAAAGTTCATAAAACTAAGAGCTAGATCTTTGAAACAATTACCAAAATTAATAAATTTCTAGTTAAACTGACCAAAAAACAAAAGAAGATACATATTTATCAAGAATAAGAGAGCATACTGTCTTTTCCAAAGATATCCCTGGAATACAGGCATTCCAAAATTTCATTCTAGATGACATGGATAAACTCCTTGAAAGATAAAATTAACAAAAACTGACTAAAGAAGATATATGTTATCTGAATAGCCTTATATGTATAATTTTTTTTAATTTAAAACCTCACAAATAAAAATTCAAGTCCAGATGGCTCCATTTATGGATTCTATAAAACATGGTTTAACTGGAGAAGAGAACATTCCCAACTCATTAGCTACTCAGAATTAACTTGGTATAAAAACCAGACAGTGATATTACAAGAAAGGAAAACTACTGACCACTATCCCTCATAAAATTGGTACAAAAATTCTTTTTTAAATGACAACTAAAATCCTTAATTAAATAAAGATGTAATACCCTGAACAGTGGAATTTTTCCCAAGAATGCAAGATTGGTTTGACTTGATAGTCAAATAATATCATTTACCTAATATCCTAAACATTAATTAAAGATAAAACTATGATTCTCTATGTAGAAAAAACATTTAAAAAATTTATTACCCCTTCATGGTTAAAAACTGAGCAAACTGTCTATAAACCTCAATGCAAAAAAGGACCATGATGAAAAACTCAGAACCAACATGGTGTTTAATGGTGAAACTTTAGGTCAGGAACAAGGCAAAGACTCTCGGTTCTATTCAAAATTGTACAGGAGACCCTAATCTATTCAATGAAATGACAGGGAGAAATAAAAGACACACAAATATGAAAGTAAGATTTAAAAACTCTCCTTATCTGCAAGTGATAGAATGTTGTATATATAAAATCAAAACAATCTCTAAAATCGACTATACTAATTAATGAGTTTAACGAGGTTGCAGAATGCATGGGCAACATATAAAAACTCAATTATAAACGACCAGGTGTAGTGGTGCACGCCTGTAATCCCAGGGAGGCTGAGGTGGGCGGATCACCTGAGGTCAGGAGTTCAAAGTAGGCCTGGCCAATGTGGTGAAACACTGTCTCTACTAAAAATACAACAAAATTAGCTGGGCATGGCAGTGCACACCTGTATTCCCAGCTACTCAGGAGACTGAGACAGGAGACTCACTTGAACCCGGGAGGCAGAGGTTGCAGTAAGCCGAGATAGCGCCATTGCATTCCAGTCCAGGTGACAGAGCGAGACTTCATCTCAAAAAAAAAAAAAAAAAAATCAATTATAATTCTGTATGTAGTAATGCACAATTGGAAATGGAAATGTATGTCATTTACAATAGCATCCAAAAATATGTCATTCTTAAGGGTAAACTTAACAAAATACCTAGATTTATACAAGTCACAGACCTCTACACTGTAAACTAAAAATTTACTGAGAGAAATTGAGAGAGCTATATCTTTATATACATATCTTAATTTCTTAATATATAGTAATTAATAATGTATGATTTTATACATATATCTTCATTTCTTAATTTCAGTAAATTTCTTAGTTTTCAGTACAGAGGTATGATATATATCTATATATTTCATCACAATATATGTATCGTGTTCATGAATTTAACATTCAATATTGTTGAGATGTCCCTTCTTGCCAAATTGACCTATAGAATTAATGCAATCGAAAATAAACATTCCAGTTGATTTGTTTATAAAAATTGGCAAGTGGATTCTATGATAATATGAAAATGCGAAAGACCTCAAATAGCCCAAAAATTTGGGAAAAAAAATGTTTTAAGAGTTCTACTACTTGTTTTCAAACCTTAGTATAAAGCTACCATAAATTCTACAGTAATTGACATAGAATTACACATGTAGAAAAATTGAACCAAATACAGAATTCAAATAGAGCCACATTCTTATGATCAATTGGTTTTTACAAATGTGTCATAAAATTGACAGAGATATAATAGTCTTTTTAATAAATGGGGCTAGAACAAGTAAGTATCCATATAGAAAAAACCTGCTTCAACTCTCACTGCACATTATACTTAAAAATTAATTTGAGAGTATCAGAAACCCGAAGGTCAAAGGCAAAACAAGATTTCTAGAAGAAAACATATGGAACTGTCACGACTTTGGGGTGGGCAAGGATTTCTTACGTACTACATGAGAGAATAGAACTATAAAAGCAAAATTTATCAGTAAAATTTCATCAAAATTAAAACTTTTATTCTTCTGAAATCTTTCTTAGGAAAATATAAAGGTGACTGACAAATTAGAAGAAAATATTCAAGGTATGTATACCTGCCAAAGGCTTTTTAATCCAGAATATATGAAGAATGCTTACAACTAAATAAAAAGAAGACAAATACAAACAACCCAATTAAAAATAGGCAAAATACCAAAACACATACTTTCTAGAAGAACACAGACAATAAAGCATATGAAACATAAATCATAAATCACCTGACAAATGCCAATTAAAACCACAAGATTCCACTACACACCCATTAAACTGCCTAAAATTAAAAATACTGAAAATACCAAGGTTCATAAGGATGTAGAGTAACTGCAACCCCAATATATTGCTGGTGGGAATATAAAATGTGAAATGGCACAATAATTTTACAAAATGATTTGACAGTTTCTGATAAAGTTAAATATAGACTTGTTATATGAACTAGCAATCCCATTCTTAGGTTTTTACTCAAGAGAAATAAAAGCATTTGTCCATGCAAAGACTTTAATGTGAATATGCATAGTTTTTAGCCCCAAACTGGAGAAAATCCAAATGTCTATCAACAGTGAATGGATAAATAAATGTTCATATGAAATACCACTCAGCAAGAAAGGAAATTTTGTTTATGATACAAGCACAATATGGGTAAATTTCTAAAATATTATGTTGTATGGGTAAGACAGATAAAAAGGGCATATACATTATAATTCAATTTATATGAAATTATAGAATAGAAAAAAAATCAATAATTACAGTGGTGGTTGCCCATAGTTGCTATGAAGTGAAGGAGATGGACTGCAAAAACAAAGGAACTGTTTGAAGTGATAAAGATGCTCTGTATCTTGAGTTTTATGGTTGTTACACGGGCTTAAGAATTTATTAAAACTCCTAACTACACCCTAAATGGGTACATTTTAGTGTAAATAAATTGTACTTCCATGGAGCTGATTTTAAAAGTAAAAATTAAAACAACTAGCCTGCCTAAATATATGAAGCAAAATAAAGACAGTTTCAAACAAACAACACCAAGATCATGTCACCAACAGACTTGTTTGAAAAGAAATATTAAAACAACTTCAGGCTTCATGAAATTAAATGACATCCAATCAAAATTTGGATGTAGAGAAAAGAATGAAGAGCATCAGAAATGCTAAATATGTGGCTAAATATAAAAGATTATATTTTTTCTTCTCTTAATTTTCTTAGAAGACAACTGATAATTTTAAACCATTGTTAACATTGTATTGTAGGGTTTATAACATAGATAACTAAAATAAATGTTCAAAATAGCACAAATATGTAGCTGTAAGTGAAGTTATTATAAATCATTCTTACATTTTATTTCAGTGGAACAATTTTAACTTTAAGTTCATTCGTGAGTTAAGGATACATAAGGAAAATCATAGATTAACTACCAAAAACAAGACAAAGAGATATGGCTAAAAAGCTATTCAATGAATTAAAAAGAAATATTTGAAAAAAATACAATTAACCCAAATAAGGCAGGAAAAATAGAGGAAAACTGAAAAACAAAAAAACAGAAAACAAATCCCAAAATAACAAGCCTAAACACAAACATTTCAATAATTTCATTAACTGTAAGTGGACAAAACATTTCAATTAAAAAACAAAACCTAAGTATGTATTATTTACAAATAACAACTTATCAATATACAGAGGTAGAAAGTAAAAATATTTAAAAAGACATATACAAACACTAAATCTTGAGATCTCAAAACCCTGTCTCAGGCTCTGCTTCTTGGGGAACCTGACCGAAGATAAGCCCATCTTAGTGCTTGAATGACTCATTTATGATTCATTCAAAATATTCTGATCTTATTGCACCTAACATTGATTTGATCATAAGCAACTTATAGTCATACCAAGGTAACACATGTAGGATCTCCCCATACACAAGGGGTTCCTACAAGCTTAGAACACTTTCTAAAATCATCAGTATCCTTGGACTGGCTCTTAATGTAGTTACATGATTGGGTACTGTTATTAAATTACACATCTTTAACCAGCCCATCTGTGTATTTAGAGAAAACTTACCTGGGGCCTGAGACTTCCTCCAATTCTAATGAATTCCCAGACTGCATTCTAATCCTTTCACCACTTGACTTTACTGTCTAACAAGGATATTTCAAGCAGGTGGAACTGGCATATTGCCCACTTAGACTTTCTAGTCATAAACGAACGGGGGATTTGGGACTGCATCTGAAAAACGTCTCCAACAATCTTTGCAGACTTAACTGTATAGAATATTTCCCAGTTTGGGGTAACAAAATTATCCATACACCAAACCCCCACAACATGCAATGTACCCATGTAACAAACCTGCACATGTACATGCACCCTTTGAACCTGAAACAAAACTTGGAAAGTTAAAAAGTGATTCTAGCATGTTAATTATCTCCATTTAGCCATTCCACAATGAATACATATTTCAAAACATCAAGTTGTACACAATAAAAACATACAAGCTCTTTCTCAGTTTTTCATGGAGAAACTCTCCACTAGGAAAATTATATGTAAAATCTGGACACATGACATTTTCAAGTTGTCTTTCCCTAAAGAAATTTGAATTATGCTATCTTATTTCATTTTTCCACTTAAAAATTGCAGAGCCATACAATCTATCCAAAAGGGGGAAAAAGATAACCTTTTATATTTATTTGCTCACAAAGTCAGCATTTCTGATGTTCTTCGTTTCTTCTGGTAGATCCAAGATTTTAACTTTTGTCATCTTTTGTCTTCAGCCTGAAGAGGTTCCTTTAGCATTTCTTATTGAGCAGGTCTGCTGGTGACAAATTCTCTCGGATTTTGCTTATCTGAAAATGCTTCTATTTCACTTTCATTTGGAGAGGTAGGGGCTGGCTATGTTTTAATCAACTTTATTGAGGCATCAGTGGGTTTTTGTCTTAGTCTCTCTAGTTGATGTTTTATAAGGGCAGAACCTATGATTTATTCTGAAGAAGTAGCATAGCAGTGATTCACAAGCCAAAAATCCAAAGCCAAATGCCTGAATCAGAATCTCAGCTCTACTATGAACCACCTGGATGACCATGGGTAGGTGACATGACCTGTCAGTGCTTCAGGTTCTCAACCTAAGTAAGCATCTTTTCCAAAATGAGAAAAATAGTAAAAGTATCCATTCAAAGAGATATTGAAAACACACACACACACACACACACACACACACACAACTTGTGAGCTACTATATGTAAAGGTATTAGAACAATGCCTGGCATATAGGAATCACTATTTAAATATTTGCTATTATTAATAGTAGTATTAATCTCTGTATCCCCAGGAACTAACAGAATGTTTACGTGTTAATAAAGGCTCAGGATATGTTAAATAAGAGTTCTTCCTAGATTATTTAAAAACCCACTGAACAGAGTAGTAATAATCAATAAGAAATGCCAAGATAATTCCTTTCAAATATTGTCCCCTATACTTTCATTTCCTGCTAAGAAAACAGTTTAACCCACTTTCAATTATCCTGAAAATGGCCAAACTGGACTAATTTATCTTTGGTGTGGTCTCCTTTCTCAATCCAATTTCAGATTTTGACTTCATTGTTCTTCCCCTCTCCTCCATGAACCTTTCAAATCCATATAAGCATTCAGATACCCTATTCTCCATGAATTTTTCTCAAGTCGCCCAGTGAAACGTTTCCTTTTTTTCCCCATAGCTGTTGGGAATTTTGTCCAACCCTCTTTTTAAGCACTCACCATACTTGATTCCAGATTATAGTTTTTCAGATATGGGCCATCTACTTACACATCTTACCATAGTCAGGAAAGATTAAGAGAATCCAAGACCGGCCAGGTGCGGTGACTCATGCCTGTAATCCCAGCACTTTGGGAGGCCGGGGTAGGTGGATCATGAGGTCAGGAGTTCAAGACCAGCCTAGCCAAGATGGCAAAACCCCGTGTCTACTAAAAATACAAAAAATTAGTTGGGCGTGGTGGCAGGTGTCTGTAATTCCAGGTACTGGGAAGGCTGAGGCAGGAGAATCACTTGAACTTGGGAGGGTGGAAGTTGCAGTGAGCCAAGATCACGCCACTGCACTCCAGCCTGGGCGACAGAGACTCTGTCTCAATAAATAAATAAATAAATAATTACAGGACCAACCCTTTTGGACCTGAGATACAGATATCCTTGATGCCAGCCTGTCCTTGTCTCATGCCTGAGGGTAGACATTTGGGTTTCTGTTTTAGACTCTGTACTTGAATCCATGGGTTAATAATCAGCCTGGTTTTCTGGTTCTCTGTGTACTGCAGTTATTGTCTACTACACTGCTATAGTTTGAATAATTGTCACTTCCAAAAGGTGAAATTTAATTTCAAATGTGGTAATATTGACTGTTAGGGCCTTTAATAGATGATTAGGTCATGAAAGCTCTGCCTTCATGAGTGGATTGATTCATTCATAGATTAATGGATTAAAGGGTTATTATAGGAGTGGTACTGGTAGTTTTATGAAAAG
Source organism: Trachypithecus francoisi (assembly GCF_009764315.1). Lineage (NCBI taxonomy): Eukaryota > Metazoa > Chordata > Mammalia > Primates > Cercopithecidae > Trachypithecus > Trachypithecus francoisi. Next base: position 79,915,731 of record NW_022681461.1, read on the forward strand.
AAGAATTGGCTGGGTGTGGTGGCTAACGCCTGTAATCCCAGCACTTTGGGCGGCTGAGGTGGGTGGATCACCTGAGGTTGGGAGCTCAAGACCAGCCTGACCAACATGGAGAAACCCCATCTCTACTAAAAATACAAAATTAGCCAGGTGTGGTGGCGCATGCCTGTAATCCCAGCTACTCAGGAAGCTGAGGCAGGATAATCACTTGAACCCAGGAGGCAGAGGTTGCAGTGGGCCAAGATTGCGCCATTGTACTCCAGCCCAACAGGAGCAAAACTATGTCAAAAAAAAAAAGAAGAAGAAAGAAGGAAGAAGGAAGGAGGAAGGAGGAAGGAAGAAGAAAGCAGGAAAGAAGAAGGAGGAAAGAAGAAGAAAGAAGAAGAAATGAAAGAAGAAAGAAGAAGAATTTCCTTGGTAGAATTGTAGTTTTGGTAAATGTCTTAGTCCTTTTTCTCTTGCCTATTAACAGAATACCTGAAACTGAGCAATTTATAAAGAATAGAAATTTATTTCTTACAATTATGGAGGATGATAAATCCAAGATTGAGGGGCTGTACCTGTTGAGGATTTTCTTGCTGGTGGGGACTCTCTGCAGAGTCCTGAGGTAGCACAGGGCATCACATAGTGAGGTGGCTGAGTGTGCTAGCTCAGATCTTTCTTCTTTTTATAAAGCTACCAGTACTGCTATGATAGCTCATTAATCCACTAATCTATGGATGAATCAATCCACTCATGAAGGCAGAGCTCTCATAACCCAATAATCTATTAAAGGCCCTAACGCTCAATATTACCACATTAGAAATTAAATGTTACCATGAGTTTTGGTTTCAAATTGTAGCAGTGTAGTAGACAATAACTGTAGCAGACAGAGAACCAGAAAACCAGGCTGATTATTAACCCATGGATTCAAGTACAGAGTCTAAAATAGAAACTCAAATATCTACCCTCAGACATGAGACAAGGACAGGCTGGCATCAAGGGTATCTGTATCTCAGTCTCAGAGAGGGTTGGTCCTGGATTCTTTTATTTTTTCCTGACTATGGTAAGATGTGTAAGTAGGTGGCCCATATCTGAAAAGCTATAATCTGGAATAAAGTACAGATGTGCATCCCTAGCTTGGTACTAATGGTCCTTCTTCCCTTTACTACATCATCTCTCACCAATCCCTTTCCATGTGTCTTACATTTAAGTCATTCTGAACTCTTTAGAGTTCCCCCAACAGCTTTTGCGGGGCATTAGGGAGGGTAGATGGTGGCCTATACCTTTGTACATTTAGTGCTATTTACCTATAATATCATTACCCTCACAACTTGACAAATTTCTAGTTATCTTTTAAAACCCTCCCCAGTTATCACACTTAAACAGTGAAAGACGTGTCCAAAATGCAGCTAGCACCCATGCTTCTGTTGCAAATGTTCTGTAACTAGCAACTTTGCAAGTGAAAACCCTGTGCAAAAGGAGGATTTAGCAATGCTGGAGTTAGCAAAGCAGGTACACTCAGTCATGCCAAAAAAAGCAAAGAACAGATCAGGTTTTTACTCCTAGCTCTCAAAAGCTGCAGTTTCTTCTTATAGATCAATGGGCTTGTGGATATGAACCACCTCAGTGTCCAGATTTGTGAGTGTATGACTCTTGGTCAGAATATACATATATGCTACCATGTCCAGAATATAAACAAGTGATACTCATACAGGGAATCTTTTCTGTAGTGAAAAGCTATTGCCCCAAAGGTATAAGGGAACCAAGACAGAGTGATTGCCCAAAAGTCAGCATATACCCAGCCCTTGAGCAATACATTTCCCTATTAAGGGAAGCTTTGAATAGCTACGATTCATCACAAACCTTTATCAAAATCTCTTCTCTTCAAATGTGCTGTATTGCCAGGCACTGTGTCTGACAGCTCCTCACTTTATCAAGTGAGGAGCTCAATAATTTCTCCATTCCTCACCTCAGCTTCAGTCAGTATAAATGAGTCAAGGCTTTAAAAAGGTATCAAGGGGCCGGGCGCGGTGGCTCAAGCCTGTAATCCCAGCACTTTGGGAGGCCGAGGCGGGCGGATCACAAGGTCAGGAGATCGAGACCATTCTGGCTAACACGGTGAAACCCCGTCTCTACTAAAAAATACAAAAAACTAGCCGGGCGAGGTGGCGGGCGCCTGTAGTCCCAGCTACTCGGGAGGCTGAGGCAGGAGAATGGCGTGAACCCGGGAGGCGGAGCTTGCAGTGAGCTGAGATCTGGCCACTGCACTCCAGCTTGGGTGACAGAGCGAGACTCCATCTCAAAAAAAAAAAAAAAAAAAAAAAAAGGTATCAAGGAATTACGGCTACCCTCTCCCCTTCCTAACTGCATCCCTGTATCTGGCTTCCATCACGATAATAAATAAGGCTCTTGGTGGCTGAGCACATGTGATATCTGACCAGTTAAAATAAAATTCCATGCTTCTATAGTGCTCTTCAAAGTAGAGCGTGGTTATCAATTGGTTAATACTTTCACTGTTAGCTTGGGCTTGATTCTTCTTAACTTACAGTTCAGAGCGAAATGACAGTGACAGCCATCAAAAAGATGGCTGGAATTTATCTGTGAGAAGATATAGAAGCCAGGTATAGGCAAAGGACACTTTTGCTGCATCTGTTGGGCTAATCTGTTACCTGAACTCAGCTGGTAGATTTCCATCTCTAGACTTTGGTCACTGTCACAAGCCAGGTGGGAAGTCACTTTTGAACCACAGCTGGTCCTGCTCTCTCCAGTGTTGCCTGTGATTCATCAGCTAATGTCTTAGAGACTGGGGTGCATTGGTACCTTTGTAACCTGGAGGCTGGTATTACTGCATAGAATCAATAATACCCAAGAATGTAGACAAATGAGACCCAATTTCACTCCATTGTCTTAACAGGAGTCCCAGGAATAGCAACATTTCCTTATTTATGGGCTGGGGCGCAAGAAGAAATCTCTTCTATACATCTGCGATATGGGTACTATGATGGACATTTGATATATATAATTTTGTTGGTCCTTCACAACAACACTGTGAGGCAAATGGTATCAACTCCTTATTACAGAAGTGACATCTGAGACTTGGGTTCCAAACCCAAACCTGTTGATGTCAAATCTGTCCTTTGTCATGTTACTTCCCATAACTTAGTTTCTTACTACTTAACTGAAGGATATTTAGTATATTTTGGTCTTAAAAACTTTAGGGAGCATATGGGTAATGTCTTTTATTTGGATCTTTTGGGTACAAAAATCTCAAGATATCTGGTCGTTGGATATTCAGGTAGAAGTACAATGAAATAACAAATGTGGTTCTGAAGATGAAAGGAGGTAGCATTAGTCAAGAAATGAAGGTCACCTGTAGAAGCTATAAAAACCAAGGAAATAGATTCCCTCCCGGAACCTCCAGAAAAGGACACAGCCCTGATGATACTTTGACCTTAGTCCAAGAGGAGGAAGAGTTTGTGAACATTTGAATGTTTCAGTCCCTCAAGGTTTTTGCCCAAATCACCTCAATAACATCTGGCCTGTATTGAAAAAGGTAGGTAAGAGATGAAATCAAGTCCGTTATGACCACCCACAAAAGACCTATAGAATAGAGACAGTGTGACCTGAGGATTTAGCCATTATCTCTGTGTTTCTTCAGAAAGTGGATTATCTACAAAAATGCACCATACCTCCTTTCCCATCTTCCTTTCTTTTCTAATTTGTTCTCTTTCCTACTTACTTTTCATCTAATTCATTCTTCAACAACAAATTCTAATTAAACACTTAAATACACATGAAAGTCTTAAATTGTGACCAGTTATTGCCATCCAGGAGCTAACACTCTGATTTGGGTAATAAGGCATGTGCATAAAAATATGTAATATAAGATAAAATGTATTACCTTCCTTAAGAAAAGTTTGGGAAAACATGTTGTGGGGGTAAAATGAAGGGGCAGGTTACTTTTACTTGGAGGATGAGCCTTAAGGAATGAGGGAAATAAATGGATAGGATATAGACAGATATAAAATATCAAGAGGAAAAGAAACCTGGTATAGGGAACTGTACTAGGCAGAATAAAGCCCTCCACCCAAAGGTGTCTACATCCTAATTCCCAGAACCTGTGAATATGTTAGGTTATATGGCAAAGGTGAATTAAGGTTGAGGTAGAATTAAGATGGCTAATCAGGTGATATTAAAATACAGACATGATCCCAAATTATCTGCATGGACCCAATAAGGATCCTTACAAATGGAAAAGGGAAGCAGAAGAAGAGAGTCAGAGAAGAAAATGTGATGCCAGAAACAGGGTCAGAGAGATGCTACATTTCTGGTTTTGAAGATGAAAAGAGGTGGCCCTGAGTCAAGGAATGGGGGTGGCCTGCAGAAGCTATAAAAGGCAAGGAAATAGATTCTCTCCTGGAACCTCCAGAAAAGAACACAGCCCTGCTGATACCTTGACCTTAACCCAGTGGGACCAGTGTCAGACTGCTGACCTCTAGAACTGAAGGATAATAAATGTGTGTTGTTTTAAGCCACAAAGTTGGTGCCAAATTGTCACAGCAGCAAATGGAAAATGAACACAGGAGAAACCTTGCAGTGGAAAGGTGAAAATTTAATTTTATAACAAAAAGTTCACAAAGAAAAAAAAGGAGGAGATAAGGCTTGGGAGGCAGGTAGGAATTTGACCATAAAGGGTTAGAGAGTGCCACTGAGGAGTTTAAAGAAAGGAAGGACATGATCAGATTTGTATTTAAGAATTATTATTGTGGTAGTTGTGTGAAGGAGAAATTAAAGGAAACAAGTCAGGGAAATCAGTTAGAAAGCTGTTTGAATGGTTTCAGCAAGAAGTGATGAGGCCGCAGAGAAGGCAGTAGAATGGAAGAAGAGAAAATGAGTCATTCATTCATTTATTCAACATATTATTTTTGAGTGTCTGCTATGCTTTCAGGCACTGTTGTATTTGTTAAGGGTATAGGCAAGCCCATGGCTAATGCTCAAATCCTCTCTTTAGGATTTCCAGTCTAATGCATATAGACATACAATAGACAAATAAGCCTATAATGTGTGAGAGGGTGATAAGATCTCTAAAGAAAACTGAAGTGGGAAAAGGGATTTACAGAGTGGCAGGTGTGGATGGGGAATTCTTTCAATGGGACTTTGGAAGAGACCTCTCTGAGAAGGTGGTATTTGAGTACAGACCTAAATGAAGAGGAGAACCAAGTAGATATCTTGGGGCAGAGCCTTTATGGCAAAGATCGGAAACCTAGTGTATTCACAGTAAAGTGAGGAGGGTGATGTGGTTGGAGGGAAATTATAAAAAAGTGGGTGGTAGGAGCAGACGTCAGAGACACTGAGTGGGACATCTCTTGGTTGGCTTTGCAGATCACTGAAAGAACACAGGGGTTTACTCTGTATAAAACAAAGGCATTTTGTATTCAGAATTGACAGGACTAGGAGGTTATTTAAATGGAGCCAAGGGCCTGAGGGTAATGAACAGTCTTCTCCTATAGCTCTATCCTGAGCAAATTAGGATGTTCCCATTACACTCATCCAACAAAAGAACACTCAGCAACACACGGGTAACATGAACAGGGCTGGGGCCATCTCAGGATCATCCTCATCCAGCTTGACTTAATGCAAGTGTTTTGCAAGAAAAAATTTCCATCTTGCTTCCCACGCTTTCTTTATGGTTCAAAACCAGACTTCCCAGTATATGGAGAGAGAAAATTTGGGTCCCTAAACAGCATACATTTTCCTGGATAGAGATAGATGGAGAATTCTGTTCAGTTTACAACTAGAAAATATCCTACAACAATGATGGCACCATGTGTGGTCTTGGACGTGTTCTGTAACCTTTCCAGGTCTCAGTTTCCAAATTGAAGAAAGGAAGATTTTGTTTGCAAAGGATCTGATGACCTCCTCGGGCTTTTTGGCTGTAGGACTTGTGGTTCTACTTCTAAAATGAAGGCCTGAAATTTATCCAGTATACGGTCAGGCATACAGGCAGAGAAGGAAAAAGCAGGAGTTTTCAACCTTTGAGATTTTCTGTGGCCTTGTATTCTGATATTATAAAGCAGAAAAAAAAAATGCATTCCAGTGATAAGAACACAGGCCTCTGTTTTAGTTTCAAATCCTTCTCTTACTGGTCATGTGAACCCATTGAAATTACCTTGTAGAATAAGATAGGGTATGAAAACACAAATGTATAATAACCATGTGACTTTGAACACATTATTTCACCTCTCTAAGGCTCCAATCATCATCTGCAAATTGAGGATATTAGTGTCTACTGCATAGCATTATGTGAGTGTTTGAGAAAATGCAGGCAATAAATGCTAACTAGATCCTTTACCACTTAAGAGCATTAAAATGGAAGAAAATGCTATTATTGTTACTTTAAAAAGAAAATTAAAATAATTCCATTAGAACTTGAAAACCATAGTAATCCTGCTGAGGAACAGCACATTAAAGACACTACTAGCTCAGGGGAAAGGAGATAAGGGTAAGCCACATTCAAGTTCTCTATAGTTGCTCCTAACAACAAGTCAGAAGGTCTCAGATGCAAAATCTCTCCCACAGTTTGACCTGGGAATTGAAAAAGAATGCTTTCAGGTTCTGTCATCCCTGGTTCCTACCCAGACATCTTATTACCCTCACCTGGAATCCCCTTACCGCCGAGTGAGAACCACAATCCTAAGGGGAACTCAGGGATTGTTCAAAGCAACATTGATTGTATCTAGAGTGTATCCAACCCTCAGCAGTCTCTGATGAGAGAGGGGCAGAGTGGGTCAGCAGAGCCTGTCCCTTGTCCTTTACCTGCTCTGCTCCAGGTGACAGAGCTGCATCCTGCAGGGACTCAACCTGAAGACTGAATTTCCCCAGCACCTGTGTGTCCTGGCTTCTAGTTGAGCTTGGCCAATGGGAGATATTGGCAGGAAATTCTGACAATATTGCCTCCACCCTTTGTCCTTCCAACCTCCAGCCTACTGTTGGTGTTAACCTCTGGGTTGCATTGCAAACCCCAGGTGTAGCTTTTCTTTTACCTATGTAAGCAGTTGTCCATATTAATTTCCCTCTTTTTAATTTCTGGAGTGATTCCCTTCCTGGTTATACCCTGATTGATACAGCCCACATTGAGACTAGGCTGTAACTAAGGCAAGGTTGGATAAGCACAAAATAATCTCACAGAGTGGCAGCATCTTGGATGATGCACCACACACTGGGGTCTGTCTACAGTCTAGTTGACCCAATAATTTACTTTTGTCAGGGGCCCAGATACGATTAAACTCTGAGAGATAGACTCAGTTTTTACACTGGCAAGATTTTGAAATGTTAATCAAAATGTATATTTAAAAATTCTGATGAGAAATAGAATTGTCACATGTTGCAGAACAATTTTTCTTTTTTGAGACAAGATTCTTGCTCTGTCTCTCAGATTGTTGTGCACTGACACAATTATGGCTCACTGCAGCCTCAACCTCCCAGGCTCAGGGGATCCTCCCACCACAGTCTCTTGAGTAACTGGGACTGCAGGTGCATGCCACCATGCCCAGTTAATTTTTTAATATTTTTTTGTAAAGACGAGGTCTTGCTCTACTTTCTAGGCTGGACTAGAAAAGTCTTGTCAGCAGGACCCAAACAGTCTCTCCCTACAGGAGAGCTACATAGAAGCCTAATCCCAGTTAGGGGGTAACCTGGAAAGATCAGAATCACAATAGCTTATAGATTTAAATGATGAATATAATCATGAATTGAGAGGCCACAGTATCCACTGCAGGGTAGAGATGGCCTTGCCAATCTTCTAACATTCATTCATTGAGAAACTCAAATAAACAGGAGAGACAGTTCCTGCCCTTATAGAACATGCACTACATCTCCAATTCCAGTGGCCATCCCATCGGGAGTACTCTGAAAGGTACTGCCCACATGATTCCTTTACCCTACTTCCATAGCTGATCATCCCCCATTCCAATGAAGACATCATTGCTTTGGATCTCTCTGATCTGAAACAAGAAAACTGACATGCTTTTAGGTGAGGCAGATCCTAGAACTGGCCCTTTCTAGCCCTCCTAAGAGAGACAGTGCTCCTGGAGAAATGACCATACAAATGAATCCGTAGAGCTGTATGATTGGAAAGTCAGGCCATACATGGCATGAAGCACTGTTTTCCAGGTTTAATACTGAGGAAATGCGATCATTCTCCCTCTGGGACCTAAAGGATGCATGAAGAGCTTAGGGCTAGCGTGGTACATGGTGACCACAAGTTAGGGTAGCTCTGCTACCCACCCAAGTTAGAGGGCCAATTTCTATCCCTGTATGCACACACCCCTCCACACACCACATGCACACTCACACACACCCTTGAACAACAGCGGGATATTTCAAGACTAGATAAACCACTCAGTATTATCTATGTAGTAGCACCACACAAGGCACTCACTGAAGCAGGTATCAGAAAATTGGGCGTGATGGGGGACTGGTTATCTTCCCCACATCTCTCTGTGGGGTACTTGGAGTCAGAAAGGTCCTTTTTGGACTGAGAAAGTTCCAGATCTTTTGGAAAATCCAGAGAAAGAAGGGACTTCACCCCAGGAAGATAGTGTATATCCAACTTAATTATGTGGATGCTTCAGGGGTTTTAATTTGAAACAGAAACAAGATAGGACCACATTTGTACACAGCTGGTTAGGTAGGTTACTACAGCTACATGCTATTACCTTCACTGAAGTCTCAATGGTCAGAATTTTGACAACCTCTATTATAATGTATAATACATTAACCTATAATGTAAGTTTCAAAAGACAGTGTTATTCCTTTAAATTCAAATTTAGAAGACAGGAAGAAGGGCAGACTCAGTGGCATGCCGGTAAACCAGTTCTCAAAAAAATAAATTTAATTTTAATGTTGACAACTTCTGTTGTACAAATACTCCCACTATGGCTGATTTTTAGCTATAAGATTTCTGCAAATTTAATGGTCACCTCTTATGAGTTAGAACAAACCAGCTACAGACCATGACTGGAATGTCCTGCCCTCAAAAATTGAGCCACCGTAAAAACGCAAGAAAATCCACCTATGCCTATACTTCACCTGTAGTTTTCTTTGCTTCCTGGAGTTATCAGGACAAATTCTTACCATTGTGTGGAATTCAAGTCTATCTCACATGGAGATTATGTTTATTTGCCTGTTTATTTATTTATACCTTCTTTTTTGAAGAAAGGATTTGAGGTGGATTATCTAAATACATTCAGTATAAAAATAGATAAAATTGAATTTCAAATAAGTAGATGAGGAATGTAGAACAAAGAGAAAATGAAAGCTTTAATAGTAATAAAGAGAAAAGTGAAATTAAGTGTGAGCTTAGCACACAAAATACACAGTATAAAGGCCTTGTGGGCCATTTGCAATGCATGCAGAAAAAGATCCATGGGAACAAACAGACATATAACGATGAGTCATTCATGGGAGTTCCTATGTCCAGCTTCCAGTGGATCCGGCCATCTGTACAGAATGATGGGGAAACGCCCATCCCCCACCAGCCATGGGTTAGTTTGAACATTAATATTACACCTAGGACTTCTCTGCAAAGGTGGTAAATGGGTCTAGTGTCCCACTCTCTGCCTGCAGAGGCACTTGGCAGTCTAACGATCTCCTATTGCATTGTCAATTTGTCAGAATTGCTGTTCTGGAGCAAACCCCAGTCTCCTGGAACAGCCTCGCTAGGGGCACTCACTGGATGGTGGATTCATCAAGCCCCCTATAAGTCAGATTGGCAGCTTATGAGAGCTTCAATCCAGCTCTGCACAGACCATGACTGCCAAGCAGAATAGTGGCCCAGGTTTTCTCCAGCTGTCAGTGCCCCAGAAGGACCAGAAAATCCAGTCTTGGGACAAGGGCAGGCAGAGAGGCCAGAGAATAAAAGAATAATTTAAAACAAACATGTATCTTAGATTCAGTGACCTACAGTCATTGAACGCCTAAGACAGGAACTTCAGCAAGGTTTTCATGTATTTGTAATGAAGCTCCAATATTAGCCCTCACCTGGTTCCCCAGGGCTCCTGGGGAGAACCCTGAGTGTCTTCATGCATCACTCTTTCCCTGAGTTGGTGCAGTTATTAGGATATGCTTTTGCTTAATCAAATACAATGAAAAAAACTATATACCTGGCATAAGACCTGGCACTGAGCAATTAGTTGAATGGAAGCCCCACTCCTGGTTCTGCCAAGCATCCCAGGCTTTTTGGGGACCACTTCATGACTGAGGAACAAATATCTAGATTTGGGAAATTCTATGTGCTGAAAGATCAGTGACAATTGCCAGAACTTACATAGTGGTGCTTGCCCAGCCCTCAGAGAAGAATTGCCCTTTCTTGTCTTCATTCAGCCACTTCAATAACGAATTTTAAATTCATTAAAGCTACCTAGGCCTCAGATATAAAGCAAAAATTCCCTTTGGACACAGCTTTGGTGATGGGACAAAAGCATGGGACCTCAATTGACAGAAGAGAATTCAAAGAATGATGATTTCATTTACTAGATGCATAAACGTGGACCAGACAGTGTCTCTGGATTCCAGTTTCTTCATCTATAAAATGGGAATAATAAAAATATCTTTCTAACTAGATTGAGTGAAGGTCTAAAAGAGAAAATATATATATATACAAAATCCTCATAAACTGAAAGCACAATATAATGTTATATATTATGGTTATTTATAGCTGACTTCTCAAAGAGGTTGTTAAGATTATAAAAGGCTGCCAAGGACTGAGTAAGAAGAAAAAGTAAATTTAAGAAGCCTCCAGCTCTCAGTAATGGCAAAGTAGCTTGGCCAGCCTAACTCTTCTACAGATAGCAATAATTAAATCTGTGCAAAATATTTAAAAAGCACTGGCGAATATCAGAAGCAGGAAGTAAATGGATGGGAGATAATTCCTTTTAAAACAGGAAGGGCGTTGGTGAGATTTGTGAGTTAGTAAATTTCTACTGAAGGCATTTCTCAATTCCTGTAGCTCAGGGCAGTAGAAAACTCAATCTTACTACCTTGAGGGTCAGAAAATAGAGCGCTGAGCTGGCAAAACCATTGAAAAGTTGGGGGTGAGGTGTCCTGAGAAACAAAGGAGCTACAGAAGAAGTAAGGACAAAATATATAAATAAACTCTGCCAAATCTCATTACTTAACTGCTGAACGTGGAAGAATACAGAAGCTGAAAGCTTAAAGAACTGAGCACAGATTTCAACTATTTCCCATCCAGGAAAGACAGAGTTTGGAGTTCAAGTACAGCCAAATTGTCTGCTGCAACAAATATCAACATTCTTCAAAAACAGCTAACACTTAGAGTCTCCACATCTTTTATAATGTCTTCATATAATAAAAAATTACTAGACATGCTAAGTAACAAGAATATGTCACTTACACTCCAAAACAGGGCAGTATGCTCAAGAACTTCTAAAAACAGATATTTTAATGAAAGAAGAAGGGGAAATAACAGCAAACAAATAAAATAGCAATTATATATAAAAAAAAAACTAGATAAAGACTTTAGAAATGACATAAAAAGAACAGAAAATTTAAATTGGCAGAAGAAAGAAAAACAACGTACTCAAAGATAGATGAGTGGAAATGATCCAAACTAAAAAGCAGGGAGCAAAATTTTTGAATAAAAATTTTTGAATAGGGCTTTGGTTACCTGCAAGATAATATTAAGCAGTCTAAATAATATCAACCAGTCTAATAAATTTGTAGTAACAGTTCCAAGAGGAAGGAAAAGGAAGAATGAAGCAGAGAAAAATGTTTGAAAATATAATGGCCAAAAATTTCCCAAATTACTTGAGAAAGTTTAATTTATAAATTCAAGAAGTCAAATAAATCACAAGAAGAATAAATATAATCAGTACCAAAACATAATATTAAGTTCTGGAATCTATAAATAAAAAAATCTTAAAAGCAGCCACAGAAAAATTACACATTATGTACAGAGGCAAAATCATGTGAGTTTTACTGATTTCTCACAAGAAATAATGACGCCTACAATCCAGTGGAAGGACATCTTTAAAATGACGAAAGAATAAAACTGACAACCAAGAACTCTATAACCACGGAAATTATCCCTAAAATAGTACAGCAAAATAAAGACATTTCAAATGAACAATAACTGAAAAATTTGTAGCCAGCAGATTACCATTCAAAAAAAGCTGAAAGAAGTTCTCTGGCTGTTGAGATGTAATATCAGATAGGAATTCAGATAGATCAACAAAAGAAATGACTAGCACTAAAAATAGGAAGTATTGCCTAATATAAAGGAGCATATTTTCTTTTTCATTTTCTTCAAAAACATAGGACTGTCTAAATAAAATAACTGTAATATTTTGTTGTGGTGTGTATGGTATGCAGAATATATAATGTGCATATATGTGCATATAATGTTTATAATAATGCAAAGGAAAGTTTGCATTATTATAGGCAATGATGCTAATGAAACTATCATTGCTAGTTTCCTATAGCTCATTTGAAGGAATAAAATACTGACACTGAAAAGTTAAAGATGCATATAGTAATCACCACTTGAAAGCAGAACAATTAGTTAAAAAGATGCATGGTTATAAAGTCAATATTTGAAGTAAAATTGAGTCTTAAAATTTGTTTGACTTTCACAAAACAAGGCAGGAAATGTAGAATAGAGGAACAAAAAATAGTTGGAACAAATGAAAACATGATAGATCTAATTCAATAATATCAGTACATTAATATAAGTGGACTAAACTCTCAAAAGGCAAACATTCTTAGGTAGCATTAAAAAAATCAAGACTCACATACTGTGAACAAAAGGCAATTTTTAAATACCAAAAAAAAAATAAAATGTAAAAAGTGGAAAGGGTACATTATGCAAACACTAATCATAAGTAAGGAGAGATCACTATGCTAATATCACCTGCAATAGACTTTCAAGACAAAGAACTTGAATGGAGAGAAAGATACACATCTTCTATACAGGAGTCAATTTATCCACAAAACACCAGGATTATGCATATGAATGTAATTAATCATAAGACTTCAAAATATAAGAGGAAAAATATTTCTGTATGTTAATACTACTCTCTCAGTAATTGATAAAGTCAGCCCAAAAAAAAAAATAGTAAGAATACAGAATATCTGAACAATACTTTCCACTATCATATTCTAATTAATATTTCTAGAACTCCACTCCTAAAATTTCAGAATACACATTCTTTTCAAATGTACATGAAATACTTACCAAGTGAGATTATATGCAGAGTCATTAATAGTCTGAACAAATTTTTAAAAATTGAGATCTTGAAAGTATGTTCTCTGACCAAACTGAAATTAAATTAGAAATAAAGTCAATAGGATAGCTAGAAAAGCTCTAATATTTAGAAATAGAACAAAGCACTTCTAAATAGCCAATAAATCAAAGATAACAAGGGAAATTAGAAAATACTTTGAACTTAATGATAATAAAAGTACAACATATTAAAATTTATAGAAAGTAGCTAAAGAGTGATTATAACATCAAATGCATAAATTCAAAAAAAGGAGTTTTAAATTATCTAAGTTTCCAACTTAAGGATACAGGAGAAAAAACAAATTAAACCCAAAATGTGTAGAAAAAAAGTAATTTTAAAAACGCAAAAAAAAAAAAAAATCATTGAACTCGTGAATGGAGCATTATCAGATCAAAAGATTCTTCAAGGCTGGGCACAGTGGCTCAGGCCTGTAATCCCAACACTTTGGGAGGCTGAGGCAGGCAAATCACCTGAGGGCAGGAGTTCAACATCAGCCTGGCCAACATGGTGAAACCTCATCTCTGCAAAAATACAAAAATTAGCTGCGCGTAGTGGCAGGCACCTGTAATCCTAGCTACTCAGGGAGCTGAGGCAGGAGAATCACTTGAACCTGACAGGTGGAGGTTGCAGTGAGCCGAGATCACACCATTGCACTCTAGCTTGGGCAACACAGAGTGAATCTCAAAAAAAAAAAAAAAAAAGGATTCTTCAGAAATAATATGGAAATATTATACATAACTGAACATGTATTGCTGTGTGCTTTACTAATAGCTAATCTGGGCTCATACACACATATACATGCATATGTGTCTCACTTTCTAATATATACACATGTACATATCAGTCACACACACAAAAATATATGAGAATGAAAACAAATGGAGCAAAACATAAACACTTGTTGAATCTGGATATAGGAAGTATGGGATTTTTTAACTATTCATGCAATTTTTCTATAAATTTGATATTATAGCAAAGCAAAAGTTATTTTGAAAACTGTAAGAATAAGCCCAGATTAGTTATCATGGTGGAAAAAGAAATGTACACAGCTTATATTGGGTCAAATCTCTTTAAAAGAAAATTAAGCTCAGGCCCCAAATTTTAGTTTCATTTCTTATTTTACCTGGAATCCAGAAAACTGATATCACCTCTTGAAAGGCTGTTTCCCTTAAATTGAACATTAAAATCTCAAAATGCCTGGTATTTCTTGATGAGGCATCTACCCATCATAGAATCGTCTCATAAACTTGTAATTATGTTCTAGCTTACTGTTGAAAACTGAAATTCCTTTTTTTTCTATTATCTTCTCTCCCAGCCCATCTGTCCTTTCTCTCTTCTATTTTAAAGTCTACTTTCTTCTGAAGAAAAAGACATTAGGACACTTGTAGTCATAGCTACTTGGGAGGCTGAGGTTTGAGTGTGGACGATTGCTTGAGCCCAGGAATCTGAGACCAGTCTGGGCAACATAGCATGTATATATTATATAATATATATTATATTATATTATATATTATATAAAATATAATTAGATATATATTATATATGTAAAATATATATATTACATAAAATATAACATATATATTATATAAAAAGGTAAGGGTTTTTCATATGAAGAGGTTAGGGTTACACCTTGTCCTATATACGTGAAAAAGAGGTGAAGGATGAATCTGAATCTGAAGGCATTTCCCAACTATAAGAGGAAGGGAATTACAGAGAGGCCAGTCATCATATATCCATTCTTTCATTCTTTTTCTGTCCCCCAAATATCATCTCATTCACAAATATGAAGCAACCTTTTGGATGATGATAATTTTTCCCCATCCTAAAACTTATGATAATAAAAGAAACAACAGAATATGCTATTTATTGAAGATATATAGTGTATCATTGTCTTAGTCCATTTGAGCTGCTATAACAGACTACCATAAACTGAGTGGCTCATAAGCCATAGAAATTTATTTCTCACAGTTCTAGAGGCTGAGAAGTCCAAGATCAAGGCATCAATAGATTCAGTGTGTCTTCAGGCCCTCTTCATAGAAGTCCATCTTTTCACTGTAATCTAACATGGTGGGAGGAATGGAGGTCTCTCTGGATTCTCTTTTATAAGTGCACTAATCCCATTAATGAGCACCATGCTCTTATGACCTAATCACCTCCCAAAGGTTCTACCTCCTAATAGCATCACCATGTGTTAGCATTTCAACATGTGAATTTGCAGGGAGACACAAACATTTAGTCCACAAGAGTCTGTCACAGTACTGGGTATTTTCATACATGGTTATTCTACCTCACAATCTTATAGGGTATGTTAATAGATCAAAAAAAGATAAAACATTGTTCAAATGGTGAAGTTGAGATTCAAACCTTTGAATCACATTAAATAATGTGTTCAAGAATACAACTGTATAAGGCAAATAATTTGTCCATGCCACCACACCCTTTCTTATTCTCTGCCTAGGTATTGTTATAAGAAGATTTTGATCCCAGCTTTTTCTATTCCTACCTATCCTAGGTAATTCTTATGTTCTACAAATCCAAAATATTGCTAGATAAATTGGTTAGATGATAGATAAGATAGATACATGATAGGATGGATGGAGAGATAGATAGATAGATAGATAGAGATAGATTTAAAAAAAAAACTGGCCTCATATTCAACTCAGAACAGTCATTCATTTCTTAATTCAAAATTCATGTACTATTCTCTTATTTTATACCAGGCACAGGACCAGCCACTATGGAGAGGGGATAAAAAGTCAAATAAGATGGAATGCCTATACAGTCAGCTACAAACTACAAAGAGATATACTATATTTACTTCTATTCCCTGCATGATCCTAATATAAAAGATATATTTGGCCGGGCGCGGTGGCTCAAGCCTGTAATCCCAGCACTTTGGGAGGCCGAGACGGGCGGATCACGAGGTCAGGAGATCGAGACCATCCTGGCGAACACTGTGAAACCCCGTCTCTACTAAAAATACAAAAACTAGCCGGGCGAGGTGGCGGCGCCTGTAGTCCCAGCTACTCGGGAGGCTGAGGCAGGAGAATGGCGTAAACCCGGGAGGCGGAGCTTGCAGTGAGCTGAGATCCGGCCACTGCACTCCAGCCTGGGCGACAGAGCGAGACTCCGCCTCAAAAAAAAAAAAAAAAAAAAAGATATATTCAGGAAATGTTGAAATGGAATAAGTAAGGCTGAACTGTCCGAGAAAAATACCACACATCTCTCCGGGGTGGGAACAGGATTGAGTGGACAGTGAGCAGCTGGTGGTTTTAAACCAAAATAGGAGAAGATGTCAGAGAACCCCACTGGGAGACTGAAGCTGTCCCTCAGCTCTTCCACATGAAGGGAGAATTCCAACACCAACATCTAAACTTTCACCATGAATAATGTCAACAGCTGATAACCTACAACAGCTTGCATATCTAATGCTTTAAAACAATCCCCTATTTATAAAATTATCACACCCTTGTCACAGATGAGGAAACAAAAGTTAATCAAGTTCCTTATCTGAGTTCACTTAGTTCCTAGGTGAAAGAGCTTATTATAAACCCAAGCTGCTTGATCCGCAGGTCTTCATCTCCCTGGCTCCCATGTCTTTTTTATTATATCATCTCTATTAAATATTTTACTGCTTTATATTTTCTCCAATAAATGACCTGGATATCTGTTCTATGTTAGGATTTGTGTTATATACAAGGGAAGCAGGTGGATATAGTACATCTCTTTGTCACTTGTAGTAGCTGACTTTGTATTCTGTCTTATTTGACGTTTTCACCACTCTCCATAGTGGCTGGCCCTGTGCCTGTTATAAAATGAGGGAATAGTATATGAATTTCAAATTAACAAATGAATGAATGTTCTGAGTCAAATGTGAGGCCAGGTATGTATGTATGTATGTATGTATCTATCTATCTATCTTTCTAACAGTTCTACAAGTAGGTAATATTTCTATTTTGCTGAAGAGAAAACAGGCTTAGAGAACTTAAGGAGCTGATTTAATATCACACGTTAAATAGTATCAAAGTCAAGAGTTAAAGCCAGGTCTGAATTCAGAAAAACAGGCTCTCAACTATCATTACCCCTCACCAGGATGAACCTTTCACTTCCAGCTTCCTACATTTCTAAAGCATTTTTCTCCTGCTAGGACTATGTATGGTAACAGTATCCTCCAGCTCTCCATTGTTTAATACAATAAAGATCTATTTCTCAACTGGCTACATGTCTAGAGCATTGTCAGAAGACAGTGTCACAAGACAAAATAAGAAATCAGTTTACCACAGATCCTCAGAGACTCAAAATCAGCAGATCCTCTAAAACATTCTAAAGAAAGAAGAAGGAAGAAGAAGAGGGGAAGGGGAAAGAGAAGGGGAAGGAGAAGAGGAAGAAGAAGAAAAAAGAAGAAGGAGGAAGGAGGAGGAGGAAGAAAGGGGAGGTAGAAAGAGGAAGAAGAAAGTGGAAGAAGAAAGGAGGAGGAAGGAGGAGGAGGAGCAGAGGTGAGGGGAAGGAAGGAAAAAAAAATGAACATATCAACTTTCACACTGCACATTAAAGCTTCCACCCAGAATTGCCACATATCATTTCCATTCACATATCACTGACAAAAACAAGATTCTATGGCCACAGATAATTTCAAGGTGGGTATAAAAGTACAAACCAACCACGTGCTAAAACCGGAGAAAACCAAGTATCTGTGAACACAAGCTATCTCTCCCATCCTGCAAAGATAGGTACCATCAGTGCTGATACAGTGAAAGGAAGAGCTTGAGGTCTCTTGCTTACAAGACACCCAGTGTCCATCCTGTTGACCACAGTGCCTGGTGAGCATTTCTCACAAGGTACCTGTGCCAAGCCCAGTTTCTACCAACATTCATACCTGAACTCAGGGTAGCACTGCCATGACCCAGTGGGATACAAAATAGATTGGACAATGTTGTTGCTCCCTTGGTTACCCAAATGGATAGGCAAGTGACCTAGTCCAATACTTGACATTCCAGCATTAGTGTTCACAAATCCCCTAAGGCGTTTGAGGGAGGGATTGATATCAACAAAGTCAGCAAATGTGTGGATAAGGTCGGAGTTTTAAGAGAATCCCTCTGCAAATCATCTCCATGGCTGGTGTCTCACCAGAAGAAATTACACCAGTTATTTTAACAGAATTTAACACAAAATTTGTTATCTAGGTATAAAGAATTGTTAACTAGATATCTAAAAAAGGCAAAAAGATACACTAAGGTATCACAGAGATAGTATTGGAAGAGCTCCTATCTGGGGGAACAAAGAGAAAAGGCTGAAGTTATTAAAATTTAGAAATGTGAATGAGGGTCCCATGAATGAAGGAAGATCCAAAGAATGGAACAAGTCCCACAGACCCTCAGATCTCTGAGACTGGGGGTGCCCTCTCCTGAGCTGTGCTTGTGTCTCTGAGGAAGGTGCTATGAGGCTGATTCGCTGAGCATTGAAAAAAAAATCACTTCCTCTACTGTAGCAGAAGCAAACTGCTGCTGCTTGGGTAAAGAAGGGAGCCTGGGGTGATTCATCTAAAGCACACAGGAAGCAGACAGGAAGGAGAAAGTCCATTCTTCCTTCTCCTTGCTTACAGTTTCCCTCTGGTGTTCCTTATTAACAGAACCTATCATAGAGCCAGGTGGCAAAGCAGAAATGAAGTTACAGGCTCCCGGTCCCAGCATCACAAATCTTGAGTGCAGAATTGTCGGTTGGAAGCCAGGAGACAGTAGCTTAATATCTGGCCCAGCTAGGCTATGACAAGGCCAGCAGCCATTGCTGAGGTAGATTCCCCAGACAGGGGACTTGAAATGGAAATTGGAGTGATGGGTTTCCTAGAACATTTGGAAGCAAATTGAATCAAAGGGTGAGTGAGTCCAAGTGAGTGTGCCAGGACAACAAGGTGGGAAGCCAGACTTTATATTAGGACAAGGGAGACTGTGGAGCTGGTATTGGGAGAAGGAGCTGCAAGAGCCAGCCTGGTAAATATGGGAGCATGGCAAAGCATGAGGAGCACAGATAATGAAACAAGAAGGCAAAGAAATTTGCAGGACCCAGATGTCTAAACTGTCTCTGGGAAAGACAGCAATAGAGCTTCTCTATCTAATTATCAGTCAACCTTAGTTTGTATTTTAGAAGATAAAGAGGTATACAAGTTCGTGTGTATGTGTGTGTGTGTGTGTGTTGTGCACATGAGCTTGTACATGCAATGTATATCCCAGGGGATTGTTACTGAAGAATCTTGTAACACCGATGCACGGACAATATGATATGTATTTATTATGGTTGGTGACAAGAATTGGATCTTAATGGAGGTGATTGTTATTCATGATTTCCAAATGGTTAACTAGATCCAGAAGATTTGCATTCAACCAAGTCATGTCCCTTCCATGCTTGCTGGCCATGACAGATAGAAATGTCAAGTCCCATGAGATCTCAGGGCTTACATTTTCTTTCTACCAGAAATGGGGCATTTTTTTTCTCACCATTCCTGCTCTGAGTCTCATTTCTACAAACATTGCTGATGATACTTTTGTGCATTTGATCTTCAATTTCTAACTTCTATTAAAGGGCATTGTCAGCCCACAGCACAGTTTCTAAGGCAGATATTTTTCTGACATCCCAAAAAAAAAAAAAAAAAAAAAGGATGAGAGAAAGAAGGTGACTGAATATGAAATGCAAGATTTCACAGAATCATGGATTTTCAAGATAGAAAGTCCTTTAGGGAATACTGAGTTTAGTGTTTTCGAACTCTGTTTTAAGCAGAAGGATTTCTTTCACTAGGTTTTGGAACTGATAATTTCTTGAATGAATGAATGAATGAATGAATGAGTGAACAAGGCAGAATATGTGGCAGAGGACTTTGTAGGTAGAAGAAATTACAAGATCAATAGTACAGGAGTCATAACATTTCCCAGGGTTTTCTGGAATTCAGAATATTGAAGCCAAAGTGCAAGATAAGAAGTAGACAATGAACTTACTTCCTGCATTTCAACTTAATCTCAAGGTTAATGATTTTAGAAGTGACAGAGATTTTAAGTAATAAAGACACAAAATCAGATTTGGATTTCAAATACATTGGATCAGAAACTATGCAAAAAAAGAGGGAGGGAAATGAATTAGGGTTCTCCAGAGAAACAGAACCAACAGGCCATATAAAATAGGAGGAGATTTTACTATGGGAATTGGCTCACATAAATATGGAGGCCAAGGAATCCCATAATATGCCATCTGCAAGTTGGAAAACCAAAAAGCTAGTGGTGAAATTTAGACCAAGTCCAAAGTCCTGAGAACTAGAAGAGCCAATGGTATAAGTTTCAGTCCAAGGTTAAAGGTCTAAGAACCAGAAGCTCCAATGTCCAAGGGCAAGAGAAGATGGATGTGTTAGCTCAAGCCAAGAGAGAGGGAGAAAAAGAGAAAAAATTAGCTCTTCTCCCACTTTTCTGTTCTACTCAGACCCTCAACAAATTAGATGACACCTGCCCATGTCAGTGAGGTCAGATCTTCTTTACTTAGCCAACGGATTCAAATGCTAGTTTCTTCTGAAAATAACCTTGCAGACACACCCAGAAATCATGTTTTACCAGCTATCTGAGTATCCCTTGGCCAGCCAAGTTGATATATAAGATTGAAAATCACGGGGGGGGGGAGGGATTGCATTGGGGAGTTATACATGATATAAATGATGAATTGATGGGTGCTGACGAGTTGATGGGTGCAGCACACCAACATGGCACAAGTATACATATGTAACAAACCTGCACATTATGCACATGTACCCTAGAACTTGAAATATAATAAATAAATAAATAAAAAGAAAATCACAGAGGGATTTTGCAATAATAAAAATGAG
This sequence comes from Trachypithecus francoisi, assembly GCF_009764315.1. Lineage (NCBI taxonomy): Eukaryota > Metazoa > Chordata > Mammalia > Primates > Cercopithecidae > Trachypithecus > Trachypithecus francoisi. Next base: position 79,936,869 of record NW_022681461.1, read on the forward strand.
AAATAATAAAGTTTATACCTGAGTAGTAGAATTGGGAAATTGAGATAAGGAAGAAAAAAATTCAAGAGACATTTAGGAACTGGCCAGTTCTAGATGACTGAGGACAGAAAGGAACATGGAAGAATCTAAAATAATCCCCAGGTCTCCAGCTTGTACTCCTGAGCTAATGATGGTGTTCCCTGAACAGAGCAGGACAGGAAAAGCTGGGGTACAGTTACTGTGTTTGTTTTCAGACATGTTAAATTAGTCTCAAGATGGAAACATTAAAGGGAAAACTGAAAACAAACAAACAAACAAAAAACGGCTAAGATAAAATACTAGCAAGCTCTTCTGGACTGGAAGGCAAGGGAAGGTAATTAGCACTGGGAAACAAGACTAGAAAGAGACATAAAGTGTAGGCAGTACCCAGTATGACCACCCAAGTTTCAGATAAATCCAGTATCAAGTATCAAAAGCAGCAGAGACTAATAAGAGGCAAGGCCTAGGAACCACAGAATGTCCCAGTAAATGAGGATCAATTTCCACAGAATTACAGTCATGACTGACGCTTTTCTTCCCACCATCCCCTTTCCAGGGTCTTTAAAGCCCAATAGTTCATACCTAGCTTCTGACAAAGAAGATGAGCAAAGCTAAGCTTTATCTATTTCAGTGCTTCTGCATTCTACTTCCAAAGAAGCATATAACCATTAAGCTGGAAAAGGGTGTCTCTATCTCAAGGGAGATAGAGCTGTGTGGGTAGTGGCTTTGGGGAGCAGTCCAACCTCGGAGAAGGAGTGTGAATTACCACCCGCACACACAGAGTGGCTCTCCTCAACTGCCTGCCAAGGAAGGGATAGTTCTCAACCAAATCAGTCTGTGACTGCCAAAAGCTCTTGTGAGGGCCCAGTTTTCCAGCAGGAAACGTAACCTGAATTGGAAAACATGACTGTAAGCTGGAAAACAAACAGCTCAAAATATCTGTGTCCTGAAATGAACCATAAGCCATTCTGTCTCCAGAACTGAATCCACTTAGTCAAAGGAGCAGAGGGTCAGGGGAGCCAGCAGAAAGGAGGGTGAGAGGAAGGAAAGACCAATTGATGGAAGGAAAGAAGAAAGGAAATACAGAATAAAAGGAACATTGGGCCTTTGCTGTATGCCAAGATCTGTGCGGGGAGGTCCACATTCATTTTCTTATGAAGCCTTTCAATGACGTTATGACACATGAAGAAGCTGGAACCTCTGAGGTTAATTAACGGACCCAAGATCACATAATTAGAATGGAGCAGAGCTGGAACTTGAACTCAGACTTAGTGACTCCAAAATTAACATGCTTTCACTAGATTCCTTCGCACCCTGAAAGGGGGAAAGGAAGAAGTGTTACTGGAAGTACATTGGAGAAGACTTTCTGAGCCCTTATTAGATTTTTAAAAATTAAGGATACAGAAGTGGCCAACATCAGAATTCCTCGTCCCTGAGTTGCATGTACAGAGAGTAACTTGAAAAATTAGTCAGATATTATAGGACTTTTTTTTTCTAGAAAATCTTTCTTTCTCTTCCTTTTTTCTGGATTTTCCCTGACCTGCAAAGCTCCAGTTGATCCATCTGTATATCCATTTTCAATTATGATGCTTATACATGAAACTCTATAGGGTCAAAAGATTTTAAGCAATTTACCAAGCCACCTCACTGATAAATGACAGGATTGAGATTTAAACCCAGGTGGTTGAACTCTTCTTTCCAAGTAATTTCTACCGCATAATAGCTGTCTCTATAACATGTGCTTACAGGAAGGACATACAAGGTAAACATTGACCATCAATTTGTCAGTTCTAGCTGCTGAAATATTTTAGTTACCACTATTCCATTGGTGACTCCACAGAAAATCTCAAAAGGATTGGCCAGTGACAATGAGGAAATTACTAAACTGTAAAGTGATATGCAAATGAAAGCAATTATAATTTTAATAATGGATTCTCTTGACTTAGCACCTAAAACTACAGCTACTCAAAGACAACAGTTGAAAAAATCATAAAAATAGGACATTTAGTCATTTGCTTTAGAAATGATTGCCTTTCTAAAACCCGTGTAAATGTTAAGTGATTCGCTCAAAGTCACACAGGTAGAAGATGGTGAAACAGAAATACAAACCCAAGCAATTTGTCTCCAGCAACTAAAATTAAAATCACATCACAATATTTCTTCTCTTTATGCACAGACTATCCAGTGAAATGGATAACATCATTATATATGCCTTCATTTTATAAATAAGGTAATAAGAAGTTACGTTTCTTATGCAAAGGACCCACAGCCAGGATGCAGTGGAGGTGAGATCTGCATTCAGGTTGTGTGATCCCAGAGTTGGCAGAATTAACCACAATGCTACAGCTGCTACCTTACATGAAAAATAAAAGGAAGACAGAAAAACATAGAACTGGTTTAATATTTATAATTTGTGAAAGAGTAGTTTGACAGCCTTAATTTTTTCAGGCTGCTATCACAAAATATCTTGGACTGGGTAACTTATAAACAATAGACATGTATTACAGTTGTGGAGGCTGGTAATTCTAAGATCAAGAAGCTTCAGTGTCTACTGAAGGGTCGCTCTCTGCTTCATAGATGGTGCCTTCTAGCTGTGTCCTTAGATGGTGGAAGGGGCAAATGAGCTTCCCTGGGCCTTTTTTTTTCTTTAATAATGGAACTAATTCCATTCATGAGAGCTCTGCCCTAATAGTCTAATCATTTCCTAAAGTCCCCCACCTCTTAAGATTATTGCATTGTGGATTTGGTTTTGAAGGGACACAAACATTTACATCATAGCAAGTGGAGAACTGACAGGTGTAAATATAATTACCCATTATAATCATCAACTATCTATTCCTTAAACTCAACCCCTTTATCCATCTCCACGAACAACAGTGAAATTCAGGGTCATCACATTTTCCACAGACACTCTCTTATATCTCCCTATCTGCTCCTTCCATTCTACAACCTATCGCCCACGCTGCCACAGAAAGAATATTTTAGTGACATGGATCTGATGATGTCTCTTCCCCACTTACAAACCCTCACTAGCTCCCTCTTTTCATTAGGAAAGAGCCCATGGATTCTGTTCTGGCACCATGTTCCCAGGTCCCTCTACTCTGCCATGTGACCACCTCTTGGGTCTCATCTCAGACTGTTCCCTTACCACACCTCACAATTTCTGCTCCTGCCACTGGATGAATTCTGATTCCGGTATTAGGCAAAGCTCTCTCCTATCTCTGTATCTCTGCTCATGATGCCATCTCTGATTAGAATGTTTTCTCCTCCCTTGTGTATGTGCTGAAAACTTCCCAGCCAAGTTACCCCCTCTTTAAGATTCTCTTTCTCTTCCAGTCCCTCCTTGGGGCTGCTTCTATACTAATCAAATGCCTTTGTCACTTTGCCTGCTGCATGTGTCTCCACACCCACACTAGGGCAACTTGAGGTTAGAAAGCCTGCCTTAATCATCTTTGGGTCCTCAGAGCCTAGCATAGGAGTTCTATAAGTGGTTTTTAATGTGAAGTTGCTGACTTCGCAGTTTCTCCCTCACTAGTCCTCATAAATTGCCCTTTTGGGTATAGAAAATGTGTTTTCCTTTACCGCCTCCCTCCCTGACTTCCTTTCTCTCTCCTTGTCTTCTTTCCTCCCCTCCTATGTACTCTGAAGAGGTGAAAAAGCAAGAGGCTCAACAAACAAGTAACTCAAAAGTGCCATTTAAATGCCAGTTTGTATTATTTCTCTTGTATCTTTAAGAGAGACAGAGAAGCAGAGAGAGAGAGAGAGAGAGAGAGAGAGAGGAAGGGCGAGAGAGTGGAGGGTATGCAGCTGGCTGTGGGTAGAAGCATCCCCACTGGGCAGGACCTCACACTGTGTTTAATGGCGAGTCTACTTTGGGGGACGATGGGGACGGGGAGCAATAGATTGACTGCTGTGTGTACCAATTTGAAATTGCTAGCTATACCCTTAGCTAACACTAGTGTTTCATGTTGCAAATCCAGTGTTACCACATGAAATAGCCAGCAAGTGCACCTCTGCCAGAGTTGGAGTAATTTGTTATCGGCTGGAGTGAGAAGCTGACACAGTTAGCTCACAGAGATGCTTTTATTCAGATGTGCAGCCTTCCTCAGATTAACCATGACCATCCCGGGTCATATGCTCTAAGCAAAACCTCCTTGGCCAGTGCTGTTGCATTTTTTAAGAGGATCCCCAATCTGCCATCCTAACAGTTTCTGCCCTTCCCATCTTAGCTTTTCCCTGATGATGATAACAGGAAGATATTTGTAGAGGTATGGGATTCAGAAATAGAAGCTGGAGAAGGAAACATCTCTGTCTTGCCTCCCTCAAAACCATCCTCCAATGTAGGTTGCTAAAATTCCAATCTGATTGTATCACTCCTCTTTAGATCCTCTCAGCGACCCTACTGCACTCAGATGAAGCTGAAGCTTCTTAACCTTCCATGCATGCCTATCTGCAATTTGACCCCTGTTTACTTCCCACTGGCAACTTTTGTCTCTGACTTTTGGATCCAGTAACACCAAACTATTTGTCAGTTTCCGCACGTATTGTTTTTGTCTCCATGCCTTTGCTCAAGCAGTTCCTTCTGCCTGGAGTGCCCTTTCCTGAACCCGTGACCTCTCACCCACATTGCTTAGAAAACTTCTACTAACCATTTAAGGTTTAGCTTAACTCCTCCAGCTTTTTCTAACCCTCTGGGTTAATTAATTTCATTCAGGCTCCCATAGTTGACATTTCTCCCCCATGTGCTACAGCAATCTCAGGAAGCAGCAGCATATATGGTCAGGAGCAGGTGAAGGACAAAGAGGAGTGGTTGGCGTGGTCTGCCCTGGGTGCAGAGAACAAAGGGTGCATTGTTTGTGAAGAATGTGAAAAAAATAAAAACAGACTAAAAGTTTCATGTACCTGCAATTCTAAACATTCCTAGTGATAAAATACTCTTCCCTACATGGGCAGTCTATTCCCACATCCACTTGTGGTTAATAATGCAGGGTCTAGAGTCAATACAATCAGCTCCACCACGTAATGGCTGTGTCACCTTGGGCATATTACTCATCTTTGTGATCCTCAGTTCCTTCCTTTGTAAACTGAGGACAAGGAAGTTACCTGCCTGGTTAGCTCATGTGATGATTACATGAAACAATGCATGTAAAGTACTTACAAGGTAACTGAGACTAAGTAACATTTCCATACATGCTAACAACTATTTGCTGATGAGTCGGTATTCTTCCCTTGGGCTAAAACTTCCCCACTAACTTAAAGGTCTTTGAGAATCTATCTTGCTTACTATTGTATACATGTTGCCTAGCATAATAAGCATTTGTCGAATGAGTAAATGGGTCATATTCATATCTGTATTCTAAGTGCATGGCAGAATATGTGTATTGGAAATGGTGCTCAGTAAATGTTTGCTGGGTGAATGAATAGTTGAACAAAACGTTGGCTTGTAACAGAAGAAGAAACTTGCAAAGGAAACCAGAAGTGATCCTTAAGAGACACAGATATAGGTTTGGAAAGGGTAGGCAAAGCTGATGGTGAGAGTGAAAGAGACATACAGTTTTACCTCTCCTTGAACTATTCCGGAAGGTTGCACCTAATAAAATTCAGGTCTATGGAAATTGGAGAGTCATGCCAACCAACTGCACGGCTTACAGAGCTAGAGAACGAAGAAGAAAATCTATCATATGGATTCACATCACAAAGTAGAAGTAACAAAAAGGTACTCAAGAGGAAGACTTTCCCAGTCTGAGCTCCACATTAAGACCAGAAATATGGCTGTGAAGAGGAACAGGAGGATCTGCCAGTTCCTTATCCCAATCACTATGTTAAAGTTAGATTTTTTTCATTTGGTTGACAAAGTTCATTATTATAATTCTTTGCATGTCATGCTTGAAAGATATAAGACTAAGATATGATTGGAATAAGGATTACTCCCAGATTTTCCAGGATGTGACATCTACTAAACCCATGGAGATATTACACATAAAACTCTATATCAGAGCCATCAACAGGAGAGAGGAAGATTATGCATTTAAGACTAATTCATAGCAATGTTTGGAATTTCCCTCAAAAAATGGCATTTCATTAATTCTTAGCTTTAATAAGTAGAAAGAATAGGTCATGCCTGGGTTCTGGTAAAACTTTTGCCAGATCATATATCATTACAAGGAGTCCAAAGGACTACATTAATTTGAATTCAAGCCAACAAAATGATATCTAATGTAAAAAGTCCAAGTGTTGGCTGATATTCATGCTAGATGAAAAGAAGCCTGCTCAGACAGTCATGGTTCTAACAGTAATCCTGATGTTTTCATTCACTTATCTAAATACTGTCCTCTGGAAACAAAGAGAAGAATTTGCTTCTTGAACCTACACCCTACCAGCTAAGTGGAGATAGCTCCCACATGCCAAATCACATCAACCTTCTAACACTTATCTTTCTCAGACTTAAATGTCCCCTTTATCTAATCTTCATATAACATGGTTTTCTGTCTTTTCTTGCAATTTAAATCAGAAAAGAAGTATCTTCTAACATGTGTTAGACTGACATCAGCTTTACCAGTGTCCTCCAAAAGCCCCATATCCAAGATGACAGGAATTATACAGGATATCGTGTCTGATCACCTATTGAATTAGATACTTTCCTTCATAGTAGCTCTGTTTGAACTCCTCCTGCTAATAGGAGGTCTCTACCTTCCAAACCACTTTTTGGAAACAATGGACAAATAAAGTGTTGCTGCTTCTGCTGTCACGGGAAGACCCAAAATAACAGTGGTTTTAATTATATACTGGTTTGTTTTTCTGAGTAGGAGGTCCAAGTTTGATACGTCAGCTCTACAAACATTAGAGACCCTAGTTATATCTGTCTTTTGCTACACTATTTTCAAAATGCAGCCTGCATCTCATAGTTCAAGGTGGCTTTCTCAGCTCTAATCATCATGAGTCTACATTCTCACTGGCAAAAAGGAGAAAGGAAGAAGTAGTGAGGTGGGTACACTCTTCCTTTTGACAGTCCAGCTGCAAGTTGCACACATCATGACTGCTCATTTCTAGTTGATCAGAACTCAGTCACATTCCAGTCACACATGAATAAGAGGAAGTCTTTAGTCTAGGCCTGTCAAAAAAATAAAAGATTCTACTACAATGAAAAAAAAAAAAACAGATAAAATGGATATTGGAGAACAACTGACAGCTTCTGCCATATATATTTTAAAGTTCTTCCTTATATCTAAGTAAAATTTGTCTCTGATGACAATAATTTGTTCTCTAGAAATAAAATAAATAGTCTTAATCTCTTCAAAAAAACTAAGTTCAACTGTCATGGAGCTTCTCCATACTAACTTTTTACTTTGCCAAGAAACACAAGCCTCCACTTCTTTGTTTCTTCTAGAATGTGGTTTCTACATACTTCTGCATCCTCATCACATTTATCTCGTCTCTTTTTTGCCAGTGTTTCTCTCACTGGTTCAGAGTTCTTATTCTATACCTCTAAGATCACACTGCAGTTTTAGCAGTAACATTCCTCATCTCACAAATAAGTATTCATTCCTGATATTTTCATAAACTATGCTCAGTATCAGTGATAACTCAAAGAAGACATGACTTTCAACTCCAAGGAAATTTTATATAGTGCCACTTTAGACAACTGATTCATAAAAGTCTTCTCCTTCATATTTTTCACAAGAGTAATAATTAATTAATGCCTGCAACATTCAAAATTTTGGTAATTGACTTATTCGTTGAATTGAGGGAGTTGATGTCCAGCTGTGTGGTATCTTACTTTGATTTTCAGTTCATTATCTCATAATCTGAAACCCTGATTTTCTCTTTGGATATCATGTTATCACTCCCAATTTTATGGATTTTGACATTTCCTTTTTTGGCAGACATGCTCAGAGAAACCATTGATATGAGTGATTTGCTGTAACCCAGATGTATTAGTCTGCTCAGGCTGATATAACAAAGTGCCATATACTGTGGTTCACAAACAGAAGAAATTTATTTCTCACATCTGGAAGCTGGGAAGTTCAAGATCAAGACAATAGTAGATTTTGTCTTTTAAGGGTCCTCTTTATAGACAGCAGTATTTGTGGGTTCTCACATGGCAGAAGGGGAGTGGGAGGGTTTTTTTCTATAAGAGTGCTAATCCTATTCATGATGGCTCCTCCCTCATGATCTAACAACCTAACAAAGATCTCACCTTCTAATACCATCATGTTGAGGGTTAGGATTTCAACATATGAATCAGTGGCAGGCAACGGGGCACAGTCTATAGCACTAGGTATGATTCTAAGCATAACATCCATTGCTTAGAAGAGTGTAGAAGAAGAATTTTTTTTCCAAAATCAGAATTTTATTTCTTTTCTCTTTGCATTCCTCTTCTTTTTCTTTTGTTGTTAAAAATGCTGTAAAATAATCCTGACAGCATGAATGGCTATGCAGGTAATTAACCAATGCCAGCTGAATGCAGACCAGAAGGTTCCTAAGCCCACTGGCAAGCTAGTGCCAATGATATTCCATATTAGTAGCTGGTAATGTTGGCACAACTCTAAGAATTACGTGAACTCATCCTGTTTTGTGAGTTTAATCCTCATCAACAGAGGCTTCGCCCATGGTCCACCTCCTCTTCTGAAAAGAAATGCAAATGAGTGTCATTTATAGCTTGGGAAGTTTTCAAATTCTCAGAAAAAATATACTTCTCTTGCTCTTGGGCCACGAATGAGGAGCCAACCAGAAGTTAAACAATTCTTATCCTGCGAGCTTCATGTCAGCCAAAAGGCCATTTCTTTTCATTTGAAGTATCTGGCTCTTAGAGTAGAAGCCAAATATAAGTCTTGTTCCATTGCCTCCACTTAATTTGTGTTATCATAATCATTCCTTCCATGTGCCATCCGTATGACAGAGGAAAGGAAGTAGTTAAGCACAACCCCTCACACACATCTCAGGATAATTTACTAGTCCTATGCTGAAAGAAGGACAGTGGTCATTTCAACAATGGGGAAAATCCTTTTTGAGTTTATATTCTCATCTGTAAATTGGTCCCCTCAGCAAATAAAAAAAAAGCAACATGCCAGAAAATAGGCCCTTTCATCATTTTCCTTTGGGCAAAAGACAGGAGGGGGATTAATAAGTGTGAAGGGAGAGAGAAAGAGAGAGTCGCAGGGGTAGGTAAGCAAAGAGAGAATCCATTCCTTGCTAATAAGAAAATGGGAAAGGCACTTGGCAGAGAGCATTCAGGGAAAAGCACATCCTTTCACTGAAGCTAATAAAAGCTCTGCATTTCAGGTGACCTTTGAGCAGTAACAGACAGAGAGAGTGAAAAGTTCTTGCAAATAGAAATAAACGTCTCATAGAAGGAAGTGGCATCCCAGAGCAGACATGCTTGAGGCAAACACAACTGGGGACACACAATATTTTTTATTGCAACCTGCAGCCAACCTCATGTCCCTTAGGACCATGCCCAGAAGAACCAAGATAACTTATTCATGTTGAACATCTACTAAGTTCCAGACACTGTGCAATAAAATCTCAATCCAGCCTGGACTATAGCATGACAATTCTCTTTGTAGCCCACATTGATGAATGCCAACCAACAAATGCAACTGAAGTTGATTTCCAAGGTGGACAGATACTTAAGGAACATTATTTTATCAGGACATGTCTGAGCAGGTTGCCTGCCAGTTATATTCACATAACACTGTTATTACTTTAAAAAAACTATTTAAAGCATATTTACACAATAACTATGAAAAGTTAGAAATTAGAGAATACTATTTATAGAGAATTACCTCTCCATTACTCAAGGTTTGTGGTAGCAACAAAAATACACAACAAAAATGCAACTGGATTAGGAGCCATAGGACAATCTGAGGTGTCATCAATTATTAGATGAGATACTTTATTTAAAACCCTAGCATGTTGCTTGGGAAAGAGTAATTGCTCAAGATATTGTAGCTATTAGTGTATAATAGCAAACATCATCAATACTATTGTTGTTGTGTTATGATGATGATTACTGTTCTATATCATTTCTGACCCCATTGCATAGCCATAATTTTAAAATTATCCCCATTTTATAGGGTTCATTTCTCAGAGATGAATTAGGGAAGATGATGGAAGACTATACAATATATATATATATATATAGATACACAGAAAAATGTCTAAAAAACTAAAGACTGAAGAATGAATGCTTGCGAAAGTCAGCAGTCTTTTATATCCAAGTTCATATAAGCAAACTAAGAGATCACCATGTCTAGGCTGGGATCCTGTCACCCATTAAAAGAGGTAGACTGTAGAATAATGTGGCAGTTTCTGATTGCAGAAAGGAAGGAGAAAGAAGGTGAGTACATAGGTGGAGGAAATAAGCTGCGTACATAGGTGGAAATATTTCAGCCTTGAACTCAACAAACTCTTTAAGCCTAACTAACTTCGAGGCAGCTTAGTTGCAGACAACAGAAGCCATTATATCTGGTGTAAGTAGAAGGATCTGTATTAGAGGATAGTAGATAGCTCACAGAATTTACGACGCGTCCAATGCAATAATATTGAATATTACTCAACTTAGATCAAAATGGCCAGAAGAAATGTCCAACCACACCACTGAACTTCTGTGACTGATACCCAACTGCTGCTGTCACTTGCTGCTTAGCAACCATGACTCACAGGAACAGAAAGTAAGTAGAATTTCTACCATAGCATCTGATCTCACATTGCTATTAACTCTGCTCTCCAAGTCTCCCACAATTTTATCTGCTTAGCATAATCTAGGTAACCTGTAAAATCATTGCTGCACAAGAATCTCAGAATGTGGATTTTTAGCTTTCCAGCCCATATAGTACAGGAAAGTATAAGAGAAAGGTATTAGAAGTGGGTGTTAGGTAAACTAATTTATCGCATCTATCACACTGACATCAGATTTGGAGACCAAATAGTTTTTTCAGTCATCTGGTTATTAAATCTTGGTATCCCTTTTCATGCTAAGTGACCTGCTTCTGCTCCAGGACTGTGGAGGGGCCTCAGAAAACCAGTGCTACTATGAACTTGATGAACAGAGACCCAGAGAAAACCACAGAAACATGTAATATTGCTGAACTCAGGAACTGTCAGTACAGACTCACTGAGTGTTTCTCATACCAAAAATTCCTCCTGTGCTTTACCTTTTTACCAACAGTACTGTCATGTTGGAGGCATGGATATAGATTAGCGCTCTCAAAAGACATCCTGCACAACACAATCATCCAAATCTCTTAAGGTATTTATTAAAATGAGGATTCTTGGGCTCTACTCCAGACTAAGCAGCAGGATCTTTGCATTAGTAAGAACTATATAGTGGAAAACCACTGATCTATGTTTTGATACATGTTTATAATGTCTGGATTCAGAGTACAGTAGAAACTCCCAGTTATTTCTATATAGTTTACCTCCAAGAGCTATTATTCAGGTCTGAAAGCTGTAAAGTAAAAAAATAAGTGGGAAACTCCTTTCTGGCCTTGTGAACTTGAGGACTGCCAAAGAATTGATATGGAGAATATATTGAAACTCAGTAAAATGCATAATTTTTAAAGCTACATTAACATATTGTCATAACCTAGGTACTGAAAATATGTAAATCGAAACTGAATTCATATTAATCCAAATGTTTGTTTGCAGAATTACTTAGTCTCAGCAATAAGATATTGGGTCTGGAAAATTGTTTACAGGTGTCTCCAAGGAGATGGCATTAAGACATTTACACATGGTGTACCCTGTATTTATATGCAAGCTATACACTATGCTTTGTTTTCCTATTGATGTTTTTAACCTCTACAGAAAAAAAAAAAATATGAAGACCAACTTCTAGCATATGGAAGTATTTTCACATGGCAAATTATATAGAAACTAGGAGGAACAAGAAAGGTTTGTAAATACTGCCAGTTTACATGCAACTTTTCAAATTCTATTAGGAGACCTAAAATCCCCCCGTATTCAACTAAAATCAACCAACATTTATTGAAAACCTACTATGTACTAAACTCTTTCTAAGTGCTTTCATACATGTTATCTGATTTAATTTTCAGAACAATTCTACAAGGGAAGTTTTTTCCTAGGTTTTTATTGTATGTATTTAAGGTATACAACATAAAAGTTCTGATATACTTACACATTGTGAAATTGTCATTGCAGTCGAGCAAATTAACATGTCCATCATCTCACACAGTCACCGTTTTTGTCGCAAGAGCATCTCAAATCTACTCTCTAAGCAAAATCTTGAATGCAATATTATTAACTATCATTCCTTTGACCTACATCTCCCCATTTGCTCTCCCTTCACCTGCCTCTTCTAATCACCATTTTATTCTGTTTCTATGTACTTAGCTTTTTTTAGATTCCACATATAGTGAGATAATGTAGTACTTTTCTTTCTATGTCTGGCTTATTTCACTTAGCATTATGTCCTACAAGTTCATCCAGGTTGTGGTAGATGGCAGTATTTCTTTCCTTTTCAAGGCCGAATGATATTTCATTGAATATAGACATATACCACAAGGTATTTATTCATCTGAATTAGGTTGTTTCCATATCTTGGCTATTATGAATAATGCTGCAATGAACATGAAAGTGCAGATATCTCTACAAGGTGCTGATTTCATTTCCTTTAGATATATCCCAGTAGTGGAATTGCTGTGTCCACAATGAGACACCATCTCATACCTGTTAGGATGGCTATTACCAAAAAGACAAAGATAACAAATGATGACAGTGTGGAGAAAAGGAAACTCTAGTAAAGTGTTGGTGGGAATGTCAATTGCTGCCATTATGGAAAAAAATATGAACGTTCCTTAAAAAAATAAAAGTAGAGGTAAGTATTTTTTATTGTTTTATACTGAAGAAAACAAAAGTCACAAGAGATTGGGTGATATGTCACATAGTGAGAGGGAGTGAAGCCAGGCTTTCTGACAACAAATCCAGTGCTCTACTTTACCACACTCCCTAATTAATACTAATTATTATTTAATAATTAATACTAACAATCCACTACGTCTTATAGCAAAATACATTTTTACTAAGGGCATTGTCTCACTTTTTCCATTTGACAGCACTCAAGGCTTGGCAGAGAATGATATTACAATTTCACAATGGGACAAAAGAAACATCATGAGATTCAATGACTCTTCACAGGCCATGAAGCTCACGGAAGCAGAGTCAACACTTGAACCCTATTCTTCTATTTTCAAATATGTGTTCTACTTACCGCCTCAGTGTTTGAGAAAGGGGAATTAACACTTTTCTGCACCTACTTTATTTTAGATAGACTGCTAGGCATTTTACATATACAAGTCCTAATCTTCATAGCAAACTTGAAAACTTGCAAATATCCATGTTTTATGGATATACAATGGCTTATAAGAGGTTTAAGTTAATCAGTGTTGGAACTGATTCAAACCCAACTATTTAAGACATGGATGTAATTATACATAATACACACACACACACACACATACACACACACAAAATCATTTAAAATGGAGAAAATTGTGATGAAAAACGTACAAAAAGCCCTTACCAAAACTTTTTATTTGGAAACTCCCAATTTTCATCACAAAAAATGTTCTAAATTATTATCTTTATATATCAAAATAAAATTAGCAAATGTAGACAAAAATATCTCTGTGTTTCATGTAGTCAAGATTGTACCTGAAGAAAGGAGAAACTGGCTGGTACATTCTAAAAGGACTTGGACATACCTATGAATGTCCACTGTCAAAACAACTTTAAGTAACTGTTTTCTTCATGTCATTTACCCAGCCTCATTCTTGGCAGTGATGACCTGGAAGATTGAGTTGTGAACATGTTACTCAGTGCTTAGAACTACAGTACTAGCAAATGGATAGAAAATTTAGCAAGTAGAAGATCTTGTGTACTGAATAAGAACAGCATAAAACACAGTACTGTCACAGACATTTTGAAAAATACAACTGCTATAAAATATGTGAGATTTTACCCATGAGAGGGAACAATAAAGTGTTTGCTCTGTTAACTAATATCTAAGACTAATAATCATGAAGACTTATATAGACTTTTTACAACTTACCAAACATTTTCATATGTCAAACCCATTTGATTTCAAATCATCTAACATTTTAAGCCTGTTATCTGGCCCATAGTAGGCTAATAAATGCATGTAGCGATGATCTAAACTGAACAGTTAAGAATTACTATTTTGTTTAAATTCTTGAGAAAACGGAAGCTCAATAAAGTTAAGTGAGTTTCCAGGTGTCAAATATAAGCTTTTACATGTTATGTAAATTCTTTTAACCTTTTTTGAGTCTTTCAGAAACTATTCAATTCTACAATGTTATCATGAAGTAACATTAGATTATTTGATATACAAAAATTGGTATTTTTCTATTATGCCTTTCCGTCTTAGCTAGAAAACTTGGATTTGGTTAATTTAGGTTTCTAGAATAGAAATCCTGAAGAATTCAGATTTTTGAGTGATCCATATGTTTGAATCTCTGTGTTTCTGTCAAACATCCTTTACCTCATGGCCTAGATTTTTATAACTAAATGAAGTCAAATGAGAATATATGCAAACTGAAGAGCCCTATGTGTTAATATTAGTCGCTATTGGGGTGTGTGTGTGTGTATGTATATATGTATATATATATATGTGTATATATGTGTATCTATCTATCTATCTATATATATATGTAAATAGAGAGAGAGTGAGAGGAGAGAGAGAGAGAAATGTAATTCCCTTAAAAAGAAAGAATTGTCTACTCGGTTTAAAAAAAAAAAAGGGGTGGATTATCGGGGCCGGGCGTGGTGGCTCACGCCTGTAATCCCAGCACTTTGGGAGGCTGAGGCGGGTGGATCACAAGGTCAGGAGATCGAGACCATCCTGGCTAACATGGTGAAACCCCTTCTCTACTAAAAATACAAAAAATTAGCCGGGTGTAGTGACCGGCACCTGTAGTCCCAGCTACTCCGGAGGCTGAGGCAGAAGAATGGCGAGAACCCAGGAGGCGGGGCTGGCAGTGAGCCGAGATGGTGCCACTGCACTCCAGCCTGGGTGACAGAGGGAGACTCCATCTCAAAACAAAACAAAACAAAAAAGCATTTTACATCTTGGACTCAAAAATTCAAAAACAAATGTAATTGGTAACAGTACTGTTATATTAGACTATATTACAAAATACATTGAAGGTTTGGAGTTTGATGTTTGAAAGAACAGTCAAATGTTACAGAGATAGCAGAGATAGAAAACTGTTAGAGATACAGTATGTTATCAAAATCAAAGATTTATCCAGGCATAATCCTCTTATAATATGATCATATGGTGTTCATCTACCACAGACTCAGACTTTTTAATGTCTTTAATTTTTAGAATCTGCTAGTTAAAAAAAGGATTTTTAAAGGCACTTGAATAAATATCTACCATATTATATTCAAATGCCTGCTAGATGATAGGTGACTATTTAAAAGCCACTACCGTCCAAATTTTACAGATAAAGAAACTGAAGTTTAGACCAGTTAGGTCACTTGTTCAGGATGATAAAAATAAAAGTTAATAAAGACATAAATTAAGGCCAAGTATTGCAATGTTGTATCTTATAATCATTTTCCTAAACTTCTCTGAAAGTTTCAAAATAGACCAATATACGATGTCTTGGAGGACATCAAGGATGACAACACTAACAATCTTTTCTTCTTTTTATTACCCTTTTATTAATGTAATTACTTTTTGTTTGTTTGTTTGTTTGTTTTGAGACGGAGTCTCACTCTGTCGCCCAGGCTGGAGGGCAGTGGCGCAATCTCGGCTCACTGCAAGCTCTGCCTCCCAGTTTCACGCCGTTCTCCTGCCTTAGCCTCCTGGGTAGCTGGGGCTATAGGCATCCGCCACTGTGCCCGGCTAATTTTTTGTGTTTTTAGTAGAGACAGGGTTTCACCGTGGTCTCGAACTCCTGACCTTGTGATCCGCCCGCCTCAGCCTCCCAAAGTGCTGGGATTACAGGTGTGAGCCACCGCGCCCAGCCAATGTAATTACTTTTAACATTTCCTTCCACTTAATAATTTCTCCCTCTATTTTGCACCTTTATATTAAGATCAACATAACTAAGAGACTTCTGGTGTTAAGTTGATCTCTTCTTTCAGATAACACTCCCAAAGCAACATGAAGCACAATAACAGAAGCAAAGGCCTGTTTGGGAAAAACTAAGAAACATCTCTGATCTCAAACTACCATGTAAGATGAATTGTGTGGGATTAACCTGAGGAAAGAAGCCTACAGCAGCAGATCTTAAGCATGTCGGGAGAGCACAATCACCAAAACAGATGGTGCACTACAAGAAGCAAAAAACAATAATCACATCTTTAAAAAAAATAGAAATGAGATGCCCAGGCCACAATGAGTAGTGGGAAATAAGCAAAGAAACAGACAGATATGCCACTTTCACAAGAAGCAGTCTGTTAATGAATTATAGCAGAAGAAAAGGTCCAAAGGCTGATGCAATAGAAATGTATAAAGACTTAAGCAACTATCTCTCTCACACACACGCACGAGAGAGAAAGAGACAGACAGACAGACACACACACACACAGAGGCAGACCTTCATATACAAATAACTTCACTGTAAAATATAGAAACTCCTACTAGTCTGCAACATAGCTTGGTCCCTTTCCCATAAACTTCCTACATATGCAGTCTGAGAACTCAATAACTCATTTCATTCAAAAGTAAGCAATATTCAAAAAGAACTAAAGATTATTTAAGACAAAAACAAAGAGAAATGGGCAAAAATTGCTTTTCTCACAAAAGGATGCACATATAGAAGATTCATTTAAAAACGTCGGCCGGATGCAGTGGCTCACGCCTGTAGTCCCAGCACTTTGGGAGGTCAAGGCGGGAAGATTACCTGATCTCAGGAGTGTGAGACTAACCTGGCCAACATGGTGAAACCCTATCTACTAAAAATACAAAAATTAGCCAGACATGGTGGTACACACCTGTAATCCCAGCTTACCCGGGAGGCTAAGGCAGGATAATCACTTGAACACGGGAGCCGGGGGTTGCAGTGAGCCAAGATGGCTCCGCTGCATTCTAGCCTGGGTAACAGAGATCCTGCCACACAAATAGCAACAACAAAAAAGGTTGTCAACAGACAGAAGAAAATCATGACAAAAATTACTTCCATGACTCAAAGGGCATTAAAAAAAAAAATCAAAGAACCCAAAAATACAGATGTGTAAGATATGAAATCTGTCTTAGGGATGATATGGTGAAATGACAGAGGAAAGTAAAGTATGAGAAGTCAGAGTTAAGATGGAAAGAAAATATAAAAACATTAAAGTAATAAAGACCATATTATAAGCACTACACAAAAAAGTATAATAGTCTTATAAAAACATAGGAAAGAAAATAAGCTCACAAAAAGCAGTGTTAGATGAAACAAAAATTAGTTATGTAAATTTAGAGAAAATTACACTATTAAAAAATAGACTGGGAGAACATTTATATATATGATCCGTGTTCCTGAAGAAGAGAACAAAACATGAGAAAGAAAATTGAGATATATTTCAAGAAAACTTTCAAAAAGAAAATACTTGGATCAACAGATTGAAATGGTCCATTCTGTCAGAGAAAATGAATATATTATAGGACAACCAACAAAAACACATCTTTTTTTTTTTTTTTTTTTTTTTTTTTTTCTTTTTTTTTTTGAGACGGAGTCTTGCTCTGTCGCCCGGTCTGGAGTGCAGTGGCCGGATCTCAGCTCACTGCAAGCTCTGCCTCCCGGTTCACGCCATTCTCCTGCCTCAGCCTCCCGAGTAGCTGGGACCACAGGCGCCTGCCACCGCGCCCGGCTAGTTTTTTTTGTATTTTTAGTAGAGACGGGGTTTCACCGTGTTAGCCAGGATGGTCTCGATCTCCTGACCTCGTGATCCGCCCGTCTCGGCCTCCCAAAGTGCTGGGATTACAGGCTTGAGCCACCGCGCCCGGCCCAAAAACACATCTTAATAATACTATTATATTTCAAAAATAAGGAAACCTCTGAGCATTCAAGCAAAAATAGCACTTAAAGTAATAAAACATACCAAGCTGATCTCAGGTTTCTCCATGGCAATTTTCAAGAATGGAATAATGACACTAAGCTTGAAAAATCTTACAGGAAGAATGTGAATAATTCAACTGTAAAGACAAGAGTAAAACATTTTGAACTTTCAAAAACCCAAAGAATATAAATTATAATGAGCTCTTTTAGGAAAAGCTACTAGAGGAAAAACAACCTAAGTAGATAAATGAATTTTAAAACTACTACAAAATTTCTAGCAATAATCATGCAACTCAGGTGCCACAAGCCTAAATCTAAAAAAATTGTGGGAACTATAAATATAAAATATAAATTATCTCTATTATAATGTATAAATAATAGTAAAAGTATAAATATATTTACAGTATATGCTTATATATTATGATTATGATTGTTCTGGTTTTATATATCTAATACATATAAAAATTATATATATTTATACATGTGCATATTTTTATATATACATATTTATATATACATTTTTATACATTATATATGTAACCAATTATATATATAAAATATATTTTTTATTGTTCCAGTTATATATATATATATATTCCAGTTATCCAGTTATATATATATTATATATATATATATATATCAAAAAAGAAAATTAGAGAAACAAGGATTGGAGAAAATGCTTGATACTGTCTTTAAAAATATGAGAATTCAGTATATTATAGAAAGTTATAATAAAGATAAATGAGAGAATTTAGAACATAAACCTAAACAATTATCAAAAAGAAAAATATCACAGATCATCTGATTAAAATACGTTTTAAGGAATCAATAAAAAAACTATGAATACCACAAGATTTGGTTGCAAAATTAAGACTACGTTAAGCAATTAATATAAATGGGATAAGCTTACATACTGACAAGAAAAAGGCTAAAACTAAATCACAAAGGAAATGTAACCATATACCATACACAGCAGGGACACATTTTAAAAAGTGATTCAGAAAAGTTAATTTAAAATGAGCAAAGTCATTTATGAAAATGTAAAGAAAAACATTGGTCATATCCTAATAAAAGACAATGTCAAATTCAGGAAACAAGGCCAAAAGGACCCTGTAATGATAGAGACTTCAACCCACGATGATTACCTAAAGAGCTATACACAAAATAATACATATCAAAATTCATAAACAAAAGCTTGAAGTCATAAAAGGAGAAAGAAGACTGGATAAAGGAAATGTGGCACATATACACCATGGAATACTATGCAGCCATTAAAAAGGATGAGTTCACATCCTTTGCAGAGACATAGATGAAGGTAGAAACCATCATTCTCAGCAAACTAACATAGGAACAGAAAACCAAATACTGCATGTTCTCACTCATAAGTGGGAGTTGCACAATGAGAACATGGACACATGGAGAAGAACATCACACACCAGAGCCTGTCGGGGGGTGGGGGGCTGGGGAGGGATAGCATTAGGAGAAATACCTAATGTAGATGATGGGTTGATGGGTGCAGCAGACCGGCAGCAAACCACCATGGCACATGTATACTTATGTAACCTGCACGTTCTGCACATGTATCCCAGAACTTAAAGTATACTTTTTATAAAAAAAGGAGAAACAGACAGAAATATACTCATACCAAGATATTTTAAAATGTTTTCTCTGCCAAAGCAAATAAAATAAAGATAGTGAAGACCTAAAATGTAATAAATAAGGTATGTTTCATTGATTTATATAGGAATCTATTATCTGAAAAAATAGCAGGTATCTTTTTTAAGTGTCCATATAACATTCACAAAATTACTAATCTACTAGACCACACAGGAAACCTGAATGAATTAGCAATAGTAGGAAACTATCTCAACCTGGTAAAGGTTATTATGGACATAAAAAAATGCATAACTAGGCCGGGCGCGGTGGCTCACGCCTGTAATCCCAGCACGTTGGGAGGCCGAGGCGGGTGGATCACGAGGTCAGGAGATAGCAACTATCTGGCTAACAGGGTGAAACCCCATCTCCACTAAAAATACAAAAAATTAGGCGGGCGCCTGTAGTCCCAGCTACTCGGGAGGCTGAGGCAGGAGAATGGCGTGAACCTCGGAGGCAGAGCTTGCGGTGAGCATGCCACTACACTCCAACCTGGGCGACAGAGCAAGACTCTGTCTCAAAAAAAAAAAAATCCATTACTAATATCATACATGTGACAGCGAAAAATAAAAGCTTTCCCTTTAACATCAGGAACAAGACAAAGATGTCCATGCTGGCCATTTATATTTAACATTGAAGTGGAGGTCTGGCCAAGGGCAATTATACAAGAAAAAGAAATAAAAAAATTCAAGTTAGAAAAGAAATGTTAAAATCTCCGTTTTCAGATGACACCATTTTATATATAAAAAATCCTAAGAAATTCACTTAAACTATTAGAACTAACAAACAAGTAAAGCGAGGTGTTAAGGTACGAGATCAACATGTAAAAATTAATTGCATTTCTAATAAACCAGCAATAAACAATCCAAATGAAATTAAGAAAGCAATTTCACTTACACTAGTATGAAAAAGTAAAATTCTTAGATATAAACTTAACAAGGAGTATAAAACTTGTACTACAAAAAGTTTAACTAAATTAAAGACTTAAATTAACGGAAAGATGTTTCATGTTTACAGATTGAAAGACTTTATGTTGCATTGATATGACAATATTCCTCCAGACTCACCTGTAGGTTCAACATAATCTCTATCAAATCCCTAGTAGGCTGTTTTGAAGTTGACAAGCTGATCTCAATATTCATATGGAAATTCAAGGGACTCAGAAGAGTCAAAACAGTCTTGTAAAAGAAGAACAAAGTTTGAAGACGCACACATCCTGATTTCAAAATTTACTACTACAAAGCTACAGCTAATCAATACAATACCATACTGTATTAGAGCCATAATTAATCAATAGTATGGTAGTGGCACAAGGATAGACAAGTCATTGGAATAGAACGAGAATTCACAAATAAACTCATACACCTATATCAATTGAATGAAGTTGGACCTCCTCATTACACTATAGACCAAACTTAACTCAAAATGCATCATAGACCTAAATATGAGTCAAAGTTATAAAACTCTTAGCAGAAAGTGTTAAGAGTAAATTTTTGTGACCTTGGGTTGGGCAAAACCTTTTTAAATACAACACCAAAAGCATAGATGATCTTCTACCCTCCAAAAAATGGTAAATTAGACTTCTTCAACATTGAAAACTTTTGGGTTTCAAAGGACACCATAAAGAAAATGAAAATCAATCCATAGAATAAAATATTTGCAAATAATAAGTCTGATAAAGAAATTGTTTCTAGAATGTATGTATATACTTTCAACTCAGTAACAAAGAGACAAATTGCCCAAATAAAAAATGGGCAAAGGATTTGAATAGATATTTTTCCAAAGAGATATGCAAATGACCAGTAAAGCTGTTTAACATCATTAGCTATCAAAGGGAAATGCAAATCAAACCACAATGAGGTATCACTTCACACCACTAAGGTGGCTATAATAAGACAGATAGACAGTAATAACTATTGGCAAGCATGTGAAGAAATTGGAACACTCATACATTGCTTGTGAAAATTTAAAATGGCATACCCACACTGGAAAACAGTTTGGTAGTTCCTCAAGATGTTAAACATAGAATTACCATATAACCTAGTTATTCCACCCCTAGGTATCTACCCAAAAGAAATGGAAACATATATTCACACAAAGACTTGTACACAAATGTTCATAGCAGGATTATTCATAATAGCCACCAACAGAAAACAATGCAAATGCCCCCCAGCTGAAGAACAGATATATAATATGTGGTATAAGAATATAATAGAATATTATTCAGCAATAAAAAGGAATGATGTACACAGTACGGTATGGAGGAAACCTGAAAACATGATGCTAACTGATAGAAGCCAGTCACAAAGACCACACACATACCATTTATACAGAATGTCCAGAACTGGCAAATTTATAAGGCAGAACATAGATTGGTGGTTACCTAGACTGGAGTAGAGAAGGTTGGGAGGAAATTGAGAGTGATTGCTTACGTATGAGGTTTCTTTTTGCAATAATAAAAATGTTGTAATTGGCCAGCGCGGTGGCTCACGCCTGTAATCCCAGCACTTTGGGAGGCCGAGGCAGGCAGATCATGAGGTCAGGAGATCAAGACCATTCTGGCTAACACAGTGAAACCCCGTCTCTACTAAAAATACAAAAAAAAAAAAAAAATTAGCAGAGTGTTGTGGCAGGCACCTGTAGTCCCAGCTGCTCCATAGGCTGGGACAGGACAATGGTGAGAACCGGGAGGCAGAGCTGGCAGTGAGCCAAGACGGCACCACTGCACTCCAGCCTGGGTGACAGAGCAAGACTCCATCTCAAAAAACAAAACAAAAAAAAACAAAAACAAAAAAAAGAAAAGAAAAAAAAAGTTGTAATTATAGTGATGATCTCACAACTCTGAGTAAACGAAAAATCCTTCCACTAGATACTTTACACGGATAGATTATGTGTTAATTATATCTTAATAAAACCATTTAAAAAGATAAACTATTAATTTCATTTTTAGAAGCAAGGTAGAGAAAAGCACAAGTATATTAATGGAAAATTACAATGAGGAATTCACCACCTAAAAAAAAAAATGTAAAAGATTGTAATAGATTATTTTGTTTGACTATATACATTAACTTGAAAACCTGACTGAAATAGATAATTTTCTAGGAAAATGAATTACAAAAAAGCCAAGAAATAGTGGAAAATCAAAACAAATGAATGATCACACAAAACACAGGCAAATCTGTCAAAGAATTACTTGACCTTTTTTCACCACAGAGGATCAAATTAACTCTTTCAGTTGAATACCACCAAGCTTTTTAAAAATACGTTTCAAATAGAAAATAAGAAAATATAAGCAATTTTAAATTCTCTTTTCTGAAAAGAGAAAATACTAATCAGAAAAACATTAATACTAAAATCTAACAATGATAGTACTAACTTCTGAGTCTTTATTTTTAAAAAACCTAAATAATATATAAGCAAACAAAAACCAGAAGCCCATGAATGCAAAATACACCACGACTGGGTATAAAATTGGGTTTATACCAAAGATAGTCCAATATTATGAAACATAACTCATTATATTAAAAGATTAAAGGAAAAGATCACATGATTATCTTCTTTGAAGCATGAAAAGTCATTTAACAAAATTCAACATCTATCTATAATTATTAATACTTTAAATAAAAATCAATTGGTACTTATCTGACATGATGAGTGAAAGAGAAAGAAAAAGAGACCATCCAACTTATAAGTAAAACACTGAAACCTTTCCTATCCAAGACAGAAACGACAAGGATTATAGAATGCTGTCAGTTGGATGAATATAAAATTAATATCATGTCAGGTTCACACAACATGTTAGTAAATATAACACAAGAGAAGATACTATTTACAATGGCAAAAATAACTTAAAAAGTAGAATATACAGAAAGAAACAACTAGATATATCTAACATTTAGGCAACTTTAAAACTTTCTGAGGAACCCAGGAGAAGTCTTGAATAAATGGAAGGAATACTTTACCTCAGCTAGGAATATACAATATTGGAAATACATCAGTTATCTCTAGTTTATAAAGTTTACCTGCTCCTAAAAAAATAAAAATCAATAGAATTTTTAGGTTTAGAATTAGACAAACAAATTACATTTGGAAAATCAGCATGCAAAAATATAGTTAAAAATTTAAAGGACTAGTAACAAAGGAGTGCTACCCCTAACAGATACTAGAACATATTTAAAACTAGCATTATTAAATCATATGTATATGTAAATTGTGTGTGTGTGTGTGTGTATGTGTATGTGCGTGTGTGAATTTAGTACATGTTGAGATAGTCATGGGGAAATGAAGGATTGTTCAAAAAATGAGTAATCTCCTAGAAAATGTAAAGATTCTTACCACATATTACATAGATTCCTACAACAAATACAGATAAGCAAATGGCTTAAATGAAAATTTGAAACCTCAAAATTCTACAAAGAAAACATGGAATTACTTTATAATCTTAGAGTGAGTAGGAATATTATCAGTATGACATGAAACTAAGAAATCATAAAAGATTATTATATCTTTCAAATTGTCATGCATAATAAAAAACAAATACACTTAAAGGACAAATAAAAATCTGGAAGAAATAACACAAAAATGCAATTTTTATGTGTGTATATAAGAAAGAGCTACTGCAAACCAACAAGAGAATAATCTACTACCTCACAGAAAAGTTGGCAAAGAACATACACATGCTTACAGAAGAGGAAATACCAAACTTCTAGACACATGAAAAGAAGCTCACACAAGAAGTAAAAGTTAAAGCTAAAATGAGATAATATTCAGTTGGCAAAGATCAAAAATATTGTAACATTATACATTTTTCAAGGGAGGGAAAATAGGAAACATGTCCTATTTTGTTGGTAGAAGATTAAATGAGCACAAAGACCATTTGAGAACATCTATTAAAAAAAACTATACTACAAGGCTACAGTAACCAAAACAGCATGGTACTGGTACCACAACAGAGATATAGACCAATGGAACAGAACGGAGTCCTCAGAAATAATACCACACATCTACAGCCATCTGATCTTTGACAAACCTGAGAGAAACAAGAAATGGGGAAAGGATTCCCTATTTAATCAATGGTGCTGGGAAAATTGGCTAGCCATAAGTAGAAAGCTGAAACTGGATCCTTTCCTTACTCCTTATATGAAGATTAATTCAAGATGGATTAGAGACTTAAATGTTAGACCTAATACCATAAAAACCCTAGAAGAAAATCTAGGTAGTACCATTCAGGACATAGGCATGGGCAAGGACTTCATGTTTAAAACACCAAAAGCAACGGCAGCAAAAGCCAAAATTGACATATGGGATCTAATTAAACTAAACAGCTTTTGCACAGCAAAAGAAACTACCATCAGAGTGAACAGGCAACCTACAGAATGGGAGAAAATTTTTGCAATCTACTCATCTGACAAAGGGCTAATATTCAGAATCTACAAAGAACTCAAACAAATATACAAGAAAAAAACAAACAACCCCATCAAAAAGTGGGCAAAGGATATGAACAGACATTTCTCAAAAGAAGACATTCATACAGCCAACAGACACATGAAAAAATGCTCATCATCACTCACCATCAGAGAAATGCAACTCAAAACCACAATGAGATACCATCTCATACCAGTTAGAACGGCAATCATTAAAAAGTCAGGAAACAACAGGTTTTGGAGAGGATGTGGAGAAATAGGAACACTTTTACACTGTTGGTGGGATTGTAAACTAGTTCAACCATTATGGAAAACAGTATGGCAATTCCTCAAGGATCTAGAACTAGATGTACCATATGACCCAGCCATCCCACTACTGGCTATATACCCAAAGGATTATAAATTATTCTACTACAAAGACACATGCACACGTATGTTTATTGCGGCACTATTCACAATAGCAAAGACTTGGAATCAACCCAAATGTCCATCTGTGACAGACTGGATTAAGAAAATGTGGCACATACACACCATGGAATACTATGCAGCCATAAAAAAGGATGAGTTTGTGTCCTTTGTAGGGACAAGGATGCAGCTGGAAACCATCATTCTTAGCAAACTGTCACAAGAACAGAAAACCAAACACCACATGTTCTCACTCATAGGTGGGAACTGAACAATGAGATCACTTGGACTCGGGAAGGGGAACATCACACACTGGGGCCTATCATGGGGAGGGGGGAGTGGGGAGGGATTGCATTGGGAGTTATACATGATATAAATGATGAATTGATGAGTGCTGACGAGTTGATGTGTGCAGCACACCAACATGGCACAAGTATACATATGTTACAAACCTGCACTTTATGCACATGTACCCTAGAGCTTAAAGTATAATAAAAAAAATAAACAAAAGAAAACAAAACAAAACAAAACAAAAAGACTCATAGGAACAGCTCCGGTCTGCAGCTCTCAGTGAGATCGATGCAGAAGACGGGTGATTTCTGCATTTTCAACTGAGGTACCTGGTTCATCTCACTGGGACTGGTTAGACAGTGGGTACAGCCCACGGAGGATAAGCCGAAGCAGGGCAGGGTGTCGCCTCACCCAGGAAGCTCAAGGTGTCAGGAGATTTCCCTTTCCTAGCCAAGGGAAGCTGTGAGAGACTGTACCAGGAGGAATGGTACACTCCTGCCCAGATACTGCACTTTTCCCACTGTCTATGCAAGTGGCAGACCAGGAGATTCCCTCTTGTGCCTGACTTGGCAGGTTCTATGCCCATGGAGCCCAGCAAGCTAAGATACATTGGCTTGAAATTCTCACTGCTAGTGCAGCAGTCTGAGATTGACCTGGGACACTGGAGCTTGGTGGGGGGAGGGGCATCAGCCATTGCTGAGGCTTGAGTAGGCAGTTTCATGTTCACAGTGTGAACAAAGCCACGGGGAAGTACTAACCAGGTGGAGCCCACCTCAGCTCAGCAAACCTGACTGCCTCTCTAGATTCCACCTCTATGGGCAGGGCATCTCTGAACAAAAGGCAGCAGTCACAGTCAGAGACTTATAGATAAAATCCCCATCTCCCTGACACAGAGCACCTGGGGAAAGGGGCAGCTGTGGGCACAGCTTCAGCACACTGAAACGTCCCTGACAGCTCTGAAGAGACCAGTAGTTCTCCCAGCAGAGCATTTGAGCTCTGATAATGGACAGTCTGCCTCTTCAAGTGGGTCCCTGACCCCCATGTAGCCTGACAGGGAGACAGCTTCCAGTAGGAGCCGGCAGACACCTCATACAGGAGAGCTCTGGCTGGCATCTGGTGGGTGCCCCTCGGGGAAGAAGCTTCCAGATGAAGGATCAGGCAAGCAATATTTGCTGTTGTGCAGCCTCTGCTGGTGATACCCAGGCAAACAGGGTCTGGAGTGGACCTCCAACAAACTCCAAAAACCTGCAGCTGAGGGACCTGACTGTTACAAAGAAAACTGAAAAACAGAAAGGAATAGCATCAACATCAACAATAAGGATGTCCACACCAAAACCCCATCTCTAGATCACCAAAATCAAAGACCAAAGGTAGATAAAACCACAAAGATGGGAATAAACCAGCACAAAAAGGGTGAAAATTCCAAAAACCAGAACGCCTTTTCTCCTCCAAAGGATCACAGCTCCTCGCCAGCAAGGGAACAAAATTGGACAGAGAATGAGTATGATGAATTGACAGAAGTAGGCTTCAGAAGGTGGGTAATAACGAACTTCTCTGAGCTAAAGGAGCATATTCTAACCCAATGCAAGGAAGCTAAAAACCTTGAAAAAAGGTTAGATGAATTGCTAACTAGAATAAACAGTGTAGAGAAGAACATAAATGACTTGATGGAGCTGAAAAACACAGCATGAGAACTTTGCGAAGCATACACAAGCTTCAGTAGCCAAATTGATAGTGTAGAAGAAAGGATATCAGTGATGGAAGATCAACTTAATGAAATAAAATGGGAAGACAAGATTAGAGAAAAAAGAGTGAAAAGAAACAAACAAAGCCTCCAAGAATGATGAGACTATGTTAAACGACCAAATCTACATTTGATTGGTATACCTGAAAGTGATGAGGAGAATGGAACCAAGTTGGAAAACACTCTACAGGATATCATCCAGGAGAACTTTCCCAACCTAGCAAGGCAGGCCAACTTTCAAATTCAGGAAATACAGAGAACACCACAAAGATACTCCTCCAGAAGAGCAACACCAAGACACATAATTGTGATTCACCAAGGTCGAAATGAAGGAAAAAATGTTAAGGGTAGCGAAGGAGAAAGGTCGAGTTACCCACAAAGGGAAGCCCATCAGACTAACCGCAGATCTCTCAGCAGAAACCCTATAAGCCAGAAGAGAGTGGGGGTCAATATTCAACATTCTTAAAAGAATTTTCAACCCAGAATTTCATATCCAGCCAAACTAAGCTTCATAAGTGAAGGAGAAATAAAAGCCTTTACAGACAAGCAAATGCTGAGATTTTTTCACCATCAGACCTCCCTTACAAGAGCTCCTGAAGGAAGCAGTAAACATGGAAAGGAACAACCAGTACCAGTCACTGCAAAAACATGCCACATTGTAAAGACCATTTACACTATAAAGAAACTGCATCAACTAATGGACAAAATAGCCAGCTAGCATCATAATGACAGGATCAAAATCACACGTAACAATATTAACCTTAAATCTAAATGCCCCAATTAAAAGACACAGACTGGCAAATAAGATAAAGAGTCAAGACCCATTGGTGTACTGTATTCAGGAGACCCATCTCACGTGCAAAGAGTCTCTGATAAAGCAGACTTTAAACCAATAAAGATCAAAGAGACAAAGAAGGGCATTACATAATGGTGGAGGGATCAATGCAACAAGAAGAGCTAAGTATCCTAAATATATATGCACCCAATACAGGAGCATGTAGGTTTATAAAGCAAGTTCTTAGAGGCCTACAAAGAGACTTAGACTCCAACACAAAAATAGTGAGAAATTTTAACACCCCACTTTCAATATTAGATCAACAAGACAGAAAATTGCCAAGGATATCCAGGATTTGAACTCAGTTCTGAACAAAATAGACCTAATAGACAATCTACAGAACTCTCCATGCGAAATCAACAGAATATACATCCTTCTCAGCACCACATCGCACCTATTCTAAAATTGACCACATAATTGGAAGTAAAACCCTCAACAGCAAATGTAAAAGAACACAGATCACAACAAACCGTATTTCAACCACAGTACAAACTCAGGATTAAGAAACTCACTCAAAATCGCACAACTACATGGAAACTGAACAATCTGCTCCTTCAGGACTACTGGGTAAATAACGAAATGAAGGCAGAAATCAAGATGTTCTTTGAAACCAATGAGAACAAAGACAAATCATACCAGAATCTCTCTGGGACACATTTAAAGCAGTGTGTAGAGGGATAGCACTAAATGCCCACAAGAGAAAGCAGAAAAGATCTAAAATCAACACGGTAACATCACAATTAAAAGAACTAGAGAAGCAAGAGCAAACAAATTCAAAAGCTAGCAGAAGACAAGAAATAACTAAAGTCAGAGCAGAACTGAAGGAGATAGAGACACAAAAAACCCTTCAAAAAATCAATGAATCCAGGAGCTGATTTTTTGAAAACATCAACAAAGTTGATAGACTGCTAGCCAGACTAATAAAGAAGAAAAGAGAGAAGAGTCAAATAGAATCAATAAAAAATGATAAAGGGGATATCACCACTGATTCTACAGAAATACAAACTACCAGCAGAGAATACTATAAACACCTCTACGCAAATATACTAGAAAATCTAGACAAAATGGATAAATTACTGGACACATACACCCTCCCAAGACTAAGCCAGGAAGAAGTCAAATCTCTGAATAAATCAGTAACAGCTTCTGAAATTGAGGCAGTAATTAATAGTGTAGCCACCAAAAAAAGTCCAGGACCTGATGGATTCACATCCGAATTCTCCCAGAAGTACAAAGAGGAGCTCCTACCATTCCTTCTGAAACTATTCCAATCAATAGAAAAAGAGGGGATACTCCCTAACTCATTTTATGAGGCCAGCATCATCCTGATACCAAAATCTGGCAGAGACACAACAAAAAAAGAAAATTTTAGACCAATATCCCTGATGAACATCGATGCGAAAATCCTCAATAAAATACTGGCAAACCGAATCCAGCTGCACATCAAAAAGCTTATCCACCATGATCAAGTCGGCTTAATCCCTGTGATGCAAGGCTGATTCAACATATACAAATCAGTAAACGTAACCTATCACATAAACAGAACCAATGACAAAAACCACATGATTATCTCAATAGATGCAGAAAAGGCCTTCAACAAAAATCAACAGCCCTTCATGCTAAAAACTCTCAATAAACTAGATATTGATGGAATGTATCTCAAATTAATAAGAACTATTTATAACAGATCCACAACCAATATCATACTGAATGGGCAAAAACTGGAAGCTGGCACAAGACAAGGATGACCTCTGTCACCACTCCTATTCAACAAAGTATTGGAAGTTCTGGCCAGGGCAATCAGACAAGAGAAAGAAATAAAGGGTATTCAATTAGGAAAAGGGGATGTCAAATTGTCTCTGTTTGCAGATGACATGATTACATATTTAGAAAACCCCATCGTCTCTGCCCAAAATCTCCTTAAGCTGAAAAGCAACTTCAGCAAAGTCTCAGGGTATCAAATGAATGTGCAAAAATCACAAGCATTCCTATACACCAATAGCGAATAGAGAGTCAAATCATGAGTGACCTCCCATTCACAATTGCTACAAAGAGAATAAAATAACTAGGAATCCACATTATAAGGGATGTGAAGGAACTTTTCAAACAGAACTACAAACCACTGCTCAACAGAATAAAAGAGGACACAAACAAATGGAAGAACATTCCATGCTCATGGATAGGAAGAATAAATATTGTGAAAATGGCCATACTGCCCAATGTATAGATTCAGTGCTATCCCCATCAAGCTACCACTGATTTTCTTTCTTTTTTTTTTTTTTTTGAGACGGAGTCTCACTCTGCCGCCCAGGCTGGAGTGCAGGGGCCGGGTCTCAGCTCACTGCAAGCTCCGCCTCCTGGGTTTACGCCATTCTCCTGCCTCAGCCTCCCAAGCGGCTGGGACTACAGGCGCCCGCCATGTCGCCCGGCTAGTTTTTTGTATTTTTTAGTAGAGACGGGGTTTCACCATGTTAGCCAGGATGGTCTCGATCTCCTGACCTCGTGATCCGCCCGTCTCGGCCTCCCAAAGTGCTGGGATTACAGGCTTGAGCCACCGCGCCCGGCCTTGATTTTCTTCACATAATTGGAAAAAACTACTTTAAATTTCATATGGAACCAAAAAAGAGCCCACATTGCCAAGACAATCCTAAGCAAAAGAACAAAGCTGGAGGCATCATGCTACCTGACTTCAAACCATACTACATGTCTACAGTAACCAAAACAGCATGGTACTGGTACCAAAACAGAGATATAGACCAATGGAACAGAACACAGGCCTCAGAAATAACACCACACATCTACAACCATCTGATCTTTGATAAACCTGACAAAAACAAGAAATGGGTAAAGGATTCTCTATTTAATAAGTGGTTCTGGGAAAACTGGCTAGCCATATGCAGAAAGCTGAAACTGGATCCCTTCGTTACACTTTATACAAAAATTAACTCAAGGAGGATTAGAGACTTAAATGTAAGACCTAAAACCATAAAAACCCTAGAAGAAAACCTAGGCAATACCATTCAGGACATAGGGATGGGCAAAGAATTCATGACTAAAACACCAAAAGCAATGGCAACAAAAGCCAAAATAGACAAATGGGATCTAATTAAACTAAAGAGCTTATGTACAGCAAAATAAACTATCATCAGAGTGAACAGACAACCTTCAGAGTGGGAGAAAATTTTTGCAATCTATCCATCTGACAAAGGGCTAATATCCAGAATCTACAAAGAAGTTAAACAAATTTACAAGAAGAAAAAAACCATCAAGAAGTGGGTGAAGGATATGAACAGACACTTCTCAAAAGAAGACATTTATGCAGCCAACAGACACATGAAAAAACGCTCATCATCACTGGTCATTAGAGAAATGCACATCAAAACCACAATGAGGTACCACCTCATGCCAGTTGGAATGGCAATCATTAAAAAGTCAGGAAACAACAGATGCTGGAGAGGATGTGGAGAAATAGGAATGCCTTTACACTGTTGGTGGGAGTGTAAATTAGTTCAACCATTGGGGAAGACAGTGTGGTGATTCCTCAAGGATCTAGAATTAGAAATACCATTTGACCCACCAATTCCATTACTGGGTATATACCCAAAGGATTATAAATCATTCTACTATAAAGATACATGCACACGTATGTTTATTGCAGCATTGTTCACAATAGCAAAGTCTTGGAACCCACCCAAATGCCCATCAATGATAGACTGGATAAAGAAAATGTGGCACATATATACCATGTAATACTATGCAGCCATAAAAAAGATGAGTTCATGTCCTTTGCAGAGACATGGATGAAACTGGAAACCATCATTCTTAGCAAACTAACACAAGAAGAACAAACCAAAGGATGCATTTTCTCACTTATAAGTGAGAGTTGAACAATGAGATCACATGGACACGGGGAGGGGAACATCACACACTGGGGCCTGTCAAGGGGCAGTGGGCTGGGTGAGGGATAGCATTAACAGAAATACCTAATGTAAATGTTGAGTTGATGGGTGCAGCAAACCAACATGGCACATATATACCTATGTAACAAACCTGCATGTTGTGCACATGTACTCCAGAACTTAAAATATAATGATAAAAAAAAGACTCAGTGAAAAAGACACAATAGTAAGGAATAAATTTCTAAACTGAAATCTGTCAAACATTGCTGAGAGAAACTAAACAAAATCTATGTAAATAAATGAAAAGATATATAATGATAATAGTTTGGAAAACACAGTATTGTTAAATTAATCCTCTAAATTGATGTACAAGTTTTATGCAACAAATACCTTTTTTAATTTTCAAATTTTATATAGAAAAGCAAAGAAACTAGACTACCTAAAACATTCTTGAAGATAAAAATTAAAGTTGGGTATTCAAACCTCCTGATTTCAGAACTTATTATAAAGCTATAGCAATTAACACAATGTCACACTGACAAAAGTCAAAGAAAAATGGACAGAGTAGAATATCCAGACATAGACCCACTCATAAATGGACAACTGATTTCCACAAAGATGCCAAAGCAATTAAATGAGAAAACAAAGGATTTTCCACAATTGTTGCTGGAACAACTTAAAAAAAAAGGGGGATAAAAAGAATTTCAAAACCTACCTCACGCCATACACAAAATTAATTTGAGATGGATCATAAACTCAAATGTAAAGCCAAAGTATTGCATAGCTAGAAGAAAACACAACATAATATGGTTACTAACTTGGAGTATAAAAATATTTCTTAGAGATGGGCGGAGCAAGATGGCTGAATAGGAACAGCTCCAGTCTCCAACTCCCAGCGCGAGCGACACAGAAGACCGGTGATTTCTGCATTTTCAACTGAGGTACTGGGGTCATCTCACTAGGGAGTGCCGGACAATCGGTGCTGGTCAGCTGCTGCAGCCCGACCAGCAAGAGCTGAAGCAGGGTGAGGCATCGCCTCACCTGGGAAGCACAAGGGGGAAGGGAATCCCTTTTCCTAGCCAGGGGAACTGAGACACACAACACCTGGAAAATCGGGTAACTCCCACCCCAATACTGCGCTTTAAGGAAATGGGCACACCAGGAGAATATATCCCACACCTGGCCGAGAG
Source organism: Trachypithecus francoisi (assembly GCF_009764315.1). Lineage (NCBI taxonomy): Eukaryota > Metazoa > Chordata > Mammalia > Primates > Cercopithecidae > Trachypithecus > Trachypithecus francoisi. Next base: position 79,970,359 of record NW_022681461.1, read on the forward strand.
GGTCCCACGCTCACAGAGCCTCCCTCATTGCTAACACAGCAGTCTGCAGAGATCTAACCGCAAGGCAGCAGCGAGGCTGGGGGAGGGGCGCCCACCATTGCTAAGGCTTAAGTAGGTAAACAAAGCCGCTGGGAAGCTCGAACTGGGTGGAGCTCAAAGCAGCTCAAGGAAACCTGCCTGTCTCTGTAGACTCCACCTCTGGGGATGGGGCACAGATAAATAACAACAACAAAAAAGCAGCAGAACCTCTGCAGACGCAAACGACTGTGTCTGACAGCTTTGCAGAGAGCAGTGGATCTCCCAACACTGAGGTTGAGATCTGAGAAGGGACAGACTGCCTGTTCAAGTGGGTCCCTGACCCCTGAGTAGCCTAACTGGGAGACATCCCCCACTAGGGGCAGTCTGACACCCCACACCTCACAGGGTGGAGTACACCCCTGAGAGGAAGCTTCCAAAGGAAGAATCAGACAGGTACACTCGCTGTTCAGCAATATTCTATCTTCTGCAACCTCTGCTGCTGATACCCAGGCAAACAGGGTCTGGAGTGGACCTCAAGCAATCCCCAACAGACCTACAGCTGAGGGTCCTGACTGTCAGAAGGAAAACTATCAAACAGGAAGGACACCTATACCAAAACCCCATCAGTACGTCACCATCATCAAAGACCAGAGACATATAAAACCACAAAGATGGGGAAAAAGCAGGGCAGAAAAGCTGGAAATTCAAAAAATAAGAGCGCATCTCCCCCTGCAAAGGAGCGCAGCCATCGCCAGCAACGGATCAAAGCTGGTCAGAGAATGACTTTGACGAGATGAGAGAAGAAGGCTTCAGTCCATCAAACCTCTCAGAGCTAAAGGAGGAATTACGTACCCAGTGCAAAGAAACTAAAAATCTTGAAAAAAGAGTGGAAGAATTGACAGCTAGACTAATTAATGCAGAGAAGGTCATAAACGAAATGACAGAGATGAAAACCATGACACGAGAAATACATGACAAATGCACAAGCTTCAGTAACCGACTCGATCAACTGGAAGAAGGAGTATCAGCGATTGAGGATCAAATGAATGAAATGAAGCGAGAAGAGAAACCAAAAGAAAAAAGAAGAAAAAGAAATGAACAAAGCCTGCAAGAAGTATGGGATTATGTAAAAATATTTCTTAGAGAACAAAGTAATCCCCAAGTTAGCAGAGGAAAATAACTAAAATCAGAGCAGAACTAAATAAAATTAAGACTCAAAAATCCATACAAACAACAAAACGATAGTTTTTTCTTTGAAAAGATAAAAAAAATCAATACACCACTAGCTAAATTAACAAAGGAAAAAGAGAGAAGATCCAAATGAGCACAATCAGAAATGACAAAATTGACACGACAACCAAATCCACAGAAATACAAAAGATCCTCAGTGACTACTATGAATACCTCTATGCATATAAACTAGAAAATCCAGAGGAAATGGACAAATTCCTGGAAAGATACAAGCTCCCAAATCTGAATCGAGACCAATAATGACTCTGAAACAGACCAATAAAGAGTTTTGAAATTGAATCAGTAATTTAAAAAAAACACTAATTATAAAACGGCACTGGACTAGATGGATTCACAGTTGAATATTACCGGATGTACAAAGAATAGCTGGTACCAATACTCCTGAAACTTTTCTAAAAAATCAAGGAGTAGAATCTCCTCTCTAACTCATTCTACAAAGCCAGGATCATCCTGATACCAAAATGTGGCAAAGACACAACAAATAAGAAAACCACAGGCAGATATCCCTGATGAAGATACATGCAAAAATCTTCAACAAAATATTAGCAAACAAAATCCAGCAGCACATCTTAAAGTTAATTCACTCTAATCAAGTAGGCTTTTTTGCAGGATACAAGATTGGTTCAACATATGTAAATCAATAAGTATAATTCATCACACAAATAGAATTAAAAACAAAAACCATATGATCATCTCAGTAGACATACAAAAAGCTTTCATAAAATCCAACATCCTTTAATAAAAACCCTCAACAAGCTAAACATCAAAAGAACATACCTCAAAATATTAAGAGCCATCTATGAGAAATTCACAGCTAACATCATACTGAATGGACAGAAGTTGGAAGTATTCTCCTTAAGAACTGGAATAAGATAAGGATACCCACTCTTAACACTCCTAATCAAAATAGTATTGGAAGTCACAGCCAGAACAATCGGGCAATAGAAAGAAATAAAAGGTATTCAAAAGGAAAAGAAAAGGCCCAGCTATTGTTCTTTACTGACAATATTATTCTATACCTAGAAAACCCTAAAGACTCTGCCAGAAAGCTCCTAGACCTGATAAAAACCTTTAGTAAAGTTTCAGAATGCAAAATCATTGTGGGGAAAGAAAAAAAAAAAAAAAAGCAGCATTGCTAAACACCAATAACAGTCAAGTTGAGAGTCAAATCCAAAACACAATCCCATTTACAATAGTGACAAAAAATAAAATAAAATACCTAAGAATACACCTAACCACAGAGGTAAAAGATCTCTGCAAAGAATACACCTAACCATTGAGGTGAAAGATCTCTCTCTACAAATATGATGACAGGCAAGGCACAGTGGCTCATGCCTTTAATCCCAGCACTTTGGGAGGCCAGGGCAGGCAGATCACGAAATCAGGAGATTGAGACCATCCTGGCCAACATGGCAAAACCCCGTCTCTAGCAAAAATACAAAAATTAGCTGGGTGTAGTGTTGTGTGCCTGTAATCCCAGCTACTCAGGAGGCTGAAGCAGGACAATCACTTGAATGTGGGAGTCAGAGGTTGCAGTGAACCGAGATCATGCCACTGCACTCCAGGCTGGTGACAGAGAGAGGCCCTCTCAAATAATAACAACAACAACAACTGCAAAACATTGCTGAAGGAAATCATAGATGACATATAAAAATTGAGAAACATTCCATGCTTATTGACTTGAAAAATAAATATTGTTAAAATGACCATATGACCAAAGCAAACTACTGATTAAATGCTATGCCTATCAAACTACCATCACTTTTTGCAGAATTAGAAAAAAAAAAGAAAAAACCTATTGTAAAATTTGTACAGAGAGAGAGATTCTATTTGGAAAAAATGTAAGGGAAAAGAGTCTCTTTTTGGTAATCCAGAGAATTCTTCCAAATCTTAACCAAGACCACCAAGACAGTACCTCACAAGTCTGCAAGAGCTATAGTGTTATTGGGCTTGGTGTGCCCGCTAATTCAGATACAGCTGCAGTAACTGAAAACTTAGATTACAACACCCAAGTCCCTTTGACTACTTGGAAAGCTTTCACAAGAAGAATGGGTATGCACAAGCCCAAACAGTGAAGACTACAATAAATACCTGACTCTTTGATGCCCAGACATTGACAAACATCCACAAGCATCAAGATGATCAAAAAAAAAGAAAAGAAGAGAAAAGAAAGAAAACATGACACCGTACAAACTAAATAAGGCATCAGAGACCAATCCTAGAGAAACAGTGCTATGTGGCCTAGCAGAGAGATAATTCAAAATAGCTCTTTTGAGAAAACTCAGTGCAATTCAATATAACACAAAGAAGAAATTCAAAATCCAATCAGATAAAATTAACAAGGAGACTGAAATAATTAAAATGAATCAGGTAGAAATTCTGGAGTTGAAAAATCCAAGTGACATTTTGAAGAATGCATCAGAGTCTCTTAATAGCAGAATTGATCATGCAGAAGAAAGAATTAGTGAGCTTCAAGACAGGCTATTTGAAAATACAGAGTCAGGGGAAACCAAATAAAAGAGAATAAAAAATAAAAAAGCTTGCAAAATATGTAGCAAATAGCCTCAAAAGGGCAAATCTAAGAGTTATTGGACTTAAAGAGGATGTAGAGAGAAAGGGCAAAAAGTTATTTCAAAGGAATAATAACAGAAAACATCCAAAACCTAGAGACAGATATTAACATTCAAGTACCAGAAATTTGTAGAATATCAAGGAGATTTAATCCAAAGAAGACTACCTCACGGCATTTAATAATCAAACTCCTAATGGTTAAGGATAAAGCAAAAATAAGGAAAATATCCAAATGCAGCAAGAAAAAAAGAAATGACATACAAAGGAGCTCTAATATGTCTGGCAGAAGACTTTTTAGTGGAAGACTTATAGGCAAGAAGAGAGTGGCATGACACATTTCAAGTGCTGAAGGAAGAAAACTTTTACCCTGGAATAGTATATCCACAAAAAAATCCTTCAAAACACAAGGAAAAGTAAAGACTTTACCAGAAAAACAAAAGATGAGGGATTTCATCAACACCAGACCAATCCTACAAATAATTCTAAAGGGAGCTCCTCAGTTTTAAAGAAAAGGAATGAATGAGCAATAAGAAATCATCTGAAGATACAAAACTAACTAGTAATAGCAAGGGCATGGAAAAACACAGAATACTATACAGTGTAATTGCAATATATACATTATTCATATATTAAGTAGAAAGACTAAAAGACAAACTAATCAAAAAGAATAATGACAACTTTTTAAGACAGAGTACAATGAAATATAAATAGAAACAACAAAAACCTAAAAAGCAAGGAGACAAAGGTAAAGTATCGAGTTTTTATTAGTTTTCTCATTGCTTATTTGTTTGTTTATGCAATCAGCATTAAGTTGTCAGCAGTTTAAAATAATGGATTGTAAGATTACAAGCTTCCTAGTAACATCAAAAAAACATTCAACAGATCCATTAAAAAAATAAGAAATTAAAACATACCAGCAGAGAAAATCACCTTCAGTAAAAGGAAGACAAGAAGGAAACAAAAAAGAGAAGACCAGAAAACAAATAACAAAATGGCAAGATTAAGTTCTTACTTATCAACAATAACACTGATTGCAAATGGATTAAACTCTCCAATCAAAACACATAAAGTAACTACATGAATTAAAAAACAAAACTCAGTGATCTGTTGCCTACAAGAAACACACTTCACCTAAAAAGACATACAAAAATTGAAAATAAAATGGAAAAAGGTACTCCATGCCAGTGGAAACCAGAAAACAGTATAAGTAGCTAGACTTGCATCACACAAAATAGATTTCAAGACAAAAATATAAATAGAGACAAAGAAGGTCATTGTATAACGATAAAGAGCTCAATTCAGCAAGAGCATGTAACATTCATAAATATGTATATGCCCAACAATGGAGCACCCAGATATATAAAGCAAATATTATTGGAGCTAAAGAGAGAGATAAATCCCAATAGAATAATACCTTGTAGACTTCAACACCCCACTTTCTACATTGGATAGATCATCCAGATAGAAAATCACCAGAGAAAAATCAGACTTAACCTGTACTGTAGACCAAATAGATCTAACAGATATTTACAGAACCTTTCGTCAAATGGCTGCAGAATATACTTTCTTCTCTTCAGCACATAGCTCATTCTCAAAAATAGGCCATATATTAGGCCACAAAACAAGTCTGAAAACTTTCAAAAAATTGAAATCATACCAAGTATCTTCTTTGACCACAAAGGAATAAAACTAGAAATCAATAATAACAATAGGAATTTTGAAAACTATACAAAACAGAAATTAAACAATATTCTCCTGAATGACTAGTGAATCAATGAATAAATTTAAAAGGAAATTGAAAAAAATTTTGAAACAAATGAAAATGGAAACACAACATACCAAAACCTATGGGATACAGTGAAAATAATATTAAGGGGAAATTTTATAGGTATAAGTACCTACGTTAAAAAGGCAGAAAAACTTCAAAAAAAAAATCTAAAAATACATCTTAAAGAAATATAAAAGCAAGAGTATCAAGCCTGTAATCCCAGCACTTTGGGAGGCCGAGACGGGCGGATCACGAGGTCAGGAGATCGAGACCATCCTGGCTAATACGGTGAAACCCCGTCTCTACTAAAAATACAAAAACTAGCCAGGCGAGGTGGCGGGCGCCTGTAGTCCCAGCTACTCGGGAGGCTGAGGCCAGAGAATGGCAGAAACCCGGGAGGCGGAGCTTGCAGTGAGCTGAGATCTGGCCACTGCACTCCAGTCCGGGGGACAGAGCTAGACTCCGCCTCAAAAAAAAAAAAAAAAAGAAAAAAAGAAATATAAAAGCAAGAGTAAAGCATACCCAAAATTAGAAGAAAACAAAGATCAGAGCAGAAATAAATGAAATTGAAACAAAGGAAACAATACAAAAGATTCTTAAAAATGAAAAATCAGTCTTTTGAAAAAATAAACAAAATTAATAAACCTTTAGCGAGACTAAGAAAAAAAGAAAGAAAATCCAAATAAATAAAATCAGAGATGAAAAAGGAAATAGTAAAATCAATACAGCAGGAACGTAAAGGCTCACTAGAAGCTACTATGAACAAGTATATACCAATACATTGAAAAATCTAGAAGAAATGAATAATTCCTAGACACATACAACCTACCAATATTAAACCATGAAAAAATTCAAATCTTGAACAGATCTATAACAAGTAACAAGATTGAAGCCATAATAAAAGGTCTTTCAGCAAAGAAAGTGGGACACAATGGCTTCACTGCAAAATTTTACCAAACATTTAAAGAACTAATATCAACCCTGCTCAAATTATTCCAAAAAATAGAGAAGGAGGGAATACTTCTAAACTCTTTATATGAGGCCAGTATTGCTCTGATACCAAAATCTGAGAAAGACACCTCAAGAAAAGAAAACTATAGGCCTGTAACTCTGATGAACATTGATGTAAAAATTCTCAACAAAATACTAGCAAACTAATTCAACAACACATGAAAACCATCATTCATCATGACCAACTGGGATTTTTCCCATGGATGCATGGATGGTTCAGCACAGGCAAATCAACCAATATGATACATCACATCAACAGGTTGAAGGACAAAAAACATATGATTATTTCAAATCATGCCCAAAAGGTATTGAATAAAATTCAACATCTCTTCATAATAAAAACCTTCAAAATACTGGAGATAAAAGGAACACATCTCAGCATAATAAAAGCCATACACAACAGACCCACAGCTAGTGTCGTATTGAATGGGAAAAAAAACTGCAAGTATTTCCTCTAAGATCTGGAACATGATAAAGATGCTCATTTTCACCACTGTTATTCAATATAGTACTGAAAGTCCTAGCTAGAGCAATCATACAAGAGAAGGATTAAAAGGGCATCCAAATTGGAAAGGAAGAAGTCAAATTATTCTTATTAGCAGATGATATGATCTTATATTTGGAAAAATCTAAAGACTCCACAAGAAAACTATTAGAACTGATAAACTAGGCCAGGCACGGTGGCTTCCACCTGTAATCCCCACACTTTGAGAGGCCGAAGGAATCACACTACCTGACTTCAAATTATACTACAGAGCTATTGTAACCAAAGCAGCATGGTACTAACACAAAAACACACATAGACCAAGAAAACAGAATAGAGAACCCAGAAATAAATCTATACATCTACAGTGAACTTATCTTCAACAAAGGTGCCAAGAATATATATTGGAGAAAGAACAGTCTCTTTAATAAATGATGCTGAGAAAACCGGATATCTGTATGCAGAAGAACTCTCTCCCACCATGTACAAGAATCAAATAAAAACTGATTACAAACTTAAATCCGAGACCTCAAATTATAAAATCACTTAAAGAAAACTTTGGGAAGACTCCCCAGAACATTGGAATGGGTAAAAATTTCTGGAGTAATACCCCACAAGCATAGACAAAAAAAGCAAAAATGGAGAAAGGGACCACTTCAAGTTATAAAGCCTTCTGCAGAGAAAAGGAGACAATCAACAAAGTGAAAAGACACCCAAAGAATTGGATAAAATACTTGCAAACTCTCTAGCTGACAAGGGACCAATAACCAGAATATATAGTGTCCAAACAACCCTATGGGAAAAATCTAATAATCAGATTTAAATATGGTCAAAAGATCTGAATAGACATTTCTCAAAAGACATACAAATGGCAAACAGATATATGAAAGGGTGCTCAGCATCACTGATCACCAGAGAAATGAAAATCAATACTACAAGGAGATATCACTTCATCCCAGTTAAAATGGCTTTTATCCAAAAGACAGGCAATAACAAATACTGGCAAGAAAGTGGAGAAAAGGAAACCCTCATACACTGTTGGTGGGAATGCAAATTAGTAAGACCACTATGGAGAACAGTTTGAAGATTCCGCAAAAAAACTAAAAATTGAGCTATCATATGATTCAGCAATTCCACTGATTAGGTATATAGCCAAAAGAAACGAAATTGGTATAACAAAGAGATATCTGCACTCCCATGTTTACTGCAGCACTGTTCACAATAGCCAAGATTTGGAAGCAACTAAGTGCCATCAACAGACAAATGGATAAAGAAAATGTGGCACATATACATACTGGAGACTATTCAGCCATAACAACTTGGATGGAACTGGAGTTCATTATGTGAAGTGAAATAAGCAAGGCACAGAGACACAAACTTCACATATTCTATTTGTGGGAGCTAAAAATTAACATGATGAAACTTACGAAGATATGGAGTAGAATGATGGTTACCAGAGATGGGAAGGGCAGTGGGGCAGTGGGGGAAAATGGGGATGCTTAATGGGTACAAAAAATAGAAGAATGAATAAGATCTAGTATTTGATAGCAAAACAGGTGACTATAGTCAATAACAATGTAATTGTACATTTTTAAAAAAGAGTTTAATTGGATTGTTTCAAACACAAAGGATAAATGCTTGAGGTGATGGTGATGGATACCCTAATTATCCTGATGTGATTGTTACGCATTGCATGCCTGTGTCAAAATATCTCATGTACCCCATAAATATGTGCACCTACCCTGTGCTCACAAAAATTAAAAATTAAAACTTTTCAGGATATAAAATAATATTCATACAGAACCATAAAAGAGTTTGAGTAGCCAGATGATTCTAAGCAAAAAGAATAAAGCTGAAGGCATCACATTACCTGACTTCAAACTACACTACAAAGCTAAAGTAACCAAAACAGCATGGCACTGGTACAAAAACAGACACATAGATCATTGAAACAGAATAGAAAATCCAGAAATAAAGCCACACACCTGCAACCAACTGATCTTCAACAAAGTTAACAAAAGCAACAAAAATAAGCAATGGAGAAAGGACTCCCTGTTCAATAAATGGTTCTGGGATAACTGGTTACCCATATGCAGAAGAATGAAACTGGATAAATCCTTATCACTATATGCAAATATTAACTCAAAATGGATTACAGACTTAAATATGTGACTTAAAACGGTAAAAAAAAAAAAAAACCTCAGGAAATATCCTTGTGGATATTGACTTTGGCATCTGACAAAGGACTAATATCTAGACTCTATAAGGAACTTAAATCAACAAACAAAAAACAACCCCATTAAAAAGTGAGCAAAAGACATAAACAGACACCTTTCAAAAGAAGACACAGACATACAAGTGGCCAACAAACAAATGAAACAATGCTCAACATCACAGAAATGCAAATGAAAACTAACTGCATATCACACCAATCAGAATGGCTACTATTAAAGAGTCAAAAAATAACAGATGTCAGTGAGGCTGTGGAGAAAAGGGAATGCTTATACACTGTTGGTGAACATGTAAATTAGTTCAGCCACTATAGAAAGCAGTTTGGAGATTTCTCAAAGAACTAAAAGTAGAACTATCATTCAATCCAGCAATCACATTACTGAGTATATATCCAAAGGAAAATAAGTTGTTCTACCACAAAGACACATGTGCTTATATGTTTATCACAGTACTATTCACAATAGCAAAGTTATGGAATCAACCTAGATGCCCATCAATAGTAGACTGGATAAGGAAATATGGTACATACACACCATGGAATACGATGTAGCTATAAAAAAAGAACAAAATCATGTAATTTGCCACAGCATGGATGCAGCTGGAAGCCATTATCCTAATCAAAGTAATGCAGGAACAGAAAACCAAATACCACATGTTTTCACTTATAAGTGGTAGCTAAAAATTAGGTACACATAAAGATGGGGAAAATAGACACTGGGGACTACATGACAGGGGAAGTAGGGCAAGGGTTGAAAAACTACCTACTGGGGACTATGCTACCTGGGTAAGAGTTTCAACTGTACCTCAAATCTCAGCACTGCCCAATACCTGTAACAAACAAGTACCCTCTGAATCTAAAATAAAAGTTGAAATTTTTAAAATAAAATTTCTAGAGAGAGCACAATAGGCTATAATCAAAGAAAAACTATTGACAAATTACACTTCACTGAAAATAAAATTATCTGCTCTTCAGAAGACTGATTTTTTTTTTTAAAAAGGCAAGCCATCGACTGTGAGAAAATATCTATATTTATCTGACAAAGGATTTGTATCTAGAATACATTTTAAATGCATATAAGTTAGCAGCAAAAGATAAATAATCCCATTTTTAAACGCAGAAGACAAACAGACACTTAATAAAAACAGAAATATATGAATGGCCAATAAGCACATTAAAAGGTATTCAACACCATTAGCCATAAGGGAAATGCAATTTAAAACCACAATATGATAGAATTTCATACTGATTCAAATGACTAATATAAAAAAATGACAACATCAAATATTGGTGAAGAGGATAACAAAGATGAACTATTACATAATGCTTGTTGGAATGTTGAAACTGTTTGGCAGTTCTCTTACAAAGTTCAACATATATGTACCCTATGACCTAGAAGTTCTATTCTACATATTTGCCAAAGAGACATGAAAATATATATTCACCAAAAAAATTTCACAGGGATGTTTTTACCAGCTTATTCATAATAGCCTCTAACCGGAAACAACTCAAATGTCAATCAACAAGAGAATGAGAAAAAGTTGTAATATAGTCATAAAATGTAATACTATCCAGAAATTTTTTAAAATTTACTACAGATATACCCAACAGCATGAAATGAAACTCAAAAATACTATGGTGAGCAAAAGCGTACATACTATGCGATTCTATTTAACTGAGGTTGAAGAATAGGCAAAGCTAACCTATGATGATAGAAGTAAGACAGTGGTTGCCTATAAGGGGAATTGGGATAGACTAGAAGGAGTACAAGGGAACTTTGTGGTGATGGAAATGTCCTGTATTTTTACTAAGATGGTGAGTAACGTGAGTGTATTTACTCACCAAAAGTTACCAAGTTGTACCATTTATATATATGAATTTTATCTCAACAAAAAAACCAAAGAAGAAAAAAGTATACTTTTACCCTGCAATTTCACTTCTAATAATTTATCCTAAAGTATAGTATTCATTGGAAAACATTTAAAACATCCTACATATCCAGCAATATCTACCATGAAATACAATTATGAGGTCTTTAAAAAGAATGAGGCACCATAATTAATAAAGAGTGAAGTTTAAAAAGCAAGGTATAGAACAGTGCATAAGATATGCTATCAAGTGAATTAAAAAAAAAAAAAAAAAAGAAGAAGAACACTGAAGGATACAAAAGGGATTAGTAACCCTTGTCTCCAGAACTGGATGACTGGGAAACCTAGAGTGAGACTTACTTTTCATAAGTGAGCTACCCCTTTTGTATCTTTTGAACTGTATATTATTTGCATATGTTGTCTTTGTCTTGTAAGCAATGAAATAATTATTTAACTATGTATAAAAATGACTTGTTGCATGATAAATGCACTTACATAGTTTTAAAAAATAATATCAAATGAAATAACTGCTAAATGAGAAGTTAGAAGTAAATATTAAGGATGGTCAGAGATAAAGGGGTAAGTTTCTTCAGAAAGGATTTTTATGGAATTTTGAATCAAGAGTCATATTTTCACAGGAATAAAACAGAGTGTAGCAGAAACAATGTTCAGTTACAGGAATTGACATGGCAGATACAAGGCCATGGGAGACCTGGGGCATGTTTGGAAAACAGAAGACAGTAGAAACGATTTGAACAAGTAAACAGTAGACCTTAGCCTGACTACTGAAGGCTCATTCACTGTACTTTATCGATTTGGTTATAACCCCCAATCTAATTTCTTCTAAACTTACAGCATTGGATTCTACTCTAGCAGAGAAATAAAATCAAAGGGGAGAGGAGAACAAAGAATAGAATAGAGGAAAAAAAGGAAGATGAGGGAAGGACAAGTGTCAAGATAAAAAATCTTAGAAAAGTTAGGATGGAGTTCATTGGAAGGGAAAGTGAAGTACCTTTTAAAATTGAAACAAGTAAAGATTTTTGTTGATTCTGATTTTGTTGCAAAAGAAACAGAAGAAATAAAAGGAGAAGAGTAGTTGCTTCCTTAGCACTCAGGGTATGTAATCAGACACTGAGGTATAAAAGGATAAAAGACATATTAAATAACTGTTTTCCATCTGCAGTTACTAATGAAGAAAGTGGAGAGTCAGACAAAACAAGGATCGGGTTTCCAGGAATGAAAAGGGGCAGATAAATATCAGAGTGGAAAGACACCAGGACCTCACAAAAGCATCAAACCTGTGAAGGGGAGGATGCAGCGTGTGGTCAATACTTGGTAGACCAGCTCTTAATTTCATCTTATTCATCATAGCTTGCTGGACCTGGCAAAAGCTGCCTCCTCTCAAAATGAATTTTATGTGCAGAGATGAAAACAGTCTTCCATGGGCTACTCATTAGCTCATAGTGGTAAAATGGCAGGCTTCCACCTCCCTCCCAAGAGAAGGCCTATCTCAGGATCTGCACCTTATTCTAAGTTAATATTTGTTCAGACTTAGAAAGGCAGTGGAACAGCTTTGGCTAGTCTTTGATCTCCCTTAAAGCTTAGACCCTGTGATGTAGCAAGAAGATGTCTGTGGGGATTAAAAAAAAAATCCATCCATCCATTCATTCATTATTTGGACAAACATCTATTGGTTACCAAGTTATGCATCTGGCACTAGGCTAAGTACTGGTGAAATCAAGATAAATAATTAATTCTCATTAAGGCACTCCAATCTGGTAGAAAGACAGAAACAATCAATTACATAAAGTAAACATAGCAAAATTTTCATTTTAGAATCTAGATGGTGGAGATACTGGCTTTCACTACACATTGCTATCTATTTTTCTATAATTTCAAAAACCTTGTATAATAAAATATTAAAAATAAACCAATTATAATATAGCAAGTGCTTATTGGTGTTTAACCCCAAATTGGACTCCTTTTCATAAGTGAAGAGGCCATCATTTTTTAATGATCATTAATGGGTACGACACAAAATGAGTTCTGGGTCAAGCAAGTTTGATAAGCATTGGACTAAACATAAGCCAATATAGTTCCGTACTGCTTCTTTTACTGACCTCTAAGATATTCTACACAATATGACTCTTCAAGATCAGACATAATATGTAGGGTGTTTTACATAATATGTAGGCTTATTTGACTATTTTCCCTGGGTATTTATCAGCATTAGTGTTCTAGAAAATAGACAGTGGGAAATACTAGATTTAAGATTAATTCCACTGAGCTGTATCCCCTGAGAAATGTAATGAGGTTATGAAGGTATGTTACTGTGTATGATGATTCCTCTTTCAGCCCATAATCTAAATAAGAAGGTACTTTTCTTATATATAGTGGTTTAAGGAACACAATCTAGTATTATAGCAGTATAATCATTCATAGAGAAACTGGGTAATGGCCTTATGAAGGCTATAATAAAGCCTTCATATCTTATGAAGACATGAAGAGCAGAAACACAGGAATGAATTGTTTTTTGAAGCCCAAGCATAACGACTTACTTCAAGTAAATGCATGAGCAAAAGCTAGGGACTTAAAAAATATTGAGTTAAGGGCCCTGAAATGAAAAAGGGGCATCTCAGTTCAGAATGACACAGACCATCCCAAAGAGGAAGAGCGGAAATGGAACAATGCAAGCAGCAAAGCCATTTATATTGCCCCACTGGCTTAGGGCTTTTATATGAGGGAGAACTGGAGATAAATATCAGAGTTTTACAACATGGTATTCAGAATTATACCTGAGCAGGACAGTATAATGAACTAGGTATAATTCTCATACAATAAGACATTTTCAACAAGCCCTTTTGTTCTTGGATTCCCAAGTTAAAGAACCTGTCTATGTAGTATGCAAGATATGCATATGTCTACAGGGGTAAGAACCTATTAGACAATAACTGTTAAATTTTGCTTCACAGAATGGGTAAACTGAGTAAACAGATGACTTCAGAGAATGCCCTCTTAACAGCCTTAATTTCTCTCTTGTGGTCCTACCTCTTACATGATAATAGAAGTATTACAAATACTACCCTTTATTTTAGTTTTTGTTTACATTTTCACATAATTCTGAGAACATTTTTATAGTGCATTAAAATTATTTGTGTATATATTAGCCTCCATGATTAAACTGTGAGCTCACTGAAGATGGTACTGTACATTTTTCATTTTTGCATCCCATGTGCAAATTCTGAAAGTCCTGATATGCCATTCTAAAGAGTTTGGATCTTATCCCAAGAGCAACTGGAAGCACCAGAGGCTTTTAAATAGGGTCAGTTTTAATAGGCCTAGATTTGCATTTAGAAAGCCCTTTGGCTGGATTGTAGAAAGTAGATTAGAGGCAGGAAGCCAGGTGGCAGAGAGGCCAGTACGTAGGCCACGGCAGTAGTGCAGGTGAGAGATGAGAAGCTGAAACTAGGGCACTATCATAGGAGAAGGGACAGCCAGAGGGGTTCAGGACATAGAATAGGCTGAATCTGCTAACTCATGAGATGCCAAAGATGGAAAAGAAGGTGTAGCCTTAAATGACTGATGTTTCTATCTGTGGTGACACCAGTGGCTAGAAAGTGGAATAGGGGAGGGAAAACTAGGCTGACAAAGAAGAGAATTAACATGTTCATCCCCAACCCAACTGCCCTTTCTCAGAAAGCTAGGTACTATGGAAACACAGAGAAAATAGTCTCTAACTTACCACCAGGCTAGGTTCCAACTGTTTGTTTCAAGTGAATTGCTTAGAAATTGGAATGCATTTTTCCAGAAGGAACAAAACTACAGATCCTGATTGGCCCTGAAGGCTATTTGCTCCCCAGTGGCCATACAGTATTGTATTATTTCTGTGTGAGCGGAGCAAAATCAAGGAAAAAGCCCTGAGAGCTTGTGAAGGAAGCTTAGGACCCAGACCCAGGTTCACCACTTACTCATCTTTCCATCTGTTTCCTTGGTTTCTCTAAAATAAAATGAAGATTCGAAACAAAGCTCTGCTTATGTAGGAGGTTTTTTGTAAAGCTCAAAAGAGACAGTCTACGAGAAAATATTTTGTATAGTGTAGCCTGTCTTATAAATCTAAAATTTAAAAAGCATACATTTGGTTACCTGGTATTCCTGAAGGGTAAATGATTCCAGATATCTGGGTTTGAAAGAATTCAGAATATAGTCTTTGACTTGGAATCAACACCAATGTCCATCAATGATAGACTGGATAAAGAAACTGTGGCACACATATACCATGGAATACTATGCAGCCATAAAAAGAATGAGTTCATGTCCTTTACAGGGACATGGATGAAACTAGAAGTCATAATTCTCAGCAAACTAACACAGGAACAGAAAACCAAACACCACATGTTCTCACTCGTAAGTGGGAATTGAACAATGAGAACACATGGACACAGAGAGGGGACCATCACACACCAGGGCCTCTCAGGGGGCAGGGGGAGGCAGAGTATTAGGACAAATACCTAATGCAGGTGGGGCTTAAAACCTAGAAGACGGGTTGATGGGTGCAGCAAACCACCATGGTGCGTGTATGCCTATGTAACAAACCTGCACATTCTGCACATGTATCCCAGAACTTAAGGTAAATTAAACAAAAAAAAGAAGAGTTCAGAATTTAGTCTTTTAAAGATGAAAACTTTTTTCCTGAAAAGTTAACCATTTTATGGGCATGTAAACCTTTCTGAAATACGGCTTTTCTTAAATAACTACTTATTGAGTAAGCTGTTAATTTTGTGACCTTATTCTGAGGTGGCCACTCTTTCTCAGTTTCCTCTGCTAGTTCTTCCTCATCTCTCAGACCTCTTAAATGTGGAGGAGCCCAAGGACATAGGCATCAGACCTGTTTAATTCTCTATCTGCATTCATTTCCTAGGTGACTTCATTCAGTCCTATGGCTGTAAATTCCATCCATACACTCCTGACTTCCAATTTTATGTCTCCAGTTTTGGCATTTCCTTTGAACTCCAGTCTTATACACCCAAATGCCTACTCAACATCTGCTTTGTATGTGAACTAAATATCCTAAATTTAACGTTACCAGAATGATTGTTTCCCATTCATGCTCCAACTGCAAACCCTGCTCTATTCTTCAACTGTCTAAGCTCAACAAATTGCAGCAAATGGCCATTTCCCTAACTAAAATCCTTGCAGTCAGCCCTGACTCTTCTAATGCACAGTCTGCATCCAATCTATCAGCCAACATTGGTGGCTCTGTCTTCAAGGTTAATTCATACTCCAACCACTTCTTACCATCTCCCCTGCTACCTCCCTGGCCAAGTTGCCATCATTTGTCCTATAGATTATTTCAAGAGCCTCCTTACCTTCCCTCCTATGGTCTACTCTACACAGAGTAGCACTATGGCCACATTTATAGTTCAGATCATGTCATGCCTTTGCTCAAAACCCTACAATGGCTCTGAATAAAATCTAAAATTCTTGTTAGGCCCTGGTAATTTAACCCATCTTTTCCCTTGACCTCACTACTAAAACCTGTACTAATCTTACCTCAGAATCTCTGCTTATATTGTTTTCTGTCTCTGAAACTCTTCCTTTGAT
Source organism: Trachypithecus francoisi (assembly GCF_009764315.1). NCBI lineage: Eukaryota > Metazoa > Chordata > Mammalia > Primates > Cercopithecidae > Trachypithecus > Trachypithecus francoisi. The sequence continues at coordinate 79,987,161 of NW_022681461.1, forward strand.
ATCTGCAAGGCTCACTCTTTAGCTTTATCCCATTCTCTGCTCAAACCTCGAATCAGAGAAGCCCCCCAATTTCCCTCAATATAGTAACACCATCCTCCAGTACCATCATTCTCTATCCCACTGCTGAGTTTCATTTCATCCTCTAGCATTTTCAGAACACCTGCACATTATGAATATATTTGTATATATGCTCTATTCTTGAACTGTCTAATCTCAATAAATGACATATTCCATTGTTAAGTGTGGTCCATGGATTGCCACCAGTGTCTGCAAACCAGGAACACACACACACACACACACACAACTTTGAAACTTGTTTAGCAGCTTGACGGTAAGTTCATGTCTGTAGAATTTAATAATAAAAAATTCGGGTTTGTGTTTCGTATGTCTTTTTTATGTTTTCAAAATTATTGTTCAAAATACCAGCCTAAAAGAGACTGGAAATCTAAAAAAAAGTTAATTGGTCCTTTATCAAAGATCATCTGAGCGGCTCTGGTTGACTTCACCCCTCCTAGACTGTAAGCTCCAGAATAGCAGGATTATTTTTATCAAATATTTACTAAACACCTACTATGGCCCTGGCCCTGAACCGGCCTCTGAGACTTAAACTTGAACAAGGCACAAACAATGCCTTCTTGGATCTCACAGTTCACTGGAGAAGAACAACACATAAAAACAAACGGCAGTCAAGGGTGAAAGCCCAATAGTGCAGATAAGGTACATACTATTAACGACTTAAAAGCTTATATATTTGCACACCTGTAAAGAAAACCAACTGTGCAAGTGTGTGATAAGCAGGGCATGAGTAGTGAGGGAGAACTTCTTCGAGTAGCACTGGGATCTGTCTCCCTCCCAATTCATGTGAATACTTTTGTGCTTCTTCTCTTAGCATCACCTTATATACTTCTATTTGTTCGTTTGTTCGTTGTTTACTCCAGTGATATTCACAGTGTGGCCCAGGGACCAGCACCTATTTGTTACCTGGCTAAAAGGAGATAGCTTCCTTTCAATCTTTCCATCTTTCACACACACCACATCCATGCTGCTCCCTGTCCAGAGATGAGTCTTCCATTTCCCATGCTGGTCTGGCAGAAGGTGAGGGCTCCTGCTAAGTGGCAGAAGTCATAAGCCAGAACTGGGAACACAAATCACTACTCATGTCCAAAAGCTTACAAATATCTGTCAGGGTCAAACTGTAGTCAAGAAGCCTTTGCTTACTTCATGCTCCCTAAACCACAATTAAAAAAAAAAAATTCACCCAGTTTTTTCTTGCACTGCCTTATAGAACAGGATATCTTCTTTAATTGAAAACAAGTCACCTTACTCTCTTCGCTGCAGGCCTGGGAGTAGTTTGAAAGTAGGTAGCATGGTTTTTGTAATTATCACCATCCCCTAAAAACACAACACACATCTGGTATACTGCTATATAAGGGTATACTGGTATACCCTTAACAATTAGATATTTTAGTAATCATTGAAATCCCACCGCTTTATGAAGAAAAGACTGATAAAATTAACAAGAAAGGAGGATGGCAACAAAGATTTATTGAACAAAGTATGTCATAGCGCCTTTTGATTATTTAACCTTCATAACGGACAGGAAGATAGGCAGGTTACACCCATTTTACAAATAAGAAAATAATAAGCTCAGAGAGTGAGGTGGGGAGACCAAGTGTCAAACCATGTCAGTCTAATTCCAGGGATGAGCCCAGGAAAAAAAATAGGAAAAAATTATGATGATGACAAGGAAATATTAGCATTCTTACAACCATATTATAATTGGTTACAAGTGTTTTTAGTTTTCAAATATTAGTAAATATTCTAGTAACTGAGTCATCAAAATGGAGGAAAAGGAAGAGGATGATATAAAGATAATAAGAAAGAAGAAGAACAAGAAGGGGGAGGAGAGGGGCCAAGAAAATAAGGATGAGGAAGGATGAGGAGGAGGAGAAGGAGAAAGATGTGAAGAATAAAAAATAAGAAGAGAGAAAATAGGAAGAGGGAGAGTAGGAAGAGGAAAGAAAGGGAAACAAAGCATTCTGAAGGGTCTAATTTGACCCAAAGATAAAATACAGAGAAGTGGAAAGAAAAGGTGTCCCTTTATGCTATTTGTCCCAGACACCAAAATCTGGATTAAGGTCAAAGTCCTGACTCAGATTCATAAACAGGGTTTTCTGTATTTCTAGAGAAAGAAAGATTCATTTGTTTTACATGCTCAACTAGTGGCTAGGAGAAGTGATATCATGCTGGAAAAGTAAGAATACAAAGCCATTTCTTTCAAATTACCTATAAGTAAATTCGTATTAACTACAGTTTCTCTTTTCTCCTTTGCTGCTTTAGTTCTCTCCACTGCCTATCCCATCTCACACACAACATACAACAGGACCAAAAAAAAATGGCTTAGAGTACCACATAAGAAATGAGCCTACAGTTGAGACATTACAGCCATTAGTTACCTCATTTTAGGAGAATATCTTCCTTCCATCATTCCAAACTTCAGTTTACTATTAACTGCAACTATAATCACTCATTTGCTGAATAACAAATGAATATTTACTGTGTGCTAGGCATTATACTCATGTTAGAGATACCCTCAGGCAGCTTATACAATCTAATGAACTGAGTAAGCATACAATTTAAATATAATAAGCAAATTCCTATAATAGAGATAGAATTAAGCCAAAGATAATGTCATGATGATTGTCATATAATGTATTGCACAATAATATAATCACAATTAAAAAGTAAAGTACAAAACACTTTTAAATGCCACATTTTTAACAAAACAAACCATTTTTATTTTCTTGTTTGCTTCCAGTCTTTACCTATGATCAGATGGTTGACTCCCCCAGAATGCATACCACTTTGAATTATTTGTACTTGGTATATATTTAGAATGTCTTTATATTGCTCAGTATTTTACAATTAACACATAATAAACTTCTAAATCAATTTATTATCATTTTATAACAATTTCTTCTATTGCTGGGTATTTAGATTGTTTCCAGACTCTAGCGTAAATGACATTGTAGTTAACACTTTCCCTTTTCCTCTTATATTTTCCCTAGGATAAAAATTCACAGAAACGGCCGGGCGCGGCGGCTCAAGCCTGTAATCCCAGCACTTTGGGAGGCCGAGACGGGCGGATCATGAGGTCAGGAGATCGAGACCATCCTAGCTAATACGGTGAAACCCTGTCTCTACTAAAAAATACAAAAAACTAGCCGGGCGACGAGGCGGGCGCCTGTAGTCCCAGCTACTAGGGAGGCTGAGGCAGGAGAATGGCGTAAACCCGGGAGGCGGAGCTTGCAGTGAGCTGAGAACCGGCCACTGCACTCCAGCCTGGGCGGCAGAGCAAGACTCTGTCTCAGGAAAAAAAAAAAAAAAAAAAAAAAATTCACAGAAACAAAATTACAAATTCAAAATGGCCGTATATTTTAGAATTTCTCATTTACATTAATTTTTCATATTGTTTTCTAAAAGGTGTATATCCATCTACCATGCCACTATTAAGTGTAATCTCAACTAATATATTTTCCAAACTCATATTACTCTAATAGGGAGAAAAAATACAAGTTATTTGCTAAACTAGTATGGTTGAACATTTTTATAAATTTTGCATGTTTACTTTTGAGGGTCTTCAGATTTTTTTTTCAACTTCTTTGTGACAGGTAATGAAGACATTAGCCATTATCATGCTTGTTGTAAATGTTTTCTCATACTATATTATTACCCTGTCTTTTTTCCTGAACAGATATTTTATCTCAGATGGTCAAATCTAACTATCTTTAATTTTGTGATTTAACCTAATATCTCAAGACTTATAATGTCAGCATCACTCCAGAAATGTGATATCATTTCTATTTTCTAATATGCTCACTGGCTAGATTTTTAACGCTATTTGGCATGAGGCATGAATATAATTTTATTTTCAAAATAGATGGCCAACTATTTATAGATTTTTCTATTCTCTAATTTATATACATTATATTACATTTTCACTTCTTTGTTATGTTTAATTAGATTATACCATCTCACTATTTCAATTATTGCATATTTTCTCTATTTTAACATGTGGTACACTGTTCATCATTCTTTGATTTTTCAGATGAATTTAATAACTGATGATGTAAGAAATTCTACTGAGATTTTGATTGATAATTATTTAAATCTGTAAGTGCATTTGAGAGAAATAGGCATTATAGAATGTAACATTCTCTACAAGACCTTATGTCTCTCTAAGCTGAAGAGTGTGCTGTAGATTCAATTGTCCTGGATTTAACCCTTTTGTACCTCAGTTTTTCCAATTTTCTCTTTTTTTCTTACATAAAAGTTAGCACATGGTCTGTACTGTAAAGTATTTTTGATGTAATCTATTTTTCTCTTTTTTATGTTTCTTTTGGTATTTTAAGGGATTTTTATTTTTTGTTCTAGTAGCCACCATCATATAATGCCCTTTGTAACATTTCTTTTCCTTACTTAGGCTTCTACTATTTGGATTTTCATCTTTAAACATATCCTCTGACTCTTATATCACCTATGTATGGACCCATCATTGAGCTTTTTTTTTTTTTTTTCTTCAATTGTTAAGTTCTGGGGGACATGTGCAGGATGTGCAGGTTACATAGATAAATGTGTGCCATGGTGGTTTGCTACACCTATCAACCCATCACCGAGGTATTAAGCCAAGAATCCATTAGCAGTCGTTCCTGATGCTTTCTCTCCCCCGACATCCCCTCCCAACAGGCCCCAGTCTGTGTTGCTCACCCCTATGTGTCCATATGTTCTCATTGTTCAGCTCTCATTTATAAGTGAGAACATGTGGTGTTTGGTTTTCTGTTCCTGCATTAGCTTGCTGAGGATAATGGCTTCCAGCTCCATCTATGTCCCTGCAGAAGACATGAACTCATTCCTTTTATGGCTGCATAGTATTCCATGGTATATATGTACCACATTTTCTTTATCCAGTCTATCATCGATGGCCATTTGGGCTGATTCCATGGCTTTACTGTTGTGAATAGTGCTGCAATGAACAAATGCATGCATGTATCTTCATAACAGAATAATGTATATTCATTTCGGAATATACTCAGTAATGGGATTGCTAGGTCAAATTGTATTTCTGCTTCTAGATCCTTGAGGAATTACCACACTGTCTTTCACAGTGTTTGATTAATTTACACTCCCATCAGTAGTGTAAAAGTATTCCTTTTTCTCCACAACCTTGTCAATATCTGTTGTTTCTTGATTTTTTAATAATCATCCTTCTGACTGGCATGAGATTCTGCATAGCAAAAAGAAACTATCATCAGAGTGAACAGACAACCTATAGAATGGAATAAAATTTTTGCAATCTATCCATGTGACAAAAATCTAATGTCCAGATTCTACAAGGAACTTAAATTTACAAGAAACAAACAACCCCATTAAAAAGTGGGCAAAGGACATGAACAGATACTTCTCAAAAGACATTTATGTGGCCAATAAACACATGAAGAAAAGCTCAACATCACTGATCATTAGACGAATGCAAATCAAAACCACATTGAGCTTTTTTAAACTTTCTTTTTTGCCTTTTTTATTTCAATAGGTTCTTGGGGAACAGGTGGTTTTTGGTTACATGAATAAGTTCTTTAGTGGTGACTTCTGAGATTTTGGTGCACCCATCACCTGAGAAGTGTACACTGTACATAATGTGCAGTCTTTTATCCCTCGCCCCCTTGGATCCTTTCCCCTGAATCTCCAAAGTCCATTGTATTATTATGCCTTTTTGTCCTCATAGCTTAGCTCCCACTTATGAGTGAGAACATATGATGTTTGGTTTTCCATTCCTGAGTTACTTCACTAACAATAATGGTCTCCAATTCCATCCAGGTTGCTCAAATGTCATTATTCTGTTCCTTTTTATGGCTGAATAGCATTTCACAGTATATATGTACCACATTTTCTTTAACCACTCATTGATTGATGGACATTTGGCCTGGCTCCATATTTTTACAATTGCAAATTGTGCTGCTCTAAACATGTATGTGCAAGTATTTTTTTCATATAATGATTTCCTTTCCTCTACATGGATACCCAGGAGTGGGATTGCTGGATCAAATGACAGATCTACTTTCGGTTCTTTAAGGAATCTCCACACTGTTTTCCATGGTGGTTGTACTAATTTACATTCCCACCAACAGTGTAAAAATGTTCCCTTTTCATCACATCCATGCCAGCATATATCATTTTATTTTCTTATTATGGCCATTTTTGCAGGAGTGAGGTGTTATCACGTTGTGGTTTTTCCTCCTTTCTCCCATAATTTAGTTATGCTACTTCTATTTTGTAAAAGCATATGAAATTCACATCACTTCTTTTGATTTCAGACCCTGACTCCATATTTTTAAGTCTAATATCTAAAAGTGAATGTGTTTACTGTTTCCCAATGTGCCAAACTCTCCTCAATCATAGTTCGGTTGAATGAAGTTTATCCTCTATTAGATTCTTCAGGAAGAGCTTGTAAGTGCAGTATTCCTGAAATCCTTACATATTTAAAACTATTTTTCCTTAACTTTGATTTTATAATACAAGTTAGCCAGATACAAAATACTTTGCTAACGCTTTATTTAAGTTTCTTGAAAATAGTTCTACTGTTGTCTTTGTGTTTTGCTGTTGAGAATTATGATGCCAATCTGGATTTTTTTAAGTGAATTTGTCTTTTTACCAGGAGGTCCATTTGATATTTAAAAATTTATTGTTATCTACGACTCAGTGTTGACTGTTCTGGGCCAACTTTCAGAGGTATATGGCAGGCTCTTTCAATATGTAAGTGTAGATCATTTATTTTCCAGACAGTTTTCTTGGATTATAGTTTCAAATATAAGTTCTGTTTCATTGTGTTGTTTTAATTTTTCAGAAACTCTAATTACAGACAGTTTGAGCCTTCTTTGTCTATCTTCTAGATCTATTACTTTTTCTTTTAACATTTTTACCTTCCATTTTTTGTTGTTATTGTCTTGGCTGTTGTATTTCCATTTCCTAACTCCTCTGCTATATTTTCAGTTGAATTTATACTTCTTAAGTACCTTTCATTTTATTAAATATCTATTTTGGAGATGATTCTGTTTCTCTTCAAATTCTTTTTTTTTTTTTTTTTTTTTTTTTTTTTTTTTTTTTTTTTTTTTTTTTTTTTTGCATTCTGATATTTTCTTTTATTTATTTATTTATTTATTTATTTATTATACTTTAAGTTCTAGGGTACATGTGCATAACGTTTATATCATGTATAACTCCCCAATGCAATCCCTCCCTCCTCCCCCCTCCCCATGATAGGCCCCAGTGTGTGATGTTCCCCTTCCCGAGTCCAAGTGATCTCATTGTTCAGTTCCCACCTATGAGCGAGAACATGCGGTGTTTGGTTTTCTGTTCTTGTGATAGTTTGCTAAGAATGATGGTTTCCAGCTGCATCCATGTCCCTACAAAGGACGCAAACTCATCCTTTTTGATGGCTGCATAGTATTCCATGGTGTATATGTGCCACATTTTCTTAATCCGGTCTGTCACAGATGGACATTTGGGTTGATTCCAAGTCTTTGCTATTGTGAATAGTGCCGCAATAAACATACGTGTGCATGTGTCCTTGTAGTAGAGTAATTTATAATCCTTTGGGTATATACCCAGTAGTGGGATGGCTGGGTCATATGGTACATCTAGTTCTAGATCCTTGAGGAATCGCCATACTGTTTTCCATAATGGTTGAACTAGTTTACAATCCCACCAACAGTGTAAAAGTGTTCCTATTTCTCCACATCCTCTCCAACATCTATTGTTTCCTGACTTCTTCATGATTGCCATTCTAACTGGTGTGAGATGGTATCTCATTGTGGTTTTGATTTGCATTTCTCTGATGGCGAGTGATGACGAGCATTTTTTCATGTGTCTGTTGGCTGTATGGATGTCTTCTTTTGAGAAATGTCTGTTCATATCCTTTCCCCATTTTTGATGGGGTTGTTTGTTTTTTTCTTGTATATTTGTTTGAGTTCTTTGTAGATTCTGGATATTAGCCCTTTGTCAGATGAGTAGGTTGCAAAAATTTTCTCCCATTCTGTAGGTTGCCTGTTCACTCTGATGGTAGTTTCTTTTGCTGTGCAAAAGCTCTTTAGTTTAATGAGATCCCATTTGTCAATTTTGGCTTTTGCTGCCGTTGCTTTTGGTGTTTTAGACATGAAGTCCTTGCCCATGCCTATGTCCTGAATGGTACTACCTAGATTTTCTTCTAGGATTTTTATGGTATTAGGTCTAACATTTAAGTCTCTAATCCATCTTGAATTAATTTTCGTATAAGGGGTAAGGAAAGGATCCAGTTTCAGCTTTCTACTTGTGGCTAGCCAATTTTCCCAGCACCATTTATTAAATAGGGAATCCTTTCCCCATTTCTTGTTTTTGTCAGGTTTGTCAAAGATCAGATGGCTGTAGATGTGTGGTATTATTTCTGAGGACTCTGTTCTGTTCCACTGGTCTATTCTCTGTTGTGGTACCAGTACCATGCTGTTTTGGTTACTGTAGCCTTGTAGTATAGTTTGAAGTCAGGTAGCGTGACGCCTCCAGCTTTGTCCTTTTGACCTAGGATTGTCTTGGCAATGCGGGCTCTTTTTTGGTTCCATATGAACTTTAAAGCAGTTTTTTCCAATTCTGTGAAGAAAGTCATTGGTAGCTTGATGGGGATGGCATTGAATCTATAAATCACCTTGGGCAGTATGGCCATTTTCACGATATTGATTCTTCCTATCCATGAACATGGTATGTTCTTCCATTTGTTTGTGTCCTCTTTGATTTCACTGAGCAGTGGTTTGTAGTTCTCCTTGAAGAGGTCCTTTACATCCCTTGTAAGCTGGATTCCTAGGTATTTTATTCTCTTTGAAGCAATTGTGAATGGAAGTTCATTCCTGACTTGGCTCTCTGCTTGTCTGTTACTGGTGTATAAGAATGCTTGTGATTTTTGCACATTAATTTTGTATCCTGAGACTTTGCTGAAGTTGCTTATCAGCTTAAGGAGATTTTGGGCTGAGACGATGGGTTTTTCTAAATATACAATCATGTCATCTGCAAACAGGGACAATTTGACTTCTTCTTTTCCTAACTGGATACCCTTGATTTCTTTCTCTTGCCTGATTGCCCTAGCCAGAACTTCCAACACTATGTTGAATAGGAGTGGTGAGAGAGGGCATCCCTGTCTTGTGCCAGTTTTCAAAGGGAATTTTTCCAGTTTTTGCCCATTCAGTATGATATTAGCTGTGGGTTTGTCGTAAATAGCTCTTATTATTTTGAGGTACGTTCCATCAATACCGAATTTATTGAGCGTTTTTAGCATAAAGGGCTGTTGAATTTTGTCAAAAGCCTTTTCTGCATCTATTGAGATAATCATGTGGTTCTTGTCTTTGGTTCTGTTTATATGCTGGATTACATTTATTGATTTGCGAATGTTGAACCAGCCTTGCATCCCAGGGATGAAGCCCACTTGATCATGGTGGATAAGCTCTTTGATGTGCTGCTGAATCCGGTTTGCCAGTATTTTATTGAGAATTTTTGCATCGATGTTCATCAGGGATATTGGTCTAAAATTCTCTTTTTTTGTTGTGTCTCTGCCAGGCTTTGGTATCAGGATGATGTTGGCCTCATAAAATGAGTTAGGGAGGATTCCCTCTTTTTCTATTGATTGGAATAGTTTCAGAAGGAATGGTACCAGCTCCTCCTTGTACCTCTGGTAGAATTCAGCTGTGAATCCATCTGGTCCTGGACTTTTTTTCGTGGGTAGGCTATTAATTGCTGCCTCAATTTCAGAGCCTGTTATTGGTCTATTCAGGGATTCAACTTCTTCCTGGTTCAGTCTTGGGAGCGTGTAAGTGTCCAGGAAATTATCCATTTCTTCTAGATTTTCTAGTCGATTTGCGTAGAGGCATTTATAGTATTCTCTGATGGTTGTTTGTATTTCTGTGGGGTCGGTGGTGATATCCCCTTTATCATTTTTTATTGCGTCTATTTGATTCCTCTCTCTTTTCTTCTTTATTAGTCTTGCTAGCGGTCTGTCAATTTTGTTGATCTTTTCAAAAAACCAACTCCTGGATTCATTGATTTTTTGGAGGGTTTTTTGTGACTCTATCTCCTTCAGTTCTGCTCTGATCTTAGTTATTTCTTGCCTTCTGCTAGCTTTTGAATGTGTTTGCTCTTGCCTCTCTAGTTCTTTTAATTGTGATGTTAAAGTGTCAATTTTAGATCTTTCCTGCTTTCTCTTGTGGGCATTTAGTGCTATAAATTTCCCTCTACACACTGCTTTAAATGTGTCCCAGAGATTCTGGTATGTTGTATCTTTGTTCTCATTGGTTTCAAAGAACATCTTTATTTCTGCTTTCATTTCGTTATGTACCCAGTAGTCATTCAGGAGCAGGTTATTCAGTTTCCATGTAGTTGAGCGGTTTTGATTGAGTTTCTTAGTCCTGAGTTCTAGTTTGATTGCACTGTGGTCTGAGAGACAGTTTGTTATAATTTCTGTTCTTGTACATTTGCTGAGGAGTGCTTTACTTCCAATTATGTGGTCAATTTTGGAATAAGTGCGGTGTGGTGCTGAGAAGAATGTATATTCTGTTGATTTGGGGTGGAGAGTTCTATAGATGTCTATTAGGTCCGCTTGGTGCAGAGATGAGTTCAATTCCTGGATATCCTTGTTAACTTTCTGTCTCGTTGATCTGTCTAATGTTGACAGTGGAGTGTTGAAATCTCCCATTATTATTGTATGGGAGTCTAAGTCTCTTTGTAGGTCTCTAAGGACTTGCTTTATGAATCTGGGTGCTCCTGTATTGGGTGCATATATATTTAGGAGAGTTCTCTTCAAATTCTTTTCTGAGTTTAATCAATATTTATTTCTCATCTTCTGGAGTCTTCTGTCCATCTCAATTCTGAATTTTTGATTTGAGGAAGTTTTTTATGTCTACTTACTTAAGAATATTCACTTCAACTTGTGATAATGTGTCAGTTTACTTGTGCTTCATGATTAGTTTTAGGGGAATACATTTTTGTTTTGCTTTGTCTTATTCTCATATTCTAGTAAATTCTATTTGCAATTTGTTTTTCAATGTCTTATATTTTCCTACCAGTAATAACTGGTTTGTGTAGGCAGAAGTGATGAATTTGGATGCCTTGTCAGATTTTTTTCATTCAAACCCTCCCTCTTTTATTGTTACAGTGAGATTAATTTATTTAATCAATAATCTTTTAATCAAAAGTCTGTTATTTGGATTGAGGGTGAGTTGGTATGCCTTCTGATTTTATGATTATCTTTTGTTTCAGAAGTATACTTTATTTGCATAGCTTGCTCTCTTCTTTCCAAACCAACAAGCCTCTAAGAGGCAGCTCCCTCTAAACTGGCCCTCTCCTCTCCAAAAACAATGGCTTCTCAAATGGCTGTCCTTAGTACCACAAACTTTAAATCCCTTATTTTTTTTTTTTTGGAGACAGGATCAGGCTGAAATATAGTGGTGCAAACATAATTCACTGCAGGCTCCACCTCCTAAATCTCCTATGCTTTGATTCTCTAGCAACCAGTGCTCTAATGCATTTTGTCTCAGACCCATTCTCAGTATCTCCCCACTAAGGGTAGGTTTCCCTCTTTGTAAGACTAATTTTATTCTATTCCACTGATGCTAGCACCTTCCTAACCCCTCCTTCATCTTTTTTGAAGTCTCTGCCCAACTCTTTTCTAGCTTGACCTCAGAATATACCTGGGCATTGGAATGTTTATTTTCCTACATGTTAATTTTTTATGGCTGCTGTAACAAATTACCAGAAATTTAGTGGCTTAAAATAATATAAACGCATTAACCTACAATTCCAAAGGTCAGAAGTCTAAAATGGGTCTTACTGGGCGAAAACTGGGGCAAAAGCAAAACACAGTCCTTCTCGAGGCTCTGGGAAAGAATGTTTCCTCGTTTATTATAGACTCTAGAAGTCATATTCATCCCTAGGCTTTTGGCCATATTCTTCTATCTTCAAAGCCAGCTAAGTCTTGCTGAGTCCTTCTCATATGGCCACCTTTCCTCCCCACCCCACCCCCAAAAGGCAGAGTCTCACTTTAGGGATGGAGTTTTCACTCTGTTGAGCAGGCTAGAGTGCAGTGGGAGGATCTCAGCTCACTGAAACCTCCACATCCTGGATTCAAGCAATTCCCCTGCCTCAGATTCCCGAGTAGCTGGGACTACAGGCACACACCACCACCCTGGCTAATTTTTGTATTTTAAGTCTCGCCATGTTACCCAGGCTGGTCTTGAACTCCTGAGCTCAGGTGATCTGCCGGCCTTGGCCTCCCAAAGTGCTGGGATTACAGGCATGAACCACTGCACCCGGCCATCATATGGCCAATCTCTATGGTCTTTCTCTTCTCCCACCCTCTTCTACTTACAAAGACTCTTGTGATTACATTGGGCCCAACTGGATAATCCATGATAATCTCCCCATATCATAGTCAGCTCACTATCAACCTTAATTTCCTCTGCAACTTTAATTCTCCTTTAGCCTTGTATACTAACATAGTCACAGCTTCCAGAGATTAGGATGTAAACATCTTTGGGGAGGGAGACATTAGTCTGCCTCCCACTCCCTGCTTACACAAATATTGAGCTTATGGTATTCTTGTCTTTTATGTGCTTTAGGCATGAACTTTGGGTGGTTTTATTTGCTTTCCTCATTGATATGTATGCTTTTTGGAGGGAATGTGGAGAGATTTGGCTTTTGGCAGCTACCATTACATGACAAGAAACTGCATTTCATCCACTATTTCAAAAGCCAGAACATTGCTTCATATTTCCATTCCTTTGTTCATAATGTTCTTGCCTCCCAAAATGTCCTTTATTTTTTAGAAAACTCCAGCTCAGGTGGTACTTCTGCTACTATCAAAAAGGAATCAATTATTGTTTCTTTAAGACTCCTTTAAGACTTTGTGCTTACTCTATTATTCCAGATGCTGTGTGGTGTTAGAATTATTCCTTTATGTGTCCCACTAGATAAGGAGATATTTTAGAGTAAAAGACTATTTCCTACTCATTTTTGTTTACGGCATAACATAGTATATGGCACATGCTCTATAACTGTTATTATCAAATTAATGAGTTTTTATACCTACTATTTATACTGAGCACTTGACCAATTATTAAAACGCTCACTAAAATTCAATGCCATAAGTCTTTTTACCTTCATTTTACAGAGGAAATACTAAGAATGAAATTGTGGCCAAAGTCACAAAGTCAATAAATAGTAATGCTGTGGACCTCAATCTTAATCCATGTCTATTTGACTACCCACACATCTTAGGTTGTTTTCACTTCAATTAAGTTTGTTCTTAGAGGGATAGTGAAAGAGTGGTACATCTTTGGAACAGCCAGAAAAAAAAAATTATTTCAAAAGAAGATTCTAGAACGCTATTGGTCTTTCTTCCAGTAAAATCACATGGTCTCCCTAAAGGTCAAGAACCTCTGCTAGGTAGACAAATACAAAACCTCTCAATGAGAGCATAATCTAGGCAGTGTAAACTTGACACTTAGCATTTTACTTAGAATAAAAGGAAGCAAAGCCTTGACTGGTTTTCCAAGAAGTCAGACCAGGTGAATTCTGGGGGCTGCGGAGATTCTGGAGACATGTCAGAGATGCAATGGAGGCTTTCAGAAAAGAGCAGTCATCCTAATACCAGGAGCCACCATGCTCTGAAAGCTTATCAGTGTGCTGAGAATAGGTCTAAAGAAGAGACACAGTTCCCAATTTTCTAAAGAGCTGACAAAAATCCTCGAATTGGCTCAAGAAGACCAAAATTGAAATAAAAGACGCTGAGTGAAAATTGATTTTCAGGTACAGACCACCAGGAATCCATGAATTCCATTGTTACAATGGGAAGATAGACTTAATAGACAGAGTAACCAGAGAAATGAGTGCATGGCTCATGCCAGCTAATTGATTGTAGGCTGGACCTGGATGCTAGTTATGCAGACCTAGGGATGTATTTCATATCCACAGGTAACACCAAGCTGGGAGAGGCCATAGCAAAGCAAAAGCATGGAGCTTAAAATTAAAATCCCTACTTTTCTGCTTCTAAATATTTCTTGAGGATCGGCTGTCCTGCTTAAAAGACTATTTACAGACTTTGAAAACAATCTTAAGGCAGGTCTGAGACAAAGACATAGTTCCTTCATGTTGATCCTTATTCCCTAAGACTTATAGTTGACTCCTAGTACAGAGGATGCACATCTAAGTAAAGTAATAAAGTAATGTGAATGAGAAAGGAATTAAAATTCAGAAATCTGTGCTAACAAACACTAAGAGGACTGAGGAGTGCCAAAAAAAAGTTACTCAAGGGGAAAGCTCTCTTACTGCTGGTACCAAATAAGATTGGATAAGTCAGAAAAATCTGAGAGAGATGATCTCTGAATTCAACTTCTGCCTCCGTTATTACATGACTTGGTGGCTTTGAGGAAAGACTAAAACCAAGACAAACTGGCAGAGTTAATGCATAAGAGCTTATGCTGTGAAGGGCCACACAGCTCTGAAGTGTGCAACACAGCCCTGACTTGGAAGGGCCATCAGAACACAGCCGTGGTGTAATATCTCCCATGTAAACTAACAAAAATAAAACTAAATGAAAACAAAACCTCTGTTGGCCATGCAGCTCCTTCTAGCTAACTTGTCACATTATTCTAAGAAAATTTGACTGTTCTCACTGTCTCTATTTGTCTACCTTCTGTTCTCCAGTAAAAATACTCTAATCAAGCTTTCATCCCCACCATGCCACAAAAACAGCTTCTATAAGATTCCCAGTGCCCTCCATCTTGATGAAGAAAATGGACAACTTCCAGTCTCGAGCGTACTTGATGTCTCAGCAACATTTGACAGGGTTAATTTCCTTCTCCCTCTTGAAACACTTGTCTCTTTTGACTTCTAGAAAAGCACACTTCCGGGGGGGGGGCGGAGCAAGATGGCCGAATAGGAGCAGCTCCAGTCTCCAACTCCCAGCGCGAGCGACACAGAAGACCGGTGATTTCTGCATTTTCAACTGAGGTACTGGGGTCATCTCGCTAGGGAGTGCCGGACAATCGGTGCTGGTCAGCTGCTGCAGCCTGACCAGCGTGAGCTGAAGCAGGGCGAGGCATCGCCTCACCTGGAAGCGCAAGGGGGAAAGGGATCCCTTTTTCCTAGCCAGGGGAACTGAGACACACAACACCTGGAAAATCGGTAACTCCCACCCCAATACTGCGCTTTAAGGAAACAGGCACACCAGGAGAATATATCCCACACCTGGCCGGGAGGGTCCCACGCCCACGGAGCCTCCCTCACTGCTAACACAGCCGTCTGCGGCGATCTATCCGCAAGGCAGCAGCGAGGCTGGGGGAGGGGCGCCCGCCATTGCTGAGGCTTAAGTAGGTAAACAAAGCCGCTGGGAAGCTCGAACTGGGTGGAGCTCACAGCAGCTCAAGGAAGCCTGCCTGTCTCTGTAGACTCTACCTCTGCGGACAGCGCACAGCTGCAGCCCATTAGGGAAAGAGCAGGGGCGGGGCAGACGCGAACGACTCTGTCTGACAGCTTTGGGGAGAGCCGTGGATCTCCTAACGCGGAGGTTGAGATCCGAAACGGACAGACTGCCTGCTCAGGTGGGTCCCTGACCCCTGAGTAGCCTAGCTGGGAGACATCCCCCACTAGGGGCAGTCTGACACCCCACACCTCACAGGGTGGCGTCACCCCTGAGAGGAAACTTCCAAAGAAAGAATCAGACAGGTACACTCGCTGTTCAGCAATATTCTATCTTCGGCAACCTCTGCTGCTGATACCCAGGCAAACAGGGTCTGGAGTGGACCTCAAGCAATCTCCAACAGACCAACAGACAGTCCTTCTGACTGTCAGACGGAAAACTATCAAACAGGAAGGACACCTATACCAAAACCCCATCAGTACGTCACCATCATCAAAGTCCAGAGACAGATAAAACCACAAAGATGGGGAAGAAGCAGGGCAAAAAAGCTGGAAATTCAAAAAATAAGAGCGCATCTCCCCCTGCAAAGGAGCGCAGCCCATCGCCAGCAACGGATCAAAGCTGGTCAGAGAATGACTTTGACGAGATGAGAGAAGAAGGCTTCAGTCCATCAAACCTCTCAGAGCTAAAGGAGGAATTACGTACCCAGCGCAAAGAAACTAAAAATCTTGAAAAAAAAGTGGAAGAATTGACAGCTAGATTAATTAATGCAGAGAAGATCATAAACGAATGACAGAGATGAAAACCATGACACGAGAAATACGTGACAAATGCACAAGCTTCAGTAACCGACTCGATCAACTGGAAGAAAGAGTATCAGCGATTGAGGATCAAATGAATGAAATGAAGCGAGAAGAGAAACCAAAAGAAAAAGAAGAAAAAGAAATGAACAAAGCCTGCAAGAAGTATGGGATTATGTAAAAACCAAATCTACGTCTGATTGGGGTGCCTGAAAGTGAGGGGGAAAATGGAACCAAGTTGGAAAACACTCTTCAGGATATCATCCAGGAGAACTTCCCCAACCTAGTAGGGCAGGCCAACATTCAAATTCAGGAAATACAGAGAACGCCACAAAGATACTCCTCCAGAAGAGCAACTCCAAGACACATAATTGCCAGATTCACCAAAGTTGAAATGAAGGAAAAAATCTTAAGGGCAGCCAGAGAGAAAGGTCGGGTTACCCACAAAGGGAAGCCCATCAGAATAACAGCAGACCTCTCGGCAGAAACTCTACAAGCCAGAAGAGAGTGGGGGCCAATATTCAAGGTTCTTAAAGAAAAGAATTTTCAACCCAGAATTTCATATCCAGCCAAACTAAGCTTCATCAGTGAAGGAGAAATAAAATCCTTTACAGATAAGCAAATGCTTAGAGATTTTGTCACCACCAGGCCTGCCTTACAAGAGACCCTGAAGGAAGCCCTAAACATGGAAAGGAACAACGGTACCAGCCATTGCAAAAACATGCCAAAATGTAAAGACCATCGAGGCTAGGAAGAAACTGCATCAACTAACGAGCAAAATAACCAGTTAATATCATAATGACAGGATCAAGTTCACACATAACAATATTAACCTTAAATGTCAATGGACTAAATGCTCCAATTAAAAGACACAGACTGGCAAACTGGATCAAGAGTCAAGACCCATCAGTCTGCTGTATTCAGGAGACCCATCTCACATGCAGAGACATACATAGGCTCAAAATAAAGGGATGGAGGAAGATCTACCAAGCAAATGGAGAACAAAAAAAAGCAGGGGTTGCAATCCTAGTCTCTGATAAAACAGACTTTAAACCATCAAAGATCAAAAGAGACAAAGAAGGCCATTACATAATGGTAAAGGGATCAATTCAACAGGAAGAGCTAACTCTCCTAAATATATATCACCCAATACAGGAGCACCCAGATTCATAAAGCAAGTCCTTAGAGACCTACAAAGAGACTTAGACTCCCATACAATAATAATGGGAGACTTCAACACTCCACTGTCAACATTAGACAGATCAACGAGACAGAAAGTTAACAAGGATATCCAGGAATTGAACTCATCTCTGCACCAAGCGGACCTAATAGACATCTATAGAACTCTCCACCCCAAATCAACAGAATATACATTCTTCTCAGCACCACATCGCACTTATTCCAAAATTGACCACATAATTGGAAGTAAAGCACTCCTCAGCAAATGTACAAGAACAGAAATTATAACAAACTGTCTCTCAGACCACAGTGCAATCAAACTAGAACTCAGGACTAAGAACTCAATCAAACCGCTCAACTACATGGAAACTGAACAACCTGCTCCTGAATGACTACTGGGTACATAACGAAATGAAAGCAGAAATAAAGATTTCTTTGAAACCAATGAGAACAAAGATACAACATACCAGAATCTCTGGGACACATTTAAAGCAGTGTGTAGAGGGAAATTTATAGCACTAAATGCCCACAAGAGAAAGCAGGAGAGATCTAAAATTGACACTCTAACATCACAATTAAAAGAACTAGAGAGGCAAGAGCAAACACATTCAAAAGCTAGCAGAAGGCAAGAAATAACTAAGATCAGAGCAGAACTGAAGGAGATAGAGTCACAAAAAACCCTCCAAAAAATCAATGAATCCAGGAGTTGGTTTTTTGAAAAGATCAACAAAATTGACAGACCGCTAGCTAGACTAATAAAGAAGAAAAGAGAGAGGAATCAAATAGACGCAATAAAAAATGATAAAGGGGATATCACCACCGACCCCACAGAAATACAAACTGCCATCAGAGAATACTATAAACACCTCTACGCAAATCAACTAGAAAATCTAGAAGAAATGGATAATTTCCTGGACACTTACACTCTCCCAAGACTAAACCAGGAAGAAGTTGAATCCCTGAATAGACCAATAGCAGGCTCTGAAATTGAGGCAACAATTAATAGCCTACCCACCAAAAAAAGTCCAGGACCAGATGGATTCACAGCTGAATTCTACCAGAGGTACAAGGTGGAGCTGGTACCATTCCTTCTGAAACTATTTCAATCAATAGAAAAAGGGGAATCCTCCCTAACTCTTTTATGAGGCCAACATCATCCTGATACCAAAGCCTGGCAGAGACACAACAAAAAAGAGAATTTTAGACCAATATCCCTGATGAACATCGATGCAAAAATCCTCAATAAAATACTGGCAAACCGGATTCAGCAGCACATCAAAAAGCTTATCCACCATGATCAAGTGGGCTTCATCCCTGGGATGCAAGGCTGGTTCAACATTCGCAAATCAATAAACGTAATCCAGCATATAAACAGAACCAAAGACAAGAACCACATGATTATCTCAATAGATGCAGAAAAGGCTTTTGACAAAATTCAACAGCCCTTTATGCTAAAAACGCTCAATAAATTTGGTATTGATGGAACGTACCTCAAAATAATAAGAGCTATTTATGACAAACCCACAGCTAATATCATACTGAATGGGCAAAAACTGGAAAAATTCCCTTTGAAAACTGGCACAAGACAGGGATGCCCTCTCTCACCACTCCTATTCAACATAGTGTTGGAAGTTCTGGCTAGGGCAATCAGGCAAGAGAAAGAAATCAAGGGTATCCAGTTAGGAAAAGAAGAAGTCAAATTGTCCCTGTTTGCAGATGACATGATTGTATATTTAGAAAACCCCATTGTCTCAGCCCAAAATCTGCTTAAGCTGATAAGCAACTTCAGCAAAGTCTCAGGATACAAAATTAATGTGCAAAAATCACAAGCATTCTTATACACCAGTAACAGACAAGCAGAGAGCCAAATCAGGAATGAACTTCCATTCACAATTGCTTCAAAGAGAATCAAATACCTAGGAATCCAGCTTACAAGGGATGTAAAGGACCTCTTCAAGGAGAACTACAAACCACTGCTCAGTGAAATCAAAGAGGACACAAACAAATGGAAGAACATACCATGCTCATGGATAGGAAGAATCAATATCGTGAAAATGGCCATACTGCCCAAGTGATTTATAGATTCAATGCCATCCCCATCAAGCTACCAATGACTTTCTTCACAGAATTGGAAAAAACGGCTTTAAAGTTCATATGGAACCAAAAAAGAGCCCGCATTGCCAAGACAATCCTAAGTCAAAAGGACAAAGCTGGAGGCGTCACGCTACCTGACTTCAAACTATACTACAAGGCTACAGTAACCAAAACAGCATGGTACTGGTACCACAACAGATATAGACCAATGGAACAGAACAGAGTCCTCAGAAATAATACCACACATCTACAGCCATCTGATCTTTGACAAACCTGAGAGAAACAAGAAATGGGGAAGGATTCCCTATTTAATAAATGGTGCTGGGAAAATTGGCTAGCCATAAGTAGAAAGCTGAAACTGGATCCTTTCCTTACCCCTTATACGAAAATTAATTCAAGATGGATTAGAGACTTAAATGTTAGACCTAATACCATAAAAACCCTAGAAGAAAATCTAGGTAGTACCATTCAGGACATAGGCATGGGCAAGGACTTCATGTCTAAAACACCAAAAGCAACGGCAGCAAAAGCAAAAATTGACACATGGGATCTAATTAAACTAAAGAGCTTTTGCACAGCCAAAGAAACTACCATCAGAGTGAACAGGCAACCTACAGAATGGGAAAAATTTTTGCAACCTACTCATCTGACAAAGGGCTAATATCCAGAATCTACAAAGAACTCAACAAATATACAAGAAAAAACAAACAACCCCATCAAAAAGTGGGGAAAGGATATGAACAGACATTTCTCAAAAGAAGACATCCATACAGCCAACAGACACATGAAAAAATGCTCATCATCACTGGCCATCAGAGAAATGCAAATCAAAACCACAATGAGATACCATCTCACACCAGTTAGAATGGCAATCATTAAGAAGTCAGGAAACAACAGGTGTTGGAGAGGATGTGGAGAAATAGGAACACTTTTACACTGTTGGTGGGATTGTAAACTAGTTCAACCATTATGGAAAACAGTATGGCGATTCCTCAAGGATCTAGAACTAGATGTACCATATGACCCAGCCATCCCACTACTGGTATATACCCAAAGGATTATAAATTACTCTACTACAAAGACACATGCACACGTTTGTTTATTGCGGCACTATTCACAATAGCAAAGACTTGGAATCAACCCAAATGTCCATCTGTGACAGACTGGATTAAGAAAATGTGGCACATATACACCATGGAATACTATGCAGCCATCAAAAAGGATGAGTTTGCGTCCTTTGTAGGGACATGGATGCAGCTGGAAACCATCATTCTTAGCAAACTATCACAAGAAGAGAAAACCAAACACCGCATGTTCTCACTCATAGGTGGGAACTGAACAATGAGATCACTTGGACTCGGGAAGGGGAACATCACACACTGGGGCCTATCATGGGGAGGGGGAGGAGGGAGGGATTGCATTGGGGAGTTATACATGATATAACGTCATGCACATGTACCCTAGAACTTAAAGTATAAAAAAAAAAAAAAAAAAAAAAAAAAAAAAAAAGAAAAAAAAAAAAAAAAAAATTAGAAGAATGAAAAGGAGAAGGCAAGACATGGAGAAGAAGAGCTCTTTCTTTGAAGAATATTCGACAAACTTGTGGAGGAAACAAAAAGCCTTACTGTTTCTTCTTTAATTTTTTACCTTGACACATTTATTGAATACAAATAAGTGGTACTCCTTATTTCAAAAAAAAAAAAAGAAAAGCACACTTCCTGTTTTGTTTCTGTTTTGATGGTTTGCTTTGCCAATTGGTTTATTAGACTTTTCTTCTGTTTTGCTTCTTTGTCAACTTGTCCTCATTCTAATTTCTAAATGTTGGGATGCCCAAGGGCTCAGTCCTCAACTCTTATTTATTCTCTGTTTATCCAAGGTATGCTCAACCAGGCTCATAATTAAATATCATCTACTCCGTCATGATGCCTAAATGTGAATTTCCCTCCCCAACATCTCCCCTAATTCCACCTTGTTGACTGATCATCTTCTCCAGACCTCCACATGGATGTTCACTAGGCTTCTCAAAATTAATGTGTCCAAAAGAGAACTTCTGATTCCCATTTACTCCTGCAGCTAGCACCCTGCCCCATCTGTTTCTCTTCGGCCCTTCCCAACTCAGTAAATGAGAAGGCTGCTCAGGCCAAAACCTAGAAGTCACCCAATCCATATGCCAGATAGTATTTACTCATCCTTAAAATGTTCCTAAACATTGGTCATTTCTCAACACTTCCACCTCTATACCTACTACCCTAATTCAAGCCTTCCTCTCTCACATGAACTAACAGGAGGCAATACTTCCTTGCTGATTATCACTGCCACCTCTGTCCCACCCTCACCCTTGCTGTACTCTTCAGTTTTTCCCTACATGGCAGCCAGAGTGATCATATTTCCAGCATAAGTCAAATCATGACATGCCCTTGACCTAAGCACTGCAAAGTCTTCCCATTTACTCACACTAAAAGACTAAACTCCAAATGTTTGGGGTTTGTTTTTTGTTTTTTGAAACAGGGTCTCACTCTGTCACCCAAGCTAGAGGGCAGTGGCACAATCTCAGCTCACTGCAACCTCTGCCTCCTGGGTTCAAGTGATTCTCCCACCCCAGCCTCCCAAGTAGCTGGGGTTACAGGCACATGCCACCACGTCCAGCTAATTTTTGTGTATTTTTGGTAGAGACAGGGTTTCACCATGTTGGCCAGGCTGGTCTTGAACTTCTGACCTCAAGTGATCCACCAGCCTCAGTCTCTCAAAACGCTGAAATTACAGGCGTGAGCAACTGCGCCGCCATGTCTGGTCTCCTTAACCATAATCATCACATAATTAACACTCTCACCTCCTTCAAGTCTTTGTTGAAATGCCATTTTTAAAATTATGCTTACAATAACCACATTTAAAATTGAAACCCACCATCCCTCTACTCCTAATCCCATTTGCTCTGATCTATGTTTCCATAGCATTTATCACCATCTAATATGTTACATTATTTATTTATATTATTTTTTATGCTCTCTACTACAATGTGAAGTTGTGTAAGAACATGTCTGTATTATTCACTGATATGTCCCAAGAACCTAAAGAAGGGCTTGGTATAGGGTGGGCACACAATAGACAGCACCATCGTTTCCCAGGGACTGTGCTTCCGCCTAGTTTCCTGACCTCCTCTCTCTCCTTCCACCCTTCTCTTGTTCTCCATGCCGCTGCCACACTTGCCTTCTTGCTATTCCTCAAACATACCACCTTCATTACTTCAGCAGACCCTTTGTGCTTTCTAACTAGAGCAGGTTTTGCTCATATCTTCATGTGGGTTACTTCCCAACCTCATCCAATTCCCTTGTTACATATGTGCTCTCTGTTAAATCATATCACTATTCTCCAACACTCCTGCTTCCCTCCTTGTGGTACCCAGTCAATGAGAGGATACCAGAACTCAGGA
Organism: Trachypithecus francoisi; assembly: GCF_009764315.1. Classification (NCBI taxonomy): domain Eukaryota; kingdom Metazoa; phylum Chordata; class Mammalia; order Primates; family Cercopithecidae; genus Trachypithecus; species Trachypithecus francoisi. Next base: position 80,010,151 of record NW_022681461.1, read on the forward strand.
AAAGCTTTTTACTTTACTATGGTTAATAAAATGTGTACAGGTATGATGTGTGCCACTTCCAGGCAGAAGCTTTAAAAGCCAGGCTGTGGTTTCTTATCTTTTTCCTTTCTGTCACCATGAATGGAAATGCTCTGGATTGAGGCTACCCTGTCATCCTGGGCCCCAAAGTAAAAACATGAAACAGGGGTACAGCCCAACTATGGTAGACATGCAGCCAGAACAAGGCAGCTACTTGGTTATCGTAAGCCATGGAGATTTGTGGCTTGTTTGTTGCTGCAGCATAACGTAGTTCTTTACCCTCTGCAGCATTTTTCATTGCCTGAAAATATAATATGCTTTTATTTGATTACTTGTTCAATATCCTCCACTGGAATGTAAGCTCACAAGGCTATGGATTTTTAACACTTTCACTATATTACTATCACCGAGAACAGTACCTGTAGGTGCTCAATAAATATTTATAGAATTTATCAATGAAACTTTATTCTTCTGGACAGCACATCCTGGCTGCTCCAACCTGTGTGTGCAGGTATTCTGGAGCTGCTATATATCTCTCATAAGGGAAAATGTGTATAGAGAATGTTAACCCAACAACTTTCCTCTCTAATAATGCATTCTTCCTTTCCTCCACTCCTGCCCATCCTGGTGTTGATGGAGTTTGTATATCTGGATAAATTTTTTCCTGACAAGGTACAGCCGAGAGAGGCTGCCCCATTTCATTCTGATCAACACAAACAGGAGAAGATATAGTTCTCATCCCTGGGAGAGTCTCCCTACCCCAAAACCTCGTTTTGACTAGTGAAGCTGTCTTCTCTAAGAGGATAGTAAGGGAAACTTTTTTTCTTTTATAGAGGCACACAAATACCACAAGGGAAAGGGGGCATGCTTTCTCTGCCTGTTTATTATTAGTTGTGCTGGTGTAAATATCACTCTCTGTTTCTCATCTATAATAGTGCTAGTAGTTCTCAAAGAGGTTGAAAAAGAAAGAAAGAGATTAAGATAGAAAAAAGGAAAGAAGAGAGAAAGAAAAGGAAGAAAGGAAGGAAGATTAAAAACAGAAAGAAAATTGCTTATTTATTTAATGCAATTATAGAGATTAAACTCACGAAGCCTCAGAAAAGACAGTGGAAAATCATCCCGTTTTTCCTTCCTTTTTTCCCTGTAAACCCCTGCCTTAGTGTTCAGAAATGTTCTTCACTCTCCCTTCCAAGGGACTGTCCATCCCTGTTCTGCTCACTCTCAGTGACGGGAAACTCATTGCCTAATCCAGTCTGTGGACCATTATGAATGTTGGAAATGTCTTTTTTAAATTTAGCTGAAGTCTGTGCTTCATAGCTTTTCATACATTATCCTCAAATCTAATCTCTGACACCACAATCAGTCTAATCCTTCCCTATATAGGCCAGTTGTTCAGAGAACTGGAGGAGTCAATGGCACTTTTCCAGAGAAAGGGATCTCCAAGCAGATATTTCATGAAGTAAGTAGTAATAAGTCATGTTAAGAAGGAAGGGTCCTTAAAGGAGACAAAAGAACAGTATACACTTCTGCCCAGCAAGAGGAAAGAAGTTGGCAAATTCAATGGGTGTTTAATGTTACAGGAGTCCTGGTTCTGGGAAGATCTTGAAGGGAAGGGAAGGAAGTGTTAGGAATGAACCTAGAGAAACAGAATTATGAAGCTGCTTGTAACTACTCTTAAGAAGTTTGTGTTTTTTTAATTTTTATTTTTTTTATTTTTATTATACTTTAAGTTCTAGGGTACATGTGCATAACGTGCAGGTTTGTTACATATGTATACTTATGCCATGTTGGTGTGCTGTACCCATCAACTCGTCAGCACCCATCAATTCATCATTTATATCATGGGGAACATCACACACTGGGGCCTATCATGGGGAGGGGGGAGGAGGGAGGGATTGCATTGGGGAGTTATACAGAAGTTTGTGTTTTACCCTAAGATAATCAAGAAACATTGACTGACCTATTTGAAGCAGAAGTGACTGGATAAACACTTTAGGAAGACCATCTTGACTGTAGTGTGAAGAATGGATTATATGGGGTAGGAAGGAAGACAGAATTTGGGGACACATTTAGAAGGCCCTTTCAGTACTTGGGGTTCAAGATGATGGTGGCTAACACAAGGAAAATAGCAGTGAGATAGAGGTTGGCAGAGTTAAGGGATACTTAGGAGGTAGAATTGACAGATCTTGGTGAATATTATCTTTTTAATTATCTGTGAGACAAAGAGCCACCTATAGACATTTTCTCAGAGCCTTAGTATATACATAGTTTTGAGTCAAATGACCAGCATTCATTTCTACAAAGCCAAGACTTCTGTGCCATCTCCTCACCTCCCTTGGGCTTCAGTTTCTCCTGACTAGTGTGTGCTTATTTTATCTGTTAATAGGCCAGACGCATTCTATTTGGCAGAGAAGAGGAAACCTCAGGCAGGAAGTAAGAATTCTGCACCCTGCTCTCTTAGGGTAATGTATCCCCATACATGTATTTACATACTTGGCAAAGAACCAAAATAAGACTATGTAGAAGGATGAGAATTGTCAAAATATTATAGAATGCAAAAGCATTTGTTTTCTTTACATCTTCAAACAATGCCTCAGCACACAGATAAAAGATTACCAGATGTTATGCAAATGTAATAGTGTTTAGGCTTCTTTCATCTCAGTGTTGGGAAGCTATAGAGGGACATGATTAAGATAGACCTGGATTTAAATCTCAATCATATTCTCTCACAAGCGGTGTGACTTTGGACGAGTTGTGTAATCTCTCTGACCCTCAGTTTTTTCATTTAAAATTGGGATGAACAATACCCAGCTCATTATGACGGAGAGGGTGAATAGGGGTAAAAGGTTAGTGTAATGTCTGCTGCAGAACAGTCCTCAGTAACCAGCAGAAATGGTGTTTTTGGTTAGTGGTAATTGCAAGGTTAAGTCTTCTTCAAAAATCTGTTTTACTCACTTCTAAGATAATAGGCTTCTGTCAAGCGAAGGCCTTCTTAATTTTCCTGAAGTCAATGCCAGGTTGCCTGAGAAACAGTGTTTTCTTCACTGTCTGAAAGTGGCCTCACCTTTTCATTAGGCAAATTTGGTCTTAAGAAGTGAGCCCAAGCTCAGGCCCTGTCCTCTCAGATATGTCCCAGATGAGTCTCATGGTACCACCACGGCCTGGACTCTTCCTTGTTTCCCTTATTAGACTGATTCCTATTAGTGCCTTATTTGTCACAGTTGTCACCCTTTTCAGGTCTGCTAGCCATGTTTCAGCTCTCTCCTAGGCAGCCCTCACCTCTAGTTTGCTTAGGGATTCATCATCTATTTCATTGTCCGAAGCTCCAGATCCATAGCCTCTTCCTTGGAAGAAGAAACTGGCTAAGAAGAAATTAACATCCAGAGACGGTTAAGATGTAAGAGGCCAGAGGGCATAAACTTTCAGTAAAGTAACACTAGGTTAGGCATGGCCCTGATTTCATTCTGCTTCTGCTTCCACTCCCTGGAGGTGAGATAATGCAGAAGTAGAGTCCAAACTTGGGAATTACGCCAATCTGTTCAGTTACACTTACTAACTCTGAGACTCCCTTGAACCCGCATACTCGCTTACACACAATGGAGATAATAAGAGTACTTATCACCTCATGGGTTTGTTGTGAGGATTAAATGAGATAATAAATTTAATACACTTAGTTTGGTGCCTGTCACATAATATGCACTTAACTGAAAGAAGCTTCTGCTGAAGTTATGACTTCAATTATAATTATTATTCCTGGAGTCATTGCAGTCCAGTTCTCTTCATGGCCTGTAATTCACAACTTCTATGTTCTGCCCATAAGTTAAGCATGATCTGATCACTCAGAATAAATGTCTACTGGCTTTCTCTGAAAAATATCTGTATCTCCCAAAATATCTGTAAACTCCCAAAGCAAGGAAAACTGTATCCTGACACAAAAACCAAGACAGCACGACTACAACTGTGTACATGTTGCAGTTGACAAAATACTCATCTTCTTGGAACCTCATCCCCACTCTGAGTCATCATACCTACATAGAGAGCAGGCCAAGAGAGGCTAGGTGACTTGCCCGTAGTCAAACATCCAGAAAAAAACAGAACAAGGACTAGAACGAAGATTTTACAACTCCAGGTCATGCCTCTTGACTCCTACGTTTGAGCTGCTCTCCTCAAAATCAGTCAATCATTTGACTAATGACTTCTAAGTCTTGAAGGTACACAGCCAATATAGTCTGCATCCTGACAGTGCTTGATATCTGGTCACCATAAGAAACCAGAACACAGAAAAGAGAATGTCAAAGCAGCAAGGAATTTCAGAGCTCCAAAGACCTACATGCCCATCTCACATCTTCTGGGAAAGAAAATGACGCCACTCCCAGGTCACACTGAATTCATAACAGAGCCAAGATTAAAATGCAAAGGAGAACATTAATTTAGGAGCTGACTTGAGAGGATCCATGGAACCATCATACTCAGCCTTCATTGCTGTCATTAATTCAGTGTGCTGTATCCCACACTAAATTCCGGGATTCAGAGAAGAAAAACATACATTTATTATTTTTAAGACAATGAAAGTCACATAATTCAACCATAATTATAAGAAAAGTTAATTGAGTAACTGATGTGAACAAATCACTATACTTCACACATAAGCATTTTACTTTGTGATTAACCCTGTGAGGACAGACACACTATTATTATTCCTATCCTATAGATGAATAAACTGAAGCTTACACAACTGAAAGAATTTTTCCAAGGCCTAATGATACGACTAAGATTCAAAACCAGGCAGTAAAAGTCTAATACTCATGTTCTAGTCTGCTCTACTGAAAGTGGATCAACTCCTAAACAATAAAAGCAACTCAAAATATTACCACCACAGTTCTTCCCGGGAAGTGTGCAATTTGAAAACTGAGGGTGGAGTCCACAGCATCTAAGAATGATGTCCTTCTGAGTAACAGGTATTAAAGAAGGTATGTCAGAAATCCATGAACAAAGGTGCTGAAATGTACTATCTGCTGTCCAGGCAGTATTACACATCTTTGAATTTTTCAAAGCACCACTTGATGAATTCACAGCAGTCCCAGCCAGGGTTACTACAGATGGGCACTAGAAAAGGAAAACCAGGAGTAGGAGTTGGTGAGGAGAAGGAGGGGTTTGAGGCAGTGTGGGCAGTGTGGTGAGATACTTTAGTCTCATTGCTATCAAATCTATTCTATCTCTGAAAGTTGGAAGAAGCAATCCAATCCGTACATTCTTTTCCCTACCCTATGATAAATTACATTTTTAAAAAATAACTAGTGTAGGATTTATTGATCAGCATTGACTGTGAATTTCACAAATTCATACAAAAGAGTTTTCTCATTATAGAGTCATTTAAAGGACTTGTTCAGAGCATTCATTGTAAAGTTCACCTACAGCATTTTTTTTTTTTTTTTAAGAAACAAGGCATGAAATGTACGAAGTTGAGCCCAGGCTGCATTTTTTTTTTCCTATCAAGTGGATTTTTCAGCATATTCTTTCAGCCTCATTCCCTTCAGTTTGGTAGATAAAGGAAGAGGTGCCACCTTGACAAACTTTTTTCCAAGAGTCAGCAACAGAAATCCCTCCAAGGGTTTTGGCTGGTCAAAACGTGAATTCAAAGCTAGAATTAATCAAAAGCTGATTCTAAGAGAAACCCTGACTTTGTCTGTAGATTCCCCATGACCTTTCTCCATGTGGAAATGAAGAGGTCTGTCATCAAGGGAGGAACATTTGTTGGGGTTCTCAGCTTTCATATGGAATGCCAACCCTACCATCTGCTCCTCCAGCTTCCAAATTATAAAACCCCATACTCAACCAAATACACGGAGCCTTATTAGGCAATTTCAGTCTCATAATGCCTGCAGTCTGGGCCCTGTCAGAAGCTCCTGAGCATTGAGGGAAAATATTCATACTATCAAACCAGTCCTTTTTAAATTTAACTTTTAAGTTCAGGAGTACATGTGCAGGTTTGCTATATAGGTAAACTTCTGTCATACAGGTTTATTATACAGACTTCATCAGTCAGGTATTAAGCCAATACTCATTAGTTATTTTTCCTGATCCTCTCCCTCCTCCCACCCTCCACCTTCCACTATGTCCCAGTGTGTGTTATTTCCTTCTATTTGTCCATGTGTTCTCATTTAGCTCCCACTTATAAGTGAGAATATGCAGCCTTTGGTTTTGTTTGTTTCTGCATTACTTTGCTAAGGATAATGGCCTGTACCTCCATCCATGGCCTTACAAAGGACATGATCTCATCCTTTTTTATGACTGCAGAGTATTTCGTGCTGTATATGTACCACACTTTCTTTATCCAGTCTACATGGATAGGCATTTAGGTTAATTCCATGTCTTCACCATTGTGAATAGTGCTGTTATGAACATACACGTGCATATGTCTTTATGATAGAACAATTTATATTCATTTGGGTATATGCCTAGTAAGGGGATTGTTGAGTAGAATATTTCTGTTTTTATGTCTTTCAGAAATTGCCACACTATCTTCCACAATGGTTGAAATGATTTACACTCTCACCAACATGTACAAGCATTCTTTTTTTTATTCCGTAACCTCACCCGCATGTAAGTTTTCGACTTTCTAGTAATAGCCATTATGACTACTGTGAGATGGTATCTCATTGTGGTTTTGATTTGCATTTGTCTAATGATCAGTGATGTTGAGCTTTTTTGTTTTTTTTTAAGATTGTTAACTGCATGTATGTCTTCTTTTGAAAAGTGTCTGTTCATATTCTTTGCCCACTTTTTTTTTTTTTTTTTTTTTTTTTTTTTTTTTTGAGGCGGAGTCTCGCTTTGTCGCCCGGACTGGAGTGCAGTGGCCAGATCTCAGCTCACTGCAAGCTCCACCTCCCAGGTTTACGCCATTCTCCTGCCTCAGCCTCCCAAGTAGCTGGGACTACAGGCGCCCGCCACCTCGCCCGGCTAGTTTTTTTTTGTATTTTTAGTAGAGACGGGGTTTCACCATGCTAGCCAGGATGGTCTCGATCTCCTGACCTCGTGATCCGCCCGTCTCGGCCTCCCAAAGTGCTGGGATTACAGGCTTGAGCCACCACGCCTGGCCTCTTTGCCCACTTTTTATGGGGGTTGATTTTTTCTTGTAAATTTGAGTTCCTTATAGATGCTGGATATTAGACCTTTGTTAGATTCATAGTCTGCAAATTTTTCTCCCATTCTGTGTGTTGTCTGTTCACTCTGTTGATAGTTTCTTTTGCTGTGCAGAAGCTCTTTCGTTTAATCGGATCCCATTTGCCAATTTTTGTTTTTGTTGCAATTGCTTTTGGCATCTTTATAATGAAATCTGTACCCATTCCTATGTCCACAATGGTATTGCCTAGGCTGTCTTCCGGGGTTTTTATAGTTTTGTGTTTTACGTTTAAGTCTTTAATCCATCTTGAATTAATTTTTGTATATGGTGTAAGGAAGGGGTCCAGTTTCAAACTTCTGCATATGGCTAGCCAGTATCGCAGCACCATTTACTGAATAGGAGTTTTTTCCCCATTGCAGCTTTGTTGAAGATTACATATTGTAGGTGTGCAGACTCATTTCTGGGTTCTCTATTCTTTTCCATTGCAAACCACTGCTTTAGGCATTTTACCAAAGGGTCAAGGAACCAGCAGGAGACACAGAGTGAAACAATCACAGACTTGTCCTGAGTTGCTCTTTACTGACATTAACAGAGTTTCATGGAGAGTTAACATCAGGAGGCTTCACTCTACTCCCTTCTATATTTCTCAAAGGAAGGGCATAGGCTCTGTAGTCAGGCTACCTGAATGTGATTACTGGCTCTACCACTTATTAGTGGTGAGTCCTTGATAAATTATTTCACTCTTAGGCTTTTGGTTTCCCTATCTGCAAAATGGAGATAATACGTGCATCCACCATATAAGGTTGAGAATTAAATGAGAGGTGTATATGCATATTTATAGCAGCTCCTTGTTCAATAAATGCCAGTTATTAGATTTAATTGTGGTTACAAAAGCTATTTTGTAGGACACTGGATGTTAATCATTTGATGTCTCTGATATTAGATCCTCTATAAAATTTTTTGTAAGGATTTAATCTAAAGATAATAGAGTATCCATCAAAAATCACAACTTTGTCACATTACAAAGCTCTATAATCTAATTCAGTTCCTATTTTGTCTTTGCAGAAAATAATTTCAAATCCAAATGTGATGACAGCTTACATTTGATTGACCATGATTAACATGTTTGTTTTACCTTCTTTTTGCCAGGATTTTGATATCCATTGCAGAACACTCAAATTCCTTTTGGGAAGAAATCTACTGGACTTCCCGTAGCTTTGGAACATGGTACCTACCATTCCCATTTGTATCCCCATATCTAAGCATTGTGCACAAAGTACCTGTCCATAAATATTAATTGACTTGTATTTTAAGAAAATTTAAGATAGCCCAAAGATAGAGCCTAGAATGTGATTAGTATTAATGTTGTCTGAGGTGCAATGAAAGAAATCTGTGCCCTCTACAAAATGATATACCTTTGTGTTAACTGCAATTAAAAACACTTATCTTAGTGTATGAGTGTCTGTTTAATCTGGTGTAATAAGTTACTTAAGAAACTTCTACTTTTTCATCTTTCTTTTTCTACATCTAGCCTGGTGGTTAGCACATTTGTGATATGCATAATCAATAGATGTAAAAATGAATATGAGTAATAGATGGTCAGAAAAATCCCCAGAATAAAATAAAATTTACACTTCACATCAAGCACATCATAATCATAATGACTCAAAGGTTGCAGTAGAGTTTAGGCCACTCTTGGTTAACCTAAGAGAAAGATAAAGGGGGAAGGACAAGGAAAAGGGAGCAGGAAGTCTTCTCCAATTACATTTACTTAGTCAACAAATATTTCTCAAGCACCTGTAGTATGCCAAGCACGGTTCTAAACACAGGGTTATGACAGTAAATGAAAGAATCAAAAGATCTGCTCATACAGAACTTGCATTTCAGTGGAGGAGACAAAATAAACAAGGAACCAACAGGTTAAATAAACTTAGGCAATAAATTCTGCAAAGAAAAGAAAACTGGATAACATGATAAAGAATGACTGGGTATACAAAGATAGGAAACTTTAGATAGAGCATCTACAAAGTCTTCCTCTGGTTTTTATTTAAGCCTTTCTTTATTATAATGTTTTCATCATTGGGTTATAATTATCTGTTCCTTTATTCATCTCCCAAACTCTCCCAACTGAAGTGTGACATTTCTTAGTTTCAAGGATAAAACATAGTGTCTGCCGCATACTAGGCCACCAATAATTTTTCCCTGGATTACATTTTTTAGGGACACAAAGGGGAAAAAACTCTTTTTTCCTGGGAAGGAAATAGGGGTTAAAACCAGGAAAAGTTTCACAAAGTGGGTAAGAAAATGCATAGAAGCAGAAAATTACATGCCACATTTGGGGATAGTATGACAGGTAAGTAACCAGAAGGTTAAAGTGAAGGCTGTCTGTGGTAAGGTAATGAAAAACCATCAATGTCATGCCAAGATGCTTGGACTTACTCCCTTAGGCAGTGTAGGAGCCATCAGAGATTTTACAAAAATGAGCCAAAGAACAAGGTCTGGAATGCAGAAAAATTACTCTAGTAGCTGGTAAAGAGATGGAAGAAAGAGGAAAGGCAGCAGGAAGGGGAATTAAGTCAAAGGCAGCTACAATGGTATGACTGAGAAAAGAGGAGAGAGGCTGAGCTGGTTATGACAGCATGGACAGAGACACAATGTGGATACAAGAGACATTAATAAGAAAAAGTCAATAGGACTTGGGGAGTGATTGCATCTGAACCAGTTGTATCTGAGCTTAAAAGGAACTGGGAAGGGTAGCTCAGCACTTGTCAACTTGGAGAACTTGATTTCATATGGTTTTTATATGAGATATATATATATATATATATATGCCTAAAGAAAACACACCTTGAGCAGGGTTGATTCAGTCAACAAATATGGAATAATTTTCCTCTCTGCCTATAAGAAAGTCTGAACCAAGAGGCATCTAAAGCCCTTTTTGGGCCAGCAACCACCATGGACTTTTACTCTCAGTTGGTCAGTTTGACTTGAAGTCTTTGTATCTGAGGATGTCAGCCATTGAACTATGCAGGCTAACTCTCATCTTCACAAAGTGAGTCTGTCTGCACAGCAGTGGCTTGCAACTTAATATTTTGCATAAAAATTCATGAGGTGCAGTATCCATTTCAGCTATGTTATAAAGTAGTAAAAGGAAGAGCGAGGGATGAAAAGAAAAAGTTCAACCCTGCAGTCAGATAAGGTTCATTTTGAGTGATGATTGCGAGCCATCCTTGGAAATTACAGATGCTACTTGGTTCACTATTATTTTGCAGCATCTCCAGTAATCTTCCGTGATCATTTATAACAGCATGTCTGATGACTTTCAAAACGTAACGGGAAAGGGTACTTCTGTGAAGCATGTCTACTCAAAGAAAAAATCAATCTTGGCTGCTGAGGGAGTGAACTTTGTACCACCACGATTAGACAGTTAGAGATTTCAACATATAAAAATAGGAATGGCAGGGGTCCAGTCCTCCAAAGTATATATGTGTATAATGTGTGTTCAGTTGCTTGAACAGTTTGGGATTGCTCCTTTTATCCAAACAAAATACAACATGTGTAAGGAATCCAAATTTACACACTCTAGTAATAACTCCATTATCATAACTACTAATGTTTATATCATGGCTTTACAGTTTGCTAAGTACCTGTCACACACATGAGCTGCTAAACATCAAAAATACCTCACATTTTCCAACCTTCTTTTCTTCTTTGACAATCGTTCCTATTACCTGGAATGTTCTCTCACATCCATACTCCCACCTTCTAAGGGCAAGCACCAAACCTTCTTCCCTGTATGATAGTCTTCGGTTAGTTCAACTCTTACAAGAGAATAGTGTTTTATAATGAGATCAAGATCTCTGACAGGCAGTATAGTGTTAGCAATATTTAGGATCAGAAGACTTGGGTTCAAGCATTAGTTTCACAGTGTATTAGCTTTATGACCTGAGTGTGTCTTCTGACCTCAAAACAAGAGCCAAAATGTTATTTATATGATTTTTTATGTAAATCAAAATAGATTATATAAACCTGTTTAGTAATCCTAATCAATTATATAAATATTAACTATTAGTATTTTGTTATACTTACTTCACAGGACTATTATGAGGACTAAATAATTTATTTAAAGTATTTTGCCCAGTGCCTAGTATATAGAAAATGCTCAATGAATGTTTATTATTAGTAAAACTTACTTGTTGATTCAACAGATAGTGATTACACATATCCTATGTGTAAGACACTGCAGTTGATACAGCACCTCACTGATCTTCTGAATAATTTATTATTAATTAGAATATAAAAACATTCTTGTCATGAACAATTTAACATAATAATTAGGAGTACTGACTCTGGAATCAGGCCACCTAAGACCTAAGTCTAATTCTTATTCTTTACACCTGTGTAACCTTGGGCACATTGCTTAACCTGTCTGTGCCGCATTTTTTAAATCTATAAATGAAAGAAAACAAGAAATCCTTAAATACAGGGTTGTCATAAAGATTAAGCAAATTAGTTCATGGAAAGAGGCTAAAAAATGTTTAAAACATAGAAGTAACTCAATAAATGTTATGTATTATAATATTTTAGTGTAACTACTTCATAGATAAAATGTTTTATCCATCAAAAAAAAAAAAGTTGTAGTAAAGAATGAGCTCACTTATTTTTTGCATCCATGTCACTGCTCCTAATTCACCTTTTGTCTCCATTGTCATCGTTTCCCAGTGGACCCTCCATACTCTAGCCAAAGTCAACTTTCTGAGACTTCAAGCTGATCATGTTAAACCTTGCAAAAGATCCTTCGCATGGTTTATGGCGTTTTCCATTATCTAGTTCTACCTGCCTCTGCCTCTGCCTCTTCTACAACTTATTTTAGCCAGTTCTTCAGATTGTCCTGGATATACAGCCATGGAGATGAATTAGAAGAGATGAGCCCATCCCCTCCAGTAACATCCAGGAGCCACACACTCCCATTTTTAATATGAATAATGGATAGTTTATCATTTTACATCAAGGTGATATGCAAATACAACTTTCATACATGTTTCTTAGCTCTTTTTTACAACCAGAAGGCTGCCCCCAAGCTCTCCTATGTAGAAATTCTGAAGTCATCATGCTTAATTGCCTGCCCACTCAAAACAAGCCATTCCCTTTCTTTTTTTTTTTTTTTTTTTTAAACATCCACAGATCTGCCCATCACTTTCTTTCTTTTTTTTTTTTTTTTGAGACGGAGTCTGGCTCTGTCGCCCAGGCTGGAGTGCAGTGGCCAGATTTCAGCTCACTGCAAGCTCCACCTCCTGGGTTTATGCCATTCTCCTGCCTCAGCCTCCTGAGTAGCCATTCCCTTTCATATGTTCAAAAGATTCTCTTTCCCTGGAATTCCACATCCACTCTACCCCCCACCACTAAAGCCCATTGATCATTTCTAGATTAAACTCAATTTTCATCTCCTCTAAGAAGGCTCTTAGGACTCTCTGGAAGATTCAGTCATTCTCATCATGCTTTATGCTTGGTAGAACGTCCTTACAGCTTGTGTTTCCCAAAGCAGGGTTTAGCTCAGTGTTTTTGTTACCTGACACAGACCAAGTACCTAGTAAATACTCCATAAATAGTAACCTCAGTTAATATTTAAAGGGTCATATTACCCACATAGAAAACTTTGACTAACAGAATGATAAAAATGAAAAGGCACCAATGATATCAGCAACTGTAGATTGTGGCTGATGCTAGCTTTTTGGTTTAGCTTCTTCCTGACAATAGTGAAAGTTTCCAAAGGCAAGATAACCATTTTAATAAATGTCAGTAACACTGTTACACCATTTTTAAAAATGTATTGATAGTCTGCAAAATACCCATCTCTGTAAGGGGTGCTAGAGACACAGCTACGACAAATAAGTAGCCAGAGTTTTTCAACAACAACAATAAAAAAAAAAAAAAAAAACAAGGGTCTAAAAGAAGAAGAAAAATAATGATAATAATATCTACAATTCACTGAGTAACTGTTATTTTAGGATTGCATCTGGTGCAGTGCATAAATTACCTCATTTTAATCTTGCAACAATTTTTTATGTTAAATATTTTCATCTCCATTTTATAGATGAAAAAACCAAGTTGTGAAAAAGGTGAATAACTTGCCCAAAGTAATAACTACTTAGGAAATGAAGGATTTGAGCCTACATTTGACTGTTTTTCAGAACCTGTAATTATACTATAAATTTCAGAAGTAACTTCTAGATTTCTGAAATACTTTCTGGAAGGATCTCTTAGTCTAGACACATATCAATACCAAAACATGAGTAACAGGCATTTGAGGACTTTCTGAACATATGTCTTGGCCTCCAGCCACTTTATTTTTAAGAAATATAAACTTTACTTCTAAGGTTACTCTCAATGACAGTTGCCCCAGATCAAAGTCACACATGCCCTCTCCTACCAAATCAATCTGAATATCACTTTCAAATATCACCTTAGTATATCATTTCAATTTTGATGAAGTTACGGAGATAGACTGGGACAAAAGGATGAAGGAACTTGAGAATTCAAATAAAAAATTATCATCCTTTTCCAAAGAGTCCTATTGCACTGAACGTTTCTGAGCACATAAACCATATATGCACAGCAAGATTTTAGAATATATATCTAACAACAGTGTAAAGATAGATATGAAAGGGAGGGGGATAAGCTTAGAGGAAATGTTGTATTATGACAAAATACTAGAAAACTGGTAATGGAAGTGGAAAGAATGAAGACATTTTAAAAAAGGATGTTATAAATGTCTAGATAACCATGGTGAAAGCAAAGGTGGAAACAAAGATTGACTCCAAGAATGGGAAAGAATGTGAATTACACTGCTTTTTTCCCCCTATGGTGATAGGAAGACAGCTAATTGGTGTGTCTGAGCACAATTGGGGTCGTGATAGAGGAAGCAGGAGTATAGATGGGCCAGTAAGTACCAGTTGAGAGAACAGGAGTGGCTGAGATTTGTAAGGAAGTAAGGTAGGAAGAGAGTTCAAGGATAGATTTTAAGGATAAAGCCTGAAACACAACTCCACTCAGAAAATTTAGTTATTCAAGTCAATAAATGTCTATTGAGCACCAACTGTGTGCCAGGTACTGTTCAGGGTCCTGGAAACCTAGCAGTGAGCAAAGTTCCACTCCTGCTACAGCTTAAAATAAAGCAGACTCTGAAGTAGTAGCCAGAGAGGTAGAGAGAAAACTAGGATACTTCAATCAGAAATTCAATGAAGAGTTTTAAAAGGGAATTGGTGGTTAATCACATTGACTTACAGTCCATCCTTATCAAAAAATCAGAAAAAACAACGCATGTTCAAAAAACGTAACAGTGCAAACAATAGTTATCACTGGAACCCATATTTGAAATAGAACTGTCCATCAGAAAAGATGAAAGTGATTGAGAATTAAAAAACAGGTCTCTGAAACCTCTTCAGGATGGATAATTATAGGAACATTAAGATAGTGTTTTTGGCCATTTAAATAATATCCCAAAAGTGGGATAGGATATTAACCAGAAGGGAAGAGAAGAGAGAGGCTGAGGAAATTCAAAATGTGGCTTATCTCAAGCAGTTTTTAAAAGGAATGTGTATATTTTAACAGGAATCTAATCCATATGTTCCAGATTCTTTTACATTCTACAAAATGTCGGCACATAAGAGCTCTTTGATGTCCAGAGATCTTTCCAATTCTTTTTATGAGACTTGTTAAGCCATATCACTTCCAAATTGGAAGTTATGTTTTATCTAGAATAAATAAGCTCACATGCCAGCAAGCCAGAGTTTGGGTCAAAGAGGAAACGACACGACCCCCCAGTAAACATGTAGAACATAAAAATGATTTCCCGCATTGACTTATGTGGTCCACATGTAAGGGGACATGAATCCATTAAGCAGAAACCATAAAGCAAGTGCATAGTCTTTTAGTCGAGCTGCTGTAGGTGGGGACAGGGAATGGGGAGATTAGTCAGAGCAAACACAGTTGATAGGAGAATACGTGAAGTAATCATAGGGTAAATGATTTTTAAGAAATACAAGAAAAATATTATCTTAGCTAACTTTCAGCCCAGAAATTGTTTTATCCATGGAAAGTCAGGGAGAGCTATAGAGACTCTCCCATCACCACAGTGCAGAAAGATGACATTTTGTAAAAAGAATTTTACAAAGCAAGTTTTCCTGTAAGAATATTCCTCCTCTAGCATTTTCATGGATTTATGCAATAGCAAATAAGAAGAGAAATCACTGGAGAAATAGAAACACAAGAAGAAATCTTTACAATATAGATTGAACTTAAGCAATTTCATTCATAAGGATTAAAAACTGTGAAATCAGTATAGAGAATCTGCCGAGCTGCTTCTGTTTCTTCGCTGCAATCAGAACAGAAACAAATGGATGAAGTTACAAGATTGGCTCAGCCATCTACAGCATCCATGTGGCAAGAGACACTGGTGAAGTATTAGTTTGTTTTCTAATTTATGTCATTTTCTTTAGAACAATTTCCTCATTCTATAGGACACTAAGATGTTATTAAGCTCTTTTACCCATAGTTTCTGGGATTTTATGTTTCATAAAGAAGAAATGTTTGTTAGTCTTAATGTACTACTACCGTCTATAGAGGATGGGCTCTGACAAATGGAGGAGCCATCGCTTGCCAAAACTGATACAAAAATATGAAAGTGCTAAGACAGAGCCAAACTGCTTAGCATAAGAGGAGAATTGGAGGGTGAGAGAAAATCTGGGAAAGGGGAGAAAGAAACCAGTAAGATTGGAGAAAGGGTCGGCTGGAAGAAACCTCTTTGATGATAAATACAGAAAGACAAGCAAATAGACGTATCTTCCAGACTTTACCTGAGTTGCCTGCTGTGCACAATTCACTGTGATCCTGTGATTCTATTTAGAGTCTTACAAAGGAGAAGAATTTTGTGTCAAAATGGGCAGGCACCCAACAAAGAGTCAGACTATGCAGATGCTAGGGGGTGGAGTTAGCTGGCTTAAATTTGAAAAGGACAACTTCTTTCCCTACCACATGTTCTTGACTCAGTCCCCAATGCTGATAGTTGAAAAGAGGCAGGGGAATGCCAAAAGTACACATCACAACCCAGAGGGACTTGTCCCTCTGAAAAAAATGCTACAACTCATGTCTATGGCACTGAAATGCATGGCCATGATCTAATCCAGAATATAATCTGTGAGCTTTAGTGCCTGACATAGTTTCTGGCACATCATAATGACTCAATAAATGTTGAAAGAGTAAATGAGCCACAGAAGTAATCAGTCTGATGTGAACTGACAAGGAAAAATGGGGTCCACAAAGAGTTAGATGTGTAGATGCCATGGAACAGGATGGGGACAATAAGAAAGCATCCATTGCCTTGCTTCTCAAAGTATGGCCAATGAGCAGCATCAGCATCATCTGGGAGCCTGTCAGAAATGGAGCACCTCAAGCTTCACTCCAGACACTTTAATCTGCATTTTTAGCTTGATGAGGTTCCCAAGTGATTGGTAGGACCATGAAAATATAGACGCTAACTAGGACAGGCAACACTAACGCCATGCCTAAGAGTGTCATCACCATCAAAGTGAGGAGGGATTGGTATTTACCCCAAGATCATTCTGTGGGGGATGTCTGTACATTATTTACCTGTAACTCTGAAGGGTAAATTCTGTTTGCCATAACCAGTCTCCTTTTGTCTTCATAAATTCCTAAGTAGAGAAAAACTTATTTGGATACCATTATAAGACAGATGATATAGATATAAATATATAGACATAGATAGATATGTTACAAGTTACTTCCCGTTCCTTTGGACTCAATATATATTTGCAGTGGTCAAATTTGCAGCATCCTAAGAAAGAATACATATGCCTACTTCTGACATGCCAGATATTTTGCATACATTATCTCTTTTAGTAGTGATAATGGTAACAAGAAGAAGAACTAAAAGGTGTTGATTGCTTACAGGCACAGCACTTAATTTTTGTAAATTTAGTTTATACATTTGATCCTCCAAGGGACCTAGAGCATGAATTCTCTCCTTACCCTCATTTAATCCTTCAACACTGTAACAGGGGCATTTTTATGTCCACATTATAGTTACAGAAGGAAACAGAGCAATGAAACCATAAGCAGTTTTTGCATTAATTCCAGACTTCCACATCTCCAATACCTACAGTTTTTCCATTGTATCACATAGCCGAACAGTAACCAATGTGGATGCAAAGGTACATATCTCTTTTTGAGTAATGGTATTTCAGTAGGGTCCATTGCTAGTGGCTGAGCGACACCCAAAGAAGCAACCCCAAATACTCTGAAATGAGATTCATTAGAGTTTTAAGTTGTTTTCCATGTCAGTGTACAAGGTGATGGGAACATAAGCCACATTGAAATGATTTTGTCTCAAGATGTCAGAAGCAGAAAGAGGCCTATACACATTCTTCCCAAGTGTGGGCTATGGTTCACCATCATTTGCACATGGGATGACCTCATTTACTGTTTCTGGGTGCCCTTAACACAACTCGGGAACTCATTTCTTACTCTCCTTCCCTGGAGAGGAGAGTGCTCCCTCAGTGCTCCCTCTAAGGCCAAGGATTATCATTTCTAAGAATGAATCTTCTTTTAGTTCTTCTTTGTCCCAGGCAAGTTGCTCAAGTACTGGCAGTGCAGCAGAGCAGGAGAAGCTTCTCATGGAACCCTGGAGGATCAGATGGGGAATGCCTTGCAAGAGGCTACACGAGATGCCAGAGATGTGCAGGGGCCCGGAGGCTCATGCTGGCTTCCTTTACTGCTCCCATTTTCATGTTTCTCTGTCTATGAAAGTGATTCTATTTTACCTTGGCTGAAATCAGTGCTAGATACATCAATCACAGTAGAGCCTAGGAAGTACTAAATAAGGAAATTATTTTTATCCAAACCTCATTGCTATGTATTTTCTGTTTCAGAGGCACTGATTCCTCAAGGGACCCACATCACACTAAAAAAGAGTCGTCATGCGAACTACAGCTCAGGCAATTCTGCAAGCTGGCACCAAATCTCCCTCCTGTACTATCACTGGTTTCAATAGAAGTTTTATTAAAGAAAAATAGGTTTGTATTGGTTTCCCAGAGCTGTCTAACAAAATACCATTAACTGGGTGGCTTAAAATAATATAAACTTATTGTCTAACAGTTCTGGAGACTAGAAGTCCAAAATCAAGGCATCAACAGGGTGGGCCATGCTCCCTCTGAATCTTTCCTTGCTTCTTCCTAGCTTCTGATGGTTTTCTGGCAATCCTTGGTGCTTCTTGGCTGTGGCTACATAACTCCAATGTCTGTTTTCTTTGTCTCATAGTGTTCTCTCTGGGCATCTCTGTCTACATAGTGCTGTCTTAGAAAGTCACCAGTCATATAGGATTAGGGGCCGATCCTACTCCCGTATGACCTCATCTTAACTCATTTCATCTGGGGAAAAAATCCCTGTTTCCAAATAAGGTCACATTCTAAGATACTAAAGGGTTAGGACTTCAACATCTTTTTGGGGGGGGTGTCATGGGGGACACAATTCAACCTATGACAGGGTGAATCCAAAGTACTATAACCTAGAACAATTATCCTATTTCAAACTCCCTAGCATCCTCAAAAGCACATTTCCACGTATCAGTTTTAGTTCTCAGACTAGTTTCAGTTCACGAAGACTCACTACTTTCCAGCCCAATGTTGTAAGGCAGGATGACGCAAGGAGTAGAAAAAGTTCATATTTTAGAGTCAGAATGATCTGAATTCTAATGCCAGATCCAATATTTTACATACCAGAGATCTGGGGCATGTCAATTCACTCCTCTGAACCTCAGTTTCCTCAACCTCAAATGTGGATAGTAATTCACTGTAGCTGACTTTGTAAGCGTCCCACCCATGTTCCCTTGAGTCCTCCACCTGCCAATACTGGCACATTTTTGCTAAGAATATATCTGCCAGAGCTCACTCTGCTGATCCAAGGTGAGCCACAGTTACCGGAGGATTACTGTATCTCACAGTGCTGCCAAGTGAGTAGCTGGACCTGGTGTATAAAATGCCCAACTCCCTCACACCTTCACTAGGATAACCCTGAAGTGTTTATTCTACACTAGCTCCTGGAGGTGCTCAGCAGGATTAACCCCAGTTGCCCACAGCGTTAACGGTCCTGATAGCACACCCTGAATTTGCTGCTTCCCTTTCCTGTTCACTACTTCTCCATTCATATCTCCTGGGATCATCGTTCAAATAAACTGCAGTGGACCCTTGAATAATGCAAGGGCCAGGGGCAGTAGAAAATATACGTATCATTTCTGATCCCCCAAAAACTTAACTTACCAATAGTCTATTGTTCGCTAGAAGCCTTACTGATAATGTAAACAGTAAATTAACACATATTTTCTACATGATATGTATTAAATACTGTATTCTTATAATAATGTAAGCTAGAGAAAAGAAAATGTTATTAAGAAAATCATAAGGAGGAGAAAGTCTATTTACTAGTCATCAAGACAAAATGGTTCATCTTAAAAGGTCTTCATCCTCATCGTCTTCACACTGAGAAAGCAGAGGAAGAGGAAGAGGGAGGTTTTTGATGTCTAAGTGGCAGAGGCAGAAGGAGGAGGTGGAAGGTGAGGCAGGAAAAGAGTTACTCCCAGTATAACTTTCATTTTAAAAAATCTATTAAGTGGACTGGCACAGTTCAAACCCATATTGTTAAAAGTGCAACTGTACTTGAATTTGAATCCTTCTCTCAAGGACCTGCCTCTAGGAAAACGCGACTAAGACAATAAAATTTACTTTGCAGAATTATTTTGACGATTATTGAGGATTAGAAATTATGTTGATTTGGAACATGATATGTAGTAGGTGCCCAAAAATTGGTTTCTATTAAAGTAAACAAAAATGATTCTATTTTAGGAGGGATTATATTGTTGAAGCACAGTGATGCAACAAACTATTCCCTATTACTATTGACTCTCAGTTCATACAGTAATGTAATTAAACTCCTTTTCAATAAGAGTCCATTTGAACTTTTCTTCCAAAAAAATAATAAAAGGAAAAGAGAGGGGGGCATTATTTTCTTTTTCCTTGTTCAAATTCTGACTTAATCACATACTAGTCATATGACCTTGGACAAGTTTCTGCAGCTAATATTAACTACCACGTAAAGTTTTAAGTGGTGGAGCTGTGAATTCTTTGGAAAGCCACATAGCATCTCTAAGCATCAAGTTCTTCATCTGACTTGTTCAAGGTCACACAGTTATTAAGGGATGGGGCCAGCAGTTGAACCCAGGCAGTCTGAAGCTAAAGCCTACTACACATTTAGCTGCTACATTATACTGTTTCCCTCACATGAAGCATTTAATCACCCAGCTGGGACCTGCATTTAAATCATTCAAACATGAAATTTTTAAGGAATAAGATGCCTTTGCATTGAAGGTAATGTACTTTCTGAGGTTTCTATAGCAACAAAAATCTAAAATCACTTCTGGTGGTATTATTCACAAAAGAAGAGAGACATTCCTGCTGACCCTTTATCAAAGAATTTGTTTCGCCAGGTCAGTTCCAGCCATGCAGAAGAGAACTGGGCAACGGATTCTCAAGGATGTGATTGCTCCACTTGATGGTGGGAGGTCCACCTGAATACAATCAGCAAATATTTTTGCTTTTTGTATGCCAGACCAAAAAAAATGAAATGTGGTTATTACTTTTTTCAAGGAACTCAATTTCTGGTAGAAAAAACCATCTGTATCACAAATGCTGGGACACCATGTGATACAGTTGGTGATATAGGAGTGCCAGGCATATTATATGCAATGGAAACAAGGGAAGGCAAAAACACAATAGGCTGGAGAATTTTTAAAAAGTCCCAAAGAGGTAAAACCCAAGTCAATATTCTCCACTCAGAGGGCAAACCAATCACTAACAAGACTTTATTGGGTTTGCCTCCCTCCCTATCTCACATTCCCCCATTTCCTCAGTTGAGCTTCCTGGGATTGCCTCCTCAACAAACCACCATACTCAAGGGCTTGTTTTGGAGTCTGATTTCAGGGAAACCCAAACTAAGACAACATCAATCTGGTTGATTCCCTCAGTTTCCTGGGGACATAATTTACAGTTAAGTTGATGGACCCGTCAGGATTCATTAAAACAAGTTTACCTGCATTATAGGGTGATTCAGGGTGAAAATCACCAACAGAGTAAGGGAGTACCCAATAATGGCCCCAATCAATTCTACTGGTCTTCCCTCCTTCTTCTAGGGGCCAAGCTTGACTTGGTTTTGAATTCACAGTGACCAAATAGAAGCATCTGCAAAAGCAAAGTTCAAACCCTTCTCCTACACTCTTCAGCATCCCTCTGTGAGAATGCATGGGAGGAGGCACCCATTTGCCTTCATTGTGAGAGTTACGTGTCACTGTGGTCCCTCTGCTGTCATCTCAGGATGCTATGAGGGACAGCCTTTAACTGTATTTGCAACAGGAATGTTGCTAAAAGCATGGCCCCCCAAACCCTCCATAGGTTTCTACATGAGAAGTGTCTCTCAAAATACTTAGGAAAACTTTTGCTTCCTGCAAGTAAGTGAAATACTTTTCTATTTCAGGCATCAGATTCATGATGCTGATTATATCTTCTTTTCCAGTCTTTCCACCACAAGCTCGGTGTCAAATATGAGGTTCACCTACAGTCAAAATCCTTTGACTCACAGTAACTCAGCTTATGTTCCGTCACTAAACTTCACGTATTACTTATTTTTCTGGTTATTACGATTAATTTTTATTGTATAATGTTTAATTGCAAGTGATTTTACAGTCAACAGCCTCAAATCTTTTTTATGGAACCTTGTCAAAAAACATTTTGAGTGTCTGTAAGTGCCAACACTATCTTCAGCAGACGGGATGGGACACTGAGCAAGAGAGACATGATCCCTAGCACCACGTGGCATACTTTCAGAAGGAATGAGGTGGAATCTAAATCAATAGATTTATTATGTGGTACATTCTTTGTAGGACAAAATGTGTTCATCCAAAGGACACATTTTCTTCTGACAGAAAAACCAAAAGACTTATTATATTTTTATTTTTGTCTTTATTGGGACACTTGGACACTGTTTAATGCCCAATTCCAGTGATTTATCTCAGGATTCTAATACAATCGCTTCATTTTCTCCAAACATTTTTTTTCCACACATTGTATCCCATTTAACTTGTAATCCATCATAAACTATTTTCGGCAAGAATCAGAATACATATCTTCGTAAATTAGTGCTCTAGCTGAAGGCCTGAAATTTCAGCCCCTATGTTGTATGATGTTCTCCTTATAGAACAACTCAACCCCTTTTAGTAACAAGATCTGATAACTTGCAAACCAAAGCCTAGGGTATCAATTGATTAATGCTGACTTGAGGTGAGAGGTAATAAAAAACAGAAGAAGATGTCAGAACCTCTTTCCTTCTTTACACCTGCAAAGTAAGTATCCCTTCAAGTACAGCAATAAATTCAAATCCGGAACCCATATCTTTATAGATTCAGATGGTTAGGGCAAGAATAACTAGAAAGGCTAAGTGCTCAAAAACATGCCTTCAGAGGAACTCATGAAACGACTAGGAAATTTAACTTGGAGAACAGAACTCTTAGGAGAGAAATCAGGCTTTAAACATTTGAATGTGCGATAGATTTGTCATACATGGGTCAGTGGACCAAAGGAGAAACAAGGAGTAGAAGCTTTATCTATGAATGAGGAAGAACTTTCTCATTGATGAGGACATGAAACTTCACCGCTCCCCATGACTCCAAATGGTTCTTATGGTGTCTTTTTGTTCCTTACAAACAAAATCGTGAAGACTGGTCTGTTTCATTTTCCTCTTTAAAGATGCTTTTGGAGGTCATGAGTTTCCCATCACTGAAAGTACTCAAGCAACAGTCGGGCAAGCACTTAGTAGGGATGTTGCTGACAAAATCTGAGTTTTTCCCAGATGTCTCTTAAAACTCTGGGATCTGAAAATATGAGTGTCAAGAGGAGGAAAGCGACTTCCTCCCAGGAGTCTCAGACTTTGATTAGAGTAGGATGTGTTGCCTCTCCTCTCACACTCTACAGAAGCCTTCCCAATTTTTTTAAGTACATTCCTCTCGCCCTCCCATTTCAACACATTTCTCACACGAGGTGGAACAGATGCTGGGGTAACGCCAGCTAAAAATAAAAGCAAGAGGAGGGGAAAAAAAAAACCCTATTTTACAATAAATATCTCAGCAAAAATTTTATATCCTGAATGGATTCAGCAGCAAAAGAGCAGCTGCCACCTCTTTTGTGGTTCTTCCTTCTCTCATTTCTATAACTTAATTAATATGCCAATCAGATTTTTGTAATCAGGAGCAGGGGACATTAACCTCATAAAGCATGTAAAATGTATCTTATATGAATAAAGAAGGAAGTATTGTGTAAATTGGTCTCTTTTGCTCCTTTTTATTTCTAATTGCATTGAGAATCTAGCTTGTCAAAGAGGGACCAGAAATCTTTTCCATGTGTCAGCCCTCCAGGCCCTTGAAGGAACACACTGGTATTTTCACCCTCACTCCAATGGAGAGAGAGCAGCATCACAATGACCTCTACTGTGCTAGGGGACAATGGTACTCACTGCAGCCGTCCCAGAGGACCCCAGCCTTTAAACGAGCCTTGATCCTCTTCTTTCTCCAGCCATTCAAACCAGAAAATGATACATCGGAAAAGTTGGCCACACCAATTTCTGGACATTAATGAGCTAGGCAATCACTATAGGGCCTTTGGGCATACACTTAACCAACACTAATAAACACTATTAGGTACAAGACACTGAAAAATATAAAGATAATAAGGTATGGTAGCTGCTCCCTAGACATGCATAATCTAGAGGTGAAGATATGTTATGCACATAACCAAGTAAGAAGCAAAATGAAAAGTGATAAAGGCTACAGAAGCACTACAGATAAAAATGCATAGGAGCTCAAAGCAGGGAAATAATGTTTCCATATTGTGGGTGACATACATTTAAAGAGGGGAAGTGTGTTTTGGAAGAAGATGCCACTGGGTCAGGTCTTGGAAAAGATTTGTGTGGGTAAAGATAGGAGAAAAGTGGTGATAAGTAGAAAAAGAAGGTACAAATGAAGGGGAAATCACACAGACAAGGGTGGGGAAGTACAGAGTATATGCTCTGAAGGTTAATCAAGTAAACCAATTTAACTAAAGCACAAGGCAGGAGGGAGAAAAGAGAGGAAAGGAGGTTTGCAACAGAGCTTTCAGCAATGACTTTCTATGATTCCATGATGAATGCTAAACCCCATCGTTATCACTCTACCCGGTTGGCTCATCAATGCTGCTCAATCCTGAATATCTTCTTAACCCTGCCCACCCTCCCCTCCCACCTCTCCCCAAAAAAAAGAGTGGTCCTAAAGTCATCTCTGGTCTATAGATCCAGCAGCATTCTGCCCCATTTAAGCCTCTGTTACATAGAATTAGTTTCCTTTGAAATAGAAGATACTGAAATAAATAAAGTCATGCATTGCTTAACGATGGGGATACATTCTGAGAAGTGCATCATTAGGCAATTTCGTTGCCTTATGAACATCATAGAATGTGCTTACACAGACATAGATGGTATGGCCTAATGTTCCTAGTCTACAAACCTGTACAGCATGTTATTGTACTGAATACTGGAGCCAATTATAACAATACTAAGCATCTGTGTATCCAAACATGTCTAAACATAGAAAAGATACAGTAAAATTATGGTATTATCATCTTTTAGGACCATGATATGTGCATTGTTGGCTGAAACGTCCTTATGTGGCACGTGACTGCATATGTATGAGTGTGTGCATGCCAGCAGTGTATCTGAAGTATGAAGTATCTGAAGTATGTTTCAGCAAATGTTAACAATTGTTGGATCCAGATGATGGACAGATGTGTGTTCATTAGTCTAGTCCTTCTGCTATTTGAAATTATAAAAAGTTTTTAAAATCGTTTTTAAAATATAGAAAAAAATAAATAATTAAATCCTGAGTTATTGGCCTAAGAATCACCTGAGTACCTAATTTCCAGCAGTGTCTGGCCATGTTCTTCCAAGACTAAAATGTGTGTACGAACTAACTTCAAGTCCATGCTGTGCCCAGATTGGGGGTTGCTGGGATCCTTGGTCATGTCTCTGCGATACCTATGGTGCAATTGCAGAGTTAATAGGCAACAAAATATAATCGTGTGTGGGAAGTGAAAAGAGCAGAGCAGTTTGCCATTTGTTCATTTTCACAAGTTGTAGGCGCTTTCAATGGCAAAAATATTCATGGGGTTAAGAATCAGCTTGTTTGGTAAACTGCAATTAGCATGAACTAGGTCTCCTCAGCTTCTGGAAAAGGGATAAATATAGATGTCGATATTTTCTGTGGGAAGACAGAGCCCTGAGCTTCTATTTTAGAAGCTCAGGGGAAAAAGTGCCTTTGTAAGGTGCATACCAGCCAGGAAGGAAGGCCTTGGTTCCAGACCCACTGTGAAGACAGTGGAGAAGTGCTGCTTGTTTTGGTCTGCTCACTCAGGAGTCCAAGGCCCAGAAATGGGCCCTACATGATCCCTAAAGAAACTACACAAGAAAGGCTGTAAACAGAGCGGTGAACCACGGATTCTGGAAGTCACAAAGCCCAGCAGTGATCCCTGCTCTGCTGCTCATCAGCTGTGTAACTCTAGCTGAACAGAGCCTCACCAGTCTACGCCCCAGTTTCTTCATCTGCAAAACGACAATGATGATGAACACATGGAAAGCACTTACAGTGGGATCTGGCACAAAGCAAGTAGTATATATGGATTAGCTGTGGTTATTTTTTCATATTTTATATTAACTAATCTGCAGACTTTACTTGGATTTCACAAGTCTCCTCACTACTGTTACTTTCTCTGGTCCAGGATCTAATCCCATGTTGCATTAAGTTGTCATGCCTCCTTAGACTCCTCCAGTCTGGGACAGTTCTTCAATCTTTGTCTTTCACAATCCTGGCACTTTTAAAGAGATCTGGCAGAATGTCCCCCATTTTCAGTTTGTATAATGTTTTTGATGATTACATTGAAGTTACATATTTTGGGCAAGAATATTGCAGAAGTGATGCTGTGCCCTTCTCAAGTGTATCATATCAGGAAGTATATGAATGAAGTTCATCTTATTATTGGTGATGTTCACTTCTATTAGCAGATTAAGGTAGTGTCTGTCAGGTTTCTCTGCTTGGAAAGCTGCTATTAATTATTAAGATATTTGTTAAGTATTTCTTAAAGAGAAATACTTTGAGATTATGCAAATGTTCTGTTTCTCATCATTCTCTTGCCAACCACTTTTAACATCTATAAATGATTCTTCCTGACACACTTGCTAATGTGGTGCTTAATGATTGTCTTCTATTTTCAGCATTCCTGATACACTTATTAACTCAAATTCTACTTTAAAAAATGGCAGTCCTTTCTATTTTCTTCAACTATTTATATAAGTGTGACTCAATATTTATTTTAATCTACGTGTTACATTCCATTGCTTTATTTGTTGTTCTTATTGTTGCTGCTTAAAGCATCCAAGATTTCACTGGTGCTAGTCCAAGTTGATTCCTGTGTCCCTTTAATAATTTTGTTATGATTCTATCAGTTGTTAATGTTAGAAGAAACAGTGAAGGACATATAGGAATTCTCTATGCTATCTTTGCAACTTTTTTATCAGTCTAAAATTATTTTAGAAATTTTTTTTTAATTTGGAAAAAGGACTCAAAAGGATCATAAAGATAGTTCCCGGTAATGTTCTTTCTTTAGCTGGGTGCAAGTCACATGGTTGTTTCTTTTGTGAAAATCCATCAAGCTATACATTTATGATTTGCATACTTTTCTATGTGTTTTACTTTAGTAAAACATTTCTAGAGGTAGGTAATAGTGCTTTACAAATATTGCTCGAGAATTTGGCTGTAAAATATATAGTAACAGAAAATAATAGACAGGATTTCCTATAGAAGGGCCTGCTGGTAAGTTTCAAATCACCCTCAATAACCATTGGAGAAATCCTCAGCCAGGAGTAGCTTAGAGCAAAGTCCCCGTCTGAGTTTTATTTAGACCCCTGTGTCTGATGTCGCTGTGTTCTGTTTCATAATCTTCTTGGTCACTTGCATTTCCTAAGGTGATCCACATCGCTTCTGTCCAGTTGGTCACTTTCTTGGACCAGAGCTGAAATGTTAATGGTCAGGCCTCAGTCTCTCTGTCTGCAATTCTCTGATGTTCTAGCTCTGTATTAGGATATACAGACAGTCTGTTTTGTACTATATAATCTTCTGAAAATGTACATTGATTGCTCTAGCTATTGACAATGTTTATTGATCATTTCAATTCCTCCTTCATCTGTATTGCCACCACCCTTTGTACACGTCTCTGTTAAAACGTGAGTTATATTGTTCCTATAGATTACGTACTCTCCAAAAGAAGGGAATTAGTTTTCCCCATATTAGTGTCTCCAGTACCATGTGTGGGGCTTTCTCTGTGAAACTAACTTCATGAGGGTGGGCAAACAAGAGGGTCAGGGAGAGAGTGTTAACTATCATCTTCTTGATAGTCACAATCTTCTATAATCTAATATTGACAGTGACATACTGTCACTTTTGTCACATTCTATTGATTAGAAGCAAGTCACTAGACTACCCCATACTCAAGAAGGGGGAGGAATACACAAGGGCATGTGTGCCAGGAAACAAGGATGCTTGGACAATGTCAGAAGATGCCTATCACAAATGAGATTAAGAGAAGGCAATAAAGTGTAGGGAACTTTAGAAATATTTTCTAGAAACTGTTGATTGCTCTGCTTCCTGATTTGTGTTGGCATTTATGTTCACCTAAATATGACTTACTGTTTACTTCTGATAGAAGTAGATAAGTATGTTGGTGGTTCAGGATGATTGCATGCCATATAATAAATTTCTCAAGAATTATTTTTGTGAATTCCCTTCTTGTTATGTGACATCAAATCTCAGCAGCCCATTTCATTTATTAATTATTGATAGTCATATAAATAAAAATAATGGCATAGGTTTAAATAAAATTCATAATCTATGTGTTTTAGTCTATTTCTCTGCTCTTCTGCTCCCTCATTCTTAGCTGAAGGCCATTTTTCCCCTACTCTGTCCTCACCAACACAAATAGAAGTGCAAAAAACATACCAAACCTGATCTAAATATGAGACAGAAATTTCTGTATATATGCATTTATACTTTTAAAGGTTGTCCCTGCCTGAGGATGGAGAAAGACTGATGAGAAATCAGAGGAGAGACTGAAATTGAAAGGGAAGGAGTAGAGGGAGCTAAGTATCAGGGAGAAGCAGCACCTGTCAACTCGAGGGCCAGGTGGGCCTCAAGATACTTGTAACATTGTCAAAGATACTTGTAAGCTCCCTAAGTACATGGTAGAAGCTTTGGACACCTTATATAGGGGTAAAGGCTTGAAAGGAAAGCCTTGTTTTCTAAGCAAAGTGGAACCTAACTAAACCAATTGAGGATTAACTCTTATGAGTTGAGGTAGGAGTGAAAATGTTACCTGTTTTTAAATTACAATAGCACCAGTAGTAATGACTACCACTTACAAAGCATTTTCTTACCCGTGTTACCTGGATAGGATTATTTCTTGCTCATGGAGAGTTGGGCCAGTGGCCCTCCTCCATCTCATAGTTATGCCATCTGGAACACATTGCATCCAAGTCAGCACAGAAGGAGAAAAGAGAGAGAGAGGAAACATATTGATTCTAACTGGCCTTGACCCAAGGTGACCAACATCAGTTCTGCTCACATTCTATTGTCTTGAATTAGTCAGTCATGTGGTCAGAACCTAACTGCAAGATGGGTATCGAATGTAGAAGGGGACACGGATATTTGATGAGCACTAACTCATCATCCTATGTGATCCTTGGGGCATCACTGAGGCTCCCAGAATTTAAACAGTGTGTCCAAATTGTACATTAATAAGCGATTTTATGCCTAGTTATTTTATTATGTTCTGTACTTGTTTATATCTCATATTTTCTTTGACTCAGATTACTTTCTTTCTGTCTCAGTAATCTCCACCCTTAAAAAAGCAAAAGGTTAGTCAACTCCACAGGTAATGTCATTCTTACCCAAGTCATACATGCAGTTGTTAGAAGCCATTCTAATGCGTGCAAAGCCAGTCATATTATGGTCTAAATATGGTACCATTCATTTGTGGATAGTGAAGAACATTCATAGCTGAAGACCCCAGTTAGTGTGAGAAATAAAAATATCCAAGGTTTCAAAGGGAAGGAAACATTTTTTTCACACACACAAAAAAAATTAAAACATTTTCCTGGACCATCAATCTCTTTGAAACAGGCTTTAATTATTCAAAAAGAAATTTTATTTCTGGAACCAAAGATTTGGATATTCCTTCACAAGGTAAAAGTTTTGAGACATCCACTTTGTTGAGTGCTCTATAAGATTTTCTCTGACCTTATTAGAATTTAACACTTCCCTGAGACGCACTGGTGCCCATGCCTCAGAATAGGAAGATTCTGGCAATCTATTTTCCAGTGCAACCATCCTAAACCACAGTTCAATCATGTCACTCCTCTGTTCAAAAAATCTGCCTTGGCTTCCTTGGTAGACACTCTTGGTTGATGACTCAATCATCATTTTTCCCCTTCTTCCTGGCTAACCAAACCCTGATTCTCTTCAAGAATTGGAAAGATTTAATGTGTTCAGGAGAAGTATTGTGGAGCCTAAAGCAATTCCATCTCCAATGCCAAACCACCATGTTGAGTCCTGCTTAACACCAGTTCCAGGAATGCCTCTAAGATTTCCAGTTTATCTGTTGTTCCTTGTATAAGAGAAAATGATACTTGCCATAAATTCTGCCCTTAATCAAATTCTCCTACATATTTCCTCTGAAGTGAAAAACAAACAAACAAACAAACACCTTTTTCCTGTGGTTAATATGCCCTGGGTCTGGGGGTAGCAGCACAGAAATCTACTGCCTTACAGCCATCCAAGATCACACTGCTGTCCATAAGTTCTCCCATAAAATCACTTCATACCAACAAACTGGATTTGTCTTTGGTTTCTCGGATCCCTTGGTGTTTGGGTGTCACTTTGCATATAATACAGTCCTTTCACAAAACAAGTACATTCCTCCCAAACTCCAAAATATTATTCAAGATGCCATATATCAGTCATTCCCATTCAGATGCTTACTGTTCCAGCCTTACTGTATCTGGCTGAGGGCGAGTATGTGACATAACTTTGATCAGGAACATGTAAGGGGAAGTCTTTTAGAAAATTTCCCCCCAAAAAGTGGTACAAACTCAAGAGGAAAGCTTTCATTTACCTTCAAGTTCACTTAGACTATAATTTATTCACTTCTACTTATCCAGAACCTAGTACAGTCCCCAGCACATATAGGATTCTGGATAAATACTTACTGAATTGAAAATAATCAATTGCTGATTTTTGTTGAGAATTGACAGGATCCTTTAAGATTAGCCTGTCCATCCCCCTCATTCCTAGATGAAAAAATTAAATGCTACCCTGAAAGGACTAAGAATTTAGTATCAGAACTGGTATAGAACATAAAGCTTCTGATTTTCAAGTCACTAAGAATTTTTTCCATTTTCCAGTTTCTAGGCTGAAGCTATTTTTTAGTTTGACCACTTTATTCAACTCTGGTGACATGACCTTCCCCCAGCTTTAGCTTCACCAGTCATAGAAATAATTTTCCATAAATCCTACTATGAGCACCAAGAAGAAGAGAGAAATGTCAGAAAGTAAAAAGAATATATCCTAGCTTGGAAATCAATCATCCTCAGGATCACACTAACCTAACAAACCCTGCGTCACTAGACATCCTGACTTTACAATCCAGGTCCCCTGACACTGAGCCTGGAAGCCATCCCTGACCCCCATCAGAATGGCTGGGGCATGGTACCCTGCATTACCCTCATCAGTCAAATTCCTCTCCTGGAGGCAGTTAAACTTTGCTTTCTGGCCATCAACCACTGCCTGGTTTTCTATTCCAAACTGAAGAGAACACACATGAACACAATATTGACACATAATCTGACCATTTTATGCCTGAATGTTCCTGCTGCCCCACCCATCTCAGATAGGGGCCTTGGATCCTGAACTCAGCCTGGATGCTCTCTTGACTCTCTGATTGGCTGGCCATTAAGTCTCAACATGCTGAGTTCACCCAGGATGAGGCAGGAAGGGGTCAAGGCAGTGGCCTTTAGCAAGGGCTTTGACCAGGATCAATACTCATTCATGCATTCAACAAAAATTTATTGAACATCTACTATGTGCTCTTGACAGCAAAGTTATGGTGGTGAGCAAACAGACAAGGTCCTTCACCATTATACCTATATTTTAGAATGAAGCAGGCATTAAATAAGTAAACAAGTGCTCACATAACGTGTCACATAATTCAAGAAATATCAGATGCTGTGAAGAAAAATAAAGGAAAGTCAGGGAAATCTAGGGATATAGATGGAAGCAACTGTTTATTTTAAATAGGGTGGCAAATGAAGACCTTTCTAAGAGGATAACACTTGACATAAGACCTAAAAGAAGTAAGGGATCAGGTCATGAGAATAACTTAGGATGACTATTTATGCCTGGAATAGTTACAGTTTACTATCATTTCCTGATACAATCGTTAATAACAACTCATTATACACCCAAAATTATCCCAGTTGGGAAAATAAATTACATGAATTTGGAAGTAAATTATACCCAGATTGCACTAACACTCTGGTGGACTTGAGTTAAACGCAAAGGAAATAGTGAGTGCAATGGCCCTGAAGTGGGAATACACTGGAGTGATTAGAAACAAAAAGGTTGATGTGGGTGGAGTAAAGTGATGCAAAAACAGGGAGCTAGAGATAACTGAAGAAGGGATAAGCAGAGCCTGCAAGGTATTTCAGGTCATAGTAAGGAATTTGGATTTTTAATATAATAGGAAATCACAAGAAGGTTTGGGAACAGGGAGTGACAAAAACTAATTGAGATATTTTAAAGGTCCATCTGGATTTCGTGTAAACACACTATGTCGGAACAAAAGGAACAGAGACCCCAGACTGGGAGTCTAAGAAAAACAAACCACTTTTTCTCTCTACTCTCATACGGTCACTTAACACAGCACTTCTGACACCAGAAGTGTGGAGATTCCTCCTCACACACCAAGCAATCAGTTCTCCAGTGGAAACCAAATGCATATCCGACAATTTAGTTCAATTCTGTCACATTCTACCTAGAGATATGTCTCCAGCAACCTCTGCTTCTCACCAACCAGCTATACACTTGGGTTCTTATTAACTGAATGACTGGTCTCCTATTCCAGACTAAAAAGAACAGACATGAACACAATGAGGACACACAATCTGCTCATGTTGTGACTGAAGACTCCTGCGGCCCTATCCTTCTCAGATGGGAAGGCTTGGATCCTGAGCTCAGCCTGGACGCTCCTTTATCTCTCTGATTGGCCTAATACCAAATCCCAGCAGGCTAAGTTCTCTCTTCTTGGGTTCAATTAATTTGCTAAAGTAGCTCACAGAACTCAGGGAACATTTTACTTTTGTTCACCCATTATTCTAAAGAATATTATAAAGAAATACATAGAGCAAGCATGTGGGAAGGGGCACAGGGCTTCCATGCCCTCTCCAGGCTCACCACCCTCCAGGAACCTCAACATGTTCAGCTATCTGGAAGCTCCTCCAAACCCCCATTCTTTTGTGTTTCTATAGAGGTTTCATTATGTAGGCCATTGGTGATCAGCTCCTCTTCAGTCCCTCTTTGCTTCTTGAAGGTGAGAAGTGGGGCTGAAACTTTCAACGCTCTAATAACCTGGCTGGATCCCCTGAAAACCAGACCCCATTCTGAGGCAATCCAGAAGCCCACCAAGTCACATGAGAACAAAAGATGCTCCCATCTCCCAGGGAATTTCAAAAGATATCGGAGCTCTGTCAGACACTCTTAACACATAGGAAATGACAAAGATCTTAGGAGCTCTGTGTCAGAAACCAAGGTCAAAGATGAAATACTAGAATTGAGGGAAGAGATCAAATATATGTTTCTTGCCTGGCACAGTGGCTCATGCCTGTAATGCCAGCACTTTAAGAGGCCATAGCAGAAGATCACTTAAGCCCAGGAGTTCAAGACTAGCTGGACCACATGGAAAAACATCATCTCTACAAAAAAATAAAAATACAAAAAGTTAGCCAGGTATGGCAGTGTGTGCCTGTAGTCACAGCTATCCAGGATGCTAAAGTGGGAGGATCACCTGAGTCCAGGAGGTCAAGGTTGCAGTGAGCCATGATCACACCACTACACTCCAGCCTGAGCAACACAGTGAGATCCTGTCTTTAAAAAAAAAATTATTTATTTTTAATCACAATATCACAGGAAGTTACTGTAGTAATCCAGGTGGTAAAATGCTGCTTTGAACTATGGTAGTAAAAAAATGTGGTCAGATATGGGGTACATATTGAAGGGAAGGCCAACTGGTAGATTAGGTGTGGTGTGTGAGACATACAGAAGAATCGAATATGACATCGGGGGTTCTGTTCTAAGCAATGGCACAAATGGCAGTGCCTACCAAGTAGGTAAGATTGAGAAAGGAGCAAGTTGGGATAGGAATGGGAGAGAGGAAACCATGGGTTCTGTATTTATTGTGTTAATCTGGAAAAATTAATTGGTGTCCCCAGTGGTGACGTTGAGTAAGCACAGGGTGTGCAAGTCTGCATCCCATGGTATAGGGTATGTCCAAAGGGATGAATTTGGGAATTAGCATATAAATGGCATAAGTATATGCTCACCTCATAGGAATATTTCTCTTGAATGTTTTTTGTCTTGTCATTCTGATTTTACTTATGTTTCTTTTCCATCTTTTCTTTCCTTCTGCAATATCATCTATTTTTGTGTTGGATCTCTTGAATCTCTCCTCTAGACACTTACATTTACTCCCAAGATCTCCATGTTTTTATCTTTCTGCTGAAATACTGGTAACAGACATGGCTGGTGCCCTGTTTCCTATACACTTGACATCAATCTTGGATGTCAACTGCAGCTGCCATGGACAATTCCAAGTGCACTCAGACTTGCCTTGTGCTGACAGCTGTCCACCTCAACCTCTGCCCACATCTTGAAATGCAGAGGAGTTAAAGCTCCCAGGAACATTTCTCCATCAGTGGGGACTGTGAGACTGTAAGCAAATTCTCCAGCCTCCTGTCTTTCAAGAGCTCAGTTCAGGAGGCCTTTTAGATGCTTCTCAGGAGGTCCCCATGGAATTGAGTCTTGCTGCCCATAGCAGTGACTTTATAATGCATCCTTATATCAGATTTTACTGTCCCTGTCTCAATCTCCATACTTTCCCACTCTTGCTTCCTGGAATTATCTGCCGAACACACTGCTTACACCTAAGTCTTTGTTTCAGTTTCTGATTTGAGGTAGCTTTGGGGGAGGGAGGGAGGGAGCCAAACAAGAAAATATTTTTAGATATTCTTGTATTTACTTCTTCATACTGCAAATTTGGACCTCAAATTGATCATTCTCAAATAGCAAAGATTTTAGCTCAAAAATCAAGTAGTTATCAAGCTCCAATAAGGCTATATTGTATTTTGTTTCTTCCCTCATCCTTTCTCTACTCAGATGGTCATACATCTCCCCCAGTAGTTCGAGTTCACCAAGTTTGTGCCCTAATTGCTCAATGTGATTCTCTTCTCCTCTTTTCCTCTTCTCTGACTGTTGGGGCCTATCA
Organism: Trachypithecus francoisi; assembly: GCF_009764315.1. Taxonomy (NCBI): domain Eukaryota; kingdom Metazoa; phylum Chordata; class Mammalia; order Primates; family Cercopithecidae; genus Trachypithecus; species Trachypithecus francoisi. Next base: position 80,045,077 of record NW_022681461.1, read on the forward strand.
AGCCTAAATGCTAAGATATTCTTAATGATGGGATTTTGAGAGAAATAAAAGGTTGAGGTATCTTTTATCCTGTAGGCCTGTGGTTTAAGGGCAGGGTATCAGCCCCCACCTAAGGCTGCTAGGGTAGCCTCTTCAGTATCAGTTCTACCAGAACTCTTCCAACCTGGAAAGAGGGAAAAATTTTACCAGCTCTTTCAAATTCTTCTTGGTCTTTTGTAGGTTAAGGAAGTGAGCACACCCTTAAGGATTAGCATTAGATTTCCTTTAGGATCCAATGGCTCCTCCTGACCCAGCACTCTCCTATCCTCATCCTTAGTCTTTGATGCTGCTCCCTGGGTGAGTGTCCAGCATTAGAAGAAGTCCCATTCAGTTCCCTTTCAGGGAAGTTAAAAGAGCCTGCGACCCTAGCTATGCCAGTTACTGAAAGATCTTGGTTCCTACTTGGCTCAGAAAAAGCAAATTTTCTTGGAATCAGAAGGGAGGGAAAGAGAGTTATGTTAACGTCACCATATTCCCAGAATCCCCTTATCTCAATTATGGAGAATAAGTAAACCTTTGGACTGGAGAAATAATGTAGGAAGTAAATACACATTTAAAAAAAGGGCTGAAGACAGGGTGCTGGGACATGCAAACATTTAGAGGACAGGACGAGGAGAAGAACTTATTAATGATATCATTGAAACAAATTTTAGAGAAAATATTTCTAACAAAACTATTTTATTAATAAAAACAGAGTAATAAAATCCTCAGTATTGAGGATTTGTGGACAGAGAGGTCCTGGTAAGACCTTGTTGATACAGAAAGTGACTCCTCAACCTTAGTTAGTACAAGACAAGAAAGAGGAGGAACAAAATTGCAGCTACTTTCCCTTGGCAGAAAGAGCAGCCTACAAAGGAAACAGGTCAGTATCCAAGAAGTGAATGAAGAGCATACTAGTCAAGCGACTGGGGAGCTAGAGCCTGTGTCCAGGCAGAAAAGATGAGACAGGTCCCAGAGAGGGAACCCAGCCATTTGCAAGATTCTATGAACACAGGAAAATTCCAGAAAAGATGGGAGACTAAAGATGGGAATAAAGGTGTTTCCAAGGCTCTCATAATTATCAGGAAAATGCACCATGTCTCTGGTTGCAGGATAAAGAAGTAGCAAGTTTGTATGGAATCCTAACTTCTGTAAGAATCTACTTTTCAGACTTAACGCTCTACATATGGAATATATAGTATTTTAACTTTATTAAACTTCTTAAGAGTCTTGTAAAAGTGCTTACTCTGTATCTCAGATAATCACAGGAGAGCTAGAAAAGGCAAATACGCTATCCAGAAATATTCCTTGAAAATACTGACTTGGAAGAGTTCATTTAAAATATGAATGCCCAGGCATGTTATTTCATAATTAAAAAATCATAATACAGAACTTGCCAGTCTGAAATCACCTGATTTAATGCAATCCCTAAAACAGTCCTGTGTGAAAGGCAAACAGATATCATTAATATCCCCATTTTATAAGTGAGGAAATTAAGGCTTAGAGAAATTAAATGACTCATTCAAGGTTGTTTGCTAAGTGGAAGAGCTGGGACTAAAACCCAGGGCTGGCGGCAGCCTCTGCCGAGGCAGGCATGGAAGGAAGGGTAATGACTTTTAATTGAAATGTCTACCAGGAGTGCGATGCGCTAGTATGGGTAACGGCTGCCCCGACTCGAGCTGGGCCGGCATCAGGCCAAGAGCAGCCTGTTTCCCAAGCATTCCTTCACTTGTTCAAGAGATCATGAAAATTAAATTGGGCTATAACCAGGCCTTAATTCCCCACCCTTGATGTGAGGAGCCATATTTGTCTCATTAGCCTAGGTCATAAACTCCAGCAGGAGGGAGCAAAGGAGGCAGAGGATAAAAGTGAGGAAAGGAAAGGGAGAAAATGCTATGAAGAAGCAGGAAGCAAGGGGGAGGAAGGTGAGAGGGTACGTGAAGGACAAGCACACCTCGTTAGATTGGGAGCACTCCCCTCCTGGCATCATCATAATTATATTTTAAGCTTGTGCAGCTCTTCGTGTGCACACTCTCATTCGATCCTCATTACCTCCCTGGGAGGCAGGCAGGGCAGAAAGGATCAACCATATTTTACCGGCAAAGGAATGGGGCTCTGAGAAATTGAGAGACTTGCCCAGTTGGCAAATCCAGGGCCAATAAAACCTGTGTTTTTTGACTCCTACTCCATAAAGAGCAGGCCATTTTCAAAATCCCCTTGAGCCAGGCAGGAGCAGAAGGCAAAGCTCCAGCATTCTTTTGAACATAACACGCTGCCTCTCCTGCACCTTTCGACACACAGATATATCAAATGAGGATTTTTATTTCTACATAGCAGCAGGGGTGTGAGTATGGAAGTTCTATTACTAAATGTTTAAAAATCCAATGGACTGTCCCTCTTGTTTAGCTGTATTGGAATATAGATGAATCACTGATTGAGTAAGCTAGTAGGTCCAGAGTAGGAACTTAGAATTATTTTTATTTAGTTTACAGAGATCTGTACCATAACGGTATGTATTAGAGAAACTTGCTAAATTGAGCATGAAAGTCTTGGCTTCAAATTACATCTCTTGGATGCTTGCCTTCCATATAAAGGAAATGTACCAATTGACTATCTCCAAAGAATAAAGCTCAGAGAGTCAAAATAGATAACTTTATGGAAAAGTAATGAACTGCTGTACAATCCTATAGGCTGTCAAATAAAGGGACATGGGTTCAAATACAGTCTGTATTACTTAGTACACAATATAACACAGATAGCACAGTCAGTGTAGATTTGGGGTGCAAATCAATTCAAGTTCAAATCCTGGTCTTACCATCTTAGAAAAGTAATATCGAATCTCAAAATTTTAAATTCCACCATCTACTAGAAATAATCATGTCCATCTTACTGAACTATGCTCAATTATTAAGATCTATTCTTTAACAGAAATACATTTATGATAACTTTAGCCTAAGTAACAAACCTTAGGACTTAAATAGCCTAGCTATACCATATAAAGTTTTTTTGCAATACAAATATCAATTGTACTTCCCTTATTTTTACTCTTTATCTTATTGTATTGTTACTAGTTTGACAAGTGCTTCTAAGTTTGCCTACCCTGAATAATAAGTATAGATTATAATTTTGCTTCAATACACATGATACAAGTAAACTTCTGTTTAATTGTGTTAGAAAATAGGACTGTCTATTGAAACAGGTTTCAAGGATTCCTGTTGACAAAATACTTGACAAATGTATTTTTAAAGGAATACTTTTTTTATATTTGATTTTAGATTCAGGGGTAACTTGTGCAGTTTTGTTAAATTGATATGTTGTACAATTGTGTGGTTTAGGCTTCTAGTGTACTTATCACTCAAATAGTGACTATCATACTCAAGGTAATTTTCAACCCTCACCCCCTTCCCAATCTCCCTCCTTTTGGAGTCCCCAAGGTCCATTGCTTTTATTTATGTCCATGTACACCCATTGTTTAGCTCCCACTTACATGTGAGAACATGTGGTATTTGATTTTTCTATTTGAGTTATTTCACTTAGATAATGGCATTCAGCTCCATCCATGTTACTACAAAGTATGTTATTTTATTCTGTTTTTATGGCTGCATAGTATCCTATGGCATACCACATTTTCTTTATCCAATCAACCATTGATGGGCACTTAGGTTGATTCCATGACCTTGCCATTGTGAACAGTGCAGGTGTCTTTCTCATATAATGATTTCTTTTCCTTTGGGTAGATGGCCAATAGTGGGATTGCTGGGTCAAACAGTAGTTTTATTTTTAGTTCTTTTTTAAAGGAATATTTAAAAATTTAGTTGAAAATTTAGTTGAAGGCAAAGCTTAGGCTTTCCATACATAGTAGTTCCACTATATTCCTTGAAGTTATGCAGCATTTCCTGGGATTTTTATGTGTGTGTATGTGAGTGTCTTAAAAGTGGAGAGATTGGCCTATGTTCATATTGCTGAATCTTAAAAGAAAAATCAATTTGTCAACACATGGTCAAGTACAATTTTGCCATTTCCTCGAAAAATAAAAATCTTTCAATAAATAAGGCATAAATAACTAGTTTCATGACTGGCAGAATTCCCTGTATCTTATAAGGGAATACATTAAATGTCTTCTAGATGGAAGAAATCCAGAGATGCTAAGGACCCAAAGTCCCAGTACTTGAGACAATTATGAAGAAAAAGGTGACTCTACCTCTTCACAACTGAATTATTAAATGTGGCTCTCCTGACTGAGCTAGAACTAGACTGCTAGAACCAAGCCACTGACTGTCCTTTGAAGACTCAGTTCAAATGTTATTGTTTCTGTACCTGGGAGAATTATTTTTGCAGCAGAACATAATGGTTCTAGAGTCCAAGTGCCTGGATTAAAATCCCAGATACTGACAGCCAACATATGCAAGGCACGGTTCTAAATGCTTTGCATAAATCATTGCATTTGATCATCACAACAACCCTATGAAGCAGATGCTTATATGATGCCCATTCACAGGTGTATTAGTCTGTCCTCATGCTGCTAATGAAGACATACCTGAGACTGGGTAATTTACAAAGGAAAGAGGTTTAATTGACTCACAGTTCCACATGGCTGGGGAGGCCTCACAATCATGGCGAAAGGCAAATAAGGAGCAAAATCACATCTTACATGGTGGCAGGCAAGAGGGTTAGTGCAGGGGAACGCCCGTTGATAAAACCATCAGATCTCGTGAGACTCATTCACTACCATGAGAGCAGTATGGATGAAACTGCCCCTGTGATTCAATTACCTCCACCTGGCCCCGACATTGACAAGTGGGGATTATTACAATTCAAGGTGAGATTTGGGTGGGGACACGGCCAAACCATATCTACAAGTTAGGAAACTGAGGAATAGAAAAGTTAAGCAAACTGGCTCAGGGTAACATAAAAACTGTTGGAACTGGAATCCAACTTGAACTATCTGGCTCCTTTCTGCTTTTTTCTCTCTCAAGGTCAACCACTTAGCAGCTATGTAGCTTAGGGTAAGCTACTCAATCTCTCTACACCTCATCTGCAATGTGGAGATAATTATAGTTTGTTACAGTACAACAAACCTCCAGAGTTGTTAAAATAATTACCAAAAATAACTCCTATATTTTTTTAGCACAGTGCCTAGCACATAAATGCTCAAAAAAAGCTACTTATTTATTATATTGTCTTCTTGGTGATAGCAGAAACCATATTTTACTCATTTATCTGTAGATGCTGTTAAGCAAGTCACTTAACTTCTCTGAGACTTCCATCCTTCATCTGTGCAATGGGATAATAATACCAAGGTTATTTGAGCACATAAAAGACCCTCAATAAACACTTGATGCATTTGTGGGCTCTCTTTATGTAGTTCCTAACACAGTTCCACATGGAAATAGGTACAGCGATAAGAGCTTCTAGATTATGGCAATCCATAATGTAAAAACGGTAGTATTTCCTTCTCCCCGTCCCTCAGGTTTCTGTGAGGATAAATGAGAAAACCTCTATGAGAGAGATTGTTAGGAGAAAGGTGCTTCATAAATCTAAGGGGTTGCTATTAATGATCATCTTTAGAATAAATTTCGTATTGGAAAAATTATAGCTCATCATGCTTTTCTCCTTAAGGGAAGTCTATCAAAGCCTCCTTCAATGACATGGCAGCAGGTAGTGCCCAAAGCTTTGAATCTATGGAAATATGAAAGATAGTGTTGTTACAGAAAGAAGTCAAAAAGGAATGTGAGCTGACCATTTATAAAGAATCTTCTCTCCTATGTTCTCTGGCCTCCCCACACTCTATACTGATTACACCAGGTCTCCATGGGTGTCAATACCGGAGCCTGAGGTCTGATCCTCAATTTTACAGGCTCAGGAATTCAAACATGTCCACATATACAGAGCTCAATAGGCTCTTGGAGGTACTTCCCCAAAGGAGGGTCTCAGAGAACGAGGCAAGCTGGGAGGCTGTTTCCTTCTGGCAGTCTGATACAAAGGTGTCTATTCAGGGAGCCACAGTTTTAGTCCCAAAGACAAAAGACTGGCCCAGATTGACAAGGTGTGATTAAGGCAGAACTGGCATCCCATCATAGTGGCCAAGAGCATATAAACCTGGACAGGAATCCCAGCTTCCCAGCTTAGATTCAGTGTGACAACTTCTCCAAGCCTCTACTTCCAGTAAAACAAAAGTATCTGAAAGGGAACTTGTGCGATTTCAATGAGATACAAAGTTCATGATGTGCCTAGCACAGCAACTGGCATGTATGAAGCCTTCAGGTAATGAGAGTAACCATCATTGTGGTTAATATGCAGCTAATTGGATTTTGATGATTTGAAGAAAGAATGCATAGCAAAGCTAGGCTAGTGTGAAGGGAAAGGAGCAGGTGGGTCCACTGTTCAGATCGAGGGCCTTCCCCACCTATGCCATAATTTGGTCTTGAATGTGCCAACAGTGAGTCAACAGTGTCCTTAAAGGAATTGCATTTGTGGGCTGGACAGACTTCCTCAACTCTGGAGACAATGATACAGAAACAAACATATTCATTTAAAGACTCACATATCCATTTCCAGTAACTGGGGTATATCAAGTACATAGGAAGCTAACTTAGCTATTGGAAGATGACTTGGTGAGCATGAGTTCATAGGGAACTGGAAGATCCAGTGGGGTATTTCTCCAGCTGTGTCAAAGCCAGATAGACCCTCTCTCTTCCCACAATAGACTCCACCTTCTAGGTGATCTGATTACTTGACATTCATGTTTACCAAAATAATATCTCCTTTCATTGTACATAACTGAAATTTTGCTCCCCTTCCTTTCTCCAAAATACATGTAGAATGTTTCCCTCCATACAGTTAGTTTTGAAATCCAGCAATCAAACATGGATTTGATTCCCTGCTCTACCACTGACAAGCTGTGTGACTTTGGAAGCATCACTCATCTTCTCTGAAACAGTTTGCTGATCTATAAAATAGTGACAATAATCTCTAGACTGTTGTGAGGCCTAGTAAAAAATGTATATAACTACTTAGCACAGTATTTGTGCTAATGTGTGATTATGGTTATAGTGGCTACTATTTTAATTCTATTAAACCCATTCTTTCTTCAATTTCTGTGATTCTGGTCCTAAAGACAAATCCTAAACAGTTTGAATCTATAACTATTCTATTCTATATCCACTCTTATGTTCATTCAATCACACAAGTACAGAACATCTTGGAGGCCTGGCCATGTCTGAAGATGGCTCAATTCCTTTATTCTTTTCTGACTTTTGGATACTTGACCTTCAAAGGGTGACCTTATTGCCTAGTTCTGGGGACATCTCACTATAGCTAATTTGTGCAAGTAAAGGAGGAATTCTGAAGGCCCATAAGGATGCAAAAGCCTGAATATTCTGCAAATACCAAGTAGTTCTGGGCCCCATAAATTATAGACATTTCTATTTTTCTATAGAACATTTTCTTCTTCCCCAAGCCAACCCCACTTTCAAAAGGCATTTTTTCCCCTTGCTACTCTTAGCCAAGCATCCAGCATTATACGAATATTACTGTGATGCCACATTTTACTGTGGGCCATTCTTCATTTTCTATAAAATCTTCAGATAAAATGTCCCAGATAGCCTTTTCTCGGTGGCTTTAAACAGTCACTTTCTCTTTATTTCCAAATGCACAGATGAGCTCTGTTCAATGAAGAAACACATTAATAGCAACCTCTCTATTCCCTCTAGGCTACTTGCAAGTCTTTCTGTGTTTTTAATCTTCACTGAGCTCCAAAACCAACCACATTGAGTGATGTGAATACCAGGTTTCTCATTTCAGTAAGGAGGTGACCGGATTGGAGTCTGCAGATTAATAAAAAGAAAAAAACTGACACCAAAATCATGGTTTAAAATAAAAAAAAGAATAGATTATGATAAAGATTAAGAAGGTGATTAAAAAAAAAGAAGACACAAAGTATTCCCGTTTTATCTGGAGTGGCAAAAAACTCCAGTATAAACCGGGCAATGCCAAGCTGCTCTTTAATAACACTGGAGATAAGGAAAACAAACTCAGAATGGGAAGCATATCTGTAACAAAATACAAGGCTGGGGGCTTGGGATTCAGATCAGACAGAGAAAGGGGTTGTTGATTTAAGTGGTGTGGGAAAATGGGGAACGTATTGCTTAAAGCAGAAACCAATGTTGTTTATTTGGGAGACAAGCTCGAGAATATTATTATGGCAGAGAAAAGAAGTTATCTCCTGTGAATTGTCTTGAATTATGGGGAGAGTGAGAGAAGCTCACGGCGTATGACATTTAGAATTGCAATTTCTAAGCAGAGCACCATGTCTGATGTATCATTTATTGTCTCTGTCTCCATCCTTCCAGAGCCACATTAAGGACAGATGTGAACCTCACTTCCCTAGGTCTCCATTTTCACATTGATTTGGAGGACATTTATTTCCCCTTCATAACAGAATCATATTTTTTCCCCACTCGGAAGGTTTAGCTCATCACTAAATATTCAAGTCTAGGAAGCAATTTTTTTCTCTGTGCATGATTTGTCTCTCTGGAACTGAACCCCTTTGGTTGAAAGCAAGAATTCTATACAAATAAAGGGCACACATGAAGAGAGAATGGGGGTGGATGAGTGCAGAAGATTTCTCAAGTTGTGATGGAAATTTGCACTTCAGTCTTCCCATTTTAGCTGATTTTACAGGAAGGAAGAAACAATGCTCATCTGATCAGGTATCAGATCCTGCTGGCTTAGAAGATTCAAAAGGCAGATTCAATTACTATGCCGTATACTCCTTCCTGCTGAAAAACATTATGCATATGTGCAGATTCTCGTGGTCGCTCTTTTAAAATGGAGTTTCCACACAATCCTCACTGCATTTCAGGCAGAAATGAAGTGATGCCATGTAAGACATTCTAATTTAGTAGATTCAATGCATTTTAGAGCTGGAAGGGATCAACATACCCACTTATTTGGTAGCTGGAGAAACTAAGGTGTCAGAAGTTATCTGACTTGGTCAAAGCAATGTATCCTCACAAGCGTCTGCATATTCATATGTTTTCTTTAGCACTATGGAATTGATCTGTTTTCTGCATGTGTGTGGGAATCTTACACTTCGCATTGGGTCTTTGCCAAGGCTGGGCACTGGAGTCGAGGGTCCAGCTTAACAGAATGATAAGAATGCCATGCTTCCTTACCAAGGTCTTGCAACCTCTCTGAGACACTGCAAGGGTGCCAGGAGCAGGTGACAGGTGTAGCCACTCTTACAAACCTAAACTGCAGCCCACTTGTGGTCGTGGGGAAAATGGCTTTCCCCTATTCCAACTGTCCTGTGTCCCATACAAAGGCACTAGCCACTCCCCTCTCCCCTTCCTATGATCCCCTCAAACTGAGGCTTTTAAAAACAAACGCCAGCAATGTCTGTTGCCTTCAAATAACTTCTGTTTTCAGCTCTGCAACTAAATCTCTGGAGAAAAGAGATCACAAAACACAAATTAATATCTCAAGAAATTATTCTGCCACACTTGCCTTGTATATTTCTACCCCTGGAGCCTTACTGATGCTGTGCCTTCTACCAGGGATGTTATTCCCCTTCTCTGAGCTTCCTGAGTTCTGTCATCTTCAAATTCCCCTGTCATCCGGGAAGGTCTTCTTGACCTCCTCACAGAACTCCGAAGGCATTCCCTGTTTTCGCCCCTGGCTCTGTTTTTCATGTCTCAGGCTTATGTGACTTTCCATAGCTTGTTAGTTCCCCAGGGGAAGGCACTGCGTCCCTGGCTTCTTTGTATCCCTCAAATGACCTAAGAAAGTGCAAGTCACATGGCTTGGAGTGAGTTCTGAGTTTGAATCCTCAGCAAATTCTTATTTTGCTTCTTTGATATATCACAATAATCTCGAAAATGTGACGGGCAGTATTTTTTCCTCAATAGTTTTATTGTTTTCTTTCTGATTATATAGATGGCACATTCTCATTGTAGAAAATTCAAAAACCACATGGTACTATAAAAAAGAAAGTAAAGGTCACATGAAATTCTACCTTCCTTATGTAAGCACCATTCACATTTTCTTGGCCATCTTTTACATCTCTTTATGACTATATAGTATATACATTTTGTACACACAAATATATTTGTATTTTATGTAAAGAGGATTATTTTACACATATCTTTTTAAAATGAAGATTAAAGATCATATACAAAAATGTCAAGCAACACTAGTTGAATAAAAAATAATTTAATCTGACCTTCAATCAGCAATCTTAAATGAATGAATAGATAGTATTTCCCATAGGATGTTGGGAATAAAAGAAGCAGGAGATAGCCCCTAAGCCGTCTTCCTGTCTCTAGGCAGGATCCACTGAAAATACTCCATTTAAATTAGCCCAAGGCCCAAAGTGTGCAGCACAGAGGGCAAATGAGCATTCTAATTGGAAATTCAATACCTGACACTAAGATCAGATTTCTTCAGCCTAACGGCTTTCAGCCATCATATGTATTCTCAGTTTACCAGCTGGAAGCATTGAAAAGAGATGGACAAAGCTACACACCTTGGGTAAAACGTTTACTAAAGCTAAAATAAACTACACCAGACTGATGTGCATGTTCCCTGGAGATCTTACAGAAGAGACGCTAGCCTCCAGAACCCAGGGAAGAAACTCAGCTTTCTTATCTTAAATTATCCTGTTTTCATTTAAGCCTGTTTCCTCTTGTTCTACCCCTAGTGGCAAGAGAACAATTATTAAGTCAGTTCCCTTTTCTTCCCTCCTCTTCTCACCCTGGCCACCCACATGCCTTTCTGTAGGCCTAATAATTTTAATTTTCCTTCCTCCCTAGGTCCTTTAATCACCTTTTTGGCTCTGCTCTGAATACTCCCCACTCTCTACACCCCTTTTAAGGGTATGTAAACTCTGAGTTCCTTCTACCTTCAACCAAACTGAAAGAGACAAACATTTTACAACCCCATCACTCCTTTCTAAACATGAGACATAGCCACATCTCATCTATGAGGAATAAAATTAAAATTTTTATGTTAGAAAACTGAAAGAACCATCTCTCTTTAATAGTCCTTATTTAAAGATCAAATTCAAACCTATGAGAAATTCTGTTCTCATAATAAGCATATATTTCCCACTGTATAACAACATCCTATACTGTCTAGACAGTGGCAAACTTCACATGGTTTCTCCTCCAGTCCTGTGCAGAGGCTAGAGTCTACCTTTGAGTTAGAGTGATCCATCATCACCCATTTATACCACCAGAAGTATGACTAATAGATTATGAATGTCTCTTCTTTTGTCGACCAATCAGTTGGAATGTAATACCTGCTACAACACATAACAGTTCTGCTGTCCTATTCACAGACACATGGGAGGTGGTCATAACATAGACGTGTGCTTCAATAGACTCTGTTCAGAAAGATGGGCAGGACTGGTAGTGGTCTGGGCTTCCCTCCTGGAAGGGCACAGATATCCAGAGCTAGGACCATGACTTTCTCACATTATGCTATTTTTAATGACATTTCTCATTCCTTTTTTTTTTTTTTCATTTTTATAATTTTTTGTAGAGACAGAGTCTCGCTATGTTGCCCAGGCTGGTCCCAAACTCTTGGTCTCAAATGATCCACCTGCCTTGGCCTCCCTGAGTGCTGGGATTACAGGTGTGAGCCACCATGCCCAGTCACTATTTATTTTCTTACTTCTTGTCTATCTCTTTCACTAGATGGTAGAAGAGGACCTTAGTTTTGCTCATCAATATCTCACTTTCTCAGTGAGAAATACACCAAACTGCAAAGTCCCCTACATACTAATCCTGGCATATCTGATCCTTGCTACCTTGCTCCTTTTCTTTTCCTTTTTCTCATAGATTCTGTTATCTTCTAACATATCATCATTAAATCCATAGGATGATGTATTAGTCAGGGTCTCTAGAAGGGCAGAACTAACAGGATAGAGGTATAGATGAAGGGGAGTTTATTAAGGAGTATTGAATCATACAATCACAAGGTGAAGTCCCACAATAGGCCGTCTGCAAGCTGAGGGGCAAGGAAGCTAGTCTGAGTCCAAAAACCTCGGAAGTAGGGAAGCTGACTGTGCAGCCTTTGGTCTTTGGCCAAAGCCGAAGTGCCCCTGGGCAAATCACTGGGGTAAGTCCAAGAGTCCAAGAGCTGAAGAACTTGGAGTTTGATGTTCGAGGTCAGGAAGCATTCAGCACGGGAGAAAGATGAAGGCCAGAAGACTCAGCAAGTCTGCTCTTTACAACTTCTTCTGCCTGCTTTATTCTAGCCATGCTGGCAGCTGATTAGATGGTGCCCACCAGGTTGAGGGTGGGTCTGCCTCTCCCAGTTCACTGACTCAAATGTTAATCTCCTTTGACAACACCCTCACAGACACACCCAGGAACAATACTTTGTATCCTTCAATCCAATCAAGTTAACACTCAATGTTAATCATCACAAGTGAGTATGATTTATTGTCCATTTGGCCTTGTGAGAAAGGTCCATGAAAGCTGAAATCCTCATCTGTTTTGTTCACAGAATGGAACTGGAAGAATGGCACTAAAAAAAGGTGTTCAATAAATATTTATCAAATGAATGAAAATTGCTCTATTGCAAGCTCCTGTAACAGTGCCTGGCATATAATAGTAGTTCAATAAATATTTGTTGAATCTAGGACTCTGGCAGTAGGGAATTTTGCTTTCCCATGGAAGCACCTGGGTTAAGAAATGTTTTCTCCAGTGTCCAAGCACTTGGCCCTTCTATGTCCTTCACTCATCTTCCTATGTCTCTAATTAATGGCACATAGTAACTAAACATTTAATAAATTAACCAATAAGTTACTGAGTTGATTGTACTCAGTGACTCAATGCTGCACAAATAACGACTGACACCTCATGTCTGAAATGCTTTTCTGACTACCTATCTTCCAATATCAAAAGTAACCTATTCCATTTACATTTTAATTCAATAAACGTTTCTTTCCTGAATACCTACCCTATTTTAGTCACTATGCTGGATATTGAGTGGGACAATCAATGACAACAATACCAACATGTTTATTGAGAATTTACTTAGTGTCAGGTACCATGCTAAGCACTGAACATGTATGATCCCATTTACTCTTCATAATAACCACATAAGACAGGAATTACTGTTATGCCCACTTTACAGACAGAAACTTAAGCCTTGAGAGGTAGCTTGTCCAAAGTCAGGTAGTAAGCTGGGACAGTAAACAGGCTAAGCCTGGATGCTTACCCAGACAACCTTAACCCAACACTCACACTTTTAAGCCCCAAAACAACCTAACGATGAAGAACAATCGAAATCCTTTTTCTCAAGGAAAAGTGGGTATATATGGGGAGAAAACCATTTCCAAAATTTGGAGTCATTCATCGTTTAGTTTCCATGCCCTGCACAGAATACAGCACAGATTGAGTAATGAATACATTTTTTGCTAAAAGAATAAATAATATTAAGCAACAAAAGGAGGTAAAACTACAAGAGGTAAATATCAGCTCTGACTGGAGGAAGCTGGGAATAATCCAGGACAATGGAAGCAGAACCTGAAAGAATAAATGAGATTCTAGAAGATCAAGAGGAGGGTCATTCTTAGTAGAGAATGCATTGGCAATCTACTGCTGCATAAAAAATTAGACATGAAAGAATACATGGGATGCTAAGAGATGAAGAGAATAATTATTCTTAGTGGAGCGTGTATTAGCTATCTATTGCTGCATAACAAACTACTGAAAAAGCCAGTAGGTTAAAACAAAAATAAACGTTGATTATTCTTACAGTTTCTGTGGGTCTGAAATTCCAGAGCATGCTTGCTGGGCAATTTTATCTTGCAATTTCTCATGGAGTTTCAGTTAAGATGTTGGCTGGGGCTGTAGTCATTTGAAGGCTTGACTGACAAGAAAATTTTCATTCCAGGTGATTCATTTACATGGCTGGAAAATCGTGGCTGGTTGGTGGTGGAGGCCTCAGTTCCTCCTCACAGGGGCCTCTTCATAGGTTGTGTGAGTGCCCTCATAGCATTTTAATGGGCTTTCCCTGACATAAGCAATCAAAAGAAGAGAAAGAGCCAACAGAAGCTACCTTCTTAATGATCTAGCCTCAGAAGTCATACGGCATCTTTTCTGCCACATCCTATTCGTTAGAGGCAAGTCATGAAGTCACTCACATTCAAGGGAGGGAAATCAGGCTCCATTTTTTAAAAAAATTTTTAAATTATTATTATTATACTTTAAGTTTTAGGGTACGTGTGCATAACGTGCAGGTTTGTTACATATGTATACTTGTGACATGTTGGTGTGCTGCACCCATCAACTCGTCAGCACCCATCAATTCGTCATTTATATCAGGTATAACTCCCAATGCAATCCCTCCGCCCTCCCCATGACAGGCCTCGGCGTGTGATGTTCCCCTTCCCGAGTCCAAGTGATCTCATTGTTCAGTTCCCACCTATGAGTGAGAACATGCGGTGTTTAGTTTTCTGTTCTTGAGATAGTTTGCTGAGAATGATGGTTTCCAGCTGCATCCATGTCCCTACAAAGGACACAAACTCATCCTTTTTAATGGCTGCATAGTATTCCATGGTGTATATGTGCCACATTTTCTTAATCCAGTCTGTCACAGATGGACATTTGGGTTGATTCCAAGTCTTTGCTATTGTGAATAGTGCCGCAATAAACATACGTGTGCATGTGTCTTTATAGCAGCATGATTTACAATCCTTTGGGTATATATTCAGTAATGGGATGGGTCATATGGTACTTCTAGTTCTAGATCCTTGAGGAATCGCCACACTGTTTTCCATAATGGTTGAACTAGTTTACAATCCCACCAACAGTGTAAAAGTGTTCCTATTTCTCCACATCCTCTCCAGCACCTGTTGTTTCCTGACTTTTTAATGATTGCCATTCTAACTGGTGTGAGATGGTATCTCATTGTGGTTTTGATTTGCATTTCTCTGATGGCCAGTGATGATGAGCATTTTTTCATGTGTCTGTTGGCTGTATGAATGTCTTCTTTTGAGAAATGTCTGTTCATATCCTTTCCCCACTTTTTGATGGGGTTGTTTGTTTTTTCTTGTAAATTTGTTTGAGTTCTTTGTAGGTTCTGGATATTAGCCCTTTGTCAGATGAGTAGATTGCAAACATTTTCTCCCATTCTGTAGGTTGCCTGTTCACTCTGATGGTAGTTTCTTTTGCTGTGCAGAAGCTCTTTAGTTTAATTAGATCCCATTTGTCATTTTGGCTTTTGTTGCCGTTGCTTTTGGTGTTTTAGACATGAAGTCCTTGCCCATGCCTATGTCCTGAATGGTATTACCTATGTTTTCTTCTAGGGTTTTTATGGTATTAGGTCTAACGTTTAAGTCTCTAATCCATCTTGAATTAATTTTCGTATAAGGAGTAAGGAAAGGATCCAGTTTCAGCTTTCTACTTATGGCTAGTCAATTATCCCAGCACCATTTATTAAATAGGGAATCCTTTCCCCATTTCTTGTTTTTGTCAGGTTTGTCAAAGATCAGATGGTTGTAGATGTGTGGTATTATTTCTGAGGACTCTGTTCTGTTCCATTGGTCTATATCTCTGTTTTGGTACCAGTACCATGCTGTTTTGGTTCCTGTAGCCTTGTAGTATAGTTTGAAGTCAGGTAGCATGATGCCTCCAGCTTTGTTCTTTTGACTTAGGATTGTCTTAGCAATGTGGGCTCTTTTTTGGTTCCGTATGAACTTTAAAGCAGTTTTTTCCAATTCTGTGAAGAAACTCATTGGTAGCTTGATGGGGATGGCATTGAATCTATAAATTACCTTGGGCAGTATGGCCATTTTCATGACATTGATTCTTCCTATCCATGAGCATGGTATGTTCTTCCATTTGTTTGTGTCCTCTTTTATTTCACTGAGCAGTGATTTGTAGTTCTCCTTGAAGAGGTCCTTTACATCCCTTGTAAGTTGGATTCCTAGGTATTTTATTCTCTTTGAAGCAATTGTGAATAGAAGTTCATTCATGATTTGGCTCTCTGTTTGTCTGTTACTGGTGTATAAGAATGCGTGTGATTTTTGCACATTAATTTTGTATCCTGAGACTTTGCTGAAGTTGCTTATCAGCTTAAGGAGATTTTGGGCTGAGACAATGGGGTTTTCTAAATATACAATCATGTCATCTGCAAAGAGGGACAATTTGACTTCTTCTTTTCCTAACTGAATACCCTTGATTTCTTTCTCTTGCCTGATTGCCCTAGCCAGAACTTCCAACACTATGTTGAATAGGAGTGGTGAGAGAGGGCATCCCTGTCCAGGCTCCGTTTTTTAAAAGAGAAGAGTGTCAAGAATTTTTAGACATATCTTAAAACAACCACAGAGATAGGTCTTGAAAAAGCACAGAACATGTTCTAAAATGACAAATTATCCAGTGTTTCAGTTAATAGACTTTTATAACCTGGTGACCTCTCCCATTTTCACTATTTTCATATCACCCCATCAATATCTTATACTTCGATCATTTGATGTTGGTCATTGTGCAGAACAAATCTTTCAACATTTCTTCCCCAGTTCATTCATTTGTTCACTTTATTTAAAAGTAGTTTTTTTCTGTATGGTTAGCACTAGAAATGCAAAAATACAAGACACTGCTCTTGCTTTCAAGGAGTTTACAGCTCATTTGATAAATCACATATGTAGTATATATAATTATCACATACTGGCCAGGCCTGGTGGCTCACGCCTGTAATCCCAGCACTTTGGGAGGCCGAGGTGGGCGGAACATGACGTCAGGAGTTCAAGACTAGCCTGGTCAGCATAGTGAAACCCTGTCTCTACTAAAAATACAAAAAAGAAAAAAAAAAATTAGCTGGGTACAGTGGCGGGCACCTGTAGTCCCAGCTACTTGGGAGGCTGAGGCAGGAGGATCGCTTGAACCCAGGAGGTGGAGGTTGCAGTGAGCTGAGATCACGCCACCACACTCCAGCCTGGGCGTCAGAGACCCCATCTCAAAAAATAAAATAACCATATAGTATATTCCAAAGACTATTATAAAATTATATACAAAAGTGCCATGGTACTATGTAAGAGACTAATTTCCTTCATGGAAAGGACCATGTTTGTCCTGCTAAGGAGCTTAGACCTCATTTTCCATTCAATAAAGTTTTTTGGTTTTGGTGTGTTTTGCTTTGTTTTGGGTTTTTGTTTTGTTTTCCAATGCGGTCTCAGTTTGTCATCCAGGTTGGAGTGTAGTGGCATGATCTCAGCTCACTGAAGCCTTGACTTTCCAGGCTCAAACCATCCCACCTCAGCCTCCTGCACAACTGGTACTACAGGTGCATGCCACCACACTTGGCTAATATCTGTATTTTTTCTGTAGAGTCGATGTTTCACCATGTTATCCAGGCTGGACTCAAACTCCTGAGCTTAAGCAATCTGTCTGCCTCAGCTTACCAAAGTGATGGTATTACAGGCAGGAGTCATCATGCCTGGCCTCAATAAAGTTTTTAACCAGGTGTGTGCCAAGATTTTAGAAGGACATCTATGTTTTAGAAAGACAATTTTGATGGCAGTAGAGAGGATGGAATTGGTGGAAGGTATTTTGGCAATGGCATGTTGAATGAAGAGGACAAAATACAGAGATATTTATTGGGTAGAATCTATAGGACCTGGTGATTAATTGCATGGGCAGAAAAGAATTATTATTCAACTTCTGGATTTCTGGAAGGTATATGATGGCATCATTAACCAAGGTAGGAAATATAGGAAGAGGATCCAGGTGTTCTGTGGAGAAGATAATAAAATAAATTCAGTTTTAAACTTAATGAGTTTGAATTGCCTTTGGTTACACAGTTGAAGGATCTGTCACCTAGATGATTGTAAATATATAACTGAAGTTCCCAGAGAGAAATTTCAGCTGGAAATACACATTCTGGAAACACTGGTGTTCATGTGCTAAACTCACGGTATTGAAGGCAATCACCTAAAGAACTTGGAAAGTAGAAAAGGCAGCCAAGAGCCAGATGTGGTGGCCCATGCCTATAATCCCAGCAATTTGGGAGGCTGAGGTGGGTGGATCACCTGATCTAAGGAGTTCAAGACCAGCCAGGCCGATACGGTGAAACCCCACCTCTACTAAAAATACAAAAAATTAGCCAGGCATGGTGGTGGGCACCTGTAATCCCAGCTACTCAGGAGGCTGAGGTAGGACAATCGCTTGAACCTGGGAGGCAGAGGTTGCACTGAGCCTACGTTACACCATTGCACTCCAGCCTGGGCAACAAAAGCGAGACTCCATCTCAAAAAAAAAAAAAAAAAAAAAAAAAAGAAGAGAAGGTCATAGAAGGAGATTTTCAAGGAGATAGAATCAACATAGACAAAAAAATAAATGCAGATATCAAATGAGAGAATAAAAATCAGACCTCACATTTGTCAGTTAGGAGATTATTAATTGCCTAAGCAGCTCCAGTGAGGTGCCACAGGATGGAATCCTGCTGTAGTATATTGAGGGATAAAAGAGAGATGAGGGAATGAACACCAAAAGGGTAAACTGGATGCATCAAAAGTTTGAAAGCAAAGAGCAGCAAAGAAATTGTTTTTTTTATAAGGATGGAAGTGAAGCAGGATCCATATCGTTCCATTCTAATCAAGTTGTGGTCTCTGGATTTTATTCTGTCTAATCGTAAAAAAGGATTTTTCATTCTCCCCGTGGTTTCTGCAGCTGCTTCCACTGCAGCATGTCAGAAAAGGAGAAGCTACTTTGAAGGGCCAAGGAGAAGACCTAGAACAAACACAGCTTGTCAACTTCAGCAACCCAAGAGAATCTGGAGTTACCACCTCACTTATTACATTCAATGGACCAAATCCCCCTTCAATTCTCAAAGGGGTCGTTGGTCAAAAAATGTATAACATTTTTCAAGGTAAGTGAAAGTCAGCTAATTATTAATGAAGGCAACCAAAAAAGAGAGAAGTATATGTTTTTTATTTATAGAAACCTTCACTTTATGACACAATATGAATCTATGAACATAAAAATCTTAGATTCAATATTCTCATTATTTATCAAGACATATCTAAGAATCGGGATCTAAACATAAATTTCCACATTGGCAGGCCAAATGACAAAACTTAGGGTTCCAAAAGGCAGAAGAGTGCCATTGAATAGCTTTGTAATTAGCTCTCTGGTGGGTAGATCTGGGCATCGTAGAAGAGCTTCACCAATCAATCTCAAGTATCAGAAAGAACACAGAAACAGAAGCAAAACTCCAAAGAATATCATACTCCATGTAAAGAGGTCTTACCAAGAGTTATTCTTGTTTTTTCACCTTTTGGTGAAAATATAAAAGATTCATAGAAAAATATGAAAAAAAGACAGGGATAGTATCCCTAATTCCAGTGCCCTAGCATAGTAATTATTATAGTGCTTCTCTTTAATAACAATAGAAACAACAGCAATTGATTACATTCCTTTATTTCAAAAACATTTGCCAGGCATTTATCTTGTGCCAGAGTCTGTTTTAGAGGCTAGCAAACTCAACAAACCCTTTCTTGGCCTTGGGCACCTCACATTCTAAATGGAAAACAGACATTGAACAACTAAATACATACGTATTTGACTATAACTGGAACTGATGGCATGAAAAAGAAGCATAGGTTATTAAGAAAGCACATAATAGGGTCTTGATTGCCTGCTAAAGCCTTACTCCTCATAATGTCCCCAAGTTCTCTATCTTTATAAGGACCTCTTTTCTTTACCACCTGAATAAAACAATCCAAGCCTCTTTCTTCATATGATGGCAAATCCTTTCTCTGCATCAACTGAGAAGTTCTGGGGCAGGTGCTGACAAGTCACGGTTGTCTTCTGTCAGCCCAAGTTTTACCTAAATTACCTTGGGGCGCCTCTCATGCAGCTTCAGCTGTCTTTGATTTCTCCATAATTATATAAGAGGAACCCTTTATTCTCCAAGGCAGCCTTTATACAAGGTTAACTCTTAGTTAGCCACTAACACAGCTATATTAGTCAGGGTTCTCTACAGGAACAGAACTAATAGGATGGATATATAAAGGAGAGTTTATTAAGTATTACCTCACACAATCACAAGGTCCCACCATAGGTCGCTGCAAGCTGAGGAGCAAGGAGAGCCGGTCTGAGTCGCAAAACTGGAGAACTTGAGTCATGTTTGCGGGCAGGAAGCATCCAGCACAGGAGAAAGATGTAGGCTGGGAGTCTAGGTCAGTCTAATCTTTTCATGTTTTTCTGCCTGCTTTATATTCCAGTCATGCTGGTAGCTGATTAGCTGGTGCCCACCCAGATTAAGGATGGGTCTGCCTTTTCTAGCTCACTGACTCAAATGTTAATCTCCTTTGGCAACACCCTCACAGACACACCCAGGATCAATACTTTGAATCCTTCAATCCAATCAAGTTGACACTCAGTATTAACCATCATAACATCTCTATTAATGTTTTGAGATAGGCAAAGGGAGAAAAGGAGAAAGAGGAATAGCAGAAGAAATTTAAAACAGGATACATTGTCTATCACACATCCTTTCATCAGCCACACACACACATGCCTTGTCTGAGGTATTCTCCTACTGGGGTCCTCCTCTCTCACTAGACTCTTACCTTCTGTTATCTTCCTAGGTCCCGCATTTACTCAGAACCAGGTCCTTCCTTCCATTTCCTCTCCTCTTCCCAATGTCAAGGCTCCTTACAAACTACTGATCAGGCATGCACTCTGAAGATACCAAAATGGAATCTACAGCAGAACAATGTCTCTATCATTCACACTATGATGCAGAAAAGTTTAGTTTCCTTAAACTACACTTCCTTATCACATCACCGTACATTATCTTGACTTTCATAGCAGAAGTTTCATTAATATGGCTTCTAAACAAAAGACTGAGTTTATTCTTGAGAATAATTCCTCAGTACCCTGCAAATGCAGAAGTAGCTCCAGTCATTTTAGTGTTGTTGTTCTTTAATAGTAGTTCTTCCTTTCAGCTACAAAAATGTATCAGTGGGTTAAAATAAGCTCTTTATAAGCTGGGTAGTAGTATGGTCAGGTTACAAATTTAAAAGTTATTCTAATCTAAACCCTAGGCAAAGATGAAGACATAAAAATTCCCAACCCAGAGTCACATTTCGTTGTGAAAAAAGAAAAATGAAAGCACTCTAAATAGCCAACAATATAAAAATGATTAAATACATTATGGTAATATTATTAGATGGAATATTACATAGCCATTAAAATGATGTTCATTTGGACTTTTGATAAAGAAAATGCATTTGATATAACGTTAAGTCAAACAAAGCACAATTCTGAATATATGGAAATCTCAAATATTCAAAATGTAGTTGGCTCTAGGTCCTGAAAAAACTGAGAAGTAACTAGTGCAACTGGCTTTTTCCCAGCTCCCAAGATTAACCACAGAGAAACTATTAAATAAGAGAGGAACTAATAAATAAGAGGAAATCAAGCCTCTGAGGCACTGCCTAAATACTGTCAGAGCCCCGTGGGGAGCCTGGAAAATGAAATAATCTTGGGAAGGAGAAGGCTAGAGGATGATGCCATGTTGGGCTAGATAGCCCAGGTATGGCAGAGAGTAAGATAGAAGACAACTTTTACTTTCTGCTCCAGCCTTTCCTTAGAATTGTCTTGATAGAATCACAGCTGCCCTGAGAGATAAAATTCAGTGTCTGCAGAACTGTATCAGGGAAGCCCCAAAGCCCTGCTGGGATAAAGGACCAAGGAAAGAGGTAGAGACAGATCATCAGCCTTCCCTGCCCCAACCCAAAGATTGGTAGATTAAATCTAATGCAATAGCTTTCAAAATGTTTGATCATTATGAGCAGTAAGGAATATGTTTATTCCTGGTACACACCTTTTTTGGTATGCATATACAGAGCTGAAACAAAAGTTTCACTAAACAATACTTACATTAATGAATTGTGATGTACTCTGATATTTCATTCTATTCAATTCTACTTCATTTTTTAAAATAGTGGCTATATCTCCATTAAATATGCAGCTTGAAAACCACTGATCTAATGAGATTTTCCTCTTCCCGGTGTTATTTCTACCAAATATAACTTAAGGGAAAATCCCTGACCATAAATGTTGCTTGATAGAGTGGTGACAAAAAGGACATAAACAGTTTACTTCTCTTCCTCCCTGTAGTCACCAGGAGAAACACAGCATATGGCTTCAGTATTGGCCTTCTCCTTCATATACATTAGTATATGAGTAGTTGATATTCCTAGGAAAACATGAACTCATAAGCCAAAGCTAGTAGACATTGGAAGTGGACAGTATTTTTTTTTAAAAAAAATTAACAAGCAGCACTCTATGCCAATTATTATGTAATTATGTATATGCAAATAAACATTTTAAGTTAAGCATTATATTCTCAAAAAGAAATGAGAATCATAAATATAATCAAAGGAAGTATTGACCACAAAAAATATAACAAAGAACATAAATAGATGGAATAAATTGTACAGTGGATATTGCTGATCAATAAGTTAATGAAGTGTAAGATATGATTGAGAAAACCAGAGGGCAGACAAAAAAAGATAATGACAGAAAATCTAAGCAACTTAGATATGAGAACTAGAAACACTAACATCCACATACTAGAAGCCTCAGAAAAAAATTGGAAAAAAAAAATAAGGGAAGAAATACGAGAAGAAATAAAGAAGATAAAATCTTCCAAAGTTCAAAAAAAAAAAAAAGACATGTTTAACTTAAAGGCTTCAAAGTGCCAAACAGGATATAGAAAAACGCACACTGATACATATTAAAATAAATTTTAGATCATCAAAGACAAGAGAAAATTTGATAGATCAACAGATTTTTTTTTAAGATTTCAAAAAGGAGCTACAGATTGCCAACAAAAGAAAAAGAATCATCATGAAATATTTGCCCGTGCTTATTCACAATAGCAAAGACATGAAATCAACCCAAATGCTCATCAATGATAGACTGGATAAAGAAAATGTGGTACATATACACCACAGGATACTATGCAGCCATAAAAAGGAATGAGATCATGTCCTTTGCAGGGACATGGATGGAGCTGGAAGCCATTATCCTCAGCAAACCAACACAGGAAGAGAAAACCAAAAATATCATATCCTCACTTATGGACGTTGAACAGTGAGAACACAGGGACACAGGGAAGGGAACAACACACACTGGGGCCTGTCAAAAAAAAGCAGGGAGAGGGAGATCATCAGGATAAACAGCTAATGCATGTGAGGCTTAATACCTAAGTGATGAGTTGATAGGTGCAGCAAACCACCAAGGCACATGTTTACCTGTCTACCAAACCTGCATGTCCACTTGTATCCTGGAACTGAAAATTAAATTCAAAAAAATAAAAATAAAATGAAATCAAAAAAAAGAAAAAGAAAAAGAATCATAGTGATATTGCAATTCTCAAGGACAAACACTGGATGCAAGAAGACAATGATTCATCGCTTTCACATCAAAAAAACTGACTAGTTTTGTCCATCTGAAGTATCATTTAAAGGTGAAGACCACAACAATTGGCTTCATGAATGTATGAACCTAACAGCACGGTCTCAAACTATATAATGCAGCAACTGATGGAACTAGAGAAGGAAGTAGATAAATAGACAAATGTGGTGGAAGATTTGGGAGATTTTAAATACCTTCTCCTCAAAAAGCCAAAAAGTAGTCAGATATGCAGAAGATATAAATAGCATAATTTAAAGCTTGTATTTTTAGATATAGAGAGATACTTTCATTTCAAGCATATATACAACATTTACATAGATGTACCATATAGTAGGCGACCAAAATAAATTCAGTAAATTCCCAATAATTAGTATCATACAGACCACAAGGCAATAAAATTTTAAATGAACAACAAAGGTATAATATACAGAATTCCATGTGACCCCAGTCTCCTCTGCCTCTACTGCTTTCAGAATCCACAGACTACAGAGGAAAAGGATTTTCAAAAATTGAGAAAAGAAACAGCAGAATTCCTATCAGGGAATTCACCTGCTCCCTTCTTGAGTTGCCACTGCAGCTTGTCTCACAGTAAGGGTACATGTTTATCTGTTTTCTGATTACATGTAGGTGCTTTTGTTCAGAGAATGCATATCATAACTCAGACTATTTCTGTTTGAGCTACATGCACTTGCCTTCTCTGACCTCGCCTACTATACGGCAGACTCTTTATCCCTCTGCTCTCACTTTTTTGTTGTAGTCTGCATCTGGAAGTTTCACATGTCTACCCATTGCTCATCAGGTGCCTGTTTTCCATGATGCACCCATGAAGCCTGGCATGTGAGGAGGACCTGGCTCAAGGTACCATCTGGGAGTCCGCAGCATTGTAACCAATTAATACTCTGTCAAGGACCTAAAATCTGTAGCTATAGATAAGCAAACCATACAATTTATCAGCCAAACCAAGACACTTTCAGATGAGAAGCTAGAATTGGAGATAAAATCCAGGATTATTTTAGCTGGAAACATTCCTCATCACTCTAGACAGAGATAACTTGTAGCTGGA
Organism: Trachypithecus francoisi; assembly: GCF_009764315.1. Taxonomy (NCBI): domain Eukaryota; kingdom Metazoa; phylum Chordata; class Mammalia; order Primates; family Cercopithecidae; genus Trachypithecus; species Trachypithecus francoisi. The sequence goes on from NW_022681461.1 coordinate 80,069,599, forward strand.
AAGCCTCTATGGGTAGCATTTGATCGCTCTGATCGCTCCTTGAAGAATTTTTACAAATTTGAAGGAAATTTCCTGGCTAGTGTTTTTTCATAATTGGATAATTTAAATAAGAATGGATTAAAATTATAAATTCTCAGGCTATATTAGTGTGATCACTGAAATTTTGTCAGGAACATTTTGATTAAACTGAGATATGATCTGAATCTGTTTACAGTCTTTAGACACCCTGGTAGAACGAGGATGATCTTATTCATGAGGAAAACTTAAGGAAAGAAGTTGAAAAAAATTTTTGGAACAATAACTAGTGCCAAGATGATGCTGGTGGATCTGTCTCCTCTCTCAGAGAGGACTCCAAACCATGATTGAGATGACCTGGCACATTGTGGGTTCAAATATGTTGCCTTGGGTCACAGGGAAGAAGAAAAAAACGATTGCCTTATGAACCAGTGCATCCAGAGATGGCAGAAATGAGAGCACTCCCTGCCAAAGCACTTGCATAGTCTCAGGGAAGTCTTCCATAATCAGCCAGTTCATGAGAGAGCAAATCTCTGGTGCTAAAACCTAGGAGATTAAGCCTTTTTTTTTTTTTTTTTTTTTGAGACAGAGTCTCACTCTGTTGCCCAGGCTGGAGTACAGTGGCCCGATCTCGGCTCACTGTAAACTCCACCTCCCGGGTTCATGCCATTCTCCTGCCTCAGCCTCCGGAGTAGCTGGGACTACAGGTGCCCGCCACCACGTCCGGCTAATTTTTTGTATTTTTAGTAGAGACGGGGTTTCACCATGTTAGCCAGGATGGTCTCGATCTCCTGACCTCGTGATCCACCCGCCTCTGCCTCCCAAAGTGCTGGGATTACAGGCGTGAGCCACCACGCCCGGCCAAGATTTCAAGACTTCTAGGAAATGTTAATGCCAAATGCTAGTCTCACCTATGCCCAACCTTTTGCTCCCTGGATCCAACTGGCAATGCTCCAGTTTCTCTGATGACCTCTTTGCAACCCACAGAGTGTCAAGGTTCCCACCATGTGCAGAACTTTGCAGCTCATCCCCCCCATAATTTTTCTCTCATATATTTAAGACTATTGCCTCACACAAGTATGGTTCCACAGTGGGTAGCCCATATCCCACTGTACACAATCTTTGGGCACCTCCATCTGAAGTTCATGTGCAGGGATAGGAGTTCCTGACAGTCTCAATGATGAAGGTAACATTCCCACAGGAGTTGTAAGAAATCAAAGCATGTTTCTCCCACCTATCCAAATGTTACCCTCAAGCATGGCCTGGAAATTCACAACATTGAAGGTGGAGATTGGCAACTTTGCTGGACACTATAGTAATCTTGTTTTCACCCTTATATTTTATGGTTTGAGGCTTATTTGGCATTGTTTCTATTTCATGTGTCTTATATACATACCAAACGGTCTAAATACAAGAAGCCTTTTTAAAACTTAAGTTCAGGGTAGGTGTATAGGATATATAGGTTAAATAGGTGCCATGGGGGTCGGTTGTGTCATAGGGGTTGGTTGCACAGATTATTTCATCAGCCAGATATTAAACCTAGTATCCCTTAGTTATTTTTCTTGCTTCTCTTCCTCCTCCCACCCTCCAACCCCTAATAGGCCACAGGGCATTTTGCTCCCCTCTATGTGTCCATGTGTTCTCATCATTTAGCTCCCACTTATAAGTGAGAGCATGTGGTATTTGGTTTTCTGCTCTTGTGTTAGTTTGCTAAGGATAATGGCCTCCAGCTCCATCTATGTCCTGCAAAGGACATCATCTCATTCTTTTTTATGGCTGCATAGTATTCCATGGTGTATATGTACCACGTTTTATTTTTCCAGCCTATCATTGATGGGCATTTGTGTTGATTCCATGTCTTTGCTATTGTGAATAGTGCTGCAATGAACATACCTGTGTATATTCTTTATAATAGAACAATTTATATTCCTTTGGGTATATACCCAGTAATGGGATTGCTGGGTTGAATACTATTTGTCTTTAGGTCTTTGACTAATTGCCACACTGTCTTCCACAATGGTTGAATGAATTTATACTCCCACCAACAGTGTAAAAGCATTCCTTTCTCTCCACAACCTTGCCAGCATCTGTTATTTTTTGACTTTTTAATAATAGCCATTCTGACTGGTGTGAGATAGTATCTCATTGTGGTTTTGATTTGTATTTCTCTGATAATCAGTGATGTTGAGCTTTTTTCCAAATGATTGTTGATGCATATGTCTTCTTTTTAAAAGTGTCTGTCATATCCTTTGTTCACTTTTTAATGAGATTGTTTTTCTCTTTAAGTTTAAGCTCCTTATAGGTGCTGGATGTTAGACCTTCGTCAGATGTATAGTTGCAAAAATTCTCTCCCATTCTGTAGATTAACTATTCACCCTTTTGATAGTTTCTTTAACTGTGTAGAATCTCTTTATTTTAATTAGATCCCACTTGTCAGTTTTTTTTGTTATCATTGCTTCTGGCGTCTTCATCATGAAATCTTTGCCCATGTCTATCTCCAGAATGGTATTGCCTAGGTTGCCTTTCAGGGTTTATAGTTTTGGGTTTTACATTTAAGTCTTTAATCCATCCTGAGTTAATTCTTGTATATGGTATAAGGAAGAGGCCCAGTTTCAGTTTTCTGCAGATTGCTAGCCAGTTATCCCAGCACCATTTATTGAATAGGGAGACCTTTCCCCATTGCTTGTTTTGTCAGTTTGTTGAAGATCAGATGGTTGTTGGAGTGTGGTCTTATCTCTGGGTTCTCTATTCTATTCCATTGGCCTATGATTTTTTTTTTTTTTTTTTTTTTAACCAGTCCCAAGCTATTTTGGTTACTATAGCACTGCAGTATAGTTTGAAGTCGGGTAGCATGATGCCTCTAGCTTTGTCTTTTGCTTAGGATTGCTTTGGCTATTAGTATATAAAATCAATGTGCCGGCCGGGAGCGGTGGCTCACGCCTGTAATCCCAGCACTTTGGGAGGCCGAGGCAGGCGGATCACAAGGTCAGGCGATGGAGACCACAGTGAAACCTTGTCTCTACTAAAAATACAAAAAATTAGCCAGGCGCGGTGGCGGGCGCCTGTAGTCCCAGCTACTGGGGAGGCTGAGGCAGGAGAATGGCGTGAACCCGGGAGGTGGAGCTTGCAGTGAGCTAAGATTGCGCCACTGCACTCCAGCCTGGGCAACAGAGGGAGACTCCGTCTCAAAAAAAAAAAAATCAATGTGCCAAATCACTAGCATTCTTATACACCAACAACAGTCAAACCAAGAGCCAAATCACGAACTAACTCTCATTCACAATTGCCACAAAAATAAAATACCTAGGAATACACCTAACAAAGGAAGTGAAAGACCTCTACAAGGAGAATTACAAACCACTACTCAAAGAAATTAGAGATAACAAACAAATGGAAAAACATTCCATGCTCATGGATAGGAAAAATCAATATCATTAAAATGGCCATACTTCCCTAAGCAATTTATAGATTCAATACTATTCCCATTAAATTGTCCTGACATTCCTTGAAGAACTAGAAAAACCTATTTCAAAAATATTTCTTAATTAAAAAATTAAGCCTTCATTTTTTTAAAATCCCATATATATGAAAACTAGACAATACAGTACTAAATAGCCCTTGAATTTAAAAGACACTAGAGGAGACACTAGAAAACACATAGAACTTAATGAAGTACAACATGCTGATATTTATGGTACAGAGCTAAAGTAGTATTTAGAAGTTTATAGGTTGAGATACATTTTATCAGTCAAAAAAGAATGATCTAAAAAATAAACAAGCTAAGCTTTTAACTTAGGAAGCTGAAAAAAACGTGTTCTAAGAAACACAAAAGTAAATGGCAAAAGTGTATAAATCAACACAATGGATAACAAAAGAAGAGTGAAAATCACTTAAAAACAAATCTGGTTCTTTTTAATAAGATAGAACTTCAGCAAGACCAATCAAGGTTAAAACAGGAAAATGTAAATATTCAAATGTAGAATTAAGAATAAGTAGCTACAAATTTAAAACTTTAAAAACTATAAAATACTATGAACATCTCTTAAGTAATTTGAAATCTAGACAAAAATGTATTTCTGAAAAAAAGTTATAAAATATCAAAATTGGTGAAATAATGAATAGAAAACCTGACTAGACCAATATGCACACATACATTAAAATTAAAAAGTTAAAAAGACTTCACTGGAAAGAAACTCCAGGTTCATAAAGCTCTCCTGGTGATTCCTACCAAATCTTCGAGGACTGGATCATTCTTTTCTTATACAAATTATACCAAAAATATAGTGCGAAAACTGTCTAGATTATTTTATAATGCTGGTATAATGTTGATCCCCAAACAAAATTAACTTGGTGCCATAATCATAGTTAGCATTTAGATAGAGCTTACTACATGCTGGGTACTTCTCTGAATGCTTTCTATTTTTTAACTCATTTATTCATCATGGCAAGCTATAAATTAGGTATCATTAGTATTAATTACATTTTGTAGACAAGAAAAATAAGGCTAAGAAGGTTTACTGCTTCCTTAGATCACACAGCAAGTAAGTGGCCAAACTGAAATTCAAATCCAGAGAGTCTGGCTTGAAAAATTTATACTCTTAAGCATTATGCTGTATTACTTCTCATAAAGAAAGAAATTAGAGGCCCAATTTACTTTTTAGAAACGAAAGTATTAGCTAACCATATCTAACAGTATATATATTTTAAAAATCATGGTCAGATAAGGTTTATCCCAAGAATGCAAAGATGGTTCAATACCAAAAAATATTTCAAGTAAATACAACACATTAATGACTAAGTGGGAAAAACCCTAGATATGAAATATATGTGTGTGTATATATATATACACAAACACACACACACATATATATACACACATATATATGTGTATATATAGTTTATTACCTATTTATGACAAAAACTCCTAGCAAACTAGGGATAGAAGGGAACCTTATTAACATGGCAAATATTTCTGAGAGTTCACTATATATTTCTTATTAAAGAAAATTTAAGAACAGAAACAAGACAAAAATGGCTGCTACCATTTATCATAGTACTATAGATCATGGCCAGTGAAATAAGGAGAGAAATAATAAGGCATGCAGAGTGGAAGAAAAACAAAATAGTCAATAATTGGAAGTGGTGTGATCATCTCCATAGAATAAAAAACAATGGAATCATCAAGCTATTAGAATAATTATGAGTTCACCAATGTTATTAAATAAAGGTGAACATATAAAAAGTAAATAGAAATTTCTTCCCCAGGAATTGCCAAATAGAAAATGTAATCACATATAAGATACCATCTAAAAAACAAGAAAAACTATACTTAGCAAAGAATTAATTAAAGCATTCAAAAGCGTCCATGGAATTATTTTTCATTTGTGTTTTCGGATCTGGATAAATGGAGAGAAAACCATATACCATAAAAATATCAATTTCTTCTAATATTAAGTTACTCAGATTCCAAACTATATTTCAGGTAGGCCTTTAAGGAACTCGATTTATTCTAAAATTTATGGAGAAGAAGAAAATGCCTATGATTAACTAAGTCAGCTTTGAAAAAGTTAAACAGTAAAGACTTACTTTTCAGATATTAAGATCTGCTACAAAACCATTGTAAGGAACGGTTCCAAGATGGTCAAATAGGAACAGCTCCAGGCTACAGCTCCCAGCGAGAGCAACACAGAAGACGGGTGATTTCTGCATTTCCAACTAAGGTACGGGATTCATCTCAATGGGGCATGTCAGACAGTGGGTGAGGCCCACCAAGCGAGAGTCAAAGCAGGGAGAGGCATCACCTCACCCTGAAAGTGCAAGGGGTAAGGGAATTCCCTTTCCTAGACAAGGGAAAGGGTGACACACAGCACCTGGAAAATCGGATCACTCCCACCTTAATACTGTGCTTTTCCAAGGGTCTTAGTAAATAGCACATCAGCAGATTATATCCCGCGCCTGACCCAGAGGGTCCCATGCCCATGTCTCCCTCATTGCTATCACAGCACTCTGAGATCCAACTGCAAGGTGGCAGCAAGGCTTGGGGACGGCCGCCCACCATGCTGAGGCTTGAGTAGGTAAACAAAGCGGGCTGGGACGCTTGAACTGGGTGGAGTCCACTGCAGCTCAAGGAGGCCTGCCTGCCTCTGTAGACTCCACCTCTGGGGTCAGGGCATAGCCAAACAAAAGGCAGCAGAAACCTGTGCAGATTTAAATGTCCTTCTCTCACAGCTTTGAAGAGAGTAGTGGTTCTCCCAGCACAGAGCTTGAGATCTGAGAACAGACAGACTGTCTCCTCAAGTGGGTCCCTGACCCCTGAGTAGCCTAACTGGAAGGTACCTCACAGTAGGGGCAGACTGGCACCTCACACAGCCAGGTACCCCCCTGAGACAAAGGTTCCAGAGGAACGATCAGGTAGCAACAGTTGCTGTTCAGCAATAATCACTCTTTTGCAGCCTCCGCTGCTGATACCCAGGCAAATAGGGTCTGGAGTGGACTTCCAGCAAACTCCAACACACCTGCAGCTGAGGGTCCTAACTGTTAGAAGAAAAACTAACAAATAGAAAGGACATCCACACCAAAACCCCATCAGTACATCACCATCATCAAAGACCAAAGGTAGATAAAACCACAAAGATGGGGAAAAAACAAAGCAGAAAAGCTGAAAATTCTAAAAATCAGAGCACCTCTCCCAGTCCAAAGGAACGCAGCTCCTCACCAGCAGCAGAACAAAGCTAGATGGAGAATGACTTGAGAGAAGAAGGCTTCGGACCATCAAACTTCTCCGAGCTAAAGGAAGAAGTTTGCACCCAATGCAAAAAAGCTAAAAACCTTGAAAAAACATTAGACAAATGGCTAACTAGAATAACCAATGTAGAGAAGTCCTTAAATGACCTGATAGAACTGAAAATCATGGCACAAGAACTACGTGACAAATGCACAAGCTTCAGTAACCAATTCGATCAACTGGAAGAAAGGGTGTCAGTGATTGAAGATCAAATGAATGAAATGAAGCAAGAAGGGAAGTTTAGAGAAAAAAGAGTAAAAAGAAATGAACAAAGCCTCCAAGAATATGGGACTATGTGAAAAGACCAAATCTACATCTGATTGGTGTACCTGAAAGCGATGGGGAGAATGGAATCAAGTTGGAAAACACTTTACAGAATATTATCCAGGAGAACTTCCCCAACCTAGCAAGGCAGGCCAACATTCAAATTCAGGAAATACAGAGAACATCACAAAGATACTCCTCGAGAAGAGCAACTCCAAGACACATAATTGTCAGATTCACCAAAGTTGAAATGAAGGAAAAAATCTTAAGGGCAGCCAGAGAGAAAGGTCGGGTTACCCACAAAGGGAAGCCCATTAGACTAACAGCAGATCTCTGGGCAGAAACTCTACAAGCCAGAAGAGAGTGGGGGCCAATATTCAACATTCTTAAAGAAAAGAATTTTCAACCCAGAATTTCATGTCCAGCCAAACTAAGTTTCATAAGTGAAGGAGGAATAAAATCCTTTACAGATAAGCAAATGCTGAGAGAGTTTGTCACCACCAGGCCTGCCCTACAGGAGCTCCTGAAGGAAGCACTAAACATGGAAAGGAACAACCAGTACCAGCCACTGCAAAAACATGCCAAAATGTAAAGACCATCAAGGCTAGGACAAAACTGCATCAACTAACGAGCAAAATAACCAGCTAACATCATAATAACAGGATCAAATTCACATATAACAATATTAACCTTAAATGTAAATGGGCTAAATGTTCCAATTAAAAGACACAGACTGGCAAATTGGATAGAATCAAGACCCATCAGTGTGCTGAACTCAGGAGACCCATCTCACGTGCAGAGACACACATAGGCTCAAAATAAAGGGATGGATGAAGATCTACTAAGCAAATGGAAAACAAAACAAAACAAAAAGGCAGGGGTTGCAATCCTAGTCTCTGATAAAACAGACTTTAAACCAACAAAGATCAAAAGAGACAAAGAAGGCCATTACATAATGGTAAAAGGATCAATTCAACAAGAAAGCTAACTATCCTAAATATATATGCAGCCAATACAGTAGCACCGAGATTCATAAAGCAAGTCCTTAGAGACTTACAAAGAGACTTAGACTCCCACAATAATAATGGGAGACTTTAACACCCCACTGTCAACATTAGACAGATCAACAAGACAGAAAGTTAACAAGGATATCCAGAAGTTGAACACAGCTCGGCACCAAGCAGACCTAATAGACATCTACAGAACTCTCCACCCCAAATCAACAGAATACACATTCTTCTCAGCACCACATCGCACTTATTCTAAAATTGACCATGTAATTGGAAGTAAAACACTCCTCAGCAAACACAAAGAATGGAAATCATAACAAACAGTCTCTCAGACCACAGTGCAATCAAATCAGAACTCAGGATTAAGAAACTCACTCTAAATCACACAACTACATGGAAACTGAACAACCTGCTCCTGAATGACTCCTGGGTAAATAATAAAATTAAGACAGATTAATAAATAAGTTATTTGAAACCGATGAGAACAAAAACACAACATACCAGAATCTCTGGGACACAGCTAAAGCAGTGGTTAAAGGGAAATTTATAGTACTAAATACCTACAGGAAAAAGCAGGAAAGATCTAAAATCAATACTCTAACATCACAATTAAAAGAACTAGAGAAGCAAGAGCAAACACATTCAAAAGCTAGCAGAAGACAAGAAATAACTAAGGTCAGAGCAGAACTGAAGGAGATAAACACACAAAAACCCTTCAAAAAAAAAAATCAATGAATCTAGGAGCTGGTTTTTTGAAAAGATCAACAAAATTGGTAGACCACTAGCAAGACAAAGAAGAAAACAGAGAAGAATCAAATAGACACAATAAAACATGATAAAAGGGATATCACCACCGACCCCACAGAAATACAAACTACAATCAGAGAATACTATAAACACCTCTACGCAAATAAACTACAAAACCTAGAAGAAATGGATAATTTCCTGGACATATACACTCTCCCAAGACTAAACCAGGAAGAAGTTGAATCCCTGAATAGACCAATAGCAGGCTCTGAAATTGAGGCAATAATTAACAGCCTACCAACCAAAAAAAGTCCAGGACCAGATGGATTCACAGGCGAATTCTACCGGAGGTACAAGGAGGAGCTCTTACCATCCCTTCTGAAACTACTCCAATCAATAGAAAAAGAGGGAATCCTCCCTAGCTCATTTTATGAGGCCAACATCATCCTGATACCAAAGCCTGGCAGAGATACAACAAAAAAGGAGAATTTTAGACCAATATCCCTGATGAACATCGATGCAAAAATCCTCAATAAAATACTGGCAAACTGAATCCAGCAGCACATCAAAAAGCTTATCCACCATGATCAAGTGGGCTTCATCCCTGGGATGCAAGGCTGGTTCAACATACACAAATCAATAAACATAATCCAGCATATAAACAGAACCAAAGACAAAAACCACATGATTATCTCCATAGATGCAGAAAAGGCCTTTGACAAAATTCAACAGTCCTTCATGCTAAAAACTCTCAATAAATTCGGTATTGATGGAACGTATCTCAAAATAATAAGAGCTATTTATGACAAACCCACAGCCAATATCATACTGAATGGGCAAAAACTAGAAGCATTCCCTTTGAAAACTGGCACAAGATAGGGATGCCCTCTCTCACCACTCCTATTCAACATAGCGATGGAAGTTCTGGCCAGGGCAATCAGGCAGGAGAAAAAAAAAAGGTTATTCAGTTAGGAAAAGTGGAAGTCAAATTGTCTGTGTTAGCAGATGACATGACTGTATATTTAGAAAACTCCATCATCTCAGCCCAAAATCTCCTTAAGCTGATAAGCAACTTCAGCAAAGTCTCAGGATACAAAATCAATGTGCAAAAATCACAAGCATTCTTATACACCAGTAACAGACAGAGAGCCACATCATGAGTGAACTCCCATTCACAACTGCTTCAAAGAGAATAAAATACCTAGGAATCCAACTTACAACAGATGTGAAGGACCTCTTCAAGGAGAACTACAAACCACTACTCAATGAAATAGAAGATGACATAAACAAATGGAAGAATATTTCATGCTCACATTGATAGGAAGAATCAATATCGTGAAAATGGCCATACTGCCCAAGGTAATTTATAGATTCAATGCCATCCTCATTAAGCTACCAATGACTTTCTTCACAGAATTGGAAAAGCCTACTTTAAAGTTCATATGGAACCAAAAAGAGCCCACATTGCCAAGACAATCCTAAGCAAAAAGAACAAAGATGGAGGCATCACGCTACCTGACTTTAAGCTATACTATAAGGCTACAGTAACTAAAACAGCAAGGTACTGGTACCAAAACAGAGATATAGACCAATGGAACAGAACAGAGCCCTCAGAAATATCACACATCTACAACCATGTGATCTTTGACAAACCTGACAAAAACAAGAAATGGGGAAAGGATTCCCTATTTAATAAATGGTGCTGGGAAAAGTGGCTAGCCATATGTAGAAAGCTGAAACTGGATCCCTTCCTTACACCTTATGCAAAAATTAATTCAAGATGGATTAGAGACTTAAATGTTAGACCTACCCTAAAAACCCTAGAAGGAAACCTAGGCAATACCATTCAGGACATAGGCGTGGACAAGGACTTCATGTCTAAAACACCAAAAGCGATGGCAACAAAAGCCAAAATTGACAAATGGGATCTAAGTAAAGAGCTTCTGCACAGCTAAAGAAACTACCATCAGAGTGAACAGGCAACCTACAGAATGGGAGAAAATTTTTGTAATCTACTCATCTGACAAAGGGCTAATATCCAGAACCTACAAAGAACTCAAACAAATTTACAAGAAAAAAACAGACAACCCCATCAAAAAGTGGGCAAAGGATATGAACAGACGCTTCTCAAAAGAAGACATTTATGCAGCCAACAGACACATGAAAAAATGCTCATCATCACTGGCCATCAGAGAAATGCAAATCAAAATCACAATGAGATACCATCTCACACACCCGTTAGAATGGCAGTCATTAAAAAGTCAGGAAACAACAGATGCTGGAGAGGATGTGAAGAAATAGGAACACTTTTACACTGTTGGTGGGACTGTAAACTAGTTCAACCATTGTGGAAAACAGTGTGGCGATTCCTCAAGGATCTAGAACTAGAAATACCATTTGACCCAATCATTCCATTACTGGGTATATACCCAAAGGATTGTAAATCATGCTGCTATAAAGACACATGCACACGTATGTTTATTGCGGCACTATTCACAATAGCAAAGACTGGGAACCAACCCAAATGTCCATCAATGACAGACTGGATTAAGAAAATGTGGCACATATATACCATGGAATACTATGCAGCCATAAAAAAGGATGAGTTCGTGTCCTTTGTAGGGACATGGATGCAGCTGGAAACCATCATTCTCAGCAAACTATCTCAAGAACAGAAAACTAAACACAGCATGTTCTCACTCATAGATGGGAATTGAACAATGAGAACACTTGTACACAGGAAGGGGAACATCACACACCAGGGCCTGTCTTTGGGAGGGGGGAAGGAGGAGGGATAGTATTAGGAGATATACCTAATGTAAATGACGCGTTAATGGGTGCAGCACACCAACATGGCACATGTATACATATGTAACAATCCTGCATGTTGTGCACATGTACTCTAGAGCTTAAAGTATATATATATATATATATATAAACATTGCAACAAAATCAGTATATAACAAGAATTAAACCAACGGAGGAGATTAGAGGGTACTGAAACAGATCCATGAATTTATGGTAACCTGATATGTAATAAAGGTGACACTACAAAACAGTATAGAAAAGCCTGATTCTTTATAAATGGTATTTGCTATGGTTTGGTTATATCAGTCCCTTTAACATTCACATGTTGAAACTTAAACCCAAGGGGATGGTAATAAAAGGTGAGACCTTTTGCAAAATGGTTATAGTCATGAGGCCTGTGCCCTCATGAGTGGATTAGCACTCTCCGAATCCAGTGAGGTGGGAGGGAGGGCCCATGTGTCCTGTGCCTTGGCCTTTTGCCAAATGAAGGCACAGCGTTTGTCCCCTCTGGAGGACACAGTGTTCAAGGTGCCGTCTTGGAAAGAGAAATCTGGCTCTTACCAGGCATCAAAAGCTGCCTGCTCCTTGTCCTGAACATCCCAGTCTCCCCAACAGTGAGCAGTAAATGTATGCTGTTTATAAATTACTCAGTCTGTGGTATGTTGTTATAGCAGCAGTAATGGACCATTAGAAATAACTAGCTTAATATATGAAGAAAAATTAAAAAGTGGATCCCTACTTTATACCACATACAATAGTGGTTGCAGATGAATTAAAAATGTAGATGGGGAAGATATAACTTAATACAAGATAATCGAGGAGAACAGTTGTATACCCAGGGGTGAGAAAGGACTTCTAAAACAAAACTCTGAAAGCTTAATACATAAGGCGGGAAAAAAGATTTCATACATAAAAATGTGGATATCCACAACAGACAACAGATGGGAGAAAACATTTTCATTGTCTGAAAACAAGAAACATCTAGAATTCACAGGATATTCAAGGAATTGTTACAACTAATAATGAAAGATTAAGTAATCTAGCCAGAAAACCAGGCAGAGATATGAATTGGCAATACACAGGAAAGGAAGTCCAACAGGCAAACAAGCATATAAAAATGTGCTCACAATAATTTTATTTACAGAAATGCAAATTAAAACAAGGAGGTATTACTGTATATTCATCAGATGAGCAAAAATTGGAAAGCCGGCTAGTACGACGTGTTGAAATGCATGTGGCAATACAGGACACGTCCCACAATGATGTTGAGAATGAACACAGGTACAGTCACTCGTGTGAAATCTGGTAGTACTGTGATTAAATGTACATATATCCCTTGGCCCAGACTTTCAACTTCTGGGTTTATAGCTCATAAAACAATCCCACAGGTAGATAAGGGAACATGTTCAAAGTTAATTCATTGAGTTGTTTATAATAGCGATGAGTTAGAAGCAACCTAGCTCTCTCTCCATCACTGCAAGAATAGATGAATAAAATGTATTAGATGTATATCATGGAATTCTAAGCATTATTTAGAAGCAACAAACTATATACACACAAAGAAACATGGATAAATCTAAAAACAGTGTGTGTGAAAAGAAAGGATCTCACAAGGACCATTGTGGACGATATTCCAGGAATTGAGAAATATGATCAGTTAACACTTTGCACTTATTAACAAAGTGCATATTTAAAACATGTTTTTTATATTTCTATATGTTTTATACTTACATATATTTTAAGTAACATTTACTGTATATGGATATATGCTAAAACATTTATATAAATGGATTTATATAAATGGATACATAAAAAACATTTATATTTATACTTATATATAAAATATACATTTTGATATGTACACAACTAAATACTATGCAGTCAAATAAAAAGTAGGCTGTTCTTACTGCTGCTGAATGATCTCCAAAATATACAAAGTAAAATATGTGGGATGTAGAATAAGGTATTTAATATGCTACTTGTGTGTCACGTATATGGATATGTATATATGTATATGCTTATAAATATATGCATATATAATTACAGTGAAAGAAAAGGAAAATAAGAAACTGGTACCTGTGGTTGCCTCTGGGACAGAAAACTGGGTAAAGGACAGAAGTAAGAAAGAGACTTACTATCTACTCTACGTCCTTTTGTAATTTTTGAAATTTGTTCTGTTTGCATATATGGCTTAATCAAATTAATAATCAAAATTATTACAAAAATAAAATGAAAATTTGTGCATGTACCCAAGCAAAATATTACAATCATTTGCCTGCATGTCTTTCCATCCAGACTGAGTCAAGGGGTCAGCAATATTCATCTTTATATTTCCTGAATCAGTTCCTGCCACATAATAGGTACTCAGTAAATGCTGAACGTAGGATGGATGAGATATTGATGGTTATTAGTTTTCTCTTCACATTTTTCTATAATTTTCATGTTTCTAAAATTTTTTTTTTAATTAAGAAAAATGACTCTGGAGAGTGGACCTGAACATGGAGGTAGGCTGATAGCTAGGAGGCTATTTTAATAGTTCACATAGTCTGTTTTATCAGAAACTAGGATTACAACCCCTGCTTTTTTTTGATTTCCATTTGCTTGGTAAATATTCCTCCATCCCTTTATTGTAAGCCTATGTGTGTCTCTGCACGAGAGATCGATCTCCTGAATACAGCACACCGGGATAGGTCTTGACTCTTTATCCAATTTGCCAGTCTGCGTCTTTTATTTGGGGCAAAGAAGTGCATTACTTAATGGCAAAGGGATCAATGCAACAAGAAGAGTTAACTATCTAAAAATATATGCACCCAACACAGAAGCATCCAGATTCATAAAGCATTTTCTTAGAGACCTACAAAGAGACTTAGACTCCCACACAATTATAGTGGGAGACTTTTAACACAACACTGTCAATATTAGATCAAAGAGACAGAAAATTAACAAGGATATACAGGACTTAAATTCAGCTGTGGACCAAGCCGACCTAATAGATCTCTACAGAACACTCCATCCCAAAACAACAGAATATACGTTCTTCTCAGCACCACATCTCACTTATTCAAAAATTGACCACGTAATTGGAAGTAAAACACTCCTCAGCAAACACAAAAGAATGGAAATCATAACAAACAGTCTCTCAGACCACAGTGCAATCAAATTAGAACTCAGGATTAAGAAACTCACTCAAAATCGCAAACCTACATGGAAACTGAACAACCTGCTCCTGAATGACTACTGGGCAAATAACAAAATTAAGGCAGAAATCAAGAAGTTATTTGAAACTAATGAGAATAAAGACACAACACACCAGCATCTCTGCGACACAGCTAAAGCAGTGCTTAGAGGGAAATTTATAGTACTAAATGTCCACAGGAAAAAGCAGGAAAGATCTAAAATTGATACCCTAACATCAAAATTAAAAGGACTAGAGAAGCAAGAGCAAACAAATTCTAAAGCTAGCAGAAGACAAGAAATAACTAAGATCAGAGCAGAACTGAAGGAGATGGAGACGTGAAAAACCCTTCCAAAAAAAAAAAAAAAAAAAAAAAATCAATGAATCCAGGAGCTGTTTTTTTAAAAAAGATCAACAAATTAGATAGACCCCTAGCCAGACTAATGAAGAAAAGAGAAAAGAATCAAATAGACACAAAAAATGATAAAGAGGATATCACCACTGATCCCACAGAAATACAAACTACCATCAGAGAATACAATAAACACTTCTATGCAAATAAACTAGAAATCCTAGAAGAAATAGATAAATTCCTGGACACACACACCCTCCCAAGACTAAACCAGGAAAAAGTCAAATCCCTGAATGGACCGATAACAAGTTCTGAAACTGAAGCAGTAATTAATAGCCTATCAACCAAAAAAAGTCCAAGACCAAATGGAGACACAACCAAATTCTACCAGTGCTACAAAGAGGAATTGGTACCATTCCCTCTGAAACTATTACAAACAATAGAAAAAGAGGGACTCCAACTCATTTTGAGGCCAGCCAGAGACACAACAAAAAAAAAGAAAACTTCAGGCCAATATCCCTGATGAACGTCGATATGAAAATCCTCAATAAAATAATGGCAAACCAAATCCAGTAGCACATCAAAAAGCTTATCCACTACGATCAAGTCAGCTTCATCCCTGGGATACAAGGCTGGTTCAACATATGCAAATCAATAAACATAATCTAACACATAAATAGAAATAATGACAAAAACCACGATTATCTCCATAGACACAGAAAAGGCCTTCGACAAAATTCAACAGCCTTTCATGCTAAAAACTCTCAATAAACTAGGTATTGATGGAATATATCTCAAAAAAAAGAGCTACTTATGATAAACCCAGAGCCAATATCATACTGAATGAGCAAAAGCTGGAAGCATTCCCTTTGAAAACCGGCACAAGACAAGGATGCCCACTCTCACCACTCCTCTTCAACATAGTATTGGAAGTTCTAGCCAGGGCAATCAGGCAAGAGAAAGAAAAGGGTATTCAAATAGCAAGAGAGGAAGTTAAATTGTCTGTTTGCAGATGACACGATTGTATATTTAGAAAGCCCCATTGTCTTTGTACCAAAGTCTTAGGGTACAAAAATCAATGTGCAAAAATCACAAGCATTCCTATACATCAATAATAGACTAACAGAGCCAAATTGTGAGTGAACTCCCATTCACAATTACTACAAAGAGAACAAAATACCTAGGAATACTACTTACAATGGATGTGAAGGAGAACTCTCTTCAGGGAGAACTACAAACCACTGCTCAAGAAAATAAGAGAAGACACAAACAAATAGAAAAACATTCCATGCTCATGGATAGGAAGAATCATTATTGTGAAAATGGCCATACTGTCCAAAGTAATTTATATATTCAATGCTATCCCCATCAAGCTACCATTGACTTTCTTCACAGAGTTAGAAAAAACTACTTTAAATTTCCTATGGAAGCAAAAGAGGGCCCGAATAGTCAAAACAATCCTAAGTAAAAAGAACAAAGCTGGAGGCATCACGCTACCTCACTTCAAACTATACTGCAAGGTATATAGTTTATATATAACCAAAACAGCATTGTGCTGGTACCAAAACAGATCTATAGACCAATGGAACAGAACAGAGACCTCAGAAATAATGCCATACATCTGCAACCATCTGATCTTTGACAAACCTGACAAAAACAAGCAATGGGGAAAGGATTCCCTAGTTAATAAATGGTATTGGGAAAACTGGCTAGCCAGATGCAGAAAACTGAAACTGGACCCCTTCCTTACACCTTATACACAAATTAACTAGAAATGGATTAAAAACTTAAACATAAGACCTAAAACCACAAAAACCCTAGAAGAAAACCTAGGCAATACCATTCAGGGCATAGACAAGGGCAAAGATTTCATGACTAAAACATAATGGCAAAAAAAGCCAAAATAGACAAATGGGATCAAATTAAACTAAAGAGCTTATGCACAGCAAAAGAAACCATTATCAGAGTGAACAGGCAACCTACAGAATGGGAGAAACTTTTACAATCTATCCATCTGACAAAGGGCTAATATCCAGAATCTACAAAGAACTTAACAAATTTACAAGAAAAAAAACAACCATCAAGAAGTGCGTGAAGGATATGAAGAGACACTTCTCAAAAGACATTTATCTGGCCAACAAACATGAAAAAAAGCTCATCATCACTGGTCATTAGAGAAATGCAAATCAAAACCACAATGAGATACCATCTCACACCAGTTAGAATGGCAATCATTGAAAGTCAGGAAACAACAGATGCTAGAGAGGATGTGGAGAAATAGCAATGCTTTTACACTGTTGGTGGGAGTGCAAATTAATGCAACCATTGCGGAAGACAGTGTGGCGATTCCTCAAGGATCTATAACCAGAAATACCATTTGAGTCAGCAATCCCATTACTCGGTATATACACAAAGCATTATAAATCATTCTACTATAAAGACACATGCACATGTATGTTTATTGCAGCATTGTTCACAAAAGCAAAGACTTGGAACCAACCCAAATGCCCATCAATGATAGACTGGATAAAGAAAATGTGGCACATATACACCATGGAATACTATGCAGCCATAAAAAATGATGAGTTAATGTCCTTTGCAGGGACATGGATGAAGCTGGAAGCCATCATTCTCAGCAAACTATCAAAAGAACAGAAAACCAAACACTGCATGTTCTCACTCATAAGTGAGAGTTGAACAATGAGAACACATGGACATAGGGAGGGGAACATGACACACCAAGGCCTGCCTGGGGGTAGGGGGGTAGGGGAGGGATAGCATTAGGAGAAATACCTTAGGATGATGGGTGGATGGGTGCAGCAAACCACTATGGCACGTGTATACCTATGTAACAAACCTGCACGTTTTGCACATGTGTCCCAGAACTTTAAAAAAATCATTCACAAAGGAGATTATGAGTAGCTTAGCTTGGGTATTGCCAAGAAGCCAAAGGCTTTTTCCAGATGTTTTCTCTAGCACCTGGCTTGATACCACCACAGCCACCATTTTGAATTATACACCCCCAATCAGAGTGGATATAGAGTGGTGGGCAGTTGCCATCAGAACAGTACTCTAAGTTGAGGCTTTCATGGCAGCTTCTTCCTCTCTTTTTTAGCCAAAGCTTGACTTGTTCTGATTACCTTCTAGAAGAAAATGTAAACTGAATATAGCTCAAGATCAGCAGGTACCCAAAACTCACGCAGTCTAACATTGGACTTTCACATCTGCCTCTCTAGCAGTGCCCAGCCTGTTCTTAATGGCTCCCAGCCTTTAAGCATCCATTTGACCTCCCTCTCCTCCAATTCTTTTTCTTTCCATTTCTTAACCCTCCATTCCATCTTCACTTTCTAGCTGCTCTCCAAGGCCTCACCTTTTTGAGTACCTTTTATGTGTTAAATATTGGACTCTGTTGCTGGCTCCAGTGAATGTTGCTTAAAACACAAAAGGTTAAGCAGAGAGCAACTTTATTGATTAAACATCCATTTTCCTTCCTTTTGTTTTTGTAAGAGCCCTTGATGTTGTCTCTGATTGACAGCCCCACCTGTACACCTCTGGCCCTA
Organism: Trachypithecus francoisi; assembly: GCF_009764315.1. NCBI lineage: Eukaryota > Metazoa > Chordata > Mammalia > Primates > Cercopithecidae > Trachypithecus > Trachypithecus francoisi. The sequence continues at coordinate 80,088,314 of NW_022681461.1, forward strand.
GATTCCCCTTGGTAATGTCTCAGAGCTACAGAGCACCTCATCCACTCTACACAAGCCACAGATCCTTCATGTACAGCTTTCAAAGGAAATGGAAAAAAAGAAATGTAACTTTTCTCTTCCCGTTTCTTTTGCCATTCCTTAGACAATATTTCCAGAAATCCCTGTTGAATGAAGAAAAGTAAAATGAGGAAAAGAAGAGAAAGCTTTCAGCAATGACCCCTTTCTTTTATTCGAATTTCTTCAGCTAGCAAGCCTCTGAATATGCTTTTAAGAAGGTGACAACTTTATTAAATTAGCTTTCTCTTCTCACCTCTCCCAGTGTGAATGACCTAAAGATTCCTTACTGCAAAGCTAACAAAATTACACCCATGAACGAGCTCGGCATGAGAAGCATGGTATGATGGTGGCTTTGCCCTGTTTCAACTCATGATAATGACTACATCAGCTGGTTTTGACTCTTCCCTGCTCTCCCCTAAAAGTGTAATATTGCAAATAATAGGGTGCCACATTGCCGTTAGAGAAGAGGATAAGCCTCCCAAGCACAGAAGCCAAATGTCCAGTTACTCATATGTAGCCAACAATAAATGAGGTCAACTCAAAAAAATCACCTTCTTCCTCCAAAAGCTCTATTTACACCATCAAATAAAGCCTATTCATAATCATTGGGTGGTCAGGATGATCACTAGAGCTGGCAGGACTGACCAGGGTGTCAAAAAGTGATGAACACTGTTTTAGCAACTTCACCTTCTGTGTGGCTCCTTTCCAGGGTTTCACCCCCACTCTCACCTCTGCTAGTTCAGTTTGAACTTTTGCAGGGAGAAAGTCAAGCTTGGATCAAATTCTACATTAGTGTCACTAGGATTTCAACTAGATGAAAGCTGTGGGATAAAGAAATAAGGTGCAAAGCTAGAATTCCTCTTTCCTCAACACCTATTAAGACTCAGCCCTCCAGCAAAAACTAACTCAAAGGCCAAGTATGTACTAGCCCCAGCTTTTATTAGCTTGCAAGAGCTATTACATTTTCAGGAATTTTGCAAGCCAGTCGTTGATCACAGGTATTTAAAAAAATTAAGTTTTATAAACTTTTTATTAAATAAGTTATCTTAAAAACTTATCACTTAATTATTTTGTTACATTTTACTGCTCTCTGTGCTCTTGTGGTTATTGAGGTCTATAGATCCTGTATGATGGAAATGTATGTGTGCTATTACACATCTCTTCTAATTCCATATTTAATGATATCATGCCGGTAGCTTGAAGTCAGCCAATTTGAGTATTTACACCACAGAAATTGGCATATGCTACAAATCAGGGCTTGATTTATGTCCTGTTGATTGTCAAGACCAGGGCTCAACCATCTATGACTCAATGGATGAATCCAGCCCTTAGCTTATTTTTGCAGGGCCCACAAACTAAAAGTGGTTTTGACATTTAAGGATTGCAGAAGAAGAAGTTGAAGAATGAAGAGGGCAGACGGGGAATAGTAAGAGAAAAGTATAGGGAAGGATAGACAGATTCCTTTTTCTGTAAAGGGTCAGATAGTAAATGCTTTAGGCTTTGTGGGCTATATGATCCGTGTCACAACTACTTAACTCTGTCATTGTAGTGCAAAAACAGCCGCTGAGTGTGACTATGCTTCAATAAAATTTTATTACAAAAGTAGCTGGTGGGTCAGATTTGACTCACAGGACATAGTTTGCCAACCCCTGATCTATGCTTAAGAAAGCATTCTGAAAGAATCAATTGGCTCTATGGAGGAAAGCCAAAGTATATTATATATTTTATAATTTGTAGATTTGTGCTATATATTCTTTAAATCAATAAACTTTATAATAAAGATAATATACACACACATTTTTATTAATGAGCAGTTGAAATAGTAACCCTACCACTTCCTTTACTAAGTCTGTAATTCACACATTCTCTTTTCTCAAAAAAACCTTTGCTGAGAGCTTACTACATATGCCAGACACAAGAGATGACAACTAGAAAGATGAGGTCCATGTACTCTAAGAGCTCACAATTCAGTGTGAAAAACCAGTGAGCACCAGATAAATGAATGACGCAGGATAAAGAACAAATGCAGAAACACTAATGAGCCAAGTTCCATGGGGCAGAGAGAATACAGAAACCAGTGTTCATGGTTCCAGGTGATTCCATAGAGAGAAACTGACCTAATCCACATGGCAGCCCCACGAAGTAAGTGTTATTGTCTCCATATTATATATGGGTAAACTGAGACACAGAGATTTAGTTAACATGCCTAAGATCATAAAGCTGATAAAGGCAGAAATAAGATTCAAAGTCAGGAGTATTTTGACATCAAAGTCCTTGTCCCTTTACCCTACTTCTAGTAAATCCTTTGTTTATAAAAATAAGGTAATCATATTCATATGTCATACCTCGATATGAATGTCTCTCCCATGCTCTTTTAGGTTTCCTCCCTCTCTAGTATCTGTCATATAAGTTTAGCATTTCCCCGAAAGTCAAAGTAAAAAGGACATATGTTGATGTAGCTCTGAAGTGGTAATAGTATTCAGTTGAACTGTGACCAAATTAAAAGCTCTGGCATTAATACACACTCACATGTGCAGGTGTTTTCTCCTTGAGGAGACAGTAAGTTCTTTGAAAGTAGGAATCAACCATTCTTTCTGCAGTGTGTAGCAGAGAGCTAGTCATGCAGGAGACATTGCATCAAAGCACTTGAGTAATTGAGGAGCAAGAGGAGGAGGAAATGCGGAGTCTTAATCCAAGTACACTCATATGCATGTCACCCACAGATCTTCCAGTCAGGCAGTCTTGATCTCCAGAGAAACAGAAGCCCAAAAAGCTCAAGTACTTGAATCCCAATTCTAGCTCCAGCTGGAGCCTGTTTGCTGCAAAGTTGACACATTTATCGGTTCACAAAGATCTGAAAGAAATCAACATTTTCTTAGATAACTAAAGAAAATTTCACAATCTCCCTTGGAAATTTCTTCTAGAGCAGAGGTTCTTAAATTCGATGTGAATCAGAATCACCTGAGAGCTTGTTAAATGTATCTTCTCCTGGTTCACTCCCAGATGGTCTGATTTAGCAGGTCTCCAACCAGAACTTCACTCTCTTGGTTAGGAAATCTTCTAGAGTTCCTCATTTCCTATGGTGAATAATTTCTTCTATCGTGCCTAGCAAATTGATATGCTACGGACCAACAAACTCTCTCATCTGGAATTCTGAAATTCAAGAGCTCTGAAATGTAAACATCTTTACATAACTCATCTGGCAACAAAACCTGAACTTAACTCATCTGGAGGCAAAACCTAGCCTAAGCTCACTCAAAACTTTTTAAAAGCTTTGATTATCTAACTTCATATGGATTTGTACATTCTGTTGTGGAAATATTAACATGATGACTACAAGGTGGGTACCACTTGAGACCCCATGGGGGTGTCCCAAAATATCAAATATATGCTCCATTTTACTTTTCCAAAATCATAAACATTTGACTTATGAAATATATTTGGCCCTAAGGGTTTTGGACACAGAACTGTGGATCTAAATGAACCCCCTTGCGATTTTCAGTACTCCTCAACCATGGGAGGTTTAAAGTGGTTCAGGAAGCAAAATTCACAAACATCATTTGAGCTGCCTCAGTGTTCCCAGGGTGCCTGATCTTCAAAAGGCAAGGGTGAGAAATACACAAATTGCAGCGACCACAAGAACTCCTGGCCACCTAACGTTGGAAGCCTTTCCATCTCTAGAACTACACCCCAACACCCTAGTATTCTATTTCAGGTATGATCAGTTCTTCAACCTTTTTAATACTCAGTACTTTTATCTCATGAACAATCCAGACCACCTCATAAATCCATGGGTATTTTTAAGATTTTCATGAGCGTAAGCCCATATTATCCAGTCCCTTTCCAGGCCCAGGAAGATCTAGTCAAGAATGCTAGAAAAGTGGATAGACAATCAAGTTGGGTTCCAGGGACTGAAGTATACAAGCCAGTGAGATTTTCAGAAAAAATAAAATGTAAAGCATATGAGAGTTAAACCAAGAGAAAATGTCTAGATACCAGGTGTTGAGTAAAAGCAAACGAACATAACCTTCAAAGTCCTGCATTACTTCGTCTCTGCCTCCCTCTCAGATGTCCTGTTCCTCTACTTCTCCCCCTTCACATCTTCCCTCTATTCCTCTTAATTATCTTCAGTTCACTGGAAATCCCTGCTTCCTCTTCCCCCTTTTTATATATGCTGTTCATTCTGCCTGGAATACTCTACAACACCCTGCTTTCCCTTCATCTTCAGTTTTCTACATCCATTTCTTATCCTCCAAAGCTGTTTGCCTTCCACTGTCCAGTTCTGTCTTTACCAGAGCCCACATCCACTGTATTTTAATCGCCTGGTAACTTGTCTTCATGTCTTACCAGCCTGTGGCCACCATGAAACTAGGAATCATGCTTGTCTTCCACTGTTGTGTTCCCAGTGCCTAGCAGAAGGCCTGGAAGTGATTAGATGCTCAAAAAATGTGTGCTGAATGAATGGGTGAACAAATGAATGAAAAGTAGGAGGCAAGAAACAAAACAGGAAGACAGGGAATGGTCCAGAACTGTTTCTGGGAACACTGTGGCACATGCAAGCCATCTCTTGCCAGGTGGGCTTTCAGTGGTCAGTTCACTAAAGGTAAAAGGACAAGGCTGAGCAAAGACCTACATTATTTCTCTGTTCCTTCTCCCCTTCTCTCTTCCTTCACAGTCCAACAAAACTTTTATTATCTACTTTTGTGTATTTCCTGTCTCTCCCCAGACAGTAAGCTCCATGGAGTTAAAAACCATATATCTGCCCCCATCTTCTGTACCTTTGTACCCAGCCCCTAGAGTCATGCCTGGAGTACTTTTGCATAGTAAATATTCATTAAATGAAAGACTGATTAATGAATGAATGGGTCTATCATGTTTAATCTCTCAGGTTCCAAAGAATCTGTGTTTTGCAATCTCCTAGGTTCCCCCAAAGCGCTGGTATTCCAGCCCTGTCATAAGTGAGCAGGAAATTATAAAGTGGGAGGATGGAATGATCTCTTATAAGACAGAATTTTATCAGTCTGTCTCACAGAAATCTATCCACTCATCCCAACTTGTTCTTAAGAAAAATTACTGAATTTTACCATATTCTAAAAGAATTCACTACTAAAATTTTACTATACTCTAGTTGATACTGTGATAACAACCCACCCTACCCCTCTTCCATCTTTCATCCCAGAGTCCCAAGAGGAATTTCTCCAGAAGATAAAACCAAATAACAATATTTTCATAAATTTTGTAATTGTGAAAAGCTTCTTGCCAAAGTGTTGGTGAAAAAAAGGAAATGGTCTTCTCTGAACCCAACTTTAAAGAAAATTAGATGTCCTTCCATCCTTCTACCTGGAAAAATCAAAGAGCTTCAAGATGTTTTTCCTCAGCACAGACTTGTCTTGTGAAATAAGTAATTGGTAGACAGAACATTAACATAGCTGTATCATGATCACTACAGGTTCTAATAAAGATGAAAAGTTAAAACAATTTCCACCTAAAGAACTCAATTCGTGTTCCACTCTCCTGAATTTCTAGATTCCAAATTCTCATTACTTTCTCCCGTTAAAAATATGTGAACCAAATAAGATGGGGTTTTTTTGAAAGATTTCAGCTTCAAAAGAATAAAACATTCTTTAGAACTAATGCAAATGATTCCAGAAACAATGCAAAGTGAGAGGAGGTCTTTCAACGTAATTTTAGTAGAAGTGGGCTCCAATATATTATATAACCTTTATATTTTAGAAGAATGAGACCAAGATTCCTGAATACCCCAGTTTTTGACTACTCCATGTGTCTATACCATATACTCTGCCAAATTTTCTTCATCTACAAAATGGGGATTCTGAGATCCAAATACTGACTTTCTATGAGAACTAAGTAAGACCATGTGGTAAACATAAATAACAAAATCATATTAAAATATAGATGCTGAGCAGTCCTAGAAAAATTACAGGGGGCTCCAGAGCATTGGCCTCCAGAGTAATTCATAAAAAGCAGAAATATAAAATATTAAATCCATGTATGCCATGCATCCTCCCTATGATTTTCTCCATCCCCCCGGCCCACCACCACCAAGAATAAACCATTTTGTTCATGTTCACGGTTGGCATAAACTGGAGATTAACTTGAACAAAAGGAGCCACTCCAGCATGAGGAAACCATGAGGCTGATTCATCAAAAACTTATTCTCTGAAGATGTTTCCACTGACCCAACGGTCACAATCTCAAAGAAAAGTCAGGGGAAGACAAAGATGTAGGAAGAATGAGATAGAGAAGAAAAGGGAAAAGTAAGCAAAATGAAGTCTAAAAAGATTTCATGATTGTCCATTCTCTGTGTGAGCACACAAAGAGTAAGAGCTGGATGTTTGCAACAGTTAGAATTACAATAACAATCCCATGTTTTCTATAGTCGATTCCTCAGAGATTATAGAGATAAAAGAATTTGCACACAATTTATAACACATTGTTCAGACTGATAATCTTTATAGATGTGTATGCACATTTATTTGTAAATATGTGGCCAAAAGAACATGCTGGTGAAAAATAATAAGCATTTATCCATTTTAAAGGAATTTATTTTAAATACTTTAAAGAGCTTAAGTATGGGAGCAGACCTATATCCAGTTGAGTATTCCCAACATCTTTAGCAGCTTGATCAACTTAGCAAGGATACGTTTGGCGGTGCAGGGCTTGTATTTAAGTCCTAGCTGCTCTCCTTATTGTCTCTGTGACTTTAGGTAAGATGCCCAACTCCTCTGATCCTGAGTTTCTACAGTTGTAAAATGGGGACAACCATAAAATTTACCTCAGTGTTGTGAATAGCAAATGAAGCAATATAGCATTTCTAAAATGCCAGACTGCAACACATATTTTACAGTCTACAGCAAAATAGGAGAATGAAGACTTGTGGATTCTTAATAAAGCTATTCATTCAATAAAAGACTAACCCCTTATTTGGGTGTTAATGTCTTTCCTACTTTTCTGGTATTAAGATTCTCTGTTATTAAAGAGCTGGCAAAAGTCCAGCTCTTTCTGTATGATTTTAGTAAATGGTTATTGTTTTTGGTTTTCTCTATTTTGTTCTTTTCCTCGGGTGGCAAAATAAACTTTTGGCAATTCAATGTTATTTCTGCAAATTGTTTCTGAACTGTTACTAGTCTTTGAAATCCAGAAGCCAGAGTATCATTATAATAATACATGGATGGCAGTAGTCCCTGCATGGACCTAAGTTATGGTCAGCAGATGATTCAGCTGCATTTGAAGACAAGTAGGGACCACCAGAAGGTAGCTTTTTTGCTTGTGGGACTAAGGAAACTCAGAGGGAAAAACTCATTGAAAGATAAATAGCTTATCAGACATATCAGTTAATGATTAGTGGTTGAAGTCAGAGGATGATTCCAAGTTCAATATGTTATCTGTTGTTTGGGTTTATGTTTTCCTTGACCAAATCTCACTGGGATGTTCAAGAGGGACTATGGTAAAACTAAAAATACTATTTCACTAAACTTCATAAACCATTGGGATGGGGGTGGGGGGGGGGCAAGGCAGTACTGCTTTGAGGCTCAAGGAAAGGAGCTTGACACAGAACAGGGAAAGGTTTTCTCCCCACTTGGGTGGTCTAACCAGAGGTACTGTGAGCAGGATCTCTATGGCTTAGATGGCATACGGTGAGCAGCAGCACCAGGGACTGTGGGAGCACAATGAAACTGCACCTTCAATATAAACTCCTTTGATGGCAGGCACCTGTAGTCATAGCAACAGGGAGGAACCTTCACAGTGCTTCAATTCAGGTGACAGATCTCACCAAAATAAACCAAATCTAGAGAGAACACAAATGGCCAACACGAGGCAGTAGCTAAGAGGATGCGCTTGTGAGGACTTATTAAAGAGTCCTCAGGGAATTCTACAAATACAAGGGGACCAGGAAAGCCAGTGGTAGCAAGGAGGTGGGGAGTGCAGAAGAGAGGTAAAGCCAGTACCTGAAAAGTACCATATGTTACTCTTAGGTCCATTGGGTGAAGCCCAAGCTTACTTCAACTGTATAACCTTAGTCAAGTCCCTTAACTTTTCAGAGCCCCCACTTCCTCATCTGGAAAATGAAATAACAATGAATATTAATAACTGGTTCACAGAATAATTTTGCGAATCAAACAAGATGATTTATTTTAAAATCTTTTTTTTTTTTTTTTTGAGACAGAGTCTTGCTCTGTCACCAAGGCTGGAGTGCAGTGGCACGATCTTGGCTTACTACAAGCTCCACCTCCCGGGTTCATGCCATTTTCCTGCCTCAGCCTCCCAAGTAGCTGGGACCACAGGCACCCACCACCATGCTCGGCTAATTTTTGTATTTATAGTAGAGACGGGGTTTCACCATATTAGCCAGGCTGGTCTCGATCTCCTAACCTCGTGATCCACCCACCTCAGCCTCCCAAAGTGCTTGGATTACAGGCATGAGCCACGGTGCCCGACCTTAAAATTTTCTTAAACCTTAAAGTGCAATGTAAATATTAACTTTAATATTGAACAGTGGATGGTTATGCAACTTTCAGTGCTGAGATCTTCTCAGGATTTTAACCTGTAGTATCTCCACTCCAGACATGCAGCTGAAAGCATGCCTTCAAGGAGAAAGAAGGAGAGAATGAGCTAACTTGATTATAAAGTGGGAGGGAAGGCAAAACCCACCCAGTTACTCCCAGAGGACCAATAAGCCGTCAATGTAGGAAGGAATTGTGAAGGGAGGAAATAAATATGCTATGTATATCAGTTATATAGTGTCATTTATTCCTTTTAAAACTATAAGAAAGAGATGACCAATCTTTTTACAGATAAGGCAAATGAGTCTCAGAGGTTAAATGTCATACCCAAGGTCACATAACAAACAGAAGACAGGGCTGACATTTGTAACCCAGGTATTTCCTGCTTTAATCAGATAGCATTTTCTTTTTTTTCTGTTTTCTTTGTTGCTTCTCCATATAAGATGACAAATAAGTCACTAACATGTTGCACCATGCCCCGTGCCTCCATGTTGTTGCAAACCCAATCCAAATCTTTCTGCACACTCAGTAGCTACCTTGGCTCCCCATAAAAGATTCTTCCAACTATACTTGCACTTGAACACTTTCTAAAAATGTTCTTTTGGGTGGCAAAACATTTTATTTGTGTGCATGGGCGTATCCTGAATGCACTAAAGTAAAATTACTCAGATGAAAAATAACGTCCTTTCATTGTGTGTAAATGCAACACATGTAGCTTGCATGGGGAGAAAAGAAAACTTAAATTCTAAGCACGTGAGCTGAGTGAGAATTAAGTAAGCTGTTAGTAAGGATGGGAACTCTGTGTAAGGAAAGCCACAAGCCTGTGGCTTTCGCTCTAGAACACCATCATGACAATGGGATGATGTGGGGCTGCATTCCTGATAGAAAGACAGTGTACCATTATTTTGCTCTTTATGAAATGGGGTATGCAGGAAAGCACATGTGGTAGTAATAGGAAAAATGTAATTCGCTTTGGCTGCTTTTCAAACTTTACTATTTGGATAATCTGGGGACTTTTTTTTTTTTTTTTAAACTTTGAGAAGTTCTCCTAGGACTGGCTGATTATGAGATGAGACTATGTCCTAGATGCTGCCAACAGAGAAAACTTGGCTGAATTAGATTTTTTAAGTTGTGTGTACTTTGGTTGGGAGAGATTGGTTTCTCCAAATCACCTCTTCTTTTTCAGAGAACTCACTCAAATTCTGGCTTGAAAGAGTTTTAATCTTTCCTGCACAGGATGAAGGACCTTCAGTGCTCTTCCCAAAGTAAAACCCCCTGTTCTCATTGTCAACACGCCAAGCCAAATGTTGAAGACAAACTCATTTCTGTGATGTACTGTGCCCTAAGTTGATGAGGCAACTTTCTTGTGATGAGTTAAAACCCTAAAATGTTCACTTATTTTTGCAATTCATTAAATTGTGTCTGATTGCTATGGTCCCTGGGTTCATGCTCAAGGACAAATAGTAACCAAAATGAAGAACCTACAACTTGTTCTTCCTAAAGCCAAAAAGTCTCTAGGGAAGAAGCAAACCTGAAATGTGACTCAAATGAAACCAAGCCCACATAAAAGAGGCTTTGGGAGCATAGAGGAAAGAGGATGGAAGAGTAGAAAATAGACTTAGGTTTGCGTGACTGTGTGATCTCAGGCATGTTACCAGTCACCAACTCGCCAAGCCCCATCTGTAAAATAGAACTAAAGATACCTCTATTCTGGGGTTAATGTATTAATGAAATAACTATTATGAAAGTTCCTGGCTCACTTTCAGGTACGAAGTAATGCTCAGTAATTGCTGGTTTCATTCCTTACTTCTCTGTCTACAGGATTGATGTGAAGATCAAATGAGATTATTGGGGATGGATTAAAGTGCCACTTACATGTGGGATTGTTGTAAAAAGGAAAAGTTGAAATATAAAAAAGGAATGTAAAGAACAAGGGAACAGATTTCAAAGAGATGTCTGCACTTCCATGTTCACTGCAGCATTAATCACAATAGCCAAGACATGGAAGCAACCTAAATGCCCATCCATGAGTAAATGGATAAAGAAAATGTGTTATATAAATATGATGGAGTATTATTCAGCCCTAAAAAGGAAATTCTGCCATTTGTGACAACATGGATGAATCTGGAGAACATTATGGTTAGTGAAATAAGTCAGATACAGAAGGACAAATACTACATGATACAATTTACATAATAAATCTGAAATAGTCAAAATCAGAAGCAGAGTGGACTGGTGGTTGCCAGTATCTGGAAGACTAGGAGATAATAAAGTATATGAAGTTTCAATTATACAAGATCAATAAATCCTAGAGATCTACTTTACAACATAGTGCCTATAATTAACAATATCTTATGTTCTTAAAAATTTGCTAAGATGATAGATCTTAAGTGTTCTTGCCACAAAAATTAATAATTGAAGGTGATGAATAGGTTTATGGCACAGATTGTGGTTATGGTTTCATGGATGTATATTTATATCCAAACTCATCAAGTTGTAAAATTAAATGTGTACAGCTTTTTATATGGCAACCCTATCTCAATAAAGTCTTTAAAAAATAGGGGAAAATGTGATAAGGGATACACAGCAACCCTCTGTACTATCTTGCAACTTTTCTTGCTACTTTTCTGTGAATATAAAATTATTCCAAAATTTAAAAAGAAAAAGACCAAGGACCTGCCCCCCAGAGAATCCTTCTGGGTCTGATCTGGATGTTGCCCAGTTCTTTGTGATAGATTCAAACTGCTGGCAGACTCCTCAAGGAGAGAGAGACAAAACATACACCATGCCCTTATATATAGCCCATAAGAGACTGCAGGGAATCAATGGAAAAAATGCCAAAATCCTAGGCCATACCATTACTCATTCAACAAATATTTATTGAGTACCTACCATGTGCCAGACATTGTTCTAGAGTTGTGAATAAAACAATGAACAAATGCAAAGATTTCTGCCCAAGTTGAACTTATATTTTAGTGGAGAAAGAGGAGCAAAATATTTAAGTGAGCACCACAAGTGCTATGATAGATGAGAAAAAGTAGAAAACGACTGAAAACATTAGGTTTTGTGATTTTTAAGTAGGGTCATCAGGGAAGCTCCTACGAAGAACATCAAGATTTTAAAGGAACTGAGTAAAAAGAATACTGGAGAGAGATCCAGAAAAAGCCTGCAAAGACCCTAAGGCAAGAGAATGCCTGTGAAGTCCAGTGAACAGCAAGGCACCCAATATGTATGGAATAGAGGGATCAAAGGAGAGAGTAAGGGCAGGCAAAATCAGATAGGGGGCCAGATCATGGATGATCTCGAGGGCTCTCCTAAGGAGTTTAGCTTCACTTGGTAAGGAGTAGGAAGCCATTGGAGGGTTTTGAGCAGAGGAGTGAGATTATCGAGCTTATACCTTAACAGAATCACTGTGGTTGCTGTATTTAGGAACAACGGCAGAAGCAAGAAGGTAAGTTGGGAGCATATTGCCATTTGCCCCGATGGGAAAGATAGAATATGGTAGAATTAGTTATTTATTCAATGTTACAGCAGAGTCCATAAAGGAAAAGAAAATGCCTATAGTGTAATTCTCTAAAATGATTTTACCCCCTGAAAACCTGCCATCACTCAAAAACTGGTGAGGAGTGGGGAAAGGAGGGAGTTCTGCAAAGAAGTCCATCATTTAATTTCTAGATTACTGTTTGCCCCTGAGATATATATTTGTTATCTATAAGTGGGTAATCTACATAACCTACCAGATACTTTGAAGTAGAGATTCCTTAGTAATAGTGGAAATTTACCCTCAAGTTTTTGCAGTCAAGCTCTGAATGTTTTTCAATCATCAAAGCATTATAACTAAAAAGAGAAGCAGCAGCAAAATTCTTTCAATGACATGGTGATCTGACTTGTTTTCCAACTAAGTTCTCAAATGTGGAGACAAAAAAATGGAGAAACCAAATTCATCACTGGTAGAAATAATGGTCAGGCACCCTGAATAGCTGAAATATTCTGCAGGGCAGGACGGATACAGGGTGAAAGGAATCCTAGCTTGGAAAAATTAGGTCTAGGAGATAGACAGTTTTCCAGGCTGAAAGATCTCAGGGACAATCAAAATCCAGATGTACAAAGGAACTAGATGCATTGGTTACAAAGAGGTTGGGAACAGAGGACAGACACTGTTGGAAAATTGTTCAGGCAGGAAGTGCCAGGAAAGAGAAAGGTTCAATAGTGAGGATTTCTCTGTATGGAAGACCAACAGAGTTTCACCACTCAGATGCATGGGGTCTACTCTGAAGGTAGTCCAGTCTGAACCTGTGGGTAGGGCTAGAGAATCTAGGAGAAGCAAAAAGGTCTTATTTCCTCCATGACTAACAGATCCTTCAGGGAGAGCTCTTTTTTGTGGCTTGTGAGGTTATACCATACCGATAGAGGACTGTGAAGCTAAACAGAGCTGACAGTTAGAAGTCTGAAATTTTTATCAAGCTGAAATGAACACTGCAACTCCCTGTTCACACCTGAATTCCTTTATCTGGTTACAAAACTATTTTTAGACTACCAATGACTGACAAAGCAAGCACAATGGTTTGCTTTCCATAAAAAAAAAAATTAATTAAAAATTAAAAAATAAAACAGATAACAAATGAGAAATAAGGCATAAGCCTCAGGGGCCCAAGGGCATTTATGGCTAAATCATAAAATCTTAATGGGGACAGAAGTAGAGGTGATGATAGAAAGTAACCAACAACAAAAAAGAGTAAGTTCATTCAGACAATATAAAAAAGTAAAAAACAGATACTTCAGAGTCTAAAGTTTGACTCCCTGGGTTAAAAACCTCAGCCTGTCACTCACTAGTTTTTCTTTGTTTTTTGAGACTGAGTTTCACTCTTGTTGCCTAGGCTGGAGTTCAATGGCACCATCTCGGCTCACCGCAACCTCTGCCTCCCGGGTTCAAACGATTCTCCTGCTTCAGGCTCCCGAGTAGCTGGGATTACAGGCATGCATCACCAAGCCTGGCTAATTTTGTATTTTTAATAGAGATGGGTTATCTCCATGTTGGTCAGGCTGGTCTCGAACTCCTGACCTCAGGTGATCTGCCCGCCTTGGCCTCCCAAAGTGCTGGAATTACAGGTGTGAGCCACCATGCCTGGCCTCTAGTTTGTTTTTTATTGTTTCTTTGTTTGTTTTTACCTTAGATATATCACTAAACTTCTCTGAATCTGTTTCCTCAACTGTAAAATGGTAATAACTTAAAAGAGGTCACTAATTATGATATATAAAGCATATAGCACAGTGTTCAATAAATTTTCACTTCCTTCTTTCATCTTAGTACATATGGATTTGATCATGATATAGTCAAAGATTAAAATTGCAAAACTACAAATGACTATGTAATTTGGTTAATCACTATAGCCGATTTAATTAGTAATAACTTCACCTTGGGTCCCTTACTAATTCATCTTTAAATGAACCACAAAATTTCCCACAGTTCATCATTTTAATAAACATTTGTTGAAATTGCACTACAGATCACGTATCACATGAGACACTATGCAAGACAGAACAATGTTGTTTCGATCGTCTGTAAGCCAACATCTTAGAGGCATATAAACAAAATAACCACCACACTGTGATAATCATTATCACAGAAAATTATACCATGAGTGTCCAAAAGAAGGAATAACTCTACCTGAGGAAAAATACTAGCCAACACTGACTAAGCACTTACTATGCGCCAGACAATATTTTTAACATTTCACATGCACCAACTCATTAAGCATTACAACACCGCTATGAAATTAGTTACTATGATTATTTCATTTTGCATTTCAGGAAACTGAGGCATGGGAAGTCAAGTCACTTATCTGTAGCTAATAACAGACATGTCAGGATTTGAATCCAGACATTCTGGCTCCAGAACCCACACTCCAAACTCTATAATGTACTGTGGATACTGAGGATGCTTTATAGGGAAGGTAACATAGGAAGCAGGACTTGTAGGATAAGCAGTTTGCAAGCCAGAGGAGGCAATCAGTACGGAGGGAACATATGTCAGATTGTGGAAACTCAGTATTTGAAGGTAATTTAGCAATGCATACAGCCAAAATGGGGAACAGGTGAAAAACTGAAAGAAGTCAAAGCTGATAAAGTTGCCTGTTAAGCCTCCCAATATTTCCTCTCCATTATTCTATGAGACTTGGATTCCTTCCAATGGTGCCAAAGTCCATGTTCCGCCTCTTTCTTTGGCCTCCTTTAATTCAACAGCTAGACTTGTAGGCTCACCAGAACAAATATCCTGTGAGGGATAGTGATGGACTTACCTGCTTTGAATAAATAAGATGCTTAAAAATACAAACTATTTAATGCTATTTGGATGACCTCTCAACACTAAGTATTTAAAAATGATTTTAGGTGTTTGGTCATGTGACTAAGATGGCTAATATTTTTGCCATACCAGAAGAGGCCACACTATAATTTATTCATTATCTTAATGGAAAACTCTTCTAATTGTCCATGTGTTTTATGAGGGATGGAAGTGTCATGGAAATAAGGGAGATGCTTGCCTTAATGAACTTTAGAAACCCTAGATTTTAGGAGATCCCTAAAAAGGGAAATTACAAGGATGCAAGCATTAGCTCTTTCTCAAAGTGCTTGCATCAGCCAATGTTTGCCTTTTGGTAAATTGCTACCAAGAAAGGCTGTGGAAATAGAGCAAATAATATGATGTGAGGCAAAGTATTTGGAACTCTTGGATAAATCACATGCCTGGATAGCACCCAGGACGGCCCGACATCAGTCTTAGCTCATGAGACATCAAGGTGAGAACATCCGTTCTGAAAAACAGTCATAAAGAGTTTAAAGAAAGAGCCATAGACCACTCACTAAAACAGCTTGTTCTCACAGGAAGACAGGGACTGTGGGAACAATTCTAGAGATAATTAACATTGAAAGAAGGGTTTATGTTAGAGCACATAAAACTTGAGTTTGTTATATAAGCAAAAAAAGGGCACTAGGAGAGGACAACTTGAAAATACATGACAGAATGAGGACAAGAGATCAAGCAAAACCATAAAGACGATGGGAAGAGGGGCTCAGAATTTGCAGCTTGGAGATGCTGGATGGAAAGGGAATAAGGAGACAACTTTCCCTGATATGGGAAAAGAGAGATGTATGGTGATTCATGAAGGTAAATAAAAGAGGGTTGGGCTGCTGCATGGCTTCATACGCTCAGTGAAAACAAGTCTCCTAGTTTGACTCGGGGAATCTGACACCCATCCTTGTTTCTGTCTCACTTTCCACATCAACCTATCACCTAGTTCTGCCGGTCCTATCCCCAGAGTATGTCTAACAACAGAGCCACCTTTCTCCATCCCCAGCACTGCCGCCGCTGCCACCACCACAGTCTAAGTCACAATTATCTCTAGAACGGAGTCCTGCATAAGTTTTCCAGTTGTTCCCATGTCTCTATTTACCCCCAATCCATTCTCCACATATCTGCCAGAAAGAGATTCCAAAAGTGAAAATTAACTCCACTTCCCTATGGCCTTTTGAATACAATACAAATCCCTTAATCTGCCAAAACTGTCTTAGATCTGACTCAGCTTTCTTCTCCAGCCCTATCATATGCCATTCTCTTCCTCCATCTGTGGTCTAGCCATATTGACCTTTCCAATTTCAAACACACTTAGGCCTGTCTCCATCCTACTTGTTCTCACTGAAATGATCCTTCCTGGCTCTTTCATTTATTTATGTCAGTATGAAGGGTTTCTTCTCTTTCCTGAAGCCTCAAACTAAATGCCTTCTTCTCAAAGAAGCTCTCAAAGACCAGTTTGTCTATGAAAATACGATGACTGCTGCCCTAAAGCAAGGAGTTAGTAGTTAAGTGGGTAGACTAAGAACACTGATTTCAAAGCCTAGCTCCCTCACTTGTGTGACCTCCAGGCAAGTGAACTTAATTGTTCTGTAACTCAATTTTCCACCATAAGACGGAAAAAACATAATATAGTCAGAGGCTGGGCGGAAGGATTAAAAGAATCAATAAGCATAAAGGACCTATAGTAGTATCTGGTCCATATAAATGTTCAGTATGCACTTTTTATCATCACAGCACTCTCTTCACTTCCTTCTAACACTTTAATCAGTATTTTTGTGTTTATGTTTATTATCTGGCTTATCCACTATTTCATAAGCTCCAGGAAAATAGAGAACTGGTCCATATCCCCAATACCTATGAGAATGCCAGCTGTTCAGTCAATATTTGATGAAAGAACGAGTTTATAGCATATCCACCTCAGTGTATAGGTTTTGAGAAGGCCGAAACTATTCCTGAGAAAAAAAAGCTGAACTCACTAACCATAGTAACTGTGCTAGCTAAGAATGTCCAAAAGGACAAGACACGTCTCTTAGAACACAGAGTGGTTCCCAAGCTTGAAGGCATCGTAAGTATATTAGTCCATTCTCCCACTGCTATAAGGACATACCCAAGACTAGGTAATGTATAAGGGAAATAAGTTTGACTTACAGTTCTGCAGGGCTGGAGAGGCCTCAGGAAACTTACAATTATGGTGGAAGGAGAAGAGTGAGTGCCCGGACAAGGGGGAAAGCACCTTATAAAACCATCAGCTCTCGTGAGAACTAACTTAGTATCACCAGAACAAGATGAGGGAAACTGCCGCCATGATTCAATTGTTTCCACCTGGTCCCTCCCACAACACGTGGGGATTATAAGACCTACAATTCAAGATGAGATGAGATTTGGGTGTGGACACAGCCAAACCATATCAATAAGGATCAGTAGAAAGCTTATCAGAGTCAGAGTGTATCAGGTGAAAGGATAGAAAGTCGTGGTAAGAGAGAAAGCATCTCAGTTTGGGGTGAAAGTGAAATCAAAATGCAATTATTTTTACCCTCGTGACTATGGTTAGAGGAAAAATGGAGGTGATCAGAGTTGAGAGGACTAAGAAAGGGAGAGAACCAATGTATTAGAAGAGTTATCAGTGTGAAATTGAATCCCTTGAGTATAGGGTGGGAGCGAAGTCAGGAAGTAAATGCCGAGGCAGGTGCTAAGGTCACTAATAAGAGTAAAAGAGGATCCCGAAGGTCAATCAATGACAGCAATGAGGGTGCCAAAGAAATGGCCAAAGTGGCCACCTGAGCTCCACAAAGGAAAAAAAAAAAAAAAAAAAAAAAAAAACCATTAACGAGTGTTGGAAGAAAAATCATCCAGAGCAGCAGCAAAGGGTGAGGAGATTGCCAGCACTCCTTCTTGAATTAAAAGCCTCATGAATTAAAAGAAATGGGAGCATCCTGATAAAGAGACTAGGAATGGGATAGTCCAAAGGGATATATCAGTGAAGGGGAGAATGTGGTGCATTTTGGGGTCTTAGACAGGTCTGACCAGTGTCAAAGTTGAAGAGATGCTGTGATGTTGTGATAGTCATGACACCCTGAGTTTTGTCCTCTATTCTAAAAGGGCTGGGAAACACTGGCTGATTTTTAATTTTATTCAGATATCTGTACCATTTCTGGTAGAGTGTGATTCAACCACCATAAGCTTGCTTCATGTCTCTGTCTCATTCTCAATCTCTCTCACCATTTTTCTCTGACCAAAGGTGGGACATAAATGTCTTCCTACAAATTGATGGAAGCATCCTTCCTGTGGCCTCCCCAGGAGATATCAGGAAGCAAATGGCAAAAATCAAGTCCATATTTAGGTAGAAGAAAACACCAGAGGCTACTGACAACATCATAAATCCCTGGGGAAAACCTCAAGCTGGAGTTTGTCTAAGCAGATTCAGGAATTTGCTATTTTTCTCATCCTTCCTCATGGGCACTGCCTGGACAGCCTCTTCAGATTGGAGCCAAGACTACAGCCTGCACTGGCCAGATCATGGGGAATACTTGCGAGAAACACTAGCCCTCAGCCCTCCCTCATTCTGAGCAGTAGGTCAGGTGAATTACTTCAAATACATGCAAGGCCTTTCTGTTACCATGGTAACTGTTCTAAGAACCGTAACAACGTCAATCATAGAAACGGGGAAATCATAACTTGAACCCATCTTGCTGACAAAGATATCTTGAGAAGTAGCCACTGCTCAGTGGCAGACTTTTTGCCTCTCATCTGGGGGAGAATGTTTTGTTTACATCCAATCAGTTATGGGAATAAGGGGAAATGGTGGTTAGTCATTTTCCTTCTGCTTCACTGGGTCTACCTCTGTCTGTATGTTGCTGATATGCTTGTAACTCATTTTCCCTGCTTGAAATTACAGATGGAACAATTTGGTTTTTCACCTCTCTTTCCTGCATAGGTGTAAGCACTTGAAGACAAAATATTGATTTTTTCCATCTACTTAAAAAAAAGAACGGTGTGCTCATTTTCATTACATTGTGCCAGTTGTTTTAATTTCTATGTGCCTGTTTTGATGAAGCAACCTCACAATATCTGGAGATGAAGTTCTAATCCTGGGGCCCTGAAATAAGATCCAATGTCTTTTGTCTACACTGAGAAATGGAGCAAACATCTCAGTTGACAGATTCTTACATGAATAGAGAAGTTAAGGAGTAATTCTTATTTCTTCCTTTCCTGTTTGTGAAAAATCTACACTCTGAATTCTAAAGTGATATCCCACAGAAATAAAATACTAAAATGGCATATTTATGACATCTGGAGCCTACATGATACTTCTTACAAATAAAAAAAAAAGTATTCTCGCACATTATCATTCAAAATCTGTTGATTATTTGTTTAGTTTTATTTTTTAGTGTACATTGTAGGACACTCTAGTCCTACATAGTATTTTTATCCTTTCTTTAGAATTCTAAAGAATCTCAAAGCAAGAATATTTCTGAGTTTATTAGAGGCTTCAGTTTAGATACCAAATTGTTACAAAACCAATATTTTTTACATTTTTCTTCTTAATAATGTTCTTTGACCCAGAGAGAACTAAAAAATAAGCTATTTGATGTCTAAAATTGCAGAGATAAACTGACATTGTGTTCTGAAGGTGTCTTTTCACAAGAAAAATGGAATTTTAAAAAAATGTAATCAAGTTATACAGAGCCTCTCACCCTCAGGTCATCAGTTCAGATTTGTCTGAGGTTGGAAAGTTATACAAAGTTGCAGTGGTTGCTGGGCTCTCAGTGCCCTATAAGAAATGAGTTGGAGGTCCCAGGGGAGGTCACCACTTTGTAGCCGTCATCCCGAAATTGACACCTATGAATTCTTTGGAGAATAACAATTCCAACAGAAGTCCATAGATTTTGCCTAAGAACTCCAAGTTGGTCCTAAGCACCCTTAGGCTTGCAAATGTATGTTCGCAAATGTAAGCTCCCCCAAGGAATGGAAGCCACTATTTTAGTAACTCTGGAAAGCCTCTGCACAATATCCAACTTAATTCATGCAACTGAGGTGTTGACAATCCTGAGGAGAGTGTAGATGAACAAGGAGGAAAAGCGGGAGGAAGACAATGAGAAGGAGAATTTTTAGAACTAAGCAAACAAAAAAAGAAAGAAATGGAGAGAAAAAGTGAGAAGAGGCAAGGGAAAGTAAAGAAAAAAGGAGGAGGCCGGGCGCGGTGGCTCAAGCCTGTAATCCCAGCACTTTGGGAGGCCGAGACGGGCGGATCACGACGTCAGGAGATCGAGACCATCCTGGCTAACACGGTGAAACCCCGTCTCTACTAAAAAATACAAAAATCTAGCCGGGCGAGGTGGCGGGCGCCTGTAGTCCCAGCTACTCGGGAGGCTGAGGCAGGAGAATGGTGTAAACCCGGGAGGCGGAGCTTGCAGTGAGCTGAGATCCGGCCACTGCACTCCAGCCCGGGCGACAGAGCGAGACTCCGTCTCAAAAAAAAAAAAAAAAAAGGAGGAACAAAAAAGAATGAAGAAAAAGAAAAAGGTCAGGGGAAATAGAGAAAGAAATGAAGAAATAGGATATATGAAATTCTATCATGGAAGTGAGTAGAGATCTCTCCATTCCAACAGAGGTTTTATATTCATTGTTCTCACCACAAGGATCTTTCTTATATAGGAATTTCACTTTTTGTAAATGCTAAATTTGATTAAAAATCCAGACTTATTAGTCATCCTCCAAAGAAAGGAAGTCACTGGCAAAGTCGTTTTTGCATTCCAACCCCATGTATGTGAAAGAACCCAAGGAGGCTCAGGAATTTATGGCTCCCCAGAGTTTGAAAGTTGGGGTGCAGATAGGACAAAAACAAAAGATTTAATTGAAAGTCTGGATTAGAAGCTGCAGATGGGTTTTCTCTTCCCCTGTTCCAGTAGAAGACTAGATGTACACCCTATGAAGAGGTTGAAACAGATACTCTGGTCTTAGGGTTATTGAGCAGAGCTGAAAAGTGCGATTTCATACTGAAAATGGAAAGATTAGGTGAGGTCGACTTACTGAATGCTGAGAAGATCAATCTTCTTACCAAACTCAACAACAAGAATGCTGGAACCAAGAATATCTCCTCTAGAAGGGAGATCAGAAAAGTGATATCTGAAAAAAGTGCTCAACTTGATAGAAAAAAACTAAAGTTGCTCATAGTTGCATTGGTTCTTGCACCACCCTGCCAGATCACCATATAGGGAAACTCACCAAGTAACATCTGCTCACAGAATGATCATTTTCCCCAAGACTGTAGTATCTCACTCTGAGCAAAAAGGTCCCCATCACCAGATATGTGAGGGAAAGCTTCTATTGTGAAAAAGACCAAGACAAAAAGCAGTAAACGAACACAGGAAAGAAAAACAATGCAGACAACCATAGAAAACATCTCCAAAAACTAACTTCTTCACAGAAATAAGAATATTGTCAGGATAAACTAAGAGTAGGCATATAATTTTTAAAAAACCAATTTATATCATGAGAGATTTTACATTAAAAAATTAAGTAAGCAGAATGAAAATCAGTGAATGACTTGGAAGATAAAGTTGAGGAAAACCTCAAAAAGTGTAAAATAAAGAAAAAGAGATAGAAATTGGTCAGGTAGGGGGGCAGATAAGAAAATTAGAGCCACATCTGGGAGGCCTAGTATACAAATAATAGGACTTTCAGAGAGAAAAAGAAGAAGAAGAAGAAGAAGAGAGATACTAGCGGGTGAGGGGAATTGAGGGTTGTTCTTCCCTTTTCTTGAAAAATAGCACGTTTTCAAAATAGCTTCGCTGTCCTGTCCTATTGAATCTAAGAAGCCCAACAGCCCTTTTTCATTATTTTCTTCTTCACCCACTTCATTTCAAATTGGCAATGTTTCTACTCACATTATCCCGTCTCTATTCCTGGCTTCTGTTGTGGTGACTGATTAAATTTATGGTTCACCTTAATACTAATCTCCTTATCAAATGGTTGTTCAGCCACACCCTTGATGTATCAAGGTGTGTGAACAAACGCTTTTACTTTTTGTAATATGTATAGCTGAGGATTTTCTAAGTCCTCAAGTTTTGGTTCCTTTTTGCTTAACGATTCCTTCTTCAGCTTCTCTCTGTCTCTCTCTCTCATTTTACTACAAGCAGTCAAGTGGTTAAGGGGACCCAGTCTGAATCTTCAACATTTTGCTCAGAAATCTCCTCAGTTAAATATCCAATTTTATCACACATGAATTACACTTCCACAAAACACTAGAACACAGTTCAGTCAAGTTCTTTACCACGTTATGACCAGGATTGCCTTTCATCCAGTTTCCAAAAACTTATTTCTCCTTCCCATCTGAGACCTCACCAGAATGGTCTTTAATATCTATGTTTCTATTAACATGATTATTCTGTTCATGATTATATAGTATCTAAGAAGATAAAGGCTTTTTTCTCCAGTTTTCCTTTATTTTTAAGTCTTCACCAGAATTGCCTTTTAATCATCCTTATTTCTACCAATATTTCCTTTATGGCAATATAGGCTTTTTAGCTTGCTCCTCAAAATGCTTCCAAACTCTACACTTCACCAAGTTCCAAAGCTGCTTACGTAGTGTTAGATATTTGTTACAGCAGCACCCTACTTGCTGGTACCAGTATCTTAGTCTGTTTGGGCTACCATAACAAAATCAGACTGGATGGCTTAAACAACAGATATGTCCTTCCCTCCCTCCCTCCCTCCCTCCCTCCCTTCCTTTCTTTCTTTTTTGACAGAGTCTCACTCTGTAGCTCAGGCTGGCTGGAGTGCAGTGGCGTGATCTCAGCTCACTACAACCTCCGTCTTCTGGGTCCCGGTTCAAGCAATTATCCTGCCTCAGCCTCCTGAGTAGCTGGGATTACAGGTGTACGCCACCATGCCCAGCTAATTTTTGTATTTTTAGTAGAGATGGGGTTTTGCCATGTTGGCCAGGCTGGTCTTGAACTCTTGCCCTCATGATCTGCCCGCCTTGGCCTCCCAAAGTGCTGGGATTACAGGTGTGAGCCACCATGCCTGGCCCCCAGATATTTATTTTCTTACAATTCTAGAGGCTAGAAGTCCCAGAACAAAAGTCAGTTTCTGCTGAGGGATCTCTTCCTGCTTGCAGATGGCTGCCTTCTTATTGTGTTTTCACATGGTAGGCGGCGGGGCGGGGGGGGTCCCTTTCTCCTCCTCTTCTCCTAAGGCCACCAGTCCTATGAATTAGGGCCCCACTCTTATGACCTCACTTTACCTTAATTACCTTTAAAGCTCCTGTCTCCAAATACAGTCCTACTGGGAGTTAGGGCTTTCACAAATGAATTGTGTGAGGATGCAATCATTCCATAGCAGGTGACAAGAAGGATGTCACTAAAAGTATGACACTGACTGACTGAGGAATTTGAATGTAAGGGAGGAGGTATATATGCCTGGCAAAGAGTTTAGAGATGAATTAGCAATCATTCATAGAAAACAAATTAAACAAAAAAAAAAGGATCATTATTAAATGCAGCAAAGTGAAAAAAAAAGCTGTAATATCCCCAATCTCTCACAAAGAAAATGTAATCATAATATGCTATATGACTCATGTATAAAGTGTAAATAATGTTTATTTAGTCATAATTATGTAAACACTGAATCTGCTTTTAGACTTCAGTGCAGATGGTAGAGTTAATCATACTTTTCAATCCCTGGCTTACCAGCATTGGTCTTAGTGCAGCCCCTTTCTTATTTATTTGTGTATCTCCCCTCATATCCATTCCCCCTTAGGCAAACACCCTGATATGTTTCATGTGTATTTCATTTATATGAATTATTTTAAAATGTGTATTATATTATTTGCATACATTTTTAATTTACACGCCGTATCTCTAAATGTTTAATTCTTTTTGTTTTTGTTTTTTTTGTTTTTTTGTTTTTGGTATTTGGGGTTTTTTTTGTTTGTTTTTTGGGGGTTTTTTTGCTTTTTTACCGAGCTATTTTTTAAATCTATACATATTGTTGTTGTATCTTAGTCTGTTTTGTGTTGCTACAACATAATACCACAGACTGGGTAATTTACAATAAACAGAAATTTATTTCTCACAGCTCTGGAGTCTGGGATGTCGAAGATCAACGGGCCAGCATCTGGCAAGGGCCTTCTTGCTACATCATCCCATGGTGGAAGGTGGAAAGGCAAAGGGAAGGCAAGAAAGAGAGCATAAGGAGGCCAAATTCATCCTTTAATAAGGAACTTACGCCCACAAAAACAAACCCACTTCCCTGATAATAGCATTAATCCATTCATTAGGGTAGAGCCCCCATAACGCAAACATCTTCCATTTAGCCCCGCTTCTCAACACTGCTCCATTGAAAACCAAGTTTACAACACATGAACTTTGGATGGGTACATTCAAACCATGGCACTGTGTATACATCCAATTCATTGCTTCTAATTCACAAGAATTCCTTAATGTATACCCACCACATGTATTTACCAGGTCCCTTATTGATCAACAATTAGATTGTCTCCAATTTCCAACTGCCACAAACAAAGTAGGAAATTTCTGTAGGATGAAGATTCTGAAGTGCAATGGAGTTGACTAAGTGGTGGCAGAGTGCTCTCCAGAATTGCTACCCCAATGTACACTTCCATCGCGGTACTTTGCAGTTCCTGTACGATTATCATATACCTGCCACCCTTAGCACTAACCAGCTTTTCAATTCTGACTTTACTGAGAGGAATAAATTAATATTTTATATTTTCCTTTTTCTAGTCACCAGTGGGTGAGAGTATCTCTTCATCTGCTTGCTACTCATAAGAGATTTTTTATTTTTGAATTACTTGTTCACACCTTTGCCCATGTTTCTCTTCATTCCCTATATTTCCCTTTTGCCTTGCAAGAATTCCTTTTATAGTCTAGAAGCTGATCTCTTTTGGCTTAGGAAACTAAACAAACAAGAACACAAGACCATTAATAATTCCATGAAAACCAAGTGCACAGGAAAGGAAATTTAATCAAACTGATGACATGACTCAGATGTAAATAATATTTATACAGTCATAATAAGGTAAACACTGAATCTTGACATAACAAAAAAATGATTATCAGAAGGTGGGAAAAGGGAAAGTGAATGGAAGGAAGATGTAAGGAGTATACGAACTAAATCCTCACATTTTATGGTAAGAATATAATGGATGATAACTTGTATGGCTGAATTGTGTCCCAGAAAAATATATATTAGAGTCCTAACACCCAGGACCTCAGAATGTGACCTTAATTAAAAATAGGATATTTTGCCAGGCATGGTGGCTCACGCCTATAATCCCAACACTTTGGGAGGCCGAGGTGGGTGGATCACCTGAGGTCAGGAGTTCAAGACCAGCCTGGCCAACATGGTGAAATCTTGTCTACTAAAAACAAAAAATTAGCCAGGCATGGTGGCAGCTACTAGTCCTAGCTATTAGGGAGGCTAAGGAGGAGAATAGCTTCAGCCCAAGAGGCAGAGTTTGCAGTGAGCCAAGATTGTGCCACTGCACTTCAGCCTGGGCAAAAAGAGCAATACTCTGCCTCAAATAAAAAATAATAATAATAATAGGATATTTACAGAGGTAATCAAATAAAAACGAGGTCATTAGGTTGGGCTCTAATTTGATATGACTGGTGCCCTTATAAGAGGGGGGAATTTGGGCACAGAGATAGACACACACAGAGAGAAGACCGAGAAAGCCCTGTGAAGATGAGGGCAGTAATTGGGTTAATGCATACACAAACTAAGGAACACCAAAGACTGCCAGCAAACCACGGAAAACTAGGGAAGAGGCATGGAACACTCTTCTTCACAGCCCTGGAGGAAACCCACTCTGCTGACAAGTGATTTGGAACTTCTAACCCCCAGACTGTAAGACAATGAACTTCTGTTGTTTAAGCCACCTAGTTTGTGATACTGATGGCAGCAGTGACCCGTCTGCAGCAGCTGCTGCATGACACCAGCTGCAGTGGGGAAGGTGCAGTCAAGGCTGCGTGCTCCACAGAGCCGGTGGGAACCCCACCCCCTTCTGAGATGGAGGGGCTGGAGCCTCACCCTCCCAGGCACAGCAGCAGCTGCCTGGCTGCAGCTGCAGACCCAAGCATCCCTGCATTCTTGGCGGCCTGGGAAGCCCCTCCTGCCCCCACAGGCTCAGAAGTGCCCACTCCCACTGCATGGCTTCTCCCTGCTCCAATTTTGGAGCAAAGCTGTGGCCAAGCCTGGGTGCTGTCCTGACCTGGCCAGGTGTGAACGCACTTGGGGTGGTGCTGACACACCAGCCCCCTGCCACCTCGGCCCCCTCCAAGCCTTGGGCACCAATGGACATGAAAGAAAGGCCAAGGGGAAACTGAGGGCGGGTTGGTGAAGGCCTGCAGGCGCCCCTCAGCATGAACAGCCTAGGCACCATGGATGACATATAGATGGTGGCAGGAGGCAGACAGGCTCCTGGGTGGAAAGGGGTAGGTCCCTGGTGAAGCCCCACTTTCAAGCCAGGGATGGCCTGAAGCCTTGGGGCCAGGCTGCCAGTTCTGCAGACTGGAATGAGAACTTATGATGCTTTTTCTGGGCCGACCCATGGACCAATCACCAGGCAACTTCCTCCCCTCTGAAGCCCATAAAAACTGGATTCAGCCAGACTCAGGCAGACCACCAGACAACCTGCCTGCAGATAGGAGCTACCCACTCTGGGTCTCCTCTCCACTGAGGGCTGTAGAGACATCGGGATGACCTGCCTGTGAATAGGAGCTACCCATTCTAGGTCTTTTCTTTGCTGAGGGCTGTAGAGATATTGGAACAACCTGCCTGTGGATAGGAGATACCCATTCCGGGTCTCCTCTGTGCTGAGAGCTGCAAAGACGATGGGATGACCTGCCCGCGAATAGGAGCTCCCCACTCTGGGTCTCCTCTCCACTGAGAGCTGTAGACTTGACAGGATGACCTGCCTGTGGAAAGGAGCTACCCCACTTCAGGTCTCCTGAAAACATTCTGTCACTCAATGAAGCGCCTGTCAACTTGCTCACCTCCCAGTTGTCCGCATACCTCATTCTTCCCGGATGCAGAACAAGAACTTGGGACCCAGGAAAACAGCTGTATCACAAATGAGGCTGAAACACACCCACCCACCCCACTCACCAAGTTGTGGGTGACAAGAAGGAGAGAAGAGCTGTGGCCCTTTGAGAGCCCAGACCTAGGGGCGCCCCAAGCCAGGTCTATGACACCCTCTTTGGAGATCTGTGGTTCCTGGCATGTCCAAGCTTCTGGGCTCCACTGCATTCCCCTTGTCCAGGTATGGGTGCCCACAACAGAAGCCATGGGCAGTATATCTGGTCCAGCTGCAGCCTTGCATGAAGCCGGCACCTGTGCTGGTGTCTGGAGCTGTCTACCCCACCACAGCAGCCAGCATGCCTGGCTGTGTGCAGTGGCTGGACCCCATGACCACTCCACCACACACCCCTTGCCTCTCCACACCTGGCTCACCCTTGGCAGGTGTGGGATCCAGGCTGGCTGCACGAGCCGAGCACAGCCTGCTGGGCCAAGTGGGCAGAATGAGCCTGGTGGACACGAGCAATACTCAGGCAAAAGGTGCCACTGGCCACAGAGGTGTCCAGCTGGTGAGGCAATACCCCAAGGATCCTGTGATAGCACTTTGTTATGACAGCCCTAATAAACTAATACCTTTTAAAAAAGAAATGACAGTATATACATTATATTTAAAACATGGAGGCAAACATAAATCTAAGTGGCTGCTTTAGGAAGTAGAAACGGGTGGGAACAGAAAGGGGATTACTTTCTGTAATGACTACTTTAACTGTGTTCTTATAATTTTTATAAAAACATATTCTTAAAAAGATATCTTGCCATATTTTAAGCCTCTGCAGCATCTTAGGGAAGATAATTTCTATATTTTTACTACTTTCATAGCAACAAAGAAGATTTTTTTGTTCTATTAAGAAAATGTTGGTTGTTAGGCTTCAAAGTACATTGTTGTATGGTTTTGGGACCTTATATATTATTGACAATCCTGAGACTGGGGCCTAAATTTAAGTTGCTATTGACAGGCAAAAGCATTTACATTTCAAGAGTTTGGATAGTGAGTGCAGAGTATTATAGACAGAGAATGAGCTTTAGAGGGAGATAGAAATAGGTCTGAGTCCAAATGCCCCTGCTTATTAACTTGTATGACCTGAGGCAAGTCCATTTAATTCTCAGTTCCTCAATTTCTTCATCTGTACAATTGGATAATAAGGGAGTACTTCCTGGGAATTCCGTGAGTCTCAATGAGAAACACTTAGCACAATGCCTGGCTCATGGTAAGCACTTGATAAATGGTAGCCATATGGTTATGATATCCATAGTAAGAAGCTTTTCCATTCTTTGCCAACTATATCTTCAGCCACTAATTTAAAATTCTTCCTTCTACTCCCATATCCTTCACTCTTGATTCAAACCATTAGTTAATTTTGCTCACTGTTTATATGATTATGTTAAAAAACAAATCTTCAAAGAGTCACTTTTAAATCCTAGATCTGCAAATTTATACTGCTGGTATCAAGCAATTTATTTAAATTTTCTGAGCCTCAGATCCACATCTGTAAAGCACATTAAATAATATCTGTTGTGACAGATAAATAAATAAGACAAAGAATATAGAAATATCCAGAACAATAACAGGTAGCGTATAGATCCTCCATTTATGGAGGCACAAGGCAAAGCTTATAGGCAAACTCATTTCCCAATATATTAAATTAAGTAATGTTAAATAAATACCTCATATTCTTTAGCTGTCTCAATAGAAACATTTTGTGAATATTTAACAGCTAGCTCCACCCTTCAAAGGAATACTGAGACACACGGATATTGTAGAAATGTGAAATATACATCAATTTCCAACCCCTTTGCTTTGTAATATGCCAAAAAATTGGATTTACACAGTGCTTGAAGCAGAGCAAACTATCCACGCTTCTTTAATTGAATTAATTGTCAGTGAAATCCAGAACTTTGCAATACTTGACAAAGTTCTATACAAAGGAAAGGTAATATGAGCAAGCAAATATTTACAAAATACGTAGTAAAGCTTAAAACAAGCACATTTTTGTTAGTATTGCCCACTGTTCAAAAACAATCCAACTTACAAAACATCAAATATACAAAGCATCTAAAACTGCCATCACAAAAAGATTCCCAGAGTCCTCAATGAATTCCTTCAAATAGTGGTCTTCCCAAACAGCTTTTAAATCATCTGATTCTAAAAATCTGCCTTGCACACAAATCTTCATGAATATAGCTATTTCCTGAATGAAGAACACTCAAAATTAGAACAAGATCCTTCCTGCTTTGATGCCCATTATCAAAGTGAGCAGGGGCTGAGTTTAAATCACCATGCCCCTGCTCGAACAGTCTCGTTCCCTCTCATCCTCACCACTGCTGTGGTATCCTGTCGGGGAGAAGACATAGGGCTCTCTAAATAGTTGAGTTCAGCAATCTTCTAAAATGCTGATGCAGCTCCCTTGGCTAAGTGAATGCAATATTTCTGTGACAACCTTCCATAATGCAAGGAGCAGCTCTCTTAGGTCAGCAAAGGTTATAGTGGTTCCCTGTCAACGGGGAGAGATTACTCCAAGTTTCATTTGTAGCCTAGAAGAATTTCTCCCCTCTTTTTGTTTAGATAAACTCCACGCCTAGCACAAAGTGCTGAAAGACCCCTTGAAATCTATGTTCTCTCACAAGTCTTCCATGCATGGGACTATACCCCATACATGGGCTTGATGGCTATTACTAGTATAATGTGGATAGCCATTTAAGTACACTTGAATGTTTTGATGTTGTTGTCCATGGGACTAAATTCAGCTATAGGTTGTTATTATTAAATAACAAAGATATAGCCAGCTTTCTTTTTTATTTATGAGGCGACTTAACATACTTTATATCATGTGTTCTTTCCAGAAACTATATAACATAGGGATTGTCACTTTCATGATACACAGATAGGGAAATGTTTCTGAACATGGGCCTCTTTGTCGATGCTCCTCCCCAGGTGCTGCATCCAGATGTGAATTCATGCTTTTGATGAGGTATGAATAGAGAAGATGCTGGGCCATGTGTCTTCAGTCAGAGTACCTGCAGACCCCATCACTCCTGCAGCAGCCACTGCAGTCCAGCAGAGGTTCCTCTTTTTCTTTTTTTTTTTTTTTTTTTTTGAGACGGAGTCTTGCTCTGCCGCCCAGGCTGGAGTGCAGTGGCCGGCTTTCAGCTCACTGCAAGCTCCGCCTCCCAGGTTCACGCCATTCTCCTGTCTCAGCCTCCCAAGTAGCTGGGACTACAGGCGCCCGCCTCGTCGCCCGGCTAGTTTTTTGTATTTTTTAGTAGAGACGGGGTTTCACCGTATTAGCCAGGATGGTCTCGATCTCCTGACCTTGTGATCCGCCCGTCTCGGCCTCCCAAAGTGCTGGGATTACAGGCTTGAGCCACCGCGCCCGGCCGAGGTTCCTCTTTTTCACATAATGCAAGCACACAGGTCCACTTAGAAGGGAGGAAGGCAACAATTGAGCTGTCCGAACTCTGAAAGCTCAGGGACTATTTAGACCTTCTATGTGAAAATGAGGTTGCAATTTAATTATGAGAAGAAATTACATTTGTTGAGCACTTACCACGTGCCAGACACTATACTTCATGTTTTTCATGTATTATCTCACTTAATTCTTGAAACAAACCAAAGTGGTAATTGCTATCATTATCCCTATTTTTCAAATGTGGGAACACAAGGAAATTAACCTACCCAGTTGATGCCGCAGCCTGAACTCCAAATCTCTCTGCTAGGCTGTCCCCAACACGGTCCAACCTGCCTTGTTTTCTTTCTAACAATAAAATGTCCCCAATGCTCCAGTCATGCATTAATGTGGCCTTAGACTTGGAAATCAGGAATATTTTTTAGTTTTAAGAGGAAATTGAGAGCATCTACCCATCCCCATTTGATAGTCATAAAAGAAACAGTCCATTTCAATGCTATTGCCTGGCATTTCATTTTTATCAACTTGCATTTTCACAGCACAAAATATATCTAAGGTACAGATGGATGTTGAGAAAAGTTTGTTCTCTACTCAAAGGTATGAAACCCTATGTTTAGTTTTTAATTTGTTTTCACATCTGGAAGCTGGATGTGTCTCAACGTGCTAGAGATTTAAAGGTGAATGACAGTTCCTGCCAGTGAGAGGTGGCAGGCAGGAAACAACCAACTGCAATACAACTAGTGCAGCATTAATAGCACGAACAAAGTGTGGACTAAGAGTAGAGAGAAAGTAACATGTACTTTGTGAATGGCAGGGCTATAACTTCACCGAGGTAGTGATTTTTTAGTTGAAATTTAAAGGTTATGTAGGAGTTGATCACAGAAGCAAAGGAAGGAGACAGGTACCCCAGGCAGAGGCATGGCCAAAAAATGACTGGTGCACAGGGGCCAATGGATATGGTAGGGGGCATGCTGTGTAATAAGATCACAAATGGTGAGGGGGTAAAAATGTAAAGAATCCTGAATTCATGATGATATGTAATGAGATTTGCTTAATTTACATAGCACTTTCACCTTCATTTTCCCTTGATATTTAAATAAATCCTGTGAAGTTATTATTTTCTCCTCTTTGCAGAAAGTCAGAGAGGTCAGGCCCAAGTCCTCAAAGTTGAAGCCAGAAACTTTTTAGTCTTTGGCCTTAAAATCCAATGCTATTTCCAATACTTTAAAAAAGCAGACTGCCCTGAGGAAGTTAGAAAGCCCAGAGACAGTCTCCAGCTTCATCCATGTCCCTACAAAGGACATGAACTCATCCTTTTTTATGGCTACATAGTATTCCATGGTGTATATATACCACATTTTCTTTATCTATCATTGGTGGGCATTTAGGTTGGTTCCAAGTCTCTGCTATTGTGAACAGTGCTGCAATAAACATATGTGTACATGTGTCTTTATAGTAGAATGATTTATAATCCTTTGGATATATACCCAATAATGAGATTGCTGGGTCAAATGGTAGTTCTGGTTCTATATCCTTGAGGAATCACCACACTGTCTTCCACAATGGTTGAACTAATTTGCATTCCCATCAACAGTGTAAAAGTGTTCCTATTTTTCCACATCCTCTCCAGTATCTGTTGTTTCCTGCCTTTTTAATGATCACCATTCTACCTGATATGAGATGGTATCACATTGTGGTTTTGATTTGCATTTCTCTAATGACCAGTGATGACGAGCCTTTTTTCATATGTTTGTTGACACAGGAACAGAAAACCAAACACCTCATGTTCTCACTCATAAGTGGTAGTTGAACAATAAGGACACATAGACACAGGGAGGGGAATATCACACACTGGGGCCTGTCAGGGGGTTTGGGGCTAGGGGAGGGATAGCATTAGGAGAAATACCTAATATAGATGACAGGTTGACGGGTGCAGCAAACCACCACGGCAGGTGCATACCTATGTAACAAACCTGCACATTCTGCACACATATCCCAAAACTTAAAGTATAATTAAAAAATAAAAGAAAGAAAGCCCAGAGACAAATCCAGGGGAAGAGTTCACTGAAATGTTCACATTTAATTTAGTTCTATGCTCTTAGTCTTTGGCACTGTGCTGACAAGAAGAGCACCAGGTTAGCAGCTATACACTATGGCCACTTCTCTTAGCCTTTTCTTGAATGTTGTCTCCATTCGTAGTGTCTTTCTCAAGGGTAGTAGAAGCTAGGAAATGAGGTTATGGAATTTGATATAGATGAGGAAAAGCCTGAAGTCAGTTTTGGGATTTCCTGACTTTGCTCACTTATCCCCTTAATTTGCCCACTCAAAGGTTGCTCTAGCAAGGCTTATTCATATCTATTTTTGTTTATTTACTTATATATTACCTCATTAGATGAAGATTTTAAAGCCATTCATATAACATACAAAAAATAGTAAAATATTTCTTTCTAAATCATCACAACAAAAGAAAAAGAAATTGCATTAGAATAGGAGAGACAAGTCAAGGGAAAAACAGAATATTGTTAAGCAGGTGATGGGATCCCTACCATAGCTATTTTTAAATTTTCCCCTAAGTTTCCCAATAGATAAAGCCAAATCAGAAACTAATTAGTGACATATTCATGAGGAGAAAACATATGGGCTCCTCAGAAGCAGCAAGTATTTCCTAGTACTAAATTCTAAAACGAATTTATCTTATGAAGTGTCCTGTAGGGAACTCTGAGAGATGCAGTGAATAACACCAACAATGAAATTTGTGTATGCTTCAAATGCAATGGAGGGTTTCTCCAGCAGTTTACAATGTTATCCAACTGCATGTGGGCTCCTATGTCTTCAGGTCTGCGAGCCCATCTTTCTTTCTGCTCTCCTTTCCTTCTGTTGCTCAGAGTGCACGCAACCCTGGCATGCACACACACGCACATATACTCTCTCTCTCTCTCTCTCTCTCTCTCTCTCTCTCTCTCTCTCTCTCTGTGTGTGTATCTTTGCCTCTCTCTCTCTCTCTCTCTGGGAGCTCCCTCATGTCCCAGAGGGCATTTCACATTGGATGCCTGCTTTTCTCCTGCTTGTCAGCAACATATTTTTCAAATTAGCACTTGGTAGCTTTGAGGGAAACCCAGACCTTTTGGGGAAGACAGTGAGAGGCCAGCTGAAAAAAACAAGAGGTCTGTTTTTTTCTCAGCTTGTAATAAATTTGCAATACAAGCAAAGAAAAATAAACACCCAGATTCTGCAACTAATATAAAAGTTCCCTGGATTGATGTGTTACCAAAGCTTGGTCTTCCCCTAGATCCTCTGCTATTTACAAGCAGGGCGCTGTTTCTCATGTGGAAGAGGCATGGCATGGCAGCTTTGGTCCTCCTCCTCCCTGTCTTCATTGCTGTGCTTCCCAGTGGGTAGACAAGAGGTGGATGGACAATAGGCAAATAGAAGGCTTTTCTCAGGAGACTCGGGGATTCCACCCTGCCCAGGCAGCCACAGTAGGTCCTGGTGAGAAATGTCTCTTCTGAAGCTGTGCTTTTAACTCAGTGAGACACCTCCCTGGCTCAGGAGGCCCAGCTGATCTTCATTAACAAATGGACAGATCTGTGCTCATGCCAAGACCTTCCTTGTGGCCTCTTTCCTGCCCCCTGTGAGGACTGTTCTGATCTTGACTAGGAACTAAAGCTAGGGAAAAGCCAAAAAGGAAAATTTCTCTGGGAAAAAGCTAGGACTAGATCAAGAGAAGTGACTTCTCCATTTTGATTAGGGAAGTTGCATTTAGAGTCCAGTGGAGCGCTGTAGTGGAGAAACTCCTGATTTTGTAGTTAAGGGGTAGGAAAATGTTCTACCTACTAAACCCTGGAAGCTGGCAACAGAAGATCTGGGTCCCAAACTCTCCCAAATCTTTTAGCTCCAACATTTACTAGCTGGATTGTTTTAAGTCAATCCTTTGTTTTAACTGAGCCTCAGTTTCCTGCTGTAAGAATGCTGACAAAGGAAGTCACCCTCAGATCCCAGGGCTGTGGCAAGAATCAAGTAAGATTAAACATCAGGAATTACTTTGACAACAGTAAAATGCTAGACAAATATGAGCTGTTAATTTTATTAAGCAACAGTCTAGAGGCCTGACCTCTGGTACCAGCTTTACATGTGTCTTTGCCCTTGGTGCTTTCTCGGCTGGATTTATCACATTCCCCTATGAGCTGTCTTTCCCCCCGACAGTTATTTAATTCCTTTCTCAATAACCAAGTTCTCTGAGTGGAGCCCCAGTATCCATGGGGAGAATAAATCTATTCCTATCTTTAAGGAACTTAGATGAGGCAAGGCAGAGAATAAATAACTAAAATGGCCGAAGGAAGACAAGGTATAATGGAAAGAATACAAATCCTGAAGCCAGAAAAGTTGTTTTTGATACCAGTGCTGTCTAAGTGATACAGACTAAGTATCTTGGCTTCTCTGAGTTTTAGCTTCTTTTTCTGTAAAATGTGTCTGATAAAAATAATAATACCTGCTTCATACACTTATAATGAACATGTGATAAGAGAATGCCTACTCACAACATCGTATAAATGTTAAAAATATTATCTGAAAGGAGCTGGTGCCTTAACAATAAAGATAGCTACAACTTACTAAATTCTACTATGTGCCAGGTACTGTAGAAGGCACTTTACTGGTGTTATTGCATCTACTCCTCACATTAGGAGAGGGCAATTATCTCCATTTTACAGATGAAAAAACTGAAGTTCAGGAAGGTTAGGAAAGTAAGTTGTGGAGAAAGTGCTAGAACCCAGGTCTGTCTGATTGCAAAGCTCGCATTCTTTCTATTACCTATTTGATCTTTTTAATAAAGTGATATAGTAACAAATACAACTTCTCAGGATTCACTTACTAGAGTAACAGTGAACTTCTGCAGGTACCTTCCACGCATAGTAGACTTTCAGTACATGTTTTCTTACTTGGCTTCCCCCAGAAGCAGACCCAAAGACAAAGATGTGAATGTAAGTATAGGGGAGCAGAGACATGAGACAGCCAATGAAGGGTTTCTTGCCAAGCCAGAAGTTTGATTCCATTGGAGAACTCTGGGGTCATTGTAAAGGATTCACCTCAGATTTTTCCCCTTTGAGTGAGTGAACTAATATGGTATTTATACACAACTTCTGTCTGGCATTAATTTTGGTTTTTCTGAAGCAACCCAAGACACACACACACACACACACACACACACACACATCCCACAGTGGAGAGGAAAGGTCTTTCAAGCAAGAAATGCAAATGCTGGAAACCATAGCATCACTGAGTACATAAATGAACCAAGATCAAACGAATGAGCAAGTATGTGGTAGTGGTGAAGGGTTGGGTAAGAGAGGGATACAGAAAAGACAGGGAAAGATAAAGAGAGTTACCAAAGCACTGGCTTGAGGATTTAATAGGCTCCAATCTTTCTTATCATTTTATGTCATACATACTAAGAGACTTGAGGCAAATGAGATTATTGTTTCAATTTTTCATTTCCTCCCCAATTTTATCTACAATTCTTTGCCATGTAACTTTGTGGTGCCCTCCCTTTAAGTGGGCTATATTTCCTTACCCTTTAACTGGGTGCTTGACCATGTGACTTACTTTGATCTGTGGGATGGTAGCAGACACAACACAAGCAAAGGCTTGCAATAGGGTTGTTTACTGGGACTTGCACTCTTATATGTTATGCCAGAGTTATCCTGTTGGTTGCAAAAGACAGATGAGTTACACCAGCCAAGCCCAATCTAGATGAGCTATACTCAGTCAGTTACAGACATATGAGTGAAGCCAGCCTAGATCAGCTGAGCTGACCCACAGGCACATAAGCTTAAAAAATGCTTATTGTCATACAATGCCCAGAGTTTTTGTGGGTATTGAATGCTCTGAAGCCATAAATAACTGCTGCAAAAACTGTACTTCTTTATTCTCTGATAGTACCAAATATTCATCCAAAAAATTAATTCATCAAACATTTTGTAAGCAGCTACTTTGGGTCACCATTTGAAATTATTTATTTGTCATGTATCATCCCATCACTGAACTGTGTGACCTTCATGAAGTCAGGAACCTTTTCTGTCTTGTTCATTCCTATATTCCAAGGGTCAAGTACAGTGTGTGTCATACGGTGAGTGTTGAATAAATATATATTCACTGAAGAAATTGGTATCAGTTATTTTGATATCTACTGCAAATATTCAAAATGCCATTCTGATTACACTCAATTTATTGGAGGAGACAAATGGACACAACTCTAATTAATTTATCTTATCATCATGTTATAGAAGCATAGAGAAATATATAACTCTAAGTGGAGAAATACTGAAAGACTCTGCTGAAATAATGGCACTGGAGCCGTTATTTGTTGACACAGAATGAAGACTGATGAAGGTGGGAAGAGAGGACATTCCAATCAGAAAGGACATCATAAATGAAAGTATGGAGGTGTACAAGAATACCTAGAGCAGCTGAAGTAATAACACAGGCATACAGGGGAACAATGGGTAGAGTCCAACTCTGAGGAACCATAAATGAGATGCTACAAAATTTGTACTTTGTCTTCTAGGAAATGAGGAACTAGGAAAGATCTTTAAGCATAATATTAATACAACCTTATCTCTTTCAAATAGCTCTTTAGACAGCCATGTGGGAGAAAAAATGGATTTACTACATATTCTAAATAAATTTGCCTTGCATTACTGTCCTTCCTTAAGCCTTCTTTGTCCCAGTGGCAAATAACCACCATAAGCTCTGAGATCCAAGTTACATATGCTCCCTTAAGTCTCCTCCCTTTCTTTCCCCGACCCCAAAACCCTGAGTTTTCTATACCCCCACCCAAATACCTAGTACACATGCTCCACCCCTGTGGCACATCTGATGTCAACTCAAAAAACAGGCATGTTAAAATTAATCAGAAATACAACTTTCACACACTTGGGAATCTTTCAGCACAGCCAAGATTAAGAAATCTTAAAGGTAGATGAGACAACCCTCACTTGCAAAACAGCGAAGGGAAATGTTCATGTGTAGAAAGAATCCCACTGGGCATCTGTTTCCTGACCTTAGTTAGACTCCCCTAGGGAGTTAATCTAAGGAGATTCAGCACATACCAAAGAATATAACTCCAGAAATCATAAATGCAAGAGCCAAATTAAAGTTACACATGGTAGAAAGTATCTGTTTTATATAATCAAAATCATTATCATCAATACTCACTAAGTCTTCTTTCAATATGATTATAAGCTGGGCAATATAATATTACATATGGTCACTGACCTGCAGCTTAATAATCTAACTCTCTTTGACTTATGGGGTGTATCAGCGACCCATTGCATTTCAGTAGGTAACGTGTTATGAGGTGAATACAGACAGTATATGACGGAAATAGCCATTTTTTATGTACTCCATTGGTTCACAGAATCAGAGAACTAGGTGGTTGTGCAGTATATGATCTCACTTCAATCTATATCATTGGTAGTCAGTAAAAGAATAATATCCATGGTATGTGGCCCAGAATATGTTCACAACAGTGTGCCCATAGTTCTAGATGTAAGAATAGCTTTATCTGTACCCAAGAAGCCAATAAAGTCATTAGCCAATCCATGCATTCTGCCTATTCAAATACAAGTCTAGAGAGATATCCCCTTATGTGCAGATGAATAAAAGAAAAATCCAATATAGAGCATGTGAAGTAAAATTGCAGCTAGAGGGAAGGATAGCATTATCCTTAGTAATCCAAGAAGACATGATATCTTTGAAAAATAACATATAAACCAAAAGATAATTTTATTATATTACAATAAATTTACAAAGGAATTCAAGATGGCGTGACTTCTGTAAAATGAAAATAATAAGTATAATAATAAATAAAAGACTAAAAAGAAAGGAGAGGTAAAAGGATAATAGGATAAGGTGAAAGAGAGTTAACTGAGATTAAAACAGGAGCCAGGTAAGAGTAGAAAGCAATAACAGAAATGATATCCCTGTTAGAAATAGAATTGGTGTTGTGATAAATCAAGACACTCACATAGAGGGAAAACTGAAGTCTCTAAGAACTCAAAGGAGAAGTCAATAATTTTTAATTAATTAGGTAAATAAAGAAAAGGAAAAAGAAAAGTATGATATAATCTAAGGATGAGATAATTTCAGAAATCTTGAGTAAGATAAAATAACCAAAGACATAACTGAAGAAAACTTCCCTGAGCTAAAAAAAAAAAAAAAAAAAAGAAAAATTTGACTTTTAAAAAATATTTGACCCAGAAAAACTAAGATAAACAAGCCCAAACCTAGATATCTGGAATTTTGTTAATCATATAGTTAGGGGAAGAGTGGTGGTTGTTATCTTGAAAGAAACAAAATTCAGACTGGCTTCAAAATTTTACTCTGGAAAACCAAAATATCAGGAGGTAATAAAGCATTCTGAATACTATGCTTTGTAATATGAGTATTCTGAGCTAAGGGAAATCATTTTCTTCATGTGATTTTGTGTTATATGTAATATTGGAAGAGCCTCCCAATTGGTCACCTTTCTACCCACCTCTCTGCCTCCAATACATCTTCCATATCCTTTGCATCGATCCTGCTTCCTTGCTGAAAATCTTTTAGAGCTATGTGATTTTTTAAAGTATGACAAAATATTAATGATATAATCTAGATGGTGAGTATGCAGTCATTCAATGTTAAAATTCTTTCAATTTTACTGTGTTTTATTTTTGTAATTTAAAAACTATTTCACATCATCCTCATTGTCGACTGGATAGAATCCAAATTCCTTGCATAGTGTGCAAACCTCTTCAGAGTCTAACCTCAATCTACCTCTCTGGTAGCACCTTCTGCCTATTATTCTTACCCCATCTAGTCACCATGAACTCCTTGCTGTTCTTGAAGTACCTCTGTTAGGAGGTCCTAAAAGGATAATTTTGATTGAATTTGTCCCGTAGCAGCTGAGTTTGAGGACAGAAAAAATATGAATACTCTGACATTTCATACAAGTTATGTTTTACTGTAGTGTGCAGTACAGGCTATATAGCTTATGAGGTACAGTGCAAAATGAAATTTCAGAACCCCTTGTTCAAAAATTCTTAAGAACTTCAAGATGGCAACAGCAAAGCAATACACCAAGTGTGAGCCCCACCTTTTTTGTTTGGAGACAAAATCTCATTTTGACACCCAGACTGGAATGCAGTGGTGTAATCAAAGCTCACTGCTGCCTCAAACTCTTGGGCTCAAACGATCCTCCCACCTGAGTCTTTTGAGTAGCTGGGACTATAGGCATGCACCACCACATTTTTTTTTTAGAGATGGGGTCTTGCTATGTTGCCCAGGCTGATGATATTGAACTATTGGGCACAAGTGACTCTCCCACCTCAGCCTCCCAAAGTCCCAAAGTGCTGGGATTATAGGCATGAGCCACCACAACCAGCCTATGGGCCCCTTTTGAGTGTCGTTCCCTGTGTGATCACTCACGGAGCCAGCTGTAACTACCTAAAGATATCAAACTGACTGAGGCTTCTCAAGTATTTACCAGTTTCCTTGAGTGGCAGTAGTGGGTATCTGCTTGCCTGTGGTGATGCACTGACAAGGAATGGGAGCATTCAAGTGGAAGATTACCAAGTCTTTTCTGTCTTCCTAACATGTCTTTTGCAAGCTGTATTTCAATTGAATGTCTAGGTCCTGCATACAGTTTCCTATACTGCTAGCAGAGTCATGGTGTTTTATTATCCATAGGTTATATTATGGCACTTGTATTGCAAAGAGGTAATGATGACTGGTTTATGATCAGACCCAATCTTTATCTCCCACTTGAAAAGACTTAGAATGAACTGAGTAGGGCATTCTAAGAGAATAGAATTTTGTGCTAGTCAGTCTTCTCATTCAACACTATAGAACATGCTGTGTCACTCTAGTTATCGAAATATTCTTTACATTACTCTGTATAATTTTTAAATTTCTTCATGCTTTAAAAATATACTGTTTTTACTGTTGTCACAATTATAAGTTAGATGTTTTTTCTCTATCACATCACCTAAAATTTTTTTTGTTCTACTTACTACATAAACTCTATTAATGTTTATATATTTATCTCATATGTGGTGATTTTACTAAACTCGTTCATTCTAAGAGTTCTACAGTTGATATTTCCAGGCTTTCTATGACTATAAACTCATAAAAATCATCATGTCTTTGTCTCTTCCTTCACAATAGTTATGTTTCTTATTTCTGTTTGATGTCCTATTGGGTGGTCCAGAACTTTCAGAAAAAAAGTTGTGTAAAAATATCTCATTCTTGATCTTGGTGGCAATAAGCCTAATATTTCACTATTAAGTATCATCATGACTATTTTTAAATAGTTCATTTTCAGCACATTGCAAAAATCCTACTCTTAGTTTGTTTTTCAAAATCTGAAATAGCATATTATTAAACGCCTTCTTACTACCTACTAATATAGCGTAGCTCTTGTTGTTTTGCCTAGAGTTGTGATGTACTATGTTAATCAATTTGTTTTTATTGTGGAATAAATAAAGGAATTGTCTTCATATTCCTAGAATAAATCACTCTTAGTAATTAGGGGTGATTCTTTTGACATATTACTGTATTCAGGTTGCTACCATTTTATTTAAGATATTTGTATCAAATACATAGTAAGAATGTCTATAGTTTTCTTTCTTATAATACTAGTATTATGTCACTCCAAAAATATATTTATATTGTGCATTGACCATACATGGAGAAATCAATACAATATTATAAGAATTCCCATCCCCACAATGTTTACTTCTTTGATGGAAGCACTAATTACTACAAATTCCCCCAAAAATAGAATATTGCTTTTTTTTTTTTTTTTTTTTGGCAGAACAGGAGAATTCCAGAGACTTCCATTTGGCCTTTTCTACTTATATTGTCCCTTTATCTATGACTCATAGAGCCAAGATAAGAATTCTTCTAGTTCCTGAAGTTGTATATTCCAACTATACTGTCACTGTACAGTATATTCCTTCTATATAGTGAACCTAGTTGTGCACTTTGCATGGAAGGAGAAATGGCCAGATGTATGATTATATACTGATTCATGGGCTGTAGGAGCTGATGGTTTGGCTAGATGGTCAAGGACTTGGAAGAAGCATGACTAGAAAACTGGTGACAAAGAAGTTTGGGGAAGAGGTATATAGATGAACCTTGCTGAGTGAGCAAAAACTGTGAAGACATTTGTATCCCATGTGAGTGTTCACCAACAGGTGACCTCAGCAGAGAAGGATTTTAATAAGCAAGTAGACAGAATGACCCATTCTGTGGACATCACTCAGCCTCTTTCCACAGCCACCCCTGTCATCGCCCAATGGGTCCATGAGCAAAGTGGCCATGGTGGCAAGGATGGAGATTATGCATGGGCTCAGCAACATGGACTTCCACTCACCAAGACTGATCTGGCTACAGCCACCACTGAGTGTCCAATTTGCCAGCAGCAGAGACCAACACTGAGCCTTCGATAGGGCACCATTTTGGGGGCTGATCAGCCAGCTACCTGATGGCAGGTTGATTATATTGGACCTCTCATCATGGAAAGGGCAGAGGTTTGTCCTCACTGGAACAGACACTTACTCTGGATATGGGTTTGCCTATCCTGCATGCAATGCTTCTACCAAGATTACCATCCATGGACTCATGGAATGCTTATCCATCTTCATGGTATTCCACACAGCATTGCCTCTGACCAAGGCACTCATTTTACAGCTAAAGAAGTATAGCAGTGGGCTTATGCTCATTGAATTCACTGGTCTTACCATGTTCCTCATAATCCTGAAGCAGCTGGATTGATAGATGGTGGAATGGCCTTCTGATGTCACAATTACAATGCCAACAAAGTGACAATACTTTGCAGGGCTGGGGCAAAGTTCTCCAGAAGGCCATGTATGCTCTGAATCAGCATCCACTATATGGTACTGCTTATCCCATAGCCAGGATTCACAGGTCCAGGAATCAAGGGGTGGAAGTGGAAGCAGCACCACTCATCATCACCCCTAATGATCCACTAATAAAACTTTTGCTTTCTGTTCCTGCGACATTATGTTCTGCTGGCCTAGAGGTCTTTAGTTCCAGAGGGAGGAACACTGCCACCAGGAGGATACAACAACAATTCCATTAAACTGGAAGTTAAGATTGCCACCTAAACACTTTGGGCTCCTCCTACCTTTAAGTCAACAGGCTAAGAAGGCAGTTACAGTGTTGGCTGGGGTGATTGACCTAGACTATCAAATTGAAAACAGTCTACTACTCCACAATGGAAGTAAGGAAGAGTGTACATGGAATACAGGAAATCCATTAGGGTGCCTCTTAGCATTATTATGCCCTGTGATTAAGGTCAATGGGAAACTACAACAGCTCAAGCCAGGTAGGACTACAAATGGCCCAGGCCCTTCAGGAATGAAGGTTTGGGTCACTCCACCAGGAAAAAAATATGACCAGCTGAGGTGCTTGTTGAAGGCAAAGCAAATACAGAATGGGTAGTAGAAGGTAGTCATCAATACCAGCTACAACCACGTGACCAGTTGTAGAAACGACGACTGTAATTGTCATGAGTATTTCCCCCTTCTTTTGTTAAAAACATGTTTGTGCATGTATACACTTGTACTAAGAAAATATCTTCATTTTATTTTTTTCCGTTATGATGTGACATAAGATTTATTGACTTCATATCAGCATTTAAGCATTGTTAACTTTATGTAACAGCATTTGAGTTGAGATTGGTGCATTTCTGGTTGTACAGTTATTAAGCATAATTATGACCTATTATTGTCTTTATTTGAAGATTATGTATGATCTCAGGAGATGGGTATGGGTTCAAGTTGACAAGGGGTGGACTCATGATGGTTAATACTGAGTGTAAACTTGATTGGATTGAAGGATGCAAAGTATTGATCCTGGGTGTGTCTGTGAGGGTGTTGCCAAAGGAGATTAACATTTGAGTCAGTGGGCTAGGAAAGGCAGATTCACCCTTAATCTGGGTGGGCACCATCTAATTAGCTGCCAGTACAGACAAAATATAAAGCAGGCAGAAAAACATGAAAAGGCTAGACTGACTTAGCCTCCCAGCCTACATCTTCCTCCTGTGCTGGATGCTTTCTGCCCTCAAACATCAGATTCCAATTTCTTCAGCCTTAGGACTTGGATTGGCTTCCCTGCTCTTCAGCTGGCAGATGGCCTATTGTGGGACCTTGTGATAGTGTGAGTTAATACAACTTAATAAACTCCCCTTTATATAGATAGATAGATCGATAGATATCTATATAGACATAGATGTATCTTAATAGTTCTGTCCCTCTAGAGAATCCTGACTAATACACACACCTTACAAGGTGTATTAGCATTCTCTAGAGGGACAGAACTAATAGGATAGATATGAATATATGAAGGGGAGTTTATTAGGAGAATTGACTTACACGATCACAAGGTGAAATCCCACAGTAGGCTGTCTGCAAGCTGATGGGGCAGGAAGCCAGTCCGAGTCCCAAAACTTCAAAAGTAGGAAAACTGATAGTACAGCCTTCAGTCTGTGGTTGAGGGCCAGAGAGCCCCTAGCAAACCACTGGTGTAAGTCCAAGAGTCCAAAGGCTGAAGAACTTGGAGTCTGATGTTTGAGGGCAGGAAGCATTCAGCACAAGAGAAATATGGAAGCCAGAAGACTCAGCCAACCTAGTCCTTCCACCTTCTTCTGCCTGCTTTTATTCTAGCTGCTCTGGCAGCTGATTAGATGGTGCCCATCCAGAATGAGGGTGGGTCTGCCTTTCCCAGTTCACTGACTCAAATGTTAATCTCCTTCGGCAACATACTCACAGACACACCTAGAAAAAATTCTTTGTATCCTTCAACCCAATCAAGTTGACACTCAATACTTACCATCACAGTGTGGCAGGTCCCTTTGGATAAAATTAGGAGGAAGACTCCCAGTACATAGCTGTGATGTGACTGTGGGGTTATGCCATTCCAGGAAGGCAGTCTCCTCTTTAATCAAAATATGTCATGACCTTACTCAGGCTTGGGGATTTGGTTACTGGACATGATCTTTTTAGTAGCTCATGTCAGGACATAGTTCATCAGATTGCAAGGAATTTTCTTTTTTCAATCATACAAGTCAAGAACTTTAGTGTGCTGCCTTCCATTTTGGTCCTAGTCACTAACCAAAGATCCCTGCCAATTCTGATAATGGT
Source organism: Trachypithecus francoisi (assembly GCF_009764315.1). Classification (NCBI taxonomy): domain Eukaryota; kingdom Metazoa; phylum Chordata; class Mammalia; order Primates; family Cercopithecidae; genus Trachypithecus; species Trachypithecus francoisi. Next base: position 80,132,955 of record NW_022681461.1, read on the forward strand.
GATAACCTCTGTTCTTTCTCCTCTAGTTGTTAAGTGTCAGGAATGAGTCTCTTCACCTCCAAATCTTCCTATGCTGATTTCACCATCAGTAAATGCTGCTTTCTCCCATCAGTACCCCTGGTCTTACAATAAGTAAAGAAAATTCTGTATGTAAGCTTCATTTAATATGGAACGAGATTACAAAACAATATCTTGATTTCAGTCAACCAACCAAACAGAACTGTTCCATCTGCTAAATACGGCACACTCAATTCAGAATTTCTGATAAGCACACCCATTTCAAAGTATTCAGCCCTATGTAAAGTTCTGTTTTTCCTTCCCTGATTGAACACCCAGGCAAGCATTCTCACACACATTCTTCAGTCTTGCCAATATAAATTGGCAAAGTCCTACAGTCATTTTGGTGTTGAAGTCTTTTTCTTCTGGGTTGTCTTCTGAGATGTGCTGAATTCTTTTAGTTTGTTTAGAAATAAAAAAGGACAGGAGTACAAACTGGCTTTCCTTTAAAAAATAATGCTCTCTGGTAAAGAAGTTACAGTATCATTTAGCAAGATATTACTAGCATTATTATGTAAGAGAGAATGGGCTTTTTGGTTAACAAGGAAAGCTGGGAGATGGGATCTCCTTTCCAAGTCTTTGGGTATCATTCTTTTCCATATCTTTCACATAATACACCTGTTAAGTCTATGCATTCAACTGACATTGCACCTCAGTAAACCACATTTTGTTTGAACTAGCAAAAGGAAAGACAACTCTTCAGCACAGATATTAACATTTCCTGGGTTTCTATTTATTTGTTAAGCCAAGACATTTGAACAAGTCTTCCTCTTCTTTAAGTTACTCAGAGCTATTAGAAGCACCTACTCTCTCTGACCATTCTGGCATTCCTTATCCTCTCCATGCCAGGCTATTTCATGGTTATGGCCCCTTGATTTCCTAAAGCCTCCACTAGGCACTTCATTCTACATGACCACAAGATATATAATAATTTGCTGTTTCATAAATGCATGCCAGGCACTGCCAGTTTCCCTGACAATCTGGATCTTCACCGCCCTCATTTCTAATTAGGGCAAATAAACAATTCTAGTTGCACATGTGCATGCACACACACACATGCACACACACACTTCCCTACCTTCTGAGAATCATTTGCATGTAATCCTCTCCTATGACAATTTCTACACCAGTTAGGGTTCTTGGTTGAAAATAACAGGAATATTTCCAGGTGAAAGTAACTAGGAAGGAAAGTGCATTCAAATCTCTGGTACAGGAAAAACACTTGAAGAAACTGGTGGAAGACTTGAGTATTTGAGAGGTATTATCAAATAGAACTGTCATAACAGACACACTGGGAAACTTCATCACAGAATGGTTTGATTAGTAAGACAGTGAATAACCCAATAATAAATTACAAAGCTAGAAGACCAAGCCCATAAACCAAGGGAAACCAAATATGCCAGGCCACAGCTAGTGTGCTGTCAGGGACAGTATCATCATTGGGCTCAGGAGCCACTCCTACCATTTCAGAATATTTGCTCTGCTACTGTTTCTTTGCCTTACTCATTCAGATTCAAAACCCTGAGATGGCAGCTTGCACAAGGCCCAGTTTCTGTATCCAAGGAGAGCAATTATATGACCATCTGAGAATATATTATGGGATGTAGGTCTTGCCTCCCATAAAAACTCACACAAATGTAGGAAAAGAGCTCAGAAGATGCATTACCTCCCCCACAACAAAAAATGCTTTCTACATGAAAAATTCCTTTATTTTCTATGTGAAATAATGTATGTGTGTAGCTGTTCTTTCAAATTTTGAAATGATTCACTACTAAAGCCATATGGCTCCAGGGTACTTTATTAATAATTATTTATTAAAACTATTTATTTTATAATGATTATTAGTATACTTTAAGTACTTGTATTTGGCATATTCAAGGGTGACTAATACACAGCTATTGCCCTCAAAGAACTTATAACCAATGCTATGATTATTGTATTTCTTCTTATACTCAAATATTAAGCAGAATGCCCGGCACTGAACAGGTGCTCAGAAAAGTTTTCTGAGAGAATAGTTTCCAAATGCAAATGTTTTTTAAAAAAGGTTCGTTTAAAATACTGTTGTGTTTGTTTAGGTATTCTCCTGATTTAGTGAATGCATTGTTAAGATTAATCTTGAAGAAATCAAACCCACAATTAGAAAACTGGATGGGGCATTATGGGTGATTCCATGCACACAGAAAACCAGTAAATCTATGGATTATGGAGGGACTGGAGAAGCCAAGTGTAGGTACCAATATCTTCTTCAAAACTGGGTCATTCAAATGTAACAGTGAACCAAAAGTAGTGAAAGTTAGCATGTATTATACACAAAAGTACAATAAAAATTGTTTTTAAAATTGCTGAACATTATTAATGGTAACCCCAGAAGGAATACAGAAAACTAATAATTAAATTGAGCCAACCACCTAATTTTGCGAGTATACAGAGTGACTGCTAAAGACAAGGCCATCCACCATTTGTCAGAAACATGTTGAGATTTGGAACCATCAAAAACTAAACCATCCAACTCAGCCAGTCCTTTAGATGAAAATTATAAATATTCTGGTAATCATAAGAATCCCTTTAAAAGGGAGCATATGTTTACAGAAGATACCATTATGGCCCTGCTTTCTTAACCAAGGAGTCCCAACTCAGGCACCTGAATAAGGATACGAGGCCAGAATTAGACAGGAAATGACCATTTCAGAAATCTCTGGCTAACTATGAGACATGGGAGTGTTTTCTTAAGGCTTTCTTTTACTGCTGCTTTTTTTTTTTAATTTAATTTTATTTTTTTTGCTAACTGGTCCAGAAGGAAAATTACAAGGTGGAATGAGAAAAGGATAAAAACTCCCAGCAAAATGATGACATGTCAGTCCTTTTTAAAGATGCTTGGAAGAGTCTTTACAATGGCCCCTGTTGATTTTTAAGCATCCAAAATGTGAAAATCATTGCATTATTTTTCATCATGCCAGAAGGTATTTGCATTTTTGTTTTTGTGTGGTTGGGGCAGATGAATTCCTAGAAAGGAAGCTGGCACCATGCCAACTCTCAGCAGCTGGTGTGAATGGGAATCCTGCATCTTCCAGGCAGAAAGGTGACTAGTAAATGTGTTGTGTTGCTGTTTCCAAGTAACTTTTTTGACATCCACCATCCCATCACAACTCCATAAGGTAAGTAATTAAGATCCCAATTTAACAAAGAAAATTCAAGAACAGTGAGTGACTGACCAAACATCAGTTCTGTGTAACAAGATTTGGCTTCAACATTGATGCCTCAAGCAGATTTGGTTAATGTGATCACCCAGGCAGGTGTCACCTTCCCCCCAACTGCTCTTTCAAAGCTCCACAAAGAAACCTCCCAGCCAAAAGACCATCTTAGTGACTTTTCTTAAAAGCTACAGCTTCAACGGAAACTCCAAACCAGCTTTGGCAGTCCCCTTGAGTGTAGGCAGGAATTGGGACTTTCCTCTAGCCCATATAATACAGCAAAGGGGGTGGGATGTCATTCCTGTGATGAGGTTACTGTACATAAGACTTCACCTTGTCAGTAGACTCAGTTTGGCTCTCCTGCTGGACTTGAAGAAGGAAGCTGCTATGTTGTGAACTGCCAAGGTAGAGGTCAACGTGGTGGGGAACCACAGGTGAACTGTAGGACCTGCAGATGTCCTTCAGCCAATAGCCAGAGAGAAACTGAAGCCCCCAGCTCCCATAGTCCACTGAGAGATGAATTCTGCCCACAACCTGAATGAGCTTGGAAGTGTGTTCTTCTTCAGTCAAGTCTCCAGATGAGAATGCAGCCAGCCAGACACTGTGATTTAAGCCTTTGAGACCCTGAGCAGAGGACCCAACTGAGCCATGCTTAGATTCCTGACCTATAGAAACTACAAGATAGTAAATATGTGTTGTTTCAAGCCACTATGTTTAGATAACTAATGCAAGCAAAGCTAGACTTGAACCGAGATTATTCTATCACAAATCTTTCTTTCTTGAGTTGCACAAGTAAGAACCAAGCTATGCAGCTACAGAAAGCTTATAAAATGTAAACCTAACTGAGGCCGGGCTCAGCAGCCCCAGTGTCCCATTACTAAGTGGCTATCCCTTCACTAAGGAGCTATGCTCACTGACCACCTCTCCATAACCATGAAAAACAAACAATGAACAGAATCGGATTCATCTGGGTCCTCCCTTCTACCTAGAGACGTCCTGGCATTACGGAAAAAGCCATGAAAATCTATGTTTGCCATTCCTGTGCTTATCTGGGCTCATTTGAACTAGTCATATCAGCTCCCTTAGCCTTCATTATTCTTTCCTTTAAAACAGGGGGCATCAAACATACTTTGCAGGATTATAGAGGAATCTGGAGCTAAAATACATACCTGACACATATTAATAATTATATATAGAAATTGTTAATATTATATCATCTATGTTATTTTCCCCATATTACAGATGCAAAACAAAAATGACTTGTCCAAGACCATGCAGCTATTAATCTGCAAAGCTGGGAATGGAGCCCAGGTTCTCTGATTCCAACTGTAGAGCTTTTCCTATTACATTCCCCTTCCTAATTTTTGAAAAACATTCAAAATACAATTTAATTTATGTGAATTTGAAAAAAAATATATTCCATTCAGTTCTTTGAGGAGAAGGGTTGCTGTGTAATGAAACAAAATATTTGAGCTGCCTCAAATCCTTTGCAGAAGAGGCCAGGATAGCAATGCATTTCCGAAAAAGATGGGAATCCCTGGTTTAAACAATTATGCCTCAGATAACCACGGCAATTAAGCAGTTCCTTAGCATCAAGTTTCTAAATTTTGGCAGAGGCAATTGACTTTTTCTTGAATTCTTTCATCCTAGTTACAAAACTGGATTAATTGAATCACTACGTCCAAGTTCCTTCTGAAATCTTGGGGAAGACTGCTACCATAAGCGTGAAACACATCTGTGACAGAGTATTAAGGCTTTATCCACAAATTACCAAGGGACCACCAATTCTCTAGGACTCGTGGCAGTCAACACATTCTAATTTAACAAAGAAAAAAAGTCTGCTGTTTTGAAATTAACACAACCACGGATATATTCACCAAAATGAAGTTTGGCCGCAGAATTCAGTACCACACTTTTTTTCCTAGTTTGTCCACCTCATAAGCAGGTGAGGGGTTCTGATACCTCTATATTGCCTAAGGAAGTCAAGAAAAGTATCAGATAGGGATTTGAACTAGACCTCCTTTCAGGTCCCATACAGCCCTGGGAACCCATGATTCGAATGTGTGTTTTGCTACTTCAGGATACAAACCACAAGTCTGTGAGGGAAACCAGATTGAAAATAAGACTCATAGGTTCTATTTAAGTGCTGCTGCTTTCATTCACATAGCTAGAGAAGTTTGCTAAAGGCACTTATGCACCAGTTAAACTACAGGCACACAAGCATTTCTATTTACTGCCTTAAGAAGGAAAGGCAAGAAGGGGAGAGCCACCAAACCAGGAAGAAACAGAGGTGATGTTCAAAGGCCAGCTAAAAGCACATTCAAGGTTTAAAGCAATCTAGAAATGGGAAACCAGGCCATTAAATAATAAGCATTAGATGAAACAGCAGCAAACATTAGATTAAGAAAAACATCCATAAATATCAATAATATAGTACTTTGATTAGCAAAAATATTGCATTATTAGAATATATTCCCAGTAGAGAAATGGTAATGGAAACTATTAGATCTCCTGGGAAAATGTGCATAGAAATGGAGATAGAGAAAAAGAAAAGGAGGAGAGATATGGAACAATTATGCTGCATCTGTTTCTTACACATCAGCGGGGGGCACTTTTCCCTAAATCAGTTGAACAGTCAGTGATGTGAAAGATGAGGGCTCATTAGGCAGCCTGCAGACAGCACCTGAAATGGTTTGTCAAACAGTCGTGCCTCTGAAAATCAACAAGGAACCAGGACGTGATGCTTCATTTATAGGGGAAAAGGCAAAAGCAATCAAGACCCAAAGACAGGGCAACTGGGCTCTATGTAGGCTCGTTATGCTCAACTCTGCCAAAAAAAAAATGACAAAGAAGCAGAATGCCAGGGTAGGAAATAAAAATTAAGGCAGCAACAAGGAAGGAAAGGACAAATATTTCTTGAATGTTCAGCAGGTGCCCTGTACTGCATATCATCTCTTTTTCATTTACAGCAACCCAGTACAGTGGTATTGCTTCCACTCTTCAAGATAATGAAACAAAGAATAATTTGCTCAAAGTCACAGTGCACTAGGTTCAAAAACATGTATGTCCAACTGCAAACTCAAGTCTCTTGAACACAGCAAAGCTGTTTTCCAGAAAGTACAAAATATTAAGGATAATGTCCATCAGTGAAAGAGACTAAGAAAGAGTTTTAGGAGCTCAGTAGAGAAAACAGCTGCAGACCTGTGAATTAAGAGCTGATTATGGATTCAGCTTTTACTTCTCACATGTCAGGAAATGGAGGATCCACAGTTCAAGCAGGAATGAAGGGGAATGGGGGAGTAACTCTTTGTGGACAGCATCTTTGTATGTCTTTCTTTCTCTACAATAGGGATTTTGCTGAGGCGCTGGTCCAAACATTCTTGGGTAGTTCCTACAAATGCTTACCAAGTCAAGTACCCCCACTTACATGGAGAACACTGCATGTGTCCTTCCAGACCAGGAGCCATTTGTCAGACTGTGTGAATTATCTACTAGAGGAATTTAGAGTTCTCTATTGAACAGAAAAGGTTGGAAGTAAGAAATATTGCTTAAACAAGATAAGTCTCAGATCTCCTTTTGACCTCAGTTTTATAACTTAACATGCAGCCAGGAAAAAGGCTTTTATTCACAAATATTTAATGAGCCTCTACTATGTGCTGAGCATTAGGTTTCATTTCACTCATCTACTTATTATCAGTCTTAGAGAAATCCATAGAAACCGTCAGGTCATCTTACCCAACTATCATGTGAAAAGAAAGCCCACCCTTAAATTCAAGAAAAAAAATATTTCCTGAGAAGTCAAGATACCATGGAACCAAGAAGCACAAAGCATGGCTCCTGTTGTCTAAAAGGCTTAAGATTATACAGTATGCAAATGTAAGTCCCCTTGCTGATTCATAAGAGAAGGTGTTATCAGCTCAGCTTCTGCCTTCCCTAGCATTTCCACTACCAGAACTTCCATCTGAAGTCATGTTCTCCTTCAGGTTCCAGTACGCCAAACAAAAAAGCAAAAACTAGTCTGGCTCATGGACTCTTCAGAATCCTTATTGGCTTCATGATCCTCCTTTACAAACCATAGCAGCAGGTTATGTCAAGCCTTCTTCCAAGTTCCAACAAACAGATGTAACAAAGGTTATAGAGGTTAAAATCCCCTTCCTACCACACCACACCATAACAATACATATTTTCCAGAATCCTCACAGAATTATAACAGCCAATCATGAAAAGCATGAGGCACATTTTCAGGAGGGACAAAAGGAACACAGAGAGTGCTTAGCTCTGCTGTAGAGATGTCTGTCCTCAATTATATCATCTCATGATCTTAGATTCTTCTGAGGGTTCTTGGCATCTAGCGATGAATTGTACCATTGCAAGAGCCCTGGAAAAGTCTAGACTAAACCAAAGAATATACTGAAGAATGCTACGAAAGTGGTATTACGATTGTGGAAGTATCACTTGAATATATGTCCTTCCCCAATATCCAGCATTACTAGATTAGACAGCACTACATTTACATAAATTATTTTTTATTGCAGAAAAGCAAGATATTTGGACAGTATGGTTGCAATTATTTCAAGGCTAATGAGAATGTAGGTTATTAAGTGGCCCATCCATAGACAAGAAAACAGAAGACGCTTGAGTGTTACAGCAATAACTAACTGGAGAAGAACATGAAGAGAAACGTTGATCACTGCAGTTTTATACTCAGACCCCAGCTAAATCTCCAATACGCTTTGCTCCAATTCCCATTCAGGACCCACCTTAGTAATCCTCCCCAAACAACCAGCCCTGCCCAGCTGTCAGCTCAAAGTCCTCCACCTGCCCAGACTGTAACCAGTGGAGCAATTCAGCAACTTCAACTCTAAGGTCTAGAAACAGGGCCTGTTTCTTCAAGAGGGGCCTAGACATCCATGTGAATTCCATATCTTAACCTACCTAACTGGGGGACCGTGGGTTATTTAACATCTCTATTCCTCAGTTCCTCCATCTTTAAAATGAGAATTGATCCCTACTGGGGGACCCGCCCCCAATACTTCCATGTAGGTTCTTTCTTTTTTCCATAAGTGTCAACCAGCTGAGAAATAAAAAGAAACAGTACAAAGAGAGGAATTTTACAGCTGGGCCATGAGGGGTGACATCACATATTGGTAGGACCATGATGCCTGCCTGAGTCTCAGACCAGCAAGTTTTTATTAAGGGTTTCAAAAGGAGAGGGGGTGTAAGAACAGGGAGTAGGCACAAAGATCACATGCGTCAAAGGGCAAAAAGCAGAACTACTACTAAGGGTCTAACAAAGATCAGATGCTTCTGAGGGAACAGGACAAAGGGAAAAAGCAGAACCACTGATAAGGGTCCAACAAAGATCACAGGGCAAAGGGCAAAACCAGAACCACTGATAAGGGTCTATGTTCAGCGGTGCACATCTTAAACAACAGAAAACAGGGTTCAAGAGCAGAGAACCAGTCTGACCACAAATTTACCAGGGTGGAGTTTCCCAATCCTAATAAGCCTGAGGGTACTGCAGGAGACCAGGGTGTATCTCAGTCCTTATCTCAACCGCATAAGACAGACATTCCCAGAGCAGCTGTTTATAGACTTCCCCCCAGGAATGCATTCCTTTCCCAGCATATTAATATTAATATTCCTTGCTAGGAAAAGAATTTAGAGATACCTCTCCTACTTGCATGTCCGTTTATAGGCTCTCTGCAAGAAGAAAAATATGGCTCTTTTTGCCCAACCCCACAGGCAGTCAAACTTTATGGTTATCTTCCCTTGTTCCCTAAAAATCGCTGTTATTCTGTTCTTTTTCAAGGTGCACTGATTTCATATTGTTCAAACACACATGTTTTAAATGTTTTAAAATCAATTTGTACAGTTAACACAATTATCACAGTGGTCCTGAGGTGATGTACATCCTCAACTTATGAAAATAACAGGGTTAAGAGATTAAAGACAGGCATAAGAAATTATAAAACTATTATTTGGGAACTGATAAATGTCCATGAAATCTTCACAATTTATGTTCCTCTGCCACAGCTTCAGTCATTCCCTCTGTTTGGGGTCCCTGACTTCCCACAACATATCCCTAGAAGGATTAAATTAGCTAATATATGCTAAATGTTTAGAACAAAATTCAGCCCATTTGTGAGAAACTTTGTAAGTGCTTGTCATTATAATAATAATAATTATTATTATTTTCCTTCCCACCACCACAATTACTTGTCATAGGCTATATGAGAGGTTTCTGGCTTGATTTCTCTCCTGAACCCAGATCCTTGCCCAAAATCTCAGCCACCTAACTATGTCCTAAACATGACAAGGCTCTCACTAGCTCCCTTTCCCAGTAAGGTGCAACTTTTCTCTTTATTTGCAACACAGAGTTCTGCCATGAACCAAAATACACTCTGATACCAAGAATCACACCTGACTGGACCTACTCACCTTCTCAGCTCTCTAGTTTTGGCCTATGTAGCTAAAACAAACCCAGTAAGGTCTGGAACCTAGAGGGACCCAGAGGAGAAGCAAATGACTGAAGGTAACAGGTCCCAGGGCTCTGATCAAGCTGAGCAGTATTTTTCTAAGGGATATAGACCTTGGGAAAATACTGAATATATGTATGTGTGTGTGTGTGTGTGTGTGTGGTGTGTGTGTGTGTGTGTTTGTGTATTTTCCTACTATTTTATTTCCCTGGATATATATAATTTTCATTATGCATAAAATAATAATTATTATGATGATGACAAGCACTTACAAAGTTTCTTACAAATGGGCTGAAAGCTGTTCTAAACATTTAGCATCTACTAATATATATCCAGAGAAAGAGTCTGGGTCACATCAGTGAAGAAAATCCAGAGAAGCAGTCTCAGGTCTTTGCTATAAGGTTAAGCTAAAGCAATAAGCAAGCAAATAACCAAGATGTCAGAAACCAACAATATTGGACACAGGTCAAGAAGTAAAGTATGAAATGGCCTAAAACAAGTAGTTCAAGCCAAAGACATGAATGGCATGCCCACAAGGACAGAGATTTTATTTCATTTGTTCCCTTGTATAACCTCATACTAAAATGTCCTCCAGTATTCATGGAATGAACAAATGAATGAATCATCAGATTGTAGAGTTCCTCTCGATATAGTGCTACCTGAATGGTACAGGAAAACCAAGAAGAGGATAAGCCTCAAAATGCTAAGGATTTGAAGACCGAGACACAGATTTTCTAGGGATCAAGTCTGAACATATCTCCAGCCTGGACCCTGGACAGCTGGCTTGATTCTCTGGTCTTCATGGTTTGGGATTTCTCCTCTGCTATTTGAGCAGAGGGGACTTCCCTTTGTCATTGCACTGATTACGCTGCACTGTAATCTTCCACTTCTCTGTCTTCTGGACTGAATGTGACACAGGACCTGGCACATAATAATAATTCAGGAACGTTGCTTAATGGCCCTTCCCTAAGGATCCTCCCAGAGAGGTGAATGGGCAAAGAACAAGAGAATAATTCAATTTGGTGGTTTAAATCTTATTTTTGCCTGGACAACAGGGCACTAATTTCAGCAAGAGGCAATAAGATAAATTCAGAACTAACTAGAAAATAACCAAAAGAGTTTGACTCTGTATCTCTAGACTCACTAGGATGGCAAGGGAACTGAAAACTGAATTTAAAAATTAAAAACAACAACAGTAATAATAATGGCTGACATGAAGAGTGAATGTAGGAATATTAGTTGATGAGGTACTGAACCTGAATCAGCAGAGCCACGTGATCGCCACAAAAAAGTGATGCAGCCCTCAGTTTCAATGTTAGACTAGCACCTAGAACAATGGGGAAACAGCCCTGCTCATCTCTGCACTAGCCAGACCACATCCTGAGGGCTACCTGCTCTCAGCTCAAGATTTCACACTCTGAGAATGAAAAAAACCAGACATATTCAGTTGAGCATACCGGTAAGGTAAGCAAACTCAAACCTATAACAAAATAAGACCTGTCAAAAACAAAGCAATACAAAACAATACAAAAAGTTGTTTGGCCTGGAGATGGCCTGCAGAGGCATAACAGCTATAGTCAATACCAAAAGGCCCATTAGACTAGAAACTGAGGCTCAAGGAGGTTAAGTTACTTGATCAAAATCACACCATGACTTGGTGATATATACCTGGGAGTCAAACTCAAGTCTAATTCTAAAACCCAAATTAAGCATAAAATCATTATGCTTGAACTGGAAAGACCTTGATGTCTCAGGGAAACCTCTCTGGGTCTCAAGTCTCCATCCACACAAGGGCAAAGCTACATCACTTCAAAGCACCAGTGGTGTTTTGAAGATCTCTGCATTTTATGTACATTCAGTGAAGGAAAGAAGACCTGAGTGTCCTTAGCAAATTGACCCCAAACTTTCTCACAGGATCAGGGTGCTGACACCTACATGTTGGAACAGTACCTTTAGCCATCCTAGCCTGACATGTGTAATAACAGATATTGGATCAGAGTCACATTTATCAAAGTCCCATCAGGACAATGGCTGGAACCCCCACATTCATTCAACAAATACGTTTGTGTGTCTGCTCAAGCCAAAGCCCCATGCCATGTGCTGGGTGCACAGTGGTTAATAAAATGGCATTCTAGTGAAAGAGACATGCATTGATCAATAAACCATAAATAAGTTGTATGTAATTATATCCTGTGATAAAAATAATGAAGGCAAATAACTAGATTTTATAAGAGAAAATAACAGGCAGGTGGGGTTTAGTAAACAATGCAAGCAGTACATAACCCACAGTGTTCTCTCTGGGAAAAGTTGTTTTCTGTTTTGTTTTGTTTTGTTTTTGTTTTTTATTGAGATGAAGTCTTGCTCCATCTCCCAGGCTGGAGTGCAGTGGTGTGATCTCGGCTTACTGTAAACTCTACTGCCTGGGTTCAAGTGATTCTCCTGCCTCAGCCTCCCAAGTAGCTGGGAACACAGGCTCATTGTATACAGGAATACAATAACGTGCACCACTAAGCACGGCTAATTTTTTTTTTTTTTTTTTTGGTATTTTTAGTAGAGACAGGGTTTCTTCATGTTGGCCAGGCTGGTCTCAAAATCCTGACCTCTGGTGATCCGCCTGCCTCGGCCTCCCAAAGTGCTGGGATTACAGGCATGAGCTACGATGCCCGGCCGAAAAAGCTGTTTTAGAGCAAAGTTTCCCCTAAAGCCAAAATTGGGAACTTAGAGGTTCTGGCACACCTTAAGTGAGCCCTTCAGACCTTCAGTAAAAAGGTGGGACAGAGAGAATGATGTGCCCCAATAAAGAGGAGGCACTAGCTGAGTATGTGTTACCATAGCAGAATCAGAAACACAAGAGGAGTTGTCTTGAGTTGAGTTCCAGAAAGGAAAAAGGAAGAGGAAAGCAGGCAGGAAGGGGCACTGCATATGAGCAGTATTTACCTTTAACACAGGACACAACCCACTAGTGGCAGTAGCAGTAGAAATGACAACTTATGTCCACACAATGACTTATACATGGATGTTCATATCAACTTTATTCATAATATCCCAAAATGGGAAAAACCAAAATGTTCAACAGGCAAATGAATAATCATGGTATATTTGTGAAGTGGTATAGTCATCAGCAATAAACAGGAATGCATTACCGATACACATGATGGTATTGGTGAATCTCACAGACATGCAAAGTGAAAGACCCAAACATGAAAGGACACATATCATATGATTCCATTTATATGAAGTGCTAGCAAGACAAAACTAATCTGTAGTGATAGTAAATCAGCACTGGTCCAGAATGGGGGAGTAGGGACCAGAGGCAAGGGGAAGAGATTGAAAAGAGAGACACATTGAGAGAATGTTCTAAGGAAATGGGAATCTTCTATATCTTTATTGGGGTGAAAGTTACATGGGTTTGCAACCTATACATTAGCATGCATAAATTTTGATGTATACAAATCATACCTCAGTAAAACTGGTTTGAAAATCTCCTCGTTCTTACAATTTTGTCCAATATTCTTTCAGAAGCTGAAACAAGTCCTTAGGAGGAAGGTCAACACCATGACAGTGCTGTACCCCAAATCACCTCGCTATCCTGGCGTTTAATTAATGGCTGGTGAATGTCAGCCCTTCCTGGCATCCAGTCCACTGCCTGAGAACTGAGGACATCCTGTTCTCCCCTGACAAGGAGCAGCCAGCCCCAGCACTTCTACCACTTCTTTCAGAAGGCCTGACAGGCACTAATTCGTACAGACCCACGCTGCCAGACTACAGCACCCCTGGTGGTCATTCAGAGTAGGACCTTTTTGGGGAAAGTATTTTTTATAAAGCCAAGACTTCTACCCTATAAAACTCATTATGTTGTTGTTGTTACTTAGCAAAAGTTTTTGAGGACATAGTTCTCTACTTTATCCTGTCCCTGGTAAAAAGAAACATAAGAGAAATTATGGATTAAGTGTGCTAAACTGCTTTTCACTTATGGATACTATTATTGTTTTTGCCTTAACTGCTCAGAAATTAAACGTGTACCCCACCTCTAGCAAATGTCCACACATTTTACTCATTAACCTTACCCAAGTTTTAAACTTATTTCTCCGTTATTATTTCCTTTTTTCCCTCATTTCCTCAATTGCTTTTTTAAATATAGATTTTATCTTTTTAGAGTAGTTTTAGGTTCACAGCAAATTTGAGCAGAAAGTACAGAGTTCCCATATTCTCCTCTTCCCCGCCCCGAGCCACACAGTCTCTCCCGCTATTAATATCACACACCACAATGATATTATACATTTGTCACATTCCATGAACCTATAATGATACATCCTTTTCATCCCAAATCCATCATTTACATTAAGGTTCAGTCTTGGTGTTATATGTTCTATGGGTTTTGATATGTGTATAATCACATGTATCTACCATTATAGTATCATACAGAGTAGCTCACTGACCAAAAAATCATCTGTGCTCTGCCTATTCATTCCTCTCATCTCCCAAATCTCTGGCAACCACTGATCTTTTCACTGTCTCTGGAGTTTTATCTGTTCCAGAATGTCATACAGTTGTAGTCACACAGTATGTAGCATTTTCAGATTGACCTCTTTCACTTAGTAATATGCATTTAAGGTTATTCTATGGTTTGATAGTTTATTTCTTTTTAACATTGAATAATATTCCACTGTCTGGATATACCAGTTTATTTATCCATTCACTAACTGCTTCATTGCTTTCAAGTTTTGACAATTATGAATAAAGCTGTGTTAAATATCTGTGTACAGATTATTTTGTGAACATAAGTTTTTAATTCATTTTGGTAAATACCAAGGAGCACAATTGCTGGGTTGTAAGGTAAGTGTATGTTTTAATTTGTAAAAAAAACTGCCAAAATGTCTTCCAAAGTGGCTGATATGGTTTGGCTGTGTCCCTATTCAAAATCTCATCTTGAACTGTAATAATCCCCAAGTGTCAAAGGGATTATTACAACAGTATGGTGGTTTTCCCCATACTTTTCTTGTGATAGTGAGTGAGTTCTCATAAGATCTGGTGGTTTTATAAGGGGCTTCCCCCTTCACTTGGCTATTATTCTCTCATCCTGTCTCCTGCCACAGTATGAAAAGGTGCCTTCTGCCATGATTGTAAGTTTCCTGAGGGCTCCTCAGCCATGTAGAACGGTGAGTCAATTAAACCTCTTTTCTTGGCCAGGCGTGGTGGCTCATGCCTGTAATCTCAGCACTTTGGGAGATTGAGGCTGGTAGATCATTTGAGGTTAGGAGTTCTAGACCAGCCTGGCCAACATGGTGAAACCCCATCTCTACTAAAAGTACAAAAAAATTAGCCGGGCATGGTGGTGGCGCATCTGTAATCTGAGCTACTTGGGAGGCTGAGGCAGGAGAATCCCTTGAATCCAGGAGGCAGGGGTTGCAGTGAGCTGAGATGGTGCCACTGCACTCCAGCCTGGGAACAGAGCAAGACTCTGTCTCAAAGAAAAAAAAAAAAAAATTCTCTTTTCTTTATAAATTACCTAGTCTCGAGTATGTCTTTATTAGCAACATGACAGTTCACTAATACAGTGGCTGTATCATTTTGCACTCGCAACAGCAACCAGCAACTAATGAGAGTTCTTCTTGCTCCACCACTTCCCAGCATTTGGTAGTGTCAGTGGTCTGGATTTTAGTCACCCTAAAAAAGTGTGTATCTCATTGTTTTAATTTTCAGTTCCCAAATGACATATAATGTGAGCATCTTTTCATGTGCTTATATGCTTGCTTGACATTTGTGTATGAGGTGTCTGTTCAGATATTTTGCCCATTTTTTTAACTGGGTTGTTTATTTTCTTATTGCTGAGTTTTAACAGTACTTTGTATATTTTGAATAACAGTCCTTTATCAGATACATCTCTTGCAAATATTTTTTTTTTTTTTTTTTTTTTTGAGACGGAGTCTTGCTCTTTCGCCCGGGCTGGAGTGCAGTGGCCGGATCTCAGCTCACTGCAAGCTCCGCCTCCCGGGTTTTACGCCATTCTCCTGCCTCAGCCTCCGGAGTAGCTGGGACTACAGGCGCCCGCCACCTCGCCCGGCTAGTTTTTTGTATTTTTAGTAGATACGGGGTTTCACCGTGTTAGCCAGGATGGTCTCGATCTCCTGACCTCGTGATCCGCCCGTCTCGGCCTCCCAAAGTGCTGGGATTACATCTTGCAAATATTTTCTCTCCATCTGTGGGCAAGTGCCCTGTCATTCTCAATTACTTTTTAGAAACCTTTTTGTAGTGTGTATTTTTAAAAGTCAGCCTGATCCTTTCTGAGACAAATTCATATATTGATAATTTTTACATAGATTTTACATATAAAATAGAATAGGGAAGGCTATGTCACAGGTGATTTCTCCTGCTTTGTTATCTGTTTCACTTTGTTTTAGCTCATTTACTGACTGTCAAAGCTTGAACGAATTCCTTCCTCTTAGGACCTCAACTTCTTCTTCTGTAAAATGAGGTAGGTGGATCAGATCATGCCCAGCGTTCCTTGAAACGTTCACAGGACACATGCCAACAGTCCAGCCAGTAGAGGGCCCAACCCTGGCTCATCTGGTGGCAACAGAGAGACCTACACCCTGAAAACTCTGAAAAATGGATTCAACATCCTGACATAGGGCATGATTCTCAGTGACTCTCTCTAATCTTCACTAACATCTGTCTGAGCAAAAAACTGGTATTATTTGATTAGCTTTTTGGAGGAATATCTGGGATAGAAATATCCCATGCTCAACTGTTGGCTGACAATATGGAAAAACAGACATTATTGATTACAAATCAATGTAGGGGAGATTGGGAAAAACACAGAAGTGAAAATATTTTGCAAATCTAAACCTGAAAATGGTTAGGAAAGAAGTCAAATAACAATAAGCATTTAAAGTTCATAGAATCCTAGCACCTCCAAGTATTCTCATAGCCCTTAGCATCACTTAAATTGCAGTGAAGATTCCTTGGAAGCTCAAATTCATTTTCTGTGATTCCCAATCTTAGCTGGTGTTACTAGTCACACTTTGTTATTTTATTTTGTTGTTGTTGTTGTTGTTGCTTTATGGATGAATAAACTGAGGCTTAGATATATTAAATAATCTAAGACCACACAAGCAACAGAAAGAGTGAGGGACCAGGCCTTCTAACTTCTGGCCCAGAGCTCTTTCCACCCCACACTCCTGCGCCATGATTGGTTCAATTTTAAACCTTTCTTGGGTAAATATCTCCCTTCTATGTGCATTTCCATTCTTTCCCCTTCAATTCCAGCCACTGGCCAGTTTTACAGGGCTTTATGGACATATTTCAGATGACTCCAAGTCAGGAGAGATTTTTAAAATCGCAGATGTCAGGATGAAGAATTGAAAATAATCCTAAAAGGCTGGAATGCAGAGCAGAAGCCAGTATGCTGAAATTTTACAGGTTTAATATAAAAACCTGAACAAGTTATGTCCCACTACATGCTGTGTGCTGTGTTGTAGCTCTGGGTTTCTTGCTGAGAATGCCTTTCCACCACAGTCTACCTAAGCAGGACCTGCAGTTAATCCTGCAAATCCTAGCTGAATTACCTCTCTTCCTGGAAACCTTACTTAGCATATTCAGGCAGAATCATCAAATCTTTCTTGTGTCACCTAGAACACACTTCTGTTGAGGCACTGGCCTCGATTCCTATATAAAATTATATGTGTCTATGTCTCCCTACTCTGTGAAAGCCAAAAGTAGATAGTCACAAGAATCTTGTGAGCATTATAAACTATTTATTTACATGACTGAAAGTTCCTGGGGAGTAGGATCTGGGTCTTATTAATGCCCATAACCCCAGCCAGCACCAGGCCAAAGTACATAAACATTTGCGCCACACAGTATTCTAGTGAATGAGACAAAGTTTATATACTCCTGGTTCTTATGTTCTAGCAGAGAGAAGCAGATAATATGCATCAAGGTAAAAAAAAAAAAAAAAAAAAAAAGAACACTTGAGATTGCTGTACTAGGAAAAAAAAACAAAACCTAGATAACTTAAGGGGCTAGCCTAGGGTTATTTTTTTTTTCTTTTTCTTTTACATTAAAGTTCAAGGATACATGAGCAGAATGTGCAGGTAAATGTGTGCCATCGTGTTTTGCTGCACCTATCAACCCATCACCTAGGTATTAAGCCCCATATGCATCAGTCATTTGTCCTGATGCTCTCCCTCCCCTCACCCCCTTCCCCGACAGGCCCTGGTGTGTGTTGTTTCCCTCCTTGTGTCCATGTGTTCTCATTGTTCAACTCCCAGTTATGAGTGAGAACATGCGGTGTTTGGTTTTCTGTTTCTGTGTTAGTTTGCTGAGGATAATGGCTTCCAACTTCATCCATGTCCCTGCAAAGGACATGATCTCATTCCTTTTTACAGCTGCATAGTATTTCATGGTGTATATGTACCACATTTTCTTTATCCAGTCTATCATTGATGGGCATTTGAGTTGGTTCCATGTCTTTACTATTGTGAATAGTAGCCTAGGGTTATTTTTAACCAGGGCAAGAAGAGCCTTTGGAAAAAGCAACCTTTGAGCTCAGACTTGAATGATGCCTAGGAGCCAGCCATGGGGGGGGAATCTAGGGAACAACTACTCCAATCAGAAGAGCAGCAGTGCCAAATAAATCATGGAGACAGGAAGAAGCATGACACATTTGAGGGACAGCATTAAACTGCTTATTAAGTTTAGAGTCATTTCACAATCTTCCATGAGGATCGGGGTGAAAGATAGAAGAGTATGTGATTAATTTTTCTCAAATGCCTTCCAGATCCCTGGAACTTCACATATGTGATCTCATATAATTCTCACAACCACAGAGCGGATTTACCCCATTTTACAGATGAGGCCCAGAGAGGAAGGGTGGCAGAAGCCAGATCTGGCAGACCCGGCTTTGGTTCTTCCCACCTTGTCACTCTACAGCAGTGGCCTCCTCATGTAGTAGAGGAAATGAGAGAAGAGCACAACGTACTCCAATGCTAGGTAAAAAGCCCCAAGTAGCACTGAAATGTACAGACCAACAGCTGTTGGTATTTTAGAACACGAAGGAATGGAACCCACCCATCTTTCCAGCTTCTGCCCATCTGTCAATGCCACAGCATACCACAGGCACCTAGCGAAGTCTTTGAAATACATTTTCTGAGCGATATGTTAAGTATCCAATTTGAAAAGAAAACTGGCTATGAAAACTGAGCTGTGGATAATTCCCTAAGCTCTTTCCCCTTAATTATGGTGCACACAGACAGCCAGCGAAACAAAGACTTAGGCCCTCTGTTGATTCTCTGATGCCTCATCTGAAGTCTAGGTATTTATTTTAATTCAGGACTTGGTTCCTTTTAAAGAAAAATCAGAGTCCCTGAAGAGATTCTCCTGCTAAGATTTCAATCTCCATTTCCTCCGAAATGGATGTCAAAGACAAAATCCCCAGGATCCTTATGACAGTCCACTTTGGGTTTCTAATTTTGACAAGGAAACCATAATCTGATGGTTTAACCCCTGAGGATGAATGCAAGAAGGAATGAGAATCAAATGGATGAATCGATCAAATAGAAACAGAGGTCTGCACAAAACAACATTCATGGAAATAAAATCTCCTGAGGCTCTAAGCTAATAGAAGCAGCTGGTGAAGACCACCAAAGACAAGAGAGTGAGAAAGGGCTTCCAGTGCGAGAAAGCAGAGTGGCTTCTCAGGGACAATGGAGCAGAAATTAGCATTCCAATGAATCGGCACAAAGGGACCCTGGCCAAGCCTGGGAAGGAGGCCCCTCTCCTCCTGGCCCCTTCTTAAGGTCCATTTGTATCCCTCTGCAGCCTTCCCACAAAATAAGTTGGTTTGCTACACGTTATCTTCTTCTGTATTTTTAATCAAAATATGTTTTCTGCTTCATTTAGCTAGAAATAGAGGGCTCTTCTGCTTGATATTTGGGCAAAATATGGCCCCAGCATTGAAATACTCACTTGTTATCAGAACTGTGCTGTCTCCCTTTCCCTTTCTTTTAATAAAAGTTTGGATTCCACAGAGTGTTCTTCCACTCTTAAGCTCCAAACATTTCAAACACCACAAAAGATATGACAAGATGAAAGGAAATGTCCGCAAATAGACAGCTAGACAACTAGTTAGCAGCTGTCTGCTTTTCTTCAGGGTTTGCCTTTCTTCAACTTCTTTTTCTGCAGGGGGGGAAAAAGTTTATTTTTCATTCTTGAAGAAGCCTGACTACCGACTGACACTGACACTGACTCCCTCTCTCCCTCTCTCTCTCTCTCTCTCTCTCTCTCTGTCTCTCTCCCTCCCTCTTCCCCTTTCCCTCTCTCTTTCTGTGTCTCTAACATTGGCCATTTTCCAAGTCTGTTGAGTGTTAGAAGGAGAAAAACACTTACCACGCCATGTGTAACCCTGACCTTTGGAACTCATTGTCCTTCTGGGGCACCGTGTGGAGGGCTGCAGCAGCTAAGTAGAATTGCTCATTCTCCATCTTTTATAGTCCAATGTTTGCAATTTAATGAGGTTTTGATGTTCCATCAAGTAAGGGCATTTCTTTAACAAAAGGAACCTGAAACACAGGTTTTGATTTAAAAACCTGCCCAGGCTTTGGAGAACTGATTTAAATCTATTTTAGATCTGGATCAACTGAGGTTTGATTTGAAGTTATTCCTCTTGTTCCCTAACAGATCAGGCAAGGACATTATTCTTTAATTCTTGATTTTAATTGCAGCTGCTTTGCAAATTTCTCACCTTTCCTCTCTCCAGGTCTTAAGCTCATGAGACGAAGATCCTGTAGCATAAAGACAAACCTTTAGAGTGCAGCTGAGAACATCTCTTTCCTATTAGTCCAGATCCCCTCTCAGATCTCAGGTTGATATCACTGGATGGCAGAAGAGGCAACAAGAGCTTCCCTGTGAGTTAATTGAGGGCTGGAAGTGTGTACCTCTGCTCACACTGGATCACCATTCCCCCCTGCCTATTAAACACTGCCATGGAACCTTCTGATGTACCTGACCAAACCCTACCCATCTTGCCTATTTTACAAGCCGGGTATAAAATGAACATCACATGTAAAACCACTTTGCAAACCAAGGGTGATGTAAACTATCATCCTCATGCTCATCACCTGTTCCTCCCCTAAGGCTTCCCTTTCTTGTGGGAGACCATATCCTCCACCTGTCCAGGAATTAGATGGTGCCTAAGGATTTTCCTCTCTCTTTTTTTTTTTTTTTTTTTTGAGACGGAGTCTCGCTCTGTCACCCAGGCTGGAGTGCAGTGGCCGGATCTCAGCTCACTGCAAGCTCCGCCTCCCGGGTTTACGCCATTCTCCTGCCTCAGCCTCCCGAGTAGCTGGGACTACAGGTGCCCGCCGCCTCGCCCGGCTAGTTTTTTTTGTATTTTTTAGTAGAGACGGGGTTTCAACAGGTTAGCCAGGATGGTCTCGATCTCCTGACCTCGTGATCCACCCGTCTTGGCCTCCCAAAGTGCTGGAAGATTTTCCTCTCTTAAGCATCACCATAACCCATCCATCTCTACCAATGTCAATTACCTCTCCTAACCACCTCACAAATGTATCCCTGTCCTCTCCCACAGCCTGGATGGTGCCCATGTCTAGGACCTCTTCCCCTCCTAATTGATGTTACAGCCTAAAGTCTCATTTCTCTCTAAATCATCCTCTGCTGCAAGAAAGATTTTTTAAAATTGCTATTATCACCCCCTTTATTACCATCCCTAAGCAATTCTCACCTGCTTCGGCATAAAGATCAGACACAGTCTAGGTTCTAGGGCCCCTCACAATCCAACCTCTGTCAATTTCCATGGCTCTTGTCCCATCACTCACCCCTCACCCCAACACCAGTCACACTGGCCTTTGCACTCCCAGGCTTCCATGATTTTCTTTAAGGCTACCCCTCTGCTAGAATGTCTTTCCCCATTCCAGCCTGATCAACTTCTCAGTTCACTCCATTAAAACTTTCCCTGTCGTGGTTTTGGTTAATGGTCCTGCCCCTGTTCTCCCACAACACTGTAAAAACACCACTATCACTGCAACCAGCAGTCAGCCACTTACTAAGCCTCATTTGCTGTTCCTCATTCCTGTGCATTCTGGCCAAAGAACAAATTGTACATTTCTTTTCCCACAGCCTAACCCAGGACTAGGCATCAATAAATAGTTGATAGGCGGATTAACTAATAATTAAATACTTATCTATGAAATAGGTCAAAGTTTTCAGCAGTCCTGTAAGTTGTGGTAGAAAAAAAAAGACCAAGAGGGCCTCTTCGTGAAAGATCACTTAAGGCATCTTATCCATCTAGAATTGACTGTATGTGGGACAAAGGATGGTATGTACAATGCCATAGATAAAGAAACATCCTGTGCTCAGATGGGCACTTATGAGGCATAGCTTACTCAGTGACAGGGCTAACCCTTCCAAATCATATTGAAGCAGTCTTAGGGTAGCAGAATGAGACTTAGACTAGAGTCCAAAGTCCTGGGTCCACTGACATGTACTCACTTTGCAACTCTGTGGAAGTTATATAACCTCTCTGATCCTTTTTCATGAAATAGAAAAACACTGCAGATCCTGCCTGTTTCACAAGCTGGATATGAGATTAACATCACATGTAAAAGCACCTTGCAAACCAAGGGTGATGCAAATTATCATCCTTATTTGATTTAAAGTCAGCTTAGCAAATATGCCTGAATTTTTTTAAAGTCTACCCTCCACAGATGTTCTCCTATTAAAATCTTGCATATATATTTACAAGCAAGTAGGACATAATATATAATAATAATTTGAAGTAGTAATTAGTGTGTTTTCCTTCATGTCTGCTTTCATGGAATTTCCTCACTGTTTTTCCAAGGACATCCCCTCTTTGCCTAGACACCTAGATGTGAGCCACCTACTGCTTGGAGGTAAATGACACACTGAAGAACTAGAAAACCACAAGCGACTATTCTTAAATATTGAGTTCAAAAGCCACTGGACTAGATGTAAAACAGATTGAGAGCAGACATTGAGAGGAGATTGTTTCTGCCACTAGACTAGATAAAAGTCTCCACGGGCCAAGAGAAAGGAAGAGGAGGAATCACATAGACAAAATGAGTGAGATGGAGAGACCACAGGCATGTGCCCCAGCAGGAGCCATTCATCATCATCGTCAGCCTGGGAGCAGAAAGAAAACCTGGCTTCCCCATTGTTATCTACTAACAACTACCAATCAATGGAAACCAGTGCATCACTCATGAGATATTCACCTCCTTTCTGCCCTTAGAGATTTCCCAGCCTCTTATACAGTCCACTCCATGTCAAAAATGCTTCATTCAATGGCCCAGATCACTTGTAGGGACACACACACACACACACTCACACACACACGGCTGCACACACACACACATGCACCCATGCACTGAGTAAAAAATAGGGCCCAGAAGATACAGAAGTGGTTATCCTCATGTTTGTGGAAGTGAGACTAGATGCAACCAGCAGAAGATCTCCCGCCAAGCTGACACTGGGACACACACACACACAACCCTATCTCCTTCCTTTACACATTGTAAAGTACCTCTCAGTCTTCATACAGAACATCAGAAATTGAACTGATAAATAAAGGATACATTTTTAAGGGGATAAAAAAGCTTGGCTTCTAAACAAATACAGTAGAATATTTACTATGAAGAATTGACTTAGAATAACATCAAGGTCTTACCTGAAGTAGCTTTTGTCATAAAACTTCCTTCTGAGTGCATCGTCCTTACATATCAAAAGTGTTTGGTACATTTTGCTGAATACTGAGGAGCATTTATGAAGCCAGGTGATCTTAGGTGCAGAATGGCTAAATATTAGCACTCACGAAGTTGGTGGGAGAAAGAAGGGTCACCTTGGATGTGTTACACAGAAAGTGCCAGAGCATCCATACTTCTGTCCAACAAGAGATCTGCTTATAATTCATACTCTGATCTTTGTGGCAAGAAGCAAGCAGGATTCAACCCACCCCCACCCCCCACATCTTGTAGAGCACAGTGGCTGACCCAAGCCTGGAGCATGAAGATGAGGAAAAGGCAGAGGGGGTGGGCAGAATCCTGCAAATAAATGAACAGCCCAACTCCTAACGGAGTAGTAGAGAAGTTACAGCAGGTTCATGGCCACGCAGGTTGGAGACAGGAATACTGCACGTAAGAACAGAAGCCAGCAGGATACACAGAGCTACTGCCCACGTGGAGGTTACTACAGACGATGAAGGAAGAGAAATAACTGCCTAGGCAGCTATAACACAGTGGGATAAGTGCCAGGATAGGGAAAGAAAGGCTTCCTGTAGTGCCTCCTATTACAGAAACACCCTGGAGGGGAATTTGACATAGCCAAGGGTTAAGGGCAGCAGCTAAGAAAGGTTATTGTCAGAAGTAACTTTTTTATTGAGAAATAATAATTCTATATATTTATGGGGTACAAAGGGGTGTTTGATACATTTAAGAATGAGTAAGAGTTTTCTAAGTAAATTGGATGTGATGAGTGAACCAGGCAGTTGGCAGTGTTCTCATACTAGATATTCAGGAAAAAAAAAAACAAACCCACAGATCCATTCAATCTGGCTCTCAGAGCTTTGTGGGTTTGTGGACGTTGTTTTTAATTACTGTCATTAATGAAGGTTTTCACATTAAAATTCTGATTTCTGATTTCTCTTGAAATACCCTCATGGTAACAACTGACTAGAACTGAGTAATGACTGCCCCTTTAAATGGGGTCTGATTTACTGCAGTTGCTATCACTTTTTCTTGTGCCTTTCCATGGTCTGAATGTATCTCCCCAAGTTCATGTCAAAACTTAATGGCAATTAATTATTATTAATATGAGAATGGTAAGAGGTGAGGGCCTTTGGGGCCACCAAGTTATGAGGGCAGAGCCCTCATGAATGGGATCAGTGCCCTTATACAAGAAGCTTAGGGAGCCCCCTTTGTCCTTCTACCATGTGAGGACACTGTTCATCTCTCCTGTCACATGAGCATACAGCAAAAAGGTTCCATCTATGAAGAGCAGACACCAAAGCGGCTGGCACCTTGATCTTGAACTTCCCAGCCTCCAGAACCATGAGCAATAAACTCCTATTATTTATAAATTACCCAGTTCTGTAATTTTGTTACAGAATCCAGAATGGACTAAGACATGCCTCTAGCAGTGAGGCCTAGGTCAGCTCCATTTATCATTAAGCTTGTGCTATTGTCTTTTTAATAGTACAGTTCAAGGAAAAACAAAATGTTTCTTATGTTCATGTTTCTACCAAAAGTGGAAAAGGTAGGATAGAGCAAGAAAGACACGTTTCACTCACTCTTTTCCCGCATAGTAATGGCCGTCCCAGCCCCTGTATACCTCTGAGTGCTGAGTCCTGGCCTAGACCTACATGAGGATAGGAACCACATCTTGTTCACCTCTACGAATGGCACTTGGTACAGAAGAAATGAATGCTTTTTGAGTGATTTTTTTTTAATGTACAATTGTCTACAATCCAGTAAGAACATATTTTATTCAGAGAACTGGAGGGAAAATTAGGATGAATATAAAGGAATAAGGAGAAACTTGGCATGAGGGTAAAGAGGAAGACAGAGGCCACATCAGGAAGGTCTAGCCAGGCTTTCTAGAGTAGAGAGCTTAAGAGCGTTGGGAACGTTTTGAAAGGTTTTAAGCAGAGGGAGTAGACTTCCCTAGATTTACATTTAGAAAGAGCTCTCAGCAGCATTGTAAAAGCTGCGTCAGAGGAGCTTTCATTTTTTTCATATACAGGCTGGTCTAGGAAGGCATCACAATGGTCCAGGTGAGCACCAACGGCCTGAACTGGACAGGGGTGGTCGCAATGGTGGAAAAAGAGTTTTAAGGCATCAGAATCCCCATCAGAAGCTGACCATTTGAGGGCAGGGAAAGGAGAGTACAGGTCAGACTTAGGCCCAGTGGGTAGAGCCATCCATGTCTAGAAATGAACAAGGCTTCCATGAATGCACTGAAGTGAGATGGGGCCACCTTCCCTAGTCACCTTTTTCTGTTCCATAATCCCTTGTCTTTCTGGAGGTTTAACTACTATTTCAGCTAGGGTTTGATAGACAAAATATTGGGTGACCAGTTCATTTGAATTTCAGATCAACAAAATTTTCTTTAATATAGGTATGCCTCAAAAAACATTTGGGCATCCTATATTTTTATTTGCTAAATCTGGCAACCCTGGTTTCAGCCCCATTTCTTCCACCAGGGTTCGCCATTGTAACCCACCCTCATCTCCCAGAGTGATGGATTTGGGCAGGCATTTTCTTACCACAGGGTAGAAATCTCCAAACGCTGTTCTAGAGCAACCTTACATTTGGAAATTGATGGAGTTGTTTTTCTGTAAAATATTCCCGTGGCCCATCAAGTTTTGGTATAAAAAAACTATCACCATGCTCCCTCAGTGCAGTTTCCAAAGGAAGCAAGTGAGTACCCCAAAGGCAGAGCCAATGAACCAAAATCACAGACACAAAAGGAGACAGGTGACAAGAGAGAAAGGGCAACTATGAGCAGAGAAAAGAAGAGGAGTGGTGGAACAAAGAAAACTACATCTATCGTGAATCAGGCAGAAGACTCCAAGGTCCACAGGGAGTCTTAACATACTCACATACGGGTGATGGAATTATCAATAATATTCTATTTCTTCATCTTCACACTTTTCTATATTTCAAAAAGTGCTACACTGAATATGTGCTACTTTTATTTTTAAAAATAGTAAATGCTATTTTAAAAAGGAAAAACAGGCAGGCTATTCAAAGTTTTTGCTATAAAAATTTTAAGATTTGTCTTCAAACCCATGATAGCAGTTAGCACCATTTGAGTTTACGGGGCAAATGCATTTGTAGCAAAATTGGTGGAGGCGGCGAGGTTGTCTGATGACTGCATAAGTGATAATAAATCCAAAGTACTTGCATCTAGGAGCAGCACCTCCTAACAAAGAAGCTACTGGAACTAAAATGTCTCAAACCTTAGAGAAATCCTGCAACATGCCACATCTTTTTAGCAGAACTTTCACAATCTGATGACTCTATACACCCAAAGTGTAGACCCAGAAAAGGAACATATAAGATGATATGTTTTCTTGGTTATAATGCTTTTTTCCCCCACACATGAATTCCAATGGGTGCAAGCTACTCTCTCTAGGGAGGAGGGGGAAAGAGGTAATCATGACAAATTATCCTTTTTCCAAGTTATCATCATCTTGCTCTGTCTCTGTCAAATTGTTCCTCCAACACAGCAGCCTGCAAGCCCTGCTCAGCCTTCCCCTTCTAGTGCTATTTATACCTTTTGGATCAAACCAGCACTTTTGCATATCTCAGCCATTTCAGGGGCTGTGATGGTGAACTGTACCGTTTCAATCATTCCCATCAGAGTCACTCGTCGTCATGTCCCTGAATATCTGTAAGGACAACGCATTCCACAATCACTTCAATCTAAATCTGTCGATAATTATGATAGAAGGGGATAGTCTAAGTTTCACCTGTGAAGGAATGGGTCATTTTTCAAACCTACACATTGCTTCCAAATTATCTGCAAGCAGCAACACAACCTTGATCTGCAACTTTGCAAAGAAGTGATTGTGAGCCTCTTTTTTATAATTCTCCCAGGAAACAAATCACCATTTCTCCTGAACAAAGACTGTATTTTTCTCCTTAAGCAATTTTCTTTCTTTCATGTTGTTTGTTAGGTATTGGCTTATTTTATTGAAGAGAACACTCATGGAAAAAAAACTCAATATCCAAGGTGTTGGAGCAGAGAAAGGGGGTAAAAGAAGGGAAGGAAAGGAAAGAGTGCTACAAAGAAGGGAGAGAGGAGATGGGTGGAAAGTATGACATTAACGAGGTGATGATGCTTGTCCTGGAATAATCAGCTTAGCAGAACATTGCAGCTGCTTCTTTCCAACTATTTTTCTGAATGGGAAGTAAGTTAGAGTGGCTGCAGAATTTTTAAGCTTCCCCACGATGGTTTACAAACTTCCCTTACCACAGACTCATTTCTCCCACCACATTTCCCTCTTTCTTTAGTCAACATCCTAGAAGTTTATATCTAAAGTATTTTAAATTACTAGATATAAATAGACTCAAAACAAATTATTGATGCTATGAAATCAGGAAGTTTAAAACTGAAAATGATACTTCTGTAAAACTTAAAAGGAATAATAAGGTGTAGAAGGATAGGAATTTTTTTTAACTCCAAGGCTACTTTTCCCAACCCATCAAGAGTTCACACATGTGGAAAATTCAAGAACATGTATGGTATTTACTAGAAACTTGTGGGTTTCTAAACAATCAATTAGGCTGTGTTTCACTCATCTTCCCCAATGAGGGTTTGAGAAAATATATAGGAAGGAGCTTCACACTAGCCAGCATTTCTCTTAACCCTCAAACAAGGAATGCACTGAGTAGCTAGATTGTGTCTCCATGACCTCAAGGGAAAACTAGCTTTCACATTAAATTTCTACCCAGTAAGGGAGAGTACAAAGAGTATGGGATGTGGAATCATGGGACCTTGATCAAGTCTTGCCTATTTGTAGATACGGAGTAAGTCTCAGTTTTCATACCCTTAAAATTAGAATAACTAAAAATCTGTGAGCATTTAATAACATGTATTTTTTAAAACACTACATAAACTATAGAGCCCTAAGTGTTTTGTTATCAGAAGCAACTATCCTGGCTCAAAGGGAGGATCAGTCCCCACATCATCCTCATCATTTGGCTCTGACGTTTGCTTCCAAAAATTAGCCAAAGACGTTTCTATTTACCCTCTGAGCATGCTCAAGCTCTGTAAAAGGGCAAAATAAAATTTAAAGAGATGACCCTTGCCTCCATGATTAAAATGTGTCTCTAGACCAAAATGCTCACATCTAAAACTAAATTAGAAGTATTTTCTGTATGTTTCTTACAATGAGAAGAAGGTAATTTTAAAATGCAGACAGGAAAGCAAGATGGAAACAAATGAGCTTGCTCTAATAATGATAATAGTAGCAAAGTTACATGGAGCCTTCTCTATTTAACCCTCACTCTACTCCTGTGAAATAGGTACTTTTACTAACCCATTGTACCGATGAGGAAGCTGAGGTAGAAGGCATGGAAGCAACATATGCCCAGAAACTCCTATGGGTTCTTCAAGCTAGAAATGTGAAACTTAAATGAAGATGTAAATTCACAAATCCTCTCTCTATTTTCCCATTTCTGTCTCCATGCAACTGCTGTTGTACGACTCAGCTGGACAAATGGATGAGTCTTTTACCTAGATACTTACCCCAAATGTTAAAGGCAGAAAATATTCCTTAGTGCATCATGGTTGCAGCAGTAGTACGTGAGAAGCACCAGGAGGAAGGCGAAGCTTGCAAAGAAAGGTTGAGATTTCTTAATTCATTTTTCCTTCCTTTTTAAGAAATTCTTCTTACAGTGCCAACTTGGAGGTTTCTGTATCTTATTTTTATTAGGAATATGGCTTTTCCACATAAGTGCTAATTAGATCTTAGAGATTTTAGAGGGAATTTGAGATATTTCTTGCTGTTATCCTTGTCCTGGGCAACCCCGATTTGTAGAACCATAAAAGCATCTGTAGAGGAATCAAGAGATGAAGAATCAAAAGTGAGGGAGGGGATCACGGCAGATGGGAGGCAGGACTACATTGTAGCTCTGACTTAGATGAGCAGAGCAGCACGTGGAGGCTCCCATCATGAATTTTTACTCCAAAATGATTGCAGGCATAAATCAGGAAGCCTGAGAGGACCCACAGACCCCCTGAAGGAAGCAGATTGCTCCTGTAGGACCCAGGAGACAACCCAAATAGTGTGCTGGTATCCATGACAGAGAGACCGACAGATGGTTCACATCACAGGACTCTGTACAGACAACCCCCAGTACCAGCCTGGAGCCTGGTAGACCCAAGACAGAAAGTGTTCTTTAGTGGACAGCATCATGGTGGTAGCAGCAGTACATGAGAAGCACCAAGTCTACCAGGCTCTAGGCTGGTACTGGGGGTTGTCTGTACAGAGTGGCCAGATTCAGAAAAGAGACAACAATCACTACAGCTCTGGCCACCTTGTGGGACAAAAGAATCTGAAAAACAGCCTTCTGCCCTAGACTTTCCCTCTGACAGAGGCTACTCAAATGAGAAGGAACCAGGAACCAACTCTGGTAATATGACAAAACAAGGTTTCTAATACCTCCAAAAAATCACACTAGTTTACCAGCAATGGACCCAAACCAAGAAGAAATCCCTGATTTACCTAAAAAAGAATTCAGGAGGTTAATTATTAAGCTAATCAGGGAGGCACCAGAGAAAGGTGAAGCCCAATGTAAGGAAATCCAAAAACTGATACAAGAAGTGAATGGAGAAATATTCAAGAAAATAGATAGCATAAACAAAAAACAATCAAAACTTCAGGAAACAATAGACACACTTATTATAGAAATGCAAAATGAACTGGAAAGTCTCAGCAATATAACTGAACAAGTAGAAGAAAGAAATTGAGGGCTCAGAGACAAGGTCTTCAAATTAACCTAATCCAACAAAGACAAAGAAAAAAGAATAAGAAAATACTAACAAAGCCTCCAAGAAGTCTGTGATTATGTTAAATGACCAAACCTAAGAATAACTGGTGTTCCTGAGGAAGAAGAGAAATACAAAAGTTTGGAAAACGTATTTAGGGGAATAATCAAGGAAAACTTCCCCAGCCTTGCTAGAGACCTAGACATCCAAATACAAGAAGCACAAAGAGCACCTGGGAAATTCATCAAAAAAAGATCATCGTCTAGGCACATTTTCATCAGGTTATCTAAAGTTATGATGAAAGAAAGAATCTTAAGAGCTATGAGACAAAAACACCAGGTAACCTATACAGGAAAACCTATCGGATTAACAGCTGATTTCTCAGCAGAAACCCTACATGCAAGAGGGGATTGGTGTGCCTCCTCAAACAAAACAACCACCAGCCAAAAATTTTGTATCCAGTGAAACTAAGCTTCATATGTGAAGGAAAGACACAGTCTTTTTCACACAGACAAATGCTAGGAGAATTCACCACTACCAAGCCACCAGTACAAGAACTGCTCAAAGGAGCTCTAAATCTTGAAACAAATCCTGGAAACACATCAAAACAGAACCTCTTTAAAACATAAATCTCATAGAACCTATAAAACAAAAATACAATTTAAAAAACAAAAAACCAAGGTATACAGGCAACAAATGGTACAATAAATTGTACCTCACATCTCAATACTAACAGTGAATGTAAATGGCCTAAATGCTCCACTTAAAAGATACAGAATTGCAGAATGGATAAGAAGTCACCAACCAACTATCTGCTGCCTTCAAGAGACTCATCTAACATATAAGGACTTGCACAAATGTAAGGTAAAGGAGTGGAAAAAGATATTTCATGCAAATGGATACCAAAAGCAAGCAGTAGTAGCTATTCTTATATCAGACAAAATAAACTTTAAAGCAACAGCAGTTTAAAAAGACAAAAAGGGACATTATATAATGATAAATGGCCTTGTCCAACAATCCTTAATCCATCAGAAGAAAGGAAATAATCAAGATCAGAGCAAAAATTAATAAAATCTAAACAAAAAAATAAAATTAAATTAACAAATGAAACAAAAAGCTGGTTCTTTGGCAAGATAAATAAAATCGATAGACCATTAAGATTAACCAAGAAAAGAAGAGAGGAAATCCAAATAAGTTCAATAAGAAATGAAACAGGATTATTACAACTGACACCACAGAAATACAAAAGATCATTTAAGGCCACTATGAACAACTTTATGCACATAAACTAGAAAACCTAGAAGAGATGGATAAATTCCTGGAAAAATATAACCCTCCTAGCTTAAATCAGTAAGAATTAGATACCCTGAACAGACCAATAACAATCAGTGAGATCTAAATGGTAATTTTTAATTACCAACAAAAAAAAGTCCAGGACCAGATGGGTTCATAGCAGAATTCTACCAGACATTCAAAGAAGAATTGCTACCAGTTCTATTGACACTAGTCCACAAGACAGAAAAAGAGGGAACCCTCCCTAAATCATTCCATGGAGCCAGTATTACCCTAATACCAAAACCAGGAAAGGACCGATATCCCCAATGAACACAGATGCTAAAATCCTTAACAAAATACTAGTTAACCAAATCCAACAACATATCAGAAAGATAATCCACCATGATCAAGTGGGTTTCATACCAGGGATGCAGTGACGGTTTAACATATGCAAGTCAATAAATGTCATACATCACATAAACAGAATTAAAAACAAAAATCACATAATCATCTCAACAGATGCAGAAAAAGCATTCAACAAAATCCAGCACCCCTTTATGATTAAAACACTTAGCAAAATCAGCATATAAGGGACATCCCTTAATATAAGAAAAGCCATCTATGACAAACCCATAGCCAACATAATACTGAATGGGGAAAAAGATGAAAGCATTCCCTTTGAGAACTGGAACAAGACAAGGATGCCTACTCTCACCACTCCTCTTCAACATAGTACTGGAAGTCCTAGCCAGAGCAATCAGACAAGAGAAAGAAATAAAGGCCATCCAAATCGGTAAAGAGGAAGTCAAACTGTCACTGTTTGCTGATGATATGATCATTTACCTAGAAGACCTGAACAATCCTCCAGAAAGCTCCTAGAACTGATCAAAGAATTCAGCAAAGTTTCCAGATACAAGATTAATCTACACAAATTAGCAGCTCTTCTATATACCAACAGTGACCAAGCTGAGAATCAAATCAAGAACTCAACCCCTTTTGTGATAGCTGCAAAAAATAAAATAAAATACAATACTTAGGAATAAACCTAAGCAAGGTCATGAAAGACCTCTACAAGGAAAACTACAAAACACTGCTGAAAGAAATTGTAGACTACACAAATAAATGAAAACACATCCCATGCTCATGGATGGGTAGAATCAACATTGTGAAAACGACCATACTGTCAAAAGCAGTCTACAAATCCCATCAAAATACCACCATCATTCTTCACATAATTAGAAAAAAAAAATTCTAAAATTCGTATGGAACCAAAAAAGAGCCTGCATAGCCAAAGCAAGACTAAGCAAAAAGAACAATCTGGAGGCATCACATGACCTGATTTCAAACTATACCATCAGGCCATAGTTACCAAAACAACATGGTACTGGTATAAAAATAGGCACATAGACCAATGGAACAGAATAGAGAACCCAGAAATAAACCCAAATACTTACAGCCAACTGATCTTCAACAAAGCAAACAAAAACAAAAGTGGGGGGAAAAGCAAACAAAAACATTAAGTGGGGAAAGGAAACCCTTTTCAACAAATGATGCTGGGATAATTGGCTAGCCACATGTAGGAGAATGAAACTGGCTCTTCATCTCTCACCTTATACAAAAGTCAACTCAAGATGGATTAAGAACTTGAATCTAAGAACTGAAACGATAAAAATTACAGAATATAACATTGAAAACCCTTCTAAACGTTGGCTTAGAAAAGGATTTCATGACCATGAACCAAAAAGCAAATGCAATAAAAACAAAGATAAATTGCTGGGACTTAATTAAATGAAAGAGCTTTTACATGGCAAAAGGAACAGTCAGAATAAACAGACAACCCATAGGGTGGGAAAAAATCTTCACAATCTGTACATTGACAAAGGACTAATATCCTGAATCTACAATGAACTCGAACAAATCAACAAGAAAAAGAATCTCATCAAGAAGTGGGCTAAGGACATGAATAGACAATTCTCAAAAGAAGATACATAAATGGGCCAACAAACATATGAAAAAATGCTCAACATCACTAATGATCAGGAAAACGCAAATTAAAACCACAATGTGATACCACCTTACAGCAAGAATGGCCATAATCAAAAAACCAAAACATAGTAGATGTTGACGTGGATGCGGTGAAGAGGGAACACTTCTATACTGCTGGTGGGAATGTAAACTAGTACAACTGCCATGCAAAACGGTGTGGAGATTCTTTAAAGACCTAAAAGTAGAACTACCATTTGATTCAGTAATCCCACTACTGGTATACACACACACACACACACACACACACACACACACACATATACATATGCATATATAGACATACATATATATACACATGTACATATATACACACATACATATATACACATACATATATATATATATTATATATATATATATATATATGATGGACTACTATTCAGCGATAAAAAGGAATGAATTAATGGCATTTGCAGGAACCTGGATGAGATTGAAGACTAGTATTCTAAGTAAAGTAACTCAGGAATGGGAAATCAAACATTGTATGTTCTCACTGATACGTGGAGCTAAGCTATGAGGACACAAAGGTATAAGAATAATACCATGGATTCTGGGGACTTGGAAAGAGTGGGAGGGGGGTGAAGCATAAAATACTACAAATAGGTACAGTATATACTGTGTGGGTGATGGGCACACCAAAATCTCACAAATCACCACTAAAGAATTTACTAATGTAACCAAACACCACTTGTTCCCCAATAACCTATGGAAATTTAAAAAAAAAAAAAATTTGAAAAAAGAGATGAGGAATCAAGTGCTCAGAAAATAACACTGATAAAACCCTAAACCAAGCATACAAATTTATAGAGACCCTAATAGAACAACAAACCCTTCACACTAGACACCATCCACAGTGGCATCCAGGATGGTGCCGCAACAATCTTTAGATTGTTGCCAGGGGAGGTCTGAGCTCTTTAACATCAGCTGAGCCCTTAGTGTGCCTAAACAGGCATTGCTCTTAATCATACGTGACCAGTTCCTTCTTTGCCCCTTCAATGGTGGCTCCAAACCTCTCCACTCACCTGAAGCCCCCTATGTCTTCCCTTCATCCCTCTCCTTCAGATGATCTCACAGACAATATTCAACAGACAAAACAAGTGAGCCAGCCTGAATTTCCTCATCCTCTTTCGTCTACACCAACAACCATCTGACTCACCCACTCCCTCTTAAACTTCTCCCTCCAGTTCCCAAGGAAGATATGTTCTTCCCACCGCTCCAGGCACATTCTTCCAGTTGTTCTTCATCTTATCCCTTTCCACCAGTGGTCCTTCAATCTGTGATGGTCCAGATTCTCCTTTCTCCTGGATCCTTCCTTTACTCCTGGGAAACACGAGCAAGTGTCTCCTAACTTTAATGTCCCTCCCTTTCCCATATCCCTATCTAGTAGCTACCACCTTCTCCTTCCCTCTTTTTATAACCATGTGTCTAGAAAGAGTTGTCCAGTTTCACTGTGGTTAGATTCTATCATTCACTCCTCAACTCAACCCTAGACACTCTCACCAAGAACACCTGTGAACTCCATATTGCACAAGCCAATGGATACATCTTAATCCTCACCTCCATTATCCCTCATCAGGACTACTACTAGCTCAATTATCTGGGAAACATTTATTTACCCCTAAAATTTGGTTTAAGAGAGTCACCTCTTCTGTGATTCATCCACACCCTCTCTAGGGGTCTAGGGTGACCTCTCCCTCTTGGCACCTATGCAGTACTGAACACTATGCATACTTCTGCTACCCATCATCTCACCTTGTACAGCATTTAACTCCTGACATCTCTCTCTCTGCTCCAGGTGTGTAAGTTTCTGGAAAACACAGGCAATGTGTTTTCAGTACCTGACATGTAGGCCTCCAATAAATGTATCTCAAATTGAACTGAATTCATTCTAGTCTTAAGTTCCTAGAGAGTAAGTTCAAATAATGCTTATTTGGTTAAGAAAAGCTTGTGGACTGATGTAAACTAGAACCAAGTCTCTGAGTTTTTATCAAACAGGAAGAAAACAGAAGCATGAAAATATTCTCCACATTGAAACTAAACTTCACGTTTTGATTCAAGTTCACAGTTGCCACCGCTTTGGGTATGTCTTATGTACATGGTTACACACTAATGTTGATAGTAAGAAAAGAAGTCTCTCTGGGAAGATGCAGTGGTGCAGCTGAAAAAATCCCCAAACAGAAAAAAAGACACTTGGGATCTATTCTCTGCTCTGCTAATAACTCACTTGGTCAAGTTCCTTCTTCTGTCACCCCATCTGAAAAATGATAGGGTTGAATTAAATGATCGATAAGGGTACTTCCTGTTCTGAATGGCTAAAATTCTGGGGGTTTTTTTCTAGCTTAAAAGATTTGATGTACGGAGTACAACTGAAGGTCACAGATTTCAAGAGGCTGAAGAACTAGCCTCTGGGAAGGGATGTAAGCAAGGATGTTGAAGTCAACAAGATCAGCCAGGGCTGGAATTCAAGATAATTTCTTCATCTGCAAAATGGGAACAATGGTGGTCATCTAAATTAACCCTTGTGGTAATTGTGAAGATGAGTTTAACTGATCAGGTGAAAATGCAATATCAGCAGTCAAGCAAGCACTTTAAAAAGTTTATTTTTGTTTTTCATAATAAATTATTAATAAGAGTAGCTAGCTATAGGCAGAAACTACAGTAGAAATTTCTCAAGAACTTAAACACATAAATCAACAAATACTCTGTCCTACTCAGTTGAGAGCAGTTCCTCTAATATTCATCTAAAAAAAAAAGCAGATTTGATATCTCTAAGAGCCATTTAGATTCACTATAACCACAGTAAGAAAGATTTACAAAGGTTACCCTGATATTTGAAATATATTCAAACTGCGTTATTAATAATAATAACAAAAACAATAGTTTTTCAGGATGCACTTTAGAGTTTACAAGACACTTTCATTTTACCCATGAAGATACTGAGTCTCAGAGAGGTTAAGTAACCTGCCCAATGCTTCACTCCCAATAAAGAAGGATGCTGGGCCGGGCGCGGTGGCTCAAGCCTGTAATCCCAGCACTTTGGGAGGCCGAGACGGGCAGATCACGAGGTCAGGAGATCGAGACCATCCTGGCTAACACAGTGAAACCCCCGTCTCTACTAAAAATACAAAAACTAGCCGGGCGAGGTGGCGGGCGCCTGTAGTCCCAGCTACCAGGAGGCTGAGGCAGGAGAATGGCGTAAACCCGGGAGGCGGAGCTCAGTGAGCTGAGATCCGGCCACTGCACTCCAGTCCGGGCGACAGAGCGAGACTCTGCCTCAAAAAAAAAAAAAAAAAAAAAAAAAAGGATGCTGGAGTTTACCTTACATAAACCAGGATTCCATTTCCCATGGAACTACTAAGAAAATTTCTAAAATACATATATAAAGACATAGACAAAGTGATACATGCGATAAATAAAACTGAAACTCCCCATGCTACAGAGCTCATAAAAATGATCAGTGTGTGTGTATAAAATTTTCATTGTTTTAGAATGAAAAACCTGACAAAAAGGCCAGAGAAATGTATCCCCAATCACATAGCAGTATCTGAAAATTCACTGAGTCCAACTTTGCAATGGGAAGGTTTGCTCCTAAGTAGATGGCAAGCAAGGTTTCATTTTCCAAGGTGATAGCACGCAAGAGGACATGGGGAGAATAGGACACACACACACACACCGAGCAGAGATTTCCCAAAACCTCGGACCCTCATTGTATAAACACACAGGCAAAGTAGTCACCAAAGGAAATGGCACTTGCCCAGAGATATTTCCTGGTATATAAAGTCTGTCTTTTATTTCACCAATGCACTACTTTGTAAAAGCATAACATTCGTGAGATTCCTAACTCCATGCAAATCCAAACACTCATGAGAGGGTGGGAACTTCTTAATTGCGGCCTTTCACAGACTGGTGGGGTCTAGGGTTACTAGGTGGCACATTGGAGGTTAAAGCTAAGAAGAAAGTTCAAAGGAAGCCTCTCCCTGACCTCCCCCTTGATCAGCAGGTGGATTTGAGGGGATTTGCCTGGGAATATCACATCTACTCTGTCACTTTAATCAAGAACCTTACTTTTTTAAATTTTCTAACCCATTGCAGTAACATTCTAACTAGAATCTGAATGCCTAATCTCAGTCCCCTCCAATTTATCTCTTCAGTGACAACTAGTGATTTTTGTAAAATGCCAATCTGACCATGTTACATCCCTTAATTAAAAAAAAAAAATTAACCTTCCAATAAATTACACCTGCTTTCAGGATGAAAGATAAATCTCTCAGTGCTGAATCTAAAGCTCCCTCATCCTCTGCCTCCCTTCTGCAACTCACTCTCAACCCTAAAATTCAGCCTTCCCAAGTTAATTTCAAGACACACTCCCATGGGTACCATATTCTGCCAGGTACCCATGCCTTCACTCAAATCAGGCTTTTTGTTGGAAATGCCCTTTCCCTTGTCCATTAGGCAGCTCCTATAATGCTTCAGCGCTTCCGGTCACATGCTACCTGGTCTAAACATCAGCACTCACCCCTAAACCCCCCCAAATTAGTTGCTGTCTCTGTGATATGCTCCTTCAGCCTTCTACAGACCTGTTTCCTAGCATTGTTCTCAGTATGTTACAATTGCCCCGTCTTTCCCCCTAACTAGACTGTGATGGCAGGAGGGATTATGTCTTATATATCAGTATATTCCCAGTTTTGGCAAGGACACAGAATAGATGTTCAATGCAGCTTTGTTGAAAAAAATGCCCATGGAGCATTTATGGAACTCCATAAGTGCACTGTAAGTATTGGGCACTGCATGTATACTATATTAGGATCTCTAACTTTGTTAAATATCAGGGGAACAAATTGCTGGAGTGATTAAGCGAGCACACCCACTTACTGGCAAACACTGGCTCACTGACCACATCCAATTTCTAATAAAGGTTTTACTTTTTATGTAGGTCATAATAAAATAAGAATAAAGTAATATAATTAGATTTTCTACCATTATTCCCGTCTTACTTTTTTCGGTGCTAAAACATCTTCATTTAGTAAGATAAATAGAGCGGTAGCAGACAGCAGTTTTGTTTGGGTCTTGCTTATTTGTTTACGCCCTTACTTGGCAATCTAAAAATAAGCAAGTCAATATTGGTC
Source organism: Trachypithecus francoisi (assembly GCF_009764315.1). Taxonomy (NCBI): domain Eukaryota; kingdom Metazoa; phylum Chordata; class Mammalia; order Primates; family Cercopithecidae; genus Trachypithecus; species Trachypithecus francoisi. Next base: position 80,171,655 of record NW_022681461.1, read on the forward strand.
TTTGTAACAGTCAGGGTCTCAGCAGGAAACAGAATTCACCCCAGATGGTTCAAATAAAGAGACGTCAATGAAAAAACCACTCACAGAGCTGGGAGGGGTGGGAGAATAAACAAGGGCAATGAGATGCCCAGAAGGGTCAAGGGGAGAAAATTGTGTCACTGGAGCCTGGTGAGTGCTGGAGCCATGGAGAGGGGCCACCAGCAGAAGCCATAGCTTTGAAGGAGTATCACTACCTCTGACATGCCACACTGCAGCAGAGTTTCTCTCCTATTACCACTCAGTCTCCTGCCAGGGACTCCCATTGGTCAGCTGGAAGCCAGCCAGCAAGGAGCTGGTACAGCCCACAGGTCAGCCTCTTGGACACAGAGCAGGCCTGGCCTGGGCCCAGAATGAAATGAGGGAAGAGGAGAAATGAGGAATAAACTGCATAGTTTCCCCCAATTGTTAAACTGGTCCGTGAAAACCAAATCTTGGCTACTACTGAACGAGTGGCCTGAGCACCAAAAAGGGAAATAGAATCCTGAATTATAACTTAATCCCTTTTAGTTACTAGCTGGGTGACCTTAAGCAAGTCCTTTAACTTCTCTTTAAGACATTTTCTTCATCTGTAAAGTGGAAATAATAATCACTGTCATACCAACTCCCACGGTTGTTGTAAGAATTAAAAAGTGTATCATATACGCAAGGACTTATAAACTGCCCAGTACTATAGTTTAATTTAACCAACATTTATAGTCCTTACTGTGTGCCAGGCTCTGTTCTAATCCCTTACCAAACACCAATCCAGGAAATCTTCCATGCAGGTTTCCCCCACATACAATATCTTTTCCTCATAGGGGCAGAAAAATATTCAAAGGATGAATGATACACTCATCATTACTTTCAATGTTATAAGAGGAATCAACTTCATTCATTCTGAAACAAGAACATTAAGTTAATATTTACATATCACACTAAGAGGCTGTAAGATATCCTGATTATTTTATTCAAAATAACACTAAAATTTACCTTATTTTCATGGATTTCACTACTGGAGGAAAATAAGAACCAGTGGCAGACTATGGACATTTACTATTGCCATTATTCTTCTTACTATTTTATTGTCAACCAAAATTGAGACTCTGTAGCGGCCTAGAGATAAACACAGATCATTCTCCTGGGAAAATAACACATTTTTATGGCATTTCTTCAGCTTGTTTTTCCAAACACTCTAAAAAAATAATAATCATGGACACCATAATTGGTTCCATCAAAAATGAATAATCAGTGTGGTTCATCGCCCACTCATTTTGCCAGTTAGCCAACTATGACCACCTGCAGATTTAGACTGGTAAACAGGCTTAAAGAGTTGTTTGTTCCAAACCTGTTCCAAACGCTGTTCCTTGTGCCTGGAGCGTTCATAAAACATGTTCACAAATCATCACAGACAGAGAATTTCCAGTGGAGATTTTAGAGGGCGTGGCTGGAGGGCAAAAGTCTCTGAGTTCAATTACATATTGTTATTAGGAGTATTTCTCATCCTAGAGCTCCACAAATCCTAAGCTATAATAAGGTTGCAGAAAGAAGACAGGCTCTGAAGTCACACTAGGACTTAAATTGCAGATTCTCCACTTACTAGGTATGTGACCTTGGGTAAATTACTTAATGTGGCTGAACCTTGACAAAGTAGGAAAAGAATTTCTGCCTTATAGGATTATTGTAGAAATACATGAGATAATATATGATGCACCTGGTCTGGTGCCTAGCATATAGCTAGTGCTCACTAAATAAACATAATGATGCTGATGATAAGGAAAGCCTATGATGTCCTGACCCAGAAGGGGTGGCTGTGGAGGAAGACATCAAAAGTGGATGAATACAAGACTTGGCTTTCTCTTCAGACAGGAATCTGTGCTAATCAATGCTCCTTGGCTGTAATGAGCAGTTACCTTTTGTCTGCCTAACATTCCTCCCTCTTTCTGGGAACAGCACTCCCCATTGGAATGAGAATGGAGTCTCCCCTTCTCCACCTCTTCGACTTTAGTATACTCCCCACACCACCTCTGGCCACAGAAAGCAAGAAAAACTGATCAGAGTCCCTCCTCAGGACTTTCCAAATTGGAACTAAGAGAAGAGAGTTTTTTCCACCCCGGAGTCAAAGCTAAGAGGATGTGAGCTAGCACCTGTCTGTGCCCAAAACTTGGCGAAAAGAAACTAGCATCCAGGGTAAGGTAAAAGTAAAGGCAGCGCGTGAGAGAGAAGCCTGGTGGAAATTGAGTCCCTGGTTCCTGACATCCCTAAGGCCAGCTGTACCCCTGCCCATCCATTCTACAGTTTGGTATCAGAGCCAATAAATCTCCTTTCTGTCTAAGCCAGTTAACTTAGTTTCTGTCATGCTCAATCATGCTGAGTAATACAGGGGCCATTCATCTAAATACAGGACAAAATCTAAGACAACACCTCTCCACCTCTTCAGAATTCAGAGTAGCAGAGAAATATCCATGAGAGGAGGCCTTGGTGGTAGGGGCAGGGGAAACTGCATTTCTTCCTCTCTTCAGTCAGTCATTCAACAACCATTACAGAATTTTATTATGTCCCATATGCAAATCCAAGATAATTCATCATTTTCTATATCTTCATAGTCTAGAGATCAATGTGAATTAATAATCATTATATAAGAAAATAATTTTATTAATGAAGGTATGTACAAAGGGCAGAGAGCATAAGGAATATTTTTCAGGCCTTCACAGAAGAAAAAAGCTAAGCTAAGACTTGAAAGTTGAGATGAGTTTGCTTTTTCAAACTCTCTCTAGTGAAAGCCCAGTTTAGTTTGAGTGAGAGTGTGTGTGTGTGCATGTGTGTGTGTTTTATTGCCAATCCTTTGCAGGTTGGTTTATGGCCCTACTACATCTGAACTTGTACCACCTGTGACTCACTGTACAAGTTCAATAACTCCTAAACTGTCAATAACCTCTTCAATGACACGTTTACTAATCAAAGTCCTGTATGTTACAGCAATATTAAGTTGTTATAAATTTTTTTAAATGCTCACTTTCCATTTCTGTATTTATTTTGTCCCAGAGTAGTAACTAACCCTTCATGGCCCAGTAGTGTGCTAGAGGAGCAGCAGAATTCTAGAAGGCAGGCTGGGCCAGAGCACCTCAGGCAGCATAGTGAAGGCTTCAGAGAGTTCAATAATAAGGAAAATGAAGCTCCCTCTTGGAGTTAAACCATAAAATAAACACATAGTTACAGGCACCTTAACCATGTTGACTGGCTTCTAGATGAGAGTAAGACTTCACTATATTGGTGATATTATAGTCTTGAGGCAAGAAGCAGAAATCAGAATATTATAAGGTCATCATAGAAAATAAAGAAAAATTAGGAGGAGCATCTCCAGTATCTGCCTAGCCCTGGCCCAGGGTCCCCATCCTGGCCCTGGATCTGGCACATGTTAGATGGCTGCTTTTATAGACCTTTCTCTTTCTGAGATTACAGGTGGTACAGAGTGTCTGACTTTGAATCCCGCTGCTATGTCCAGCTGAACTTTCAGCATTCCTGTTGTAGAAATGGATGCATCAGAGCTAAAGGCCACTGAACACAGGGATCTTCCAACCTAGTCTTCCCTTTGTTCTAAGCTCTGACTCTCCAAACTCTCCTTGTCCTGTGGTGCCCCATGAGCTGGTGTTAGGAGACAGACCTCTGGTTAAGTCAGTGAACATCGGTCAGTTGGTACGAGAGACTTGAGTTTTCTCTCACACATAAATGATGAACTGGGAATCCTGGTATGTAAGTTGGTTATCATTACATAATAAACTATCTAAAAGCTCGGCGGCCTAAAACAAGATGCACATATTACTGCACAGAAGTCTGTAGGTCAGCTGGGTGTGCTACTGATCTGAGCCAACCTTGGCAGATCTTGGCTGGGCTCACTTATGTGGTCTGCAGTCTCCCGGTAGATCCGCTGAGGGCTGGCTGCCTAGGGGTTGGCTGGCTTCTGGCAGCTGGCTGGCTGGTGACTGTGGGAGCAGGGGTGACTCATCCTCTAAAAGCTGGTTTGGTCTTGTTCACATGACAGTGGCAAGGATCTGAGAGTGGAGGCTTGAGCGGCCTCTTGAGGCCTAGGTTTGAACTAGAACACCATCATTTCCACTTCATTCATTTTGCCAAAGCAAACCACAGGATAACCCAAATTCAAAGAGTGGAGAAACAGGCTCCATCCCTTGATAGGAGCAGTTACAGAGTCACATTGCTAAGGGTAGGACTTGGGGGCCCAAGAATTGGGGCCATTTTTGCAATCCATCTGCCCCATCTGGCTTCCACTTTGGGTGTTTCCTCTGGATGAGTTACTGACCAAGTATTAAGTTTCTGAATCCGCCAAATCCAGCCCCTGAACCATAGAAAATTCCCCAAGGTAAATGCCACTCTCCGCAGCTTTGGTAAGCAAGATCCACATCTGACTAGGTGCTTTTTGTTTGTTTGTTTGGAGACAGGGTCTCACTCTGTCAACCACGCTGGAGTGCAGTGGTACAATCTCAGGTCACTGCAACCTTTGCCTCCCGGGTTCAAGTGATTCTCATGCTTCAGCCTGCAGAGTAGCTGGAATTACAGGCAACATGCCATCAGGCCAGGAGAATTTTTGTATTTTTAGTGGAGACAGGGTTTCACCATGTTGGCCAGACTGGTCTCAAATGCCTGACCTCAAGTGATCCTCCCACCTCAGCCTCACAAAGTGCTGGGATTACATGTGTGAGCCTGACTACGTGCTTTCTTTAAAACTCCAACCAGTATCAAGTTGAACATCCTTTTTGGGGGAGGGAGGGAAGGAGCATTTAAGTTAACCAAGGAGCTCATGAGAAAATGTTATCCTTACGTTAGAAAAAAAGCATGCAAGAATATGGGAATGATAGGATTCAAAATTCAATTCATTCATTTAGTTATCCATTCAATAAACGCTGGTTTAATACCTTCTAAATGCATGATGCACCTAAGATGCTTTGGGGCATATAGAGGCAATTTAGACCTGCATAGTGCCCTTAAGGGAATATGACCTCATATATAGTCAGTATCAGAGGGTTTGGTGCCCAGTTCCCGTAGAAACTACAGTTGTTTACCTATTTCTCCTCCAGCTGCCTACGAGATCCTCAAAATTGTGGATCTCATTTTATCTACATTTAACGCATATTAAGCACTCAATGAATGTTTGCAGAAATACAATTAAATAAATATCTGAACAAAAGAAAACTATAAACATTGACAACATAATTTACCCTTCATAAACAAAATGGTTTGATTTACCCACTCCCCATTTAACAGAGTTAAAACATGTGGAAATGATACAACTTACCCACAAAATAGTGATACTATGGCCCCTTTACAAAAAGCTTAGTGAGTTTATAAGTCAATAAAAAGGGCATTTTTGTTTTTCCCCACTCCTCTGTAGGAGCGTCTCCTCCGTTGGAAGGAAGAAACAAGGCAAACAGCAGCCTGCATGCTTCTGAAGCTGGACTATCAACAAAGGATCTTCTCAATCAATTCATTACCAGCAACAGAATGCAGGCGGTTCTCAGAAATGGCTCACAAAGAAGCACAGAGAAAGGCTCTCTGAAGGCAGAAGCAGGAGATGTTTCCCTCCTGAAGATGGAAATTGGACCTACAGGCTTTTCTGTGGAGTCAGAAGTGCCATGGCCATCTCGGTGCGGGTGATTCATAGAGGGTCAGAACACTTCCTCCAGGCCACCCAGGGGAGTTTTCATTAGAGCCATAGAAGTCAGATTCCCCAGCTGCCCTCCTCCTGGGCTCTCCAGCCTCTGCCAGCACGAGGCCCAACAGGCAGTGCCCCCAGCAGAGGAACAAGAAGCATTGAGGAGGAGCACCGACTTGAACAGCTGCCAGCACCATCTGCGCATTCCACCGATGGAGGAGACAGAAGCAGCCTCAAACCCCACTGAATTTAAAGAACAGGGATGTTAAAGAGTGAGACTGATGACATCAGCTGGACTTCACGGAGCCCAGGACCTAAGGGGACTCAGTGGGTCCACTCAGCTTTCCAGGCTCCAAAATATGATTTTGCCCATGCACTCTGAGCTTGTAAGAGCTGCTTTCCAACTAATCTCATTTTTAAAATGATCTTTTTGAAAAATAGACTATTTTTTAAAGTAGTTTTAGGTTCACAGCAAAATTGGGCAGAACAAAACAACTATATTTTTAAATGTATAATTGGTTCAATAAACATGCCTTGAGCTGGATGAAAGTATAGCAAATAAGACAGCATTGTCCCAAAACCGAATTGCTCAAAGTGGATGAGACAGAAAAATACGTGTAAGAGTTTCCCAAGTTAGTGAAGGGTTTAGGGGACATTTTATTTTAGGAAAAATTGATGTCCTATGATCTCTCCTTGTCCAAACCTAAGGCCAAATGAGCCTTAGAAAATCCCTGCAACCGCCTTCTCTGAATCCAGGAAGTCCTCCATGTCCATCTCTAATATCCTACTCTAATGCTTCACTTTCTTCCCATTGCTCCTGTTTTCACTGTGAATTCAACTCCACTTGGCAGCTCCTTCAGGGGAGTGACCCACTGGGTGGTTTCCAAACCTGGATTTTGGTTTCTGCCCCAGATGCTGCCTCTTTTATCACATCCACATGTGGGTAGGCTATTTCCCAGGTTACTATATCTGAGCCCAGAGCTCCATGACCCCTCTGGCTTGGTAGGGAATGGGGAGATTTGACCATTGCAGGCAGTGGAAGCAGATGTACAATGGCAAAAAACCCCTCTCTGAAGAGTGCTCTGCCTCACTCAGATCCCAGTGTCTTCAAATCAGGAGAAACAGGTGTTTGGGCAACATTAACTCCACACCCAGAGAATCCTAAAAGTGAGTTCTTCAGGTTGTAGCCAAAGCCCCATGAACGATTTATCCCAATCAGAAAGGTGACTGGAGAGTGAATTCTCAATAACCTGAGAACACACACTGCTCTTCTTAATTCAATGTGAACATCTTTAATGTTCATTAAGTGACATATCTGAGGACCATCACCCCAGCTGTTTTCTTAGGAAGATAGCCAACCTCAGCCATTCTAGACTGATGTCTACAACTGCCCCCCTCGGGAGGGAAATGCCTTACAAATGCTGATGACCTCCAACTGTGAGGTCCTATGTCTTGCTGCAACTCCTCCAACATAATTGAAATGAGGTATTTCACTAACAATCTCCATAGGTTCCTCCCCATTCCTTCTCCTAGAGAGAACTATTTCCTTGAAGCCACCCTAGGCCTCAGCCCACTCTTACACCCATCTGTAAACACAGCCTGAACTATTCCATATAACAGAGTTTCCTCTCCCCATCTGAATTGGGAGCTCCAAGAGGGCAGGTGCCATATCTTAAGTCATTTTTTTGTGTATGCTATGAACACACATTCAATGTGTGCACTAAACAATGTGGAGCAAATGAGCCTCCCTGTAAAATTGGAAGAAATAACCAAATGGATGTCAGAGGTTCACTAGGTGCATTACATGGAAGGATGTATGAAAAATCCCCAGCATGGAACATAGTAAGTGCTCAAAACTTATTTGCTGCTGGTCTGTGTTGTTAATATCTTAATTAACTAACTCTGGGTCTTAGCTCCCTCATTAGTTCAATAGTAATAAAATAGGTACTTTAATGGGTTACAGTAACTAAATGAGACAACGCTCATAAGAACCTAGAATGCTGATGTTCTCACTCATAGGTGGGAATTGAACAATGAGAACACTTGGACACAGGAAGGGGAGCATCACACACTGGGGCCTATCGAGGGGTCGGGGGAGCGGGGAGGGATAACATTAGGAGAAATACCTAATGTAAATGACGAGTTAACTGGTGCAGCACACCAACATGGCACCTGTATACATATGTAGCAAACCTGCACGTTGTGCACATGTACCCTAGAACTTAAAGTATAATAATAATAAAAAAAAAAGAACCTAGCATGCTGTCTGGCACATACTAGTCCCTTTGTAAATGGAAGAATTAATACTAATGCACTGAGAACTTGCCTCCCCTTCTTCCCTATTTCCACCCATGGAGAGGGGTAGTTGATCTGGTCCCTCTGAATTTAAGTACTACTAGAAGACCTAAGGTACATGAGGTTGAGGATGCTCCTCTCCCCGGGGTTCCTGGGAACTCTGAGAGATACCCTGCCCAGTGCTACCACAGACGGCTGTGATGGGGCTCACCAGAGGCATCAGCAACCTGCCCCAGGAAAGCTGAGCATCTGAGCGAGGGACACACACCCCAAATAGGAAACAAATGCCTACCACTGGTGAGGACTGCAGAGGGATGCTACAGCCCACTCCCCTGGGTTTTATGAATTTTTAAGCCAGGGCAAAGAGAACACTGCTTGAGAGCCTACTGAAAGTCATCCATTCATTTGCTTATCTACTATTCAGCCACCCATCTGTTCATTTACAGCATAGAGGCTCTGGAGGTAGGCTTCCTGAATTGAACCCTGACTCAATCACTTACTAGATGTGTGACTTGAACAAAGCACTTAATACCATAAGCCTCATATTCCCCCTTTTATAGAATGGGAAATAGTAACAATAAATGCCCCATAAGTTTATTCATGGAAAAAACAATCCCTGAGTATAGCACCTGGCACAGCATAAACATCATCACATGCTACCTGCTATTATGACGATGATGATGATGATGATGATGTAGGAAGCCTGCACAAAGTGGAGGATAGAGCTGCATAAATCAAACTGCAGAGGAGTGCACACAGGCAATACCATCAAAGCCGGCCCTGAATAATTGGGGCTAGGGCTGCTGCTTCTGTTATTAGGCTGTTTTAAGATCTGTTGTGTTTTCAAAGGGAAGAAGATATGCTGCCACTTCCCTTGAAGTTTCCAGTTTACACGGGTCAGTTGCACACCTGCAATTAAACCTTGAAGGGATTTTGGGAAGCTCTCTTTTTCAGCAGCTACTTTTTTTTAACCATCCTTTTCCAGGTTTGTTCCCATAGTCACCTGTCAATGTGTCACTTCCCTTCAACCTGCCCTCAAATGCACTTGCTAAAAAACAATTTACAAACTCTCCTTGTTACCAACAGAGATGCTGAGAAAGAGAGAGGAGAGCTGGAAAAGCTACCGATTCTCTTTGATGAGTCAAAGATTCTAGCATTTTCCTTTCTTGATGCTCTGCCTTTGACTGACATTGAGGCCTGTTTATAAATCTCTAACCTGAGCCAGTGATCATTTCTCAAAATCTAAAACTGCAGACCAGAATCAACCTTAGAATTGATTGCAGTGGATTTGTTTTGGTTGCTCATTTCTCCGGAGCCTTAACAAGCAATCTTTCAAGGCTTGCTGGTGGGAGGGATGGATGGCCTGAAAGGAAGTAAGTGAGGTGATGAGAGTTCCCCAGGCTCTCGCACCACCCCTGCTTTCTCTCTACTACTGGGTGATTTCTTTTCTCTACTACTTTTTGAAGCTACCAATTAAGTCTCTCCACCACCCTCTGCCTAAGTCAAGCACTGCTTCTGCTTATGCCAAGTCACATTCAAATTGAAAAAATTAAGGAAATGTAGTAGCAAGAAAGATGGCCCTAAAATCCTGTTCAGTGAGTTTCAATAGTTCCATTTTTTAAAATTACCGGAACATCAAGACATGGTGCACGTAGGAAAAATACGTGATCTACACGTTGGTGTGCACATGCAAACAGGGGATGACCCCCTTGTGTCACACTGGAAGCCTCTGACAACATCAGATTCTAAATTATTAAAGTAACGAAAATTTAAAATGGCCACAGCCCCTCACAATGCCCAATAACAAACAGCTGTATCTCTAATAAGATGCATTCTCAGGCCACAAGCCCGGAGCCTGCTGAGCCATGCCGCAGCTCATCTTGTTCACCAAGGCCTTTGCAGCTTGAAGGTGACAGAGTCCACACCTGCAAGGGCAGGGTCATCCCAGCAGCCACCATGGCCCCTTCAATCAGCTAATCCCAGATATGACCTCTTTTCACGGAGACAAGAAACTACATGGATCTTTCCACTTGGTCACATCCTGGGGATGGAGCCTGGTACACGAATGTGCTCAGAGACATGCCAGCCAAATTAACTAACAGGCCTGGGGCACAGAGGCCAGGGCCACCTGTGCAGGCAACCTGTGATTAGGCAGGCTCCTGGCATATCAGCAGAGGGACTATGGCCCAAGAGACAGAACCACATACCCTGTTAGGCCCAAATTTGCCCTGTCAGCCTGCAGCCTGGACAACCTCTGTTCCCACCAGCTTATACAGAGCTGAAAGAATTGTAGGCACCTTCACCACTGCTGAGAGTAATTGAGCAATAGCCTCCCAGCAGGTTGAATCACGATGTGTTCCTTGGGAAATTATATACTTTTAACCTCTAAAACAATATAATTTAAAAGTGAAAGTATTTTTCCTCAATAGTTACAGAGCCTCTTATTTCCTCTAAAGAGCTGAGGTGGGAAGTTATTTTGCTGCTCCTACATATATATTTAAAGAGATACTTACAATGGATTCACCTCCAAATGTAAGTTTTGGTAGAGAGGTATTTAGAAGGCCTCTGAAAGTAATATTTCTGTATAGGATTTTACTTCCAATTAACCCAGTTTTGTAACCAAAGTGTATGTGCCCACTCCGACCCCTTACAGAGTTTCTATTTATGACAACAGAATCTTCCCAAACACCAAGACAAGAAGAGTTATAGTCATGGTGAAGAATGAAGGTGATCTCATCACTACCCTTCATTCCTCATATTCCCTCATTCAATAATTCCATCACCGAGAGTTAGTCAACCATCCAATCTGGCCTCTTTTTCATTGAAGTGGCTCTTGTATTCATTCCTATTCAGTTCCAATATCCCTACACAAGGCAAGACTCTTCCACCCTCATGCTGGGATCACTGTGTCCGTTCCAATTAAACCCCCTGGGTTCCAGCAGCTTCTCCACATGGTACAATCCTGCACACAGCTGCTAGCAGCATCCACTTTCATGCTACTTTTTGCGAGGTCACTCCTCTGCTCAAAAACCTTCAATGCCTTTTATCCTACCATGGTATTCAAAGCAGCATTCTCTGGCCATCTCACAAGCAAGATCCACCCTGCCTATCCTGCTGTATTCACAATATTTTTCAGCAGGTACTCACTATTCCAGTCACACCAACAATGTTTGGACCCACAATCACATCAAACTCATTCATATCTGAAACTTCTGTATCTTTGCTCATCCTGTTTCCATCATTTGGAATTCTCTGTAATCTTCTCACTTCCTAACTCAATTCTAGGCATCCTCCAAAGTTCACTTCTTCCATGAAGACTTTCTTGATTGCCTTGTGCCCTGCTATTCTCCCACAAGTGCTATGTCAGTCAACGTTGTGCTTTATTATGGACTATTTGTGACCAAGTCACTGTTTCTTGTTTTTTTTCAATGTCCTATTTTTTCAAAATTGCAAGAATTTGAGTGTCGTAAGTCATCCGTATCATTTTTTACACGAAGTCTAGAACCGATTAGCAAATAGGCAGCTTATGCAGACTTGGAAATAAATGAAAAGATGCTGTGATGCCAACCTGAGCTCATCAAGGACAAGTCACACCAGACTAGCTTAATTCCTTCCCGTTCAGGGATTTTAGAAAGGTATAATAGGAAAATAGAATAAATGCAATGCTCTGCATTTCACCAAAGTATTTAACAAAGTCTCTCCTTCCCAAAAATTTATGAGCAAAAGTACCTTTGATGAACTTTCTAGATAATCGTTTGATTATCTAGAAAGAATGCCAATCATTGCACTGTTGTCAACCAGCTAGGAGAGCTCTAGTGGTATGCTCATGAGTCTATCTCAAGAATATTTTTGTCAATGGCAGAATGATAATATTTATAGCACTCTGGGGAAAACACACAACTTGGAGGGAAAATTATAATATTGAATGACCAAATAAAGTTACAAAATTTTCTGAACTGGCTGGTGAAAGAAACAAAGCTGTCAATATGGCATTCAATAGAGACAAATTTAAAGCTTCACCCACGTCCATTCATCCAATATGACAAGTATGGAATTCCAGTTGCTGAAGTTTTTCTGATATAAGTTATTTTTTCATTTTTATGATATACAAAATATCCAGTATCCAAAAGGGGGCTGAACTATATGATGTCAAAAAATCTTCCCAACTTTTGAGATCGGAGTGATATGTGATTCTATATATCTCTGTCTCTATCTCACACCGAAACTAGATTGTAAATGTATTGGCATGAACATCATGAACATCATGGTGTAGGGAAAAGAGCATGGAATTTGGAGACAGATAGACATGAGTTCAAATAATAGTTTTTCCAGTTACTCGGTGGATAACTTCTGTTTCTTTTTCCACAAATTAGAAAATGTGCAAGGTATGAGAGTTGACTTGGATAATGTTCCAAACATACGACCTAGTCTAATGTCTGGCACACAGTGGGCATTGAATAAATGTTAATTATAAATATTTCTCTGTATCCTACCCAGCTGATAGACTATTAGGAATAAATTGGAATTTTAGTAAGAAATCATTTAGTTCTTTGATTTTGAAGAATGTCTTAGCGAGGTTACTTGCTCATTAGAAAAGGTTTGAAGAGGTTTGAAGATGGAGGAAGAATAAATACAGGTATTCTAGCAGAGGAATGGCAGGAGGAAAGGCACTGAAGTGTGAATATGTAGAACATGGCATTTGCAGAGAATGGGAATGACTACAACCCAATAGGACTAAAGGCTGGAGAGAAGGTTAGGTTGGTAGAATGGCTCAGATGGTGCAGACCTTGAAGTGCCACTGAGCCAAACTGTAAGCCATGGGTACTTTCTGATACTCACATGATAACTCACCTCTATACTCTCTTTTTGGCACATTTTAGGAATATTAAATAAATATTATGATCAAGATAGTTTCTCTTTGAGAGCAATGGCATGACAAAAACAATTCGCAAGAGATGTCTCTTCTAGCAGCAATCAAATTATTTCATCCTCATTTTTCTAGTTTGCTTTCAAAAGCCAAGGTTTACTGATTTGAACCAGGTGCCCCATTGTACCCATGCAGTCTCTCTAGCCAGCAGAGTTTGAAGGTCTATTTCACCAGTTCTATTCTTTTTCTGACACTAACATATTTGACAGGAATATGAGTAGGTGGAAAACACAATGTTTTCAATTGAAGTTCACTAGCAAGTCTCCAGTAGAGTTATTTTAGAGATTAAAGAAAGGATCATTTGGACACATGAATTTGAATATGATTTATAGATTACTTCCACAGACATAGAGTTGCTTATCTCTCAGACAGCTGTGAGAATAGACTTAGAAATCACATAGGAGGTATGTAGTCCCTAGAATGGGAAAAAATATATATTAAATCTTAAAGTGGCTGATGCAGCAATTAATATTTCAACCTTCCTTGTGCAAGGAAGAAAAGAGTAAGATTACAGGGATGTCGGATTCCCATGAATATGTGATTTCAGACTTGCGGGGAAAAATGCCTAATTATGTATTACAAACCTAAACCCCTCAGGCACTAATGGGCTATTTCACAATGGTTTTTAAAAATTGTGGAGACTAAAAAATTGTTTCTATCAAGGTTTCAGTAGCATATTTCTAGCACATTCCTAAATAAGGTTATGGAAAAGAAACAGTATATAGTCAAAATCCTGTGAAAATGAATTTCCATTGCTTTTTAATTTATCGACAAGTATTTAGTAACCATGCTCTGTGGGGCTAGCAGACCACATCCTTTTACCCTCTAAACCCCACTCTTTTTCCAAAACACACAGTTTCTTACACAAATACACAAGAAAAAAGATATATGGGTCAGTCCTAAAGGGTTTTATCATCAGTTTAGGGATAGAAAACAAACAGGAAAAACCTATAAAAAATTTTTGTGCATTCACCTCGCTGACCCTGACTTGAAGTACTTCTGGAGTTCCAGAAAGGCTCTAGGTGAGCTAAAGAAGTCAAAAGAAGTTTCAGAGAGAAAGTGCAAAGGCATCTGGGCCTTTGAGGTAGAAGGCAAAGGAGGCCGGGTCTACAATGAAATGAAGAATTTGTATGTTTGGCCAAAGGGAAGAAGTCATTTAAATGAAAAAGGAACATCTTTAAGTTCATCAAGCACTCTACCAACTCTATACACACTTTCTCAAAAATTGTATTCTGCCTTGCATTTCCAACTGATAGACCCAGCACATGCATCACCTCCCCATTTACTGAGGTCATGTTGATATATTGATATGATAGAAAAAAACTTCTTATGAAACCAAATATAAAGGAAGCCAGCTGTCACAAGAAATATTGAAGAAATCCTGTAAAATATAAAGCAGCTAGGACAAGTTCAATGAAGAATAAGAGTTGGGAAAACTATAGCTTAAAAATAAACAATCAAAGCAGTCCTTCCCAAGCATATGACAGAGCCTGAATGGGCAGAGGACTCATTATCAGGATAATAAACTACAGAATTACAATAAGAGTGTGAATCTTAATCAGACCTTTGCTGTGTCCTCAGGCTTACAGAGCCTATGAGAATGGCAGCAGCATTTTATGCCCTCAGGATAAAGCATGACAACTTCTCTCTAGGAATATTAGAAATGTGACTGGAAAGGGAGTTAGTACAGGAGATGAGGCCTGAAAGAGTTTGAATAGATGACTATACACTTCCACATTAGACCAGATGGATGGGAGATAGGAGAAGTCAGCTCCATTTAGGAGTAAAATAAACTAAAGTTTTCTAACTGCAGAGTAAATTTCTATTACTTTGGAAATTGTGAGAAGTTTGCCAATCTACATGCTTCTTCTTTGTTTATGAACCTTATCTCAAAATCTGCCAATCTATTCACCTTTTTGGAGCCCTAAGTAAGACCTCCCAATCAAAAGAGAAGCCTACTGAGAAAACAGACTTCTAAAAAAGGCAGAGAAAATCCCATGTAAGTTACCTATATGAATCAAACCACTCCTTCATTTATAATCAGGATCACAAGACATTTGAGGAAATAAATTTACATTAAAACAAGATGAACCCAATATGACATCAGAAGAAATAAAAATGATTCAGAAAAGTGAAAATAATTATTAAATGTTTTCAGATGTTTATTTTAGAGATATTTGAGTGGGTGTTGAACACACATAAAAAATGAATAGATTATAAAAGCTTCTACGAAATAAGAGTAATCAGAGTACATGAACAAATGTTGGGAAATTAAAAATATGGTTACTGAACTTTAAAAAATTCAATGTATGGAATAGATGACCACAACAAATAAGGCTGAAGACTGGATAAAGAAAATTTCTCATGAAAAAGAGCAAAAATGAAAAGAGATAGAAAATATGAGCTTGTGGAAGATAGAGCTAGAAAGGCAACATATATCTGAGTCCTAGAAGCAGAAAATTGCAACAATAGAGGGGGAAAAATAATCAAAGAAATAAAGGTGAGTGGGAATCCTAGGGGTAAAGAAAGATAATTCATAAGAATGAAAAGACCAGGCCGAGCGCGGTGGCTCAAGCCTGTAATCCCAGCACTTTGGGAGGCCGAGACGGGCGGATCACGAGGTCAGGAGATCGAGACCATCCTGGCTAACACGGTGAAACCCCGTCTCTACTAAAATATACAAAAAATTAGCCGGGCGAGATGGCGGGCGCCTGTAGTCCCAGCTACTCGGGAGGCTGAGGCGAGAGAATGGCGTAAACCCGGGAGGCGGAGCTTGCAGTGAGCTGAGATCCGGCCACTGCACTCCAGCCTGGGTGACAGAGCGAGACTCCGTCTCAAAAAAAAAAAAAAAAAAGAATGAAAAGACCAGCCCGATGCAGTGGCTCACCCCTGCAATTCCAATACTTTCAGAGTCTGAAGCAGGAGGATTGCTTGAGGCCAGGAGTTTGAGACCAGCCTGAGCAACATAGTAAGACCCTCTCTCTAAATTTTTTTTAAAACTTAGCCTGACATGATGGCCTATGCCTGTAGTCCCAGCTGCTGGACAGACTGAGGCGTGAGCCCAGGAATTCAAGGTTATAGTGAGTTACAATCACATCACTGCACTCCAGCCTGGGCAACAGAATAAGACCTTGTCTCTAAAACAAATACATAATAATGATGAAAAGACCTACCAACTTAATGTGTGAACAGAAACAATACACATCTGAACAAATCTTGGTGAAATTTCAAAAATCCTAAAAATTATCATAAAGAAGGGAGGTTCTTACAGAGTAGCAAGATCAGAGTGATAGCACACTTCTCAACAGCAATAAGGGAGCAATTCCTTCAAAGTTCTGAGAAGATGTTTGAAATCAGAAATATATACTTAGCCAAAGTGTCAATCAAAAGTGAAGTAAAAATAAAGACAGTTTTAGATATTCAAAGATTTTTAAATGTTGCTCCCTTATATTTCATATTTTTAAAAGTTCTGATGAAGGACTCCAGTAAAACAAAATTGGAATATGACAAGAAAAATGAGAGGAGATAAATATTTGAGAAAAAAAATAACATCTGAACACGACCCAGAAGAAAGCAAGCTCCAAAGAAATGAAGAGAGAAAACTCTCGCTTCTGTGTCTTAGGGATCTGTTGAGTGATTTGGGACTACATTCCTTTCTCTTTGGATCCAATCTCTTCACAGGGATAAGTTTTATAAATACTATTTTTCCTTGGTTAATAATTGCAACTAACCCATGGATAAAGCATTACCAAAAACAATTGTAGTGACAACAGAATGTAAATATTTTAAAACTTGACAACATAAAAATAAGTGCAACAAAAATCTAGAACAAAGGGGAAATGCAGAAATAAATGTAAATGTGCTACATAGTGGGGATTCCATAGATAATGTCTAAATATAAGTCATCAAACAGAGAATGGAGAATTTTAAAGCTATAAAGCTAACCATTAGAATATCAATAAAATCTCAAGAGATAAAGAAGGGGAGGGAAAGTGTACAATACTAAAAATAACCAAATACCTCAAATTTTCATAGCAGGATGTCAAAATATACTCTAAAATGTTGATATATAAAAAACATAAAATTATATGACTTACAATTTTAATTGTTGCCACCAAAAATCCAAAAGCAGAAACTTGAATTTCTTAGGGATAAAATTGGGGTACAGGGGGGAAATAGACAAGATAAATGTTTACTTTCCATTTTAGACTCATGAGTAGTTCAAATAATTTTTTTCTGTTTACATAGGCAGGTTGTTTAAATTAATTCAAAAAATCATAAAGAAAAAAATAAGTTATAATTTCTCAGCTTATCAGTGAGTGGTGCCCCCAAAATGAGCTGGGTCCTTTTAGGTATTAGGAATTTAATATGGCAGCTGAAGCCAAGAACTGGTATGTGAGATTTGAAGGTCAAAAATTTTAGACATGTAAAGTCCACAACAGGGCCAGATCAAGACTAAAAAGATGTGTAATTGATTAATAAGCATAGAAAAATCATTCATTTATACATGCATTCATTCACTCTCTCATTCACTCATTTATTCCCTCTGACTCATTTTCCAACTTACAAATCATTAATTCTTTCATTGATTCACTTATTCAATGGCTTATCAGAAAACATAAGGCAGGCTCTCTCTGCCTTCAAAGAGTTTAAAAATCAGCTGGAGGGAAGGCAATAACCTAATACACTACTCTCAGAAAGCACCGAATCATGCTAAAAGATGGGCATGGGCAAAAGTCTCATGAATGGGATAATAAGTGTACTGGGTTTTGAAGAATGAACAACCTCTGACTCGGAGGAAGGAATTTGTTTCGTTTTACATCTTCATACTTTCATTTTTAAGTTTTATGCTACCCTTTGAGATATTGAGGATAACGGTAGTGAGTAAGCTTTCTATAAACTAGAGGCAAGGATCCATAGATCTACTATCTCGCACTAGTCAGAATAGCAATTATTAAAAAGTCAAAAATAACAGATGCTGGCGAGGAGAAAAAGGATACTTTTACATTGTGGGAGTGTAAATTAGTTCAACCATTGTGGAAGACAGTTTAGCAATTCCTCAAAGACCTAGAGGCAAAAATATCATTTGATCCAGCAATCTCAATATTGGGTACATACCCAAAGGAATAAAAATCATTTTATTATGAAGATACATGCATGCATATGTTCATTGCAGCACTATTCACAATAGCAAAGGCACGGAATCAACCTAAATGCCCATCAATAATAGACTAGATTAAAACATGTGATACATATACACCATGGAATACTGTACAGCCATAAAGAGGAATAAGATCATGTGCTTTGCAGGGACATGAATAAAGTCTGAAGTTATTATTGTCAGCAAACTAATGCAGTTAACAGAAAACTAAACACCACAGGTTCTTACTTACAAGTGGGAGCTGAATGATGACAACACATGGACACTTGACAGGGAACAACACACTGGGGTCTGTCAGAGGGCTGGGGGCAAGAGGAGGGAGGGCATCAGGAAGAATAGCTAATGGATGCTGGTCTTAATATCTAGGTGATGGGATGATCTGTGCAGCAAACCACCATAGCACCATAGTACATGTTTACCTATGTAACAAATGTGTACATCCTGCACAGGTACCCCTGAACTTAATATAAAAGTTGGAAATCAAAAAGAAAAAGAATCCATACATAAATCCACAATAGAGCAGGCAACTAGTCCACAGAAGAAAACAAGACCTTCTTCAACCACAGAGAAAGTTCTATCACCCCCTGGGGTACTTGTTTAAGCTGTGTCTGGGTCCTCCAAAGGGGATAAGTTGCCCTGAGTAAGATGACTGACCACCCCAATTTTCCCAGGACTGTCCTGGTTTTAGCACTTAAAGTCTTGTGTTTCTAGCAGCCTGTCACTCTCAAGCAAACTAGAACAGTTGGTCACTCTAGAGTCAGCATTCAGTTTCTAACACTTCAAGACTTACTTCATTTGATTCACACCATGAGTTTACTGTGAGTTGAGATACTCGTATCCCTACTTTTCTGATGACAAAATTGAGGCACGAAGGGGTCCACTGATTGCTAAACGACACATACACAAAGAAAGTGGTAGAGCCAGGATTGAATCCCAGGTCTGTCTGCTTTTATCTAAAACTCTCTCTCCAACAACCTCACTCCATGCCCTGTGTTTCTTCACACAGACAGGCGTGAGAACAGAGGTAGTACATACTAAGGAATTTCAATTCTCCGTGTGCAGAAGTGACAGAGGAGCAGGAGACCTTGAGTTCACTGGTACCTTGCTCCAACCCAGTGAGCTAGGCAGCACAGTTATGAGGATAAGGCAATATCTACATTTAGCATTCAGGATCCACAGAACTGCTTGCAGGGTCTGATGAAATGCCATTTAATTAGACAGGTACTCAATAATTTTTCTGTAAATTGAGACAACATGGCTCCTTATTTTCTACAGCATACATAGTTTATCATTCCTGGATAGTCATAATAGTAATAATAATAATAATAATGCACCACTTAGGCACGGTAGGATTTTTTTAACAAAATCTTTGCAATACCTTGTCAAGGATGTTGAAGATTACATATCTATCCAGTACAAAGAGGAAACTTCTGAGGCCTCTTCCAACCCTAGAAGATGACAGTTATCAGACTCAGAGACAATGTACCCATATTCCTGGATAAAATCTTTGCCTATGTGTACCCTACTAGGGATTTTTTAAAAGAATAGATTATATAAAAAAGAAAGAGAAGAGATCTGGGAGAAAATGAGATAAGAGGGAAAAGAGAGGGTGACAGAAATAATGAAAGAGGTAGATAAAGGAAGGAATGAAAGAAAAAGAAGAGCTAGACCTGCATAATGAGAAACTAGAACAGATAAATGAAAAACGACAGTACAGAAAGTCATGGAGTGTTCAATTAATTAGTTATTGTCCATTTCCTTGAGAGACCTCTAACAAATCTGTCCTTGTCAGTGACAGGAAATCTTTCTGAATTCTTTGTAAAAGGATATTAATGGCCACTGCAAGCTTCAGCAGCCCTCCACTGTGATGCTGTGATGCAGGGAGGTTGCCGAAGTTCCTCTAGGTCATGCCAGGAGCCAGCCTTGGTGCAGGAGCGACTCCTCTCATGTGGACACAAAGAGTACTCCTCCAGCCCACAGATTGTCAACCCTCTATCCTTGACTGGTACATGGGAGGCTGACATTTAATACCCTGAGGATATAGATGTTTGAAAGCTGGTTATTGTAACAAAGGAAGCCATCCAAACTCTGCAAGACCAAATGGATCAGATAAAGCTGACACAGAGATAAATCTGTTTTACATCCATTCTTGCACAAGTTTTGCTAATCTATGTAGTTATAGCTTTCCCACTGAAGGGGAAAAAAATAGCCCACCACATGTCGGCAAGTCCACATCGCATTCCTATTTTTAATCTCCAAGGTATAACGTTCTGGGCAAAGACCATTTTTATGCTGACTTTTGCATGAACTCCATTCATGTAGAATGACACAGGAAGAAAATTAAAAAGGAGGATGAGAGAGTATAGGGAGGGGGGAAAGGAGAGAGAGAAGGGGAGAGAATTCTTCTTGAATGACTGTGTAAATGCAGATTTTGTTTTAAATGAATGAATTCTGCTCCATCAATGACACAAGATCGCTTCTCTCCCAGGCAGTCAGACATCTTCTCTTCATTAGCCAGTATTTATGCTGCCAGATTGGACTTTCATATGGGAGCCTGAAGCAGGAATGGTGCAGATGGCAGGAAAGCTCTCATGAGATTGATAACGATGAAGAAAGATGCCACATTAAGTCAGAAGGTGCCACTGTTAACATCCCAGCTCGGAGGAGAATATTTCTAGCTAGCACTCCCCTCCAAGGTCTGTTTCTCTTCCAGCTTCAACTAAAATTCATCCCCCTCCCCAAAAGCTCTCTGCCCTACTCACTCTCTTTCTGGCAAGTAAGGGATACTTTGGATTTCCTGTCCTTTGTGTTTCAACAGTTTTTGCCTCGGGTACTTAACCTTTGCTTTCCAAAGGTGGCTGAGATCCTAGCTGTGGAGAGGAGCTGAAGGGAGCAGGGAGGAAGGGAGAAGGCATTTTAGTCCATGTTTGCTCTAACAAAGGAACCACTATATAAGAAGTTCGGAGCAGGAAACCTGAATGGTATTTATTGTTTCGATTCAGGCCCTCATTGCATCTGCTGCCTTTCAAAGATAGACGCTGTGTTCATAAAACCAGAGCCCTGCCTCAAAACCTTTGAGAAATGGCAATCTCCAGGGTGTAGGACAGACAGAAAGTCAACACCACTGGAGGATCTACAGTGCTAGGCAATTGCTGCTAGGATGGAGGAGCAGAGCCTCCTAACTTCCGACTTGCAAAGGAGGGACGGAGACTCATTTAAGCCTTCAGTTGCTGGCTAAACTAGTTGGTTCCTCATTCAAGGAAAACACAGGTCCTCATCTGTGAAGTCTGAGTCTTTCCACTGCAGAATAAAAGAATCCACTATGTTTCAACTAAAAAAAGGAGCAACATCTTCTTCTGATTTTTAATCTCCATGGTCCTCCTTACTGATTTTATCTAGTCAGTGACAAAGGCTCTCTTTTGTGACCAAACTTGAGTCAGGCTCCTCTGAATCCTTTCTGACTAGGGCAACAGTGGACTTCCCTCTCTCTCCTTTAGAATCTAGTTTGAGAAGGAATCCTGCTAAGTCGGTCACTGAAAATCCCTACCCTTTGTTTCTGACCACCCCCTACATCTCATCACCCTGGTCTGCCTTCAGCAAGAATTCTATTGAGTCAGTCTAGCAAGAATCCCCTTAATCCCTCATGTTTTCCTTTTAGCAATTTTCCATCTACCAACCCCCACCCTGCTCCTTGGTTATAAATCCCCACTCCTCTTTGTTGGAGTCGGAGTCCAGCCCAATCTCTCTCCCCTACTGCAAGACCCTGTTCCAGTGGACCCTATATCCATCACCATAGCCCCACTTGAATAATGTCTGCCTTACCATCTTGAACAAGTGCCACGAAGAACTTTTTCTTTCACATCACAAAAACATCTTTGGCATTAAAGCAGGGAATGAGTTTTCTGGTTTCTTCTGACATCCCAGCCTACCTGGATGGCAATCTGACACCAGGCCAGGAAGGAGAGTAGATGAAAAGTGTTTTAGCCCTCAGTGCAATCAGATAGGGAGAGCATTTCCCTTGTTCAGAAACAGTCACCCAGAAACCAAACCAACAGACAAAATGTGATACAATGAGACTTGCGAACTTAGCAAGTTTGGAAAATTTGGCTGCTTTCACGCAACCTGAGTTATATACTATCAGAGTCCATCCTAGAAAATGTAGGCTGGAAAACAAAGGGAGGCCACATCAAGGGCCCCTGTGCAGCAATCACAAATTCATGTTGGTGTGTAAGCATTTAATTAGCTTCCCAGGTTTACAGGAGCTCCAGTCAATTTAAGACACTCTAGGTAGCTCCTCCTAGACCACGCTGGTCCTCTTGGAAGCCTGGACGTAGAATGCCTACCACCAGGGAAGGGTATTCGGAGAACCTTAATTGAAGGAAATTCCTATTTTTATGTCTATATGATGTACCATCAGCATTTCCTCCCCCACAAAAATACACAGAGGGGCAACTAGTCCAAATAACTGGTTTAAATCTGTAAATTACAGCGCTGCTTCAAGGAACTTTTAAGGTCGTTTTGTGTCTATGGAAAAGTTAGATGGCATCATAAAATTTTTAGAGCTAATGTAATCTTTATACAGTGGATTCATCTCCACTGATGAGATGTGTTTGAGGCCCTACCCCTCTCTCCCTTTCTTTTGACTGTCCTTGAGTCCTGAGAAAGAATTACTGCTCCAGTGATACTCATGCCATGACCGCACAAAAACATCTTCCACCCTTTGGGATGCAAGATCTCAGATCCCAGGCCTTCATTTTACTTTTCTCTACCAAGGGAAGTGTTGCCTAAACATGGTTAATTTTCTGAGTTGGTTGCATTTCAGCTGTGGAGTCTAATCCTCTCTTACATCTCCTGTGTGTATTTCTTCTCGGCACTTCGGTCTTTAGTGACCTTCTCATACCATTTCATTAAATGCCCTCCGCCTCGGTAAATTACAGTACTTTGAAGCCTTGGAGTTTAGCATATAAAAAAGCAAGCGCCTCTATATACTGCCCTGGGATAAGGTGTGATGAAAATCCCATGCAAGCTGAACTGTACTTCCTAATCAAATGGGTGTAACAGATGGCTGTTGGAGCGAACCATCACAATGGAAATATCTGCAGTTCTCATGGTAACGGAATCTGCCAGGTCTGAGGGATTTGCTGTTTTTCAGGACATCTGAGCTGCAATCTCTTTCGAGCTGTCTAGCAGTCTCCGTCTCGCTCTCTCTCACTCTCTCAGCATGATGGAGATAGAGTTGAAAGGTGGAGCTCGATTTTGCATTCCAGCTGTGATTAAAGACACAGGCACACATCCTGGGAGATAATACGCTGCATATTCATTATGCTATCTAGAACCTCTTTAGCTACTGGGACACGACTGTCATACAATTACAATATGCCTTCTTCAGGAGTAAAGGGGGGTTGGGATGAAGAAGATCAGAGAATGACAGTGGGGAAAATATGAGGAATTAAGATGCATGAGACGTACCTTGTAATAAAGATATGGAGCAATATTAAAACGAGCAGTTGTTTCCATTTCATGGCAACATGTCAAGATGACTTAACACAGCAGGATAAAACATCTGGCCTGGGGAAAAAAAAATACATGATGTCAAATTTCCAAATCACAATGTAGACTATGTGGAAGAAAAACAACAGATAAGCAACTGTGTACCTTCCCAATAAGTGAAAGCATGTGGAAGATTTCTTTATACTCCGCCATCAGAAAAGAGATCCATCTCATAAGGTGGAGGTTAGCATATAGACACTGAGCTTTTATTATAAAACTAAGGTTTGGACTTAAACCCACAGGACTGCCTTAGAAAAGGGTTTTTTTATTATTTTTTTTCCTCATGCTATTCATAACCTTCTGATTTCACAGCAGTGCTCGGAAAGGGGAAAATAATCAGTCACAATTCTATTTTATTAAAGTCTTTTCCTCCAAATCCCTATCGATTTAAAGAAATAAGGAAAAGTATACTGTCTTCTTTGCTATAGTACCTCCTAGAAAACACACACACACACACACACACGCACAGGGTTGATTCACAGCTGCCTGGTCCCTTGGGTATTTCAGCTTGAAGATCAGACAACATATAAGAATTCAGCCATGACTCAAAATGGAAACAAAGAAGACCATTCTTAGCAAACCCAGCAACGTGAAATGAAAAACTACAGGCTGTAGGCTGGAGCCCCTAGCATGCTTACTACCCCCCACCCATTGTCCTTGAGGGCACTACTGTTAAATACATATGACAGCCAAAGAGATGAGGAGAATAGTTTCCAGAAAGCAATGATTGGATCTCCCTTTTCATGAGGTAGAATAGGCAGGACTATGTAAGCCTGTAAAGTAGCTCTTGAGAACAGGCCCTGGGAGGCAGCATTGTCTCCCTCTCATACAGCGCCTGAAGAACATATTATATTATATAACCTTTCTCCAAAGCCTGCCTTGCTTTGACTGGGACCCTCTTCCTTTAGAAGCCTGCCAATAACAACTTGTGGATGACAATCTCTGTCTTAACAAGCCGGATTAGTTAGTTTAAAGCAATGAACTGAGGCCATTTGTGCAGATGCTAATCAAAAAAAGAAAAAGGAAAAAATTAGAAAAGACCCATGAGCCTCCATCTCTTGTAAGTACAATATAGATAAAGAGGAGCGCGTCCCAGGGCCACATCTGTGAGCTGACCTCTAAGGCACACAAAGGTCTCCGGGGCTGTGGGGTTATAAAAGGAGGGAAGAGGGTTTGTATGGGGCCAGTAGCAGACAACAGTGGCTCTGAAAGGGCAGTTATCGGAGGACTGTCTGAAGCTTTTTTCCCCCTTGGAAATTGTTCTTTATTTGTCTCTTACGAGGACTTTGCTTTTGCTTCACAGACACTTCCCAGCTCCTAGCACAGAGCCTGGCACATAGTAGAGGCGCAGATTAAATATTTGATATATAAAAGATTAAATGGATAAGGAAAGATTCAAAAATGTTCAAATGTCAAGAACAAACATACAAATCCCACAAATATATGACTGACCTCTCCTTCCTCTCTTCACCAAGAACAAAAATAAAATTGTATTAAACACAACAGTCAGCACATTCAGAAAGACATTCTGTATCTTTGAAGATCAATGGCCAGATTGATTATTAACATTCAACCATGACTGGCACTTTAAAATATATACACAAAAGGGAAAGCTACTCAGCGGGCGATTCAGATTTAGAATATTGCAGAAAATGTAAGTCCATTTTTAAAAAGTAATCTGTCATTTCATCGGCTTCTCTGAGAGGTCACTTTTTTTTTACACCACAACTAGGAAAACTGACTCATGAAGGAAGGAATGTTTGGTTTCCTTTCAAATATTCTGAGAATAACATAATATGCACTCTATTACATTTCAAATCTGAGTATGTAATCAGTGTGAGAGAGAAAAACAAATTACTAGAGAGAATACTGGCTGTCACATTCCAGAGGCTGAAATACACACACACACACACACACACACACACACACAGTTTCTATTGGCTCCTTAAATTTTAACTGCCTTCAGAGTACATTTTTTTAGGAATTCTCTAAGCCAAATGTTTGCTGGAATGCTAACCTCCTTAGAAGCCCAGGATGTCCTGCTGAGATCATTCAGTTAGAAGACATTCAACTGCCCTACAAGTTAGAGAAGGGTAAGTTTGAGAATTGGAAAGACTCTTAAAGAGCAAAACATAAAAGCTGCCTCTCTGGGTAACACTCATCTCTAACTCTCATAACAAATAATATTTTTGTACAAGAAGGTTGTAGTCAAACTCAAGAAGATACAGATATAACTTCAATGTTCCTTCTATAATTTATAGATAGAAAATAAGCTCTTCGTATATCCTCAGCTCATACTTTCAGCCACAGAGATTCTTTTGTTTTATTATCAATAATTATCTCATTTTCTCATGCCCCTGTCACCTTGAGCAGAGGAATAGGATCTAACTATGGTGTTGCTGCTTACAATAAGTTTTAGGATCCAGTTTGTTTTAGACCTCACCTAATTCTCTGGAGTGTTCAAAGCCCAGGTAGTACAATCAGATCTGTCCTTTCAAAAGAGCTCTCTTATTACCAACCTTCTCTAGAATAGATCCTCAAGAATTGAACTAGAATATTTTGTTGTAGTTGAGTTCATCAAACCTGAGTAGGAAACCCACTACACACACACACACACACACACACATATTCAAGGTTCTGGGGGAATATAAAATAAGTCAATACCTTCTTGTCCTAAGAGTTTACAATCAAGCTGGGACAGTTAAGACAAGATTACTAACGGTTATATATAATATCAGGTAGGACAAAAGAAGTATAATTCAAGTAAT
This sequence comes from Trachypithecus francoisi, assembly GCF_009764315.1. Taxonomy (NCBI): domain Eukaryota; kingdom Metazoa; phylum Chordata; class Mammalia; order Primates; family Cercopithecidae; genus Trachypithecus; species Trachypithecus francoisi. Next base: position 80,198,039 of record NW_022681461.1, read on the forward strand.
CTGCAGAGGCAAAGGAGGGTTGATAAAGGGCTCTACGAAAAATTGAAAATTTGATGATATTTGAAGGATTATGTGTAAGAGTTCAACAGACTAAAACAAAGACACGAACAAAGACATCCCAAATGGAGGAAATGACATGAACACAGAGGCAGAAAAGTGTTAAGAATAGTTTGGGCACACTGAAGAGACTTGTTTGACTAAGCAGAGGAAAGTAGAAGAAAACAAAGCTGTGGTCATATGAGAGGAAATAATATTTAATCCCAGGAGCATTTGGGAGTTGTTGACCATTATTGAGCAAAGAAACATTTTAATTGCGAACTCCAGCTTCACTAGATTCATACAATACAACGCTTTTTGAGGTTTCCAAGGATGCCCCAGGCAAGCAACAGTCCCAAGGGTGCATTACCAGCAAAAAATCCAGGGGAGTCCCAATTTACATGGAGCACCTTTTTGCCCACTGCAAGTATGATCTTTTAAGAGTCAAAACAGCAAGATGTAAAACCTGTCCTATTTTGCATGTCTTTGGAAATAAATAAACCTTTTTTATTTCAATACTTGGCATCGTGACAAGACCTAAGAGGAACTAGAGAGATAATTAATAAGGGCATGAGGGGAAAGTGCAATTAAAAATGGCAAAGACCACTTCGTAAATAAGTGCTTCATACTGAGAAAGATTATTACTGCGATCTCCAGCTTCAAACTGAAATCAAATCACTCCGAATGGATAATTTGAACATTATTAGGGGGGAAAAAGCCATCATGGTTCCTAGCCTCTAAATTACAGGAGAAACAAGATTTTATTCTGACTTCACCTTTCTGTCAGTTTAAATCAACAAAATAATCACAGCTTAGTCCCAGTTGGCATAACTCTCCATAACCTCAAGTTTTAATGTTCTTCAGTTTCCTAACCAGAAGAGGAAGTTAGACTGAGAATGCCTCAAGAAGAATCTTTTCCAGGGAACTATTAAAAAAAAAAAAAAAAGTCTCCTAGGAAACAAGAAAGGCAAACTCCCTTTATCTGAATAAGAGCCTTTGTTGGAAATAAAATCTAGCTGGAGCGAATCTGAAAGCACAAACCCCACCAGGCTTGGAGATGTTTGAACCTCTGGCCCAGTTTACAGAGCCCACTTAAAGTACCAATGTTTCCCATCTAAAAAGCAGTCCATGTGTTTGTCACTCACAGGAGAACTTTTGGCTTCTGCCTTTTGAATGGAATGATTCAAAACTGTATCATTTCCTGCAATTTAATTTCATAGCTAAATGCAAAGTATAGGAAGATAAGGTCACAGGGACATGAATCTATCTACAGAAAGTGATCACACTCCCTAGGCTGCCGTAAGTGGAGATTTAATTGGATACAGTAGGTTTTGCTATCATTGCAACATGGAGATAAATTATTTTTAAAATGGCCAATGACCATTGGCAGCTCAGCAGGAATAGGGGTCAGAGAAGAGTATGGCTTCCAATTATGGCTTGAGATAGAAAGAATTGCTTACATCAATTTCAGATGGTTGTGAATAGCATCATTATTTTATAATCACCATCATTATTGTCGTCATCGTCATCATCCTGACTTATATTTTTTAGTAATCTTAGAAAGGAACAATGACCAGAGGGGAATACTGTGTACTGTTCATTCTCTCTTTAACTTAGGTTGAGGAAGTCCACTAAAATAAAAGTGGAATGAATAACTCCTATCATTCCTGCTCAAAATAATTGGCCCAAATTCCTTTAAGTCAGAAGGCAACAAATTATACCTGCAGTCCAAATCTAGCATTCTTCCTGTGTTTGTAAATAAGGCTTTATTGGAACACAGCCATACTTATTCATTTATGTATTGTCTATAGCTGCTTTTACAATACAATGACAAAGTTCAGTAGTTAATGACAGAGACCATGTGGCCTGCAAATGTTGAAATATTTATTCTCTAGCTCCTCACTTTGCTAACCCCTTCTCTATGATCATCATCATTATCATAATCATCTCTTCCATTGTAGAAGTCATGGAGTATCTGAAGGTTTTAACACATCTTGTTTGATAACACCTTTCTGATAGATGAAGATGGAGAGAACTGCAGTGCCCAGAGACATCTCAGACTAGCGTCACTTCTCTATGAGAGATTCAGACTTAACATCCCCTTCATCATGGGACACTCAGGATAAGGACATCACTCTGTTTATATAGTAAGGCTCAGTGCTCCTTGTTGTCAGTAAGACTGAGAGGCATTAAGCTTTATCTATGGACTAGGGTGATTCATCAGGAAATGACAGTGAGGGCTGTTAAACTTGGAAACTGCTTATTAAACCACCTTGTGTGTAATACATTTGTAACTGCACATATTCTCATCCATCTGGCGTGGAAATATATAAATGAAGAAACATCAAAGTTGAGTATTAACCTGATTGGACTCTTAAAAACTGTAGTAGCAGAATAAAATATTGGAAATAATTTAGAACCTAGACTCACCTTAGTTCAAATCCAGATACCCATTAGCTATGAACATTTGGACAAATTTCTTACCCTCTTGAAACTTCCATTTCTTCATCTGCAAAATAGAAATGTTAATAGATAACATTTATTTTGCAGGGTTGTTGTAGGAATTAAATGAGGTGATTCCTGAATAATGCCCAGCACAGTGCAGTAGATGCTCAAAATGGCAACGGCAATGATTACTGTATTTGGCTTTAACTAAGAAGGCAGTAGAATTCTTTCCTAAGAAACACTGATTTCAATGCTCTTAGTAAATTGGGCTGATATGCTTAAAAGTTATTTAATTTTGTATTCAACTTGTTTTTAATATTATACTTAAAATATTATAGCTTGCATTTTTACATCACTTCTACTCCCAAAGCTTTCTAAAATGAACCCAACATTTCTGTGTCAAAAGTATGGCACAAGGGTCAGGTATTTGTCCATTTAACAGATAAAGAAAGTAAAGTTATACCTAGATTCCTACAGTAAGTGAACTAAGTTAAGGCTCTGGCTGTAGTGCCTCATGGCTCAAGCACTTAGTACTACCCTGGATGTTACGTAATAGGCTTTTAAAAGTCAACCCTAACATCCTGGGGAAGGCAGGGATCCCAGTTAGAAAGTGACATTATATGGAATGAAAGCCAGGGCAGAAGATGCTGAGAAAGAAGGCAAGACATTCAAGAAAGAAAGAATCTAACAGAAAGATGATGCTTCAGAATTCAGACAAATACAGCAGTGTGCCTTTAAAAAGGACCACGTCTATACTTCTATATTGCTTACTATCTGAAGCTAAGCCAGAGGGATGTACATAGTGAGATCTTTGTCTCATTTCAGGAAGGATACAAGATAAAGATTCTGTGCCAGTAATCTTCCTTGGATTAATGGTTTCTCTTTTATCTGCTGTATTTCTGCTCAGATGTCTTTTCTCTGAATGAGTCAGAGGAATGCAAATGCTGGGTGCAGTCCGCCTGAAATATTTAAATCTAGTTTTGCAATGTTTTGCAGGTTTGGAGGGAAAAATTACACACATACACTTACATATGATGAAGGAATGGCAGATGAGAATTACAGAGACATCAGCCAGCAATACAAAAATGTGGTATTTCAATTTGACAACAAATTCATTTTTCTTTTTCCATGTCTTTGTTTCTCCAGATCAACATTTAGATACTTGATGTGAGTGGAAAGAATCTGCAAATTCTTTTGTGAGACTCGGAATCTCATCAAGAATGTATCTGACTACATGGGAAACTGATTTTATTTTGGCTCCTAAATGACAAGCCTTCATTAAGCAGTGAGCATCTCTCTTCCTCTAAACAGCATTCTCTATATCCTTATAAAAGGTGAGACATATTGGACTGTTGGACATGATTTGTGTTCATTTTCCTGATTCTTCCTTTTACTGATATACTCTGAACTCTTTATTCTTGCGTTCAGTCATAGACTTGCAGGCAGGGTCTCACTATTGTGACTAAGAGGGCTTCCTCTAAAAGGAAACCTGAAAGGCATTAATATTCAAATCCTCTGATTTGGTCTGCAGTGGCCTGATGGAGCTTGCACAGAGCTCCTATGCTGCAAGGGAACAAATCTTGGGAAATACAGCTGAGTAAATTGGAATTTAGCTTCTGTCCCCATGTGCAGTACTTAACATGAAACCCTTATAATGAAAGGTCTCTTCCAAAGGCTTTTATTGCTGCAAGAAAGAGTTCCTACAATGTGAACCCAAGGACAGAAGGAGGCTTTCTTATTTTCCTTTCCACCTCATGTGAAAGAATAATCTCATGCCTTTAGGACAAAGCCTTCTTTAGACAACAAAGTGAAATGCTTTCAACATCCATGAACATCTCCCAACATCAATGAGACTTCTATTCACAGATGAAAAAGGAAGAAGAAAAGTGTTGGGCATGAACAATTGGTCAACACGGCATTACCCTCAAAAACCAGAAAGCCAGAATCTGAAATGTGAAACATCTCTCACTCCTATTAAATTAGGATTGATGAGTTCTCAGGGTTGTTCAACATCCTTTGACTTTACTTAAATGATTTATAACTCTTCTCTATGCCATGGTTTCTAAATTTTCTCCAAGCATGCACCTGAACTAAGACTGGGGAAGGCATGACACAAGTATACAAAATCATACTTCTTTTTTTCAAGGAGTTTTTGTAAATTGGTCTGTGAAATTTTATTCAGTATTAACTAAGCACCTAAAACGTGCCAGGCACTGTGCTAGATACTGGGGCACAGATATGAGTAAGACATAGTCCTGGCCCTCAGAGAGCACACACCTGATAGAGAGAGAGAGACGAACCAATGTCTGCAATGTCATACAAGCGCCAGAGCAGAGATGAGTGTAAAAGAAGACCAACCAGGAGGGCAGATACACACACACACACACACACACACACACACACACACACATATACATATATATACATATAACCTTCTGTATATATGTATGTATATAGGTATGTGTATATATATACATATACATACATATGTATGTATATATATACATATAACATATATATATATATAACATGTAACCTTCTGAAACAGGCCCCTGGGTCTCTCTCTCTCTCACACACACACACACACACCACACACACACACATATACATATATATACATATAACCTTCTGTATATATGTATGTATATAGGTATGTGTATATATATACATATACATACATATGTATGTATATATATACATATAACATATATATATATATAACATGTAACCTTCTGAAACAGGCCCCTGGGTCTCTCTCTCTCTCACACACACACACACACACACACATTTCAGAAGGTTACATGTTAAAAGAAAATCAGACTTCAGCCTCTCCAAGTGAGATTTCAGTGGCATCAGCCTCTGCCTGGCAGTCATCTCTCCAACTCATTCCCCTTCTAAAAAACCATTCAAACAATAAAATACTTTGAGGTCTCCGGCAGCTGCAGACATGAATACAGGTCTTCTTTGGACCCCATTTAGTCTGTCAGCAGACTATCCGTTGTAGGCATCAAAACGAGAAGCAGCAGAACAGGGTACCCAAGTCATAGGCAGGGACAGTCTGTCTCAAAGAGGCTCAACCAAATTTCTGTCTAGCATGGAAATACATCCTGCCAGTACAGAAATGCAAAACACACTGTGAAACAACTAGCCATTTGTATTTGCATTCCCTTGGAAGGGTTCCAAGTGCTTCTGCCATCCTTTGTGTATTCTCCAGAACTGAAGAATGATCAAGGTATATGTTAGAGTCCCAATCTGAGTGGCTACAGCTTACCCACTGAGTCCTCTTAGGAAATCCAAATGTGATACACCAAAATGCCTTTGATCTCTTGACACCAGAATTTAATGCATCATTTATGCTACAAAGAGAAAGATTTTACATCTCTACAAACATCCCAGCCAAAATTCATAGAGATTTTATATCTATACAAATACACCTTCCTTGGCTAGAATAGCATGTTGCTGAGAAGGATTTTTAGGATGCAGGTTTAAATGAGATGGAGGCTAATTTATTCTCTGAAATGATATCGAAGCTCTGCATCACACAATGTAAAAAATGACTAAGTCCACTCATGCATCAGCCAGAATAATTCTGGCAAAGTTGATGCTGACAGTATTTAAAAAAAAACAATGATGGAGGAGTCTGGCCTTGTTGTTGTCATTTTAATTGCCACTATGAGTGACGAAAAATGCATTTCCTTCTCCAGCATACATATCTCTCTCAGCTCTGTAATACCTTAACTGGGTCTGTGTCACTCAAGGGTGTGATTAAAAAATAAAAAGGAAAGGAAGTGTATATGTAAGATGTAAGAGGAAGAGGGAGTGTGGAGAGGAAGAGGAAGAACGAAGGGGAGAAGAAGGAGAGAGACAAAGAAAGAAAGAGCCAAGTGAGCAACTGAATCTGAGTGAGAGAATGAGACAAAGATAGAGAAAAAATGATATACAAACAAGGATTGTTTTGGATGGCTCTTCCTGAATATCAAACAAAGGGTGCTGTTAGTAATCTCACGAAAAAGGCTAGTTTTTTTGCATCAAATCAAGAAACCTGCAATGTTTCCAAGATCTACTCAGAGTTTTCAGGCAAGACAGCCCAGAATTTCTTGTTAAAAGCTTAAGGGCTCAATTTATGCTAAGCATTCAAGGAAATGTCTCATCCAAACAGAGTATCATTTTTCATATTAAAGAAGCAAACCAATCTCAGAGCATAAATGTTATTATTCACAGTCGCAAAGGAAAATGGCATTTACATTCTCTTCTTTCATAGGGAAGGAAGAAGGAGATGCTCCCTTCTTTGGGGCCAGAAGAGAGCTCAGAAATCCTATTTCTCCTCCTGAAAGAAATACATTTTTTTCCTCAACCCCAATAGGTGAGTCCACAAGCCTCCCCCAAGGCATTGATTGCTTTGATGGGTCAGTGTACAGTATGTGCATGTTGCTTTTAAACATATGTTTGGGGGGAAGAATCAAAGCTAATTTCAGTGTGTGAAAAGCTAGCAGATTCCATTAGTGATTGTGACTTTACTTCAAAGTGATAAGGCTGCTGGATGCAGGTTCTCAGAACTGAATGTCCAAATGGGAATTTATGATGTAGAACTTCAGTTTTATCAACTATTGGAGTCAACACACATACAAAAGAAGAAATACTATATTTTTCCCCTAGCAGAAATTTTAAGGTTAATGCAGTGAACCTGTCGTGCTTTCTTTTTTCATTTTCTCCCTAGTTTTTCTTCTTGAAAACTTATTACAGTGGGGATTAGGGTCACTGGAATCACCATTTCTGGTTTTCATATTGATGGATCTGAAAGAATGCACATTACATGACCCCCCTCCCATAGCTTCTTCTACAGATGACCATGGAAAACTGCCAGAAATAATTCAAATGGGATTAGACTATAGCCCTGAACTCTCCTTACAACACTGATATCTGGTAGTACTCTTAATGATCTTGGTGTCAAATCCCAGCAAGTCATACCTTTATGGATAACAACCCCAAGTAGAAATTTGAAGAGAACATGGTCATTGATACTCAATGGATATTATTACACTCAAAACACAACAAATCCATAAATGTACATAAATAGACAACTCATATGTCCAAAAGAAAAAAAAATATATGTACTGCTAAATCCTCAAAATAGAGCACACTTTTTAAAGAAAGTTTGTTATAAGACAACATTTGCTGTTTCCCCTATAAAACTAGGTGGTCTCCATTTAATGAGATAAGATTTTTTTTTTTTTTTTTTTACAAGATTTACCTTACTCAGGATATGAAGAGTTAAAAACCGGATCCACCAGTTTCATAAGAAAAGAAGTCAGGACTCATGCCAGTTTAACATCATTTCAGGCAGCGTAATAATACCCTTCCCCGTTCTATGTCCAGGAAAGGGAAAACAGAGTCATTGAGAGTGATACTGGAGTCCTTCCTTGTTTTATTTGGCCACAGTTCCTCAGCAGCTATTGTTTGCTGTGTGTTCAAGCACAAGTTGCTATAATCAGTGGAAGAAAATGTAAAGACAAAGAGTGGCATGAGAGATAACTAAATTCTACTGAGTGTCTACCATGTGCCAGGCACAGTTGATTATCTGTTTCAGTTCTCATAGATATCTTGTGAAGTACATTCTCATTCAAATACCCATTTTACAGATGATGAAACTGAAACTCTAACACTTGCCCAGGATGGTATAGCTGGTAGTTGGTGTAACAGCAAATAAACTCAGACCCATCCCATCTGATTCTAAATCCCATGTTCCAGAAAACTATAGAGCAATGGTATTCAAACTGTGTGCCAGTGTTTTAGGGGTTCTGTCAATGTTTCATTTAAACTGTTTTCCTCAAAATACATTTTAAAATATCTTTAAACTATAATTTTTTAAAGGTACATTCAGCCAGGCATGGTGGCTCACACCTGTAATCCCAGCACTTTGGGAGGCTAAGGTGGGTGGATGACCTAAAGTCAGGAGTTCTACACCAGCCTGACCAACATGGAGAAACCCTGTCTTTACTAAAAAATACAAAAAATTAGCTGAGCATGATGGTGGGCGCCTGTAATCCCAGCTACTCAGAAGGCTGAGTCAGGAGAATCACTTGAACTCAAGAGGCAGAGGTTGCGGTGAGCCAAGATCGTGCCGTTGCACTCCAACCTGGTCAAGAAGAGCAGGACTCTGTCTCAAAAAAAAAAAAAGAAAGAAAGAAAGAAAGAAAGAAAAAGAAAAAAGGTATATTCGAGTGTCCTGTATTCAATGTCCCTTTTGGAGATTACCAGGATATTAACTTGTTTCCTCATTGGCTGTGTAAAATACTGCTTTTACAACATTCAACATTTCATATGTTGAATTTCGCATAGAATTTGCATCGACTAAAAGACGAGTTTGAAAATCATTGCTGTAGGGCATGCATTCTCAGTAGGGGCCAGTATAACTACCAAGGGGATGAAATTTGGTTCTTGAAGGCCAAAAACCTTAGATATTACCATGGTTTGCTCCCTGCTTCCCAAAGGTCATCGTACAGAAAGAGGTATCCAGTATTTCTGTGGGATTAAAATTTCACAGGGGCCCTCCTTGTGAAATTTAAGACATTGAGCAAAAAAATTTAAGACATTAGCAAAGAAAAGGTCTTAAAAGGCTGTTTATGAGGGAGATAATGAAAAAAACGTTGAGAAACACTGCTCTAGAGTATTAAGAATTTCAGGGAATTTGAAACAGAGAAGAAGGACAGCTTGGTCCTCACTTGGCCTGGGCAGCCCACCTACTTGAATTGTAATCCTTTGGGGAGTTCTCCTTGGATGCTGTCCATTGTTAACAAGCCTGGCTTGTTTGGAACCTTAGAATTTTCTATCTGTAAAATGGTTTTACCAGTTCCAACCCCTCTGTTTCTGGGATGAGATTTAACAACTTGAGCCAGCCCCCCTCATCATATAGAAGGAAAAAGGGAGGTCTGGAAAAGGAAAGGATTTGTCCAAGGACATAGAACTATTTGTGCCAGGGCCGGGCGCGGTGGCTCAAGCCTGTAATCCCAGCACTTTGGGAGGCCGAGACGGGCGGATCACGAGGTCAGGAGATCGAGACCATCCTGGCTAACACAGTGAAACCCCGTCTCTACTAAAAAAAATACAAAAAATTAGCCGGGCGAGATGGCGGGCGCCTGTAGTCCCAGCTACTCGGGAGGCTGAGGCGAGAGAATGGCGTAAACCCGGGAGGCGGAGCTTGCAATGAGCTGAGATCCGGCCACTGCACTCCAGCCTGGGCCACAGAGCGAGACTCCATCTCAACAAAAAAAAAAAAAAAAAAAAAGAACTATTTGTGCCAATCAAAATTTAAACCTAGAACAGTACCTTACACAGGGTAGGTGCTCAAAAAGTCTTTTGTCAGATGAGTGAGTAAAGGGACAAATGACTTCAATTTAACCAGGAGATTTAATTGGGAAGATCGGATATAAGAATATTTTAAACCAACTGTATGCCACCAACTGACAGGGAGAAAGAAGGGAAAAAGAGAACCCCTGACTAAATAAATGTCCCCAGTGGGTAGGCCTCTAGGAGTCACGTCACAAGTCATAGCCCCAGCTGAAGCAGAACAGTGTTGGGAGACAATGCAAGTGAGTTCTTCCTCTGGCTGACCCAACCACAGATCTTTCCTTTGTTTGTTTTCCTTTCTTTAATGCTCTTACAATACTCCTAGCGTAGTACCATCTGCTGAAGCGGGATGAACAGGTAGCTTTAAAATGATGATAGCTCTGGGAAATGATAATCACTAGGTCATAGAAAGCTGCACTGCAGTGTATAAATAAGATAAGTAAAACTGCTGAGGACTGCATGTTTGCTTTAATAAAATGTGTTTTCCTTTTTTGTGGAGAACGCCTTTCTCAAACGCCTGGGGAGAGAAACTGAACTATAGACCAGAAACATGCAGACGGTTCCAGAATCTGGCAATGAGGGTGGGATCAGAGGGGAGAAGGATGAAATATTACCTACTGAGACACAAAAGGAAAAGGGTTGGACCAGAGCCTTTGTGTTGAATTGCTGAAGCAATGGAATGAGATAAGAACTTCCAGGTCTAATTCCAAAACTCCCTTTGGTAGAGGCAATATGCTGCAGTGAAAAGAGCAAGGGTTTGGGTTACAGCACAGCTCTCAACTAACTATGTGACCTTAGGAAACTCAATCTCTCTGAACCTTGATTTTCTCATACATAAAAAGTAGATAATTATCTTAAAGGGATATCTAAGGTTTAAATTAGAGAATATATGTAAAGCACCAACCATAATGCCTGATATACCTTGTGTTTAATAAATGGTGCTGGTGATGATGCAGTGATGAGGATGCAGATACGCAGATGATGATGACAATGAAGATGATCCACAGGCCTTCTCTAGAGAGTAGTAGCTGCATGTACACACTGAGTCCTGAAAATCATCAGTGGTTTAGAAGTTATCATGCCCTGTGAGATATGCTATGGGAAAGTGTAATTCATAGAGCGAGAATTCCCTTTGCGAAGGGTTTCAGTGAGTAAGAACCAAATCTAAAAAGATGTGCAGCTTCTGAATTTTTGCATACTGTCTTACTTGGGCTTTCTGCAAATCCAAAATATTTTCACTGACATTTTCACATTTTATTCCCATACCAGCAATCTAAGGTTGGCAGCATACATACTAGATGCCCATTTGACAGATGAGAAAATCTGAGGCCTCAGGAAGTTTAAACCATTTAGTTACTAGCACGGCCTCATACAGTGAGAAATGGTACCTGGACTGAAAGCCTGGTTGTCTGCTTGCTATTCTAATGGTACAACATGCCAATTACTTTAAACATTTCTACCTAGAAAGAAATGTGGAACACACGCAAGTCTGGTGCAGGTGCAAGTGCGCCCTCTCTGCATCCCTAATGCGTAGCCATCTATCCCCTACCTGATCATTTCCACCTGAGTCAACATAGCATTCTCATTATTCATCCACCCACTCTGTCCTCCATTCCTGACTCAAAGTAGAAAATCTAGGGGAGACTAATGAAAGAATCCTTCCTCTTGAAAACTAATAAAGTGAGATGTCTATCAAACCAGATACATAAATGGCATCATCCAACCATTGTGCAACTGCCAGGGAAGCAAGACTGAGCTCTGGAGGGCTTTACTGTATCTCAATGGACAAAGTAGAGCTAACTTCTGTCTGCAAGATTTCAACCGTCGGGGATACTGTCTCTACCCTCAAACACATTTCTGAAGGTATAAATGATGTATCTTCCTTCTCACAACAGTCCTATGAGGAAGATGGGGCTATCCTTTTTCTTCAAGTGGGGAAACAGGAATCATAAATCAGCTACCATATGCAGGAACACCATACGAGTTCATTGGAAAGCCAGGTCTTAAACACAGATTTCCTCACTCTAGTCCTATCTTCTTTGTGCTGTACTAGATTGCTGCCTCTATCAATTAGAAATCTGGCAGCAACAGAAAATCCAAAACCCAAATCCGCTTGAACAACAACAACAACAACAACCTTCTGTAAATAAATAGTTCAAGGAATAAGTCTGGTTTCAGGCCCCAGGTAAAAATCTGGGGTAGCTCCAACTTCAAGCCTTACATAGCAGCTCCCTAGCAACCACAAGTTCTCCTCTCACAGAGAAGACAGTTCCATGCTACAAATCCTCTTATTACCACCTTCTGTGGGGAAAAGAGCATTTATGTCCCTGCATTTCCATGACAGGTGGTGAGCTTTACTCTAGTTGGATCAGCTTAAATCATGTTCCCATCGCTACACCATCATGATAGAAAGAAGGACAGGACACTTTGATGGGCTAATCAGGACCCACCACTGGAGTTAGGGTGAGGTCAACCCCACTCAGTCTACATAAATGACTATGGTGGAGAGGTGCTCTCTCAGTGGAAATTCAAGGTGCTAATATCAGGAAGGAAAGCTAATAGAAACTGGGCATGGACTCCATAATGACAATCTTTGAATTCCTACCATGTGTCAATTGCACTGCCAGTCTGGAAGTAAACTTTTAAAAAGAAAACACCAATGTCTGCCTAGGCAGAGTTCAGTCTGGCATACCTTGACCCAATGGTAGAAAACAGGTGTTGTCTTAGTCAGTTCAGGCTGACAGAATACATAGAATGGCATGAACAATGGACATTTACTTCTCACAGTTCTGGAGGTTGGGAATTCCAAGGTCAAGGTGCTAGCAGCAGATCTGGTGTCTGGTGAGAGGTTTATTCCTGGTTTGCAGACAGTCATCTTCTTGTTATATCTTCACATAATTAAGAGAGAGAAAGCAAACTTCCTCATGTCTTTTTATAAGGGCACTAGTAATAATGAGCACTCCATCCTTATTACCTGATTGCCTCCCCAAGGTCCTATTTCCAAGCACCATCCCATTAAGGGTTAAGATTTCAATATATGAATTTGAGAAGGGACGCAAACATTCAGACCACAGCAGACAGTTTTACTGTTGATGGTACTTTCAGTCACTTCCCCAATGTAGCCTCTAGCTCACCTAAATTGCTGTCCTGTCCAGACAGAGTCTGAGCCAGGCTGGTGAGAGAAACAATGGAGTGGTAAGTTCAAGTTGTTTTCTACCTACAAGGCAACTAGATTTATGTCTTATATAGTAAAAGGGGCAGTATGGTACAATGGTGAAGAGGGCAGGCTATAGAGTCAGACTGCTTAAGTTTGAATCTTGAGTCAACCACTTCCTAACTGTGTGAGCTTGGGTGAGTTATTTAACCTATCTGTGCTCCAGATAGGTTAAATAGTAAAGTAGTAGCAACTACTTCATTCTGCCATTATAATGTGAAGCCAGGCATAGATGATACCTGAACAAATGAATGTGACTCTGTTCCAGTAAAACTTTTTCCTTTTGACACAGGGTCTTGTTCTGTTGCCCAGCCTGGAGTGCAGTGGCACAATCACAGCTCACTACAGCTTCTACCTCCTGGGCTCAAATGTTCTTCTTCCCACCTTGGCCTCCTAATAGCTGGGACCACAGGTATGCATACCCAAATAAGTTTTTTTGAATTTTTTGTAAAGATGGACTCTCACTGTGTTACTCAGGTGGTCTCAAATTTCTGAACTCAAGTGATCCTACTGCCTCAGCTTCCCAAAGTGCTGGGATTACAGTCATGAACCACCGTGCCCAGCCCCAGTAAAACTTTATTTATATAAATAGGCAGCAGGATAGATTTTCCTGACATCAAGTAACAGCTTCATATGACAGCTAATGTTAAAAAGCCATAGCAAATAGCATATAACTTTATTATTCTCTTCCATACAAAATTCCTCTCTCTCAATAGATTCTACTTCCACCCCTTTTTGCTTATGCTGATCATAGATTTATTATTTCAGATATGTACACATGAACTGTTTGTCTTAATTTCTTAACTTGATGACATAAAAGATCAAGAAAACTCCCCACTTCTCTAATTGGATTATCTTTCACATGTTTAAATTGTCTTGTCCATATGACTTAAAGAGGAAACATTCAGCAAAAATCTTGGCATGTTATATACAACCCAATGCTGGGGTGGTGCATAGCAAGTAAAGAATAATAACGGTGATTATTTGCTATAAATAAACTCTCAACCTCATTAGCGAATGTTCACTTGCAGACATTTACTCCCATCAAAATGATTTCCTTATGTTACAAGCCACCCCTCAAGTTTCCTTCTCTACAACTACACTCCAGGTCCAGAAATCACAACTCAAATTTTATGGTGCTCAGTCATGCTGAGATGTCTCAAGAGACACAAAAACAACGCTGGAGTTACAAGTTAATTCTTCCTGCTGGGTTAATAATTAGGTAAAACCAGTTTGAAGCAAAGGGAAATCAGTGTGTCTGGAGTTCAGAATGAATTAGTGGGGAAAGAGGCAAAATAAGGAATTACAGAGTAGGAATATAACTGCTTCTCCTCTTCTGAAGTGGTGCACTGGGCGGGAAAGGGGAGAGGACAAGGAGAGCCATTCAGGAGCCTGAACTTATAATCGGCAAAGAATCCCTGAACTCAGAATCAGATCCTTGTCTGTGAGGAGACCTTTTAGCTAATCAACATGAATTACACTTCTGTTTACTGGTGAGACAAAGACTTAAAACTTGATAAATTATAAAATGTCTCTCCCCTTAGCACTTCTGCTGGCAGCCTGGCTCATGTTAAGTTTTATTTTATACCAAAGCATCCTCCCATTAACTCAGCATTTTCCCTCAAATTTGTATAGTAAAGAGAAACTTCACATCTCATGTATTCATTTTGTTAGGATGTCTGCAACACCCAGTCAATATGCACCAATCAATATGCACATTACCCAAAATGCCAAGTGACAACCCTGGGAAACACATGAATAAGGAAAAGAGAAGCTGACAATTTCTCTGCTCATTGGCACAGAAATGCACTGCCATATTTTATGTCTTTCAATAGAGAGGTACGTGGGTGAGGCCATAAATGGTCCATGACTTTGTTACTAGGAAAGAAACCAGTGGAGGTGGGAATATTCCATGTATTTGGACAAAACTGTATCAACGTTACTAGAAATAAAAATGCTCTCATCCATTGTATTCCCCTGTAGAGACCCGGACATATATCCAAAAGCACTTAGTGTAGTTAAGTCTCAAATATACCAAAGCCAAGATTAAGTTTTAAACGACTGAAATGCCACAGCTTTGTTGATCATGCTACTGGTGCCACCTACAGCCTATTAACTTGTGAGGTCAGCACTCAAGTGTTCACACAACTCTGAGCTTTTTACTCTGCTTTCTACAAGGAGAGCTCCTGATCTCATCCAAATAATACAAGCCTTTTCCATCCATCCCTTTCCCTAGGACTTGAAAATCTTAGCGCAGGCTGGGCACAGTGGCTCACGCCTGTAATCCCAGCTCTTTGGGAGGCCGAGGTGAGTAGATCGCCTAAGGTTAGGAGTTCAAGACCAGCCTGGCCAATACGGTGAAAACCCCATCTCTACTAAAAATACAAAAATTTGCTGGGCATGGTGGTGCACACCTGTAATCCCAGCTGCTTGAGAGGCTGAGGCAGGAGAATCACTTGAACCTGGGAGGCGGAGGTTGCAGTGAGTCGAGATTGTGCCATTGCACTCCAACCTGGGCAACAAGAGCTAAACTCCTTCTCAAGAAAAAAAGAAGAAAACTAAAAAAAGAAAATCTTAGTGCAAGGAATTAAGGAATCACAAAAGTCCCAATTGCAGAGAGAAAATTAAATGGGCTTGACGTCAGATGAGCTGGTTTTGAATTTCAAAACTGCCCTTACTAACTGTGTGCTATAGTTTGGATAATGTTTGTCCCTCACAATGAAATCTGATCCCCAGTACTGGAATGGGGCTTAATGGGAGGTGTTTGGGTCAGATACCTCATGAATGGCTTGGTGCTGTTCTCATGGTAATGAGTGAGTTCTTACTCTGTTAGTTCTCACAGAAGCTGGTTGTTAAAAGGAGCCTGTTGCCACCCCTTCTCTTGCTTCCTCTCTCA
The DNA here is from genome assembly GCF_009764315.1 of Trachypithecus francoisi. Lineage (NCBI taxonomy): Eukaryota > Metazoa > Chordata > Mammalia > Primates > Cercopithecidae > Trachypithecus > Trachypithecus francoisi. The sequence continues at coordinate 80,213,977 of NW_022681461.1, forward strand.
CCAGGTGATGTCTATACACACTGACTCCCCTTTGCCTTAGTCCATGAGAGGAAGCAGCCTGAAACCCTCACCAGAAGCAGATGCCAGTGCTATGCTTCTTGTACGGTCTGCAGAACCATAAGCCAAATAAACCTCTTTTCTTTGAATTACCCAGCCATGGATATTCCTTAATAACAAAAAAGAAAAAAGAAAAAAGAGAAAGGACTGACACTGTGGGACCTTGGGCAAGTTACCGAAGTAACTTGGGTAATGTTACTCTATTTTCACTTACAAAATAGGAATAATGATATCTGCTTTCTAGGGTTGCTGTAAGGATTAGAGAAATACATGTTAAGTGTCTAATATATAATAAGGCTCAATAAGTAAGTTTTATTTTTCTGGAAAGACAAGTCATATGAGCTTGACATATAATTTCTCCAGCCTTGCTCTCTGCTCTTCCCTATGTTTTGATCATCTCAGGACCATAGGAAAGGCCATGATCCAGAGTGCTTAAGAAGAATAGGAGAAGGACAAGTAAAGGAAGAGGAAGAGAAGCAGCAGCACCTTACTAAGTAACACTAAGTACCAGGGATTGTTCTAAGGTGTTCGTAAATATTGACTCAGTCTTCATAGCAACCCTATAAGGTTGGTACCATAATTATCCCCACTTTACAGATTAGAAAAGCACAGAGAGGGGGATATATGACTTGCCCAAGATTGCACTGCTAGTAAGTGCCAAAGCAAGGATGCAAACCCAGGCAGAATGGCTCCAGAGTGTGCATTAGTGACTACTGCTATAGGACCCCAAAAAACAAATATGGAATCTACTCAAGTAAAGACATCAGAGAACTTTAGGGGATGAGTACTTTTTTGTTTGCCAAGGGTACCAGGTCATAATTTTTAATATAAAAGAGGTAACTAATGAGCTTAAGGACACTCTGTTGATATAAATAATACAGAAAAGGCTATGTTTGTATACATACTAGTGAAGAAAGGTGACAAAGTAGGTTATGTCCATCGCAATCTATGTCTCTTCAGATGAACTGACTCTAAATCACTGGAGAAACTGAGTATGCATAGAAGCACATTGGTTCCTGCCCTTCCTCCCACATCCTCTTTGCTCTTTAGCAGCCATTGGCCATATCACTGAGTGTTCTTGTTGCTTGAGTGGTACCTTCGGAAACTGAAAGATATGTATGGAAGAGAAAGGTCCAGGTATCTTCATTGCCTAGTCTTGAGGATGGAAATATAGGCAGACATCCTGGTCAAAAACAAAGAGGGAGACTTGGTTCAGATGTCAGGAAAATAGCTTAGCTAGACTGAGTGCCAAATGGAAAAGGAAACTCAAAGATACCTTAATCAGAAAACCATGGCTACACATTCCATAGCAGGGAAAAAAACATCAGGTTACATGGGCAACGTTATGATTCTCTTTCATTTACTTTACACAAATGTGAGTGTTCCAAAGGCACTCACAAGGTTTTCCTTCACTTCATACTCTGGCAAAATGAAGTCTATTAGAGCCATGTTAACTATTCAAAATACCAAAAGATACCTATTTTTGGAACCATTTTCACATATAATGGGGTAATGCAATGTATAGATTCAAGGAGTTCTCTCGGTTCCCTCACAGTGACAATTTTGTTGTTGCTGCTGTTGCTATTGTTACAAGTGCTAGAAGTTAAAAGCAAGCATATTTCTGCATGTTCAACAACCTCCCAATCTGGAGAGCCCATGTAATTTAGATACACTTTAAGGTTCACAGCTACAACCAAAATGTTAGCTTCTATACTAAGTACACAGTACAAATAATATGGATCCAAAAAGTACAAAGAGATAGAGAATAGGAAACTCCAGAGGTAGAACAGAAGCAATACACTCCTGCTGGGGACAGCCAGGGAGGAGAACCTCACAGGAGCTATTAAAGTCCAACTCTCCCTCCTCGAGAATAAGAACGGAAAAAATGGAAATGCGCTGGCTACAAAGTAGGGAAAGGCCAAGATCCAAGCCTCTCTGCTGTAGCACAGTGGGAATTACTCATGGAAAGGACAGAGGGAAGGGAGGGGGTTCTGTTGATTGTAAGAAGTACCAGAATCAACCCAGCTATTCTCTTCTTAAACTTTCATGCAGCTATGCCCTCTGGTGTCTTCCAAAAAGTCCAAAATGAATTATTAGGATATCAGTGAGTCAAAGCATGATGTTCAGGATTCTTCCATATTGCTAGGATTTTCATAAATTCTAAGATTTTTATCTTAGAATTACAAAGCTACCTCAGATTAAAGCTATAGGGAATGGTGTTGAAAGAATGCAACAGCTTTAATGTGACCATGAGCTTTGAAAGCTACAGTAAGTAAACCAGATACCTGGTAGTTTACATTCTAAGCAACTCAAAGGCAATTGCTAAGGATAGCATAAGAAATGAGGCTCATTTATGTGAATTAACTGCTAACATCCCCCGCCTCTCTCTCTTGCATACACACACACACACACACACACACACACACACACACACATATTACTTGCTCTCTGTAAAAAGCCACGTTATAAGCGGCCCTATAGAGAGGCCCATGTGGCAAGGACACATGGCTGCTTGCCAACAGCCTCCTGACAACAGTGTGTAAGCTTAGAAATAGATTTTCCAGCCTTGGCCAAGTCTTTAGCACTGCAACCTTGTCTGACAACTTGATTGCAAGTTCATGAGAGGCTCTGAGACAGAATCATCCATCTAGATAGCTCCAAAATTCCTGACCCTCAAAATCCATGTGAGATAATAAATGTTTTTCATCTTAAGTGACTACATTTTCAAGTAATTTTTTATATAACAATAGATAACTAACATTAACTCTTGCTTAAGTCATATAGCTTAAATAGGGTGGTATACCCATTTCCCAAACCTATGCCATTGCCACTGCAACATTCTGCCAAGCCTATAGTAATCCTGCATTCCAATAATTAATGGCTTCTGTCGTGGTTCTGCAAGAAACAAAAACCCAGTCAAGCTAACTCAAGTAAGCTCAAGCTAATTCAAGGCTGGGTGTCTAATAATGTATCTTTCCATAAATAATATCTATAAATGCTAGAAGAAAAAATATAAATACTTGATGGCTCCAAGAACTGAAAAAAAGCAGGCATATTTTGAAAGGCAGTCAAACTTATAGTAAGAAGTCAGCACACAGTGATTTATAGTTTTTGCAGGTATGCCCTAAAGGCAACCAGAACCATGACCAAAGCAGCATAGCTGAAATTCCAAGAAAAAGTCTCCTACTTTTCTAGCTGGAGGAACTAGCAAAATTCCAGGCAAAGTAGACAATCAGAAGTTGTGGGAGAAGAAAGCCAGGAAAGAATACCACCAAATTTTGTTTGCACGCAGCTCACATTTCTGGATGACCCCTGAATTATGTATGAATGGGTCAAATAGAAAGCAGCTAGCGGTTAAGGATTATAGAATTAAACTCAGTTCTGAACTTCCACTCAGCAAAGGTATTACAGGCTTCATTTTAAACCAAAGGAAATAAGATGCCTGCTAAAATGAAACATCAACACTCTTTAGAGCAATATAACAAAATTCAGAGTCTCTATAATAATGCCTCTACAGCATCTAGGATAAAATACAAAATTACTCAATATACAAAGTGCCAGAAAAATGTGACCCAGTCTCAAGAGAAAATGCAAACAATAGAAGCCCATGTCAAGATGACCTATATGTTGGAATTATCAGGAAAGAATTTTAAAATAGCTATTGTGAGTATACTCAGTGATGTCAAGGAAATATAATAAATATGAAGATTAAAAACCTCAGCAAGAGAAAAATAACATACAAAAAAGAAATGAATGGAAATTTTAGTACTGAATACTAAAACATCTCAAATGAAAAATTCAGTGGATGGTCCTAATAGCAAAATAGAGATGAAAGGAAGCAGTGAATTTGAAGATAGATCAATAAACATCATCTAATTTGAATAAGAGAGGTAGGGGAAAATTTTTTTAAAAAACAAGCAGAACCTCAGGGACCTATGAAATAATTTCAATATATCTTACCAAGAAAGACACATGGGGCAGGAAAATATTTTAAAGATAAACACCAGAAAACATCTCCAAATTTTTTAAGATGTAAATGTACAGATCTAGGAAGCTCAAAAAACCTCAAAGAGAATTAATGCAAAGAAATCCACATCTAAGTACATTATAGTCAAACTGATGTTCAGGGAAAAGAAAGAGAAAAATTTGAAAGCAGACAGAAAAGAACATCACATTACATATAGCAGAATAATGATAGAAATTATCACAAACTTTTCTCACAAACCTTTCCCAGAAACTATAGAGGCTAGAAGACAGTGGAACATCTTTAACATGTTACAAGAAAATAACTGTCATCCTAGAATTCTAAATTCAGTGAAACTTGCTTCAAAAAGGAAAGTGAAATAAAGACATTTTTAGGTAATGAAAAACTAAGGGAATTGGTCTCCACCAGAACTGTATAAAAAGGTCTTCAAGTTGAAGGAAATGATATCAAGGGAAATCTTGGATTTTCAGGAATGAATGAAGAGTAGGAAATACAAGTGGTAAATATATGGGTAAATAAAAACACTTTCTTCTTTTAAATTCTTTAGAATACAAATGATTATTCACAGCAAAAAGTATGACATTTTCTTGTAGGATTTACCATGTACTTAGATGTAATATATGTGACAACGGTAACTTGAAGAGTGGTAAGATAGAAAGTAAATAGACCTATCTATGTATTACAATAATTCTAGTTTTTACCATATTAGCACTGCATAAACTGTGAAAAGAATGTATAGAGCAAACATGTTTTTGAAATGTACAGAAGTATAATTTCAAATGAATAAGTATCCTAAAATGGAAATTAAGATATTGAAATAACCCAAAAGAAGGTAAGATGAGAGTGGGTAAAATGAAAGGGATTCAAAATATATAAAAAATAAAATGGCTACCTAAATTCAGCCATATCAGTAATTATATTAAATGTCAATTGAGCTGAACACTGCAATTAAAGGGCACAGGTTATCAGAATGGATTTTTTAAAATGAACACCTAACCAAATTCTATCTACAGGAGATATATCTTAAATATAAATTTAAAAGTTGAAAGTAAATGGACAGAAAAAGACATGCCATGTGAAAAGTAACCATAATAATGCTACAGTGGTTGTGATAATAGCAGATAAAATAGATCTCAAGAGTTTTAGAAAAAATAATGAAGAGTATTTTATAATAAAAGGATTAATCCATCAGAAAGGCATAGAAATTATAAATGTGTGTGTACCTAATAACAGAATTTTAAAATAAGCGAATCAAAAATTGATAAGATTAAAGGGAGAAACAGATGATTCTACAATCAGAGCAGGAGAATTTAATACCCCCCTTTCAGCAAATTACTTAAAATCTAGAAAAAAAAAAGAAGTAAATACATAGAATAACTGAACGTGTCATTCATTTTTGCCTACTTTGTATTTATAGAGCTTTACACTCAACAACTACACAATATGTGCTATTTCCAAATATACTTGATACATTCACCAATATAGAACATATGTTAGGTCATAATGCAAGTTTCAATAAATTTCAAAGAATTGAAGTTATACAAAGTATGTTCTTTGACCACTAAAAGACTAAATTATAAATCAATAACAATAATATAACATTACAATTACAAAGAATATTACAAATGTTTGGAAATTGGACAACAGATATCTCAATAATCCATGGGTCAAATAAAAATCAAAAAATTAGAAAATATTTGAAACCAACTGATTAATAAAAATACAACATAGAAATAAATTTGTGGGATGCAGTTAAGGCAGTAGAGGGAAATTTATGACTTTAAATGCTCATGTTGGGAAAAAGAAAAAGGAATAATTTGTAATTAATGTCCTTAAGAAGCTAGTGAAAAAAAAGAACAAAGTAAATCCAAAGTGGATAGAAGTAAATAAAAAGCAAAAATCAATGAAATAGGAAATAAACAACAAATAAAATAAAGCCAAAAGATGATTTAATTTAAAAAAATTCCTGCATCTCTAGCTGAACTGAGTTAAAAATGGTGGTAGAAAGGAGAAGACACAAATTACCAATATCAGGAATAAAAAGGGGTTATAACTCTAAATAGTACAAATATTAAAAAGTTAAGAAAAATTGACAAGTTAAATGTAATAAACACACTTTTTGAAAACTTGTACAGCACAATCAAGAAACAGATAACCTAATATCTACTAAAGAAATGAAATTACTTGTTTCAAAAGAAAAAAAAGAGCCTATCTATAAAAATTTTATTTAAAAGCCTTCAGGGCAAGATATCCCTGCTGGTGAAGTCTACCAAATATATGAGGAAGCCAAAAATAACAATTCTACAGAAACTCCTCCAGAAAACAGGAAAAAAAGAGTATCATTATCCTGATACTAAAATTACATAAGATATTACAATTTTAAAAACTACAGATTCATATCCTTCATAAACACAGGTACAAAAATCTTTTAACATGTTAAACCTAGCAATATATCAAAGGAATAGTTAATATATCATGACTAAGTGGTATTTATTCCAGTAATGCAAGGTTGGTTTACCATTTAAAAACAAAATCAATGCAATTCACCATATTAACAAAATAAAGAAGAAAAAAATTCAAAGCGGGGCTGGCCAAGATGGTCCACAGAAGCAGCTAGTGTGTACTGCTCTCATGGAGAGAAATAGAAGGAGCAAGTAAACACAGCACCTTCAACTGAAGTACTCAGTTACACACATTGAGATTAATTAAAAAACAAAAACAAAAACAAAAACACCTTGACCGACAGAAAAAAGCAAGGCAGGACTGCTCACCCAGAAGCAACAAATAACAAGGAGCCAGGGGAATCGCCCCTGCCCAGGGAAGTGGTGAGTAAGTGAGTGACCCTTGGGACCCACACTACTCCCATAAATCTTTGCAAACCTCAGGTCAGGAGACTCCCTTGTGAGCCCATTCCACCAGGGCCCACAGTCTGACATGCAGAGCTACATGGAGTGTCAGCAGAGCAGACACTCAGGCATAAGTAGAGCCCTGCGGGCTTTAGATGCCCAGGTTTCCCAGCAAAGCAGCAGCAACTCCAGCAAAGCAAGAGGTTAGGCCCCTGTACGTACCCCTAGAAAAAGGCTGAATCCAGGGGGTTGAGCAGCAACAGTCTTCAGGCCCTGTTTCCACAGCACCTCACAAGATAAGACCCACTGGCTTGGAACTCCAGCCAGCCATGGGTAGCAGTGTTACACCTCCCTGAGATAGAGCTCCCAGAGGGAGGGGTGGGCCACTATCTTTGCTGTTTCACAGCCTTAGCCATTGATGCCTTCAGGTTCTGGGAAATCCGAGGCAACCAAGGGACTGGATTGATTGCCCCGCACAGTGTAGCAGCTCTATGAAGAGTCAGCCAGACTGCTTTTTCACATGGGTCCCAGATTCCATTTCTCTTCACTGGATAGAATCTCCCAACTAAGGTCTACGACCACCCTCACCAGTGTTTTCCAGATGGCAGCAATTCCAAACCTCCCTGGGACAGAGCCCCCAGAGGGAGGGGTAAGCCACCATCTTTGTTGACTTGAAGTCTCAGCCATTGTCACCTTCAGGCTTTGGAGAGTCTGAGGTGACTAGGGGCTGGAGCAGACTCCCAAGACAGCACAGCTGCTCTATCAAAATGTGGCCAGACTGCTTTTTCACAGTTTCCTGACCCCATTGTCCTCACTGGGCAGGACCTCCCAACCCAGGCCCCCAGCACCCCACTCCACCAACAAGTCTGAGCCAGCAACAGGTCCATATCTGGAGCTCCCAAAAGAAGGGGCAGGTCACCATCTTTGCTGTTTTGTAGTCTTTACTGTTGATATCTTGCGGTACTGCAGCAGCTCTGTGGAAAAGTTTCCAGACTGTTTGTTACATGGGTTTCCAATCCTGTATCTCCTCACTGGGCATGTTCTCCTGGTGTGGTCTCTAGCTACCCAAACTGGGACAATCAATCCGGTAGCAACTCTGCAACCCCTTGGAAGAGAGCTCCCAGTAGGAGGCATAGGTTGCCATCTTGACTGTATCACAGCCCTTGTCCTTGCTTTTTCCATCTCTGGAGAGTCTATGGGACCAAGGCACTGGTCTGAATGCCCAGCATAGAGCACCTACTTCATGCAAAAGTGAGGTATTGGTTCTTACTTCTCCTCACAGGGTAAGGCCGCCCGACCTGGGACTCCAGCACCCTGCCTCTGCCCTGACCACTTCAATCAGAGGCAGCCCAGCAGTTAAAGGGACACCCACACACAGAGATAAGAAAGAACCAATGCAAGAACTCTGGCAACTCAAATGACCAGAGTGTCTTATGTCCTCCATATAGCCACAGTAGTTCTCCAACAAGGGCTCTTAACCAAGTTGAATTCACTTATATTACAGAAGTAAAATTCAGAATATGGATAGGAATGAAGATCACTGTGATTCAGGAGAATAGCAAAATCCAATCCAAGGAAACTAAGAATCACAACAAAACAATACTGAAAGATGAAATAGACAGTATTTTTTTAAAAAACTAACTGATCTGACAGAGCTGGAAGACACACTATGATAATTTCACAATGCAATTGCAAGTATTAACAGCAGAATAGACCAAGCTGGGGAAAGAATCTCAGAATTTGAAGACTGCCTCTCTGCATTAAGACAGTCAGAAAAAAATAAAGAAAAAATAAACATGAATGAACAACACCTCTAAGAAATATGAAATTATGTTAAAAGGTCAAATATATGAATCATTGAGATCATTGAAAGGAACAGAGAGAAAGCAAACAGTTTGGAAAACATATTTCAGGATATAGTGCATGAAAACTTCCCTAACCTTGCTAGAGAGGCCAACAGTCAAATTCAGAGAACTCCTGCCAGATTCTACACAAGAGGATCAGCCCCAAAAAACATAATCAACAGATTTTCCAAGGTTGAAATGAAAGAAAGAATGTTAAAGGCAGCTAGAGAGAAAGGGCAGGTCACCTGCAAAGGGAACCCCCCATCAGGCTAACAACAGACCACTCAACAGAAACTCTACAAGCCAGAGGATATTGAGGTTCTATTTACGGCATTTTTAAAAAACAAAATCTTCAACCAAGAATTGTACATCCAGCCCAACTAAGTTTCCTCAGTGAAAGAGAAATAAGATTCTTTTCAGATAAGCAAATGCGGAGGGAGTTTTTTACCACCAGACCCACCTTACAAGAGATCTTGAAAGGAGCACTAAATATAGAAAGGAAAGACCATTACCAGCCAATACAAAACACACTTATGTACATAGACCAATGACACTGTAAAACAACCATATGAGCAAGCAGGCATAATAACCAGTTAACAATACGATGACATGATAAAACAGACACATATTAATACTAACGTTGAATGTAAGTAGGCTAAATGGCCCCATTTAAAAGGCACAGAGTGGCAAGCTAGATAAAAAAGCAAGACCCAATGGTATGCTGTCTTCAAGATACCCATCTCACATGCAGTGACACTCATGGGCTCAAAATAAAGAGATGGAGAAAAAAATCTACCAAACAAATGAAAATTAGAAAAAGAAGCAGGGTTGCAATCCTAATTTCTGACAAAACAGACTTTAAACCAACAAAGATAAAAAAAGACAAGTAAGGGCATCACATAATGGCAAAGGGTTCAATTCAATAAGATCTAACTATCTTAAATATATATACACCCAACACAAGAACACTCAGATTCATTAAGCAAGTTCTTCGAGATGTACAAAGACACTTAGAATCCCACACAATAATAATGGGAAACTTCAACACTCCACTGACAGTATTAGACAGATCATTGAGGCAGAAAATTCACAAAGACATTCAGGACTTAAACTCAACATTGAAACAAATGGATGTGATAGACCTCTACAGAACTCTCCAGCCAGAAAAAAACAGAAAATACATTCGTGTTGTTGCCACATGTCACATACTCTAAAATCAACCATGTAATCAAAATTGAGGGAAAAAAGTCACTCAAAACCATGGAATTACATGGAAATTAAGCAACCTGCTCTTAAATGACTTTTGGATAAATCATGAAAGTAAGGCAGAAATCAAGAGGTTCACTGAAACCAAATAGAACAAGGATACAACATACCAGAATCTCTGGGACGCAGCTAAGGCAGTGTTAAGAGGGAAATTTATAGCACTAAACACCCACATCAAAATGTTAGAAAGAACTCAAATTAATAATCTAATATCAAAACTAAAAGAACTAGAGAAGCAAGAGGAAAGTAACCCCAAAGCTAGCAGAAGATAAGAAATAACCAAAATCAGAGTTGAACTGAAGGATATCAAACAAGCAAAAAAAAAAAATGTAAAGATTAATAAATCCAGGAGTTGGCTTTTAAAAAAATTAATAAGACAGGCCATTAGCTAGACTAATAAAGCATAAAAGAGAAAAGATCCAAATAAACACAATCAGACTTGAAAAGGGGGATGTTATCACTAACCCCACAGAAATATGAATAATAATCAGAGATTACTATGAACATCTCTATGCACACAAGCAGAAAAACTAGAAGAGTTAGATAAATTCCTGGACACACACACCTCACCAAGACTGAACCAGGAATAAACTGAATTCCTGAACAGACAATAATGAGCTCCAAAACTGAATCAGTAATAAATAGCCTACCAACCAAAACCAAAACAAAACAAAAAAAACTCAACCCAGGGCCAGATGAATTCACAGCCAAATTCTACCAGATGTACAAACAAGGGATGGTACCATTCCTACTACAACTACTCCAAAAAATTGAGGAGGAACTCCTCCACAACTCATTCTATGAGGCCAGCATCATCCTAATATCAAAACCTGACAGAGATATAACAAAAAAATAAAACTTCAGGCCAATATCCTTAACAAAGTTTGATGCAAAAATCCTTAACAAAATACTGCAAACCAAACCCATCAGCACATCAAAAATCATGATCCACCATGACCAAACAGGTTTTATTCCCTGGGATGCAAGGTTGATTCAACATATGTGAATCAATAAATGTGATTCATTACACAAACAGAACTTAAGACAAAAACCATGTGTTTACCTCAATAGATACAGAAAAGGCTTTCGATAAAATTCAACATCCATTCATGTCAAAAACTCTCAATAAATTAGGTACTGAAGGAACATACTTCAAAGTAATAAGAGCCATCTATGACATGACAAACCCACAGCCAACATCACACTAAATGGGCAGAAGCTGGAAGCATTTCCCTTGAAAACTGGCACAAGATGGCCGGGCGCGGTGGCTTACACCTGTAATTCCTGCAGGCTGGGAGGCTGAGGCAAGTGGGTCACGAGGTCAGGAAATCAAGACCATCCTGGCCAACATGGTGAAACCCTGTCTTTACCAAAATATAAAAACTTAGCCAGGCATGGTGGCATGCGCCTGTAGTCCCAGCTCATCAGGATACTGAGGCAGGGGAATCACTTGAACCCAGGAGGCAGAGGTTGAAGTAAGCTGAGATCACGCCACTGTACTCCAGGCTGGCGACAGAGTGAGACTCCCTCTCAGGAAAAAAAAAAAAAAAAGAAAAAAGAAAACTGGCACAAGATAAGGACGCCCCCTGTCACCACTCCTATTCAACTTAGTATTGGAAGTTCCGGCCAGAGCAATCAGGGAAGAGAAATAAAGGGCATCCAAATAGGAAGCGTGGAAGACAAACTTATTCCTGTTTGCAGATGATATGATCATGATTCTGTATCTAGAAAACCTCGTAGTCTTGGCACAAAAGCTTCTTTAGCTAATAAACAACTTCAGCAAATTTTCAAGATACAAAATCAACATACAAAAATCACTAGCATTCCTACACACTCGACAGCAACCAAGGCAAAAACCAAATCAGAAACACAAATCCCATTCACAATTACCACAAAAAGAATAAAATACCTAAGAATATAGCTAACCAGAGAGATGAAAGATCTCTACAGTGAGAATTACAAAACATTGCTCAAAGAAATCAGAAATGACACAAATGGAAAAACATTCCATGTTCATGGATATGCAGAATCAATATAACTAAATATATTTAAAATGGCCATACTGCCCAAATAAATTTACAGATTTAATGCTGTTTCTATCAAACTACCAATGAAATTATTCACAGAACTAGAAAAAAACTATTTTAAAATTAATGTAGAACCAAAAAAAAAAGCCCAAATAGCCAAGGCAATCCTAAGCAAAAAGAACAAAGTTGCAGGCATCATGTTGCCCAGTGTCAAACTGTTCTTGTACCAGTAGCATGCTGTTTTGGTTATAGGCCAATAAAACAAAATAGAGAGCCAGGAAATAAGGCCACACATCTATAATCATCTGATTTTTTTGGACAAAAACAAACAATGGGGAAAAGACGCCCTACTTAATAAATGATGCTGGGATAACTGGCTAACCATATGCAGAAAATTGAAAATGCACCCCTTCCTTATACCATATAGAAGAATCAACTCAAGATAAACCAAAGACTTAAATGTAAAACTGAAAACTATAAAAAACCCTAGAAGGCCACGTAGGCAATGACATTCTGGACATAGCAACTGGCAAATACTTCATGATGAAATCGCCAAAACAATTGCAACAAAAGTAAAAATTAATAAATGGGATCTAATTAAGACCTTCTGAACAGCAAAAGGAACTATCAAAAGAGTAAACAGGCAACCTACAAAATGGGAGAAAATTTTTGCAAATTATGCACCTGACCAAGGTATAATAACTAGCATCTGTAAAAAATTTAAACAAATTTACAAGAAAAAAACAATCCCATTAAAATGTGGGCAAAGGACATGAAAAGACGCTTTTCAAAAGAAGACATACGTGCAGCCAACAAGCATATTTTTAAAAGCTCATTATCACTGATCATTAGAGAACTGCAAATCAAAACCACAATGAGATATCATCTCACACTAGTCGGAATTACTATTACTAAAAAGCCAAAAAATAATAGATGCTGGCAAGGTTATGGAGAAAAGGAACACTTATATGCTGTTGGTAGGAGTGTAAATTGTTCAGCCATTGTGGAAAGCAGTGTGGTAATTCTTCAAAGAGCTAAAACCAAAACTACCATTCATCCCAGCAATCATATTACTGGGTATATACCCAAAGGAATATAAATCATTTTACTCTAAAGACACATGTACACATATGTTCATTTCAGCACTATTCACAATAGCAAAGACATGAAATCAACCTAAATGTCCATCAATGGTAGACTGGATAAAGAAAATGTAGTACATATAAACTATGCAATACTACACAGACATAAAAAGAACGAGATCATGTCTTTTGCAGGGACATAGATGGAGCAGGAGATCATTATCTCCAGCAAATTAACACAGAAACAGAAAACCAAATACCACATGTTCACACTTATAAATGGGAGCTAAAGAATGAGAACACATGGACACAAAGGGGAACAACAGACACTGGGACCTACTTGAAGGTGGAGTTTAGAAGGAGGGAGAGGAACAGAAAAAAGAACTATTGGATATTAGACTTAGTACTGGAGTGGTAAAATAATCCGTACAACAAACCTCCATGACACAAGTTTACCTATGTAACAAACCTGCACATGTACCCCTAAACCTAAAATAAAAGTTTTTTTTAAATCCTGTGATATTTTAACCTCTGAATAAAAGAGCACTTGACAAAATTTCACACCCATTCATGACAAAAACTCTTGGCAGATTATGGAAGTTCTTCCATGTGATAAAGAATATCTAGGAAAAAAATGTATAGCTAATATTATATTTAATGATAAAATAATGAATGCTTTTCCCTTAAGATCAGAAAGAAGGCAATGATATCTGCTCTCACCAATTCTACTCAATGCTAATGGTGCTAGGAATTTAACAAATTAAGAAAAATTAAAAGGCATAATGATTAGAAGGGAATAAATAAAACTGTCTCTATTTGCAAGTAACATGACTACTTATGTAGAAAACCCTCAGGATGATACCAAAAACCTACTAGAACTAACAATGGAATTTATCAAGATCTCAGATTATAGCATTAAATGTTTAAACATCAAGATAAAATCAATATTAATTGAATTTTTACATATTGCCAGCAAACAATTGGAACACAAATTTCAAAACTGCATTTATAATAGCACCAAATAAATATAATATCTTTAGGAATAAATTTAACAAGTGAAACAAAATTCCTATAACAAAAAGAACAAAACAGTGCTGAGTTAAATTAGCAAAGATCTAAATAAATGGAGAGGTATACCATGTTCATGGATTAGAAGACAATATAATTAAGATGTCTCTTTCCAAATGTATCTATGGTTTTAACATAATGCCAAAAAATTTCAACAGAACTTTTTTGTAGAAAATTACAAGTTAATTATACATTTTATATGGAAATCAAAATGACTTAGAAAATAAAAAGCATTTTCGAAACAGAAGAAAAAAATTGGTATATTTACACTACCTGATTTCGAGTCTTACTCTTAAGTCCCAGTAATCAAAACAATGTAGTAGTGCCAGAAAGATAGACATACAGATCAATTTGCATAGAATATAGAACCAAGAAATAAATTCATATATATTTGATCAGTTTTCAATAAAAGTGCTGAGGTAATTTGAAAAAGAAAGGAAAGTTTTCTCCCCAAATTGTGCTGGAACAAGTAGATACCCTTAGGTGAGAAAATGAATATTGACCCTTATATCATAAAGAAAAATTAATCAAAATTATCCATAGGCCTAAATGTGATGGAACAAAAGAGAAGCAAAGAAGAAAATCCTTGCAACCTCAGAGTAGGTAATAATTTCTTAGGACACAAAACCACAAACCATTCAAATAAATTGGTAAATTAGATCTCATCAACACTTGAAACTTTTGCTTATCAAGACATCTTGAAAAAAATGAAGAGATAAGCCATATCATGGGATAAAATATTTGTAATCTGACAAACAGCTAGTATTCAGAATACATAAAGAATTCTTACAGCTCAATAAGAAAACGGACAGAATTGTGAACAAAAGAATTAAACAGACATTTCACATAATACAGATGCTCCTTGACTTAAAATAAGGTTACAGCCCACTAAAATATTATTTCAATTGTGAATGAGAGTTCTTTCATGATTTGACTGTCTACTTGTGTATTGTTGGTATATAGGAATGTTCATGATTTTTGCACATTGATTTTGTATCCGGAGACTTTGCTGAAGTTGCTTATCAGCTCAAGAAGCTTTTGGGCTGAGACAATGGGGTTTTCTAGCTATAAGATCATGTTATCTGCAAACAAAGACAATTTGACTTTCTCTCGTCCTAATTGAATACGCTTATTTTGTTCTCTTGCCTGCTTGTCATAGCCTGAACTTCCAATACTATGTTGAATAGGAGTGGTAAGAGAGGGTATCCTTGTCTTGTGCCAGTTTTCAAGGGGAATGCTTCCAGCTTTTGCCCATCCAGTATGATATTGGCCATTAAAAGAAGAAACCTAATATGCTTATTCCAAAAGATAGCTGTTTCAGTTCAGGCTGAGAAACACCTCTCCTTTTTCACTCCACCTTTGATATTTCAACAATAACCAAAGTGGATAAAAAATATTAATTATTCCTGTGGGAAAGCTTTCTCCCACTCTACCCACCATGCTTAGTATTTCAAAAGGCAAAAGAAGGTTTTGAAAAGTAATCACCAGCAGTGCCAGGGACCAAAGAAATCTACTCACTGTTTTTTGGCAAATGCAAGCTCTGCTATATATATCCTTGTTAAAAGGAATATATTCATTTAAAAAAATGTAAAAATCAAGCTTGAGAATTTAGAAGTTTCTGAAACAGAAGGAAAAATAGCACAGCACTCAAGATACAAAGAAGAATATAATGGACCCTACTGTATTGACTGTCCATTCTTTGTTCATGTTTTCACTCTTTGTAGGCCGTGGTGGGAGACAGAGGCCACCTTCTACTACAGGTGCTAAAAAGATCAGAAACTTGCTTTACCAGACTTACTTGCAGTTAGACCATGGACATGTAATCTAGGTTCAGCCAAACATGTGCATGCTTCCTGAACTACAAACCAGTGTCTAGTAATGCAAAAAGCAGAACAGTGGAGAATCCATTCAGATGGCAGAAGGGCAACCATGGCAGCAACATAGTTTCTGGAGGAAATAATGACAGAGGTGGAAGCTGTGGCACTGGGTGCTTGGCAAAAATAGCAGAGAATGCTCACCTGGCCAGTTCTGTGGTGTGATTTTGACAGGATTCCAGCCATGTCACCTCTAGGTTCAGTTATCCAGTGCATGCCCTCTATTCAACAATCCAGAGACTACCCAACATCAATACACTCAACTTAAATTAGCCAAAGTCAGTTTCTTCCATGTTAAACTAAGATCCCTGACTGATTCAAACAGCTGTCTTCTGAAAATTATTGATACAGAAGACTAAAGAAATGTAGAAATCATAAATTTTAGTTTTTAATTAGGTTCAAGAGAATACAGATACCATTAAGCAAATAAAAATTGGGAGTATCAGGTGTTAGACACAACTTTAAATATAGGTGAATGAAATACAGAGACATAAAGATAAGCTTGCTGAGATGAGAAGGAAAATAGAAATGAAATAACACCATCAAAATCTGCATTAGAAGCAGAAAATATAATCATAGACATTGTAGAAAATCAAATTAATTGCCTAAAAACAAACCTAGAAAATCCTTCAAAAATGCAAAGGGCAGGGAAGAGAAGAAAATAAAATGAGAAGATGGATAGATGTAGAGGTGAGAACAGAAATCAAATCTGCAGATAATTGATATTCCTAAAAATGAGACCAAAACAAATGGAACAAAATTGAAATAGAGCAAAAATCAAAGATAAAGGTGGGGGGAAAAAAGCCTTCCAGCATTAAAGAAAAATTTATGTCTACTAAATAAAAAGATTTAAAAGTACCAGTCAACACTGATTAAAAAGAGACCGACAGTCAGAAAAAACAATTGCCAAACATAAAATAAATTATTTTAAAAGATAAAAACATAGAGTCTTCTCAGATTTCTCCTTAAAACTAAACACCAAAAATAAATAAATAAATAAAAAAGAGCAAAGTCTTTACAGTTTTTTAAAGGAAAAACATGGTAACTGTGACAGTCAATTTTATGTGTCAAGTTAACTGAGCTAAGGGATACCCAGATACCTGGTAAAACAAGATTTCTGGGTATATTCGTGGAGGTGCTCCCAGAAGAGATTAGCATTTAAATCAGTAGACTGAGTAAAGAAGATCCACCCTCACCAATGTGGGCGGTCATCATCCAACCCATTGAGGGCCTCAGTAGAACAAAAAGGCTAAAGAAGGGTGAGTTTTCCCTCTTTCTTCTTGAACTGGGACATTCATCTTCTCTGGCCCTTGGATGTCAGAGTTTCTGGTTCTCAGGCCTTTGAACTCAAACTGAATTACATCACCAGCTCTCCTGGTTCTCAGCTTGTAGACAGCAGATGGTGAAACTTCTTGGCGTTCATAATCACCTGAGCCAATTTCCATAATAAATATATCAATATAATAAATAAATATGTGCATAAATGTTTATATACATAGTGACTAACAACACAGTGATTAAAAGTGACTCAATCAGAAAAACTAGGAAGATATTCTCGACAAAAACAGGACTGACAGAGATTATGACCCAGATACAACTCAGAAAAAGTACTTGAAGATAGATCCTAACTCATTAAGAGTTAAATCAAAGAAGTCAAAAATGCGACTTCCATAGTATTAAAAAACTGAATATTAAATATTAAATATTTAGTATTAAATATTAAAAACCTGAGTATTATATTAAATCAGTAAACACAGAATTCAGGATAACCAAGTATTATAAATGTGGCTAGAAAATAGAAAATTATCTTGAAAGAAAATGAATAAAAAAGTAAAAAAGATAATTTAACAATAGCTCTGTGTCGATAGACGGTGTTATCAGAGTCTGGAAGTGGGTAGGGGAAAAGGTAAGAGTAGTAAAAACATGTTTACTTCATTACTATATGTAGGAAAAATTAAAATTGTTACGTTGATTTGTAGAGTAATACAGATAGAAGTAGGATTACCAAAAACAAAGAAATCAATGTCCATAGAGCAAAAAACTGTAATTCAAAACAAAGTTTAAAAAAAATAAAAATAAATGACAGACATGTCATTATCAAAATATACCTAATTTAGACTTCCTATATACCATATTTAGAATATACGTAGTTTAGAATTTTACCTAGTGTTGAGAATCTTCCTAACACTAGGTAAGATAAGTCTAAATTAAAATATGTTAAGAAAATCCTTAACACAAGGTAAGAGATAAAATTTATATTCTCAGCAAGAATGTTTTGGAGAGATTAACAAAAAAGTTGGTCAAAAAAGAGAAAAACAAAAGAGCAGAGATGACTATTAATATCAAAAAATGAGAATTTAAGGCAGAAAATGCAATATAAGAGAAAATGCCAATTTATACTGATAATGGTCACAATACATAT
Organism: Trachypithecus francoisi; assembly: GCF_009764315.1. Taxonomy (NCBI): domain Eukaryota; kingdom Metazoa; phylum Chordata; class Mammalia; order Primates; family Cercopithecidae; genus Trachypithecus; species Trachypithecus francoisi. The sequence goes on from NW_022681461.1 coordinate 80,232,448, forward strand.
TGAAGGTAGAACAATTGTGATTATATAAGTGGTGAATAATATCAAAATATCTAAAAACAAAACTTATACATGAGAAAGATATTTAATGTTGTAAAATTGTACAGTAATTAATAAAAGAACTGAAAAGATTCATTTAACTATTAGAAATTGGGAAAGGGGAAATAGTGTAAGGATGTCAATTCTCACTGTCCATAGTGCAGAGTCAATTAATATTACCTACAATTGATAAATCAAGTAATGGCAGCATAAACACATTATAAGGAGGTGTGGAAACAATCCCCAAAGAAAGTAAAAACACAAACACAAGAGAGAGATTAAGAATAAGAAAAGGTTGACAGATTGACTCTTGCTTTTCAGACAAACTCATTTGTGCTATTTAATTTTTTCTAGATGTATAAATTTTCTCAAAAGTGTTTTGTTTTTTCTTTTTTTCTTTTTGAAACAGAGTCTCGCTCTGTCACCCAGGCTGGAGTATCATGGCACTATCTCGGCTCACTGCAGCCTCTGCCTTGCAGATTCAAGCTATTCTTGTGCCTCATCTTCCCGAGTAGCGGGAACTACAGGCGTTTGCCATCACACTTGGCTAATTTTTGTATATTTAGTAGAGACAGGGTTTCACCATGTTGGCCAGGCTCCTGACCTCAAGTGATCCGCCCACCTCAGCCTCCCAACGTGTTGGGATTACAGACCTAAGCTACTGTGCCCGGCCTTGGAAGTTTTTATAATTGGTATATCATAATTGTATATATGAGGTACATAGTGATGTTTTGATATACACAATGTATAGTGATCAGATCAGGGTAATTAGCATATCCATCATCTAAAACATTTATCATATTTTTTATGTTGGGAACAAAGTTTAGTCATGAAAAACCATATGAATCCCCCAAATTGTCAATTATATGAGTCACATTTTTTGACTACAGCATAATGAAATTTAAAATTAAAAGAATGTTTATGCAAATAAAGAAAAACAACTGCTTTGAAATCTTAAAAATTATGTTGTAAATAATCATTAATGGGAAATCCAAATTACAGTGTAATTAGAAAATAGAAATGGTGGACATATTACATTACAAAATTTATGCAGTGCAGCCAAATTTATAATTGGAGCCAAATTCACAGCCTTAAAAAGTATATCAAGACAGACTGAAAATAAAACTAATCATTAGCAAAAGAAGTTAGAAATGAAGAACAGCAAAGCAAATCTCATAGCAGAAGGAAAAAAAGAAAAAGATGAATGGAATATCTCTATTTTGAAAACAAATAGCGATATTACATACGTGCAACCATTATGTATCAATTTTTAAGTGAAAAAAAGTAAATATAATAAAAGGTAACTTGTACCACCAGATATCAAGATGTCCTATACAAGTATAATGATTGAAACCACAGAATAGACATACTAACAAATAAAAGTGAGTAGATATACTAGGTTGAAATTCACATAAGCATTGAATATTAATTACATTTCAATTCAAATAAGTGAAAATAGAGTTAAATATTTAATTATTTGGGGAAGATTATATATAGAAATAAGAAGGAAAACCTTACAAATTAACAAATGTAATATGTTCCTCGGTGGAACATTAATTGTAATGTTGAAAACATAAAAACTCTGTTCAATATAGTATAAGATGTTAATAAAATTCCAATCACTTAGTTGGACTTTTATTGAAGTTTGTCGAAGTAATGCAGGAGTTTATCTGAAAGAAAAAGTTGGTAGTAATAACTGAACATTTTGGAGGAGAAAAGGTGAGGAGTTACCACCTGCCATATCAATAATAAAATATTCCATAGAGCTACAGTAATCAAAACAGTAATGTTTTTAAAACCAGAGAAATATGATAGAAATTACAGAAATAAAACTCTAGTACGTAAAAGAATTTAGGAAATGATAACATCACAAGTAAATAGAAGGAAAAAGGATTCTTCAAGAAATTGACCAGATTTAGAAAAAAATTTCAGTCTGAATCTTTACATCACACTTATCCAGAAATAAAAGTCAGATGAATAAAAGGGCTAAATGTAAAAAATGAACTCAGGAAATATTTGAAAGAAAAATGTATTAGAAAACATGTTTGGGGATTGAAGAAAAATGTTACGCTTTTCTTGTAAAAGTAATGGAGGACGTCTCAAAGAAAAGTGGGATAAAGTGGCCCTCATGAAAATTAAAATCTCGCATCCATATATTTTTAAAACAAAAATAGACCAGGCACAGTAGCTCTCGCCTGTATTTCCAGCACTTTGGGAGGCTGAGGTGGGCGGATCAGTTGAGCCCAGGAATTTGAGACCAGCCTGGGCAACATGATGTAATAAAACTCTGTCTCTACTGGTGAGGTGAGGTAGAGGCTGCAGTGAGCCATGATCATTCTACTGCACACTAACCTGGGCAATAGAGTGATACCCTGTCTCAAAAAAATAAAAAACAAATATAAAACTAGGGAAAAGATTAGCACCACTAATAAATAAATAACAGCCCTTACAAATCAGTGTAAAAAACAATCACACAACAGAAACACAGACAAAAGGCACACACAATTGACAAAAGAAGAAAACTAAGTCATTAAAAAAAATATTAATACATATTCATTATCACAAGGAGTCAAAGAAATATAGACAATCTTTTCTTTTTTTATTTTTCTTTTTTTTTTTTTTTTTTGAGATGGAGTCTCGTTCTGTCACCAGACTGGAGTGCAGTGGCATAATCTCAGCTCACTGCAACCTCTGCCTCTCAGGTTCACACAATTCGCCTTCCTCAGCCTCCCGAGTGGCTGGGATTACAGGCACACACCACCACGTCCAGCTAATATTTTTTGTATTTTTAGTAGAGACGGGATTTCACTATGTTGGCCAGACTGGTCTCGAACTCCTGACCTCGTGATACCCCCGCCTCAGCCTCCCAAAGTTCTAGGATTACAGGCATGAGTCACTGTGCCTGACCGTCTAAAGCATCTTTTTTACCATAACTTTGGCTTGTTGTTTCTTTCCTAGCACTATTGCAATCTACAATTACTTTTTTGTTTATTGTCTGTCTCTACCAATTAAACAGTAAACTCCTTGAGGGTAGGAGCATTGTCTCTCTTTTTCACAATTGTCCTTAACACTTAACATAATGCCTGGTACACAGGGTGCTCAATAAGTAAATTAACAGATTTATTTTTTCTCACTATTAAACATTTTTATAACACTAACTGCCTGGCATTGTTGTACAAATATCAACATATTTCATTCTCAGAGCAACCCACTGAAGTATTTTATCATTAGTTTACAGACTCAAAAACCAAGGTACAGATTAATGAGATAACTAACTCAAGATCATAGACCTGGTAAATAATAGCACCAGGGTTTAAACTGAGCCATTCTGATTCCTGTCTCTATGTTCTTAAGCACCAAACTTTCAACCCAATATGTATTATATATGATTATCTTCTGCAATTTCATGTGTGATCTCTGGTTATTTCAAGAAAACCTTAGAGATCACAAATGACTCATTATGTTAGGTATAGACTAGTAATATTAGCAAATTTCAGAAATGCATTCATAGTTATCTGTTCACATCAGTGACTTCATTTGTTACACTTTTGCTTGTGTGCATGCTTTTTTAGTAAACTTAGGTTAGAACACCTTTAAATTTATAGAAAAATTGTGAAGATACATCCCACACCCAGTTTCCTCTATTATTAGCATCTTCCATTAGTATGATAAATTTGAGACAAATTATTAATCAATATTGATACATTATTATTAACTCCATATTCAGATTTCCTTGATTTGACCTAACATTTCTGTTCCCAGATCCTATCCAGGAGACCACATTGCATGTAGTTATCATATCTCCTTAGGCTCCTCTTGGCAGTGACAGTTTTTCCGGTTTTCCTTGTTGTTGATGACTTTGACAGTTTTGAGGAGCACTAATCAGGTATTTTGTAGAATGTCTCCCTGTTGGATGTGCCTGATGCATGATTATACTGGGCTTATGGGGTTTGGGGAACAGATTTATTTTTAATGATACAACTCAAGACTGGCATCAGTGCATTAAGATGAGTATTCTCATATATGGTGAGAGTAAAAATTGCTAAACCTTTCCTAGAAATAATTTTAGTAATAAGACTATCCTTAATGAAAGCAAGTGATTCCATTTCTAAGACTCCTAAAAAAGTTTTCAGAGATAAGAGCAAGGATTGAGCTACCACTCTCAAATCCACACATAAGAGGAAATAGATGAATACAGCTATATAAGACACATGACTAGGAAAAATGTCTAGAGGGAGCTCTTTAAAAGGTTCACAATGTTCCTCTCTGGATGGTGTAGTTATGAATGATTTTTACCTTTGCTCTTTTCTATATTAAAAATTTTTTTACAATTCACATGTATTACATCTATCAGAGAAAACAATGTGACTTTTTTTTAAGAAAGTCACATAAATACATATTTTAGCTCTAACTACTGTTTTTCACACCAAGGCTCATGATGGTGCCAAGGTAATCTGCAGCCATCTCCTGCATTCAAGATGCTTGAACTCTCTGCCACAGTTTGGCCCAGGTATCTGGACCTGTACCCTCTTCGGGACACTCAGCTAGCAGAGCTGATGTTAAGACTGTTTTCAGTCTATTCAATAATTGAATTCCGACTGTTCAATAGTTGACATTAAGACTGTTTTCTCCTTACACTTGTCATCTGATTTACAGAATCCTTATATTTACATATAGATTTTTTCTCTTTTATTCTTTTTGTTTTTGTTTGTGTGTGTGTTTTCTTTCTTCCTTATCTCAATAAAATCAAGCTCAAGATCATCATCCTGACAATTCTATCACTATTTGGCTAACCAGTACTTCCTTTGCCTCAGTTCCCACCACCCTCCTTACGGTTTTTGATGTTTGTCTCAAGTTTTTTGAGGACCAGGTCAAATCTAATTCATCTTTGTTTTCACCATTGGTACTCAATAAGTCTTCATTCAATAAGTTGAATAAATTTTAAAAAGTCATTGCTCATTCATGGTTACTCTGAACGAACATCACCCACTATCCTGGTGCCATTCCCCTGCCTGGCCTACACTTTGGTCTTCTGTTCCCATGGGCATCATTGTCAATCCTTTGAGTTTTGGCAAATTCTGTGTTCCTTCATGAATTCTCCCCTGCAAAGATCATTTGTCCTGGCCTCTACTGCTTCTGATTTCCTAAGACTCTATTTGCATATTGTTATACACTATCTTATAGTGTCCCCTGCTAATATCAAGTGTACCTGTGCCTCAGCCAACATCCATTAGAGGGAAGTCTCCATAATTTGACCTAAGAGAGACCTGGACTTACAAACCAACATTGCCACAACCATCTCGGTGAAGATAGTCAAGTTTTTATACTCTTTGAGCCTCTGGTTAGCATCTGTAAAATGGAGATAATAACTCAAAGAGGCTGTGCAAAGATTAAGAGAAATAATACATATTTAAAAAGAGGGCAAGAAAAGAGCACCTTTATTGTTATTATTACCATTATTAAATATTTCCCCCCCTGGATATTTCATGGTTTGAGACTATGCCACTCCTCTGTATCTTCCAAAGCATCTCATCCAATATTTCTGACACAACCCAGTGTCACAGAAGTTAGAAAACATGTATTATTATACCATATGACCTTGAGCAAGTCACTTGGCCTCTCTGAGTTTCCTTATCTGTTAAATAAGGGTTATACTATAATATCTTCCCTACTTATCTTGAACTTAGTTAGTGGCAATAAAAAGATAAGGCCGGGCACGGTGGCTCACATCTGTAATCCCAGCACTTTGGGAGGCTGAGGAGGGCAGATCACAGGGTCAGGAGATCAAGGCCATCTTGGCTAAAACGGTGAAACCCCGTCTCTACTAAAAATACAAAAAATTAGCCAGGTGTGATGGCGGGCGCCTGTAGTCCCAGCTACTTGGGAGCTAAGGCAGGAGAATGGCGTGAACCCGGGAGGGGGAGCTTGCAGTGAGCCGAGATCACGCCACACTGCACTCCAGCCTGGGCGACTCCATCTCAAAAAAAAAAAAAAGATGATGATGCACAAGAACTTTTGAACTTGTAAAACACCTATAACCTGTAAAATGTGACTGTGAGTTTTAGTTATTATCAAATATACTCAATATATACATATTGACTTGGAGTACCCTGACTCAGCCTCTTTTCAAATTTTGCTTAGTCCATTTTACCCCGTAAGTTTTCCCATGAGGCTCAAAGAAAAGCTCCCTCCCTAAGCTACACTCATACCACCTCTGACCTGTCACACCCAACACTGAACTGAGATGCTAGACTCCTTCTCTGTTATGGATACCACGGTTCACACAACTGATCATGTTCTCCTCTGTACTTTGGCTATGAGGAACCCAGATGCAAACGTGTAGCCCACCTCTAACAACTACACAAGAAATTGTGTATTCTCATACTAACTACGCTCCTGGCTCCTAAGCCTTCTATTTTCTCTTTGACCTTGTCCTGCTACATGTATCTCTGCGAGCCACCCCAAATTCCTTCTGAAATGAGAAAGGACAAAAATCTGCAATGAAAGCTCCATCTATTCACTGAAGACAATGCCCTATTTTCTATTGCAGGGTGCTATTATTCTATAGCAACTGTGACATCTATATAGACATTCATCAGCTCAACATCAATAGGAATGGCTATGGTAGACTGTTCACAAAAATTAACACAACAGAGTGCTTCTCTGTATGAACTCTCCTTTGTAATGTATCTTTGCAGCTCCTCCTATCAAAAGATGAAACTTATTTCCCAACTCATTTAATCATGGTGGGTTCTGTGAGTTGTTTCAGCAAACAGAATACCATAAAAGTAATGTTAAGACAGTTTTGAGAGCCAAGAGAACTTGCACAGTTCTCCTTTCTCTCTTGAAATCCTGTCCAAATGTCAGGTAAACAAGCCCAGGTTATCCTGCTTGACGATGAAAGACACAGGGCCTGGTTTCCCCCATCTCTCCAGCCAACGGCCCACTAGTCCCCAAAAGAAAGCCACCCAGGTGACTGGTAGTAGATGCAAGACTGAGGCAATCCAAGACCAGAAGAATTACCCGAGTCCAGCCTGAGCTGCTGATCCATAGAATCATAATCTAAATATATGTTTATTGTTTAAGCCATTACATTTGGAAAGGTTTGTAAGCAGAAAAAGTTCATTGATACAGTGGTTGAGCTCATTCACAAGGCATGATTCAGCCAAAGGAAATAATCATTTAACAGTCATGAATAGTACATAGATATGAGATATAATCAGAATCTCTTTAAGATCATCCTCTTGGAAGGCACAACTCCATTACACATAAAAAAATGGAGTTTACTTGAAAGAGAAAAGGAGCAAACATCCTCACCAACCAATATTCTTGCAGTGCTAGCTGACTGCAAGCTACTAACCACAATACTTCCACGTCCTCTAGGGTCCCATTCCCCAGACACCTCCACACTCTGTGTAACTGCAGAAGAGCCTTGCCTTCACTATTCTCAAAGCTTGGATTTCAAACATCCCAGATACCAGGCAGAAACCTACTTCTAGAGGATGGTTTCTAAGACCAGAAACTCCCAAGCTGCCTGCATTTAATGAGACCTAGAGAGGAGGTAAGGAGAAAGAAACAGAGCCAAAGCATAGCATAGTGCTAGGAGAACAACTCTTGGATTCCGACTGACCTGAATTCCCACTCCATCCCTTATAAGTTTACTTACTGGACTTGGAGTTAGAAAACCTGGGTTCACTTCCAGAGTTCCTCTTTATTCACTTAGCCTCATTTTCATCATTTGCAAAATAAAGAGCTTTGTTTTTTGCAGCCTTGAAAGTTAATGTTGAGAGTAGAGATTTATTAATGTTCATTCTAAACACTAGAATTTTTTGAGCAAATTATTCAGCCTATCTGAACTTCAGTATCCTCACCTTTGAAACAGGTTTAGTAAAACCTACCCCACAGTATTGATCTGTACATAAAGTACCAAACACAGTGTTGACATATAAATACTCAATAAACAGAAAGCAAGTTGGAAAAATGTTTGACTTTGCTGTTCAGATCATGATTTTTCTCCTAGGATCCTATTGACAGCTTATTATTAAGAATTTTAATTTTTCTACTACATCCTTTATGAGTCCTTTTTATTAGGAGTACCTAAAAGTCAAGACTCTTATCTTCTTTTATTACATGTAAGCAAGAGAAGTTTAAAAACAGAGAATGTTTTAAAAAATAGAATGTACCTTAGTCGAAACTGTAGTCTCAAAATTACTAATTTTCAAGACTGCAAAGAACAAAGCCTCCATTTTGAAAATAATGAAAATGAGGTCCAGCAAAGAAGTAAAATCTCCAGAAGTGAACCCAGGTTTTCTAATTCCAAGTCCACTTCTCTTTCTACAATTGAGAACAGTATCATCTTCATCCCAAGAACCCTAATAAATATTTGGCCATGATGATAACAAAAAAAAAAAAAAAAAAAATTCTACAGGAAATGTTCCCAAGTCATTTCTCATTCATCCTTTTGGCTAGAAATCCAGATTAGCTTTTGTCACTGCCATATCATCAGGCAGGCTTCACTCAAGACCCACTTATTGTCTGCAAATGTTGCTATAATTAAATCCAAGTGGCCGCTGTGAGTTATCATCACATACCCTCTCCAACCATTAGTCAGACTTCCAGGGCTGCAGTTCTTTATAAAGAGGTCACTCACTCTTCTCTTTCCCCTTGGCTATCCCAGCAGGTTTTTTCTTTCCATTTCTTGGGCAAGAAACTTTTAAGCCAAACTCATTTTCAGGCAATCGGCCAACCTTCCCATTTATCCCAGTGACCTTACAGCAACCAGAATGTCTCTTGCCAGCATTGCTGATGAGGTTTGGGGAAAGTGAGAGGAAGAGCTCTGAAGCAGCATCTCTGAGAGCAGTGAGGACTGGGGGCTATTTCTAATAGAGTGCAGGACTGCTGTCATCATCATCACCAGCAATATCAGAATCAGAAATCCCTCCAGTTTGGAACACATTACATACTTTTTCCCCCTGGATGTTTACAATAATCCTTCTAGCAAGGGTAAAGAAAATTGTAGAAGCTTTGAGCCAGATAGGATTATCAGAATCACCTCATCCAAGCTCTTCACTTTACAAATGAGGAATCTGAGAACCTATGAGGGAAAGTACCCACCCATGATCATTTAGTGAAAATCGCAAAATGGGTCTAGATTCAAATTTCCCACCTGAAACTCTATTCAGGAAGCATCCCACTCTTTGCTCTTAGGATCCCAGAAGACTAACAAGCAATTGTAATGAAATAGGTCTTGAAGCTCTCCTGAAAGAAACACTCTGCTACCATTTTTAATCAACACTTGGAGTTGACCTTACTTCTCAGTTCCAGGGGTAAGAATATAGCCCAGACCTGGATAATTAGAACACATCCTCCTTCTGGCCACAGTTATTGGTTTGGGGATAAATAAATGACCTAAATAAGGCCAATGAGAATAATCTCCAGGATTTTTGCTGAAGCTTTTAGAAAAGAATGTATTCTGGGTTCTCTAAAATGTTAAGTTGTAAGGCTACGAAAGCCTTGAGTTGCTAGAGGCCTTCTTTACTACAATTTAGAAAAAGCATTTCTTAGAATGACTCCAACATGGTAACGTGATTTGAGCACCTGGATTCAACTATGCCTGAAGAACTAGAATTTTCATTTACATGTGTCAATAAATGTTATCTTTTTTAAAGATAGTCTGACTTGTTTTGTTATCATTTATAACCAAATGAATCCTGACTGAAACACCAGTTTTCCTTGATTACTTTCAATCATGAATGAAATATGAAGACTCCCTTGGTACAACATAGCTTTTACCAAAATCACTGACAACAGGAGCACCCCTTTTTCAATCCACTTACACACCTATACCCAATGGACCCCCTAAAAGTAATTGTTCCCTGAGTCTTCCATAGAACTAATCACATTAATAAATTATTACCAGACACTGCTTTTTGCATTATCTCTGACTATACCATCAAATTCTTTAAAATCCCCACAAGGAAAAATATATGTAATAATGAAACAAGAGAGCTTTTAGGATTCTGATCTACCTAATATAAAATGCTCAATTGTGAGAAAGTAAGTATCCAGTCCATCATCCAATTGTCTTAATACACACCCACCTCCCAGCCAAGGGGTTGTATTAATGATGTGCACACACACAGGACAGCCCATTTAAAACAGAGCCGGCCAAAAAAGTCATGGCAGCATTTTTTTAAAATTTACTATAAAGTGCTCTTCTTAAGAAAACAAAATACTATTATTAAAACCATCCAGAAGGATATTGTCAAGCCACCTCAGCAGTCACATCTGCTTGGCCTTTTCCAAAAGACCTATCATCTAGGGGATGAAAAAGATTCTTGGAGAAGTTAATAAAGATGCTTCAAGAGTCATCAAATGTTTACCATATGCTGTGGTGTGGGAGGTGAAATTGCAACCAAACAAAATAATAATAATTAGATTTGCTGGCACAGATATAGAATTGTGTAGTGAAAAGATAAAGCACTCCGTGCCAGCATTCCACTTTTTAATGAATGCCTTACTAATGGCTACAATTTGTGGACACTGAGAAAGCAGAAGCTTGACTATCAGAGACTGTCAGGCAAGGAGGCCATTCTTTCCACTGTAAACACGCTCGTTTCTCTGTACACAGTTAGGTATCAAATGCCAATAAACCCAAGAACTATTTTTCAAGTGTTGCATCACAGCCTCAGAACCAAAACTATGATTGGTAGACAGATAGATGGATAGATAGATGATAGATACATAGAAAGATACAGAGATGATTAGATGGATGAATATAGATAGATGATTGATAGATGGATAGATAAATAGATAGATAGATGATAGATAGATACTGCTTCTTAATTAATTCCACAATCAAATAATGCTCACACTTCTGCCATTGACTCCCAGAAAAAAATTAGGCATGTGATATGTGCTAGAAAAAAGAATATATCCCTCAATCGAAACTAATAGCACCCTTAGTTTCAGAATGCATCCCATGCAAACAAAGCAAAAGACTTTTAATATCAGAACAAAGACCACATTGGAGGAAACCCAAGGAGTCTCTGAGTAGAGGATCCATACCTAGGTTTCAGGCTAACTACTCTGTCCAATTTCTGTCATAGAACTTCCATTCATTCTTTAAATAAATAGTTATTAAATTCTTACTGTGTGCCAAGAGTAGGTTAAGTGAATACACAATGGTGAACATAACAGGTATGGCCCCTGTTGTCCTCATGGTGCTTATAGTCTAAAGGAGAAAATAGATAGTAATAAGTAAATAAACATGAATGTTGTTCCAGTTGTCCGTTGCCACATAACAAACTACTCAAAAATGTAATGGCTTAAGGCATCCACCATTTTATTATATCTCACAATTTTGAGGGTGAGGAATTCAGACAGAGTTTAGCTAGATAGTTCTGTTCCACATGATGTGAATGAAGGTCAGTATTTAACTAGCAGATATGCTGTAGTCTCGAGGGTCCAAAGCAGTTCACCAGCACTTCATATGCCTCAGCAGGGATGGCTGGAAAACAGGGCTCAGCTAGGACAGTTGACCAGAAAGCCTATACAGGAACTCTTCAGTGGAGCAGTGTCAGGGTAATCAGACTTCTTGCTTAGGAGCTCCAGGTTCCAGGGATAGGAAGCAGAAGCTTCCAGTTTATTAACATCTGAGCCTGGATACTCCCACATAATAATGTCTTCCATGTTCTATTGGTCTAGCAGCCATAGAAGCCTCCCCAGACTCAAAGGAGAGTACACAGACCCCACTTCTTCCTGATGGAATGAGAATTTGCAGCCATATTTAATCTACCACAAATATATAATTCACCATTGTGATAAACACTGTGAAGTATGAAAACAGGGTGCCAGGAGATAGACTGGGGGACAGGCAGGGAAGAGAATCTAATTTACACTGGGAGGGCAGGCAGCCACGGACTCTCTCTAGCCCTGAAGGACAAGTAGTCACAAGCTGTTCAAGCTCAGCCCACCCCTATCATCACACCATGAGCATATCCCATCTTTAATGTCATCTTTAAAAAAAAAAAAAAGAAAGAAAGAAAGAAAGAAAAAAAGGGAATTGCAACAAGGTGTTTTGTGTTTTTCTAACACTCTGGAAGACAGGCACATGCTTCAAAGCTTCTGAATTCCTTCAATTCTCTGAGGAATGAAATAAAATATATTCCTGAAAATTTATTTAATGACATGGAACAGCAAATTCTACTCTAAGATCAAATACAATACCTGTAATAGTACAATAAAATAATAGGCAATCAAGCAGAAAACTTTGTTACTAAATATGAATTATTTGGAAAGAACAATTTGTCATCTTAATGTACGAAGCATTAGATGCCTCAAAATCACCATAATTTACATTCACTTTCTGTTATGAAAATAAATATTTTAACTCAAAATTCCCAGGTATATTTATTTATCATGAAAATTATATAGCTGGTGAATGTGAGTGTGTATCTCTATGTAAATATCTAATCATATGTGTAATGCAATCTATCTGTAATACCCGGCTTTTATTCAAACACTGAGTGTCTACTTTGTGCCATTCTACCATCTTAATATAAGAGTTCTACAGGTAGAATTCCTTATGCAATTGGGAACTGTCCTATTCTCTTCTTTCCTACACTGCCACTGGCCAAGTTCAAGACTGTTTCAGTCTCACCTGGACTGTTAGAACAACCTCCCTCTAGTCTGTTCCACAGTCTGAAATTCAAAGCCCTTTACAAGCGGTTATAATCCATCTCTCCAGCCTCTTTTCCTACTTCCCCAGACACTCTGCAATCCAGTGCTTCCACAGCTTTGCCTGTAGTAGTCTGTCCACTCTCCTGCTTTGTTGCTGACTTATCCTCTAGCCACATCTCAAAATTCATCTCCTCTGCAGAACCTTCTCTCCCCTATTCCCACAGGCTCCTGTCCTCAGTCCTGTCATAGCCTGAACCACAGCATATTAAATTGTCCACTTACTTGTCGATCCCCGACCTCTACCCTCAGGCTGACTCTGCAAGAGCAGGGGCTGTGTCGTTTTCACCTTTTTATCTCCAGTGACCAGCAGGGCTTGGCCCAATGTTGGCACTCCAAAACATGGTTGAATATCTCCTCCCTCTGGCTCTCAGCTACCTTCTGGAAGATTGATTTGCTGGCTTGAGGAAATTTTAGCTTTCTTAAAACATCCAAAAGCCATGATGTCAACAGAGATATAAATAAAATATTTTTCTGTTTTTAAAGTTTACTTGAACATTATTGGGTTTTTTTTTCCTATTAAGCAAAAGATTCTTCTCCGTACTCATTTCTTTGTCTCTATCTTGACATCTGATGCAATTTGCCTAATTTTATTTTTTAAAAAATTAAGTTGCAAAGCTCAGTTGTTGTGAATTTGGGAATTTGTCTGCCAAATATCATCCCAGCACACTCCAACCACCACACTGGCTTATCAAACAGTTTCCTGAGAATGGCTCCTTCTGAAGGGTTCAGAATCCCCTGTGATACCAGAAACTGTCCAATGAGACAAGAAAGGGGTAGGGATTGCAGTGGGAACACTCCAGAACCTTACCACTTCCTAACACTAGGACCTCAAGCAAGTTACTTAACCTCTCTATACACCTCAACTTCCTCATCTGGAAAATGGGGATAGCATAAAAATTCTAACTTCCTCACAGTGTTCAGTGATGCAGTGCACATACAGCACCTAGCACAGCAAAGAACACCCACCTTTCTCTCCTCCTCCATCCCCAGACAATCCTTGCAGAAGAAAGCAGATTCCTACAGGTGGCTGACTGGGTCCTGCCACACAGTCCTGATCCAGCCCATACTCAGGAACTTGTCTTCTCTGCCTCTAGTCACCTTTTTCAGACCAGGATTCTCTGCCTCTAGTCACCTTTTTCAGACCAGGATCCCCTCTTGGGATGATGAGAATTAGAAGCTGAGGATACTATGTATTAAGTACTGGTCTCTCCTCAGTGCTTCTTTGACCTGGTTGAGGGTTGCAAGAGGCAAATGGGTTTCTCCCCACCATTACAGGTGGCTGCCAGCAATAAACCCATCTGCCTCCCTGGGCAGCACTGTAAGAGGGTCAGCACCCAGACATCAGCACCTAGCACATTCCTTTAACATCAACCAAAAGTCTCCAAACAGAAAAGAAACACTGAGACCCACCTGAATAAATTGTAGACTGCATTTCAATATAAGGACTTAGTTAAAACCAAGCTACTTCAATTGAGGTTTCTCTGGGAAGACAGTGGTAGGGAAATTGGGAAAAATCAGAAATCAGGGCTGGGAAGGAATTTAGAGAATCTCTGTGTTCCGCCCCTTATTTAGCAGAAGAGAAATATGAAGACCAGAGGAGAAATATGAAGACCAGAGAAGAATAATGACTTGCTCCATGTTACACAGCAAATTAATGGTGGAAATGGGAGAGGAGACAAGAGGACTTAAAGTCAACTCCAATATTTTTGCCAATGTGACACTAAAAAAGTAAATGGTCATTGAATAGACTTTATGACTTGGGATGGTGAGGGCCTTTAAGAGCAGAAAGACCACCCAAGTATGGACTAACTGATTGATCAAATCATTATTGAATCCCCTCCATGTGTCTGGCACTGAGACATGGATTGACAGATTTCCTGCCCTCATGTGGTTTAGTCAGAGCAGGGTAAGAGGCAAGGAGGGATAACACACAAGTAAGCAAATACACCAAAAAATCAGTTTGTCACCAGTGCCACAAAGGAAGTGAACAAGGTGTTGTGATAACAAACAATATAGTGGAGAAGGTTGCTTTAAATAAGATGGTCCAGGAAGGCCTCGCAGAGGAACTGGCCTTCAAACTGAGACCATAGGGGCAAGATCCAGCCATGTAAGGAGCCAGGAGAAGAAATACTAAGGTGAGGGAGAAAAAAGCAAGAAGCAGGAAAGAGTCTGCTCTTCTCTAGAAATAATCAGATGTCAGTAAGGAGAGGAGCTTGGGAGCAAAGCAGAGACTGTTAGAGGTGCGAAGAGACAGGAGGGGCCACGGCAGATCCTGCAAGGCCTTGTGGGCCAAGGTGAGACATTCATTATTTTGTTCTAGGTACAACAGAAAGTCAGGACAGTTCCAAGCAGAAGAGAGATGCATTTTTCTCTTATTTCTTGTAAGATCATTCTGGCTACTCTGTGATGATAATGAGAGGTGAGCAAGCAAGGAAGCAGAGAGCATACGTCGGAACCATGGCAGGGGTCAGGCTAGAGAGAGATCATGGTTCCTTGGACTTCAGTGATGATGCCAGTGATGATAGAAGGAAATACGTGGATTTATGATCAATGTAGGAACAGAACTGAGAGAATCTGTCAATGGATTAGGGTTAACTGAAAGGAAGAATCTGTTATTTTACCTTGGTTTGTCACTTACGGGCTGGCCATGTTGAAATTTAGAGAAATTCTAAAGATCTAAAATGATTCTGGGGTGATAGGTGGCAAACTCTGGTTTCCTCCAGGTAAAGTGAAGTCTAGGCAAGTTGGTAGATCTGTTTATGTCCTGGTTTTCTTAGTTGTTAAGGTGGGATAATAACACCTACATTGTCCAGTGATCAAATGGATTTAACGAAATAGTGCCTGGCACAGAGTGGCCCTTGATAAATAGTTTCACTCTTCCTAAAACAACAAATCTCATTTGGGATTACGTATGATGTGCTGAAGATTTTTTTTTTTTTTACTTAGTCCACTTTAAAGCATAAAGCTTTCCAATATTCTAAATAAGTATTTTCTAATACAAACTAGTAGAGTGCATCATTATTTTATTATTAGGAAAAACCATATAGACTTTTCCCTAATAGATCTCTAAGTCTATTTTCATTTTTTGTGGCTGTTTCCAGCTCTCAAAGTTAATCTCAGTTCATTTTATTGTGATTTAGTCTGGAGAAAGTCTTAAAACTCTTAAAGTTATCAACTCATGAATATGCCAACATGGTTAAAAGAACTAAAAGGCAATTGTGGATCTGTCAGCCATCCATTATAAGTTTCATTCTGGGTCCTCAAACAATATTTTCAAAGGTGTTCTCTCAACAGAAAAAAAAATAATGTCTCATTTGTGAATTCCTGGGGAGCAACCACTTAGGAAGAATAGTAGATCTCGAAAGGGTAAACATTAACAACTTGTACCCACTCAAGCCATTAAAAAATTCAGCATCTTTTTCATGCCAAACTCTGGAATTACAGCAAGCAGCTCTAGAGCTTCAGTGAGACTCTAAGATAATAGGGAAGAGTCTGGTTTCTCACTCTGTTACAAATGCTTCCAATGTTGGGACACAGAGAATGAAGATTTAAAGCAGAATAATCATTATTAGAAGATCACCTGAGATTTTCACCAAACATATATAAACACGTATATGGAAAATGTGTTTAAAATTCTCTATAAAATCTTTGGTTTGTCAGTTTGTTCACTGGAAGATCCAACTTTATATAATCTCTGTAATTTCTGACCTAACATTCTCATTGTAGAATCATGCTTTATGCCTCAGGGAGAAAATTTTTTTCCTCAAGGCAAGTAATTTGGAGCCTGTAATAAGGGTTTGATTCAGCTTAGCTTGGATATTAGGTCCTTATTCAATTTTCCTAAATAGAAGTAGAGATTGTACATACAATTTCTTGGAACTATGAAGTGGTATATGGGGTACACCCACAAAACTACATATACACATTTGCTATATTTCTGAGCATGCCTTTGAAAAAGATGAACAATATTCAACTACTGATAACCAAAGGACTTGCTATTTTAAGAGGAGGTGGCAGTATAATATGTTTCTAAGGCTAAATATCTCCTCTCACAGTGACTGTCATTTAAATTCTTGCCTAGCAAAGGGATTTTTATGGAAGGTTAATGCCTCCTATAACATTTATCCTGGATGGTGGAGCTTTTCGCATAATTTTCTGGGCTTTATTCCTGCAGTGTTATAGAACCTTATTTTTTCTCTAATATAATAGCTTGCCAGTAAAGAGCCAGTGCATATAAAGACAGTCGTTATTTCTCAGTTCAAGCCCTGATTTAATGAAATTCCAAATCTCTAGTGAAAGAGGGCTTGAGGTTAAGCCATGAAGAAAGGAGGGTAGGCCCAAGGCAAGCTGTCACGGCTCTACCTGGGACTGAGCTATCAAAGGTTACATAGGACACAGAGCCCTGGCCAGTGGAGGCTGCAAGGAAGAGCATAAGGCCAGGGGACAGAGTCAAGAGTGACATCATAGCTTTCTTGAAGGGGTCTTCAGCAGGAGGAAGCCTCCCCATTTGCATTTGAACTAATTTGCCTTTCCATAATTTTCCTAATTAATTCCCTTTCACTATTTTGACATTTGCTAAAAAAGCCTGGCATTCCAATAAAACATTTTCTTCCCAGTTACCGATCTATCTTTCCTTCCTTATCCAGCAATTGGCCAACAACACTGATAATAACTGGCAGATTGTGTTCTCCTCACATTGGAACCAGCAATATTTCTGATCCCACATGCCCTTCTGGAATCTCGCTACTTCCTATCAAGAGGCAAAGTCTATCTCACCTCCCGCTGACACTAGACAGGACTTTGTGACCACCTTGCTGAATGTAATATATGAGTACATGGTACATGACTTCTGGGGCAAGGCAATGGTAAGCAATGTGACTCTCATCTGATTCTAGTCTTTAGAATCCAGCCACCACACTGTGAGAAAGCCAAAGCTTTCTTCCTGGAGAGATGACACAGGGAGGTTACATGGAGAACAGCCAACCTCAACCACCAGATACCTGAGTGAATGAGTCTTCAAATCATTCCAGCCCTCAGCCTTTGAGTCTTCCAACTGAGGCCTCACATGACATAGAACAGAGATAAGCTAACGTCACTCTGCCCTGTCTGAATTCCTAACCCATGGAGTCACGAGCATAATAAGGGTTTGTTTTATGGTGTTTTGAAGTAATTTGTTTCATTGCAATAGCAGCTAGAACAATGATACACTATAGTATATCCTTTGTAGGAAATTATAAATGTTTGCTGCAAACACTTCTTGCTCTCTAATGAAGTCTCATTAGGTACATTCCAAGTGATCCCTGAGTCAATCCTTAACCGCCTAATAGTCAAAGGCAGCAATAAATCAATGAAAAGGGTCTTTGGATTACCCCCCACCCCCAGACCTGGGCCCTTTCTTTTTTTGGCCTTGGCTAAGTTATCTAACCTCTCTGAGTTTCACTATTTCATCTTTGAAAAAAGAATAATAATTCCTACAGCAAGAAATAAGGCATGTGAAGCTCTTGTTTTCGGTAGGACCTAGATGACCCTATTGACACTACTGAGAATTCTTCCCGGTGCATGCCTCCTCTAGGAGGTCTCTGCCAGTATGGAACTTTTTGCTCTCTGTGCCTCCATATCATTCCTTTATACTCCATCTAACATCACACCTCCTTGAGCACATCATTATTACTTATGTATCAGAACATTTTAGCTAGGCCATTGCCTAAGGCTCAGACACTGCTGGCTATTGCTAAGAATCGTCCATTCCCCATCATATCCTTGTACAGCATTTGGGTTACAGATTCCCACATATCACTTTATATCCACAAATTCACATAGGAGCAAAGGAGCCTCGTAGGAGAAATGAAGTTAATTAATACTCTGACTCTCTTGTCCTCTATATGTTTATGTTCAAAGATTAAAAAAATTTTTCTCTAGTATATCAGGGTAGGAGCAATCAAAATAGGAAGAGAGACACAAGAGACCACTGAAAAGGAATTCACTGAATGGGACATATTGTCTTGATTGGTAAACTAAACACAGTAAATAACAGATTAATGGGACAAATTCTAGACCCAGTATGTAATAAACCAAGACCCTTACAGACCCAGCCTAGCTGGAGGCAGAAGTAGGTTTTCAGGAAAAATAGTTACAAAGACCTATACTCCTGGAGAGTTGTATCACTTGGAGCCTGGGTAGTTTTCCTCTAGAACTGTGCTGTTTTATATAGTAGCCACTAGCCACATGTGCCTACTCAATACTTAAAAGGTGGCTAGTCCAACTTCAAATGTGTTGCAGAGTTAAAATATACACCAGATTTCAAAAACTCTAAACAAACTCATGTCAATCATTTCATTAATAATTGTAAATAAATTTCATGTTGAAATAATATTTTAGGTATATTGGGCTAAATAACACGTTATGGAAATTAATTTCATCTATGTGTATATATACTTTTTTTAGTGTATCTACTGGAAAATTCAAAGCTATGTATGTGATTCACACTATATTTCTATTGAATGATGCCATTCTAGAACATCCATAAGAAAGGAAGCAGCAGAAAAACAGGTGGCCTTGAGTAAATGTATAGATATGTTATCATATGTTATCTGCAATGGGATAACAGGCAAGTCCTGAGATCCTTGGGACCCAGAGAAAGCTTCATAACATACTCCTCTAGAGAAATAATAAAGTGTAAGCCCTGCTCTTGTCAATAGCTGCCTTCCTCCCTGGCCATGGGGTGCTGGAGGCATCCAGAACAGCCAGAATTGCCAGGAAATCCTTGGTTGAGGAACTTCACCTCAAGGTAGTCATTTTGGTCTCTGCTCTCCTTTTCAGGCAGGCGATAAGTGAGCATCAAGGAGGACCAACGATTCATCACCCTGGGGGCTAGCACAAATATTGAGAACAGGCAAACTCAGAAAAGGCAAGAACTCCAACTAGTGGACTGAAGTAGGTCCCAAACCATGGTAACTTTAAAAATTCACACAGTTTTATTTACAGTCTTAAATTAGTAAAGCCTCCTAATTTTGGTTACATTTATTTTTTTCCCTTCTATTTACATATTCATCTCAAATAAGAAGAACTGTTGAATGGTTCTGCTAGACATTTGAAATATAGGTTGAATCATCACCAAACCCCTAAGACCTAGGTATTATTATCTACATCTTACAGATAACAAAATTGAGCCTTAGAGATGTTAAGTCTTGCTCACATTCTAGTAAATGACAGAACCTGAATTCAAATCCAGATCTGTCTCACTCTAAATTTTAGTCTTTAATTTTTAAGAGCTAGAGAATTCTAACTAGCAAAACAAATGTATGCTATAATGTATTTATATTGGTTAAATATGTTCTTAAGCTTATGTATGTGAATTCCTCTTCAAAGATTATATGACCCAAAATAGTTAGATGATACCACAGATAGAAAGCTATAAGTAAGTTTCCACTTTAAGCACTGAACTCTCTGACCCTCAGTTTTCTCTTCCATAATATACTTACATATTGAAAACATGTAACAACATGTTAATTGAAAAAAAAAACATGAAAATGACGGAAATTCAGGTTTCCATCAGGAAAATATGAAAACTGCATTCTGAACCTACCTAGTCGTGTCTCCTACTAGCTTCTATAACCCTTAAATATAGGGTCTTATCAAGCTAAAATTGTCTTTTAGTTATTCAAAAATCATGCAGTAGATATAGTTTTGTCCTACATAGTTTAGTCTTTATTGTGAAGGCAACAGAGCCCAGTTTTTAAACCAGGCATGAGACAATCAGATTTGCATTGTAGAACCTGTGGGGTACTCACACATACTGGTGGGAGGGTAAATTGATACAATCCTTTTGGAAAGCGATTTGGCGAAGTGCACTAAGAGCTCTAAAAATCTTTAACACAGTAATACCAGTTTTGTGCCTACTTTAAGGAAATAATTCTAAAACCAGAAAAAGCTTTGTGACAAAGCATCCATTGTAGCATTACTCATAATGGCAGAAAAAAATGGCAATTTTCTCACTACCTGACAATAAGGGAATGGTCACGCAACCTTCAGTACATCCACTAGGTAACATATTACTTAGCCATCTAAATTATATTTATGAAAAGTTACCAATAACATCAAAAATGATGACCTACTAATGTTAAGATTAGTAATACTTTTGTAGAAGAGTTTAAGAATGGCCACAAATTTTTTTCCACCCTACACCCATGCCCTTGCAATTGATGTGTGACATCCTTTAAGAAGTGGAATCTATTTCTCAATTATTTGAGGGTAGATTGACCCTGTGACTTGCTTTGGTCAATAAAATATTAGTAAATGAGATGCAAGCAAAGACTTGAAAAGTATTTGTGCATTGATACTTGCCCTCTCACTATACTTGGAATCTTTCCATCACAGCATGAAGAAGTCCAAAGATAGCCTGTGGATGGTGAGAGATATGAGCACTTAGCTCTTCCTGTCACCCCTGACATCAGCCAGCAATCCCAGAAGGACAGTCATCTAGCTACGTGGCAGCAAAACAGAGATGTACATGGATGCATGAGTGAGGTCAACCAAGACTAACAAAAGAACCACACAGCTGAGCCCAGTCCAAATTGCTGCTCCAGAGAATTATGAACTAAATCCACAGTTGTTATTTTAAGCCACTAAATTTTGAGGCCACCTGTTACACATCAAAAGCTCACTGATAAAAGTTTGATAATTTCTGAAGGTAAATGTTGGGTATGTGGGGGAGGGTATCATTATAATAACGTCTTTGTTTTTGTTTATGTTTAAAACTTTCCATAGGCTGGGTGTGGTGGCTCACGCCTGTAATCCCTGCACTTTGGGAGGCCCAGGTAGGTGGATCACCTGAGGTCAGGAGTTCAAGACCAGCCTGGCCAACAGAGTAAAACCCTGTCTCTACTGAAAATACAATTAGCTGGGCTTGGTGGTAGGCACCTGTAATCCCAGCTCAGGAAGTTGAGACAGAAGAATCACTTGAACCCAGGAGGCAGAGGTTGCAGTGAGCCAAGATCATGCCATTGCACTCCAGCTGGGTAATAAGAGCAAAACTCTGTCCAAAAAAAACACCTTTCCATAATTAAAAAATTTTTTAAATACACAGGCATATAGCTTGATCACAACTACTAAAAAGAAATTTTTCCATAGAAAACCACTGAAAGAAAAATTTACCATTGGTTGTTTCTGGGTGCTGAGACTATGAATTTTTTTAAACTTACATGTATCTTCCAAAGTATCTATAATAAACCTTATTGCTCTATCCTAAAAATAAAAGTTTATAATTGTATTAACTTTCATCTCACATACACCATTTCAATATAATTTCCTTCTATAGATTATGTAGAGAATGAATTTGGAGGGGGAGAAACTAAACGCAGAGAGACAAATCCAGAGGAAATTAAAATAGCCGAGGGGGATAGTGATGGGGGTCCAAAATCAAGGAAACAACAGTAGAAAAGGAAAGGACGGGACAGACTAGAGAGCAGGGAGACAGAGAAAGAGGATTCATAGCCTTCAATGCCGGACATTGCCTTGCAATATGTTGTGGTTTGCATATGGCTTGTTTGTCCCCAACAAAGTTCATTTTAAAATTTGATCCCAAAATGGCAGGGTTGGGAGGCGGGGCCTCGCGGGAAATGTTTGGGTCTAGGAAGTGGATCCCTCACAAATGGCTTGGTGCTGTTCTCAGGGCAGTGAGTTCTTGCTCTGGTGAGACTGGATTGGCTCTTAGGGGAATGAATTAGTTCCCATGAGAGAGTGGGCTGTTATAAAACCAGGACGCCCCTTGGGTTTGATCCCCCTGTGCAGATGCCTTCTCCCCTTTTGACCTTTTCTGCCATGTTTCAACACAACACAAAAGCCCTCAGCAGGAGCTGAGCAGATGTCAGCATGACGCTTCTTGAACAGCCTGCAGAACCATGAGTCAAATAAACCTCTTTCCTTTATAAACTACTCAGCCTCAGATATTTCTTTATAGCAACACTAAATGCAATAAGACACAATGAAAGGATACATAACCTGGGACCATGAATGAGTTTCATGGGGACCTACAAACCCAACCTAAAAATGCACTCAAATTTGGGTTCGAGCATGTAGATGCATCTCTCTAGATAGATAATCCACAGGTTTCTTCAGATTCTTAAATAATGAATGTGATCCCAATAGCTGAAGACCCATTAAGACTTGTCTCCCTATAGACAGGGAAAAATTCAGTTTGGCCTTTCAACTCTATCCAGATCTGACCAGTCATAGGATGTTGAAGAGGGCATTGAAATGATGAGACCACAGTCTGGGTTGGTCCCTGAAGCATGACCTAAGTACATGATGGTCCAGGTGATAACAACCCTTCCGAACCATCATTCATCACATGCACTGTCCCAGTGTCCCTCAGAAGCTGGTTCCTCCTAGATTCTACCCTAAAGGAAGCCAAACCCCTGTCAAACAGCACTTCAGGGTATCAGAGACATGGCTGCAACGGGAACCCTGACCTCCAGTAAGCAAATGAAAAATAGTTTTCTAACATCTTAGGCTCAAATGGTCCCTGTTCTCCTCTCTAAATGCCTTTCTTGCCATGTTTCTCCTTGTACTTCTTTGTTCTGGCCTATTTTAAGTTCCCAGAAGTCTGTGCTTCTGCCCCCTATAGGTGTTTTGCTATGTTGTTCCACCTGCCTAGGACTCTATTCCACTCTCCCTTCAACTAATGAATTTATCCTTCAGAGCTTAACCTCAATCACTACTTCCCAGGCTAAGGAAATCCTTCGGATATATGCTCTTAGAACATTTAAGAAATTGATTTTGTTATGCTTATATGTGATTATTTGATTAGCAGCTGCCTCCCTCCTCCAATAATAATTCTAATAAAAGCCAACTTTATTTAAATGTTTACTAAGTGTCAGGCACCATGGAAATCTCTTGACATGTATTCACTTATTAGCATAACAATCTCATGAGGAAAATGGAACACAAAAGGAAAACAATGGAACTGTGATTCCCTAGCTAGCGAGAGGCAGTGGTGGGATATAATCCCACACAGTGGTAGGATATAATCCCAGCTACAACTACACTGGCCTGAAGTTCCATGTCTTTGTTTTCACTGTTTGTATCCCTACACCCAGCACAAGGTCTGATGCTTAAAGGGAACTCCAATGGTGTTGACTGACTAAACTGACTCACCTTGCCTTGCCTTGACCCACTTTGACAAGTGGCATTCAGACTTAGACAACTTTAAAAATCACCTTCACCAACCCCAACAGATGAGGAATAGAAGACTCAGAGAAGGAATATGGTTCCCTCAAGGTCACATCACACAGAACCAGGACTGGAAGCCAAATCTCTAACACAACCCAGTGTTCTTTCCACTGCATTTAAATGAAAATTCAAGTTTCCCACAGCATAAAAACACTTACGTATTTTTAAACCAATAAAGGACCATCACTTCCTTTCCCTATTCTAACTTTGCACTGAAATCAGAAAAGAAAAAGATGGGTAGGTAAGGAAACAAAACTATTTCATTAGTGATGTGTATTTGGAGAAAATCACAGGGATTAGAGAAAATTGTGACTCATATAAATGCCTCCTTAAAAAATTATTTTTTTCAATTTCTTACTAGTGATGAACATTTTTTAACTCAAAATAGCTTTACTTTAGCAAGTCTGTATCTTTAACTTACAATCCTTTCAATGTAATTCTCTGTCTTCAATTTCTTTCGTTAGCTCAACGGAAGTCTCACTTGTGCTGATCTTGATTTATGCAGAGCTGCACCACAATGGGGGTCTCCATGGGCCTGCAATGATCAAGCTTGACCATCAGAAAGACCCTCCTCACAGCTGGGGAGACACTATGCATGTAACTCCTAACAGGCATTGTTCTCCAGGGACTGGGAAGGAAGCAGCATGTCTCTAGCACAAGCTCACCAGTACTCAGATTCTTCAGAGCAAAATAATACTCATTTAAAGAATACATTTATCAGCAGCATGGAGGCAGTACCTGACAGCCTGAGTTCAAACCTCAGCTCCACCACTTACTAATCCCAGGACCTTGAGCAAGATACTTACCTTTTCTATACCTTAGTTTTCTCATTGGGTTGTAAAAGTAAACATCTCACTCATATGAAACTCATATAAAAAATGAACGAGATAATATAACTCTGAAGCTAGCATGTAGGAAATGCTCATTTAAAGCTAGCTGTTTCTACTATCAATAAAAAGAGTCAAACTCTGTAAAATATTTTGAAGGGATTTATCCTGAGTCAAATATAAGTGACCACAGTCCATGACACAGCCCCAGGACATCCTGAGAACATGTACCCAAGGTAGTCAAGATATGGCTTAGATTTATAAATCTTAGGGAGACATAAGACATCAGTCAATAAATGTAAGATGTTCATTGCTTCAGTCTGGAAAGGCAGGACAGCTGGAAGTGGGGGCTTCCAAGTCACAGGCAGATTCAAAGACTTTCTGATCAGCAATTGGTTGAAATACTTAAATTATTATCTACTAACTCAGAATCAATAGAAAGTGATGTCTGAAATTAAAAGAAGGGTTTGTGGAGACCAGTAGTTCCCATTAAGCAGAGGAAGTCTCCAGGTAGCAGGCTTCAGAGAGAACAGATTGAAAATGTTTCTCCTCAAAGTTGATTCTCTCCTGGATTAAGAAAAAGGAAAGAAAAGGAAGGGGATTCTCTTCAGATTGTAGATTTTCCCCAGAAGAGTCAGCTTTGCAGGAGTATTTCAAGATAGGGCAAAGAAAACATATTTGGGGTTAAAATATTCTTATTTCCTTCTTTATCTATCATGTAATGTTATGCCAGAGTCAGACTGGAAAGTAATCCACCTTATGTAGGGGTAAATAAAACCCTTCTGATGAGACTTTATGGTTTGTAGGGCGTGACTCCCCAGGCCCCTTCAATAAGAATTTGGGCAAGAGAAGAAAAAGGTCAGTTTAGTCCTCACTACTATGATGAACTGCAATTTTACATGAGCCGTAGTCTTAAACCCTGCAAGACCTACACAAGGTTTACTATACACCAATTCAACTACCTTTTACGAAGCTTGGTGCTCTCACAAACATAACTTCATTTAACTTTTTCCACACCTGGTTATAAAGACTTAGTTATGTTCACTTTACAGCTGAGGACACTAAAGCCCAGAAAGGAATAGTGATTCGCCCAAGGGTGTGCAACAAGCCCCACGTTGCCTGATTCTGAGTCAGAACTCACTCCACGAGAAATATAACACCAGACTGTCAACAACATGATCACCTTTCACAAGCCGGGAAGCGAATGCAGAGGGGCTTGGTGACCTGCCAGTAAGCTTCAGAGAATCCAGGTCAGAGGCTGAATTAGATCTGTCTTTGCAACCAAGAGCAGTTCTCCCATAGGACCCTGAAGGACCACCACTAAAGCTTTGTAAGAAAGCTTCCTATTCTTTATTCTGACGTTGCCTTTTCTACCAGCGATGACATAGAAGCTCAATCCTGGCTTATTTTAATGCTTTGGATTTTATTAATGCCTTCTCCCTATAAAGGGTTGTGGAAAAAGTTCATCATGTGCTTTGGAAAGGCTCCCTGGGCACCCAAAATAGATGCCTTAATGGTTAGATGTCACCAACAAAGCCCACTGTCTCCTAACAAAAGAAAGCAAAAAGTATGAGGTTTCTGTAAAATGTTCAATAAATAAATGAAATGTTTTGAGAAGAGCATTGGTAAACAGATATGTTTCTAGAGGAACTCATCAAACTGAGCCAAAGGAGAAAGTTTTGCTTGGAATTAAAAAGAAAGAAAAAGAACTGAGAAACCAGAAGAGGAACAGGAAAGCTGCCTCAAATGTTAGAAGAGCTATCAAGTAAAAAAAGGA
This sequence comes from Trachypithecus francoisi, assembly GCF_009764315.1. NCBI lineage: Eukaryota > Metazoa > Chordata > Mammalia > Primates > Cercopithecidae > Trachypithecus > Trachypithecus francoisi. The sequence continues at coordinate 80,259,058 of NW_022681461.1, forward strand.
ACAAGGTATGTTCCAAGTGTCTCCAAAGGACAGAAGAGTAATGATCAGTACTACCAATGTTGGAACAGGCTGGGCAAAGGAGTCTAGGGGTTAAGGACGTAAGACTGGAGCTTCATGGGCTTAAATCCTTTTCCTGCAACACAGAAAGCTTCCATTTTTCCATCTGTAAAATGGGAATGACAATAACTACCTACCTCATAAGGCTGTTGCACACATTAAATAGGATAATGAATCTCAAGGGTTTGCCACTATGCCTGGTGCATAGTAAGTCCTCCATATAATGTCATCTGTTATCCTTGCTGTTGGGAGAAAGTGAGTTCTTTGTCCTTCGCTGTATTCATGCAAATTTTATGATCAATGAGCTGCAAAGCTGTGTTTGGAGAAAGATTCATGCATTAGGCAAAGGGTCAGATTAAGTGACCTCTAAGCTTCCTTCCACACTTGGGTTTCAAAATTCTTTGTTTCATTGAAACTGTGGTTAATGTGAAGTCCTCTATTGGACTACCCTTCTGGGCTCCAGCTTTGGGGTTTTATTTTTCCACTTTTGTACTTGCAAATCCTTGCTGAGGAGCAAAATCTGGAGAGTGAGTCTTCTTTTGCTTGGTGACTGCATTCCTGGAATTCCCAAGATTCCAGTCCCTTTTCCTCCTCACATTGTAAACATTAGGTTCTTGTGGGGAGGACAAAAAGGTCACTTTCCAAACAGCATTTGCTCCCAGACTCTCGTCTGAATAATTCAACTCAACTTCGTGAAAGCACCAGACTTTGGGCTGATCTCAAGCCTGCTTGACAGGAACAGTGCTGATTTAGGCTAACAAGAGGTCATTGTTTGAGCTGGAGAATGGCCTCCTCACTTCTTGGTGAGCAGAACCAGGTACAGAACATAAAATGAGTTCAACGGACTCCTTGCAGTTGAACCAGTAGCAGCCAAGTGCCTTCCCAAATTCCCTTCTTAACAGGACCAAGTTCTTGAGGAGGAGGAGGCATTTATTGGGGGTTGCTACAAATTCGACTTTACTGCCACTGCCTTTATAACCACAATATAAAGTAACTCCCACAACACAGTGAAGATAAGCTCTTTAAAGAAAATATAAAAGCATTAGCTTGGCAATTCACCCAAACCTCATCATGCACCATAGACATTTTTGAAGTTTAACAAAGAAAAGCACATCATTAAAGAATACTGCTCTATCACCATTCTTATGCAAATCTTTCCAGATAGTTGGGTGGAAAATTCCATCTAACACACAGCAAGAAATAAATGTTGCAGGGTGGAAATTTCAGCTATACTGAGTGCATCTATCACTTGTATAATCCAAACTACTGTATGTGCGCTGACTACACAATTAGTATTGATCCATTCACCATGTAAACATCAAGTACTTTCTATTATTACTTGAAATAGCATGCTATCACAATTTCTATTTCCTCCTTCTATCTTAAATAGAAGTATTGCACATTAGCTCTTTCCTTCATGTACTTTTTTGCACGGCTATCTAACTACAGTGTTCACTGTGGTGCTGAGCTTCCTGCAGACATCTGCAGTATTAGCATTAAAGCACTTCATTTTCAAGTCATCTCTGATGGAAGACAATACAACTTTCATTTACCCAGAAACCTGTTACCAGGGCTTCTCTTAGAAACAGGTACATTCTCTCTCAGTCTCTCTCTTTCTCTCTCACTCACACACACACACACTCCCCCCCAAGACACACACATACACACACACACAGATCATCCTTTGTTTGCCACTCATCTCCATCCTGAGACCACCATCATCAGTATGTCTCTTTAGCTCCAACCCTCAGTAGGTCAGGAGCACCAGGTCTCTGGAGCTCCAAGGCAGTGGAAAAACATATTTGCCAAGGCTGAGAATGGCATTTAATTTCAAGATGACTTGCTATAGAAGCTCAAGGCTTGACTCTGGGCTGCCCTGTTCAAATGTCTGGATGCATGAAGAAAAATTACTTTGGAGAATAAGTTCTGCTGTTTGCAAGCATATAAAATCTTAGTAAGAGGTGAGCCTTCTCTGCATTTCCCCTTTCTGCATCCCACGGCATAACAGCATGAGGAAATTTGAACTCGGTTCCAGACCCTGGAGGGTCAATTTTAGCTCAAATAGCTTGGAGCTACCTATCGTATAATTCATGTCTTCTGGAGCTGGTACTGTTCCCTGGCACCACGTGCATCCTGACCCAGTGCATAGTCTTCTTGTTACTCTTGCCATGCTCTGAACAGTATGCACTGCATGTAACTTAACTAGATTTCCAGTGTCTTCAGAGCCCAGCAGTGGCTTTAGTCAGAACACACAATTTTATCTCTATCCATGGAAATCTGTACCGTGCAACCTTCACCTACCACAGACTCAACTTTCACGAAGGTATGTAATACCCCACTAGCACAATCCAAGTTGCTCTCCACCACTGTTTTCTTTAGACAACTTGTGGAACCTGCAACTTGCCATCTGAAAAAAAAAAAATATATATATATATATATATATGGCTTTGTTTAATGGAGAGAAAATATCTAGAACCAGTTGAGCACTGTTATGTCCAAACACCTTTCAACCAATCTAACACAAAATCATAACAACTAATTAATTTATTAAAACTCGTTAGTAGATGGTTACCATCCATTGTTGCCAAACTAGACGGATGCAAATTCCAACAGATGAAATTCTAAAATTAGATAGTGTGTATTAAATATTCAGAGAAGAGTGAGGAGATTATAAAGGAACTGTACATCTAGTTCTGCCTCTAATAAGTCTCTGATTTTTTTTTTTCTTAACACCAACTATTCAGTAATTGTGTTCACAGCAACAAAGTTCTATTCCCCTCCCTACTCAGTGCTCCTTCCAGAAGTGGAACAAGATTTAAGATATGGACATGCACCCTCTCTTTCTTATTTACAATCATTTGAAGTGAACCGTAAAATTTCCAAAGACTAAATCAGGTTGCTTCAACAATATTGTATTAATGTTTTGGAAAACATAAGATTAATTAAAATAACAGCAGTATCTAGCAACTCTCTTGATTGCCTATGCTTTCCCCCTAACAATACCTTCTCTGATTATGACCAGGTAACCAACACTCAAGGAAAGATGACCCTCTCCCCAGCTCAGTGTAAAATCTTGAACAGAGAGTAAACTGATTGAACTAATCTCACTTATTTGGGAGTGATCAGTTTAGGAGTGAAGATGTTTCAGTTCCAACAAATGAGACATGAGGAAATCAATTTCTGGGTTGGGGACAGGAGGTTCTTCACTCTTGGAAAGATATTTGGCGGAGAGTTCACCAGCAGTGAAAACACCATGCAATGTTGCATGTGCACATGCCCCCAAACCACAGCCACCTTATTGTGCAAGATACAAAAAACCTTGGTCTTCGTTGAGCTGTTGAATGAAACAGCATTGTGGGCTTCTTGTTTAAAAACAAAAATTGTTATTATCTTCATGTTTGGAGTTCCCAGTACTGCAGTCAAAAGCACCACAACTGCTATAGGGAATTATTGGTGATTATGTTCAGAAATGACCCTCCACTGGTTTCCTTTCTTGCTGTACCTTTGCCCCAGATGAACTTCTTGGTTGAAATAGGAACATTCACATATTTGAGCAGACGTGAGTTACCGTTGCTCTAAAAATAAGAGACTGATAAATCTTACTACTTAGTACTTTCACCAAAAAAAGAATGATTTCATGATGGTCTATTAACCAAAATCTGCTCTATGAATACCTATGAGCATTCAACTAGTATGGCTTTGTTTAATGGAGAGAAAATATCTAGAACGAATTGAGCACTGTTATGTCCAAATGAAGTTGGAATGAATGAAGCTTGAAGACAGGTCTCATATTAGGAAAGGAGAGAGAGATTATAGTATAAAAGCAGTACATTCTTTGAAGTCCCCAGAGCTTCACAGTTTTAGAAAATAAAGACCTCATTCTAGTCCAAGATTGCTAAGACAAAAACCCTTGCTTTCTCCAGAAGGAATAATACAGAAGCCTAATTGCAGTTCTTCAAATGGAAGAAGGGTGGGAACCTCTACCCATCCTCTTTAGTCCACACCCACTGATGGCCCCTGAGTCATTTCCACTGAATCACTAGAACTCCCTGGAGTAGTTGCTAAAATGATGATCTAAACCAAGGATGAGGGGCCATCCAGTGTTATATGTAATACAACCTTTTAAGTTAGAAAAAAGACATGCAGTCCTAACATTTTAACAGAGAGAAAAACAAAAAGCTTTCATTTGTAGGAAAATGTTCAAATAAATGGTGAAGTACCCTATCAACACAATGAAAATGACAAAAATAAGGAAGTCCCCTGAAAACACAAGGAAAATGACAACCACAAAGTCAGTGAAAGATTCTTCCTTGCCTTTACATCAGGATTCTGCTGTAGTTACTTAAGAATTTTGGATAAAAAGAAAAAACTACCCCAAACATACGTTCAGATATCTGCAGGAAGACATTAGAGAAATGTGGTCTGCACAGGACCACACTGTGTTCTCCATCAAAAAAGTGAGGTTCTACCACAAACAATATTAAAAGACTAAGGGCAGCTTGGAAAAAATTATTTGCAACACATAACAGACAAAGCTTGAGTATCCATACTATATGGAATTTACAGTTCAACTTAATTTTTTTTAAAGGCCACTCAATATAAAAACATAGAGAAAGAGTGTAGACAGCACACAAGAAATACAAATGACCAATAAACATATGAAAAGATTCTCAGCTTCACTCCTAATGAGGTAAATGCAAAATAAAACAACGAAATGTCATTCTTTGCCCATTATGCTTGCAAAAAATTAAGACTGATAATATCCAGGGCTGCAAATAAAGCAGAGAAATGGGCGCTCTCACACATTTGACGGGAGTGTGAATTGGAACACAGCTTTGGAGGACAATTTGGCAATGTCTATCAAACTTAAAATGCAATTCCATTTTAGGAGTCTGTGCTACAGATATATTTGTACATGCCTGCAGAGATATAGCTACAGGGATATTCACTACAACATTGTTTGTAATTGCAAACACAGGAAACAATGTAAATGTCCATCAACAAGGACCAGATTAAATAATTCTGGTATATACCTAAAACAGAATAATCAAACATTAAAAACAATGAGGTAGATGTTTATGCTAGTATAGAAGCATCTCAAATGTAAAAAAAAGAATTAAGACAGCACATCTTCCCCCAAAAAACCGAAGGAAGAGTACACACACACACACACACACACACACACATATATATCATCTTTTTTTATATACCTAGTACAATGCCAGGAACATAGTAGATAGCCTGTAAGTATCTATTAAAAGTATAAATGACTTGTAAATATTTGCTGGAGAAATGAATGATAAATGAAAGATGAATGAATGTCCACGTAAACATATGAAAACATTTTGAAAGGATACACAAGTGATGTAGTTTGAATGTAAGTCCCCACCAAATCTCATGTTGAATTAGTATTGGAGGTGGGGCCTGGCAGGAGGTGTCTGGATCATGGAGGGGTATCCCTCATGAATGACTTGGGCCTTCCCCTTGGTGACAAGTGAGCTCTCACTCTGAGTTCACATAAGATATGATCATTTAAAAATGTGGGCCGGGGGCGGTGGCTCACGCCTGTAATCCCAGCACTTTGGGAGGCCGAGGCGGGCGGATCACAAGGTCAGGAGATCGAGACCATTCTGGCTAACACGGTGAAACCCCGTCTCTACTAAAAATACAAAAAAAAATTAGCCGGGCGCGGTGGCGGGCGCCTGTAGTCCCAGCTACTCAGGAGGCTGAGGCAGGAGAATGGCGTGAACCCAGGAGGCGGAGCTTGCAGTGAGCCGAGATCGCGCCACTGCACTCCAGCCTGGGCGGCAGAGCGAGACTCCGCCTCAAAAAAGAAAAAAATAAAAAATAAAAATAAATAAAAATGTGCAGCACCCTTCCTCCACTCTTTCTCACTGGCTTCTGCTCTGGCCATGTGATGCGCCTGTTCTCCCTTTGCCTTCTGCCATGATTGTAAGCTTCCTGAGGTCTCCCCAGAAGCCAAGCAGATGCCAGTACCATGCTTGCTGTAAAGTCTGCAGAACTGTCAACCAATTAAATCTCTTTTCTTTTTAAATTACCCAGTCTCGGGTATTTCTCTCTAGCAATGGAAGAATGGCCTAACACAACAAGTTTACCTTAGTGTCATGGGAGAGAGAATCACTTTTCATTGAATACCTTTTTAGAGATTTTAAAACATTTTACAGGTGCACATGCTATTTTTATAATAACAGAAATGGAAAAGTTAAGAATCCATCTCCATGTTTTAAAAAATGTTAATATATTAAGCAATATTGAAAGACAAAGGAAAAACAGAGAATATGTGTGACATATACAGCAAAGTTAACTCCAGAAAACATAAAGAGTTCTTACCAATCAATTAGAGATAAATAGCCAGAAAAAAATATATAACGACATGACATGTGGCAGACACTGTTACCATCTACCAGTTGTCTATTATTTCTTACAAACAGAACCATGTTTGAGAGCGGGGCTAGCAACGTGTTTGTCATCAAAATGAAAAGTATAAATGACCAAAAAGCATATGAAAAAATATTCAACTTCACATAATCCGGGAAATATAAATTAAAACAAAGTAACATACTTGATTTTTGCTCATAACATAGGCCAAAAAGAGGGAAAAGACTTCTATGTTCCAGTGTTGACAAAGATAGGAAGAAAGCTATTGATCAAAGTCGATGGTAGTACAAGTTAATATCATAATTTGGTCAGTAATTTGACAATATCTATCAAAGATTACCCAAAGATATATGTACAATAATGTTCACTAGAGCCTTGTTCATTAGCAACAATCTGGAAACAGTTTTGTTTATCCATCACTAGGTCTGCAAACAAGGATAAAAGTCAAGCTTTCTACCCCATGGAGCCTGTGTTCCAAGCAGTTGGAAGAGACAGACAAGAAAAAAAGAAACAAACAAGTTCAGTTCTGATAATGTAAATATTATAAAGGAAATAATAAACAGAAAATAGAAGAAGGTGGCTGGGGGAGGAGAGAGTGGAGAGTGAAAGGGAGATGATTTTACATGGAGCCATGAGAGGAGGCCTCCCTGGAGGGTGACATTGAGCTAAGGTCAGAATGGACTTTGGGGACTCTGGGGGAAGGGTAGGAGGGGAATGAGGGATAAAAGACTACACATTGGGTACAGTGTACACTGCTCAGGTGATGGGTGCCCCAAAATCTCAGAAATCACCACTAAAGAGCTATTTTTTTTTGAGACGCAATTTTGCTCTTGTTGCTCAGACTGGAGTGGAATGGCACAATCTTGGCTCACCACAACCTCCAGCTCCCAGGTTCAAGTAATTCTCCTGCCTCAGCCTCCTGAGTAGCTGGAATTACAGGCATGTGCCACGAAGCCCAGCTAATTTTGTATTTTTAGTAGAGATGGGGTTTATCCATGTTAGTCAGGCTATTCCCACACTCCCGACCTCAGGTGATCCGCCCACCTGAGCCTCCCAAAGTGCTGGGATTATAGGCATAAGCCAACACGCTCGGCCCAAGAACTTACTCATGTAACCAAAAACCACCTCTTCCCCAAAACTATTGAAATAAAATTACAAAATAAAAAATTAATAAAAATATAAAGAAAACAGAAAGAATCAGCCCAGCAAATTCAAGGCCTCCAGATACAATAGGAAGGAGAAAAGGAAATAATGTCCAATGTAGGTGAGGATAATGAATAAGAGAAGAAAGGAACAAGATGAGATTGGAGAGGAAGACAATGACCCAATCATTTAGGATGTATGTGAAGGGATCGGGTTTTATTCCCAAGGGTGATGGGAGGACACTGGGGTATTAAGCAAGCAGGGACATGACTGCATTCATGATGTTTAAAAGATCACTCCAGCTGCTAGGTGGAGAATGATTGTAGAAGATAACAATGGGAGGATGAAGTGCAATCAGGAGGTCCTGGCAAGGTATGCTGATGGCTTAGATCAGGCTGGACACAGTGGAGAGTGTAAGCAGTGTCCAGATACTGGGCAGATTTTGGAGGTAGAGCCTACAGTATGTGCTAGGAGATTGGACATGTGGTCAGATGGCAAATAACAATTTAAGAATGTCTCCAAGCCTTAGTACTGAACCTATGTTAGATGGTGGTGCCGTGACTAAGATGAGAAAGCCCAGAGAAGAAAGCAGTTTAGTAAAGAGAATCCAGAGCACCATTCTGGACTTGTTAAGCTTGAATGTTTTAGGAGACAATCAACTGAATATAAAATTGGTAATTAACATATAGATTGGATTAGGCGGGCATGGTGGCTCACACCTGTAGTCCCAGCTACTTGAGAGACTGAGGCAGAAGGATCGCTTGAAGCCAGAAATTCAAGGCTGCCGTGAGCTATGATTGCAACACTACACTCCAGGATGGGTGACACAGTAAGACTCATCTCTTAATAAATACAAATTTTAAAATAAAACATATATATGTGGATTTGCAAATGCATGGAGAGAAATCTGGGAGGTTACCTACCTATCCTATAAAGGGATTTTCTCCAGGAAGTGGAAACGGAGGTAGAGGGAAGGGACATGGAGATAGGAGCTGCTTCTACATTTTACCTTAAATACAATAATAAAGTTTGAAAATTTTTTACAACAAATACATATTACTTTAGAAATTTAAATAAATGAATATATATAAAAGAAGAGTAACTAGATGATTTTCAAATTTTCCCACAGAGCTTTTTCTTCATTTAAAGTCTTATTCTGAATGCTCTTCCCACTCTCATCATTCAGGCCTCAGCTCAACTATGACCTCAGAGAGCCCATCCTTAACCTCCCAGTCTAAAGGAGCTCCATCTCTTCCTCCCCACACCTAACTTTGTTGCATACCCTATTTCATTGAGTTCCCACCACTTACCACCCAAAATTAATGTCTATTTGTTTGTTTACTTGTCTCACCTAATAGAGTAAAATTACCAAGAAAGCAGGGACCTTATATGCCATGTTCCTCAACTAGTACCAGAATCTAGAACCATGGATTGCAAATAGTAGGCACTCAATAAATAGGCTTTTGATTTAAAATAAACTCCAATTTGTCCTCAAGATAAAAAGCTGAGTGGCTTCAGTTGAATTGAGGCAGGAGTCTAGAGTCTCACCTAATGCCTCTCTCTCCACTTCCTTCACACCACCACTGCCTGCTCTGGGGCAAATCAGGGGTCCTCTAGTGCCCTGCAGGAAGCAGTGTAAAAACCACAGGATTGCCTGATGGCTCAGGTCTTTCCCAGCTCTACAATGGTTTAATCTGGGCCCCTTCTCTGGAGCCTCATCTCTCTCAGACTTCCTCCAACCAAACCAGTGCAGCTTTGGTCCAAACTCAGTTTCAAGTACCATCATCTCTTTCCAGTTGCCCTCTACCACCTCGACTGCCCTTACTTAGGCTCCCCACCTCCAAGATGCCCCAGGCACTGCCCACCACCCCTTCAAGGCTCCGAACCATGGAGTCACCAACAAGTGTCCACCCTGGCTCAGCCCTATGCGAGGCACCAAAGATCCAGAGACAAGCCGTCCAGGGGCCTGTCTGCTCACAGCCACTCGTGGGGACTAAAACAGGCAGAGTGGACTAAGGGAGCTCTCTGGCATTCTGGTGGCTCTCAGGGGCATGTGGTCAAATCTGACTGAGTCCTTGGTTTTCTTTTCAAGCCTTCCTGACTATCCTGAGGTCACACAGTCACAATTAATAAAGATTGCCTGTCTCTGTATACTTGGTTGCTGTCTTTATGAGATATAGATGATAGCATTGCCCACCTTCCAAGAAAGGGAAATCCCATCTGTCTGTCTTGCTTGGCCTCAGTGCCACTTCAAGCAGGGGTCAGCAAGTATCCCTGGGCACTGTCTTCTGCCCTTTCTGTGGTCCAGATGGAACAGTCCTCATCCTCAGACCATACTCCTCCCCAGCCTCAGTGCAGGAATAGGGCTTGCCTATGTGCCTGCTGCCTGCCTTGGTCTGGGCCACCATCTCTCTGCAAGAGCCTTGCACAAAGCCAGGAACACCACAGGTGTTCAGCAGCCCTATGTAAATGTAAGCCCTGACACTTTCAGGACCTTAGGCAGGTCAGAATTACCTTCCTTAGGCCCAGTATTGCCCCCTGGCTACTGGCTTTGCCTCTCCTCTATATGGCAAGAGGGTGAAATCTCAGGTAAACAGAGCCTTAGGGGTAAAGTCCCAAGAGGCTAGAGCAGTGGAGAAGGTGCTGGACTTACTAACCACAGGGATTCTCAGGAAGGAGAGGGAGGCAGGAACACACTGACCCTTTCCCCAGAGCCCAGCACACGGTGCTCAGGGGCCACCTGCTGGCAGTCAGCGGCATGTGTGACTCTAGGGGTGGGGCTGCTTAGGCCCAAGGCTTCTACAGGGACACACACAGAGCACATGGATACATGATGTGCACGCATGCACACATACCCACTTTCCACATATGGAAGAATGCATTCACATACACGCACATACAGACCTGAGCCCAAGTGTGCAACACATGGACATAACACCATTACATATGCATTCATAAGCATGCACTTGCAGACAGCCCTGGGTACACAGGTACATGCACGCAATTGCATATATATGTGTGCCTGACACCTGGCTGAGACCTTCTCCCCTATGATCGCTTTACAAATCCCTTCCTCCCATATATCACCTAGGGAAAGACAGAAGCCACATGGCCTCTGCCCCCTACCCTCCTCTTCTGAGGAGACAGGTATTGCTCAGTCCGTGACTCAGCTACCAAGAGGACCCCCTCATGGGGTCTCAGCTCCACCTAAGCAGAAGACTCACCTATCTGCACAGTTTCTCCTCATCTGTGGCCTATGGTTTGGAAAAGTGCATGGTGGCAGAGGTGGGCTTTGGCAGCATGAAGACACAGACCTGAGGACCTTGGTTGACAGTAATTTCTATATAAGGAATGGCTGCCCACTAAGTGCCACAAGGTAGGCAATAGCAGCAAAAGTATGGAATCTAGAAAGATGGGAGGTGATTCCCTTAAACCCTCTGGGAAGCTGAAGCTGTAGGCTGACACCTCCAAGACAGTGTTCAAGGGCTGATAGAGCCTCAGAAACCCAGGTTCAAGGATGAGGAAGGAAACTAATATTTATTGAGTGCCTACTCTGTGCAGGCATTATTCTTGGATTTTCTCACTCCGTCCTTACTTCCCTAAAAGGTAAGGAGTATTATTAGTCTTCATAACCCCCCATAACATCTATCACCAAGTCTCATTGTTTTCTTTCTTAATAACCCTCAGATTTTTCCACTGGTGCACCACCAAGTCTGAACCTCCACTAGCTCTTGCCTGGGCACTGGCACAGCCTCCTACCTGGATGCACTCCTTGTCCCGTCCAATCTACTCTTCATAATTCGAACAGACTGGTTTTAACAACATGAAACTAAGAGTCCTTTAATGGCATCAATGACTTCTTGTTCTAAGGACCAAGATCAAAATCCTAATCTTTGCTTTGCACATCCTCACTTACCTCTCTAGGCTCATTGGTACCACTTACCCCTCATATGCAGATTCTCTGTGGCCACCTGACTGGAGACTGCCCAAGACTGCCTAAGACTAAGAGTTCCCAGGGGGAGGGGCAGCCATTATCACTGTGGCTGCTTACTGCCTAAGATGACAGCTCCCTAGGAGAGGAGTGGCAGCCATCACTGCAGCTCCAGTCTGCAATTTTTCCCTGCTGGTGCCAAGGAAACTGGATAGTTTGGACCCAGGAGGAATTCCCCACAGTGCAGCACAGCGGCTGTGGCAGATTGTAGCCAGACTGCCTCTTTAGACCAGACCCGGACCCATTCCTCCTCACCAGGTGGGGCCTCCCTGTGGGAATTTCAGCAACTCCAGCCAGGGGTTTATGGACAGAATTCTGATCTCCCCAGAATGGAGCCCCTGGAGGGAGGAGAGTCTCTATGGATCAGCAGACTTAGTCTTTCCCCCTGCTGGCTCTGAGGAATTGGGCAGTCTGAACAAGAAGGATTCCCCCCAATGCAGCACACCACCTCCACCAAGGGGCAGCCAGAGTGCTTCATTATGCAGGTCCCTGATCTTGTGCCTCCTGATTGAGTGAGACCCCACAACAGAGGTCACCAGATAGCTTATACAGGAGCATTCCTACTGACATCGGGTTGGTGCCCCCTGGGACAGAGCTCCCAGAGGAAGAAACAGCCAGCCATCTTTGCTGTTCTGCAGCCTCCACTGATGACACCTCAAGGGACAGGAGGGACTTAAGTAAATAGGGTCTGGAGTGGACCCCCAGCAAACCACAGCAGCCCTATGGAAGAGAGGCCTTACTGTTAAAAGAAAAACAAATGGAGAGCAACAACAACAACAACATTAACAAAAAAGTCTCCACAAAAACCGCATCCAAAGGTCAGCAGACTCAAAGATCAAAGGTAGATAAACTCATAAGGATAAAAAAGAATCAACAAAAAAATTCTGAAAACCCAGAAGTCAGAGTGCTTCTTCCCTTCCAAATGATGATAACACCTCTCCAGCAACTGCACAGAACTGGGCTGAGGCTGAGATAAATGAACTGACAGAAGTATGCTTCAGAAGGTGGGTAGTAATGAGCTAAAGGAGCATGTTCTAACCCAATGCAAAGAAGCTAAGAACCATCATAAAACAGTACAGGAGCTGTTAACCAGAATAATCAGTTTAGAGAAGAATATAAATGACCTGATGGAGCTGAAAAACACAACATGAGAACTTCACAATGCAACCACAAGTATCAATAGCTGAATAGACCAAATGGAGGAAAGAATTTCAGAGCTTGAAGACTATCTTGCTGAAACAAGACAGGCAGATAAAAATCGAGAAAAAAGAATAAAAAGGAATGAAAACAAAAACCCCAAGAACTATGGGATTATGTAAAAAGACCAAACCTATGACTGACTGGGGTACCTGAAAGAGACCGGGAAAACAGAACCAAGTTGGAAAACATACTTCAGGATATCCAGAACTTCCCCAACTTAGCAAGACAGACCAACATTCAAATTCAGGAAATCCAGAGAACCCCAGTAAAATACTCCATGAGAACATGAACCCCAAGACACAAAATCATCAGATTCTCAAAGGCTGAAATGAAGGAAAAAATGTTAAGGGCAGTCAGAGAGAAAGGCCAGGTCACCTACAAAGGGAAACCCGTCAGACTAACAGCAGGCCTCTTAGCAGAAAACCTACATGCCAGAAGAGATTGGGGGCTAACATTCGACATTCTTAAAGAAAAGAATTTCCAGCCTAGAATTTTGAATCTGGCCAAACTAAGCTTCATAAGCAAAGGAGAAATAAAATCCTTTTCAGAAAAGCAAATGCTGAGGGAATTCATCACCACCAGGCCTGCCTTGCAAGAGCTCCTAAAGGAAGCACTAAATATGGAAAGGAAAAACCATTACCAGCCATTACAAAAACACACTAAAGTACAAAGACCAATGACACCATGAAGCAACTACATCAACAAGTCTGAAAAATAACCAGCTGGCATTATGATGACAAGATCAAATTCACACACAACAATAATAATCTTAAATGTAAATGGACTAAATGCCCCAATTAACAGATGCAGAATGGCAAGCTGGATAAAGAGCCAAGACCCACTGGTATGCTGTATTTAAGAGACCTACTTCATGTGCAAAGACACACATGGGCTCACAATAAAGGGATGGAGGAAAATTTACCAAGCAAATGGAAAGCAGAAAAAAGCAGAAGTTGCAATCCTTAGTTTTGGACAAAATAGACTTTAAAACTAACAAAGATCTAGAAAGACAAAGGGTATTACATATTGATAAAGAGTTAAATTCAACAAGAAGAGCTAACAATCCTAAATGTATATGCACCCAATACAGGAGCACCCAGATTCATAAAACAAGTTATCTGAGTCCTACAAAGTGACTTAGACCCTCACAAAATAATAGTGAGAGACTTCAACACCCCACTGTCAATATTAGACAGATCACTGACACAGAAAATTAACAAAGATATTCAGGACTTGAACTCAGCTCTGGATAAAGCAGACCTGATAGATATCCACAGACCCTCCCCCAAAAAACAACAGAATATACATTCTTCTCAGCTCTACATGACACTTAGTCTAAAATCGGTCACATAATTGAAAGTAAAACACTCCTCAGCAAATGCAAAGCAACTGAAATCGTAACAGTCTCTCAGACCACAGTACAATTAAATTAGAAATCAAGATTAAGAAACTCACTCAAAACTGCACAACTACATGGAAATTGAACAATCTGCTCCTGAATGACTCCTGGGTAAATAATGAAATTGAGGCAGAAATCAAAAAGCTCCTTGAAACCAATGAGAACAAAGACAATGTACCAGAATCTCTGGGATGCAGCTAAAGCAATGATAAGAGAGAAATTTATAGCACTAAATGTCCATATGAGAAAGCTAGAAATAAATCAGCACCCTAACATCACAACTAAAAGAAACAGAGAACCAAGAGCAAACAAACAAACCCCAAAGCCAGCAGAAGGCAAGAAATAACCAAGATCAGAGCAGAACTGAAGGAGATAGAGATACACATGCACACGTGCACACACACACACACACAGACAGAAAACCTTCAAAACCATTCAGTGAATCCAGGAGCTGGATTTTTGAAAAAATTAATAAAATAGACCATTAGTTAGACTAATAAAAGAGAGAAGACCACTAGTTAGACTAATAAAAGAGAAAAATCAAAAAGACACAATAAAAAGTGATAAAGGGGATATCACCACTGACCTCACAGAAACACATACAATCATCAGAGAATACTATAAATACCTATATGTAAATAAACTAGAAAATCTAGAAGAAATGGATAAATTCCTGGACATATACCCCACTAAGACTGAACCAAGAAGAAGTTGAATCCCTGAATAGACCAGTAACAAGCTCTGATTTGAGGCAGTAATTTATAGCCTACCAACCAAAAAAAAGCCCAGGACCAGACAGATTTAAAACTGAATTCTACCAGAGGTACAAAGAGGAGCTAGTACCATTTATTCTGAAACTGTTTCAAACAATTGAAAAGAAGGGACTCCTCACTAACTCATTTTATGAGGCCAGCATAATCCTGATACCAAAACCTGGCAAAGATACAACAAAGAAAGGAAACTTCAGGCCAACATTCTTGATGAACATTGATACAAAAATCCTCAATAAAATACTGGCAAACCAAATCCAGCAGCACATCAAAAAGCTTATCCACCACAATCAAGTCAACTTCATTCCCAGAATGCAAGGCTGGTTCAACACACACAAATCCATAAACATAATCCATCACATAAACAGAACTAAAGACAGAACCCACATAATTCTCTCAAGAGAGGCAGAAAAGGCCTTTGATAAAATTCAATATCACTTCATGTTAAAAACTCTCAATAAACTAGGTATTGATGAAACATACCTCAAAGTAATAGCCATTTATGACAAACCCACAGCCAACATCATACTGAATGGGCAAAAGCTAGAAGCATTCCCCTCGAAAACTGGCACAAGACAAGGATGCCCTCTCTCACCACTCCTATTCAACATAGTATTAGAAGTTCTGGCCAGGGCAATCAGGCAAGAAAAAGAAATAAAAGGTATTCAAATAGGAAGAGAGGAAGTCAAACTGTCTCTGTTTACAGATGACATGATCTTATATCCAGAAAACCCCATTGTCTCAGCCCAAAAGCTTCTTGAGCTGATAAGCAACTTCAGCAAAGTCTCAGGAAACAAAATCAATGTGTGAAAATCACCAACAATACACCAACCTATACACCAACAATATACAAGCAGACAGCCAAATCATGAATGAACTCTCATTCACAATTGCTACAAAGAGAATAAAATACCCAGGAACACAGCTAACAAGGGAAGTGAAGGACCTCTTCACTTCACAACAAGGAAAGTGAAGGACCTTCTTCTTGGTTCAGTCTTATGGGGGTATATGTCCAGGAATTTATCCATTTCTTCTATAAGAAGATTCTAGTTTATTTGCATATAGGTATTTGTAGTATTCTCTGATGACTGTATGTGTTTCTGTCAGGTCAGTGGTGATATCCTCTTTATCACTTTTTATTGTGTCTTGAAACCATTGTTCAAGGAAATCAGAGAGAACACAATTGGAAAAACATTTCATGCTCATGAATAGGAAGAATCAATAACTTGAAAATGACCATACAACTCAAAGTAATTTATAGATTCAATGCTATTCCCATTAAACTGCCATTGACATTCTTCACAGAATTAGGGAAAAAACTACTTTAAAATTCATATGGAACCAAAAAAAGAGCCCATATAGCTAAGACAATTCTAAGCAAAAGGAAAAAAGCTGGAGGCATCATGCTACCTGACATCAAACTATACTACAAGGCTACAGTAACCAAAACAGCATGGTACTGGTACAAAAATAGACACATAGACCAATGAAACAGAATAGAGTTCTCAGAAATAAGACTGCACATCTACAACCATCTGATCCTCAGCAAATTTGACAAAAACAAGCAATAGGGAAGGGATTCCCCATTTAATAAATGCTGCTAAAAGAACTGCATGGCCATATCCAGAAAATTGAAACTGGACCCCCTCCTTACGCCTTTACGCCTTATACAAAAATTAACTCAAGATGTATTAATGACTTAAATGTAAAACTCAAAACTATAAAAATCCTAGAAGAAAATCTAGGCAATACTATTTAGGACATAGGCACGGGCAAAGATTTCTTGACGAAAACATCATAAGCAATTGCAACAAAAGCAAAAATTGACAAATGGGACCTAATTAAAGGGCTTGTGCACAGTAAAAGAAACTATCATCAGAGTGAACAGACAACCTATAGAATGGGAGATAATTTTTGCAATCTACCTATCTGACAAAGGTCTAATATTCATAATGTACAAGAAACTTAAACAAATTTACGAGAATAAAAACAAACAACCCATCAAAATGTGAGCAAAGGACATGAACAGACACTTCTCAAAAGAAGATGTTTATGTGGCCAACAAACATATGAAAAAATGCTCAACATCACTGATCATCAGAGAAATGTAAATCAAAACCACACTGAGATACCATCTCACACCAGTCAGAATGGCAATTATTAAAAAGTGAAGGAACAACAGATGCTGCTGGGGCTGTGGAGAAATAGGAACACTTTTACCCTGTTGGTAAGAATGTAAACTAGTTCAACCATTGTGGAAGACACTGTGGCAATTTCTCAAATACCTAGAACCAGAAATACCATTTGACCCAGCAATCCCATTACTGGGTATATACCCAAAGGAATATAAATCATTCTATTATAAAGATACATGCACATATATGTTCACTGCAGCACTATTAACAATAGCAAAGACATGTAATGAACTGAAATGCCCATCAGTGATAGACTGAATAAGGAAAATGTGGTACATATACACCATGGAATACTATGCATCCATAAAAAGGAAAAAATCTTTTTTTTTTTTTTTTTTTGAGACAGAGTAGTCTCGCTCTGTCACCCAGGCTGGAGTGCAGTGGTGCGATCTCAGCTCACTGCAACCTCCACCTCCCTGGTGCAAGCAATTCCCCTGCCTCAGCCTCCCGAGTAGCTGGGATTATAGGTGCAAGCCACCATGCCTGACTAATTTTTTTGTATTTTTAGTAGAGATGGGGTTTCACCGTGTTGGCCAGACTTGTCTCAAACTCCTGACCTCAGGCAATCTACCCGTCTCAGCTTCCCAAAGTGCTGGGATTACAGGAGTGAAACACTGCACCCAGCCCAAAATCACATCCTTTGCAGGGACATGTTTGAAGCTGGATGCCATCATCCTCAGCAAACTGAACAGAAAACCAAACATGGCAGTTCTCACTTATAAGTGGGAGCTGAACAATGAGAACACATGGACACAGGGAGGGGAACAACACACACTTGGGCCTGTTGGAGGGCTCAGGGGTGGTGGGGGAGAGCATCAGAATACATAGTTAATGGATGATGGGCTTAATACCTAGGTGACAGGTTGATAGGTGCAGCAAACCACCATGGCACATATTTACATATGTAACAACCTGCACATCCTGAATGTGGATCCCAGAACTTAAAATATTTAAAATATTTTAAAAAGAAAAAAAAGGCAGATATACCATCTTGGAGAGGCAGAAGAAAACTTCCTAATCATAGGACCAGGGACATAAGTGATAAAGAAAAGACTGACCAAATAAAAACTGCTAACTTCTATACATCTGTTTAAATGTACACCACCCAAAGGACAAGTCGGGCCTTTGGAGCTCATGGGGCTTTTGGTTGGAAGACCTGAAGATAGACAAGCCTCCTTCCCAGGGACAACTACATGATTTGCAAGGCCCCTTATTCAAAGATTTTTAAGAATTTCTCTGTTGTCAAGAAAGTGACAACAGAGCATGAAGCCATGCTCAGGGACTTTCTAAGGGCAGAGCCCCATGCAGTGACACAGATTGCATCCCCTTGAAGGCAGCCCTACTCCTTCAATCCAGAAAAGTAAACAGGTCAGAACTGGAAATAATCCACAATACAAGTCAACTTTGGGAAACATCCATCCACTAAGCACCTCACCAGTGCCCAGTCTTGCCCTCGCAAAGCTCAGAGCCTTTTGGTGGGAGAGCAGTCGGTGCACAGCTGAAAGATAACAGGGCATAGCTTTACTCCTCTGGAGGTGAGGTAGGGGGCTCCATTCCAGATCTAGTATTCCAGGGATGCATAAAGTACAAACTCACCCTGGGGAATCATCTCAGACAGTGTCCTCTGCAGAAGCCTTTGCTTAGCATTTGTAGGGAGGGGTTTAGAGAAAATCTGGTTGAAGAGAGCTAGCTCGGGTGCCATACTCCTTCAGGTCTTCTGTGGCTGCAGGATGGGAGACTTGACAGGAAGAGAAGGAACAGTTTCCAAAGAAAAGAGGGAAGGTTATCTCTCTCCGGTTTTGTCTCCTTCCAGCACTGCCAAGGCACTATACAAAAACTGGATTTTTTTTTTTTTTTTTGAGACGGAGTCTCGCTCTGCCGCCCAGGCTGGAGTGCAGTGGCCGGGTCTCAGCTCATTGCAAGCTCCGCCTCCTGGGTTTACACCATTCTCCTGCCTCAGCCTCCCAAGCAGCTGGGACTACAGGCGCCCGCCATGTCGCCCGGCTAGTTTTTTGTATTTTTTAGTAGAGACGGGGTTTCACCATGTTAGCCAGGATGGTCTCGATCTCCTGACCTCGTGATCCGCCCGTCTCGGCCTCCCAAAGTGCTGGGATTACAGGCTTGAGCCACCGCGCCCGGCCACAAAAACTGGATTTAAGAAATCTGAGCTGTGATCCTGATTCTCCAGCTACCTAGCTATATGTGCTGGGACTTAAATTCTCTGGTCCTCAATTTTTCTCATCTGTAAAATGGGAATCATGTTGACTCAATGATGAGAATTAAACGAAATTAGGTAAGTTGAAAAGGTCTATAAATTGTAGACCTATACAAATTTTAGGTGGTATCATTTCATATAATCTGCATAAGACCTGCTAGCAGCTGGTTGATGATCCAGGTTAAGATATGGGAAAGTAAAAGAGGAAAAAAAACAAAGTAGAGAAAGGGGGAATAGAAGATCCACTCATCCCAGCCTAACATCCACTTTTCTTTCTTCATGACATGATACAGTCTTTGAAAAGTAACTTTTCTCTGAAGACCCTTCCCCAGGAAGCCTAGACTGCTGCCACTAAATGTCACTTTTGCTTCCCTACACTACCAGAAACTCTTAATCATCAGTCATGAGGCTTCTAGGCTAATACTCCAGGAAGACTGGGGTACGACTATAGCTACCAACCACTCACCCCTATTTTTAAGTGTGAAGATAGTTGTTTCATGCCAGTAAACTACACTCCTGTACAAGAACATTGACAGATGTGAAATTGGCAACTCTGGATTTAAAGAGAGGCAAAATTGTTTCCTTTAAAATCACCCAAGACAACTCTGCCTGTCTGTGACAAGTGGGGTGTGAAGTTGAGGGCCTCCACTCCTAGAGTCTGGAGCTGTAATGTTCTTTCCAAAGAAGGGCTGGGAAGGAGATCAAGGTACCCTTTGACTCCCCATATACAATAATTACCATAGCTGTTTATTGTCTACAACATCGAATCAGGCATTATGTTGGGGGCGTTTGCATTTAACGTTCACACAAGTTATCTAAGGTATGTCTAACTCCTATCTTGCGAATCTAAGAACATTTTTGTGTTTATTTTTTAAATTGCACACTTACATAGCCATTACCATGTGCCAGACATTGTTCTAAAAGCTTTGCAAATACTAACGTAAACTCATTAAATCCACAGAACCACCCTATGAAGTAGGTACTAGGATTATCACTCCCGGTTAACTGAAGAAAATAGCCTTGCTCAGCGTCACATAGAAAGGAATTGGTAGAACAAGTATTCAAACCTAGACACAGGCTGGCTCCAGAATCCACGCTCTTTCTGTTGTGTGTCCTCTCTGGAACCAAAAGGCAGGCTTGACTCCAAAGCCTGGCCCATTAATGTGTATGCTATTTGGATTTTAATTCCGCAGGTACTTGCAAATGTCAAGGTACTACATTATTCTTTCAAGGAAGCAGCTAACGTGGATTAAGACTTTGTGCTTTGGATCACAAAAGATGTGTGTTCAAATCCTTCCTCTGCTATTTGTCATCTGGGGACCTTAGACAACTAACTTCAACTCTCTGTGCCTCAGTTTCTTCACATATAAAATGAATATTATAATAGCTTCTACCTTTTAGAGTTGAGGTGAGGATTAAGTGAAATAGCACAAATATAACTCTTGGCACACGGCCAGGCCCAGAGTAAGCATTTAATATAGGCTCATAGCTACTCTTCTTAACACCATCATCTTCATTTCATCAATGTACATTAAGAGCCCCTACAGCAGAGTAAGAAGAACATGGAATTTGGAGATAGGAAACCTTGGATTAAAATGTAGCCACATAATTTGTTCACTGTGTGGACTTGACCAAGTCACTTAACTCCCTTTCCTCCTCTGTAGAATGGAGATAATAAGAGCTATCACTCCCAGCATTTGTCTAGATCATATGAACTCATGCTTGGGGAAAGGGCACAATTATCAAACAATGTACATATGTTGGTCATCACTTGTGTTACATAAAATAGCCTATCTAGTGGGTTGATTGGTAGGACCCTAAAACACACATCCACATCCTAAGCTCCTTAGTGGGTAAATATGACCTTATTTGGAAAAAGGATCTTTGCAGATGTAACTAAAGATCTTGATATGAACTTATTGAGATTATCTGGGTGGGCCCTAAATCCAATGAGAAGTGTTCTTATAAGTGACAGAAAAAGACACAGAGAGAGGAGAAGACCACGTGATGACAGAGGCACAACTCAAAGTGGTGCTGTCACAAGGCAAGGAATACCTGGAGCCACCAGAAGTGGGAAGAGGCAAGGAGGTGCTCTTGCTAGAGGCTTTAGATGGAGTGTGACCCTGTTGACGTCTTGATTTTGGACTTCTAGCCTCTGGAACTCTGAAAGAATAAACATCTGCTGTTTTCAGCCACCAAGTGTATAGTAATTTCTTATGGCAGCCCTAAGAAACGAATATACTGTCCCTGGGGAGAAAAAGGAATAGAAAAAGAAAACCCATTTGGAGCCTATGTTAGTGTACTTGGGCTACCATAATAGAACACTAGCCTGCCTTGTACAGCAGCCACAGATTTTCTCATGTCCTGGAGGCTAGAAGTTCATGATCAAGGTACTGGCAAATTCACTGTCCAGCAAAGTCTGTCTTCCTGGTGAAGAGAAGGACAGCTGTCTTCTTTCTGTGTCCTGGCATGGCCTTTCCTCTCTTCGTGTGTGTGGAGAGAGTGCGCTGATGTGTCCTTTTTATAAGGACAACAGTCCTACTGTGTTAGAGCCCCAATCTTGTGACCTCGTTTAACTTTACCTCCACAAAAGCCCTATCTCCAAATATAGTCACCTTGGGAGGCTGGGCTTCAACATGTGAATTTGGTGAGGGAGGAAACACAGTTCAATCTGTAACAGAGGCCAGGCAATGAATGTGTTAAAATCCAGAGCAAACAGATGCAGCTCCACTGTGGCAAGTGAAGGTGCTCTGGAGAATGAGCCAATTTTCTGGAATGGGGCCTCTGGGGTTTTCCACCTGATGGGCCAAGAACAAGCAGCAGCAAGGGAAACCTGGAGGAACACTTCCACACCCCCTGGCGCCTTATCAAGCAGGCCTCACATTCCATGTATGCCTGGCCATTGTTATTCCCCTTTATTTTATTACTGAAGTGGTTGGTCTCCCCATAGAGAAACAACCACAAAATTTGATTTTTGAAAAGTGAAGTCTTAGATTTGAAATACCTCCAAAGAGTATCTGAATCCCTTCAAACCATATAAGGGGATGTGCTTATAAATAAATATCTGGATAGATACAGGTTTTAAATAGCAGAGATGGCTGAAGTCATTTTATTACAGAATTGTTAAAAAGCCGTTTATCCCCACGTGGGATGGGAAGACACATCAAATCTAAACAGCAGAAATTTGAACAGGATGTGGGATGATATAGCAAGAGCATCCGGGGTAACGTTCAGAAATTTGAAGAGTTTCAGTATGTCAAATTAAGTCCTCTGGCACCTTTTAAAATCTAAGAAAATCAGTCATATGTTTCTTTAGCAGGTTAGCTTTGGGTAAAAATAAACAATAAAAACTTTAAAAATCATCCTGACTTGAAAACAAATAACTGATTGCCACCCATTCCTGCAATACTCATTTCCCTTGAATGCTTATAATTTATTTGTTCTATAAATATTTAGCTCCTACTGTGTGCCAGGTATAAAGCTAGATCCTGGGGATTTAATCATAAACAAAAATAGACAGTGCTCAGCCAGGAGAGGGGTCACAGTTAGCATTTGGGGGTCTGACCAAAGAGACTGGAGCTGGGGCACAGGAAGCCAGCCTCACAAACACGGCACCACCGGAACAGGAAGTTAGAAGACGGAACAGAGACAGAGCAATTATATGAGCTAGGACTCATCGAGTTTTGTTGAAACTCAGGAATAGTAAAACCTGTCTAAAGAGAGCATCCTAATACATGGGGAGGCATGGGGCAGGGACACGTCTCAGTTCACAGTAGAAGTTCCAAGCAGCCAGGGCTGCATCTGTCTTTCCTTCTTTAACAAGGAGGCCAATGAAACTGAGTCTCCTTCCCTGGGAAGAAGAAAGGTACCTGTAGTGTATGCCCCCTCCCAGTCTCCACAGGAATGGGGATGGGACAGGAACAAGGGAGCACCTGTAGAGTGGCATCAGTACATTCAGTTGGAAGTTGAGGAAAAGGAAAATAGCCCAGGATGGGCTGCGACTGACTCAAACCCACCTGGGGAAAACTGGGTGGGCAGGGACTCCCTCAAGATATAATTCACATACCATACAATTTTGCCCTGGGATTTTAAACCAAATGCACACTGTCGGGTCCAAGCACACAGTGGGTTTGGAATGCTGCCTCCTGACTTTTCCAGACCCATCATACCCTCATTAAACAGCCCCCACTTGCCTGTTGTCCTTGTCTGCTATGTCTCCTTGACCTGTAGCATACAAGAGAAAATCAAAGGAGAAGTAAGAAAGGAGAAAGTGCAGAGAGAGAGGAACTGCTGGCTACCATTCATCAGATAAACATAAAGTCAATTTCTGTACTTCTTGGATTTTTTCCACTTGGGTCTTATCCTTTCTGAAAACTTGCAACTTAAATGATGCCCAGAACCAAGGAAAAGTAGGTGGCAAATAGATGTATTTATCTGTACTATATAAAGGAATCACGGAATTTTGATCTTGGAAAAGCCACAGCCTCTGTAAGCCTCAGTTTTCACCTTTGAGGAATGGGGACAAATGAGGATAAAAACTAAGCTCCCAGAGCTAATGTGAGGATTAAGGAATTTTACATGATTTGCACACATGTGTACAATAATAATTATTGTTGTAGATGTGCTGCTCCACAAGGTAGAAGAGACCTGGGAGCTCGCTCATTTGGACCCTATTCCTCTCTCCCTGATATCCAAGTCTCCCCTGCAATAGCCCTATGGAGTTGTCACTCCAAAAACTCTCAAACTTTACCAAGGATAAGGAATCTATCAAGGACAATAATATCTGGCATTCATCACTCACACTATGCCTCTGACACTATGCTAAATGTTTCTCCTGCATGGTCTTGTTTTACCTTCAAAATAAGTCTGTGATATGGTGGTGGATCAATTCTGTGAACACACTAAAAACCACTGAATTGTACACTTTAAATGGGTGAATTGTATGGTATGTGAATTATATCTCAGGAAAGCTGTTAAGGCCAGGTGTGGTGGCTCATGCCTGTAATCCCAACACTTTGGAAGGCCGAGGGTGGAGGACCGCTGAAGGCCAGAAGTTCAAGGTTATAGGGAGCTGTGATTGTACCACTGCATTCCAGCCTGGGCGACAGAGTGAGACCCTGCCTCAAACAATAAATAAATTTTAAAATATGTAAATAAAGCTGTAATTAAGAACAAATAAGTCAGTGAGACAGGAACTACTATTATCCCCATTTTGCAGATGAAGTAACCAAGACTTGCCTGAAGTCACACGGCTAGCAGACAGCGAGGCTAACACACCCATCTGCCAGGCTTGAGTGTGTGAACACTGCATTCATTTACAAAGGGTTTGCTCTGCGGGAGCACCAGGGCCAAGTGCTTTCTGTGCATCACTACACAGACTCTCCCCATAGCCCCCAATGCTTCCTGCCTCTGTGTTTAGTCATGTGAGTCTTTGGCGAGTTTCCAAATTTGCGGAGCCAAAAGCCACCTTTTCATGCTGGTCTCCCTCTGGAGCCACACAGAATAAGAATGCTCTTCATTCCACATGGGGCCTCGGGTCTTAGAACACAGCCACAGATTCCTCCTTTCTTCTTTTTCTGCAGCTGCCACATACCCAGGTCACACAGAACTACACAGACCACAGAGCTGGGAGGCCCGTTGACTCCCAAAGTCAGGCTATGAACCTGGCTGAAGTGGCCACACCAGAGTCACCTAGGGGCCTTAGAAAAATCACAGAGAGACCAAATCAGTAGAGGTAAGCCCAGGAGCCTTGTGTTTTTTTAAAAGCTACCAAGTGATTCCAGCCAGGAGCTAAGTAAAGTAACCTATCATTTTAAAGAAAAGAAACTGAAGCCCACAGAGGGATGTAACTATTTCAAAATCACACAGTCATATTCAAGCCAACTGTGAAGGAGTCTACTTTGGTGTTGATATTTATAAGTCAAGAAACTGACATGAGGCTGTAGGTTATAATGCAAAGGTAAGGGCAGGAATATGTAATCCATACAAGAAGAGATGCAATTAGTCAGCAAGTCACATGGGAAAATGTTTAATCCCAACATCTATGAAAATGCAATCAAAACAATGTAGAGCATTTTACAGCCATCAAATTTAGACTAACAATACTCAACCTTGGTGAGGTTATCATGAAATTGGTTCATTTGCACATTGCTTATAACAATTTAAACTGATATAATGCTTTGCAAACCAATGCAATAAGACAAATTAAGAGCCTCAGGGTGGGTCCTGTAGAGACATCTACTCAGTGCCAGGTACATCAGGTATTAGAAACGCAGGTATGAATAAGACTTGCTCAATGTCTTCAAAAAACTCACTATACACAGAAAGACACAGACGGGAAGGCATGTTTTAATACTAAAGGTAAGGTTGGGCATGGTGACTTACGCCTATAATCCCAGCACTTCGGGAGGCTAAGGTGGGAAGATCACTTGAAACCAGGAATTTGAGACCTCAGACTGAGCAACATAGTGATACTCTGTCTCTGCAAAAAAATTAAAAATTTGCCGGGCATGGTGGCATGCATCTGTAGTAGTTCCAGCTAGTTGGGAGGCTTAGGTAGGAAGACGGCTTGAGTCCGGGAGGTCTAGGCTGCAAGGAGCTATGAATCCATCATCACATTCTAGCCTGGATGACAGAGTGAGACTCTGTCTCATAAAAAAGCAAAAAAAACACAACCATACTAAAGATAAGTAGTAAGCATGGGCGGTCATGGGACCAACTAAGGCAGGGCCATTAGCACTCTCTTGGAGGTTTAGAAAAAAAGATTCCTAGTAAGGCTGACAATTGAGCTGAATCTGGAAGAAGCAGCAAGTTAACGAGGCGAAGAAAGTTGAAAACAGCATTCCAGGCAGTGGGAACAGCCTGAGCAAACTCCTGGAAGCTTGCAAGAGTTTTTAGTATTCAGGAAATGGAGGGAAGTCCAGGGTTACAGGAGACACATAGGCAGTTGGGCTCAGACCACAGAGGGCCTTCTGTGTTCTGCTGAGTCTAGGCTTTGCCTTAAAAAACACAAGGAGTCATTGTAGTGTGATCAGCAAGGGAATGACATGAGCAAATGTGAGCCTTGGAATGGTTTCTTTGACTGCAGCATAGAGGAGGACAGCAGAGAGACAAGAACAGACAGGGAGGCCAGTTAACAGAACGTGGCCACAGTCTAAGCAGAGATGGACAATGGAAGGCCACTAAGTAGTGATAGTAGGGAGGAGAGGAAGGGATAGATGGGGGAGGAGGAAGGAATATGTTCTTCTGGATAGTCTCATTACCTAGTCACCAAAAGTCAGTAACTCTGATTGTGGAGGTTTAAGGAAGAGAAGACTTGAAAACAATCACAGAAGAGCTGGAAACTGACTTAGCCAGGGGGCAGTAAAGCTCTGACTGTAACTGAGTACAATGTTGCAGCTCAGGGGTGCTGCATGAGTGGTGGCCCACAAAAGGGGGACATCCCACTTGCATCAGCCTCCCAGGCAGTGGCCCAGGGAAGGGGCATCCCTCACGTATGAGCCTCCTAGGCAACAGCTAGCTGCTGTAGGGGAGAGTAGAGCCCAGGGAGCAGAGACCAGTAAGGGGTCACAGGTTGGACTTCTCCCACCAGGAAGCACTCTGAGATGGTGATTAGAGTGCAGGAGGTTCACTCGAGTGTGTTCTCTGGATCAATGCCTACCAAGAGAGGGGAAGGAAGAAAGCAGGATTGGGCAGAGGGAGAAGTTGGGCCACAGCCTTGATGGATGTCTCAGCCAAGCTTACAGTGGACTCTGAAACTACTATGGCCATTCAGAGTTCAAGAGCCAGGTTTAGTCCCAAAACCTCCCATCAGTCATGGTGGTGACCCAGAAAAGGGCACGTGGCCTGGGTGAGGTGGCTGTCTTCCACAAAGGCAATCCCTACAGAGCTATCTGTAGGCAACACCACCAGCAGCTGGGGAACCATGTCCTTCAATTATGAAGAGAGTTCTGGGTGGCCACTGTAGCATCCACCACAGAAGAATGTGGTCTGACCACAGGGGGCTGTGCCAGGCCCCCAGAGAGGGAACTGGAAACCAGAGAAATAGCCCAGGTATAAGGTAAAGCCACATGGTGGGGACTGTCTGGCCATGGAGGAGCCAAGGCTTCCTAAAGCGCTGTAAGTCACAGGTCAAGGGTAGCCAGACTCCTTCAGACCCATGGGATTACATCAAAGCCCAGGAGACTATTATCCTCAGACACGACAGACTCAGGGCCAGTCCAGGGTCCCTGGCAGGAAGCTGGGAACAGAAAGGGGTAGCACTCAGTCGTACTATATCCACAATAGCCAAAAACCTGGAAACCACCTACCTGTCCAACGTGAGGGAGTGGTGGAGCCTTCCCTCAAACGTGAGGGAGTGGTGCCTTCACTCAAATGACTGTTCTATAGCCATTAAAATAATACAGGTGGCTTTTCAATGATATGAAACACAGGATACTTTCAGCAGAGAAAAACACAGGAAATACTCAGCTTATCAGTGTAACTGTAAATGTGAGCTCTGCATATGGATGGACAATTGGCAGCATACACAGAAAATAAAGTCATTGATTTTTATGATTGAGGGAGCATGGGTGGTTTTTAATTCCTGTTATCATCATTTGTAATAAATACTTTTTTCCAGCCTTGGCCATCTCTCAACAGAGGAAGCTACGGATGCTTTCATGGTGGTGTGTGGCTGGATATATCTCATTTCACACTTGCCATGACAGCTGCGTGCTGCCCACCAGGCAGTCAGACCTCCAAGCCTGCTCAGATATTGCTCAGGGGAAGCTATTAGCTATGTCTATGAGCAAAAGGGGTTCAAAAGTTGGCAATGAAGAAAATATTTTTAGTAGGGAAAAAAAGAAGGTTTTATGCCTCCCACACCTAACCAGTAGGTGGGATGTTAAACAGGGCAAGTTTAGATCAATATTTAAGGAAAGTCTTTGCCATAACAACTGATGAGGTATTTCCAGAGGAGTGAGCCCATTACGTTTGAGCAGGTGCTAAAAGCTCATTGGTCGGGGATGCTGTAGTAGAGCTTCAGGGAATCAAAGACATGAGTCAGGAGATTTTCTAGATGATGATTAAGATAATTCAAAATTTAACTCAAGAAAGTTCAACTAGGGACCAGCTGGGTCAGCTCTTCATGGATTCCTGGAGGCACAGGTGACATGGTCCCGGGTAGTCCATAGAGAAGGGCCATTGAGAGCTCTCTCCTCAAGCACCCATCTTGCTGTGGTCAACTAATCCATATTTGTGCTGCAAACCCAGACCTTCTAAGACCTGAGTCATTCAAGAAGCCACAAACTTCCTTCCCTTCTGATGCTCAGGAGTTTCTGAAAATACTCCAACAGACCTGCAGCTGAGGGTCCTGACTGTTAGAAGGAAAACTAACAAACAGAAAGGACATCCACACCAAAACCCCATCTGTACGCCACCATCATCAAAGACCAAAGGTAGATAAAACCACAAAGAAGGGGAGGAACCAGAGCAGAAAAGCTGAAAATTCTAAAAATCAGAGCACCTCTTCTCCTCCAAAGGAACGCAGCTCCTTACCAGCAATGGAACAAAGTTGGAAGGAGAATGACTTTGACGAGTTGAGAGAAGAAAAACCCTAAGGTTTTAACCAAATGGCTCTTACTTTCAACCATGTTTTTCTTAAGATACTATTTTTTACATTTATTTTAAAACCATGGTCACTGGCGTTTGAATACAGGCTTACAATGTATTTACATTACAATCAGGTAGCCCTAAACCCCATTTAAAGTATCAAGTTGGCTTCAAATCTATCCACAATGCCCAGAGGTGTTCCTCTGTAGCTTTCCTGAAGCCATTCAGCAAACATATAGTGAACTCCTTGTGTGCCAGGAACTGTTAGGCATTGGAGACCCAGTGATGAATTAAGACAGGAACAACTAGCCCAATGGCTAGACTAGTTAAGAGAAAGAAAAAGAGAGAGAGAGAAAGAAATGCTTAAAGTAAAATCACGGCTCATAAACTAAGAACCATGTGGGGTGAGCATCAAGTGTCAGAATTACCAAAGAGGAAATACAGCATGATCTGCGGGGTTTCAAAATTCTTCAGAGAGAGGTGCTGTTTCACCTGGAAAGAGAAGGTTAGTAAAAGTGCTCCAGATGGAGAAGGTGGCACAGGTGGGACAGGAGAAGCTATTTTTAGGGAAAGAAGAGAAAGGTGAAATCTCCCAAGGTGGCAGTAGGTTAAGGTGCATAAGCCTGGAGAGGTAAGGAGGGTTCAGATCATGAAAGATTTTGTATGCAAAGCCTAAGAGTTTCCATTTTATCCTGAGAGTCGTGGGGCACCACAGGGGTTTTCAAGCAAGGATCTAATGGAATTTGTGGTTTTTACTTTAATATTTCTGAGGCAGTAAAAGGATGGACCAGAGGAAAGAGGAATAAATGGCAGGAAATTATAACTATGGGTCATAATTTAATCTGTCTCATTTAATCTCCACATTATCATCTTGATTACCTGTCTTTCACCTGATGGATAGTCCACTGTGATGCACATCCAGTTCTGGAATAGAAAGATTCCATGATGAAAGAGCACAAGGTCTGAGTGTGGCAATTCCTCAAGGATCTAGAATTAGAAATACCATTTGACCCAGTGATCCTATAACTGGGTATATACCCAAAGAATTATAAGTCATTCTATGATAAAGACACACGCACACGTATGTTTACTGCGGCACTATTCACAATAGCAAAGACTTGGAACCAACCCATATGTCCATCAATGATAGACTGGATTAAGAAAATGTGGCACATATACACCATGGAATACTATGCAGCCATAAAAAAGGATGAGTTCATGTCCTTCGCAGGGACATGGATGAAGCTGGAAACCATCATTCTCAGCAAACTATGGCAAGGACAGAAAACCAAACGCTGCAAGTTGTCACTCATAGTTGGGAATTGAACAATGAGAACACTTGGACACGGGATGGGGAACATCACACACCGGGGCCTGTCAGGGAGTGGGGGTCTGGGGAAAGGATAGCATTAGGAGAAATACCTAATGTAAATGACGAGTTGATGGGTGCAGCAAACCAACATATATGTGGTTTGTATTCTCCAGATGGGGAAGGTGGCACAGGCACGACAGGAGCTGCTATTTTTAGGGAATGAAGAGAAAGGTGAAACCTCCAAGGTGGCAGTAGGCTGGCTGTGCCAACCAACCAATGGCACATGTATACCTACGTAACAAACCTGCACGTTGTGCACATGTACCCTAGAACTTAAAGTATAATTAAAAAAAAAGAAAGAGCACAAGGTCTGAAAGTAGATACCCCCGATTAGAATTATGGCTCCTTTCCTGACCAGCTGTGCAACCTTGGAAAAGACACCTAACCTCTCTGATTCCTAGCTCTCCCAACTATAAGGAAAGGATAAGTGTCTCTCAGGGATACTGTGAAGACCTTGAGACAGAGATGAGAGAGCTCTTAGGAAATCACAGAGCTCAGTGAAAATGCAATTCCTCCATCTGGAGGTAAACCCAGATTTGGATTCCATTTTTGCATTGTATTAAAAGAGTCTCAATAATGTATCTTTAGACAAAATAGTGCTGCATAAAAGAAAATGTCTTTCTGTATTTACCCGTGTCCCCAGGCAACAGACGTTGCGCCAAACCACACACTGCCACTAGAGGGAGCTCATCCTTTAGCATCAAAGAAGTCACTGCAGTTCAAATTCAAAATAGCGGTCCTCTGTTAGGGCTGAAAAAGGTCAGTTGGTTGGTTTCTTGAGGTGTGTGTGTGCGCGCGTGCCTATGTCTGAGTGTGTGTGTATGCTAGGGTATTCTAATCATTGTTCATCATCAGTCCCAGAGTAAAATGCCTTCAATTAGACTAGAGTTCAATCCCAGTGCCTCCATTTCCTAGTGTATTAATTTGGACAAGTGACTTCATTTCTCTGAGCTTAAATTTCTTCATCAGTAAAATGGTGAAACTTACGGCTACCCTGTGGCAATGATTTTGTGAGATATTAATATCAGACATAGAGCACCCAGTGAGTACCTAGCACAGCACAGGAATCCCGCAGATTTTAGAACCCCTTCCTTTTTCCATCTTGTTCTAAATACAACAATAATTTGGAAATATATTTAAGTGAAATTGAAAGGCAAAGCAAACAGAGCAGAAAGAGGCACAAAGGGATGCTGAATGTGCTTGGTGTGAGACATGGACATTCCTCATTCTCGCATCTGTTTAGTGAAGGCATCCATGTATGTGGACACCATTTTATAAGCCCCATGGCTAGACTAGGCAGTCGTGAACAGATGGGCAGCCAGGACTAACTGCAAAATGAAGCGGGCATATGGACCGCAAACTATGGCTCCCTTTCCTTCTGTTGGAGCCATTCCTCTCAATTCTGGAGTCGTTACCCTGAAGTGGGAGGGGGGAAATGTGATTTAATGGATTTCATGTCGCTCTTATATTTCTAAAATCACTATATTCATTCTGCTTTGTATTTCCACAGAGCCACCTTCTCTCAGTGTTCCAGCAAGTAGCTCTCACAAAGGCTGTGCCAAAACCATGCCAATGCAACTGGTAGAAAAAGAAGATTTGGGTCAAACAACCAAGTTGCTTTGACCAAATTCCAAATATCAGATGGGTTAGTTTTCCTCTCTGAATTAACCATTGCTTGACTAAACCAACACGGTCAACTGGATCTTTTGATTTCTCTTAAAGGCAAAGGGAAGGGAGAACTCACATGTGTTAAGCACCATTGTGAGCCAGGCTCTGTGCCAGGCACTTTGCCAACTCTCACATGATGATCACAACCCAATAAGGGGGAAGTACTTATATTCACTTTCCTGAAGAGGTGCCAATGGCTCAGAGACGTTGAGTAACTTGCCTGAGGTCACACAGCTAAGAATGTGAGAGAGACAACTCTGGAGCTCTCACTAGATACCAAAGTCTGAGTTTTTCCAATACACACTAAATACAATAAAAGTCTTTTTGAAAGTTCCCTCTAAAATGTCCTTGTGTGCTGTGCTCACTGTTTTGATTTCTACCTTCTCAATTTCCAAGTCTGTCCTCAGTTTTCCCTGTTATAAAACTTTCCATTTAATCCACCCTCAAAGGTTCTTACCCTATTTATTCACTGTAGCAATGCCCACAAAAGATAAGAAGAGTTTGTTTTACAAGCAGAGAAACTGTGGCCTGGAGTGACTTAACTAAGGCCACTCTATTGGCAAGTAAAAATTCTGACAGAAAAACTACTTTCTCTCATACAGAGATTCTGCCTCTATACAGAGATGGAAGAGTTCCACAGTGTCTCAACCTCTAAGTGTATAGATCCCAGAAGTCCAGCTTGAAATTAGAGCATCATCCTTAATGTTCTCCTCAACTCTCATCTCAATACTGATTAAACAGGTCTTGAATTAGTCACCTCATCTCCATCTCCACTGCCAATGCCCAGGTCAGGCCTAGATCCCTGCAAAGGTCAGCCACCTGCCAACCCAATCTCTAGTCTTACCTCATCAGCTCAACACTTAACTGTCAATAGAGGACTAGGCTCTCTCTAAATAAATTAATTCCATCAAGTTGCATGCCTGATGGAAAAGTTACAACGACCCTCCTTCTTATCTCCCAATGACAGCCAGAATCCCTTAATCCGAAAAAGGCCCCCTTTATATTCTGACACAGGCTACCTCCCTAGTCTCATCAATTTCACCCAACCTGCCCCCCACAGCTTCTTAAAAAGATAATTTAGTGTGGCAGCTACAGCTAATGCTAATCCATCCTTCACGTCTTCCTTTCAGTAATGAAATTCCTGAGTTTTAGCTAAGTACAAGGGCTCCCTTGCAGCTGGATATGACCATGTGACTTAGTACGGGACAATGGGATGCAGGGATAGTAGTGTGTGCTATTTCTGTTGTTTTTGTTTTTGTTTTTCATTAAAAGGAATCTTGCTTTCCACTTTCTATTCTTTCTCAGGGGTGAGAAAATACACATTTTGATAATAAGCCAGCTTTGACCCAGGATGATGCTGACAACATTCAGGAGCATGGGTCCCTGAGGGTTTGTGGAGTATCACACTTTTGCTTGGTTTAGGTTTCTCTGGAGATAACGATTCCAATGCATTTATTTCAGAGGTGATTCCAGGGAACAGCAGGAGGGGAGTGGGGAAATGAAACAGAGAAGATAAGATAATCAATGATATATTACCAAGCCAGCTAGCACTATGGGCAGCTGGATCTCAACCAAAATGGGCAAACTGGAGGAGTGTGTTGAATGTGACTCTAAGCTGTCCTGCCCTGGGGATAAGGGGAAACTGGGGTACTTATATATACCAACACCTGCAGAAATGGATTGAGGGATATTAGAGGAAGGGGCCATTTATTCCCTGGCACCATAAGCCTGCTGCACCACCAGGCAGAGTGCTCTGGTGTAAGGGAGAGCCCTCAGGCAGGCATAGGTGGTAGAAGGTGGAAGTAGGCCTGGGTGCATCGAAATGGTGAATGTTGGAGTGATTTAGGTGGGTTACAGATGTGTCTGTTACAACAACCCAACTCTCCATCACTTCATCCTAGCTTGGACTTTTATGAAATGAAGAAATAAACCTTCTGTTTTAAGCCACCATTACTTACTCTCTGTTAACCCACCTAGCTTATACAATGATGTGAGACTGCTTGCATTCAAAGACCATCTCTGTCACTCACTAGATACAGGGGACTGAATCATACTGAGCCTCAATTCTTCTTCTGGAAAACTGGTATACTTATACTTGTTCATTGGGCTGTTTTTAAGGGTACCTGGGGTGATACTAGCAAAGCACCCTGGCAGAGAGTGAGCAAGCTGCTATTCCTGTTTCTCTTCTAGGAGTTCTTTTCCAATACTGCTCTTAAATTTGTCTTGATAGTCCACATACTCTTCAGGACTGGTCCCTACACAGGCAGAACATGATGGAGGTCCCAGAGCAGAGCCAAAGAGTATCTTTAGCAAAGTTTCAATCACAAAGATGTTGCCCTAGAATTAAAAAAAAAAAAAAATAGGACCTATAGCTAGAGCCAAAGGTCAATGCCAGGAAAGGGCAGCCAACTAGGAAGAAAACGATCAAAAGTAAGACAAGACCACGGGGAAGTCAGGAGAGCAAGGGAGCAATACTGGCATTTCTCGAGCATTCAGCAGGGACTCCCTAGGATGGCAGTGCTTCTCTGGCCCAAGCATTCAGCCAGGCCAGGCAGCAGGAAGCCAGTGCCCCATAAGTGTTTGTGAATGAGCAGGCAGGTGGCCTTGGCAATAGCCTGGCTCCATTCCCAGCTCTGCTCAGTTGGAGACACAGAAAGCAGCCCCTCTAGCATGCACTCTTGATGTCTGCAGACAGCTAGGGCTCATTTCCTCCCCAGTTTCCCTGCCCAGTCCCCCCAGAGAACAGGTCCCCAAGGTTGGGTAGTGGCAACTCCTTCCTAACACTGCTCAATGAGAACAATGAATCATTAACAATTGCAGTGGGTTGCCCTCGGTAAATATCTGTTGACTCCTGATGGATAGCAAGTGCTCATTCATGAGGATTAGTTAAAATTGAACCGAGGGAAATATTGCTTTAACTGTCACTCTCCACCTGAGCTGTCACACATACAGAACTGGTCTTTAATATTAATTATTCAGTCAGTGTACACGGAGCACTTCCCTGGGCCAGGCTCCAAATTAGCCCAGGGTCTCAGAGACAAGGAGAACTTGACTAAGTCATGTCTGGCTGGGGAGAAACAGAGCAACCAAATAACTTTAAGTGTGAGATCAGTGATTTTTAATCATTGACTGATCCGAATTACCTGAGTCTATAAATATGCCTCTTCCCAGGCCCCACTCCCAGTGACTTAATCTAGGACTCGCATTCTTTTTTAGACAGACATTTTAGGCAGTTTTAAATTTATAGGAAAATTGAGATGATAATTTGGAGAGTTTCAATATATGTCCTCACTCAGTTTCCCCTATTCTTAACATCTCAAATCAGAATGGTACATGTGTTAAAATTTATGAACCAATATTGATACATTTTTATGTGTTTTTCTATTCCAGGATCCCATTCAGGATACCACATTACATGTAATTGTCATATCTCCTTAGGCTCCTCTTGGCTGTGACAGTTCCTCAGATTCTCCTTGTTTTTGGTGACCTTGACAGTTTTGAGGTATGTTAGTCAAGTATTTCATAGGATGTCCCTCTAGTGGAATTGATCTCATGTTTTGCTCATGATTGCACTGTGGTTATGGGGTTTGGGCAGGAAAACCACAGAGGTAAAGTATCATTTTCATCACATCATATAAAGGGTATACAGTATCAACAGGGCTTATCACTGTTGATATTGATGTCGATCACCTGACTCTGGTAGTATTTGTCAGTTTTCTCCACTGAAGGGCATTTTTTAAAATTTAGTTCCATACTGCCCTCTTTGGAAGAAAGTCACTGCATACAGCCCACATGAATGGAGTAGAAAGTTATATGCCTTCCCCTTCTTGAGGGCAGAGAATCTACATACATTATTCAGAATTCTTCCACATGGGAAATTTATGTCTTCTCTTCATTTATTTGTTTATTCAATCATTTTTATGTCAGCATAGATTATTGGCTATTTATTCTACACTTCAGGTTAAAATCCAATACTACTTTACTTTGTTGCACAAATTGTTCCAAGGTTGGCCATTGGGGTTGGTTCCCGTTTCCCTTTGACATATCCTTAATCAATTCAATTTTTCATTTTTTTGGTTTTGAGCACTTTCTTACTTTCAGGGACTACAGGATGTCTCATGTTCATTTTATCTTTTTTTCTATTCCATTCCTAGAATGCTTTTCTCCAAGGAGCGCTGATTTCTTTTACTAGAGAATAGTTTTAGAAACCAAGATCTGGGTGCTAGGTGCAGTACCTGTAATTTATGTAACTTCTTCCTTGAAAATAATTTCAAACCTAGAAAAGTTGCAATATAGCACAAAGAACGCCCACTTATTCTTTATCCAGATTCATATCCTGATAATATTTTGTGTCACCTGCTATGTCATTTGCTCTTTGTACATAATTTTTCTAAACCATTTCAGAAGCCATGGCTCTTTATCTCTAAGCACTTCAGTGTGTAGTTGCTAAAAAGAATGGGCACGCTGTCTTCAAACCAGAGTTACTGATTTTTGTCAATTTAACATAGATAAAATTATTTGCCATTCACTTTTCAATTTTATTGATAGACTTTATATCCTGTATTGATTTTTTCTTCCAGTACAGAAAGCTTGGGGATTGCACTTAGTTGTCATGTCTTTTCAGTCTACCTTAATCTGAAACAGGTCATTGGCCTTGCTTTATCTTTTATGACATTCACTTTTTTTGTTTGTTTTTTTGGCTTTGTTTTATTTCTGTTTTGAAATAGAGTTTCACTGTGTCTCCCAGGATGGAGTACAGTGGCGCAGTGTCAGCTCACTGCAACCTCTGACTCCTAGGTTCAAGAAGTTCTCTTGCCTCAGCCTCCCAAGTAGCTGGGATTACAGGCATGTGCCACCATGCCCGGCTAATTTTTGTATTTTTAGTAGGGATGGGGTTTCACCATGTTGGCCAGGCTGGTCTTGAACTCCTGACCTCAAATGATCCACCCGCCTTGGCCTCCCAAATTACTAGGATTCGAGGTGTGAGCCACCGCGCCCGGCAAACATTCACAGTTTTTGAAGAATAACATCCACTTTTTAAAATAGTTCCTCATTTGGAGTTTTCTGATTGCCAAGCTAATAAAACTACACAGTTTGAGGACACAGTCCCCAAGTCTGTCCTCCCATCTGATAGCAACCGCAAATTCAGGGAGCTCCCCAAATCCCTTGAAGTTTCAATAATTTGCTAGAAGAATTCACAGAACTCACTTAAAGCTATTATACCCATGGTTACAGTGTATTACAGGGAAAAATACAGATTAAAATAAGCCAAAGGAAGAGATGCCATACAGCAAAGTCTTGGAGGGTTCCAAATGTGAAGTTTCTGTTTTCCTCTCCATGGAGTTAGCATGCATTACCCTCCAGGAATTTGTGTGTAACAACACACACAAGTGTTAGTGAGAAAAGCTCACTCAAGCCTCAGTGCTCAGAGTTTTCTTAGGTGCTCCATCACATAGACATGACTGATTGCTTAATTGCCCCAGGGTTGAACTCAGTCTCTAGGCCTACC
Organism: Trachypithecus francoisi; assembly: GCF_009764315.1. NCBI lineage: Eukaryota > Metazoa > Chordata > Mammalia > Primates > Cercopithecidae > Trachypithecus > Trachypithecus francoisi. Next base: position 80,296,567 of record NW_022681461.1, read on the forward strand.
AATATCATGTGACCCAAAGCCCTTGCCATATTCACATGGTTGGTCTTTCTGGCATGGCCAGCCCTACCTTAAGACTGCAGGCATGGCCAGCTCCCCATCCTGAACAAAAACACTCCAACAGATATAACACAGGTTACTTCCCAGAAGCTGAGAGTACAAGGTCAAATTCTTTATTATACACTGATGTTTTACATGAGTAGATCCAGATTATGCATTTCCAGCTGTGATACTATATGATACGTGTCCGTCTCAAAGTATCATGTCTTAAGGCCTGCACGGTCTGTCAGCACCTCACTGATGATGTTAAATATAAACACCATCAGCCGGGCACAGTGGCTCACACCTGCAATCTCAGCACTTTGGGAGGCCAAGGCGGGTGGATCATGAGGTCAAGAGATTGAGACCATCCTGGCCAACATGGTGAAACCCCATCTCTATTAAAAATACAAAAAATTAGCTGTGCATGATGGCACATGCCTGTAGTCCCAGCTACTCAGGAGGCTGAGGCAGGAGAATCACTTGAACTCGGGTGGCAGGTTGTAGTGAGCTGAGATTGCGCCACTGTACTGCAGCCTGGTGACAGAGCGAGACTCCCTCTCAAAAAAACAAAACAAAACAAAAAAACACTGTCAAGGTATTGTCCACACTCTCCACTGTATAGAAACTATATTTTTCCTTGCTTCTAATATACCATTTATTAAAAGGTAGTAACAATATAAGATCAAGCAAGTGTCCTGATCTTAATCAAAATTCCCCTCGATTTAGCATCTATTGATATGTCTGACCTAAACCGTCTTTACTACGATGGTTGCAAAACGTTGCTGTTCTATCTCCAGCATTCCCTTCAACTTTACCAGTCAGCACTTGTCATCTGCCATAAACAAGGAAAGACTGCAGTTTTAATCAGCATCCCCCAGTGATTACGATGCAGAAGGTCTCCTCGACATTTTCTAAGAAATATTCCAATAAGCCAATCTAACATACAGACATAAAAACTACAGTAAGTTTTATCTTAGTGGATGAGGAGGCATTCATCTGTAGAGAAACTCAAACCCTTCGTTTTTTTGCAGAATACAATCAAGTCCTTCATAATATTTACTCCCTTGCTATTCAAAGTGATTCAGCAGCAGCAGCCCTTAGAAGCTTGTTAGACATGCAAAATCTGAGAGCTTACCACTGACTCAATCAGAATCTGCATTCTGCCAAAATTTCCAGATGGTTTGCCAGCACATTAAATTTTTGAAAACACTAACCTGTAGGACCCCCTCCAGGCCCTGACTCCCCACCTCAGGCCACATCCTCCACAGAAAGCCAAATTCCAACCATATTGAACCACATATACTCTCCCAAAGGCCACATATTCCCTTTAGCCTCCAAATAGCCTTTGTACAGAGTAGCCCTTTGCCGGGAATGCCCTTGACCTGCTCCATACCACAACACTTTGAATGTTTGGTTCCTGTTTGGCCTTCTGGACTCATCTAGAATCATTTCCTCCAGTCTTTCCTGGCTCCACCAACCATGTTAGAAGCCACTGCATGTGCTTCCAAGACATCCCCAACTTCTATTCTCCCAGCACTCATCCACTGTAAAATAACTACCCATTTTCCTATCTTTCTTGTCACTTAAGATTGCAAGCAATTTGAGGGCAGGGAGTGTGTCTTAGTCATTACTGTATCTCCAGCACTGAACAAAGTCCTGAGTACTAATGGGCACTAGCAAAATTTGTTTAAATAAGCAATAGAAATGTGTTTAGTTATAATAACATTTATTTAGTGTTGACTATGTGCTTGCACAGGTCCCTGTGAGATATACACACTAATTATGCAGATATAATTATTATGCCCATTTTGCAGAAGAGAACACTGAGGAACAGAGAAGTTTCTTGGCTGAACCAAGATTACACAGCAAGTAGGTGCTGGAGCTGGGATTTGAAACTAGACAGTCTGACTCTAAAGTTTGCAAGTTTCATACACTTTGTTTCCTGACACAAAACTATAGTGACAGAAAAGCAAGCTAGTTTTTCTCTCAATTATCACTGTGGGTGAGTATGACATGGCAACCTGACCCTCATACCCAAAGAACCTAAATTTAAAGGCCTATCACCCAGCTGGTGACAATGTGCCATTATTGCTGGCAAGATACCTGTGACATGGGCATCCCCTATGAGTGCTGAACTTGCAAAGCCCAAAGAGAGAAGAAAAGAGGAAGGAAGTTCAAGTGAGCTTTTCAAGTGAACCAGACAAGCCCCCCACACTCTGGCACAGTCTTTAGAACAGGTACACATCTTTCAGTGAGGTACATCTTAAAGGGTAAAATGCTCAAGAAAGTTTGTCATAAACAGACACATTTACAAAGGAAATGTGTTCTAAAATGAACTTGTTCATTGTTTCCACGCAGCTGTTGAGTTCCTATCACAATTAGCCAGACATTTTGAAGGTACCAGTAATACTGAGATAAAAGAACCAGACATAGCCCTGCCCTCAAAGGACTTACAGTCTAATGGGTGTCCATAATAACCCATAGGCTGTACTGGAATGAAAACTAAAGAGAATAATGTCTTCTTGCAGGAACACATGTTTCAGTGTGATGCAGTGGCAAGAGTTGAGCCTGGTCTCTTACTGGTGGTGTGAACTCAGTAACGTCATTTCAGTTCATTTCCTTCTTTGCATATGCTAATAATGCCTTCCTCACTGGCTTGCAAATCATTCCTTTACTCAACAAACATTACTGGATGTCCACTATGTGCAGGAACTGGGACATAAATACAAAAGATAAGTCTCTGTCCCTCAGGAGTTTATCACTAGGTAGATAGACGTATAATTTACTGTGAAATTCCCTGGTCTATTCAGCACATAGTAGGTATGCACAAGAAGTATGTGTTAGTTAAATGTAAATAGAAACATCTTAGGCTATGTGTTAAATGTATGACAGGTGTAGATTGTTGATGCATTCAAAATTGTTTAATGAGAACCTGCTGTGTGCCAACCTCTATACTAGATGAAAGGGATACAGCAGTGGACAAAACAAAGACTCCATGGGATCTTCACCCTGATGGAGTTTATTGGAGGAAAATAGATAATAAGCAAATACGTGAATTAATATGTAATTTAATATTAAATAGTATTAGGTGCTAAGAACAATAGAGCAGAATAAGGAATCAGAGAATGTCAGGGATGGTGGCCGTTGAACCACAGGGTATGTTGTACTTGCACTGTGTAAATAAACAATGCTAACATTTCAGGAGCTTAACTTAAGTTTACATTTTGCTCTTGCAAAGTGTGCTGTGGGTGTAAACTAGGAGGGTTGAATGGTTGATTCCTGCTCAGCCTTCTGGACTGAGCTTAGAACTCATTTCCTCCAGTCTTTCTGATTCTGCTAACCCAGTTAGAAGCCCCTGCTGTGTGCTCTCACACAATGCTACTTGGGGTTCATGGATTTACAATGCTGCCCCTCTGTAAACTAAAAATGATAGTAATATCTTCCTCATAAAGTTGTGGGGAGAACTCAAGGAGATAATCCATGTAAAACACTCAATAAATGTCAGTTATTATGTATATCTGTAAATATTATTATTCAGAATCCTACTGCAGCTAGGAAAGCATTAGCAGAAAGCTTGAGAAAATGTAAAATGACAGGCAGTTATTCCAGTTGTGACCAGAAGGGAAAAGGAAGACAGAATGAAACTTTATAAGCACTAACCATGTGATAGACACTCTTAGACCCTTTAAATTCTTCGTTTCATTCACTTCTCATAATCTTCTCTGAGGAGTGAATTGGGCACTACTGTCTTCATTTTTCAGAGACTGAGTTTCAAAGAAGTTCAGTAACTTGCTCAAGTCACATGGCTCCTAAATAGTATGCTTTTCCTGACTGTAAAACCGCGTTCTCTTTCTATTACAGCAAAAGTGTTTCTGCATGTTACCAATATTCTTGCTGTTGTTCTCCATACTAAGGTTAATCATTAATCTCTGAAAAAAAAACCCTACCCAAAGTCAACTATCTAGATCCAATAGCAATTCATTTCAGGTGTAAGAGTGATTCTTGTTAATGAGGTTTTTAAGAAAACCACAACATTTAATAGCAACATATTGAGGCAAATTCCCCAAACTCTCAGAGCCCCTATTTGCTTATCTGCAAAATGGTGATAATAATGCCCCACTAAATTAATGATCAGTGGCCAGTCATTATTAACATCTAAAACACCAGCCCACTAAATTGCTATAAAGATTAAATGAGATTATATATAAGAAAGCACCCAGCATAGTGCCTGTTTTTCCATCTGAATCTTAAAAATCAGCCTTACTGGAATAGTTTGAGAATCCCTTAATGTCAGAAACTATTGAAATGATAATCCAACTTCTAATAGTCATGGGTTCTTTTGTAGATATGAGAAAATATTTCTTAGAGCAAATTCTTTTGGGGAATTAAAAAAGCAAGGGAGTTCATCTTTCTTTTTCTAGGTTAAGAAAAAACAGGAAGACTATAGAGACTGAATTAACTCATAACCCAATATTCTAAATGTCTTATATTGACCTACAGTGTTTTGCTTTTGCTTTCTGTGAGTGGATGTGCAAAAAAAAAATTGCACATGCTGGATTTGTTAATATATATGTTGAGTGTGTTCACTTTTAAAATCTACTGTTATTTGGGGTTAAGGAAGGAATCCTAATACAGGTACCAAAAATCTCTCACAAATGTACAAAATCAGTGCTTTCCAATGTTGCCTGATAAGAATCATTCCCAGGAGCAGATTCGTTCGTTCTAAGTGGGAGCAAGAAATCTGTATTTTCATAAGTGCTCCCTGTTATTCTTAAGATCAAGCAAATTTGGAAAACACTATTTGATGTTTCACCTCCTAGTGGATTTACTAATTTTGATCTCAAATATTTTTGGCCAACACAATTACCAAGTCATTAAACAATCCCCTAATGTGACTGACAATTTACTTTCTTAAAAATAAAGTACAGTAAGTCTTCAATTAACATTGTCAATAGGTTCTTAGAAACCGCAACATTAAGTAAAAGAATGTATAATGAAACCAATTTTATTATAGGCTAATTGACAGAAACTAGAGTTAGGTTTTCATGGCATATTACTGGTCACAAAAACATCACCAAACTTCTAAGTAAAAACCCAGAACACTTCTAATGTTCAACACTGAAATAAATGTGAGCTATACATACATTTAAGAAAGGTTATCAAAAACTAGTAAGGTAATTACATACCCACTGACTCCAATTCAGAATCACAGGTGGCCAGCTCAGGAACTAGCCCTGGACAGACCATCCCACACTCATGCACACACCCAACACTCACACTGACATGCCAATTCATCTGACATACACGTCTTTAGTATGTGTGAAGAGACCAGAGTACCCAAAGAAAACCCACGCAGTCATGGAGAGAACATGAAAGCTCCACACAGACAGTGGCCCCAGCCAAAAATCGAGGTTACTTTCAATCATTATAACAAAAGGATGTTGAATAAAACAACCTTACACAAGGAAATACTGTACTGCTAAAACTACCTTTTAAAAAAAGAGAGTATTGCTACAAATTAAAACCTGAAGAAAGAATATTCTGATCACCTTAGAAGGGAAAATCCCACTTTGTGTAGGGAAGAGGAAGTGCCCACCGAGTGTCTTTGACCAGATCATTTAAATAGGTTGTACATAATATCCAGGGAAGTGCTTTGCACTTTGGTAATCCTGTTACTGAGAATTACTACAGAACCGAAGAGAAGCTATCAGCAAGAGCAGAGTGGAAGGGGGTTACAGAAGGTGAAGAAAATATGAACAATTAAATGAAATTAAGTCAGTGACCATTTATGGCTGGGTGTAGTGGCTCGTGCATGTAATCCCAGCACTTTGGGAAGCCAAAGCAGGAGGATCTTTTGAGGAGCCCAGGAGTTCAAGGCTGCAGTGAGCTATGATCATGCCACTGCACTCCAACTTGGGAGACAGAGGAGCCCCTGTCTTTAAAAAAAAAAAAAAAAACCTACCGATTTATATAATACCATAGGCTTTACAGAGCCCTTTTACAAACATCTTCTCACTTAACCTTCAGACCACCTCTCCAAGGTAATTGCCCCCATTTTACTGACAAGAAAATAAAGGCTGAAGCTAATTATCAAATTGTCAGTGGACATTCGGCTTTTCAGATTCTAGGTTTCTGGCTCTTTTCAACATATAAAGTTGCTTTAACAAAAGTACAGAGGGAAGTTCTGGGATGGAATAGACTAAAATGGAATGAAGAGGGCAATTGTTATGAATCAAACAGAAAAAATATATATAAGTAGTAGAAAAGGATGAAGACTCTTGAATAGGCTGGGTACAGCAGCCCATGCCTGTAATCCCAGCACTTTGAGAGGCTGAGACGAGCAATCACCTGAGGTCAGGAGTTCAAGACCAGCCTGGCCAACATGGCAAAACCCCATGTCTACTAAAAATACAAAAAATTAGCTGGACATGGTAGTGCATGCCTGTAATCCCAGCTATTCAGGAGGCTGAGACACAAGAAACGCTTGAACCCGGGAGGTGGAGGTTGCAGTGAACTAGATCACGTCACTGCACTCCAGCCTGGGTGACAGAGCAACACTGTGTCTCAAAAAAATAAAAATAAAAAATAAGACTTTTCAGTAGAAATCAAAGGAGAGAACGTTAGAGAGTTCAGAAAGATACAGTCATTATCAAAAACAGCACAGAAGTTCCTACCATATGATCCCGCAATCCCACTACTGGGTAAATACCCAAAGAAAGTGAAATCAGTATGTTGAAGAGATATCTGCACTCCTATATTTATTGCAGAAGTATTCACAATGGCCAAGATATGGAAGCAACCTAAGTATTCATCAATGGATGAATGGATAAAGAAAATATGGTATATATACACAATGGAATACTATTCAGCCATAAAAATGAATGAAATCCTGTCATTGGAGACAATTTGGATGAACCTGAAGGAGATTATATTATGTGAAATAAGACAGGCACAGAAAACAAGTGATCTCATTCACATGTGGAATCTAAAAAAGTTGATCTCATAGAAGAAGTGAGTAGAATGGTGGTTACCAGAGGTTGAGGTGGTTATGGGGGAGGAGGGGATGGGGAGGTGTTGGTCAAAGGTTACATAATTATAGTTAGATGGGAATAAATATCAAGAGCTCTATTGTACAAAAAGGTGACTATAGTTAATAATACCTTGCATTCTTGGAAAATGTAGAGAGTAGATGTTATGTTATCTCACCACAAAAATGATAACTATGTGAGGCAATGCATTTGTTAATCAGCTAAATTTAACCATTCCACCACTACACACACACACACACACACACACACACACACACATACTTCAAAACTTATGTAGTACATGATTTAAAAATATTATCTGTCAATTTAAAGATTTTACTTAAAAAAAGTTCAAAATGGAAAAATGATCGATAACAGCAAATCAAACCAACCTCATAAATGTATAAAGCTGGGCTAGAGGGAGAGTTTATCGGGGCAACCCCACAGAAAGACTGTTAGCCATGGAGAGATTACCATTATTCCTCACTAGGAGCCAGCCCTAAGAGCTGCAAGGGGTACAGCACCTTCCAGCCACTACAGGATTATTTAACTAAATGTGGTGCCTGTAGATGGGAAGACCATAAATCAGAAACAGATACCCAGGGCTGTCGGGGTGGGGAGTCTAAGGTACCTCCTCCAAGTTCTCCCCTCTAATGTTTCCACCCCACACCCACCCCAGCCACAGTCCTGATCCAGACCTCTTCCTCTCTTTCCGTTTGCTTGGCTGGTTTCCCTGCCTCCAGTCTCTCAGAGTATCAACATAGTGCTATTTTAAATTGCAACTCTAAAGTCCAATCTTATTGCTCCAATAAAAGACTTTCAGTAACTCGCATTGTGCCTGAGATGTGGTTAAGTGCGTTGCAGTTTGTAACTCCATTGCTAGAGTCAGACCACCTGGGTTCAAAGCCCAGGTCCTCTTCCCACTAGCTGCGGGAATTGAAGAAAGTTACTATCCTCTCTGAACTGCGGGAATTGAAGAAAGTTACTATCCTCTCTGAACTTTCGAGAGAGAGAGAGAGAGAATGAATGATAATAACAATAGCACCTGCTTCACAATCTATAATGGAGCACTTGGTACAATGCCTGGCAAAGAGTAGGTGATCAGTAAATGGTGGCCGGTCATTATTAACATCTAAAACATCAGCCGTGGAGATACAATGATTGTTCACACAGCCCATCCTTTTCTGGGAATTGTACAGAATGCACTCCCAACCATCGCAAGAAGACTTCAAGTCTCCATTCACTGGTTATTCATTCATTTTTGATAGCCTACTATGTGCCAGAAACTGTAGTCAATGCTGGGGAATCTGGATTTTTTAATATGTTCCACAGGTGATTCTTATCAGGTAACTTTGGAAAGCACCAATTTTGTATATGTGAGAGAGAAGTGGTGAATAATTCCCCTCAGAGCTTATGTTCCAATAAAGTGGGCTGAGCCCTCCTGCTCAAGACTTTAGACTTCAGTCAATTCAGGCTGGTCACTTAAAATGAAAGCCTCTAACAGTGAAAGCTGTGGAGCAAGAATCAGAGTAGGCTGATGTGGAGGATGAGAGATGAAGCAGCAGCCCAGAGGGGCAGAGTAGCCCCTGAGATCCAACTGACCTCTAGCCTGCATGGTCCTGAGAAACCTCTGCATCCTTATAACAAGTTCTTCCCTAGGTATAAGAAAGGTTCAATAAATTTATGTTTACATGCCCCCAACCAGAAAAAGATCTATGCATGGATTCAGGGATGACCACAGGTAGGAACCAAGCTCAATGTATTACATAAGTGAATATTCTGATAGCCCTGTAACTATGTCACAAATGTCATCTGTTAATCCCCAGAACAATCACAGCAGTTGGAGCTTTCAAGCCCATTTTACACATGTCAAGACTGAGGCTCACAGAGGCAGAGCAGAAATTTGAACCTAAGTATACCTGGCCCCAAACTTGTGTTTTAGCTTTGTACCTTTTACTTTACAAAGACAGAGGTCATCGCCCTCCTGTAGCAGCCGAAGTGAGCGTGACTCCGTGCCTCCCTTGCCTACTTATTTTCATTTGCACCTACTCAATTCCAGGCACTGTCTCTAGCTATGGGGGTTGTAAAAATGAATCGGACACAGATTATGATCACAGAATTGCTGGACTGCAGGGATGTCCCACCTATGATAACAATCTAAAATCTCAGTGCTGTATATCACATGGCTGCCATGGTCCCATGAGGGTCTGGGAGGTTCTTCATCCTGGGATCAGGGATCTGAATCCTTTTATTGCGTAGTTGTACCATTTCAGAGACCTTCACTTCCTGCTACTCAGACAAGGAAGAAGCCGGTAATATTGTAGAAAAATTGTAACTACCAAGCCTAGATGTGACAAACATCATTTCCCACCAGTTTTCCCTGGAAGAGCACATGCAATTGTAACCATCCAGCCAGGCTCTGTTAGAGAAAACAAAGTTGGTGTCCTGTGACACCTGGTGAGTAGGCTGCAATGTGCTTTCTGCCCTTGACAGTCAATTTATGCAGCCACAGCCGTGAAGTTCTGTACCCACAAGAGACAGTGAGGGCTGGACAAACTCACCTCTGGGTCAAGCTGAAGCCCGCCTTGGCCAAAGCATTTTGCCCTCATCAGACTCCTGCCCGCAGAGCCCCAGTGACAGCTAGCATGGATACTTCTCTGTGCCTTTCCTTGCCTTCATGCTTTTAGTGTGCCCTGACTCCCTCAGACAGGTGCAGCCACTGAAGAATAGGGCTGTTAATCTTCAAGATGAGAGCAACAGAGAGAAGGGCAGCCTCAGTGCAAAAGCTCCTGACTCATTCACAGCCAGGACTTACAACGATAACTATACTGCCCAACAGTTAAAAGATAAGGCTGCAGTCCTCATCTCTAGTAAATTATTGAAAGCCTCTTCTTTACTACCCTCAGCCTCCCATCTGCACGCTTACCTCCTCTACCACATTCCCAGCACCTGAGTATCACACAGCGTCATAGAAGCAGATTTCCCAAACTTGACTGCTGGTAGGAAACTGGAAGGCTTGCTTGCTAAATATGTAACTATCAGGCTTCTCCCCTAGAAATTCTCTCTCTGACAAAGAACCCAGAAATCTGTATTTTCTGAGAGTTCCAAGTAATTCTTACCCTGGAAAAAGGTTGAAAAACACTGATATGATGCACGTGGCCATGAAAAATAACTTCTGAATGTTCCCTAGCTTGAAAACACAATTACAATTATATGTCACTTTTAACACTATTGCCTTAGAGTCCTGTTAACAACTGATATCTGTGCATTACTTAAGAGTGACTTCATTCAAGTCTTACAATCACCATAGGAGCTAAGTGGAAACTGGGCCTGGAGAAGGTTAGTGACTTGTCCAAACTTGTCCAGGAGGAAATGATAACGTTTAGATCAAGCCCAGCCTTTCTGACTCCAAAGCAGGCAGAGCATACTAAAAAAAAGCTGTGAAGCTTCTCTGAAATCTCCTCCACCTGGGCCACATGGAGAGTGCTGAGCAAACACACAGCTGGGAAGATGGGCTGAGGCTGGGTGAAAACAGGTGTGACACTGAGTTCTTCTTGTTGGGGTCATGGAAGACTAGAGCACCGGGGGGTACAAAGGAGGGCCCAGGACTTGGATTCTAACTACACAGGGTGACTTGGAAATCATTAAAGGTCAAAGAAGGCAGGAATCCAAGTCCACACCAGTCAGCCAAAGTATCAATAACCCATCCCCCTTGACCAGGCTCTTGGTCTCTGCCATGTCTTACTTCTGGGTATGAGGGCTTGTGTTTCTAATGGTGAACCTTTAATGAAGCTGCTGCAGCTCCCCCCTTCTGAGTTATCTTTCTCTTTTGTTTCTTATTTTTATAGATTCAGGGGGAACAAGTGCGGTTTTGTTAAATGGATATATCGCATACAGGTGAAGTCTGGGCTTTTAGTGTGGCCATCACCTGAATAGTGTTCATTGTACCCATTAAGCATTTTCTCATCCCTCATCCTCTCCCAACCTCCTGCCCTTTTGAGTCTCCAGTGTACATTATTTCACCCTCTGTGTCCATGTGTACACATTATTTAGCTCCCACATGTAATTGAGAACATGCAGTATTTTACTGTTTCTAAATTATTCCACTTAATGGCCTCTACTTCCACGCATGTTGCTGCAAAAGATGTGATTTCATTCTTTTTTATGTTTGAGTAGTGTTCCATTGTATACACATGCAACATTTTTAAATCCAATCATTTGTTGATGGACATTTGGGGTGATTCTATATCTTTCCTATTGTGAATAGTGCTGCAATAAACATACAGGTACAGGTATCTTTTTGATATAATAATTTATTTTCCTTTGGATAGATACCCAGCAGTGGAATTTCTAGATCAAATGGTAGTTTTATTTTTAGTTCTTTGAGAAATCTGCATACTGTTTTCCATAGAGGTTGTACTAATTTACATTCCCACCAACAGTGAATTAGCATATTTTTTTCTAGATCTTCGCCAGCATCTGTTATTTTTTGACTTTTAATAATAGCCAGCTGACTGGTGTAAGATGGTATCTACTTATGGTTTTAATTTGCATTTCTCTAATGATTAGTGGTGGTGTGCATTTTTTTATATGCTTGTTGGCAATTTGTATGTCTTAAAATGTTGTTCATGTCCCTTGCCCATTTTTTAATGGGGTTGTTGTTTTTTATTGTTGTTGTTGGGTTAAGTTCCCTGTAGATTCTGGATATCAGTCCTTTGTTGGACGCATAGTTTGCAAATATGTTCTCCCATTCTGTAGGTTGTTTGTTCACTCTGGTGACTGTTTCTTTGGCTGTGCAGAGCTCTTTTGTTTAAGTCTCATTTGTCTATTTTTGTTGTTGTTGCATTTTGTTTTGAGGTCTTAGTCATGAATTATTTGCCTATGCCAATATCCAGAAGAGATTTTCCTAGGTTTTCTTCTAGTATTTTTACAGTTTTAAGTCTTATATTTAACTGTTTAATCCACATTGGGTGAATTTTTGTATATGGTGAGAAATAGGGGTCCAGTTTCACTCTTGGGCATATGGCTATCCAATTTTCCCAGCACCATTCCATTTATTGAATATGGTATCCTTTCCCCAGTGTATGTTTTTGTCAACTTTGTCAAAGATCAGTTGGCTGTGGGTATGTAGCTTTATTTGTGTTCTCCAACCTGTTTCATTGATCTATTTGTCTAATTTTGTACCAGCACCACACTATTTTGGTTGCTGTAGCCTTGTAGTATAATTTGAAGTTAAGTGATGTAATGCCTCCCACTTCGTTCATTTTGCTTAGGCTTGATTTGGCTATTTGGGGTCTTTTTTATTACATGTGAATTTTAGGATTTTTTTTCTAAATGTAAAAAATGAAGTTGGTATTTTTATAGAGAAAGCGATGAGTCTGTAGATTGCTTTGGACAATGTGTTTATTTTAACAATATTGATTCTTCTGATCCATGAGCATGGTATGTTTTTTCCATTTTTTTGTATGTCATCTATAAATACTTTTATCAGTGTTTTGTAGTTTTCCTTGTAGAGATCTTTCACCTCCTTGGTTAAATATATTCCTAAGTATTTTATTTTTTTGTGGCTATTAAAAATGAGATTGAGTTCTTCATTTGGGTCTCAGCTTGTTATTGGTGTATAGAAATGCTAATGGTTTTTGCACATGAATTTTGTATCCTGAAATTTTACTGAATTAATTTATCAAATCTAGGAGTCTTTTGGCAGACTCTTTAGGGATTTCTAGGTATAAGGTCATATCATCAGCAAACAGAGATAATTTGAGTTCCTATTTTCCGGTTTGAATACCTTTATTTCCCTTGCCTGATTCTGGCTAGGACTTCCAATATTATGTTGAGTACGAGTGGTGAAAGTTGGTATCTTCAACTTGTTCCAGTTCTCACAGGGAATGTTTTCAACTTTTCCCCCATTCAGTACTATGTTCACTGTGGGTCTGTCATATATGCCTTTTATTATTGTGAGGTATGTTACTCCTATGACTAATTTATTGAGGGTTTTTATCATGAAGAGATGCTGAATTTTATCACATGCCTTTTCTGCATCTCTTGAGATAATCACATGGTTTTTGTTTTTAATTCTATTTATGTGATCACATTTATTGATTTGCATATGTTGAACCATCCTTGTATCCTTGGAATAAAACTTACTTGGCCATGATGTATTATCTTTTTCATGTGCTGTTGAATTTGTTCAAGTAATATTTTGTAGAGGATTTTTACATCTATGTTAGTCTGGGATATTGGTCTGTAGTGTTGTTGTTGTTGTTGTTGTTTCATTGTCTAGCTTTGGTGCCAGGGTGATACTGACTTTGTAGGATGAATTAGGAAAGATTGTCTCCTTTTCAATTGTTTGGAATAGGATTGGTACCAGTTCTTCTTTGTATGTTTGGTAGAATTAAGCTGTGAATCCATTTGAACCTGAGCTTTTTATATTTTTATTGGGAGATCTTTTATTACAGATTCAATCTCACTATTTATTATTGGTCTGTTCAGGATTTCTATTTCTTCCTAGTTCAATCTTGGGAGGTTGTATGTTTCTGGGAATTTATCTATTTTCTCTGGATTTTCTAGCTTGTGAGCAGAGAATTATTCATAGTAGTCTCTGGTTATCTTTTGTATTTCTGTGGTATCAGTTATAATGTCTCATTTTTTATTCGTGGTTGTGTTTATTTGAATCTTCTCTTTTCTATGTTTATCTAGCTAGTGGTCTATCAATTTTGTTTATCTTTCAAAAAACTTCTTGTTTTATTGATCCTTTGTATTTTTTGTTTGTTTGTTTGTTTGTTTGGTCTTAATTCCATTTAGTCTGCCCTACTCTCTGTTGTTTATTCTTGTAGCTTTGGGTTTGGTTTGTTCTTGTTTTTCTAGATCCTTAAGTTGTGTCATTAGGTTGTTAATTTTTTATCTTTCTATTTTTTGATGTAGGACTTCTTGCCATGAACTTCCCTCTTAGCGCTGCTTTTGCTGTATTCCAGAAGTTTTTGTTGTTGCATCTCCATTTTCATTGGTTAAAAATGCTTTTTAATCTTCATCTTAATTTTGTTGTTGACCCAAAGATCATTCAGGAGCATATTGTTTAATTTCCATGTATTTGTACCATTTTGAGAGTTTGTTTTGGAATTAATTTCTAGTTTTATTCCATTGTGTTCTGATAAGATCCTTGATATGATTTTGATTTTTTTACATTTACTGAGACTTGTTTTGTGGCCTAACATATGGTCTATCTTGGAGAATGTTTCATGCACTAATAAGAAGAATTATATTCTGCAGTTTAGGGTAGAATTTCTGAAATGTCTGTTAGGTCCATTTAGTCTAATGTCCAATTTAAGTCCAGTGTTTCTTTGTTCACTTTCTGTCTCAATGATCTGTCTAATGATGTCAATGGATTGTTGAAGTCCCCCACTGTTATTGTATTGCTGCCTATCTCTTTTCTCAGGTCCAATAATATTTGTTTTCTGAATTGGGAAGCTCTGGTATTGGGTGCATATATATTTAGGATTCTTATGTCTTCTTGTTGAATTGATCTCTTTATCATTACACAATGATTTTCTTTGTCCTTTTTACCGTTGTTTATCTTAAGTCTTGGCCGGGCACAGTGGCTCCACACCTGTAATCCCAGCACTTTGGAAGACCGAAGCAGGTGGATCACAAGGTCAGGAGATCGAGACCATCCTGGCTAATATGGTGAAATCCCATCTCTACTAAAATAAAAATAAAAATATTAGCTGGGCGTGGTGGCATGCCCCTGTAGTCCCAGCTACTCAGGAGGCTGAGGCAGGAGAATGGTGTGAACCTGGGAAGCGGAACTATTTATTATTGGTCTGTTCAGGATTTCTATTTCTTCCTAGTTCAATCTTGGGAGGTTGTATGCAATGAGCCGAGATCACGCCACTGCACTCCAGCCTGGGTGACAGAGCAAGACTTCCTCTCAAATAAATAAATAAATTATGTTTTATCTGATATAAGTATGACTACTCCTGCTCACTTTTAGTTTATGCTTGCGTGGAATATTTTTCTACTCCTGTACCTTTAGTTGTTATCTTTACCAGTAAGGTGAGTTTCTTCTAAGCAGCATATGGCTGGTTCATGTTTTTTTAATCCATTCTGCCACTCTATATCTTTTAAGGAAAGCATTTAATCAATTTACATTCAAAGTTAACATTGATATTGAGGTTTTGTTCCTGTCATAATGTTATCTAGTTGCCTGGGTTTATTGTTTTTTTTCTCTCTCTCTCTCTCTGTTTGTGGTTTTGTGTTCTGTCATGTTACCATCTGATTTCTTTCTCTTCCTCATTTGTGTTATTGTTTGGTAAGATCATGAGTTTTACACTTTCATGTGTTTTTACGATGGTATCAACCTTTCCTTTCCATGTTTAGAACTCCTTTGAGCATTTATTGTAGGACCAGTTTAGTGGTAATGAATTTCTTTAGCATTTGCTTGTCTGGGAAAGACTTTATTTCCTCTCCATTTATGAAGCTTATTCTAGCAGGATACAAAATTTGAGGCTGACACAACTTTTTTAACTACTTCAAAAATAGAACCTTAATCTCTTCTGGTTTATAGGGTTTCTGCTGAGAAGTCCACTGTTAGTCTGATAGGGCTTCCTTAATAGTCTGATGACTACATACTGTGGCAAGGTCCTTCTTGCAATGCATTTTCCTGAAGTTCATTGAGTCTCTTAAATCTAGATGTCTAGGTCTCTTGCTAGAGTAGGGAAGTTTTCCTCAACTATTTCCTCAGATACGTTTTCTAAACTTTTTGCTTGTTTTTCTCCCTCAGAAATACCTAAGACTCATAGGTTCAAACAGTTTACATAGTCATGGGCTTCTCAAAGCCTTTATTCATTTTTCTTAAATTATTTTTTCTTTTTGTCTGACTGGATTAATTTGAAATACATGTCTTCAAGCTATCAGATTCTTTCTTCTGCTTGGTCTAGTCTCTTGTTGGAGCTTTCAACTGCATTTTGTAATTCCCTTCATAAATTTTTCTTTTGTAGAAGTTGTTTGTTTTCTTAATAACTATCTCTTTGATAAATTTTTTGTTCATATTCTAAATTAATTTTCTGATTTCTTTGTATTAGTTTGCAGATTTGTTTGATCTCATTAAGCTTTAAAATAAATATTTTTGAATTCTTTATCTGCACTTCAAAAATTTCATTTTGGTTACTGTCAGAGCATATTATTTTTTCATACTTCCAGAATTATTCCACTGGTTCTTTCTCATCTGGAGAAGCTGTGACTACTTATTTTTGAATTTCCTATCATTTGCACAGGACATTATATTTTTCCCCATGAGAATGTGACTATAATCTATGTTGAATAAAGTCTCTTTGTTCCTTTCACTTTCTCTTTCCTTTCTCATTTCCACTTTCTCTTCCTTTTTCTTTCTACATCTTTCTTTAGCCCTTTCTCTTTCTCTTTTCCCTTCTCTTTTCCTTCCTCTCTCTTTCCCTTTCTCTTTGTTCTTTCTTTCTCTTCCCCTTTCTCTTTTTCTATTTCCCTCTCTTTTCCTTTCTTTGTATCTTTTCTTTTTTCTACCTTTCTCTCTTTCCTTTTTCTTTGCCTTTCTCTTTCCCTTTCTCTCCCTTTTTTCTTTCTCTTTCCCTTTCTTTCTCCTTTCCCTTTTTCTCTTTGTATCTTTCCCTTTCTCTTCCCTTTCTCTCTCCTTCTTTTTCCTTTCTCTTTGATTTTCTGTCATTCTCTTTCCCTCTTTTTCATTCCCTTCTTTCTCTTTTCCTTTCTCTTTCACTTTCTCCCTTTCTCTTTTTCCTTTCTCTTTCTCTGTTTTCTCCCTTTCATTTTTTCCTTTCTCTTTCTCTTCCCCTTTCTCTTTCTTTTCTCCTTTTCTTTCTCTCTTTTTTCTATTAAATCTCTTTCTTTCTTATCTTTTTTCTTTTTTTAATCATTTTATCTTTCTCTCTACCTTTTCCTCACTTACCTCTCACACACACATACATACCTCACAGACTCAAATTCTCTTCCAGTGAGATTTCTCTTTCTTGAAATAACACCTTCTTAACACTCACAACTTTTTAATCCACTCTTTTACACACTTTAATACTCTTAATGAACTCTCTCCTTCATTCTTGCATGTACACATATACATGTTCACTACCATCACAGGCTGAGGCTCAGGTGGAGGAGTGAGTCATATTCATTGAGATCTTGTTTACTGATGGCACACATGTTACCTGTCACCATGACCACCAGCTTTTATCCATATGCCTTTTTCCTCTTTATTGTGTGTTTATGGCCCATAGTGCACAGCAGGTATGACTTGAGTCCACCTAACAACCTTTCCATTCAATTCCTGCTCTTCACTGGTTCTTCTCCAGATCCAATGGCTGAAAATGTGCTGGAAGAGATTCATACCAATCAAGGTGAAAATGGCCCATTACAGCATTAGCCATGGCTGTGTGCGCTTTGCTGAGCAGTAAGGGCATCTCAGCTCATGAACTGGTACAGTACAAGTTTCTCCAAGGCTAGACTATTCCTGTCTGGTATATTTTCCTAATAAAACACCTCACACTGTGTCTTTGCTAAATGGCGATTGTGTTGATGTCTTAGAATTTTGGCTAAAGCTCAAAGCTGAAAGGTGGCCACAAATGAGACCAGGATCTCTTAGTCCATCCTAAACAAGCTTTAAGAGTCAAAGTAAGAGTTTCTTTGTTGTCTGCCTAGCAGGAAGTGTGTGGCATCCTCTTTTGCTCTCCATGGCAGGGTCATAGGGTGTGTACTTTGCCTCACCACAGCCCCCAGGGAGCTGCCTATGACTGCAGAGTGGAGAAGGACAGCCACAGTGCAAGCAAGCTCCACTTCCTCAGAAGGAAAAGCAGGGGTGTAGGTTTCCCTATGGATTAAGGTGACTTCACCAAAAGCTGCTAAACTGTAACCATCTTGAGAAAACCCCTGCAAAGAAAGATTGCCCATAGACTGAAGACATTTCAGCAGGAAGTCTGGAGATGTTTCCTCTGAGCAAGAGCTCAGGCAGATAGGGGCAGATAATGACAGCCAGCTAGAGAATGTATCAGCAACTTGAGAGAGCTGTGCAGTATCAGAGATCTCTGGGAGGACCAGGAATGTGTCTTGAAGGACTCGCAGAATCTCCTTGAGCATGTGGGCCTCACAGGCCCCAGTATGCCAGCAGCTGTCAAATAAGATTTCCTTCCCGTTCTTCCTCCTCGCTTATCCAGAAGCAGTAAGTGAGTAGAGAGGAGGGAGCAAAAGCCAGGAGACAGAGTCAAAAACAGACCACATCTCCCTTCTACAAGGCAGGAAGCTGAGCCTGGGTCTGTCCTGAGCTGGGCAGTAGAGGACAAATAGCATTTGGTAAAAGAGTGAATCACATTGAGCTTTTTAATACTCAAAAAATGAGACCATTCTAATGACTATTACAAAAAACAAAACAAAACAAAACAAAACCTTCTATCCTTATTTGAAATGCTACCTAGCAATAGAAAAGGGGTTCCCAACAGAACTGGTTTGAAGAGCAGTGGCGGTGGGGTGTCAATAAATTTATTCTCGGATTGTATTCTACCAAGTTCATTCAACATATAGGTAGGTTATACTTACAGTTCAGATGTGTTCAGATGTAAGGCATGCTAGAATCTTGGTGCAGGATGTGCAGGGTGGGGGTAATTGTTAAATCTGGACTCTGAGCTGGGAGGAAAAAAACAACCATAAGTGGGACCAGAGAGAAGGGTCTGGGGATGCTAACCTGGTTCCAGACAAGTATGTGGCCCCCAGCCCAGATCCAAAAGTCTGGTTCTCCACATATCTGTGTTGGGTATTCTGACTATTTGGGAGGATGATCCAGCAGTAAGATTCAAGACTCAGAGGCCAAAGAGCTCAGGAGCCAATAAGTGGTACACCTGGCTCTGGAAGGTCCCTGGCAATGGACAGGGGGCCAAGTACATTCTATCATGCAGGAGAGGGACAAAGGGAGTTAAATAGAATACCTGGGTTCCACCAAATTCACTGAGGTTCAGGAAGAGACATCCACCCAAAGGTAAGTATGAAGAATTAGGAAGGTAACTAGTAAGGTACAGGGCAGGAACCAGTCCTGTGGTATGAAAGGAGGCAGAAGGGTTGGTTAAGCGAGGAGACTCAGTTCCATGAGTTTGCTTCCCAGGAACTGTTCCCCTATGATCCCCTCTTTGCTTAGTCTGGGCTGGGTTAAAATCTCTGTTTCTTATCTCACTGTCAAGTAATTGTCCCTTACTTTCCTATCTCCTTTGCAGGGCCTAGAGGAGGACTTATCTGGGGGCAAGGATTCAGTAAATGTTTCATGAGTGAGTGAATCAATGGATGGATTAATGAATGAATGGATGGATAAAGAGCTACATAGGTGCTTTGGACTAGCTCCTGGCAGTGCATAGGTCCAAAGTTTGGTTAGCAATGAACAAGCCTTAGCAGGTAGGTTAGGGGAGGAAGGTGCCAGGGAATCTAGTGAGAAGTTGCTGGGGAAGGCAGAGGTCAGGGAAACAAGATGGCAGTGGATTTTCTGCCCTTTCTGCAGTTTTTCACAACTGACGTTGGGGTGTTTGCAGCATAGAGGCCATCACAGTGCAAGTATATCTTCTATATTAAATAAGTCATAAGCAGTCATTCATCAGTGGTGCCAGGCACTGTGGCACTACAACTTGTAGGTAGAGAAACCACATCCAAAGGGGCATATGATCCAGCTCCTGCTGAATCTGTTCCCAATGAATCACAGCTACAGAAGAATAATGTCATTTGGGAACATATGCTAAGAACACCTTCCCAATAAAATTCTCTAAATTAAAAGGCAGTGTTTAAATCAGGGTGAGCATATCAATATCAATGAGACGCAATTGATTCCAGCTACCTGAGGGGCAAATCAGGCCCATATTACCATGCATAGCCATATTGCTGCAGTAAGTCAAGCGGGCAGACAACGGGAGAGTGGTCAGACACCACACCCCACACAATTTCAGATCTCCGAGCCCTATGCCAAGATTCTGCCAAACCGTATGGCATCCAAGAGATGGGAGTTAGATAGGAAAAGCATATGGCTAGGGTTGGAGAGGGAGGGGTACAGTGGGTAGGAATTGCACAAGAAACAGACTTGCTTTTCCAGAGGAGGTCTGCTTTAGCATCAGACTGTTGAGGTAAAAATATGCTGTTTGAAACAAACAAAAAAAAAGTCTTTAGTATTGCCTTTTAACACCAGGAATTGTGCACTGGAGGGTGGGCCACAAACAGCTTATACCCTGCGCACTCACAAAGTGCAGACATGCAGATGGGTGCACACAGGGAAAGTAACCCCAGGAGTCCAGACACTCTTGGGTGCTGTCAGAGGCATCTGGCAGAAGTAACTTGATTACTTGATTCAAGACCCACATTACATGTTTTGCAAGTATAATTTTTTTATTATTTCTTTGGGGGTAAAAAAAAAAGTACACACATAAAATTAAGTTTTAGCATATTTTTAGTGTGTTTGCCAACTGCTACATGGGGGAAGGGTGACAGATTTGGATCTTTAAATTATGTATTTTTAAAGTGGTCATAAGTAATTTAAAAATTACAAAAAAAAAAAAAAGAAAAGAAAAGAAAGCTATCACAGAAATCTAAAAGGCTATTACTACTTGGTGAGGAAAAGCCAATCTAGGAATTTCCAAAGTGGATGAATATGAAACTCAGAGGGAACTGGGTCAAGCATTGCATATCCAAGCAACAGCCTGCCTTTCCATATTTAACGTGAGACCAGGCCATAAATCTAACAATAGTTAGACACTGTGTGCCCAAGGGCATTCCTTGGTTCAATAAGATATGTGACATTGAGCAAGTCACCTTCTCTCAAAATTAATTAAGAGTTTTGGAAGACCTGCAATGGCCTGCTACTTTGCTAAATTTCGTAACCATGCACTTTTAAAAATCCTCATCACAGCTGCAAGGATGTAGAAATTATTATTCCCAAATTCTGAGTGAGGAAACTATGGCTCAGAAAAGTTTTATAACCTTCCCAGTGTCACACAGTGTCCTGGAACATCAGGACTGGCCAGGAGATGGAATGTCTAAAATCAGGGAGAGCAATGCCAAGCCAGGAAACCAGCAGAGGAAAGAAAGGAAGCCAGAGTGAAGCAACAGCTGGGATCTTGCCCAATCTGGCCTCATTTTCCCTTTATCCACCTTAAAGGCTGACTTTTTACAAGCCACCTTGAAGATTCTAAAAAGCTTCCGACACTCAGGAAAGCTGATTCAGGATTCAAATGCAGATAGTGATGATGATGATGATGATGATGATGATGTTGTGGATGATGATAACAGTGATAACTGACGGTAAGGATGATGAGGATGATGATGGCAATTATAAATAAAAGCAATACCATATATTGAGCTCCTTCTACGTGTCAGGCATTGTTATGTACTTTAAATTCTTTATCTCATCTTGTTTTCACTATAACTTGGTGAGATAGAGATTATGATCATCCTTCATGTGATAGATGAAGAAACTGAAGCTCAGAAGAGAATGGGTTCCCCAAGGTAACACAGCTAATAGGTAGTAAAATTAAAACTCAAACCCAGGCCTTGAAACTCCAAAGGCCATGTTCTTAATCAGTAAACTTGATGGCCTTCTCACAGCAATTTAGCCACAAGCCCCCAGGGAGGAATTTGACCAAAGTAATTCCTGAGGTTCCATGCAGAAATGAAATGCTATCACCATGACTTCATATTTTCACTACAAATACATCCAAAGTATGTTTGTCTTTTAAATTTTAGTAATTTTTGTTGTTGAACAGTTTTTGATTTTATTTATATTTATTTATAATTATTCTCTTATAATTATTTTTCTACGACATCAATACTTGGTAAGGTATTCTGCTAGAGGGGAAAAAATAACAACTCTCTTTTACTTTAATCTGTTTTCTGACTGTACATTCTTTAAACTCTTGAGTCCATCTGGAACTCATTTTTATGTATGGTAGTAATCAAATTTTAGATCCACTGACCTAGCTAACACTATTTCTGACAAAAGCCTCTTTTATTGCCTCTTCCTGCAATTATCACGTGATAAGTCATTCTTCTTTCAAAGCTGAAGTTTTCCAAATGCTTTTCCAATTATTTGAGTTCCTGCCAATATGTCTGAGTCTCAATATTCCTAATCTATGTATAGGCAATTCTACATTAAACTTTTTGGCAAATGAATTTGACCAGAAAGGGACTGGCTAAGATGATAACTTATAGCAGATACCTGATGTCCCCACATTCAAATTTTCAGGAAATAAGACAAATAAACTTTAGTTAACATTCCATGAGCAATTTGTAGACTGATCCTGCTGAAGACCACTAAGACTGGCATTACCCAGGGCATATACAGCATTTAACAGACAGCTGATTGGTGCTAATTGCTGGTCCACTGGAGGACAAAGTGGTCCCATGGAGGTGAGATGCCCCAAGTGAGAAAACAGTAAAATCACCATATCTGTGACATAAACACATAGCACTGAAGGTCAGAAGAACCATTTTTTTAAAAAAATGCTCTTATGAAATAGATTTCCTCCAAGAAGCAGGACAAAACATGAAACATTCATGAGTCTTACTCTCAGCAACAAGATTCAAGAACATATTGCATCTATGAAGCTAAATCAAAGTCATGAAGAAGTAACAATCTGACATCAGGAAAGACTGGGCAAAGGTGAAAACAAAACTGTGGAATTAAAGTCGTAATGAAAGCAGGTAAATACTACAGAATATCAGATTACCAAAGTGGAAGATAAATGAGAAACACAAAACTCTAAGCAGGAAGATAAATACATTTTGCTAAACATAAGAAAAGAGGAGAGATATGGAAGATATAGTGAAGAGATCCAATCTACATATAACCCTTATGTCTACAATATTCTAGCTTTTTTAAATAACAGCTTTATTGAGATATAACTCATGCACAATTCACCCATTAAAGTGTACAATAGATTTTAGTATATGTACAGAGACATCCAACCATTCTCACTATCAGTTTTAGAATATTTTCATCACTCCAAAAGAAACTCCATATCCTTTTTTATTTTTACTTTTAAGTTCAAGAGTACATATGCAGGTTTGTTATACACACAAACTTGTGTTATGGGAGGTTGCTGTACAGATTATTTCATTACCCAGGTGTGTCACCTAGTACCCATTAGTTATTTTTCCTGATCCTTTCCCTCCTCTCACCCTCTACCCTCTAATAGGCCTCAGTGTGTTTTGTTCTCATCTATGTGTCCATGTGTTCTCGTCCTTTAGCTCCTGCTCATAAGTGAGGACATGCAGTTTTTGGAAACCCCATATCCTTTAGCACAGAAATACCTCATCTCCTTTCAGCCTTAGATAATCACTAATATCCTTTCTGTCTCTGTGGATTTGCCTACTCTGACAGTTTATATAAATGGAATTATATGGTCTTTTGTAAATAGCTTCTTTTACCTAGCACAGTATTTTTGAGGTTCATACCCATAGTGTATGATATGGTTTGGCTCTATGTCCCCACACAAATCTCATCTCAAATTGTAATCCCTACATGTAGAGGGAGGGATCTGGTGGGAGGTGATTGGATCATGGGGGCAGTTTCCCCCTTGCTGTTCTTGTGATAGTGAGTTCTTAAGAGATGTGATGGTTTAGAAGTGGCAGTTTCCCCTGTGCTCTCTCTCTCTCCTGCCACCACGTAAGACATGACTTACTTCCCCTCCCGCTTTCATCATGACTGTAAGCTTCCTGAGGCTTACCCATCCCTGTAGAACTGTGAATCAATTAAACCTCTCTTCTTCATAAATCACCCAGTCCCAGGTATCTTTATAGCATTGTGAGAACAGACTAATACATGTACACCAGTATTTCACTCCTTTTTATGAACAAACAGCCACATTTTGTTTATTTATTCATCAGTTGGTGGACACTTGAGTTGTTTTCACCTTTCGGCTCTTATGAATAATCTGTTATAAACATGCATGTACAAGTTTTTTGTTTGTTTGTTTTTTCATACATATATTTCCATTTCTCTTGGGTATATACCTAAGGGCAAAATTATTTGATCATATAGAAACTCTACATTTAAATTTTTGAAGAATTGAAGGACTTTTCCAAAGCAGATACACAATTTTACATTCCCACACGTAATGTGTGAGTGTTCCAATTTCTTCATATTCTTGCCAATACTTGTTATTATCTGTATTTTTAATTACAGCCATTCTAGTAGGTAGGTATAGTGTCTCACTAAGGTTTTGATTTGCATTTCCCTAATGACTAATGATGCTGAGCTTCTTTTCATGTGCTTGTTGGCCACTTGCATATCTTCTTTGGAGAAATCCTTTATCCATTGTTAATTGTATTTTGCTTTGTATTATTGAGTTGTAATAGTTCTTTTTATGTTCTAAATACAAATGACAGAAATATGGTTTGCAAATATTTTTTCTTCCATTCAGTTCATTATCTTTTCATTTTCTTGATGATGTCCTTTGAAAACTTTTGAGGCACAAAGGTTTTTCATTTTGATGAAATTCATCTATTTTTCGTTTTGATGCTTGTACTATAGGTGCCATATTTTAAAACTCATTGCCAAATCCAAGACTGTGACGATTTACACCTATGTTTTCTTTAAAATTTGTATAGTCTTAACTCTTACATTTAGGTCGTTAACCTATTTTAGAGTTAATTTTTGTATACTGTATGTAGTAGGGGTCCAACCTCATTCTTTTGCATTTGCATATCCAACTGTCCCAACACTTTTTAAGTCACTGTGTCATTTAATTGCCAAGGGAAATAACTTAAAACTGCAGCCCACATACCTGTAGAAAGCTCGGTGTCATCATCAATATTTTTTTCCGCCAATGTACTGTTTTCATTGTTTTGCAGCAGAATGTCCAACACAGAACATAATTACAAATATTTGGCTATTCAGAAGAGGAGCTAATGGTTAAGTGCAAATCGGAGACATGATTATTTTGTTTTAAATAAATACTTGAACACAACTCAGGTCCTATAAGCATCTAGACTCCAGGCCTGAATCATGGAGCTGCCTTGCCTGTGGGCCTGCAATGACATCATGATTCCCATCCCCCCACCACCCCCTCAGTAATCAATACACAGTGTATTAGTCCATTCTCACATTGCTATAAAGAACTACCTGAGACTGAGCAATTTATAAAGAAAAGCGGTTTAATTGGCTCATGGTTCCACAGGCTGTACAGCAAGCATGGCTGGGGGGCCTCAGGAAACTTACAACCATGGCGGAAGGTGAAGGGGAAGCCAGCATGTCTTGCTATGGGGAGCAAGAGAGAGCGAGCTAAGGGGAAGTACTATATACCTGTAAACAACTAGGTCTTGTGAGAACTCACTCACTATCAAGAAAATATCAAGGAGGAAATCCATTCCATGTTCCAATTACCTCCTACCAGGCCCCACCTCCAACACTGGGGATCACAATTCAACATGAGATTTAGGTGGAGACATACAGCCAAGCCATATCACATAGAATCCAGTGCCAATGGGTGATCACAATGAGCTCCTTTTCTAGAGACTTCTCCATCCTTCTACAGAGATAATCTGGCCAGGACAAAGGTAATTGGAATTTCTTGAAGGTCAATGGTCCCTAACAGTGTTTTCTTATTTACTGTTCAAGATGATCTTGGCTTCCATGCTTTCAGAGAGATAGATGCACTTAGATGACTTTCATCATTAGGGCCAGTATGAAGGCTCACTCCATGCCTCTGAGGATGTTAGACCATGTGCCCTTGAAGAAGGCTTTGCTCTCTTCGTCTTTGAAGATCTTCATCCAACAATCTAGGATCCCCATGTACCTGATGTCAGCTCCTTTGTGGCAGGACTGCATCATCATCCACTTCCACACACTGTTGAATGGTTAGGACGCCACACCAGGTCATGGCCATCACATCTGGGCAATCATCCAGTTTACCATGATGTAAGTGTTCCTGAGGTCAGGGAGTGCACCTTTGGCTGTATTGTACACACTGAGGGAGGCCACCAGGTAGATGATGGTGCCCAGCCTAAGACATTAAAGCTTTGACAGAGGCCCCAGATCCCATCAGACGTCATGATCTTCCCCAGAAAATCTCCCAGGCCTTCAAGCTCCCACTTTATGCCCAATTTTCTGGCTGCCAGGTGGGTTCTGGAAAAATCCAGGGGTAGATAAGGCAGTGAGAGGAGACCTGGACTGCCCCTCCAGAGTCCAGGTTCCTGAAAAATACCTTCAGAATTGCATGTGCTTGTCCACATGCCCCCACACCCCAGCAAGACCTGCTTGTACTTACCCTGAAGGCAAAGTTGAGGGCTTACGTGGGAAAGTAGCGAATGGCATTGGCCAGGTTGCCCCTCCAGAAGAACAGCACACCCTGCTCCTTGGGTATACGGATCATGCAGTCCACGATGCTGTTTACCCACTTGTCAGGCATGATGTGCTCACTGGCACGTTGCACCTGCAGCAGCAGCAGCTTGACCCGCTCGCCAGGGACCATGGCATCATGGAGATGGCTGCAGTGAGGCATCTGGCCAGGAAGTCCTCGGTGAAGGAGGTGGCCTGATCTGTCTTGGCAGCCCAGAGGGCGGACAGTCAGAGAGTGGGCAAGGAGAGCACATGGAGGGAGCTGATGGCTCAGCTCTGCCGTTTCCCAGACCAAAAGGCCATTAGCAATATTTTTAAGGATTCCTGTAGTGGAGAAGTGTGTTCATACTATCTTATCTTTCATTCCAAACTCTTGCTCCTGAGTCTTCTCTATCACAGATGCTGTATGGCTCAGAAAAAGACACCCATGAACTGTACACAAAGATGCAAAGGAAGTCCAATAAATGCCTTCTAGTTCACTTTTCTCCAGAAAAAAGAAATCCCAAGTAGATCTTTCCCACATATGCACCCTGGCTGCAGCCATGTGTCTCATGTGTAAACAACCTTACCACTGGAGCCACAGATGATGGCACCAGGGAAGCAAAGGTATGAAGGAGACATACCTTTGAACGTTTAAGACAGCTTGATACACACACTACTTAAGAGGTGCATTCCATATAAGCAAGAGCAGACTGACCCAATTGAATTCTCTATTTGGGGAATTGTAAATGCTTCCCCTAATTTTATAAAATTAACGGAAACTACATCACCATAATTGATACCACCAACTACGTTTTTGTCAAAGGCAAGATACTCTTGATAATGCTAAGTTTTCTAGTAAAATGAGTATAATATTTATGTATTTTATGTTTTATCACTTTTTCAGCATTTATTAAGGCAGTAATAAAGTAATTTTTAAGGGTCTTATTGTGACTCTATGGCTATGAAGTCTTATTGTAATAAATTCCTGAAAGTAATATTTTCCTTTATGGAATAAACTATTTGGTTCTGTTGTGTCATCTTTGTTCACTTTTTATTTTTTTAACATTTAAAATTCACAAGATTGGTCTACAGATTTCCTTTTCATTCATCCCCATTGAGAATATTTAAATTACGCTACTTTTCTTTCTTTCTTTCTTTTTTTGAGATGGAGTCTCACTCGTGTCACCCAGGCTGGAGTGCAACGGCATGATCTCAGCTCACTGCAACCTCCACCTCCCGGGTTCAAGCAATTCTCCCACCTCAGCCTCCCCAGTAGCTGAGATTACAGGCGTGGGCCACCATGCCCAGCCAATTTTTGTATTTTTAGTAGAGACAGGGTTTCACCATGTAAGCCAGGCTGATCTCAAACTCCCAGTCTCAAGTAATCCACCCGCCTCAACCTCCCAAAGTGCTGGGATTACAAGTGTGAGCCACTGCGCCGGGCAATTACACTACTTTTGAATTGGCTTTAAACTCATCAGGTTCCACATTCTAGAACCAATGCAAATGATATGGAAATGTTTCCATCTTTGTCAATTGGGGGAGAACATAATCATCTCCAGCCTAGGGTGTGGTGGGGGAGTTCTTTGTGAGATTTAATTCTTTTTCTTCAAGAAACCCATCCATTTCTTAGGGAATCTCTAATTCACTATTACAATTGTCCATATTACTAACTTAAATGTTTCATATTCCACATATTTATCATTATATTACTGATCTAAGCTATACTTTTATATACATTTTTCTCCACTTTTAGCTTGATTAAAATTTCCAGAACTTTGTTTTCTAAGAACCAGTTTTTTTTTTTATTTTTTGAGAGAGGGCCTCTGTCACCGAGGCTGGAGTGCAATGACTCAATCATAGTTCACTGCAGCCTCGATTTCTTGGGCTCCCACCTCAGCCTCCTGAGTAGCTAGGACTACAGGCATGTACCACCGAACTTGGCTAATTTTTTTTATTTTTTATTTTTAGTAGAGACAGGTCTTGCTATGTTGCCCAAGCAAGTCTGGAACTCTTGAGCTCAAGTGATCCTCCTGGTTTGGACTACCAAATGCTTAGACTACAGGCATTAGCCACCATGCCTGGCTAAGAACTAGTTCTAATAATTATTTATAAATTCTACTGTTTTCTATTTTTAAACTTATTTACCTATAATTCTTTATTTGTACTTTTTTAAAATTAATATTTCATTTAGTTTCTAGCTCCTATGTGTAATATATATGTACCAAAAATTTTAATTGTTATTTTTCTATCTTGATCTTTATAAATGGATATTTATAAAGGTATACTAATCTGTGATTAAATCCAAATATCCTATGGACAGTTGAAAGGATATATTTCTATTTGCATAGTATTACTATAATGATATTAACTAAAATATTTAATTGTATTACTTATTAAATTACTTCTATTTAATATAAATAATGTGTTGAAATTTGCTATTCTCTTATCTTCTTGTACTTCCAAATTTTTTGTTATGTTTATTTCGATGCTATTTCTTAGCACATAAAGTTTCATTACCATCAAATCTTCACTCTTAATCAGTGTTTCTCAATGTGTAGTCCTTGGACCAACAGCATCAGTCTCACCTAGGAATCTGTTAGAAATCCAAATTGTCTGGCCCCTCCCCAGACTTAAGGAGTTGGAAACTCTGTGAGTGGGACCCACTAATCTGTTAAGAGGCCTCCAGGTGATTCTGATGTACACTTAGAGAACCACTGATCTATTCCAAAACTTCTAGCAATGTAAAATGATCCTAAATGACTCAATTGATGATTACTATGACCATGCTGCTTTCTTTTTCTTTTCTGTTTTCGTAATATGTTTCTGCCTTCTAATTTTATTGTTCTTTATGTAATTTTTGTTTAGGGATATCTAGGAACATAGCAAATCATTGCATTTATTTTATGATCAAATCGGAGAATGTTTAACCTTTTTTAATGGAAAATTTAAACCATTTACATTTATTCTCATGCTTGTTATGTTTGGTCTTTCTAAGCCATTTTATGCATTCTGTGTGTGTGCTTTTTAATATTCCCTTTCCGTTCTAATTTTCTGTATAAGCCACATTTTGTTTTAATCTTCTTCAAATATTTGGAATTCTGGTAAATTGCAACTAAAACGTTAAAATCTATGTTTAGTTATCAAATACACAGACTGTCATTTTTACTGTAATCTATTGGATATGTGGAGATTAGCACTGGTATTTTCTCTTGCCCTCTAGTCTTTTTCTACCTTCCTTTATTTTGAATTCAGATGATATTCTCTTTTAAATTTATGTCATATGTATAATTTCTTTACAAATAACCTTTTGCCTTCTGTGTAACCACATCTATCACTATTACTTAAATTATGTCTATATGTTTAATATAGTCAATGCTCACTGTACTTTAATTAATGTCTCAATAACCCTGAACAATTCATGACTAATTTGTTAAGCACTATTATGTAGGTGTATATTTTTTAAAACATTTCTCCAGACACCAAACATATCTGACAGTGTCTTCCTATCTTCTTCACATAAGAACCACAGCGTTCTCCAGGAAGTTCTATATGCATCACTACATTGTTTTCTGGCTTTTAGCATTAACAATGCTTTTTGCTCATTTGTCAGCAACCAATTTCTTTCTTCTCTGTTCAGGATGCCTGTAGAATTCATGTCTTTTTCTTTGAAATCCAATTTTTTTAAAGACTTTTTTTCAATTCAGAAATATTTTTCTTGCCTTTTTCTTTGTCTATTGCCTATACTCCATTTGTTATGGATTCTTTTTCTAGAATACCTAATTATGAAGTGAATTTCTGCTCTCTATTGCTGCTGGCTTCTATCTTCTTTCATTTTGCTTGAGTATCTTTGGCCTTTTCCTCTGCACTCTGAAAACATTTAAAGTTCATTTTCTACCTGATTGATTTTCTTTTTTTTTTCTTTTTTTTTTTTTTTGAGACAAAGTCTAACTCTGTCACCCAGGCTGGAGTGCAGTGGCGCGATCTCGGCTCACTGCAACCTCCGCCTTCCAGGTTCAAGCAATTCTCCTGCCTCAGCTTCCCGAGTAGCTGGGACTACAGGCACCCGCTACCATGCCCGGCTAGTTTTTTCTATTTTAATAGAGACAAGGTTTCACCGTGTTGCCCAGGCTGATCTCGAACTCCTAAGCTCAGGCAATCCATCTGCCTCAACCTCCCAAAGCACTAGGATTACAGCCATGAGCCACCACACCCAGCCTAACTGCTTTTTTATAGTAGTGTGTCTTCACTTTCTTTATCCTTATATGGATTTTATTTTAGCTACTATATTTTTTTCATTTCTATGCATCATTTTATGTTTTTACTCCCCATCCCCACCCCCCATAACAGCCTGGTCAGTTTAATGGAAGAAAGTATCCTCTTTTTAGGAATTGATATTTTTTTAATGGTTTCATTTACTTGCACAAAATCTATTTCAGAAGAAAGTGATTTGCTTAGTCACAGCACATTACCATGCTTCTCTTGTGCTACAGAACTTTTCCATAAACCTTATATTGATTTTTCTATACTCTCATCTTTATGAAGGAGATATATACTAGCCCAGTATTGAAACATTGCCAAGAAAGAATTGTTCTGGGACTAGTCAAAGATTGGGTGCAGGATGCCCTCCCAATTCCTTCACATTCCCAGCTTCAGATCCAAAGGAGGAAAGAGTTTCAATAGGTTATAAATGCATATATATATATATATATATATATATATATATATATTTTTTTTTTTTTTTTTTTTTTTTTTGAGACAGAGTTTCACTCTCGTCACCCAGGCTGTAGTGCAATGGCACGATCTCAGTTCACTGCAACCTCCACCTCCCAGGTCCAAGCAATTCTCTTGCCTCAGCCTCCCGAGTACTTGGGATTACAGGTGCCCACCACACTGGCTAATTTTTGTATTTTTGGTAGAGACAGGGTTTCCCCATGTTGACCAGGCCAGCCTTGAACTCCTGACCTGAGGTGAACCACCCGCCCCAGCCTCCCAAAGTGTTGACATGGGCCACCGCAACTGGCTAAATGCATATATTAAATGACCTAGACAGTAGCAGAGCTACCTTCAGGAAGTGCTGGAGAGTGGAGGGGTACCTCTTAACATCTAAAGGAACCAAAGACAGAAAAAGGCCTCATGCTGTGCCCTCACTGAATATATCCCTGGCCCCACAGTATTTTAGATGAAGAATAAACTAAGATCCAGAGAAGTCAAGCCATCTCTCCAGTCATGCCATAGTCTGCACTTGAACCCAGATGCCCTGACCTCCACATTCAAGTCATCACATGTGACCACACCAGCTGTGCACTGCACATCCAGATTGCTCCATTTACAGCACTACAATGCAAAGGGCACCCTTAGAGTTGTGCACTGTGGCAGCCTAAATTCATGGATCTTATTTTTAAATCTCTATGGAATTTTCTCTGTTCACTTGTGGCCTCTTTATCATAATATACCCTTTTCATTTTATGAGTACATTATCTTGAATAATTCACATTCTTCACAATCCTTTTAAAGTTCCCTTATTTTCCTTAAATTGTCCCCACTTTCTCTGGGGTCAGTTCTGTTTGTTCATTCTCATTTTATGCTGCTCACTTTCTTCATGAGCCTGGTGAGCACTGGCTCTCCGTTCACATTTCTGCAGAATGGTCTAGGTCAAGCTTGCTCAACCCCCGCAGCCCACAGCCCGCAGGCTGCATGCAGCCCAGGATGGCTTCGAATGCAGCCCAACACAAATTCATCAACTTTCTTAAAACATTATGAGATTTTTTTTTTTTGCAATTATCTCTTTTTTTAGCTCATCAGCTATTATTAGCGCTAGTGTCTTTTATATGTGGCCCAAGACAATTCTTCTTCTAATGTGGCCCAGGGAAACCAAAAGATTGGACACCCTTGGTAGGTTAATCAATGGAGAAAGATGGGTTTATGTTTGCCCCTCTAGTAAGAGGAGTGAATGTGGGCTTTTTGTCTGTAGGGGAATTGTGTTCACTAGAAGGCATCTCTTCCTGGTGTGAGAAAGCAGAGCAGGCGGGTGGCACCGTCTCTGACATCCTCTGACCCCAGAGCCTATATTAAGAAGATGCTCTTATGGACTCCAGCCATCCACATTTTGGGCCTGGCCCCTTGCATACAGATTTCTCAAATACTTTAGAAAATATTGATTTCCCTTCAGGCTTAGATGGAAAGAACACTTATTAGTAGTGAGAGAGGCTTTAAAACCTGATCAAGGCAGCCATCCTAGAGACAGTTTGCTCCTTATCTCCAGGTTGGCCATTCCCCCTACTTTCCTTCTGCATTTCTCCACACCATGGACTTCCAGGAGTGGGGGAGGCTCTTCTCCTTCCCACAGAAGCCTGCTCCCCATCACTCCTGCCTTCTCTAGGGCAGAACTGAGCCCTGGCCCTCTCTAGTCTGGTTTGCGCATGAGTTTAAATATGATACACCTACTGCCTTCTATATTCTAGAAACTCCTCAAAACAGCTGACCTTCTCCTATGTCACATTCATTTTCACTTTTTAATAAACTCATTTATTTACATACCTTCTTACATTGAATTCACTTATTCCTGTTGACACTTTTAAAGGTGGAAGAGGTTGAATGTGTGTGCTCAGTCTGCCATCTTGAACCAACAGCTAGGTAAAAAAATATCCAACAGTCTTAAGTCAGAGGTAAAAAGCAGCTTGGAATGTTAGAAATATTCTTTTTAAAATTAAAAAAAAAAAAAAAAAGAAAGTTCAACAAAAAATTGAAAAAAAAAAAAAAGAAATATTCTTTTTAGTCACTTTCTAAAGGGCCTCAAAAAATGACCCTTTTTTCATTCTAAAACTAAAAATTTGTAAATTTACATAGTATATATTCTACATAGATTCTGTTAAAATTCTGTATTTTATATATTTTTATATGCTACAAACTCTATGAATTTTATTTTTTATTTTATTTTTGAGATGGAGTCTTACTCTGTCACCCAGGTTGGAGTGCAGTGGCACAGTCTTGGCTCACTGCAACTTCTGCCTTCCAGGTTCAAGGGATTCTTCTACCTCACCCTCCCAAGTATCTCGGATTAAAGGCGCCCGCCACTATGCCCAGCTAATATTTTGTATTTTTTATTAGAGACAGGGCTTCACCATGTTGGCCACACTGGTCTCAAACTCCTAACCTCAAGTGATCCGCCCACCTCGGCCTCCCAAAGTGCTGGGATTACAGGCATGAGCCACCACGCCCAGTCCAAATTTTATAATTTTATATTTACACACATTTAAGTACATTTATAATTTATATTTTATATTAACTCTATCTAAAATTCTATATATTTTAGAGTAATATGCATTTTTTACAATGACAAAGGAATATTTTTAAAGGGTATTAATACAGTTATTAGAACAGTGGTTTAGAACTCAGTCCCATGAAGACCTGAGGTTTGGCAGAGGTGGCTCAAGGATAAAGAAGGAGGATGAGTGAATTAACTCCCAGTGTGCCTGCCCTACTTCAGAAAAACTTCTGCCACTTTTATCTACTTTCTATACTTGGGGTTCTGTGTAAGATTTCAGCCAGAAAAATGAGTACCAGGGCCTAAAAACTGTTTGAAACATCCTGTATTACAGGATTCACATTTGGCGTATTCCGGGTTTCTGTGATTTATAAATAAGCTTTGTTGTTTATTTAATAAACACTAAAGAGTTGGCTGCTTCTAACAATCAGAATTTATTTTATTAATTCTCTCTGAGAATGTTTGTTCTCCTTGATTGCATCACAGGTTTCTCCTGCCACCTGGTGGCAACATATGTCTATTGCAGGGGCAATTTCTAAATTTATCTGGCATCTGCTGAAGTTGCAAATACAACTCACAAGGCAATGAAGATTTGGAGAGGGCTTTTTTACGTCCATTACAAGCTACAAGGCACTTCTACATCAATTATGAATTATGTCATTTGGTCTTCCCACCCTCCCTTTCAGGTGGGTATTCATATTCTCTCCCATTTTCAGGAGAGGAAAAAGTAGCTCAAAAGCTAAGTAACAAAACAAAAAAAGCTGAGTAACTTACCTCAGATGAAGGCCAGAAAACTTTGGGACTCAAAATCAGTCGCAAACTTGTAATGGTTATCAGAGACTGAAGCTTTGTGACAATCTAAAGAGGTTTAAATCTGGAGAGATCGTTGGGCTAGAGGAATAAAATTGACAGTCATCAGAATAGAGGTGATATTTGAAAGCATATAGGCTGATCAAAACTTGAAGCCATAGGAAATGGTACAAATGGGTGTCAAACCAAGGTGTTGTGAGCTGGTGGCAGCAGGTGAGAGAAACGTAAGTGTTTGGTTTACCAGAAAGCTCACATGTGGCCGTCTAAAATTGCAATCTGAAGAATGGAAATCTTTGTCCATTGCATGAAAATACATAGTTCAAAGAAGAAGGAAGAAAAGTAGACATAACAGCTCCACTCCACACAGTGCAGATCAAACCTGAAATTCAGTGCCCTACTTGTTATGGGAAGCGATGTGACAGCGAAAAAATAACAAAGCGTGAATATTCACAGCTTCTTTCCCTGCTTATCCCTCACTCCCAAAAGGATTCTTTCTTGCCAAATTATCCAACTGTCCCTAAACATTTTTTGTGAGTAGTGGGGTAATTAATAAGGAAGACAATACAAGATGAGGAAGAAGACATCAGGATTTAAAACAGAAAGGGAGAGAACTAAGGACGCGAGGAGAAGAATGTATGCAGAAAAAGGAAAGTGGGACAGACATGAAGAAAGCCCTTACGGGCTGGGTTTAGAAAAGAGTATTTTGGAGTTTATAGTAGGAGAGAAATGAGGCTTTGGTATTCTAGTCTAGTACAGAAGATGGGTGGATGGAGAGAGAGCAAACAGAACTGGGCCAAGCCTCAGGTAGGTCATCAGGCAGAGAAGAGCAGATCACAGAAGCAAGAGATTGGAGCCTGGAGCAAGTCTCAAATCAAGGCAGATGACAAGAGGTGCAAAAAAGGACCATAAGGCAAAACTCCTGAGAAAAAGTCCAAGACCAGCTCGATTCTGGGGCAAAATCTGTGCCATCCATGATTCACCTGCTGAAACAGAAACCAGATTCTCAGATGAATGGGTTCCTGCCAACAGATGCCTGAGAGATAGGGCCCCATCCCACTAGATCAAGGAGAAAAGGGAGAGGCTGAATAAAGCTTCCAACACATTCAGGTGCAATTGACAACACTCTGTCCAGGGCTAAAGGCCCAGCTCTGCCATTTTCTAACTGGTAACCTTAAAAACTCCCCTGGCCTCCAAGGCTTCCACGCCATCCTCTGCACACATAATGAGTGAAAGTAGCTGGGTGATGTTGAAGGTTCTTCCAGCTCTGACCCTCTGCCTGAGTCTCAAAGCATCCCAGTTGGTTGCAGGAAAACTAGCTTGTCTCCTTCCCCTAGAACAGGTTGGGACTGAGCAAAGCAGGTCTTCCCTTAAGGCTGCAGGTGTTGCTAAGAGGAGTCCCTCCCCAAACCCCACCCTGTTCTGCAACTTTCATCACCATGCGCTTCATGATCGCCTCCCACCTAGTTTGGAGACATAACCTCCAGCACACTCTTTCACGCACCAACCTCCAACCACATCCTATTCGTCTGAGTTCCCCTTGCTCAACTCAGGGCCTTTGCCCCTACCCGGTCCTCTGTCCACATGGAATATCACCTGCCAAAAACTCATTCTTTATGCTTCTCAGTAGATTCTGTGACAGGAAGGTGCCAGCTCCTTGCTTTCTCAGGCTGAGAGGCGACAATGTGCTAGCAGCCCTCACTCTCCGGGCCTCCCCGGCCTCGGCGTCCACTCCGGCGGCCCTTGAGGAGCCCTTCAGCCCGCCACTGCACTGTGGGAGCCCCTTCTCTGGGCTGGCGGAGGCCGGAGCTGGCTCCCTCTGCTTATGGGGAGGTGTGGAGGGAGAGGCGCGGATGGGAAACTGGGCTGCGCGCGGCACTCACAGTCCAGCGTCAGTTCCGCCGGGCGCAGGCTCGGCGGGCCCCGCACTCGGAGCTGCAAGCCGGCGCCGCAGGCCCAGGGCAGTAAGAGGCTTAACACCCAGGCCAGCAGCTGCGGTGAGTGCGCCGGGTTCCCCAGCAGTGCCGGCCCGCCGGTGCTGCACTCCAGTTCTCGCGGGGCCTCAGCTGCCTCCTGGCAGGGCAAGGCTCGGGATCTGCAGCCCGCCTAGTGCGAACGCCCGCTCCGCCCCGCCCCGTGGGCTCCCCTGCGGCCCGAGCCTCCCCGACGAGCGCCGCCCCCTGCTCAGCGGCACTCAGTCCCATCAACCGCCCAGGGGCTTAGGAGTGCGGGTGCACGGCGCGGGACTGGCAGGCAGCTCCGACCCCGGCCCCGTGCGGGATCCACTAGGTGAAGCCAGCTGGGCTCCTGAGTCTAATGGGGACTTGGAGAACTTTTATGTCTAGCTAAGGGATCCTAAACGCACTTTGTGCCTAGCTCAGGGTTTGTAAATACACCAATCAGCACTCTGTGTCTAGCTGAAGGTTTGTAAATACACCAATCAGTACTCTGTATCTAGCTAACCTAGTGGGGACTTGGAGAACTTTTATGTCTAGCTAGAGGATTGTAAATGCACCAATCAGCACTCTTTGTCTAGCTCAGGGATTGTAAAGGCACCAAGCAGCACTCTGTCAAAACGGACTAATCAGCTCTCTGTAAAATGGACCAATTAGCAGGATGTGGGTAGGGTCAGATAAGGGAATAAAAGCAGTCTGCCGCAGCCAGCAGTGGCAACCCACTCAGGTTCTTTTCAACAGTGTGGAAGGTTTGTTCTTTCTCTTTTTGCAATAAACCTTGCTGCTGCTCACTCTTTGGGTCCTTGCCACCTTTATGAGATGTAACACTCACAGCGAAGGACTGTAGCTTCACTCCTGAGACCAGTGAGACCACGAATCCACTGGGAAGAACGAACAACTCCAGATACACTGCCTTTAAGAGCTGTAACACCCACTGCGAAAGTCTGCAGCTTCACTCCTGAAGTCAGCAAGACCACGAACCCACCAGAAGGAAGAAACTGCGGACAACATCTGAACATCTGAAGGAACAAACTCCGGAATACTATCTTTAAGAACTGTAACACTCCCTGCGAGGGTCCGCAGCTTCATTCTTGAAGTCAGCTAGACCAAGAACCCACCAATTCTGGACACAAGGCTATCATCTCTGATTCCTTAGAATCCTAGAATTCTGGAGCTGATGGGTTTAGGGTTTCAGATTATAATCTATGTGAAGGCTTAATAAATGTTTATTAAGCTACTTATTAAATGATTAATTTAAATAAGTAATAGGTACATAGATGTATAATTATAATAAATCCAAATACTTCTCACTATATTCATGTCACCATCTTCGTCTGTCACTGGATTTGTAACTGTTCTGTTGACATCTGCTTCCCTTTCCATCTTTTCTCGTATTAAAACCTAAGCTAGGGCCGGGTGCGGTGGCTCACACCTGTAATCCCAGTACTTTGGGAGGCCAAGGTGGGCAGATCATGAGGTCAGGAGTTCCAGACCATCCAACATGGTGAAACCTTATCTCTACTAAAAATACAAAACTTAGCTGGGCATGGTGGCACGTGCCTGTAATCCCAGCTATTTGGGAGGCTGAGGCAGGAGAATTGCTTGAACCAGGGAGTCGGAGGTTGCAGTGAGATGAGATCGGGCCACTCCACTCTGTCATCCAGCCTGGTGACAGAGTGAGACTCCATCTCAACAATAAAATAAAATAAAATGAATCCTAAACCGGGCCGGACACGCTGGCTCATGCCTGTAATCCCAGCACTTTGGGAGGCCGAGGCGGGTGGATCACCTGAGGTCAGGATTTCAAGACTAACCTGGCCAACATGGTGAAACCCTATCTCTACTAAAAATACAAAAAACAAAAAAAAAAAAATCAGCCAGGCATGGTGGTGGGCGCCTGTAATCCCACCTCATCAGTAGGCTGAGACAGGAGAATCACTTGAACCGGGAAGGCTGAGGTTGCAGTGAGCTGTGATTGCGCCATTGCACTCCAGCCTGGGCAACGAGTGAAACGCTGTCTAAAAAATAAACACACACACACACACACACCTAAGCTGTATTTATCACTTATCTGCTCAGAGCCCTCCAGAGGAAAAGCCACAGGTTTTAGAATGGCTTACATGGGCAGCATGGTTAGGTCTCCTTGATTCTCTGATCTCTCCTACCATACTCACTCCATATCTGCCATGCTGGCCTCCTTACTGTTTCATAAATACACCCTACTTCTAACTCTTCCATAACTTTGCCTGCCTGGCTCACCCTTCACACCCTCCAATCTCTGTTCCCATGTCGCTTTCTCTGGGAGGAGTTTGCTGACCACCATATTTAAGATTTGCAATACGTTCCTCCCTTGGAATTCTCTATGTGCCTCTCCTGCTTTATTTTTTCCATAGTACTTATCATTTTATGATCTATGACATAATTTACTTATTTTATTTACTTTGTGTCTCTCCTAACAAGTCCTTGAGAAAGGATTTTTGGTCTGCCTTGTTCACTGTTGTATCTCCAGTAGTTGGCACTTAATATTTAATGAATAAAATCTCAGGTTCCCAAATGGTTTGATTCTAGCATAGTGTCTCATCCAAATAAACTAGTCCAGCAGCCAAAAATAATTTGAACCTTTTATTTTGCTTTTAAGAAACACTTAAGGAGATTGCAATCATAACCCAAGTGACACTTCTTAAAATTTCCTTTCCACCCTTCAGTCATTCTTCAGTCCAGCAGCTGCTTCTTCTAAAACCTTCTTTGCCACATCTCTCCCACATGGAGACTTTTGCAGGTTCTTTACTTGTCCTTCCCCATGGGCCATTGGCCCCCGTGTCCTCATCAGAAGTTACCACCAGGACTTCTGCCTCCACCACCACTGAGCGACACTAGGATGCCTGGAGATACCCTCTCACTCTCTACGGAGGGAAATTAGCAGAGTCCTCTAAGAAGTGAAGTTCTCTCATGTTGAGTGCTTTTCCCAAATTGCAATAAATCTTATTTTTGACAATAGTTTTGTTCCTTTATTACAAATGCAACCTTAGGAAGCAAAAGGCCAGGAACCCCGATATTTTCCCAAGGAGTCACTCTATGTGTTTGTTAGTGGAAATACTTGTACTCTTACTGTTAACTTATCTATGACCAGTTAGGTAGAAGTTAGAGACTTCCCCTTTCCTCTGAACTTTGAGAACCTTGACATTTCTGGGGAGTTTAGAGGATGGGGATCCAGAGGAGCATTACAAGTCACTCGAGAAGAGAAACTGAGTCAAAGCCTGTCTCTCTAACACACACACACACCCTGTCCCCATACCCAGGTGCTCAGCTCTCTGAGGGAGAGGTCTGGCTAACTAGAGAAGCAGATTCCAAGGAGCAGCCAGGATACAAAGCTTTTGATGCCAGGGACCCGGTCAGCTCAGCTGGTGGCCAAGACCCTGGAGTAGGAAGATAGGCAATCATCTGGAGAGAAACCCCAGGATGCCAGGACCCCAGAGCTCCTGCCCTGAAATCACAGGGAGTCATCACTAGAGGAGAAAGAGAAGAGCTAGAACCAAAGGTCAGCCAAGCACCCCGGAATTCCCCTGGGAGCAAACCTTGTGCAGCAAAGGAAACTTAAGGAGCATGAAGGGGTCTGTCAGTGGGTCATGAGGGGTCCCTTGGTCCCAATCAGGCCTGAGGGTCCTGACTTTAAGCATATGAAGCACATACAGTCAAGCTGCTGATGAAATTCCTCCTTTGGTCAAAATGGGCACAAAATCTGGAACAGAATTAAGCCTGCAGGCAGGACCATCAGAGGCACAGAGTGGACAAAAAAATCAATCACTCATTTATTCAACAAAGATTTATTAAGTGCTTACTATTGCCAGGCATCGTCCTCTTGGAGCTGACAACCCGGTCAAATAGACAAACCCCTATGTGGGGCAAGTCACCACCAGGGAATGTCCCCGTGACTACTCCCATCTGGCTCCTCCAAACATAATCGCCCCACACCGCTGGTGAACTTTTAAAACCAACTTCAGGGAGTACGGTCTGCTTGCACTAGATATATACTTTAACCCCAGAAAAATTTTAACAACAAAACCAAAATCATAGTGCCTTGAAAAATAAAACGGTGTCGTGTCGGTGGCTGATTTTATTCTTGTTATTTCCTGGAACTCTTTGGCAGCTTACTCAAGATTCCAGGATTCCACAGAGCACAATTTAAAATCCTTTGTCCTCAGTCAGGCTGACCTTCAAAAAAAGTGGTGGGCATACAGTCTATCCCCTAAGCAGCAGTAGCAGTGAGCTACATCAAAGCAGAGTGAGCCAGGCTTCATTACAGGAGCTTTGAGGCCCGAATCGGGCCTCCCAGAGGGTCCATGCGGACTTATAAATAGATGCAGTAAAAGAGTAAATAATGAATTTGTGCAATTGGAAGGAAAAGCTCCAAAGCAGTTCTGGTGATGGGGAGACAAGCATTTAAAAAGGAGTGCCTGAGCATGCATCTCGCCCAGCAAATGTAATGGCTTCATATACATTCATGAGCTTTGGTCTCCACTCTTACTCTTTTTTAGTCACAATCATAAAAGACAAAAGAAAAGTGAGAGGGGAGAGAAACATAGATATACTTTAAGGGTACGAATTGCAAACACAACCTACAGTTTGTAAATTGCTTGGAGACCTTTGGAGGGAGAATCAAGAAAATGAAAAGTAGAACATACAGGAATATTGCTGCTTAGGGGAAAGTCTCTGCACTGGGTGTAAAATCTTGTCTAGAGAATGGTTGAGAGGCACAATACCGACTAAATGTGAGATTGCTTTGTAGAAAGGACGTGCCTCCTTCCCCACTTGGCATTCCTCCACCTGTCTCCTGTGGCCACCTCCAAGGTCATATTTGTGGAAGCTCCAAGGTTCAATGGCTTTAGTTGTATTCAAAACCAGGGGGCTCAGAGGTCCCTGATATGTGTGTTGGCCTCTGCTGCCTCCAACCCACCCCCGCCCCAGGTAAACCCACCGAGAGCCCAGCCTACAGCAAAGTCACACTTCCTGAGTTTAAATCCCAGCTCAGCCACTTTTTCTGTAACCTACACCTTCTTCCAGAAAGGATTCACGGTCAGCTGCAAAATAGCTTTTCAATTTTCTGCATTTATGCATGTGTTGCTTTGTTATTTGGGTAGGGAGATTTATTGGTTTTAGAAATAAACATGAAGACACAGACACACAAACACAGTGAGGAAACTGGCTTCTGGTAACCTGATGTCAAGTTATGGTTACATGCTGGGGTCTTGTGCCCCGAAAGGGAAGCGTGTGCTGCTAACTTCAGTTGGAAGGAATGCAGTGGTGTAGCTGAAAAGAATGAGAGGAAGATCACAGACCATCTGCCTTTTCCACACCAGGCTGTGTGTTTAAATCAACGGCGACGGAGCCAGCTCAGCGGGGTCACAGGGGTCTGCTGCCTCTTTCCTGCAAGTGAAACTGACCCCAGGCCCTAGCAAGCTGTTCCGGAGATCTGGCTGCCCAAGGATCTGCTCTTCAGAAGGGAGGCGAGATGAAGGTCGTACCTACTCGTGTTTAGCCCTGGCCTGGTGGCAGCTCTACAAACCCTTGGCTTAGGGCCAGCGTGGATAATTACATTTCACCTGCCCAAACTCTCCCGTGGTTTCCCTCAGAGATGGATCCTCTTCCATGGCTGCCATGATCCAGAACATAAATACTCTCTCAAAGGCAGTATTCTATACCTGGGCAACTGAGGTTTTGTTCCTTAGGAGGAAAATCCTCTTGTAACAACACACAGTCATTGCTTTATTCCTTCAGCAAACATTTATTAAGCACCTACTTAACAAGTACTAACCACTGTGCTGGAGGTGCAAAGATGAATAAGATTGTTTATTTGTTTGTTTGTTGTTTGTTTTGGCCCTGAGAAGCTCACAGTTTGGTAGGAAAGCTATCAATATCAGCAGTAAATGCCTTTAAAAGTAGAATATGGCCAAAGAACTGCAAAGAGAGATTCTATATCTACTTAGGAGAGTCAAGGAAGGCTTTAGGATCAGTGATGTTGAAGCTGAACTGTTAAATAGAACCCCAGTAAACAGATAATGAGGATGAATGTACAAAGGCATATTTGCCAAGTAAGGGGCCGTGAAGGAGCGTGGCATTGACAAGAAAGGCGAGAGTGGTGGGAGCATAAGGCAGGAGACAGAGGGGTAGGAAGAAGGGGAGGCTGGAAACAGAGTCTCTGGTTAGGTTATGAAGCACTGGGAATCTCGTGGTAAGGAATTTGTCTACTGCACTGAAATGTCTTTCAGCAGTGAAACAGCTGATCCATCAGTGCTCTGC
The DNA here is from genome assembly GCF_009764315.1 of Trachypithecus francoisi. NCBI lineage: Eukaryota > Metazoa > Chordata > Mammalia > Primates > Cercopithecidae > Trachypithecus > Trachypithecus francoisi. The sequence continues at coordinate 80,339,278 of NW_022681461.1, forward strand.
AGCAGTGTGGAGAGAAGAGTGGGCAAACTCAAGAAGCAAAGGTCAGAAGATGCAACAAAAATATGACACTACCAACCTAAACCCAACAAGAGGTAGTGAGAGCCTGAATGAAGGTGGAGAGAGTGGGAAGGGAAGAGCAGACAGATAGAAGCATTCAGGAAAGGGAATTAACAGGTTTTCAGTGGCTGGCTGGGTGAAAAGTGAGAGAGGAGAAGAATTTAGAAGGGTAGGTGGCAGGACTATTAACTAAGATGCCACAGGAGGAAGCAGAGTAGGGTAAATGAGGGGCTCAGGTGGAGTTTCCAGAAGGCAGCTGGAAATGCAGGTCTGGGTTCATAAACTTCCATAAGTTTTCTGCAATGACTACAGGCTACGTTTTATCAACAATTTATCTCTGATGGTTCTAAGCCAGTGATCTTCAAATCTGAGCTTTAAATTCAACTAGAAGGCTTGTTAAAGCAGACTGCTGAGCCTGACCCCAAGAGTTTCTGATTCAGTTGGCCTGGGGTGCCCAGCCTGAGAATTTGCATTTCTAACAAGTTCCCTATGATGCTGATGGCACTGACCTGCAGCCCACACTATGAGAGCCTCTGCTCTAGACTTTTTTGGGGAACATTTTCCCTACTTGATCTAATATCTTTTCAAGGTGGGTAACTAAAAAGGCTGATATAGGTGGAGTTGATTTAAAAAAAAAAAAAAAAAACAACCCTTTTACCAACAGAATTTTAAGGATCCAGTTCTAACCACTAAGAACAAGTGTTTATATTTGGTGACTGATTAATCTCCCACTTTTATTACTCAAATGACAAGTTTTTTTAAAGAAATCTTAGCCTATAATAATAAATAATTTTTTGAGGGCCTACTGTATGCCGGGTTTTGTGCTAAGCACTTTGCATACATTGGTTCATTTAGTTCTCACTATAACCCTGTGCAAATGAGTACTGTTATAATCCCCATTTCTGAGATGAGGAAACTGAGGCACTGAATGATTACAATTAACCCAAGATCAAGTTTCCAGCAAATGGCAGATTTACCACAGATTCTATGTTCAAATACCACAATACATTGCCACCTTTATCATCCCACATTTTGCTCTACAAAATAACGTAGCTTTCTCCAAGACCAAAATCTTTCACATTCCATTATACCATTAACCTGGAGTGGTTTCTGTTTTCGAAAATCTGCCAGCACATAGCTGGCAACCACAATGGAGTGTAATAATCATCATTCAGCCTCTTAATAACCCTTGTGCATTGAACAATCAAGAGAATGTAAGGGTCAAGTGCAAGGTAACGCCCTGTAGTGCTATGAATGTGTTGGATTCTCTGCGATCATGCCTAGGGGATACAGGGCATTCTCAGCATAGTAGAGTGTAAGAGCCTCTCACAACATCTGTTCCAACTACATCTCTAGACAGTACATGCAGTATCATCCTTAAAAGACAATTTTAGGAAAGGCTTAACAATTTTTAAGATTTTTTGGCTACCCACAAAGAAGAAAGCAAACAAAGCATACAATTTATGTTCCAGCTGTCTACATAGAATCTAATGGTAGTTATTTAGCCCCTAAGTTACATGCCTAAACTGTGAGACAGAATGTGTCCTACGAGGTCACAGGACATCAGAAATTTGTAACCTGTATCCCAGCATCATTTTAATGTAAACTCCTAAAAGCTAGGAAGTGTGACTAAGGCTGCTTGAGGAAGCCATAGGTACTAGGATTCAGCCACCATCCCCATCCCTTGCTTCTGAGAAATTAAGCCCTTTGAAGGGCATAAGTGAGTGTCCTTCTGGAAAAGAGAGGCCTAAGGAGAATTTCAGCATAAGGACCACCCCCAAACTATCCCAGAGCCAAGCCAAGCAGTTCTAGACACACTGACAGTGGAGACCTAGAATTATGTCTTAATGTCAAGGCAAGTCCTCACATGTAAGCCTTTGTCTAAACCTCTGTCCACATTACTGGCCTTCAATATCATCACTAGAGCCTGGACTTGAATCTTAGTCCTTGTGATTTAGGTTCAGGAATTCCACCCTACTTCATTCTTGCAGTCCCTTTCCCCAGGGCCTGGGCATTAACATCCATAACATTCCCACCACCAAAACCGTTTCCCACACCTGTAACTGGCTAGATCTTACTCTAAGCCAGGCAGAACCATTCAAAAGAAAATGCTGCCTCTTGTCTGAATTTCAGCAAAATCTTGTCTTTAGCTCCTGATGCCCTAATCCAGACATCTCATCGCCATCCCTTGGGCACAGACACTGTGTAAGAGATTGCTGATCCTCATGAAATTTATTTCCTCTTCTTCTTGGGCCTATAGCCCAGTCTCCCTTGCAGTTAGATGTGGACATATGATTCAGTTCTGCCGAAAGAAAGTGAGAAGTAGTGTTCCAGGTCTGTCCCATAAAAACCTCCTATGTGATCTCTTTTCCCTTCCAGTGGCTTGGTGTTGATGTCCAGGGCAACCTTGAAAACCATGTGTTAAAGATGGCAGATCCTGTCAGCCTAGATCCCTGGATTTCTCGGTGAAGCATAGTTATCCGCCAACTGGAACTATTTTGGACTGTTCATGAGTCATTATACACTCAGGAACCTTGGTTACTGCAGTTGGTCTATCCAATTAATACAAGTGCTTTATGCCCCGATCCAATAGTAGTCTTTGGAGTATCCTTCACAAGGAGCCTCCTCATTGATGTGTTAATCTTCCTGGCTTGTACTCAGCCCCAGCTTGCTTATATTTTCTACCATGCATGGCTGAGATCCCAGCATCTTTCTGCCAATGCCATCTAACTAAGAACAGCACCTATGGGCTCGGGGATGGGAAAGGCAAGATTTGCGGCAAGGAAATGGGAGAGTGTACACAGCCACAGCCTTGAGTCTGTTTCTCTCAGTCTGTCCATCCAGAGATGATTTGACAAGTCTTCCTCAATGAGGGAGGATGTAAGTCTATAACTTCAGTGCCACCCTGTGAAGAGATGAAAGAATCCCAAAGCATGCTGTGATATTACTGATTTTCCTTGCTTTTCTAGAGTAGATTTTTCAAACTGGTTTTTTATAAGACATGTGGACATTGCCTTCTTTAAGGTAATTAGCAACTGCTGAAACTAAAACTTCTGTAACCCAGTTTTAAAATGTTGTAAAGGGTGCTCTGAGTCCCTATCTGAAATGTGCTCTTCCTTCAACACTTGGGCTTAGGACTTAGGTCCCTGAATCAGTAAAGAGCAGAGATGAGACACAAGAGAGAAACATGGGAGACATGGTAACACCAGTGAATTTCATGAGCACGGGCCTATTGCTGCACCTTATTTGCTCTGAAGTGAACTCCTGGTCAGAAACAATGCCATGTGGAATTACACGTATAATGGAATATGCATTTAAGGCATTCTGGACTTCCACATGATATGGTTTGCTTATTTCTAACACCCAAATCTCATGTTGAAATGTCATCATCAAGGTTGGAGGTGGGGCCTGGTGAGAGGTGCTTCAGTCATGGGGGCAGATCCCTCATGGCTTGGTGCTGTCCTTGCAATAATGAGTTCTTGGGAGATCTGGTTGTTTGAAAGTGTGTGGCACCTTCGCCCTTTCTCTCACTCTTACCATGTGATGTGCCTGCTTCCACTTTGCCTTGTGCCATGAGTAAAAGCTCCCTGAGACCTCCCCAGAAGCCTGTGTCAGAGCCATGCCTCCTGTACACCTGCAGAACCATGAGCCAACTAAACCTTTTTTCTTTATAAATTACTCATCCTTGAATATTTATTTATAGCAACAAAAGAATAGCACAGCACAGATAATAGTTTTGGTAGAAGCATTACAAGCAAAGATGTCAAATCTTCACTCAGACTAACATCTATTCTGGTAAGAACAAAATGCTGCTCCTTCCATAATGGAAACAATCCAGTGTAATCAACCTGCCACCAGGTAGCTGGCTGATCACCCTGGGGAATGGTGACATAATGGGAACTCAGTATTGTTCTCTGGCTGTTGGCAAATTGGGCACTTGGCAGTGCCTGTAGCCAAGTCAGCCTTAGTGAGTTGATGTCCATGTTACTGAACTCATGCATAACCTCCATATGCATTTACAGTAAGCTTTTCAAATTCTGCAAAAGCAATTATTGATATTTTGATAGTGATTGCTTTGAATCTGTAGATTGCTTTGGGAAGTATAGTCATTTAAAACATCATAAGTCTTGCAATGCATAAACATGGAATATGTCTTTTCATTTATTTAGATCTTTGATTTTTTTCAGCAATGTTGTAATTTTCAAGCACAAGTCTTATACCTTCTTGATTAAATTTTTTCCTAGGAATTTTATTCTTTCGGATGCTGCATCAGCCAGGGTTCTCCAGAGAAACAAAACTTATAGGATAAATGGATGGATGGATAGATGGATGGATACATACAAACATACATACATGGATTTATTTTAAGGAATTGGCTCACACAGTTATGGAGCTGGCAAGTCTGAAATCTATAAAGGCCAGGCTAGAAACTCAGGCAGCAGTCGATTTGCAGAGTTGAGGCAGAATTTCTTCTTATCTGGAAAAATTCAATTTTTATTCTTAAGCAATTAACTTGATTGGATGAGGTTCATACACATTGTTAAGGGTAACCTCTTTTAATTAAAGTCAACTAATTGTAGATGTAACCTACATCTGCAAATTACCTTCATAGCAACATCTAAATTAGTGTTTGATTAAATTAGTAAATATTATAGTCTAGCCAAGCTAACACATAAAACTAGCCATATTAGCCATCATAGCAGCTGAATTGTGTGAATACCCAAGTTTGAGAGCCACTGAGCATACAATTACCATTATTTAATATTGCCCTGGAAGTTCAGGTCAATTGTGTGAATACACTGGTAAAAACGGAAAAAAAAAAAAATCACAAGAGAATCAACTGAAAAACAATCATTGAAAACGTTAAAAACATGGCTACCAAAAATGTATATTACTGTAAAGCTACAATAATAAAGAGAGTGTACTGGCAAAAGATAGATGCATATATCAGTGGAACAGAATAGAAAGCCCAGAAATAGACCTACACAAATAGAGTCAAATGATCTTTGACAAACAAACATAGGCAGTTCAGTGGAGAAGGAATCATCTTTTCCACAAATGCTGCTGGAAAATATGGACATACACATGAAAAAATAATAATAATAACAAAGTCACAGACCATACGTCTTTCACAAATATTACTTCAAAATGAACCATAAATCTAAGTGTAAAATGAAAAACCATCAAACCTCTAGAAGAAAACATAAGAGAAAAACTATATGCCCTTGGGTTTAATTATGTCTTTTTAGATATAACACCAAAAGTATAATCCATGATGGAAAGTAATGTTGTTGGAATTTATTAAAATTTAAAATTTCTGGAGGAAGGCAGAACAAGATGGCCAAATAGAACCCTCCAGAAATCATCCCCACTGCAGGAACACCAAATTGAAAAACTATCCACAGAGGGGGAAAAAAAGTCCCTTCATAAGAACCACAAGACAGGTGAGTGATTACAGTGCCTGGTTTTAACATCATATTTAGGAAAGAGGCACTGAAGAGGGTAGGAAAGGCAGTCTTGAATTGCTTACACCCTCTCCCATCACCTGGCAACAGCCATGTGGTGCAGACACAGAATCTTGTCAACTTGGGGGAGGGGGACAGCACTGATTGTAGGACTTTGCATTGGAACTCGGTGCTGCCCTGTCGCAGCAGAAAGCAACACCAGGCAGAGCTCAGCCAGTGCCCAAGGAAGAAGCATTTAGACCAGCCCTAGCCAGAGGGGAATTATCCATCCCAGCAGTCAGAACCTGAGTTCTAGCAAGTCTCTCCATCATGGGCTAAAGTGGAATCCTAAATAAACTTGAAAGGCAGCCTAGACCACAAGGAGAACAATTCCTGGACAAGTCCTGGTGCACTGCTGAGCTCAGAGTCAGTAGACTTGGGATGCATGCAACCTGGTGAGACACCAGCTGTGGCAGCCAAGGGAGTGCTTCTGCCACTCCTCCTCAACCCCAGGCCGTGCACCTTGCAGCTTTGGGAAAAACTCCTTTCTGCTTGAGGAGAAGATGGAAAAAGTAAAGAGAACTTTGTCTTACAACTTGGATACCAGTTTATTTACAACAGAATAGGCCATTGGGCACAGTTGTGAGGTCCCCTAGCTCCCAGATGACATTTCTAGACACACACTGGGCCAGAAGGGAACCTGTTGCCTTTAAGGCAGAAAGAGAAAAAGGAAGGAACCAGTCCTGGCAGGATTCATCATCTGCTGAATAAAGAGCCCTTGGGCCCTGAATAATGAGCAGGGGTAGCCATGCAGCACTCACTGTGGGCCTTGGGGGAGACTCAGATTCATGCCAGCTTCAGGTGTGACCTAGCACATTCCCAGCTGTGAAGGCTATGGGAAGAGACTCTTCTACTTAAGGAAAGGAGAGGAAAGAATAAAGGGCACTTTGTCTTGTAGTTTGGATACCAGCTCAGCCACAGTAGGTACAGCACCAAGCAGGCTCCTAGGGTCCTTAATTCTAGGGCTTGGCTCCTGGACAGCATTTGTGGACTTGCCCTGGCACAGAGAGGAGCCCACTGCTCTTAAGGGAAAGCCCCAGGCCTGGCAGCATTCACTACAAGCTGAATGAATACTGCTTAGGCCCTGAGTGAACATTGGCAGTAGCCAGGCACTACTTGCTGTGGGCCTCAGGCAGTGGTGGCCACAGGGAGAGACTCCTCTGCCTGAGGAAAGGGGAGGGGGAAGAGTGGGAAGACCTTTGTCTTGCAGCGTGGGTGGCAGCTCAGTGACAGTATAATAGAGCACCAGGTAGATTCTTAAGGTTCCAATCTCAGGCCCTGGCTGCTGGATGGCAACTCTGGACCCACCTGGGTCTGAGGGGGAACTCTCCACCATGACGGGAAGGATACAAACCTGGCTGAATTCATGACCTACTGATTGTAGAGCTTGTTGGCTTTGAATGAATATAGGCAGTAGTCAGGCAATGGTCACTGTAAGACTTGAATGAGACCCAGTGCTGTGCTGGCTTTGGGTCTGACTATACACGGTCCTAGTGATGGTGGCCACAGGAGGGCTTGCGTCATCCCCTCCTCAGCTCCAGGCAGCTAAGCACAGAGAGAGAGAAAAATTCCATTTGTATGGGAGAAAGTAAGAGAAAAGAAAAGAGTCTCTGCCTGGTAATCCAAGGAATTCTCCTGGGTCTCACCCAAGACCCCTAAGGTGGTACCTCTACAAGTCTTCAAAACCCATAGTGTTACTGGGTTTGAGGTGTGTCCTAATGCAAATAAAGCTGAAGTGGCCAAAGGCTTAGATCATAACACCCAAGTCCCTTTGAATCCTTGGTAAGTCTTCACCAAAAGGATAAGTACCAACAGGCCCAGACTGTGAACACTACAATAAATACATAATTCTTCAATGCCTAGACACTGACAAACATCCACAAGCATCAAGACCATCCGGGAAAACATGAGCTGACCAAATAAACAAAATAAGGCACTGGTGACAAATCTGGAGAAGGCAGAGATATGTGACCTTTTAGATAGATAATTCAAAATAGCTGTTCTGAGGAAGATCAATGAAATTCAGGATAACACAGAAGGAATTCAGAATCCTGTCAGGTAAATTTAACAAAGAGGTTGAAATACTTAAAAAGAATTAAGCAGAAATTCTGGAACTGAAAAATTCAAGTGACATACTGAAGAATGTATCAGTGTTTTTTTAACAGCAGAACTGATCAAGCAGAAGAAAGAATTAGTGAGGTTGAAGACATGTTTTTTGAAAAAACATAATCAGGCCAGGCATGGTAGCTGATGGTGGTAATATCAACACTTTGGAAGGCTGAAGTGGGCAGATCACTTGACCCCAGAAATTCACGACCAGCCTGGGCAACATGGTGAAACCCCATCTCTACAAAAAAAAATGCAAAAATTAGCCGAGTATGGTGGCATGTGCCTGTAGCTCCAGCTACTCATGAGGCTGAGGTAGGAGGATTACTTGAGCCCAAGAGGTCAAGGCTGCAGTGAGCCATGATCACACCACTGTGTTCCAGCTTGGGCAACAGAGCAAGATCCTGTCTGAAACAAAAACAAAAACTGAAAAAAGAAAATACACAGTCAGAAGAGATGAAAGAAGAAAAGACTTAAAAAGAAAGAAGCACACTCACAAGATCTAGAAAATAGCTTCAAAAGGACAAATCAAAGAGTTATTGGCCTTAAAGTGGAGGTAGACGATCTGGGTTCAAAGTTTATTCAAAGGGATGATAACAGAGAACTTCCCAAACCTAGAGAAAGATATCAATATTCAAAGTACAAGAAGGTTATAGAACACCAAGCAGATTTAACCCAAATAAGACTACTTCAAGACATGTAATAATCAAACTCCCAAAGGTCCAAGATAAAGGACCTTAAAAGCAGCAAAAGAAAAGAAACAAATAACATACAAAGGAGCTCCAATATTGGCAGCAGACTTCTCAGTGGAAACCTTATAGGCCAGGAGAAAGTGGCATGATGTATTTCAAGTGGTGAAGGAAAAAAAAACTTTCATCCTAGATTAGTATATCCAAATGAAAATTTCCTTTAAACATGAAAGAGAAATAAAGTCTTTCCTAGACAAACAAAAGCTAAGAGATTTCATCAACACCAGACCTGTTCTACAAGAAATGCTAAAGACAGTTCTTCAATCTAAAGAAAAGAATGTTAGGCCGGGCGCGGTGGCTCAAGCCTGTAATCCCAGCACTTTGGGAGGCCGAGACGGGCGGATCACGAGGTCAGGAGATCGAGACCATCCTGGCTAATACGGTGAAACCCCGTCTCTACTAAAAAAAATACAAAAAACTAGCCGGGCGACGAGGCGGGCGCCTGTAGTCCCAGCTACTCAGGAGGCTGAGACAGGAGAATGGCGTGAACCCGGGAGGCGGAGCTTGCAGTGAGCTGAGAGCCGGCCACTGCACTCCAGCCTGGGCGGCAGAGCAAGACTCCGTCTCCAACAAAACAAAACAAAAAAAAAAAGGAAAAGAATGTTAATGAACAACAAAATGTCATCCAAAAGTACAAAACTCACTGGTAGTAGTAAGTGCACAGAAAAACACAGAATATTATAACACTGTAATTGTGGTGTGTAAACTACTCATATCTTGAGTAGGAAAGCTAAAAGATGAGCCTAACCAAAAATAACAACTATGACAACTTTTCAAGACATAGACAGTACAGTAAGATGTGAATAGAAACAACAGAAAGTTAAAAAGCAGAGGGTGAAGTTAAATTTTAGTTTTTATTAGTTTTCTCTTTGCTTGTTATTTTCTTTGCTTGTACAATGAGTGTTCGGTTTTCATCAGTCTAAAAAATAAGATATTATTTGCATGCCTCCTGGTAACCTCAAATCAAAGAGCACAAAAAGTAAAAGCAAGAAGTTAAAACATACTACCAGAGAAAATCACCTTTACTAAAAGGAAGATAGGAAAAAAGGAAAGAAGGAAGAGAAGACCACAAAACAACCAGAAATGAATAACAAAATGGCAGGAGTAAGTCCTTACTTATCAATAATAACATTGAATGTAAATGGACTAAACTCTCTGATCAAAAGACTTAGAGTGGCTGAAATAGATTAAAAAAAAAAAAAAAGACCCAATGATCAATGATCTATTGCCTACAAGAAACACATTTCATATACAAAGGCACATAGAGACTGAAAACAAAGGGATGAAAAAAAATATTCCACGCCAATGGAAACCAAAAAAGAGCAGCAGTAGCTATACTAACATCAGACAGAATATATTTCAAGACAAAAACCATAAAAAGAGACCAAAAAAGGTCACTATGTAATGATAAAGGGGTCAAGAGGATATAACAATTGTAAATATATATGCACCCAATGCTGGAGCACCTAGATTGTAAAGCAAATATTATTAGAGCTAAGGAGAAAGAGAAACTCTAATACAGTAATAGCTGGAGATTTCAACACCCCACTTTCAGCACTGGGCAGATCATCCAGACAGAAAATCAACAAAGAAACATCAGACTTAATCTGCACTATAGACCAAATGGATCTAATAGATATTTACAGGACATTTCATCCAACAGCTGCAAAATACACATTCTTCTCCTTAACACATGGATCATTCTCACGAATAGACCATATGTTAGGCCACAAAACAAGTTTTAAAAATTTCAAACAAAATTGAAATTTTATCAAATATCTTCATTGACTACAATGGGATAAAACCAGAAAACAATTGCAAGAGAAATTTTGGAAACTATACAAACACATGGAAATTAAACAATATGTTCCTGAATGAGCAGAGGGTCAATGAAGAAATTAAGAAAAAGATTTAAAATTTTTCTGAAACAAGTGAAAATGGAAACAAAACATACCAAAACTTATGGATACAGCAAAAGCAGTACTAAAAGGAAAGTTTATAGCAATAAGTGCCTACATCAAAAAAAATGGGAAAAACTTCAAACAACCCAAAAATACATCTTAAAAAACTTAAAAAGCAAAAGAAAACCAAACCCAAAATTAGTAAAAGAAAAGAAATAGGCTGAGTGCAGTGGCATAGGCCTGTGGTCCCAGCACTTTGGGAGACTGAGGCGGGCAGATCACTTTAGCTCAGGAGTTCAAGACCAGCATGGGGAACATGGTGAAATCCCATCTCTACAAAAAAAAAAAAAGTATATATATATATATATATAAGCAAGGCATAGTGGCATGTGCATGTAGTCCCAGCTACTCAAGAGGCTGAGGTGGGCAGATTGCTTGAGCCTGGGATGCAAAGGCTGCAGTGAGCTGAAATTGTGTGACTGCACTCCAGCCTGGGCAACAGAGTGAGACCCTGTCTCTAAATAAATAAATAAATAAGAAATAAATAATAAAGATCAGATTCAATGCTGGAATAAGAATTGCAAAAAAGAGGGGGGAGGGAAGAAAAAGAAAATAAAAAGATCACCGCAAAATGAATAAAATTGAAATAAAAAACACAGAATATTAATGAAATGAAAAGTTGTTTTTTAAAAAGGTAAAAAAAAAATCAACAAATCTTTAGCAACACTAAGAAAAAAAGAGAGAAGACCCAAGTGCATAAAATTATAGATGAATAAGGAGACATTATAAGTGATACTGCAGAAATTCAAAGAATCATTAGAGTCTACTATGAGCAGCTATATGCCAATAAATTAAAGAACCTAGAAGAAATGGGTAAATTTCTAAACACATGCAATCTACCAAGACTGAACCATAAAGAAATCCAAAATCTGAACAGACCAATAACAAGTAATGAGATAGAAGCTGTGATAAAATGTCTCCCAGCAAAGAAAAGCCTAGGACGCAATGGCTTCACTGCTGAATTTTACCAAACATTTAGAGAATAACTAATATGAATTCTACTCAAACTATTTCAAAAAAACAGAGGAAGGAATACTTCCAAACTCATTTATCAAGGCCAGTATTATCCTGATACCAAAACCAGACAAAAATACATTTAAAATAGAAAGCTGTAGGCCAATATCCCTGATGAATATCGATGCAAAAATCCTCAACAAAATATTAACAACCAGTAGTCAACAATACATTAAAAAATAATTCATCATGATCAACTGGGATTTTCCCAAGAATGCAAGGATCATTAAATATATGCAAATCAATCAGTTATAAATCATATAGACACAATGAAGAACAAAAACTATATAATCATTTCAATCGATGCTGAAAAGGCATTTGATAAAATTCAACATCCCTGCATGATAAAAACCCTGAAAAAACTGGGTATAGAAGGATATGCCTCAACACAGTAAAAACCGTATATCACAGACCCACAACTGGTATCATACTAAACAGGGAAAAGCTGAAAGCCTTTCTATAAGATCTGGAAAAAGACAAGAATGACCACTTTCATCACTGTTATTCAACATAGTATGGGAAGTCGTAGCTAGAGCAAGCAGACAAGAGAAAGAAACAAAGGGCATCCAAATTGGAGAGGAAGAAGACAAATTATCATTGTTTGCAGATGATATGATCTTATATTAATATCTGGTAAAACCTAAAGACTCCACCAATGCTATTAGAATTGATGAACAAATTCAGTACAGTTGCAGGATACAAAATCAATATACATATATCAGTAGTGTTTCTAGATGCCAACAATGAACAATCTGAAAAAGAAATCAAGAAACCCATCCCATTTATAATAGCTACAAATAAAATAAGATACCTAGGAATTAGCTAAACAAAATAAGTAAAAGATTTCTACAATGAAAACTATAAAGCATTGATGCAACAAATTGAAAATAACACCAAAAAATGGAAAGATATTCCATGTTCATGGATTGGCAGAATCAATATTATCAAAATGTTCATCTTACCCAAAGCAATCTACAGATTCAATGCAATCCCTATCAAAAGACCAATGACATTCTTCACAGAGATAGAAAAAACTGTCCTAAAATTGATACGGAACTGCAGAAGACCCAGAATAGCCAAAGCTATCCTGAACAAAAAGAACAAAACTGATGGAATCACATTACCTGACTTCAAATTGTACTACAGAGTTATGCTAACCAAAATAGCATGATACTGACATAAAAACAGACACATGGACCAATGGAACAGAATAGAGAATCCAGAAATAAATCCGTACATCTGTGGCGAACTCATTTTCAACAAAGATGCCAAGAATTTACTTTAGGGAAAGGACAGTGTCGTTGATAAATGGGGCTGGGAAAACTGGATTCCCATATGCAGAAGAATGAAACTAGACCCCATCTCTCATCATATACAAAAAGTCAAATCAAAATGGATTAAAGACTTAAATCTAAGACCTCAAACCATGAAACTACGAAAAGAAAGCATTGAGGAAACTCTCCCAAGACATTATTCTGGGCAAACATTTTTTGAGTAATACTCCACAAGCACAGGCAACCAAAATGAAAATCTTCTGCACAGCAAAGGAAATAAATCCATCAACAAATTGAAGTGACATCTCATAGAATGGGAGGAAATATTTGCAAACTGCCCATCTCATGGGGATTAATAGCCAGGGGGGTAAAGGGGGTGCTATTACTCCCCATATCGCAGGGGGTGCCTAACGATGTGGATTCTACCATCCAGGGAGGGAGGGGGGGTGCTATTACTCCCCATATCACAGAATGGTGCCTCACCCCCCTGAAATGTGGATCATAACAGCCAGAGGGGGAGAGGGGGGCGCGAATACTCCCCATATCACAAGAAGTGCCTCACTCCCCCCATGTGGAATGTCGATTAATAGCATTCCCTTTCCTCCTGGATATTAGGAACAATTTTACAGGGTGTGTGTACACAGAGAGCGATATTGAAACTAATATCTTCCTCTCCACCTTCGAATATTAGGAAAAATATTACACAATGGGTGTACACACTTTGCGAGACTCAGGGTTTTATCATCCTATGTTTCCCCGAATATTCGGAGAAATAACACAGGCTGGGGGTACACCCACTAGTATATTGGAAGGAACATCACACTCTACCTTTGGGAAATTAGGAGCAATATCACAGAAGGGGTGTACAGCCCCTACTATATTGGGAGTGATATCATCCTCTCGGTCCCTGGATATTAGGAACAATATCACTAGGGAGTGTACACCTCCTGCGATATTGAGACTAATCTCATGCTCTCGCCCACTGGGTATTAGGAACAATATCACAGGGGTGGTGTACACCCCCTGCGAAATTGGGAGGAAGATCATCTCCTCCGTCTTTGGATATTAGGACAATATCACAGGGGAGGTCTACACCCTCTGCGATATTGGGAGCAATATCATCCTCTCCTACCCAGGATATTAGGAAGAAGATGGGGGAAGGGATGTACTCCCACTGCCATGTTTTGAGTAATGTCATCCTCTACCCCCTGGTTATTAGGAATAACATCATAGAGGGGTGTACACTTTCTGCGATATTGGGAGCAATATCATCCTCTCCTACCCAAGATATTAGGAAGAAGATGGGGAAAGGGATGTACTCCCACTGCCATATTTTGAGTAATGTCATCCTCTACCCCCTGGTTATTAGGAATAACATCATAAAGGGGTGTACACTTTCTGCGATATTGGCAGTAATATCATCCCCTCCCCACTGGGTTTCAGGAAGAATAATATCAATTATTAATATTAATAAATATAATCAATAGTAATCTTTGATATTAATAATTCTAATCCTGATAGTAAAATTAATATTGCTTATAAATATTAGTGATTACTGTTAATAATTAATAGCAATATCATTATTAATAAATTAATGATATCAGTAATCAATGTTAATTAAATCAATAATAACAAAATAATATGGTAATAAAATGATTATTACTATTAAGATTATAATTAATATTTGTGATGAATAATAATAATTAGTCATGCAGAATCGTATAATTAAAATAATTATTTATTAATAATTAACACTCTAGTAATTAGTATTAACATTGATATTATTAAAATTGATAATTGATGGTTAATAATAATCACATTATTCCTAATACTTCAGGGAGTGTACACCTACCTGGGATATTGTTCCTAATATTCAGGGACGGAGAACATGATATTGGTTTTAACATCGCAGTAGGTGTACACTCACCCTGTGATATTGATCCTAATATCCAGGGGATAGAGTGTGACATGACTCCCAACATAGCAGTGAATGTACACCCACCTGGTGATATTGCTCCTAATAGTCACGGAATAAGAGTATGATTATTACTCCCAATATTGCTGAGAGTGTTCACCTCTTCTGAGGTATTGTTTCTAGTATCTGGAGGGGGAGAGGATGATAATAATTCCAGTATCGCAGGCTGTGTTCACCCACCCTGTGATATTGTTATTCATATCCTGGAAGGGAGAGGATGATATTACACCCCATATAGCAGGAGGTGTACACCCACCTTGGGATATTGTTCCTAATATGCATGGAGGAGAGAGGCTGATATTACTCCCGATATCGCAGGGGGTGTACATCCACCCTGTGATATTGTTCTTAATAGTCAAAGGCCGAGAGGGTGATATAACTCCCAATATCACAGAAAGTGTACACCCCCATGTGATATTGTTCCTGATATCCAGAAATGGAGAAGATGATATTACTCCTCATATCACAGGAGGTGTACACCCACTCTGCGATGTGGATCGTAATAGCCGGGGGGGCGAGGGGGGTGCTATTACTCCCCGCATCACAGGGGGTGCCTCACCACCCTGCGATGTGGATCGTAATAGCCATTTCCCGTGAATGATCTGTCTCGTTATAGGAACACGGGGTGATACAGAAATCAGAGGTATTCCAGTCGCACTACATTTGCATGCGATGTTCGAGACTCACTACCTGATCTCCAAGCCAAATAACAGACTGTCTTAAATCATTAATTTGAGTAGCCAATTTTGATCAATGCCTTGTTGAGAATTCCACATTTGGGTGGAATTGACTTGCCAATTATTAACAAAATGAGCTGTTCGAACAGACTGATGTAACGCCATTCCAGCAGTGGTGGCCAGTGCAGTGACTGTAATTAGGCCCATGATCACAGCGATTGAAGTGAAAAGAAATCTCTTAGATCTTTTTAGAATTCGCTGTAACACTTCATTAATTAAATGTATCGAGGGAGACGATTCCCAAGGTCTGGGCAAAGTTACTGGAATCCAGATTCCTTCTTGAGCTCGAACTAATATTACACTTTTCCTGGAGTCAAAATGGAAGTTAATGCAAGTGTATAAATGACAATTAATGCATTTGACAGTTTGATTGTTCATCCAAATTTTGATATTTCCCACTAGCAGCATGTAAGGAGGCTTAATACAACTCTATGGGAACAGTCAGGTTGGAGATAAGTGAAGCAGAATGTCTGGATCTACGTTGATACTGAGAGACTGGAGCAGTAGTGGGGACAACAGACAGAATAGTTTCCCCTTCCCATTCTCGCAGTCCAGGCATGGCAATAGCCAATTTCCAAAGTTCTGGGTGTTCCGGGCTCAGAATGGACAGTATCATATGAGGCCTGGGGTGGGGGGGGGTAATACCTTTATCTTCCCATTTTAAGGGAAAGAATTAGCTGAACCTCCTATGCAAAGTAGAATAACGATTCTCCTTCTCCCCATAAGAAATAAAATAAGTGGCCTCCAGGCACTCCCTTCCGCCAGAGGAGCAATTGTTTTTTAAACAGCCCTTTGGTGCCCAGTCTAGTACTAAACCGTATGAGTCATTTTTTAATATTACTGCATGTGAGTTAACACAGTCTTCCCAAATTAAAGTTTTAGATGGGCCCTCAAAATTTTTAGGGCATGGTTTTCCTGCAGGTTTATATTGAAAGTATGGGGTATCTCCCATGACTCCCCCTTTCATTTGTTTTAAAGGAGAAAGGGAGAGGCCAGAGACCAAATGTCCTGGTTCCTCTGTAGCTGATTTATCTGGAAGATAAGCAGCCCAGACTTGAGTTTCTAAATGAATACGACCAGGTACATGTCCATGGCACAGAGGTGGGTATTTGTAACCCATGGTAACATTAAATGCAGTGCCTTCTTCTCTTGGTTGAGCAGGGCAACGGTCATCTGTAGCTCCAGGCATCCATACACTATCTTTAGTGTAGATTTCAACAGGAGCATCCATCCAGGTGAGAGGTCGAATAAGTGGAGGAAAAGGCACATAAGCCCAATAAGAATAATTATGTGTAGCAGGTAAATCAGTGTGAGAGGAAACTGATGAGGCAGAAAGTATAAGGAAGAGAATCATTAAATAAACCCATTATAAGTGAGATTGGGTGCTGAAGGAGGAAGAGAAACACAGAGGGATGTTATTTTTAGGCTAATAGAAATGGTGAGATTTTTAGGGTTGCAAAGAGAAAAAGAAGGGTAATTAGAAGTGGGATTAGTTAGATGAGTCTCCGTTGCCACCAGAGAGGACTGAATTAGACCCACTGTGATTTGGTGTGCCAGCTTCTAAGGAGTTGGCACAGATCTCACCACGTCTGAGGGCTGTCGCTGACACAGACGTCTTTTCTCTGTGTTTTTGTTTGATGATCTCCTGGTGAAACACAAGCATATCCTCTTTCCCATGTTAAGTAGAATTAGAGACAATATTTAAAGGTTTGGGGAAATCCTGTAAGGCAGTAATCACACCAATTAACTCTGCCTTTTGAGCAGAAGTATAAGAAGTAGAAATAAGCTTGTCTGTAGGACCTACATAGCCAGCATTGCCATTACTGGAGCCATCAGTGAACACTGTGACAGCCTCAGGAATGGGCTGATCATTGGTTAGTCGAGGGACCACTCAAGATGTCATTTTTATAAAATCAAACAATTTGTTTTTTGGATAATGATTCTCAATAACGCCAACAAAATCAGCCAAGTGAATTTGCCACAGTACTGAATGCTGAAAGGCAGCCTGAACTTCAAGCCGATTTAAAGGAACTATAATTAAATTCGGATCAAATCCAGAAATCTGAAGTATTCTACACCGAGCCTGGCCAATTATTACGGCAATTTGGTCCAGATAGACAGACAAAGTTTTTGACACAGAATGAGGCAGAAAACATCACTCTCCTAAATCATTATGTTGAACTACTAGTCCAGTAGGGGAGTGTAATGAAGCGAAAACCAGAAGCTGAAAAGGCTGAAACGGCTGTACTCTAGATAACTGGGCGGTCTGGATTCTTTCCTCTACGGATTCCAGTTCTAGTAAAGCCTCAGAGGTCAAAGTCCTGGCACTGCGGAGATCAGAATCTCCCTGCAGAGTAGAAAACCAGTTAGACAATGCATAGGTTGGATACCTAAAGTAGGTCTTAAATAATTAATCTTACCCAAAAGTTTTTGAAAGTCATTTAAAGTTTTTAAGGAATTTCTCCTAATTTGAACTTTTGAGGTTGGATGCATTGTTATCGACCATCATTCCTAAATATTGAACAGGAGTGGTCTGTTGAATTTTATCCTGGGCAATGTGTAATCCAGTCTCTGTAACACAGCGGCTGAAAATTTGATAACAGTCAATTAATTCTTTATCAGTGGGGGCAGCAATTAAAATATCATCAATATAATGAAGAATATAGGCCTAGGGAAATCGGGCTCGAACTGGTGAAAGCACTTGTCCAACATAAAGCTGGCAGATTGTGGGTTCTTTGTAAAGCAATATGAAAAAAATCTTTAAGATCAGAAATTATGAGAAGCCAATGTTTAGGTATTAAAGCAGGGGCAGGCATGCCAGGTTGGACGGCCCCTATAGGTTTGATTACAGTGTTAATGGCCCTTAAATCGGTTACCATCCGCCACTTGCCTGATTTCTTTTTACTAGAAATACAGGAGAATTCCAGGGGGAAAGAGAGGGTTCCACATTTTCAAGTTGTAACTGTTCAGAAACCAATTGAATTAATGCCTCCAGTTTTTCTTTAGAAAGCAGCCACTGCTGAACGCAGACAGGTGTGTCAGATTTCTATTGTAAAGGGATAGGATCAGGGGGCGTGGCAGCGGCCACCACTAAAACAGTCCTGTTTTTTTTTTTTTACAGTAACTGGGAGGGGTTTAGTAATCCCTTCATGCTTTGGACCAAGACCGAGTCCAGGAATAAACTCCATGTTTTCCATCATATGCTGACTGGAGTACTATAAGAGTTATGTGGAATATTAATTTCAGCCTCAGTATCTACTAGGCCATCAAAACTTATTCCCTTGAATGTATATGGTGCAGGTGGGCCATTGCTTAGAAATTACGTTAATCCAATAAGCAGCCTTTTAACCACAGGAGCCCATCCCAGGGCCTCGTGTCTTATCTCCTTCGTTTAAAAGGATATTAAGTAGTAAAAGCAATTGAGCTTGTTTAACAGTAGTAAAAGAAACAGGAGCTTGGCCTAGGGTGCATAATTTATCCCAAGCTCTCTTACACACATTTGTTACTTGTTCTGTGGTAAGAGTATCAAAGTTCAATTGGGCGTGAGTATCAGAGAAACTATCAGAACCTGTGAGCTGAGCTTGAGTGACTAGAATGCCATCAGTTGGATTTAGTTGAGCCTGCAAACAGGCCTCTTCTGACCACGAAGTACAAAACTGTAAATGCTGAAATGGGGTCAGAACAGCTTCTGCCAAAAGGTCCCAGTCTAAAGGAAGTAAAGTGACCTCTGTACAAAGAGTTTGTAATACCATTTTAACATAAGGAGAAGTAGGACCATACTGAGTACAAGCATCCATAAATTGTTTTAGAAAAATAAGATTGAGCGGCGCATATCAACGCAGACCAGTTGAGGAACCAAAAGGACAGGAGGGTGAGGGGCTGAAATGGATGGGGGAAGGCCTGTAGATTACAGGTAAATTGTAGTTTGGTCCTGGAGCCAGTAGGTGACACCTAGAGGCAAATGCTGCAAAGGTTTGAAGAGGGAAGAATTAGCATATATAGTCCTGGGCTACCTGAGTGGGGCTGCAGGAGCTTCAAGTACCCGCCCTTCGTGAAAAGAAATAAGATTATAAGGGGGTAATGTTAAGCCAAAGTCGAGAGGCTGATCAGATAAGGAAAGACCATGTGTAAGAGGAAGGGTGAGGAGGTATTGGGACGGCACGCACCAAGGCCCCATCATCCCAAAACAGTGACAGGAACATAGTTCCCTGTGGAGACCAGGTCCTGGAATGCTGCAACAAGATCCCATACTTTTACATATATGGTTCCTTTTTTAGGAAACCAAGGACAGTCTTTTTCCACCGCCCTGAATAGAGTGACCATATTTTTCATGGGCACCCAAATCATTCCTTGTTTTAACCGGATCTAATATAGAAGAGATAGGTATAATTTTTATACTCCGTGTGTCCCATAGTTAACCCGGACCATACACAGACTACTCACCAGTCGTCAGTGAGTCGAACACTCGTATCTGTGAATCAAGCCGATGTCGTTTCACCACACCTGCCAAAGGGAATGAGGTTTCCACATGCACTTAGGAAAAAAGAAAGACCAGGTTGGCGTGCCAGATATCGGGAGAACCCGCTCGCCATGTTTAACATGGGTCCTTTTCTATTTCCCAAGTGTCTCGACTCGGTTGAGAAATAAAGGGAAAGAGCACAAGAGAGAGAGAAATTTAAAGCTGGGTGTCCGAGGGAGACATCACTTGTTGGCAGGATCTGTGATGGTCCCCCAGCTGTAAAACCAGCAAGTTTTATTAGTGATTTTCAAAAGGGGAGGGAGTTCATGAATAGGGAGTGGGTCACAGAGATCACATACTTCACAAGGTAATAAAATATCACAAAGCAAATGGAGGCAGGGTGAGATCACAGGACCACCGGATGAGGAGAAATTAAAATTGCTAATGAAGTTTTGGGCACGCATTGTCATTGATAACATCTTATCAGGAAACACGGTTTGAGAGCAGATAACCTGCCTGATCAAAATTTATTAGGTAGGAATTTTTGTCCACCTGATAAGCCTGGGAGCACTATAGGAGACCGGGGCTTATTTCATCCCTTGGGCTTCAACCATAAAAGACGGGACGCCTTAGAAAGGGGCCGTCTACAAGCCTACCTTTAGGGCGCATTCTCTTTCTCAGGGATGGTCCTTGCCGAGAAGAAGAATTCAGCGATATTTCTCCTATTTGCTTATGAAGGAGGAGGAATATAGCTCTGTTCCCTCCGGCTCACCGGTGGCCAGTTCAAAGTTACCTCTCCTGTCCCCTGAACATCGCTGTTATGCTGTTCTTTTTTTAAGATGCCCAGATTTCATATTATTCAAACACACATGCTCTACAAACAATTTGTGCAGTTGATACAATCACAGGGTCCTGAGGCGACATTCATCCTCCTCAGCTTACAAAGATGACGGGATTAAGAGATTAAAGTAAAGACAGGCATAGGAAATCACAAGGATATTCATTGGGGAAGTGATAAGTGTCCATGAATCTTCACAATTTATGTTCAGAGATTAAAGGAAGACAGGCTTAAGAAATTATAAAAGTATTAATTTGGGGAACTAACAAATGTCCATGAAATCTTCGCAATTTATGTTCTTCTGTCGCAGCTTCAGCCAGTCCCTCCGTTCGGGGTCCCTGACTTCCCACAACAGATATTGAAACTAATATCCTCCTCTCCACCTTCGCATATTAAGAAAAATATTAACAATGGGTGTACACACTTTGCGAAATTCGGAGTTTTATCATCCTTTGTTTCCCTGAATATTCGGAGAAATAACACAGGCTGGGGGTACACCCACTAGTATATTGGAAGGAACATCACACTCTACCTTTGGGAAATTAGGAGCAATATCACAGAAGGGGTGTACAGCCCCTACTATATTGGGAGTGATATCATCCTCTCCATCCCCGGATATTAGGAACAATATCACTAGGGAGTGTACACCTCCTGCGATATTGAGACTAATCTCATGCTCTCGCCCACTGGATATTAGGAACAGTATCACAGGGGTGGTGTACATCCCCTGCGAAATTGGGAGAAACATCATCCTCTCCACCTTTGGATATTAGGACAATATCACAGGGGAGGTCTACGCCCTCTGCGATATTGGGAGCAATATCCTCTCCTACCCGGATATTAGGAAGAAGATGGGGGAAGGGATGTACTCCCACTGCCATGTTTTGAGTAATGTCATCTTCTACCCTCTGGTTATTAGGAATAACATCATAGAGGGGTGTACACTTTCTGCGATATTGGGAGTAATATCATCCCCCCTCACCGGGTTTCAGGAATAATACTATCAATTATTAATGTTAATAAATATAAAAAAGTAATAGTAAGCTTTGATATTAATAATTCTAATAGTGATAGTAAAATTAATATTGCTTATAAATATTAGTGATTACTGTTAATTAATAGCAATATCCTTATTAATAATTAATGATATCAGTAATTAATGTTAATTAAATCGATAACTAAATAATATGATAATAAAATGATTATTACTATTAAGATAATAATTAAATTTTTGATAAATAATATTAATAATCAAAGTCATGCAGAATAGTATAATTAAAACAATATTTTTTAGTAATTAATACTCTGGTAATTAATATTAACATTGATATTATTAAAATTGATAATTGACCGGGCGCGGTGGCTCAAGCCTGTAATCCCAGCACTTTGGGAGGCCGAGGCGGGCGGATCACAAGGTCAGGTGATCGAGACCATCCTGGCTAACATGGTGAAACCCCGTCTCTACTAAAAATTACAAAAAACTAGCCGGGCGAGGTGGCGGGCGCCTGTAGTCCCAGCTACTCGGGAGGCTGAGGCAGGAGAATGGCGTGAACCCGGGAGACGGAGCTTCCAGTGAGCTGAGATCTGGCCAGTGCACTCCAGCTTGGGTGACAGAGCGAGACTCCGTCTAAAAAAAAAAAAAAATTGATAATTGATGGTTAATAACAATAATATTATTCCTAATATTTCAGGGGGTGTACACCTACCTGGGATATTGTTCCTAATATCCAGGGACGGAGAACATGATATTAGTTTTAATATCGCAGTAGGTGAACACTCACACTGTGATATTGATCCTAATATCCGGGGGTAGAGTGTGATGTGACTCCCAACATAGCAGTGAATGTACACCCACCCGGTGATATTGCTCCTAATAGTCACGGAATAAGAGTATGATTATTACTCCCAATATTGCTGGGAGTGTTCACCTCTTCTGTGATATTGTTTCTAGTATCTGGAGGGGGAGAGGATGATAATAATTCCAGTATCGCAGGCTGTGTTCACCCACCCTGTGATATTGTTATTCATATCCTGGAAGGGAGAGGATGATATTACACCCCATATAGCAGGAGGTGTATACCCACCCTGGAATATTGTTCCTAATATGCATGGAGGAGAGAGGTTGATATTACTCCCAATACCGCAGGGGGTGTACATCGACCCTGTGATATTGTTCTTAATAGTCAAAGGCCGAGAGGCTGATATGACTCCCAATATCACAGAAAGTGTACACCCCCATGTGATATTGTTCCTGATATCCAGAAATGGAGATGATATTACTCCTCATATCACAGGAGGTGTACACACACTCTGTTATACCTTTCCTAATATGCAGTGGAGGAGAGGATACTGTTATTCCCAATATTGCAGAAGGTGTACACCCCCCGTGATTTTGTCCTTAATATTCCAAGGTGCAGAGGATGATATTACTCCCAATATCACAGAACGTGTACACCCCCCAGCGATATTGTTCCCATGATCCAGAGGGCAGAGGATATTACTTTCAATATCGCAGCAGGTGTACACGCCCCCAGGGATACTGTTCCTAATTCCAACGTGGGAGAGGATTATATTATAACACTCCTTTGATATTGTTCCTAATATCTAACAGGGGAAAGGATGATATTATTCCCTATAATGCCAAGGGTGTTCACCCATCTTTGATATTGTTCATAATTTCTAGAGGGGGAGATGATATTACTCATCATATCGTAAACAGGCTGTGTGTTCACCATGGATCGTAGTATCCAGGGAGGGATATTACTCCCCACACTGCAGGGAGTGTCCACCCCGCCTGCCATATTCTTTCTTATATCCAGGGGGAGAGAACGGTACTACTACCAATATCGAAGAATTGTACACACCCCCTGTGATATTGTTCCTAATATCCACGTTCGGAGAGGATGATATTACTCTCAATATGACAAGGGTTGCACATCCCGCCTGTGATATTATTTCTACTATCCAGAATAAGAGAGAGTGAAATTACTCCCAATAGAGCAGGAGGTGTACACCCCTCACGTGATATTGTTCTCAATAGCTAAAGGAAGAGAAGATAATATCATTCTTTGTACTGCAGGGGGTGTACACCCACCTTGATATTGTTCCTAATGTCCAGGGAGGGAGAGCATGATATTACCCCCAATATCGCCGTGGGTGTACACCCACTTTGTGATATTGCTCCTAATATCCAGGGGGTAGAGTATGACATTACTCCCAATATAACGATGGGTGTACATCCACTGGGGGATATTGCTCCTAATATTCAGGGAAGACGAAAACGATGTTACTCCCAATATCACAGAGAGTGTACAACCCTTCTGTGATATTGTTCCTAATATCCGGAGGGGGAGAAGATGATATTACTTTCAATATCACAGGCTGTGTACACCCATCCTGTGATATTGTTCCTAAAATCCACGAAGGGAGAGGACGGTATTACTTTCCATAGAGTAGGAGGTGTATACCCACGCTGGGATTTTGTTCCTAATATCAAGCAGGGGAGAGCGTAATATTACTACCAATATGGCAGGGGGTGTACATCCCCCCTGAGATATTGTTCTTGCCATTCAAAACAGGAGAGGATGACATCACTCCAGATATCGAAGAAAGTGTAAAACCCCGTGTGATATTGTTGCTAACATACAGAAAGGGAGAAGACGATTATTAATCCCCATATCACAGGAAGTGTACACTGACTCTGATATTTTTCCAAATATGCAGGGGGGAAGAGGATAATAATATTGCCAATATCGCTGGGGTTGCACACCCTCGTGTGAGATGGTCCTTGATAATATTCCAAGGCGGAGGGAATGATATTACTATATGTATCACAGAAAGTGTACACCCCCCAGGGAAACAGTTCCCATGATCCTGGAGGGAAAAGGATGATATTACTTTAAATATCACAGAAGGTGTACATGCCCCCAGTGATATTGTTTCTAATTTCAACGTGGGAGAGGAGGATATGACTCCCAATATCACAGAGAGTAGAAATATTCCTGTGATACTGTTCCTAATATCCAGGGAGGAAGAGGATGATATTAATCCCAATACAGAGGGTGTACACCCATCTGTGAAACAGTTCATAATTTCCACAGGACGAAATGATGTTACTCGAAATATCCTTAACAAGCTATGAGTCCACCATGGATCATAATAGCCAGAGGGGTGCTATTACTCCCCGCATCACGGGGGTGCCTCACCCCCCTGCCATGTGGATCCTAATAGCCAGGGGGAAGAGGAGGGTGCTATTACTCCTGCTTCGTAGCCAGGGGATATATTAGGAATAATATCCCTTTTGAGGTGTTCAGCTCATTCCATTGTGGGAGTAATGTCAATTCCTTCATTGCTTGAACTAAGAAGCAATATAACAGTGGTGGTAAACACACCTTGTGATATGACCAGTAGTGTCATAGACTCTTTACCGGGATAATAGGAACAATATCACCAAGCGGTGTATACGCTAGCGATGTTGGGATTAATATAATGCTCTCCTCCCTGGATGTTAGTAACAATATCTAAGAAGGTGTGTCCACCCCTATTTATGTTGACAGTAATATCATCCTTTCCCTCCTTGGATTTTTTTTTCTTTTTTCTTTTTTTTGAGACGAGGTCTCGCTCTGTCACCCAGGCTGGAGTGCAGTGGCGTGATCCTGGCTCACTGCAAGCTCTGCTTCCCAGGTTCACGCCATTCTCCTGCCTCAGCCTCCCGAGTAGCTGGGACTACAGGTGCCCGCCACCACACCTGGATATTTTTTTTTTTTGTACTTTTTTAGTAGAGACGGGTTTCACCATGTTAGCCAGGATGGTCTCGATCTTCTGACCTCGTGATCCACCTGCCTTGGCCTCCCAAAGTGCTGAGATTACAGGCGTGAGCCACCGCGCCCAGCTTCCCTCCTTGGATATTAAGAACAATACCACAGAGTTGGTGTACACCCACTGCAATGTTGGGAGTAATGTAATCCTCCACCTCCTGGATATTAAACACAGTATCACAGAGGGGTGCATACCCCCTGCAAGATGGCCATTAATATGATCATCTCACCCAATGGATCTTGGGAACAGTATCACAGAGGTGTGTATGCCTCATCCGCTATTGGGAATAATATCATTCCCTCTTCCCCTGGATATTCGGAGTAATATCACAGGTGGAGTGTACACCTCCTGCAATATTGGCAGTAGTATCTTCCTCTCCCAACCTTGATACTAGGAAAATAATAACAAGGGTTTACACCGCCTGCGATGTTGGTAGCAATATCATCATCTACCCCACTTGATATTAGAAACAATATCCCAGGAAGGGTGGGTGTACATCCCCTGAGATATTGAGAGTCATATTATCCTCTCCCCACCTAAATATTAGAAACAAAATCACAGGAGGTGTGTACACCCCTTACGATATTGGGAGTAATACCATCCTCTCCCTTCCTGGATATTAGGAACTATATCAATGTGGTCATGTGCACCCCCGTTCATATGGAGAGTGATATCATTCTAATTTCCCCTGGATATTAGAAACAATATTATGGAGGGGCTGTACATCCCTTACCGTATGGCGAGTCATATCATCTCTCTTCCCCTGGATATTAGGAATGATATCAGAGGGGGTGTGTCCCCTGTGATATTGGAATTAAAATGTTAGACCTAAAACCATAAAAACCCTAGAAGGAAAACCTAGGTAATACCATACAGGACATAGGCATGGACAAGGACTTCATGTCTAAAACACCAAAAGCAATGGCAACAAAACCCAAAATTGACAAATGGGATCTAATTAAACTAAAGAGCTTCTGCACAGCAAAAGAAGCTACCATCAGAGTGACAGGCAACCTACAGAATGGGAGAAATTTTTGAAATCTACTCATCTGACAAAGGGCTAATATCCAGAACCTACAAAGAACTCAATCAAATTTACAAGAAAAAAACAAACAACCCCATCAAAAACTGGGCAAAGGATATGAACAGACACTTCTTAAAAGAAGACATTCATACAGCCAACAGACACATGAAAACATGCTCGTCATCCCTTGCCATCAGAGAAATGCAAACCAAAACCACAATAAGATACCATCTCACACCAGTTAGAATGACAATCATTAAAAAATCAGGAAAGAACAGGTGCTGGAGAGGATATAAAGAAATAGGAACACTTTTTCACTGTTGGTGGGACTGTAAACTAGTTCAACCATTGTGGAAAACAGCGTGGCGATTCCTCAAAGATCTAGAACTAGAAGTACCATTTGACCCAGCCATCCCATTACTGGGGATATACCCAAAGGATTATAAGTCATGCTGCTATAAAGACACATGCACATGTATGTTTATTGTGGCACTATTCACAATAGCAAAGACTTGGAATTAACCCAAATGTCCATCAGTGACAGACTGGATTAAGAAAATGTGGCATATATACACCATGGAATACTATGCAGCCATAAAAAAGGATGAGTTCGTGTCCTTTGTAGGGACATGGATGCAGCTGGAAACCATCATTCTCAGCAAACTATGGCAAGAACAGAAAACCAAATACTGAATGTTCTCACTCATAGGTGGGAACTGAACAATGAGATCACTTGGACACAGAAAGGGAATCGTCACACACCGGGTCCTATTGTGGGGAGGGTGGGGGAGGGATAGCATTAGGAGATACAGCTAATGTAAATGACGAGTTAATGGGTGCAGCACACCAACATGGCACATGTATACATATGTAACAAACCTGCATGTTGTGCACATGTACCCTAGAACTTAAAGTATAATAAAATATATATATCATCCTCTCCCCCACTAAATATTAAAAACAATATTACTAGGGAGTGTACACCTCCAGCGATATTGACCCTAATTATCATCCTCTCCCCATCTTGATATTAGGAAAAATATCACAGGGGAGATGTACACCCCTTGCGAAACTGGGAGAAATATCAACCTCTCTACCTTTTGGTATTAGGGACAATGTCACAGGGGCGGTCTACAGCCCTGCGATATTGGAAGTAATGTCATCCTCTGCCCCACTAGATATTTGGAACGAGATCACGGAAGGGATGTACACCTACTGTGATATTTTGAGTATTGTCATCCTCTACTCCCTGGCTTTTAGGAATAACATCACATGGGGGTGTACACCTTCTGTGATATGGAGAGTAATAGCCCCACCCCCTGGATATCAGGAATAATGATATTGATCATTAATATTAATAATTAATGTTAATCGATAACAATAAATATAATCATGATAATTTATAATATTATCATTAATATTACTAATTATAATATATTTAAGTTAGTATTAATGATTAATATTAATGTTTACTATTAATAATTTTAATGTTATTAAACAAAATGTTAATATTGCTGATTGTATTTCTTAATAATTAATATTAATCATTATTGAATTAGTGATAATATTTATTGATATTAACATTGTTATTATTATGTATATTGATACTTAATGCTGGAAAATAATAGTATTATTCCTGATACCGCTGGCAGTGTACACCCACTTGTGATATTGTTACTAATATCCAGGGAGGGAGAGCATGATATTAGTTTTAATATCGCAGTAGGTGTACACCCACCCTGTGATATTGATCCTAATATCTAGGGGTTAGAGCTTGACTTTACTCCCAATATAGCAGTGGGTGTACTTCCACCCGCTGATATCACTCCTAATATTCACGGAAGAAGAGAATGATATGACTCCCTATATCGTGGGGAGTGAACATTCCTTCTGTGATATCGTTCCTAGTATCCTGAGGGGAAGAGGATGATAATACTTCCAGTATCACAGGCTGTGTTCACTCACCCTGTGATATTGTTATTAATATCCTGTAAGGGAGAGGATATTACTCCCCATATAGCAGAAGTTGTATAACCACCCTGTGATATTGTTCTTAATATTCAAAGGCTGAGAGGTTGATATTACTCCCAATATCGCTGGAAGTGTACACTCCCATATAATATTATTCCTAATATCCAGAAAGGGAGAAGGTGATATTATTCCCCATATCGCAGGAGGTGTACACCCACTCTGTAATACTTTTCCTAATATGCAGCAGGAGAAGAGGATAATATTATTCCCAATATCGCAGGGGGTATAAAACCCTCCTGTGATATTGTCCTTAATATTCAAAGGCGGACAGAATTGTATTACTCCCAATATCACAGAAAGAGTCCACCCTCCAGTGGTGCTGTTCCCATGATCCAGGAAGGCAGAGGATGATATTACTTTCAATACCACGGAGAGTACACACGCCCCCAGTGATACTGTTCCTAATTTCAACGTGGGAGAGGATATCACTCCCAATACCGCAGGGGTTATAAACACTCCTTTGCTATTGTTCCTAATATCCAAGGGGGGAAAGAATGATATTCCTCCCTATATTGCAGAGGGTGTACACCCGTCTTTGACATTGTTTGTAATTTCTAGAGGGGGAGATGATATTACTCACAATATCATAAACACGCTGTGTGTTCACAGTGGATCGTAATATCCAGGGAGGGAGAGAGGGGTATTATTCATCCCCTATCGCGGGAGGTGTCCAACCCGCCTATCATATTGTTTCTTATATCCAGAGGGGAGAGGATGATATTACTAGCAATATTGAAGAAGTGAACACGCTCCCTGTTACATTGTTTCTAATATCCACGTTGGAAAAGTATGATATTGCTCCTAATTTCACAGGGGTTGTACACCCCGCCTGAGATTTTATTTCTACTATCCAGAATAAGAGAGAACGATATTACTTCCAATAGTGCAGGGGGTGCACACCCTCCATGTGATATTGTTCTTAATAGCTAAAGGAAGAAAAGATAATATTATTCTTTATACTGCAGGGGGTGTACACCAACCTGTGATATTGTTCCTAATGTCCAGGGAGGGAGAGCATGATATTATTCCCAATATCACCATGGGTGTACAGCCGCCCTGTCCTATTGCTCCTAATATTCAAGGGGTAGAATAAGACATTACTCCCAATATAACAGTGGCTGTACATCCATCCGGAGATATTGCTCCTAATATTCAGGGAAGGAGAAAATGATACTACTTTCAATACCGCAGAGAGTGTAAGACCCTTCTGTGATATTGTTTCTAATATCTGGAGGGGGAGAGGATATTACTTTCAATATCACAGGTTATATATACCCATCCTGTGGATATTGTTCTTAAAATCCAGGAAGGAAGAGGATGATATTACTCCCCATATAGTAGGAGATGTACACCCACGCTGGGATATTGTTCCTAATATCACGAGGGGAGGAGAGCCTGATATTACTCCCAGTATTGCAGGGGGTGTACATCCCCCCTGTTATATTGTTCTTAACATTCAAAGGAGGAGAGGCTGACATTACTTCAGATATCGAAGAAAGTGTAAACCCCTGTGTGATATTGTTCTTAATATCTAGAAGGAGAGAAGAGAATATTAATCCCTATATCACAGGAGGTGTACACTCTGTGATACTTTTCCTAATATGCAGGGTAAGAGAGGATAATAATATTTCCAATATCACAAAGGTGCTCACCCTCCTGTGAGATTGTACTTAATATTCAAAGGCGGAGGGGATGATATTGATACCAATATCACAGAAAGTGTACACCCCCCAGTGATATTCTTCCCATGATCCAGCAGAGAAGAGGATTATATTACTTTCAATATCAAAGAAGGTATACACGCCCCCAGTGATGCTGTAGGAATGTAGAATTTCAAGGTGGGAGAGGATGACATGACACCCAACATCACAGAAAGTATAAACACTCTTTCGATATTGTTCTTAATATCCAGGGGAGAAGAGGATGATATTACTCCCAATACTGCAGAGAGTATACACCCGTCTGTGAAATAGTTCATAATTTCTAGAGGGGGAGATGATGTTACTCACAATATCATAAACGTGCTGTGTGTCCACCGTGGATCATAATATCTAGGAAAGGAAAGGGGGTGATATTACTCCCCATATCGCAGGGGTTGTCCACCTCCCTGCGATGTGAATCGTAGTATCTATGGGGGGAGAGGGAGGTGATATCACTCTCCACATCGCGGGGTGTGTCCACCCCTCGGCGATGTGGATCGTAATATCCATGGGGGGAGAGGGGCTGATATTACTCCTCACATCGTGGGGTGTGTCCACCCCTCGGTGATGTGGATCATAATATACAGGGGGTGAGATGGGGGTGATACTACTCCCCACATTGCGGGGGATGTCCACCCTCCCGCGATGTGAATTATAATATCCAGGGGGGTAGAGGGGGGTGATATTACTCCCCACATCGCGGGGAGTGTCTACCCTCCTGCTATATGGGGAGTAATATTATCCTCTCCCCTCCTGAATATTAGAAACAATTTTACAGGGTGTGTTTTCACAGACAGAGATATTGAAAGTAATATCACCCTCTCCCCTTCCAGATATTAACAATATCACAAAAGGGGTGTACACTCTGCGATATTCGGAGTAATATCATCCTGTGTTTCCCTGAATATTAGGAGAAATATCACAGAGTGGGTGTACAGTCACTGCTATATTGGGAATAACATCATACTCTACCCCCCAGAAATTAGGAGCAATATCACAGAGATGGTGTGCAGCCACTGCGATATTAGAAGTAATATCATGCTCTCTCCTGCTAGTTATTAGGAACAATATCACGGGGGCCGGGAGGTGTACACCTTCTGCAGTATTGGGAGTAATATCATCATCTCTTCCTTTAGATGTTAGGAACAATATCACAGGGGAGTGTACACCCCCTGCACTATTCAAAGTAATATCATTCTCTCTTCTTCTAGATTTTACAAATATCATCACAGGCGTGGTGTACACCCTTTGTTATATTGCGAGGAATATCTTCTTTCAACCTGGATATGAAAAACAATATCACATAGGGGGCATACATCCCTTCAATATTGTTAGTAAAAACATCTTTTCACCCACTGGATATAGAAAACAATATCACAGGTGGGGTGTACACCCCTTGCAATATTGGGAGTAGTATCACCATGTAGTTATTAGGGACAAATCACAGGGTGGGTTTACACTTCCTGCGTTACTTGGAGTAATATCATCCACTCACCCCTGGATATCAGGAACCATGTCACAGAAGGAGTGTACACCCCTGCAATATTGTCAGTAATATCACCCTCTTTCCCCCTGGATATTAGGAACACCTAGTATTCCACACCTGTGGAATACCACAGGGCGGGTGTACAACCACTGCCATATTGGGAGTAATATCAGCCTCTACCCCGCTTCGTATTAGGAACAATATACACGGGGGTGTGTACTCCCCCTGCGATATTGGGAATAATATTATTCTCTTTTACCTGTACATTAGGAACTATATCACAGGGGGCTTTACAACTCTTGCGATATTGGGATTAATATTATCCTCTCCCCCACTGAATATTAGGAACAATATCACAGAAGAGTGTACACCCCCTGTGATATGGCCAGTAATATCATTGTGTTTTTCCTCGGATATTAGCACCAATATCACAAGGTGTGTACACACCCTACGTTATTGGGAGTAATATTATTCTCTCTTCCCCTGGATACTAGAAATAGTATCACAGGCAGAGTGTACACACTCCCTGAGATATTGTGAGTAATGTCATCCTCTTTCAACCTGGATATTAGAAACAATATCACAGGGGGCGTGTACACTTCTTTCAATACAGGGAGTAATATCATCCTCTCTCCCCATAAATAGTAGAAAATATATCAAAGAAGGTGTGTACACCACTTGCGGTATTGAGAGTAATATCAATTTCCCCTCACCTAGTTATTAGAAAAAATATCATGAGGGGGTGTACATCACCTGCAATGTTGGGAGTAATATAATTTTCTACCCTTACCTTATGAATATTGAGAACAATATCACAAGGGTGGTGTACATTCTCTGCGATATTGTGAGTAATATCATCCTCACCCCCTCCTAGATATTAGGAACAATATCGCAGGTGGATTATACACCCGATGCAACATTGGGAGAAATACCATACCCTCCGCCCGGATATTAGGAACAATATCTCATGGGGGGTGTACAGCCCATTCCATTTTGGGAGTAATACCAATTTCTTCATTGCTTGAACTAAGAAGCAATATAACAGTGGTGGTGAACACACCCTGTGATATGGCCAGTAATATCATAGACTCTCCCCTAGGATATTAGGAACAATATCAAAAAGGGGTGTATACACTCGTGATATTGGGATTAATATCATGCTCTCCTCCCTGGATATTAGGAACAATATCGAAGAAGGGGTGTCCAACCCTGGCTATATTGACAGTAATATCATCCTCTCCCTCCCTGGATATTAAGAACAATACCACAGAGTTGGTGTACATCCACTGTGATATTGGGAGTAACGTAATCCGCTACCTCCTGGATATTAAACACAATATCACAGAGGGGGTGCACACCCCTGCCAGTAATATCATTGTCTCGCCCACTGGATATTAGGAGCAATTTCACAGAGGTGTGTACACCTCCTCTGCTATTGAGAGTAATATCATTCTCTCTTCCCCTGGATTTTAGGAATAATATCACAGGTGGAGGGTACAACTCCTGCGATTGGCAGTAATATCATTCTCTCCCAACCTTGATATTAGGAAAATAATAACAGGGGGTGTACACTCCCTGCGATATTGGGAGCAATACCATCCTCTCCTCCACTTGATATTAGAAACAATATCCCAGGAAGGGTATACACCCTCTGAGATATTGAGAGTAATATCATCCTCTCCCCCACCTAAATATTAGGAACAATATCACAGGGGGGTGTACATCCCCTACAATATTGGGAGCAATATCATCCTCTCCCTCCCTGGATATTAGGAACAATATCAAAGGGGTCGTGTACACCTACTGTGATATTGGGAGTAATATCATTCTAATCCCCCCTGGATATTAGAAACAATATTATGGAGGGGCTGTACACTCCTTGCTGTATTGTGAGTCATATTATTTCTCTTCCCCTGGATATTAGGAACTATATCACAGGGGGTGTGTCTTCTGTGATTTTGGAATTAATATCATCCTCTCCCCCACTAAATATTAAAAACAATATCAAAGGAGGATTGTCCACCCCTGTGATATGGACAGTAACATCATTGTCTCCCTCCTCTAAATATTAAGAATAGTATCACAAGACGAGTGTACACCTCCTGTGAGGAGTAATATCATCCTCTCTACCTTTGGATATTAGAAACAATATCACAGTGGGGGTGTACATTTCTTGTGATATTGGGCAAAATGTTATCTTCTCTTCCCACGGATATTAGGAACAAAATCCCAGGGAGTGAGTACAACCTCTTCTATATCAGAAGTAATAACATCCTTTCCCTTCCTGGACATTAACAACAATATCACTGGGTGGGTGTACAACCTCTGTGATATTGGGTGTAATATCATGCTCTCTTCCCTAGGATATTAAGAACAATACCATAGGAGGGGTGTACAGCTCCTGCAATATTGGGAGTAATATCATCCTTTCTCCCTCTCGATATTAGGAACAATATCCCAGGATGGTGTAGATCTCCTGTGATATTGGGCGTAATATCCTCATCTCCCAATGTGGATATTGGGAACAATGTCATAGAGGGTGTGTACACCTTCTTCAATATTGGCAGTAATATCATTCTCTCCCCCCTGGATTGTAGGGAAAATATCTAAGGGGTTTTACAACTCCTGTGATATTTGAGTAATATTACTCTCTCCCCACCTAGATATTAGGAACTATATCACAGGAGGCTGTACACTTCTTGCAATATTGGGAATAATATCTTTTCCCATTGTTGGGAACAGGCCCCCAAATCTGGCCATAAACTGGCCCCAAAACTTGCCATAAACTAAATCTCTGCAGCACTGTGACATGCTTGTGATGGCCTTGACGCCCACACTGGAAGGTTGTTGGTTTACCAGAATGAGGGCAAGAAACACCTGGCCCACCCAGGGCAGAAAACCACTTAAGGCATTCTTAAATCAGAAACAATAGCATGAGCGATCTATGCCTTAAGGACATGTTCATGCTGCAGATAACTAGCCAGAGCCCACCCCTTTATTTCAGCCCAACCCTTTGTTTCTCGTAAGGAATACTTTGAGTAAATCTTATGACTGGCTTGCTGTCAATAAATATGTGGGTAAATCTCTGTTTGGGGCTCTCAGCTCTAAAGGCTGTGAGACCCCAGATTTCCCACTCCACACTCTATATTTCTGTGTGTGTGTCTTTAATTCCTCTAGTGCCACTGAATTAGGGTCTCCCTGACCAAGCTGGTCTCAGCAAGTGGTGCCCATGTGTGGGGCTCAAACCCAGGTTGAAGGGTCGCTGGAGCAATGGTTGGAAAATGTGGAACTAAGCTGGAGGATACCCGAGTACTCTTAAAGCAATCCCCGAGGGTGAGTAAAAAGGGGAGCTCAGAAGCATCAGGGTAACAATGGGACAAGTGTGGGCTTTGGTTCATTTCACCTGGGAACCTTTTCACACTAATGATAAGGAGAAAGGAATGTATAACAAAGTAACAGAAGAGGTTACAGAGAAGATTTGCTTGCCAGCTAAAGCTAAAGCGGCAAAGGAGGGAGAGGTTCATCCCTACCCTTCTGCACCCCCTCATTATTATTTTGAAGAAAAAGAGTAGCCTGATCCTCCAGATCTTTCTTTTCTGGAGGACACTGGGCAAAAAGTAGTTGCCCAGTGACTGTTCAAGCAGCAGCACCTTGAGCGACCACTCTCAGTTCTATTCAGGCAGGAATTCAGCAGCTAGAAGAGAGGGTGATTTAGAGACTTGGCAGTTCCCTGTTAGGATACACCCACCTGATCAACAGGGAAATAGTATAGCTACATTTGAGCTTTTTCCTTTTAAATTACTCAAAGAATTTAAATAAGCTATGAATCAGTATGGACCAGGTTCTCCTTTTGTAATGGGACTGTTAAAGAATGTTGCTGTTTCCAGTCGGATGATTCCTACTGACTGGGACGCTCTTACTTGAGCTTGTTTAACTCCTGCTCAGTTCTTACAATTTAAAACTTGGTGGGCAGATGAAGCTTCCATTCAGGCTGCTCACAATGCCCAGGCCCAACCTCTAATTAATATAACTGCAGATCAACTTTTGGGGGTCAGCAGCTGGGCTGGTTTGGATGCACAAGTTGTCATGCAGGGTGATGCCCTAGAACAGCTTAGAGGAGCGTGCATTAGAGCATGGGAAAAAATCACTTCAGGAGGAGAGCAATACCCTTCTTTCAGTGCTGCAAAGCAGGAACCAAAAGAACTATATGCTGATTTTATAGCTCAGTTACAGGAGTCTCTTAAAGAGGTGATTGCAGATTCGACTGCTCAGGATATAGTGTTGCGGTTATTAGCTTTTGACAATGCTAATCCCGATTGCAAGGATGCTCTGCGACCTATTAGAGGGAAAGCACATTTAGCTGATTATATCAAGGTCTGTGACGGTATCAGAGGTAATCTGCATAAAGCTACTTTGTTGGCACAGGCAATGGCAGGACTGAGAGTGGATAAAGAAAATACTCCATTTCCTGGAGCTTTTTTAACTGTGGGAAGCATGGACATACTAAAAAAGAATGTAGAAAAATTCAGTGAGTCAGGCCACCAGATATGGGAAAAAAGAAAACTGCTGAGCCTGAAATATGTCCAAAATGCAAAAAAGGAAAATATTGGGCTAATCAGTGTCACTCTAAGTTTGATAAAGATGGGAACCTGATTTCAGAAATGCCATGAGGGGCCTGTCCTGGCCCCATTCCAAACCAGGGCATTTCTGGCTCAGGCCATTCCCTCACCCCTGTACAATGTCTGTCCCTCACCCCTGTACAATGTCTGTCCCCCACCACAACCAGTAGTTCCACAGTAGATTCATGCTGCACAAAAGCTGTGAGCCTTCTGCCTGGGGAACCCCCACAAAAGGTCCCAACAGGAGTCTGTGGACCCTTGTCAGCAGGGACCATAGGATTACTTCTAGGAAGGTCTAGTTTAAATTTAAAAGGGGGTACAAGTACAAGCAGGAGTCACTGATTCAGATTACAATAAGGAAATTCAAATTGTTATATCTACTTCTGTTTCCTGGAAAGCAGAGCAAGGAGAGCGTATGGCACAACTCCTGATTGTGCCATATGTGGAAATGGGGAAAAGTAAAATTAAATGAACAGGAGGATTTGGAAGCACAAATAAACAAGGCAAAGCAGCTTATTGGTTGAATCAAATTACTGATAAACACCCTACCTGTGAAATAACTATTCAGGGAAAGAAATTAAAAGTTTGGTAGATACAGGAGCTGACGTTTCAATCATTTCTCTACAGCATTGGCCGTCCACGTGGCCAATTCAACCTGCTCAATTTAACATAGTTAGAGTTGGTAAAGCCCCTGAAGTATATCAAAGTAGTTATATTTTGCATTGTGAAGGGCCCAATGGACAACCTGGCACTATTCAACCAATTATAACTTCTGTACCTATAAATTTATGGGGAAGAGATTTGCTACAGCAACGGGGAGAACAAGTCCTAATTCCTGAACAATTGTATAGCCCTCAAAGTCAACGTATGATGCATGAAATGGGGTATGTCCCTGGTATGGGACTAGGAAAAAACTTGTAATGTTTAAAGGAACCGCTTCAAGGGGAAAGACAAAGTTCCTGCCAGGGTTTAGGATATCATTTTTGATGGTGGCCATTGTTAAGCCTCCAAAGCCTATACCTTTAAAATGGTTAACAGATAAGCCAAATTGGATAGAACAATGTCCGCTAAGTAAAGAGAAACTGGAGGCTTTAGAGGAATTAGTTACTGAACAATTAGAAAAGGGACACACA
Organism: Trachypithecus francoisi; assembly: GCF_009764315.1. NCBI lineage: Eukaryota > Metazoa > Chordata > Mammalia > Primates > Cercopithecidae > Trachypithecus > Trachypithecus francoisi. The sequence continues at coordinate 80,376,763 of NW_022681461.1, forward strand.
GTTCCAACATTTTCCCCTTGGAATTCTCCAGTTTTTGTAATTAAGAAAAAATCAGGTAAATGGAGAATATTAACAGATTTTAGAGCCATCAATTCAGCTATACAATCTATGGGAGCATTATAGCCAGGATTGCCTTCTCTTAATATAATTCCAAAAAATTGGCCTTTAATAGTCATAGATTTAAAAGACTGTTTCTTTACTGTCCCCTTAACTGAGCAAGACTGTGAACAGTTTGCATTTACAATTCCTGCAGTAAACAACCTGCAGCCTGCTAAGCGTTTTCATTGGAAAGTGTTGCCACAAGGCATGTTAAACACTCCAACAATTTGCCAGACCTATGTAGGGCAAGCAATGTAACCTACTCGTAAAAAATTTTCAGTGTTATATTATTCATTATATGGGTGATATACTTTGTGCTGTCCTCACTCAAGAAATATTACTCCAATGTTATGATCACTTGCAAAACTTGATTTCTCATGCTGGTTTAATTATAGCTCCTGACAAAACTCAGACTACTACTCTTTATATATATATATAATATATATATATATATATACTTTAAGTTCTAGGGTACATGTGCACAACACGCAGGTTTGTTACATGTGGATACATGTGCCGTGTTGGTGTGCTGCACACATTAACTCGTCATTTACATTAGTATATCTCCTAATGCTATCCCTTCCCCCTCCCCATTCCCCACAATAGGCCCCGGTGTGTGATGCTCCCCTTCCTGTGTCCAAGTGATCTCACTGTTCAATTCCCATGTATGAGTGAGAACATGCGGTGTTTGATTTTCTGTTCTTGCCATAGTTTGTTGAAAATGATGGTTTCCAGCTGCATCCATGTCCCTATAAAGGACATGAACTCATGCTTTTTATGGCTGCATAGTATTTCATCGTGTATATGTACCACATTTTCTTAATCCAGTCTGTCACTGATGGGCATTTTGGTTGATTCCAAGTCTTTGCTATTGTGAATAGTGCCACAATAAACATACATGTGCACGTGTCTTTATAGCAGCATTATTTACAATCCTTTGGGTATATACCCAGTATGGGATGACTGGGTCAAATGGTATTTTTAGTTCTAGATCCTTGAGGAATGGCCACACTGTTCTGCACAATGGTTGAACTAGTTTACAGTCCCACCAACAGTGTAAAAGTGTTCCTATTTCTCTACATCCTCTCCAGCACCTGTTGTTTCCTGACTTTTTAATGATTGTCATTCTAACTGGTGTGAGATGGTATCTCATTGTGGTTTTGGTTTGCATTTCTCTGATGGTGAGTGATGATGAGGGTTTTTTCATGTGTCTATTGGCTGTATGAATGTCTTCTTTTGAGAAGTGTCTGTTCATATCCTTTGCCCACTTTTTGAGGGGTTTGTTTGTTTTTTCTTGTGAATTTGTTTGAGTTCTTTGTAGGTTCTGGATATTAGCCCTTTGTCAGATGAGTAGATTGCAAAAATGTTCTCCCATTCTGTACGTTGCCTATTCACTCTGATGGTAGTTTCTTTTGTTGTGTAGAAGGTCTTTAGTTTAATTAGATCCCATTTGTCAATTTTGGGTTTTGTTGCCATTGCTTTTGGTGTTTTAGACATGAAGTCCTTGTCCATGCCTATGTCCTGAATGGTATTACCTAGGTTTTCTTCCAGGGTCTTTATGATTTTAGGTCTAACGTTTAAGTCTCTAATCCATCTTGAATTAATTTTCATATAAGGAGTAAGGAAAGGATCCAGTTTCAGCTTTCTACTTAAATTCAACAGCCCTTCATGCTAAAAACTCTCAGTAAATTCGGTATTGATGGAAAGTATCACAGAATAATAAGAGCTATTTATGACAAACCCACAGCCAATATCATACGGAATGGGCAAAAACTGGAAGCATTCCCTTTGAAAACTGGCACAAGACAGGATGCTCTCTCACACCACTCCTATTCAACATAGTGTTGGAAGTTCTGGCCAGGGCAATCAGGCAAGAGAAAGAAATAAAGGGTATTCAATTAGGAAAGGAAGAAGTCAAATTGTCCCTGTTTGCAGATGATATGATTGTACATTTAGAAAACCCCATCATCTCAGCTCAAAATCTCCTTAATCTGATAAGCAACTTCAGCAAAGTCTCAGGATACAAAATCAATGTGCAAAAATCACAAGCATTCTTATACACCAATGACAGACAAACAGAGAGCCAAATCATGAATGAACTTCCCATTCACAATTGCTTCAAAGAGAATGAAATACCTAGGAATCCAACTTACAAGGGATGTGAAGGACCTCTTCAAGGAGAACTACAAACCACTGCTCAGTGAAATAAAAGATACATGGAAGAACATACCATGTTCATGGATAGGAAGAATCAATATCGTGAAAATGGCCATACTGCCCAAGGTTGTTTATAGATTCAATGCTATCCCCATTAAACTACCAATGACTTTCTTCACAGAATTGGAAAAAACTGCTTTAAAGTTCATATGGAACTGAAAAAGAGCCCTCATTGCCAAGACAATCCTAAGCCAAAAGAACAAAGCTGCAGGCATCACGCTACCTGACTTCAAACTATACTACAAGGCTACAGTAACCAAAACAGCGTGGTACTGGTACCAAAACAGAGATATAGACCAATGGAACAGAACAGGGCCCTCAGAAATAATACTACATATCTACAGCCATCTGATCTTTGACAAACCTGACAAAAACAAGAAATGAGGAAAGGATTCCCTATTTAATAAACGGTGAAGGCTACTACTCCTTACTCCTACTTGGGGACCTTAGTAAATGACACTACCATTGTGCCACAGAAAGTAGCCATATGTAGGGATCAGTTGAAAACAGTAGATGACTTTCAAAAATTACTAGGGGACATTAATTGGATACGACCTGCTCTAGGCATTCTTACCTATGCCATGAATAATCTATTTTGTATCCTTAGAGGAGATCCTAGTCTCACTAACCCTCAACAATTAACAAAAGAAGCTGAGATAGTGCTGTAACTAATCGAAAAGCAGGTTCATAAAGCTCAAATAAATAGATCAGAGAAGGCTCTAGATTTGCTAATTTTTCCAACACAGCATTCACCTACTGGTGTTATTGTCCAAGAGCAGGACTTAGTAGAATGGCTTTTTCTTCCACATACTGATTCATGGACTCTAACTCCTTATTTGGATCAAATCACTATTGTGATAGGAAATGGGAGAACTTGAATTATTATATTACATGGATATGATCCTGGAAAAATTATTGTCCCTCTCACAAAGGCACAAATATAACAAGTTTTTATAAATAGTCTTACTTGGCAAACCCATTTAGCTCATTTTGTGGATATTCTTGATATTCATTTTCCTAAAATGAAACTGTTTCAATGTTTGAAATTAACTGATTGGATTCCTCCTAATATTACTAAATTTAAACCAATTGAAGGTGCTGAAAATGTCTTTACAGATGGGTCTAGTAATGGTAAAACTTCTTATTCTGGATCAAAAGGTAAAGTTCTCTAGATGCCCAATACTTCAGCTCAAAAAGCAGAGCTTGTAGCTGTAATTAAGGTATTGACTGCTTTTAATATGCCTCTGGTCTCAATTGCAGATACAGCATTACCTGGAAAGAAGCTAAAGCTATCATCCAGTGATGCCCAACTTACCAAATGGCACATTCCTCATCTTTTACAGGAGGAGTTAGTCCTCGAGGATTAGAACCTAATTGTCTTTAGCAAATGGATATCACACAAGTTCCCTCATTTGGGAGACTAGCTTATGTACATGTATGTGTGGACACCTTTTCTCACTTTGTCTGGGCTACATGCCAATCAGGAGTCTTCTGCCTGAGTTAAACGTCACTTTTTGCAGTGTTTTGCAGTAATGGGCATTCCAGCTTCTATTAAAACAGATAATGCCCCAGGCTATACTAGCCAATCTCTAGCTACATTTTTCTCTATATGGAATATTAAACAGATTACTGGTATCCCATATAATTCTCAAGGACAAGCCATAGTGAAAAGAATGAATCTCCCACTGAAACAGAAGTTGCAAAAGCAGAGGGGGAAAAAACAGGGACTATGGGACACCATATGCACAATTGAATCTAGCATTATTAACTTTAAATTTTTTGAGCCTGCCCAAAGGCCAGATGTTAGGAGCAGCTGAACAGCATCTACAGAAACTAGCTGCAAAGACAGAAGCAGAACAACTGGTTTCGTGGGGAGATCCAATAACACAAAGTTGGGAAATAGGTAAAATAATAACTTGGGGTACAGGTTATGCTTGTGTTTCTCCAGAGCCGAATCAACAGCTGATTTGGATACCTTCAAGACACCTGAAACCTTATCATGAGCCATGTGCTGAGGAAGAGATTCCAAGAGGATCCCAAGGACCCCCAGTTGCAGCCATGTTGAGATGGATGCTGAGGAGGATCCCAACTGTCAGGAGCAACACACATCGAACATAGCCACCTACTTGGGGACAGATCAAGAAGCTGTCACAGATGGCAGAAGAAAACCTGAGGAAAGCGGGACAACCAGTCACAGTGAGTAATTTAATGGTAGCTATGATAGCAGTGATCACCATTGCCATGAGTATTCCTTCAACAACAGCTGAAACAGAGAGCAATTATACTTATTGGACATACTTATCAATCTTAGCTGGCAATAATGCCTGGATATAATCACTCCATGACACAGTTACAAATGCTTTCTGATCTCAGTATTTACCATCATAAATCTGCTCCTATAATTGAGGCATACCGCCCTCAAAAACCTATTTCTAAAAAAAAATTGAACCTGGCCGGAAAAGATGAACGTACTTGTTTAGGAAGATTGCATTGCAGAACAGGCAGAGGTGCTGCACAATGATTCCTATGGAATCATTATTAATTGTTCCCCTAAGGGGATGTTTAGCTTGAATTGTACCTCTCAGTCTGTGTGCCAGGGCAGCACTGTGTTCATCTGGTCTGAACAAAATGGTCAGATGGTAGAAATGATAAGAAATATGGCAACAGTTCCTATCATCTGGAACCATGGCGGTATAGTGGTACCTCAACCTCAAATGATGTGGCCCGTTGTAGGAGCTAAACATAAGGGTTTGTGGAAACTGTTAATAGCTCTTAACAAGATCAAAATTTGGGAAAGAATAAAAAAGCATCTAGAAGGACACTCTACAAACTTGTCTTTGGATATTGCAAAATTAAAAGAACAAATATTTAAAGCATCCCAGGCACATCTGACTTTAATGTCAGGAACTGGAGAGCTTGAAGGAGCTGGAGACAGATTAGCAGCTGGTAACCCATTCAAATGGATAAAAACACTTGAAAGTTCTATGATTTCAATGATGATTGGTTTTAATCTGTGTTGTTTGTCTTTGTATAGTCTGCAGATGTGGATCCTGACTCCTGCAAGAAGTAGCTCACCATGACAAAGCTGCCTTTGCTTTTATCACTTTGCAAAACAAAGAAGGGGCACATGTTAGGAATAGGCCCCAAAATCTGGCCATAAACTGGCCCCAAAACTGGCCATAAACAAAATCTCTACAGCACTGTGACATGCTCATGATGACCTTAACACCCACTGGAAGGCTGTCAGTTTACCAGAATGAGGGCAAGGGACACCTGACCCACCCAGGGCAGAAAACTGCTCAAGGCATTCTTAAAGTGCAAACAATAGCATGAGCGATCTGCGCCTTAAGGACATGTTCATGCTGCAGATAATTAGCCAGAGCCCATCCCTTTATTTCGGCCCATCCCTTTATTTCTCATAAGGAATACTTTGAGTAAACCTTATGACTGGCTTGCCATCAATAAATATATGGGTAAATCTCTGTTCAGAGCTCTCAGCTCTGAAAGCTGTGAGACCCCTGATTTCCCACTCCACACTATATTTCTGTGTGGATGTCTTTAATTCCTGTAGCACTGCTGGGTTAGTATCTCCCTGACCAAGCTGGTCTCAGCATCCCATCATGGATATTAAGAACACTATCACAGGGGAGGTGTACACCCCTTGCAATATTGAGAATAATATTCTGCTCTCCCCTTCAGGATATTAGGAAAAATATCCCAGAAGGTGTGCAAAACCCCCACAATATTGGCAGTAATATCATCCTTTCCCCTCTGAATATAAGAAACAATATAGCAGGAGGATGTACACCCCCTGTGATATTGGGAGTCATTTCATTTTTCTCCCCCTTTGAATATTCAAAATGATATAATGGGGGGATGTACACCCCCTGCAATATTGCCCCTAGTATCATCGTCTCCCTCCCAGGATATAAGGAACAATATCACAATGAGGTGTATGCCCCCTGCAATACTGGGAGTAATATCTTCCTCTTTCCCACTGGCTATTAGAAACACTGTCACAGAAGGTGTACATCCCCTGTGATATTGGGAGTACAATCATTCTCTACTCTCCTGGATATTACAAACAATATCACAGAAGGGGAACACCCCTTTAGATATTGGGAGTAATATCATCCTTCCCATACTGTATATTATAAAAAATATCACAAAGGGCTGTACACATCTGCTATATTCAAAGTAATATCATCCTCTCCCCCCGGATATAACAAACAGTATCAAGGTGGAGTGTTCACTTCCTGAGATATTGACAGGAATATCATCCTCTCCCCATCTGGGTATTATGAAGAATATCTCATGGGAGTGTACACCCTCTGTGATATTGGAAGTAGTATCATCCTCTCCCCACTGGACATTACAAACAATGTCATAGTTGGGTGTACACCCCTGTGATAGTGCAAGTAATATCATCCTCTCCCTTCCTGGATATTATGAACAATATCACAGGAAAATGTACACCCCCCGTGATATTGGGAGTAATGTTATTCTCTCCCCCTTAGATATTATGAACAATATCACAGGGGGGTGTATACCTGCTGCAATATGGGGAGTAATATCATCCTCTCCCTTTCTGGTTATTATGAGCAATATCACAGGGAATTAATATCACCCTCTCTCCTTCTGTATATTTTGAATATTATCACAAGGGGGTGTACACTGCCTGTGATATGGGGAGTAACATCCTCTCCTCTTCTGGACATTATGAACAATATCACAGCAGGGTGTATACCCCCTTCAATATGGGGAGTTATATCCACCTCGCCACACCTGGATATTATGAACAATATCACAAGGGGGTGTACATCCCCTGCAATATGGGGGGTAATATCATCCTCTTTCTCCCTGGATATAGCAAACAATATCAAAGGGTGGTGTGCACCCCCTGAGATATGGAGAGTAATGTTATTCTTTTTCCCCCTGGATATCATAAACAATATCACTGGAGGGTGTACACGCCCTGTGATATGGGAAGTAATATTTTCCTCTCCCCCCAGACACTATGAACAATATCACTGGAGTGTGTAAACCTCCTGTGATATGGAGAGTAATATCAACTTCTCCCCCCTGGATATTACAAACGATATCATTGGGGGGTGTACACCCCTTGTGATTATGTGGAATAATATTATCTTCTCCTTCCCCAGTTATTATGAACAATATCACAGAAGGGTGTACACCCTCTGCAATATGAGGAGTAATATTATCCTCTCCCCTCCTGGATATTAAGAACAATATCACTGGGAAGTCTACACCCTCTGCAATATAAGGAGTAATATCATTTCCTGCCCCATTGTATATTATGAACAGTATCACAGGGGGATGTAAACCCCTGCTATATGAAGTGTAATATCATCCTTCCCCACCTGAATATTAGGAACAATATCACAAAGGGGTGTACACCTTCTGCAATATGGGAAGTAATATTATCTTCTCTACCTCTGGATATTACAAACAATATCACAGATGTTGTACACACAAGGTGTTTACAATATCAAAAATAATATCATCTTTTTCCCTGAATATTATGAACAATATCACAGGGCAGTGCACACCCCCTGTGATATTGTTCCTAATATCCAGGGGGAGAGAGGATGATGTTACTTCCAATATTGCAGGGGGTGTATGCCTTCCTTGTAATATTGTTCCTAATATCACAGGGGAGATGTACACCTCCAATATTGGGGGTAATAGAGATATTACCCCCAATAGCTCAGGAGATGTACACTCCCCACTGTGATATTGTTCCTAATACCAAGGTAGGGAGAGAATGTTACTCTTAATATCACAGGGTGTGTATACCACTCCTTTTTATAGTTACTAATATCAATGGGTGAAAGGATGATATAACTCCTAATATCGCAGGGAGTGTACACCCCTTCTGTGATATTGTTTCTAATATCCAAGGGGGCAGAGAAAGATATTACTACCAATATCACAGGGGGTGTACACCCTTTCTGTGATATTGTTTTTCGTATTTAGGGGGGAGAGAATGATATTACTCTCAATATCGCAGGGAATGAACACACACCCTATGATATTGTTCCCAATATCCAGCTGGGAAGAGGATGATATTACACTCAATGTCTTAGGAAGTGTACACCCCCCTGTAATGTTGTTAGTAATATCCAGGTGGGGAGAGGATGATAGTACTCCCAATAACGAAGAGGGTGTATGCCTCCCTTGTGATATTTTTTATAATATCCAAGGAGGGAGAAGATTATATTACTGTCAATATGGGGGAGGCATACACCCCCCATGATATTGTTCCTAATATGCGAGGGTGGAGGAAGGGGATATTACCCTTACTATTGCAGGAGGCGTAAACTTTTCATGTAATATTGCTTCTAATAATCAGAAGGGAGAGAATGATATTACTCTCAATATCGCAGGAGGAGTAAACCCCCTCTGTAATATTGTTCCAACTGCCTGGGGTGTGGGGCGAGAAGTTGATGTTACTCCCAATATTACAGGGAATGTACATCGCCCCTGTGATATTGTTTGTAATATCCAGGTTGGAAGAGGGTTATATTACGCTCAATATCGCTGGGAGTGTACACTGCCCCTGTAATATTGTTCCTAATATTTAGCGGGGGAGAGGATATTACTCCCAGTATCACAGGGGTTATACACACCCCCTGAGATATTGTTCCTAATATACAGAGGGTGAGAGGATGATATTACTACCGATAGCACAGGAAGTGTACACCTTCCTGTGATATTGCTCCTAATTTCCATGGGGAGAGAGGAAGATATTATTCCCAATATGGCAGAGGGGGTAAACCCCACCTGCGTTACTGTTTCTAATATCGAGTGGGGGAGAGGATGATATTATTCTCAATATCAGAGAAGCTGTACAGTTCTTCTGTGATATATTTCAAGATATACAGGGGGCGACAAGATGACATTACTTCCAATATCACAGGGGGTGTACAACCCCCACCTCGTGATATTGTTTATAATATCCAGGGGGAGAATAATGATATTAATTCCAATATCCCAGGGTTGTATACCCATTTTGTAATATTGTTCCTAACATTCACGGCAGGAGATGACAATATTACCCCCAATAGCGCAGGAGGTGTACACCCCCTCTGTGATATTGTTCCTAATATCCAGGAGCAGAGAGGATGACATTACCTCCAGTATCGAAAGGGGTTTACAGATCTCTGTAATAATGTTGCTAGTATCCTATGGGTGAGAGGGTAATATTCCCAATATCGTGGGGCGTGTACACCCTCCCTGTGATATTGTTCCTAATATCGAGGGGGGCAGAGGATATTATTCCCAATATTGCAGGATGTGTATACCTTCCTTGTGATATTGTTCCTAATATCCAGGGTGGAAGACGACAATGTTACTGTCAAAATCGCAGGGGGGTTGTATAGGATGATATTACTCCCAATATCTCAGGGGGTGTACATGCTCCTGTCATACTTTTCCTAGTATCAAGTGAGGAAGAAAATAATATTATTCCCAATATCACAGAGAGTGTACATTCCCCCATGTACTGTTCCTAATATTAAAAATGGAGAGGATAATATTACTCACTATATCGCACGAGTGTAAATCCCACTTGTGATATCAGTATTTTTCAATGTGGGAAATGATGATATTACTGTAAATATCACAGGGGGTTTACACCTACCCTGTGATATTGCTCCCAATATTCAGTGGAAGAGAGAATGATATTAATATCAATATCAAAGGGAGTGTAAACCTCACTTCCGGTTTTTAATATCTAGGCATGCATTATTCCCAATATAGCAGGGAGTGTTCACCCCTTTTGTTGATATGGTTCCTAATACCCAGGAGGGGAGAGTATGATATTGCTCCCAATATCACAGGGGTGTACATTCCCTTTGTGATATTCTTTTTTATATCCAGGGTGTACACACCCCCTGTGATATTTTTCCCAATATGCAAGTTGGAAGGGGATGGTATGTGATATTGTTCCTAATATCCAGATAGGGAGAAAATAATATTTCTCTCAATAGAACAGAGAGTGTACTCCCTTTGTGATATTGCTCCTAATATCCTGGGGAAGAGCAAATGATATTATCTCCAATATCACAAGTGGTGTACAACCCCCAGTGATATTGTTTCTAATATTCAGGGGGTAGAGAATGATATCATTCCCAATATCACAGTTGGTGTACACCTCGCCTGCAATATTGTTTCTAATATTCAGTAGGGGAGAAAAAGATATCAATCTTAACATACCTGGAATTGTACACCCTCTCTGTGATATTGTTCCTAATATCCAGAGGGGGAGAGGATGATATTACTCCCAATGCCGAGGAAGTGTACACCTCCCCGGTTATATTGTTCCTAATATTTATGGGGGAAGAGGATGACACTACTCATAGTCTCACAGGGAGTGTACACCCCCCGTGATATTGTTTTTAATATCCAGGGGACAGAGGATGATATTATTCCCAATAACCCAGAAAGTGTACACACCACTTGTGATATCCTACCTAATATCCAGAGGAGAGGATGATACTACTTTCAATATCGCAGGGGTTATACACATTCCTGTGATTTTTTTAATACTCAAAGGGGACAGGATGATATTACTTTCAATATCGCAGGGGCTGTAGACCCCCTTTGTGATATTGTCATATTGTTCTTAATATTTAGGGGTTAGAGGATGGTATTACTTCCAATATCGATGGGGGTGTACTGAACCCTGTGATATTGTTTCTAATATCCAGCTGGGGAGAAGTTGATATTACTTCCAATATTGAAGGTGGGGTACACACCCCCTGTGGTATTGCTCCTAATATCCAAGGGATAGAGGATGACATTACTCCCAATATAGCAAAGATTGTGCACTCCCTTTGTGATATTGCTCCTAATATTTAGGGGTGAGAGGCTGATACTACTACTGATATCACATTGGGTGTACACCCTTTTGTGATATTGTTCCAAATATCTCAGGAGGAAGATATTCCTCCTAATATCGCAGGGGCATACACCCCCTTGTAATATTGTTCCTAATATTTAAAGGGGGAAACTATGATATTACTGTCAATATCACAGGTGGTGTATGACGCCCTGTGATACTCTTCCTAATATCCCAAGGTAGAGAAAATGATATTACTAGCTATACTGAAGAGGGTGTACCCTCCTCCGTGATATTGTTCCTAATATCCAGTTGGAGACAGGATGATATTATTCCCAGTATTGCAAGAGGTGTACACACTGCCTGCGATATTGTTCCTAATAACCACTGGAAAAGAGGATGATGTTACTTCCAATATGGCAGGTGGTGTACACCTTAAATGTGATACTGTTCCTAATATCCAGTGGGGAGGATGATCCTACTCCCAATATCACAAAAAACCCTGTGTTATAGTTCCTACTCTGTGGCGGGGAGAGGATGCTTTTACTCCCAATATTGCAGAAGGTGTACACCTCCCTTTTGACATTTTTCCTACTATCCAGGTTTGGAGAAGGTGATACTACGCCCAATATTGCAGGGGGTGGACACACTTTCTATGACATTTTTTCCAATATCCAGGTAGGAGAGGATAATGTCACTCCCAATATAGCAAGGGGTGTGCATCCCTGAAAATATTATTTCTAATATCCATGGGGAGAACAGATGATATTACTTCCAGTATTGCAGGGGGTGTACACTTTTTTGTGCTACTGTTCCTCATATTGAGGTTGGAAGAATATGATATTACTCCCAATATCTCAGGGGGTGTACACCCCTCCTGTTACATTGTTTTCAATATCCAGTAAGAGAGAGGATGATATTAATTCCAATTACTCAGAAGGAGGACATCCCCCTGTGATATTGTTCCTAATATACAGGGGAAGAAAGGATGATATTACTCTCAATATCGCAGGGGATGTACACACCACCTTGTAATACTGTTACTAATATCGATGGGGGGAGAGGATGATATTACTTTTAATATCTCAGGGGGTGCACACATCCCTGTGATATTGTTCCTAATATCCATGTGGGGAGAAAATTATATTACTCCTAATATCGCAGGGTGTGTACACCCTCTTTGGGATATTGTTCCTAATATTTAGGGGGGAGAGAATGATACTACTTGCAGGGGGTGTACACCATCCCTATGATATAGTTTCTAATATTTAGGAGGAGAGATGATGATATTACTCCCAATATCACAGGGGGTATACACCCCTTTTGTGATATTGTTCCTAATATCGAAGTGGGGAGACAATGATATTGCTATCAATATTGCAGAGGGTGTACACTCCCACTTGATACTGTTCCTGCTATTTAGAGGGGCAGAGGATGATATAACTCCCAATATTGCAGGGGCTATACACCCCCCGTGATATTGTTTCTAATATTCAGAGGAAGGGAGGATGATATTACTCTCAATATCGCAGGGGGTGTACACCCCTCCTGTGATACTTTTTCTAATATTCAGGTGGGGAGAGCATGATATTATTCCAATATTGCAGGAGGTGTACCTTCCCCCTGTGATATTGTTCCTAATATCCAGAGGGGAGAAGGATGATATTATTCCCAATTTCACAGGGGTGTACACACCCTGTGACATTGTGCCTAATATGCCTGGGGGGAGAGGATGATATTACTCCCAATATCACATAGAAGTACACACTTCCTGTGCTATTGTTTATAATATCCAGGGAGGAGACGATGATATTACTCCCAATATCGCAGATGGTGTACACACCCCTGTGATATTCTTCCTAATATTCATAGGGGGAAAGAATGATATTACTTTTAATATTGCAGGGGATGTATTCATCAATGTGATATATTGTTCCTCATATCCAGGAGGGGAGAGGATGATATTACTCTAAACATTACGGGGGTGTACACCCACCCTGTGATATTCTTCCTCCTATCCAGGGGGAGAGAGAGAAGATGATATTAATCCCAGAATTGCGGGGGTGTACACCCACCTGTAATATTGTTTCTAATATCCCGGGTGGGAGGAGGATGATACTACTCCCAATACGGCAGGGGATGTGCACCTCCCCTGTGATATTGTTCCTAATAGCCAGGGTGGGAGAGGATGATATTACTCTCCACATCGCATAAGGTGTAACCAATCCTTGTGATATTGTTCCCAATATCAGGATGGAAGGGGATGCTATTACTACCAATATAGCAGGGGATGTACATCTCCCTTGTGATACTGTTTTTAACGTCCAAGTTGGGAGAGGATGATATTCCAAATATCACAGAAGGTATGCACCACCCCTGTGATATTATTTTTACTATCCATGGAGGAAGAAGAAAATATTACTCCCAATATCACAGTGGGTGTACACCTCCCGTGTAATATTGTTTCTAATATCCAGAATGAAAAAGAATGATCTTACTCCCAACATCGCAGAGGGTGTGCACTCTCCTTGTGATATAGTTTGTAATATCTGGGGGCAAAGAAGATCATATTACCACCAATATCACAGGGTGTGTACACCCTTTTGTGATATTGTTCTAAATATCCAGGGAGGAGAAGATATTACTCCCAATATAGCAGGGGGTGTACACCCTCGTGAGATATTGTTCCTAATATCCAGGGAGAAGAGGATGACATAACTCCCAATATTGCAGGGGGTGTATATACCCTTTGTGATATTGTTCCTAATATTCAGGGGGAAGAGGATTATATTACTCTCAATATCAAAGTGGGTGTACACCACCCCTGTGATATTATTTCTAATATCCAGGTGGAAAGAGGTTGACATTACTTCCAATATTGCTGATGGTGTACACACCTCCTGTTGTATTGTTCCTAATATTTAGGGGGTAGAGAAGGACATTACTCCCAATATCTCAGGGAGTGTACACCCACTTTGTAATTTTGTACCTAATACTTAAGGGTGAGATGATGATACTACTACCAATATCACAGGGGATATACACCACTCTGTGATATTTTATCTAGTATTCCAGGGAGAGAGGATGATACTATTCCCAATATCACAGGGGATATACACCACCCCTGGGGGGTACACACTACCTGTGATATTGTTTTTAATATCCAGGGAAGAGAGGATGATATTACTTCCAATATCGCAGAGGTTGCACACATCCCTGTGATATTCCTCTTAATATCCAGCAGGGGAAAGGATGATATTACTTTCAATATGGCAAAGGGTATACACACCAATGTGATATTCTTCCTAATATCCGGGGGTGTTGATATTACTCCAAATATCGCAGGGGGTGTTCATCAACTATTGCAGGATCTGGCCAGCAGCCCACGATGCAACAGGGCTCTCTCTTTGCTCCCAGGTGGATCGGCAGGTCGAGAAATAATAGACACACACAAGATAGTGAAAGCTGGGTCCAGGGAGGTCACCGTCTTTTAGTCCTGCAGTGCCAACAATGCACTGGATATGCCAGCATTTATTATTAAGTTTAGTGAGGGCGGGAGTAGGTTAGTGAAGGATTTAGGGTTATTTGATTGTGAGGTGAGATGGTCACATGGGGATTAAGTAATTCCCTTTTTTTTTTTTTGTGAGACAGAGTCTCGCTCTGTCACCCAGGCTGGAGTGCAGTGGCCAGATCTCAACTCACTGCAAACTCCGCCTCCTGGGTTTACGCCATTCTCCTGCCTCAGCCTCCCGAGTAGCTGGGACTACAGGTGCCCGCCACCTCGCCTGGCTGGTTTTTTGTGTTTTTTTAGTAGAGACGGGGTTTCACCGTGTTAGCCAGGATGGTCTCGATCTCCTGACCTCGTGATCCACCCGTCTCGGCCTCCCAAAGTGCTGGGATTACAGGCTTGAGCCACCGCGCCCGGCCTGGATTAAGTAATTCTTTAACATAACATCTGTATGCAGAAGTACAGTATACATAGGTAAGAATTTACAATATAGTGTGTGCATCAGTAATTTCTAACAGAGCCTTAAAACAGAAACACAGTCTATCCATAACCTATGATTAGCAAGATATTATTCAGCAGTAACAGTTGCAGCAAAAGCTGGTTACAGACAATCCATAGTAACGGGACGTGAAGCTAGACAACCGGTTGGACCAGAAATTCTCAGAAGGGAGTATGCCTTAACCTTAAAGAGGCCTAGAAGAGCTGTGGCAAGATGAGAGTGTTTATAGCCCTATCTTATCCATACGGACAGGTGCCCCCCCCCCCCGACCATGCGTCCATTTATAGGCTCTCCACGAGGGTCGCATTCCATTCCCAGAATTATGAACACCTGCTTTTCTGGGTAGGAATCTTGGTGCTGTGAAACTTCCCTGACTGCATGTCCATTCATAGGCTCCCTGCAGGGTGAAGCACATTACGTGCTGTTGGCTCATTCAGGCAGTCCATTCTGGCATTGTCTTTACACAATCCTGCATGTAATTTTGTATTTACAATAATCAGGAGCATTTTATCTTTTATTCCGTAGCAATAGTTTCAGAGGGTCTCCCTACAATCAACCCTGTGATAATCTTCCTCATATCCAGGGGGAGAGAAGAGGATATTATTCCCAACATTGCAAAAGGTGTACATCTCCCTGTAATATTGTGATATTGTTCCTAATATCCAGGTGGGGAGAGGATGTTATTACTCCCAATATCACAGTAGGTGTACACCTCCCCTGTGATATTGTTGTTAATATCCAGGTTAAAAGAGGATGATATTACTCCAAATACAGCAGAAAATGTACACCACCTCGGTGATATTATTCCTAATATCCAGGGAAAGAGAAGATGATATTACTCCCAACATCACAGAGGGTGTACACCACCCCCATGATATTGTTTATAATATCCTGGGGGGAGAAGGTGATATTACTCCCAATATCACAGGTGTGTACACCACCTTTGATATTGTTCCTAATACCAAGTGGTAGACAAGATGATGTTACTCTCAATATCATGGGGGGTATAAATCCCCTGATATTTTTCCTCATATCCAGGTAAGGAAAGGTTGATATTACTTCCAATATTCCAGGTGGTGTGCACACTTCCTGTGAAATTGTGCCTAGGGGGTGTACACCCCTCTGTGATATTTTTCCTAATATCCCAGGGGGGAGAGGATGATATTACTTCCAATATCATAAGGGGTGTACACCCCTTTTGTGATATTGTTCCTAATATTCAAGGGGGGAGACTATAATATGACTGTCAATATCATAAAGGATGTACACCTTCCTGTGATATTGTTTCTAATATCCAGGGGGAGAGAGGATAATATTACACCCAATATTGAAGGGGTTGTACACCCACCCTGTGGTATTTTTCCTAATATCCAAGTGGGGAGAGGATGATATTACTCCCAATATCAAAGGGAGTGTACATCTCCCCTGTGATACTGTTTTTAATTTCCATGTTGGGATGCTATTCCTCCCAATATTGCAGTTTGTACACCCCCCTTGTGATATTGTTCCTAATATTCAAGGATGGAGAAAATCATACTACTGTCAATATCACAAAAGGGTATACACCACCTCATGATATTGTTTCTAATACCCAGGGTGGGAAAAAGAATGATATCACTCCCAATATTGCAGGATGTGTACACCCCCATGTGGTATTGCTCTTAATATCTAGAAGGTGGAGTAATATATTACTCCCAATTTTGCAGGGGGTGTACATACCCACCCTGCAGTATTGTTCCTACAGTCCAGTGTGGGGAGAAGGTGATACTACTCCCAATATCACACAGGGCGTACCTCCTTCCTGTGGTATTTTTTTCTAATATTCAAATTGGGAAAGGGTTATATTACACTCAATATCTCAGGGAGTGTACACTCCCCTTGTGATATTGTTTCAAATTCCAGGGTGAAAGAGGATGACATTACTCTTAATATCGCAGGGGTTGTACCCACCCCACCCCCCGGGATATTGTTCCTAATATCCAGAGAGGAAGAGGATGATATTACTCCCAACCCAATAGCAAAGAGGGTGTACACCTTCCTGTGATATTTTTCCTAATATCCAGTGGGGGAGAAGATGATATTACTCCCAATATCACGGGTGGGGGTGTACACCCCCCTGTGATATTGTTTCTAATATCAAGTGGTGGAGAGGATATTACTCCCAATTTCCGAGAAGGTATACACTTCTTCTGTGATATAATTCCTAATATTTAGAAAAGGAGAGGATGACATTACTTCCAATATCACAGCAGGTGTACACCTTTTCTATGATATTGTTCCTAATATCCAGGGGGAAAGAGGATGATATTACTCCCAATATCACGGGTGGGGGTGTACACCCCCCTGTGATATTGTTCCTAATATCCACGGGGGAAAGGATGATATTACTTCCAATATCACAGGAGGTGCACACCCCCCCCTTGTGATAATGTTCCTAATATCCAGGTTGGGAGAGGTTGTGACATCATATTGCAAAGTTTGTACACCCCCTTTGTGATACTGTTCTTAATATCCAATGGGCAAGATGTTATTACTCCCAATATCGCAGGGGTGGTATGCACCCCCTGAAATACGGTTTTTAATATCCAGGGGGAAAGAGGATGATATTACTCCCAATAGCCCTGCAGCTGCACACTCCTCCCATGATATTGTTTTTTATATTCACAGGGGGAGAGGTTGATATTACTCCCAAGAGCGGAGGCTGTGCACACCATCATTGTGATATTGTTCCTATCATCTAGGGGTGGAAGAGGATGATATTACTCCCAATATTGCAGTGGTCGTACCCCCCCTGCACGATATTGTTCCTAATATCCAGGGAAAGAGAGGGTGACATTACATCCAATATCGCAGGGGGTGTACACCTCCCCCCCATAATATTGTTCTCAATACCCAGGGAAAAAGAATATGATATTACCCTAAATATCGCAGAAAGTGTACAACCCCCTGTGAAATTGTTTTTAATATTCAGGGCGGAGAAGATGATATTACACCCAGTATCACAGAGGATGTACACACACTCCTGTAATATTCTTCCTTACATACAGGGAAGGAAAGGATGCTGTTACTTACAGGATCCAAGGGGTTGTACACATTCCTGTGACTTGTAATTAATAATCAAGGGAAGAGGGAGTGGATGTTATTACTTTCAATATTGCAAGGGGTGTACACCACCCCAAAGATATTGTTCCTAATATTTAGGTAAGGACAAGATGATATTAATTTCAATATTGCAGCGGGTGTAAACCACCTCTGTGATATTGTTGCTAATATCCGGGGTGGGGGGTGGAAATGATATTACTCCCAATAATGCCGGGGGTGTACACCCCACCTGTAGTGTTACACTTAATATTCAAAAAGAGAGACGAGGATATTAGTGCCAAAATTGCGGGGTGTGTCCACCTCACCTGCCATATGGTTTGTCATATCAAGCGGTGGAGAGGGAGGTGATGTTATTCCCAATATCACAGGGTAAATTCCACCCCTCACCATATCGGGAGTAATATCACCCCCCTCTCCCCACCCTGAGTATTACGAGCCATATGCCAGGGGGTTGTCTGCTCCCTGCCACATGGGGAGTAATATCACCCCTCTCCCCCTCTGTGGGTATTACGAGCCATATGCCAGGGGGGTGTCCACCCCCCACCATATGGGGAGTAATATCACCCCCCTCTCACTCCTGGGTATTACAAGCCATATGGCAGAGGGGTGTACACCTCTCACCATATGGGGAGTAATATCATCCCCTCTCCCCTTCTGAGTATTACAAGCCAGGTGCCAGGGGGGTGTCCACTCCCTCCGTATGGAGAGTAATACCACCCCTCTCTCCCCACCCTGGTTATTACGAGCCATATGCCAGGGGGGTGTCCACACCCCTGCCATATGGGGAGTAATATCACCCTTCTCTCCCCCTAGATATTACATGCCATATTAAAGGGGAGTGTCCACCCCCCATCATATGGGCAATAATACCCCCTGGATAAGAGGCAAGTCTACACAGCGTGTTTACAATATTTGGAATAATATCATATTTCCCCTTTTTAAATTACAAACATTATCACAGGAAGGTGTATAGAAACCTGTGATATTGGGAGTAATATTATCCTCTCCCTTCCTTAGATATTAGGAAAAATATCACAAAAGTTGTGTACACCCCCTGTGATATTGGGAGTAATATCATTCTATTCCTCCTGGATATTAGAAACAATATTACATGGAGTGGTGTACGCTCCCCCCCCCCCCGTGATATTGGGCATACTATTATCCTCTTCCTGCTTGGATATTAGGAACAATAACACAAGCAGTTGTACACTTCCTGCAATATTGGAAGTAATATCATCCTCTCCAACACCGGATGTCACGAATAATATCCAAAAAGGGTTTACACTTCCTGCGATACTGGGAGTAATATAATACTCTCTCCCCAATGAATATTAGGAACAACATCACAAAGAAGGTGTTCACCCTTTGCGATATTCAGAATAATATCATCCTCTCCCTTTCTGTATCTTAGAAACAATATCGCAGAAGAGGTGTACACCCGCTGTGATATTGAAAGTGATATCTTACTCTCCTATCTTAGATATAATAAACAATATCACCGGGGGTGTACCACTTGTGCGATATTGAAAGTAGTATCATCCTCTCCACACTTGGATATTAGGAACAATATCACAGCGGGGTGTACACCCCATGTGATGTTGAGAGTAATATCAGCCACTCCTCTCAATATTAGGAAAAATATCACAGGGGGTGTACACATGCGGGGTGTACATTTCCTGTGCTCTTGGGAGTAATATCACCCTCTCCCCTACTTGATATTAGGAACAGTATCTTGGCGGGGGGGGGGTGTAAACTCTTCTCAATATTGGAAGTAATATCATCCTCTACTACTCTGAAGATTAGGAACAATATCAAAGTGGGGTTGTACCCCTCCTGCGATATTGGGCATAATATCATCCTCTCCCAACCTGGATGTTAGAAACAATATCACAGGGAGGCTATACACCCCATGAGACATTGGGAGTAATATCATATCCTCCTGCTTTGGAGAGCAGGAAAAATATCACGGGGGGAAATGTACATTCTGTGCAATATTGGGAGTAATACTATCTTCTTCCAAACTGGACATTAGGAACAATATCACAGGAAGGATATACATTCCCAGTGATATTGGGAGTAATTCGTCCTCTCTTCCCATGGATATTAAAAACAATATTTCAAAAATGGTGTACACACCCTGCAGTGTTGGGAGTAATATCCTCTGCTCTCCTGGATATTAGAAACAATATTAGATATTAGAGGGTGGGTGTAAACCCCCTGTGATATTGAGAGTAATATCCTCTCCCCTCCTGAATATTACAAACAAAATTACAGGAGGGTTTACATCCCCTGCGATATTGGGAGTAATATTCTCTTTCTTCCTAGATATTATGAACAATACCACAGGAGGGTGTACAGCCCCTGTGATATTGGAAGTAGTATTATCTTCCCCCACTCCTCGATATTACAAACAATATCACAGGGGAGTGGACATTCCCTATGATACTGGGAGTAATATCATTTTCTCTCCCTCGGATATTACGGACATTATCACAGGGGAGTGTACACACAAGGTGTGTACGATATTGGAATTGATACCACCCTCTCCCCTTCCCTTCCATCTGTACACCCCATTCGATATTTGGAGTAATATTATCCTCTCCCCCCTGGGTATTATGAACAATATCACAGGGGAGTGTACACCCCCTGCAATATTGGGAGAAATATCATCCTCTTTTCTTCTGGACATTACAAACTATAACACAGGGGATGTACACCCCCTGCGATATTTGCAGTAATATCATCCTCTTCCTCTCTGGATATTACAAATAACATCACAGGAGGGCGTAAATTCCCTGGGATATTGGGAGTAATATTATCCTCTTTCTCCCTGGATATTATGAACATATCATAGAGGTTGTACACCTGCTGCGGTATTGGGAGTAATATCATCCTTTCCCTGACTGGATATTATGAACAATATCACAGGGACGAGTACACTCCTTCGATATTGGGAGTAATGTCTTCGTCTTCCTCCCTGGATATTACGAACAATATCACAGGGGAATGAATACGGAAAGCGATATTGGAGTAATATTATCCTCTTTCTCCCTGGATATTATGAACAATACCACAGGAGGGTGTACAGCCCCTGTGATATTGGAAGTAGTATTATCTTCCCCCACTCCTCGATATTACAAACAATATCACAGGGGAGTGGACATTCCCTATGATACTGGGAGTAATATCATTTTCTCTCCCTCGGATATTACGGACATTATCACAGGGGAGTGTACACACAAGGTGTGTACGATATTGGAATTGATACCACCCTCTCCCCTTCCCTTCCATCTGTACACCCCATTCGATATTTGGAGTAATATTATCCTCTCCCCCCTGGGTATTATGAACAATATCACAGGGGAGTGTACACCCCCTGCAATATTGGGAGAAATATCATCCTCTTTTCTTCTGGACATTACAAACTATAACACAGGGGATGTACACCCCCTGCGATATTTGCAGTAATATCATCCTCTTCCTCTCTGGATATTACAAATAACATCACAGGAGGGCGTAAATTCCCTGGGATATTGGGAGTAATATTATCCTCTTTCTCCCTGGATATTATGAACAATATCATAGAGGTTGTACACCTGCTGCGGTATTGGGAGTAATATCATCCTTTCCCTGACTGGATATTATGAACAATATCACAGGGACGAGTACACTCCTTCGATATTGGGAGTAATGTCTTCGTCTTCCTCCCTGGATATTACGAACAATATCACAGGGGAATGAATACGGAAAGCGATATTGGGAGTAATATTATCCTCTCTTTCATTGAATATCACAGGGCGGGTGTACACCCTCTGTGTTATTAGGAGTAATTTTATCCTCTTCCCCCTTGGATATTTCGAACAATGTCACAGGAAGGTGACCACACCCTGCGACATTGGCATTTATATTATCCTCTTCACCCCTGGATATTACGAACAATATCACAAGGGGGAGTACACCCCTTGTGATATTAGGAGTAATATAATCCTTTTCTCTCTTGAAAATTACAAACCATATTACAGGGGTGGTGTACACCCCTTGCGATATTGACAGTAATATAATCCTCTCCCTTCTGGATATTCAGAACAATATCACAGGGAGGGGCTTACACCCCCTGCAATGTTGGGATTATCCTCTCCCCATTTGGATGTTAGGAACAAAATCACAAGGGGGTATACACTTCCTGTGATATTGGAAGTAATATCATCCTCTCCTACCCTAGATATCAGGAACAATATCGCAAGAGGTGTGTACACCTTCTCTGATATTGGTAGCAAATTCATCATCTTTACCTCTGGATACTAGGAAAAATACCACAAAAAAAAGCTGTTCACCCCCTGGGATATTGGGAGTAATATCATCTTCTCTGCTCTATATACTAGGAAAAATATCACAGGGGTGGTGGACACCTGCTGTGATATTGAGAGTAATATCATCCTCTCCCTCCCTAGATGTTAAAAACAGTATCATGGGGGGTGGAGGTGTAAATTCCCTCTGCTTTTCGGAGTAATATCATTTTTCCCCCTCCCAGATATTAGAAACCATATCTCATGGGGGTGTACACCCCCTGCGATATTGGGAGTAATATCACCCTCTCCCCATTTGGATGTTAAGAACAATATGACAGGGGGGTATACACCCCCTGCGATATTGGGATTAATATCATCCTCTCCACCCCTGAATATTAGGAACAATATCACAGGGGTGTACACTCCCTGTAATATTGGGGGTAATATTATCCTTTCCATTCCTGGATATTAGGAACAATATCACAGGGGAATTGTACTCTCTCTGCGATTTTGGAAGTAATATTATCCTCTCCCCAGTCTGGATATTAGGAATAATATCACAGAAGGGGTGTACACTTTCTGCGATATTAGGAGTCATATTACTTAGGAACAATATCACAGGAAGGTTATACACTCCCTGCAATATTGGGAGTAACATCATTATCTCCCCTGCACCCTGCTGAATATTAGGAACAATATCATGGGGGCGTGTACACCCCTTTCCATATTGGGTTTAATATACCCCTGGATATTAGGAACAATATCACTGAAGGGGTGTACACCCCCTGCGACATTGGGAGTAATATCCTCTTCCCCCCTGGATTTTAGGAACAATATCAAAGGGGGACTGTACAACCCCCACGATATTTGGGTAATATCATCCTCTTCCCTTCTGAATATTAGCAGCAATATCACAGGGGGATGTACACCCCCTGCGAAATTGAGACAGATATCGCAGATGTAACTGGATATTAGGAACAATATCTCGGGGGGGTAAACACCTTCTGCAATATTGGGAGTAATGTCATCTTTCTTCACTCTGGATAGTAGGAAAAATATCGCAGTGCGGGGTTTGACCAGTTACGATATTGGGAATAATATCATCCTCTCTCTTCCTGGATATTAGGTACAATAACACAAGGGGGTTGTATCCCCCTGCGATATTGGGAGTAATATCTTTCTCTTTCCCCCTGGTGATATGAGCCATATCACACTGTGATATTACTATCAATATCACAGAGGGTGTACACTCCCACTTTGATATTGTTCCTGCTATTTAGGAGGGCAGAGGATGATATTACTCCCAATATTGTAGTGGCTGTACATTCCCCCATGATATTGTTTCTAATATCCAGAGAAAGGGAGGATGATATTGCTCTCAGTATCGCAGGGGGTGTACACCCCCCCATGATACAGTTTCTAATATTCAGGTGGGGAGGGCATGATATTACTCCAATAATGCAGGAAGTGACATTTCCCCTGTGATATTGTTTCTAATATCCGAAGGGGAGAAAGATGATATTACTCCCAATTCCACAGGGAGTGTACACACACTGTGATATTGTCCTTAATATGCCTGGGGGGAAAGGATGACATTACTCCCAATATCGCATGGGGTACACACTTCCTGTGCTATTGTTTTTAATATCCGGAGAGGATGATATTACTCCCAGTATTGCAGACGGTGTACACAACCCTGTGATATTCTTCCTAATATCCATGGGGGAAAAGAATAATATTAATTTCAATATCCCAGGGAGTGTACTCATCAATGTGATATTGTTCCTAATATCCAGAAGGGGAGAGGATGATATTACTCCAAATATCGCAGGGGGTGTACACACCAATGTGATATTGTTCCTAATATCTGGGGGGGTGTGAATATTACTCCAAATATCGCAGGGGGTGTTCATCAACCCTGTGATAATCTTTCTCATATCCAGGGGGAGAGAAGAGGATATTATTCCCAACATTGCAAAAAGTGTACACCCCACTGTAACTCTGTGATATTGTTCCTAATATCCAGGTGGGGAGAGTATAGTATTACTCCCAATATCACAGGGGTGTACACCTCTGCTGTGATATTGTTTTTAATATCCAGGTTAAAAGAGGATGATATTACTCCAAATATTGCAGAAGGTGTACAACACCTCTGTGATATTGTTCCTAATATCCAGGGAAAGAGAAGATATTACTCCCAACATCGCATGGAGTGTACACCCCCCTCGTTATATTGTTCATAATATCCAGGGGGGAAGTGAAGGTGATATTACTCCCAATATCGCAGGGTGTGTACACCACCTTTGACATTGTTCCTAATATCAAGTGGTGGAGAAGATGATGTTACCCAAAATATAGCAGGGAGTGTACACCCCCTGATATTTTTTCCTAATATCCAGGTAAGGAAAGGTTGA
This sequence comes from Trachypithecus francoisi, assembly GCF_009764315.1. NCBI lineage: Eukaryota > Metazoa > Chordata > Mammalia > Primates > Cercopithecidae > Trachypithecus > Trachypithecus francoisi. The sequence goes on from NW_022681461.1 coordinate 80,401,754, forward strand.
TATTACTTGCAATATTCCAGGTGGTGTGCACACTTTCTGTGAAATTTTTCCTAATATGTAGGTGGTAGAAGTTGACATTACTCCCAATATCCCAGGGGGTGTACACCCCCTTTGCAGTATTGTTCCTAGTATTTAGGGTGAAAGGATACTACTACCAGTATCACAGGGCGTGTACACCCACCCCTCTGTGATAGACTTCCTAATATCCTGGGGGGAGAGAGAATATTACTTCCAATGTCGCAGGGGGCGTACACCCCCTTGTGATATTGTTCCTAATATTCACGGGGGGAGATGATATTACTGTCAATATTGCAAAACACGTACACCTTTCTGTGATATTGTTTCTAATATCCTGGGGTGGGGGGGAGAACGATACTCCTCCAAAAATTGAAGAGGTTCTATACTCCCCCTTTGATATTATTTCTAATATCCAGGTGGGGACAGGATGATATTATTCCCAATATCGCAGGCATACACACTGCCTGAGATATTGATCCTAATAACCATGGAAAGAGAGGATGATGTTACTTTCAATGAGGCAGGGGGTGTACACCCCAAATGTGATATTGTTCCTAATATTCAGGGGGAAGAGGATGATCCTATCCCCAATATCACAGGGGGTGTACACCCCCCTGTCATATTGTTCCTACTGTCCAGGGAGAAAGAGGATGATATTACTACCAATATTGCAGCAGGTGTATACCCACCTTGTGATATTGCTCCTAATGTCCAGGTTCGGAAAATGTGGTATTAGCCCCAATATCACAGGTTGTGAACACCCCATCTGTGACATTTTTTCTAATATACAGATACATGTGATACTGCTCCTAATATCGAGAACGTGGAGGAATATATTACTTCCAATATTGCAGGGGGTGTACACCCCCACCCTGTGATATTGTTCCTACAGTCCAGGAAAGGGGAAAAAGATGATATCACTCCCAATATCACACCGGGGGTGTACACTCCCCCTGTGATATTGTTGCTAATATCCAGGGTGAAAGAGGATGACTTTATTCTTTTTTTTTTTTTTTTATACTTTAAGTTCTAGGGTACATGTGCATAACGTGCAGGTTTGTTACATATGTATACTTATGCCGTGTTGGTGTGCTGCACCCATCAACTCGTCAGCACCCATCAATTCATCATTTATATCATGTATAACTCCCCAATGCAATCTCTCCCTCCTCCCCCCTCCCCATGATAGGCCTCAGTGTGTGATGTTCCCCTTCCCGAGTCCAAGTGATCTCATTGTTCAGTTCCCACCTATGAGTGAGAACATGTGGTGTTTGGTTTCTCTTCTTGTGATAGTTTGCTAAGAATGATGGTTTCCAGCTGCATCCATGTCCCTACAAAGGATGCAAACTCATCCTTTTTTATGGCTGCATAGTATTCCATGGTGTATATGTGCCACATTTTCTTAATCCAGTCTGTCACAGATGGACATTTGGGTTGATTCCAAGTCTTTGCTATTGTGAATAGTGCCGCAATAAACATACGTGTGCATGTGTCTTTGTAGTAGAATAATTTATAATCCTTTGGGTATATTCCCAGTAGTGGGATGGCTGGGTCATATGGTACATCTAGTTCTAGATCCTTGAGGAATTGCCATACTGTTTTCCATAATGGTTGAACTAGTTTACACTCCCACCAACAGTGTAAAAGTGTTCCTATTTCTCCACATCCTCTCCAACACCTGTTGTTTCCTGACTTCTTAATGATTGCCATTCTAACTGGTGTGAGATGGTATCTCATTGTGGTTTTGATTTGCATTTCTCTGATGGCGAGTGATGATGAGCATTTTTTCATGTGTCTATTGGCTGTATGAATGTCTTCTTTTGAGAAATGTCTGTTCATATCCTTTCCCCACTTTTTGATGGGGTTTTTTTTTTTTCTTGTATATTTGTTTGAGTTCTTTGTAGATTCTGGATATTAGCCCTTTGTCAGATGAGTAGGTTGCAAAAATTTTCTCCCATTCTGTAGGTTGCCTGTTCACTCTGATGGTAGTTTCTTTTGCTGTGCAAAAGCTCTTTAGTTTAATTAGATCCCATTTGTCAATTTTGGCTTTTGCTGCCGTTGCTTTTGGTGTTTTAGACATGAAGTCCTTGCCCATGCCTATGTCCTGAATGGTACTACCTAGATTTTCTTCTAGGGTTTTTATGGTATTAGGTCTAACATTTAAGTCTCTAATCCATCTTGAATTAATCTTCGTATAAGGGGTAAGGAAAGGATCCAGTTTCAGCTTTCTACTTATGGCTAGCCAATTTTCCCAGCACCATTGATTAAATAGGGAATCCTTTCCCCATTTCTTGTTTTTGTCAGGTTTGTCAAAGATCAGATGGCTGTAGATGTGTGGTATTATTTCTGAGGACTCTGTTCTGTTCCATTGGTCTATATCTCTGTTTTGGTACCACTACCATGCTGTTTTGGTTACTGTAGCCTTGTAGTATAGTTTGAAGTCAGGTAGCGTGATGCCTCCAGCTTTGTCCTTTTGACTTAGGATTGTCTTGGCAATGCAGGCTCTTTTTTGGTTCCATATGAACTTTAAAGCAGTTTTTTCCAATTCTGTGAAGAAAGTCATTGGTAGCTTGATGGGGATGGCATTGAATCTATAAATAACCTTGGGCAGTATGGCCATTTTCACGATATTGATCTTCCTATCCATGAGCATGGTATGTTCTTCCATTTGTTTGTGTCCTCTTTGATTTCACTGAGCAGTGTTTGTAGTTCTCCTTGAAGAGGTCCTTTACATCCCTTGTAAGCTGGATTCCTAGGTATTTTATTCTCTTTGAAGCAATTGTGAATGGAAGTTCATTCCTGATTTGGCTCTCTGCTTGTCTGTTACTGGTGTATAAGAATGCTTGTGATTTTTGCACATTGATTTTGTATCCTGAGACTTTGCTGAAGTTGCTTATCAGCTAAGGAGATTTTGGCTGAGATGATGGGGTTTTCTAATATACAATCATGTCATCTGCAAACAGGGACAATTTGACTTCTTCTTTTCCTAACTGGATACCCTTGATTTCTTTCTCTTGCCTGATTGCCCTAGCCAGAACTTCCAACTATGTTGAATAGGAGTGGTGAGAGAGGGCATCCCTGTCTTGTGCCAGTTTTCAAAGGGAATTTTTCCAGTTTTTGCCCATTCAGTATGATATAGCTGTGGGTTTGTCATAAATAGTCTTATTATTTTGAGGTACGTTCCATCAATACCAAATGTATTGAGCGTTTTTAGCATGAAGGGCTGTTGAATTTTGTCAAAAGCCTTTTCTGCATCTATTGAGATAATCATGTGTTCTTGTCTTTGGTTCTGTTTATATGCTGGATTACGTTTATTGAGTTTGAATGTTGAACCAGCCTTGCATCCCAGGGATGAAGCCCACTTGATCATGGTGGATAAGCTTTTTGATGTGCTGCTGAATCCGGTTTGCCAGTATTTTATTGAGAATTTTTGCATCGATGTTCATCAGGGATATTGGTCTAAAATTCTCTTTTTTTGTTGTGTCTCTGCCAGGCTTTGGTATCAGGATGATGTTGGCCTCATAAAATGAGTTAGGGAGGATTCCCTCTTTTTCTATTGATTGGAATAGTTTCAGAAGGAATGGTACCAGCTCCTCCTTGTACCTCTGGTAGAATTCAGCTGTGAATCCATCTGGTCCTGGACTTTTTTGGTGGGTAGGCTATTAATTGTTGCCTCAATTTCAGAGCCTGCTATTGGTCTATTCAGGGATTCAACTTCTTCCTGGTTTAGTCTTGGGAGAGTGTAAGTGTCCAGGAAATTATCCATTTCTTCTAGATTTTCTAGTTGATTTGCGTAGAGGTGTTTATAGTATTCTCTGATGGTTGTTGTGTATTTCTGTGGGGTCAGTGGTGATATCCCCTTTATCATTTTTTATTGCGTCTATTTGATTCCTCTCTCTTTTCTTCTTTATTAGTCTTGCTAGCGGTCTGTCAATTTTCTTGATCTTTTCAAAAAACCAACTCCTGGATTCATTGATTTTTTGGAGGGTTTTTTGTGTCTCTATCTCCTTCAGTTCTGCTCTGATCTTAGTTATTTCTTGCCTTCTGCTAGCTTTTGAATGTGTTTGCTCTTGCCTCTCTAGTTCTTTTAATTGTGATGTTAGAGTGTCAATTTTAGATCCTTCCTGCTTTCTCTTGTGGGCATTTAGTGCTATAAATTTCCCTCTACACATTGCTTTAAATGTGTCCCAGAGATTCTGGTATGTTGTATCTTTGTTCTCATTGGTTTCAAAGAACATATTTATTTCTGCCTTCATTTCGTTATGTACCCAGTAGTCATTCTGGAGCAGGTTGTTCAGTTTCCATGTAGTTGAGCGGTTTTGATTGAGTTTCTTAGTCCTGAGTTCTAGTTTGATTGCACTGTGGTCTGAGAGACAGTTTGTTATAATTTCTGTTCTTTGACATTTGCTGAGGAGTGCTTTACTTCCAATTATGTGGTCAATTTTGGAATAAGTGCATGTGGTGCTGAGAAGAATGTATATTCTGTTGATTTGGGGTGGAGAGTTCTATAGATGTCTATTAGGTCCACTTGGTGCAGAGATGAGTTCAATTCCTGGATATCCTTGTTAACTTTCTGTCTCGTTGATCTGTCTAATGTTGACAGTGGAGTGTTGAAGTCTCCCATTATTATTGTATGGGAGTCTAAGTCTCTTTGTAGTCTCTAAGGACTTGCTTTATGAATCTGGGTGCTCCTGTATTGGGTGCATATATATTTAGGAGTTAGCTCTTCCTGTTGAATTGATCCCTTTACCATTATGTAATGGCCTTCTTTGTCTCTTTTGATCTTTGATGGTTTAAAGTCTGTTTTATCAGAGACTAGGATTGCAACCCCTGCTTTTTTTTGTTCTCCATTTGCTTGGTAGATCTTCCTCCATCCCTTTATTTTGAGCCTATGTATGTCTCTGCATGTGAGATGGTCTCCTGAATACAGCAGACTGATGGGTCTTGACTCTTTATCCAGTTTGCCAGTCTGTGTCTTTTAATTGGAGCATTTAGTCCATTACATTTAAGGTTAATATTGTTATGTGTGAACTTGATCCTGTCATTATGATATTAACTGGTTATTTTGCTCGTTAGTTGATGCAGTTTCTTCCTAGCCTCGATGGTCTTTACATTTTGGCATGTTTTTGCAATGGCTGGTACCGTTTGTTCTTTTCCATGTTTAGGGCTTCCTTCAGGGTCTCTTGTAAGGCAGGCCTGGTGGTGACAAAATCTCTAAGCATTTGCTTATCTGTAAGGATTTTATTTCTCCTTCACTGATGAAACTTAGTTTGGCTGGATATGAAATTCTGGGTTTAAAATTCTTTTCTTTAAGAACGTTGAATATTGGCCCCCACTCTCTTCTGGCTTGTAGAGTTTCTGCCGAGAGATCTGCTGTTAGTCTGATGGGCTTCCCTTTGTGGGTAACCCGACCTTCTCTCTGGCTGCCCTTAAGATTTTTTCCTTCATTTCAACTTTGGTGAATCTGGCAATTATGTGTCTTGGAGTTGCTCTTCTGGAGGAGTATCTTTGTGGCGTTCTCTGTATTTCCTGAATTTGAATGTTGGCCTGCCCTACTAGGTTGGGGAAGTTCTCCTGGATGATATCCTGAAGAGTTTTCCCTTGGTTCCATTTTCCCCTTCACTTTCAGGCACCCCAATCAGACGTAGATTTGGTCTTTTTACATAATCCCATACTTCTTGCAGGCTTTGTTCATTTCTTTTTCTTCTTTTTTCTTTTGGTTTCTCTTCTCGCTTCATTTCATTCATTTGATCCTCAATCGCTGATACTCTTTCTTCCAGTTGATTGAGTCGGTTACTGAAGCTTGTGCATTTGTCACGTATTTCTCGTGTCATGGTTTTCATCTCTGTCATTTTGTTTATGATCTTCTCTGCATTAATTAGTCTAGCTGTCAATTCTTCCACTCTTTTTTCAAGATTTTTAGTTTCTTTGCGCTGGGTATGTAATTCCTCCTTTAGCTCTGAGAGGTTTGATGGACTGAAGCCTTCTTCTCTCATCTCGTCAAAGCCATTCTCTGACCAGCTTTGATGCGTTGCTGGCGATGGGCTGCGCTCCTTTGCAGGGGGAGACGCACTCTTATTTTTTGAATTTCCAGCTTTTCTGCCCTGCTTCTTCCCCATCTTTGTGGTTTTATCTGTCTCTGGTCTTTGATGATGGTGATGTACGGATGGGGTTTTGGTATAGGTGTCCTTCCTGTTTGATAGTTTTCCTTCTGACAGTCAGAAGGACTGTCTGTTGGTCTGTTGGAGATTGCTTGAGGTCCACTCCAGACCCTGTTTGCCTGGGTATCAGCAGCAGAGGTTGCCGAAGACAGAATATTGCTGAACAGCGAGTGTACCTGTCTGATTCTTCCTTTGGAAGCTTCCTCTCAGGGGTGTACTCCACCCTGTGAGGTGTGGGGTGCCAGACTGCCCCTAGTGGGGGATGTCTCCCAGCTAGGCTACTCAGGGGTCAGGGACCCACCTGAGCAGGCAGTCTGTCCGTTCTCAGATCTCAACCTCCGCGTTGGGAGATCCACGGCTCTCCCCAAAGCTGTCAGAGTTGTTCGCGTCTGCACTGGCCCCCCGCTGCTTCCCCTATTGGTCTTCAGCTGTGCGCTGTCCCCAGAGGTGGAGTCTACAGAGACAGGCAGGCTTCCTTGAGCTGCTGTGAGCTCCACCCAGTTCCAGCTTCCCAGCGGCTTTGTTTACCTACTTAAGCCTCAGCAATGGCGGGCGCCCCTCCCTCAGCCTCGCTGCTGCCTTGCGGATAGATCGCCGCAGACTGCTGTGTTAGCAGTGAGCGAGGCTCCGTGGGCATGGGACCCTCCCGGCCAGGTGTGGGATATATTCTCCTGGTGTGCCTGTTTGCTTAAAGCGCAGTATTGGGGTGGGAGTTACCCGATTTTCCAGGTGTTGTGTGTCTCAGTTCCCCTGGCTAGGAAAACGGATTCCCTTCCCCCTTGCACTTCCAGGTGAGGCGATGCCTCGCCCTGCTTCAGCTCTCCCTGGTCAGGCTGCAGCAGCTGACCAGCACCAATTGTCCGGCACTCCCTAGTGAGATGACCCCAGTACCTCAGTTGAAAATGCAGAAATCACCGGTCTTCTGTGTCGCTTGCGCTGGGAGTTGGAGACTGGAGCTGTTCCTATTCGGCCATCTTGCTCCACCCCCCCCTTTTTTTTGAGATGGAGTCTCGCTCTGTCGCCCAGGCTGGAGTGCAGTGGCACCATCTCAGCTCACTGCAAGCTCCGCCTCCCGGGTTCACGCCATTCTCCTGTCTCAGCCTCCCGAGTAGCTGGGACTACAGGTGCTCGCCACAACGCCCGGCTAATTTTTTGTATTTTTTAGTAGAGACGGGTTTCACTGTGTTAGCCAGGATGGTCTCGATCTCCTGACCTTGTGATCTGCCCGCCTCAGCCTCCCAAAGTGCCGGGATTACAGGTGTGAGCCACCGCGCCCGGCCGAGGATGACTTTACTCTTAATATTGCAGGGGTTGTACACAGCTTCCCCCGCCCCGCCCAGGGATATTGTTCCTACTATCCAGGGAGCGAGAGGATGATATTACTCTCAATAGCGAAGGGGTGTACACCTTCCTTTGATATTGTTCCTAATATCCGGGGGGGAAGAGGATGATATTACTCCTAAAATCGCAGGGGCTGTACACCCCTGCTCCACAATACTGTTCCTAACATTGAGCGGTGGTGAGGATGATGTTATTCCCAATTTTCGAGAAGGTGTACACTTCTTCTGTGATATAGTTTCTAATATTTAGGAAAGAAGAGGATTATATTACTTCCAATAGGTGTGTTTCTGTGATTTTTTCCTAATATCAATGGGGGGAAAGGATGATATTACTCCCAATATCACAGGAGGTGTACACCCTCCTTGTTATACTGTTCCTAATATCCAATGGGGGAGAAAATGATATTACTGTGAATACCGCAAAGAGTATTCCTTCTGAAACTATTCCAAAAAAAACTAAGAATGAGGGACTCCCTTACTCATTCTATGAGGCAAGCATCATTCTGATACCAAAACCCACCATAGACAAAACAAAAAAGAAAACTTTACATCAATATCAGTGATGAACATAGATACCAAAATCCTCAACAAAATACTAGCAAATGGAATCCAGCAGCACATCAAAAAGCTAATCCACCACAATCAAGTAGGCTTTATTCCACAGATGCAAGGTTGGTTCAATATAAACAAATCAATAAATGTGATTCGTCACATAAACAGAACTTAAAAAACACATGATCATCTAAATAGACACTGAAAAGGCTTTCAATAAAATTCAGTATAACTTCATGCTAAAAATCCTCAACAAATTAGGCATCAAAAAAACACCTCAAAATAACAAAAGCCATCTATGACAAACCCACAGCCAACATCACACTAACAGACAAAAGCTGGAAGCATTCCCCTTGAGAACCAAACAAGACAAGGATGCTTGCTCTCACCATTCCTATTCAACATAGTACTGGAAGTCCTAGCCAGAGCAATCAGGCAAAAAAAAAGAAATAAAAGACATTTGAATAGGGAAAGAAGCCAAACTATCTCTCTTTGCAGATGATATGATTTTATACCTAAAAAACCTTAGAGTCTCTGCCCAAAGGCTCCTAGATCTGATAAACAATTTCAGAAAAGTTTCAGGAAACAAAATCGATGTACAAAACTCAGTGGCATTTCTATATGACAATAATGCCCAAGTGAGAGCCAAATCAAGAATTCAATCCCATTTGCAATCGCCACAAAATAACAATAATAAATAATACCTAGGAATACAGCAAATCAGGAAGGCAAAAGATGTCTACAGTGAGAATTATGAAACACTGCTGAAAGAAATCAGAGACAACACAAATGGAAAAACATTCCATGATCATGGATAGGAAGAATCAATATGGTAAAATAGCCATGTTGCCCAGAGCAATTTGCAGATTCAATGCTATTCCTATCAAACTACCAACAACATTTTTCACAGCATTAGAAAAAGTATTCTAAAATTCATATGGAACTAAAAGAGAGCCCAAATAGCCAAAGCAATCGTAAGCAAAAACAGCAAAGCTGGAGGCATCACACTATCCAATTTCAAACTATACTACAAAGCTATAGTAACCAAAACAGCATGATACTAGTACAAAGACAGACACACAGACCAACGGAACACATTGGAGAACCCAGAAATAAAGCTGCACACCTACATCCATCTAATCCTAGACAAAGTTGACAAAAACAAACAACGGGGAAAGGACTCCCTATTTAATAAATGGTGTCAAGATAACTGGTTAGCCATATCCTAAAGACTAAAACTGGACTCCTTCCTTCCACCACATACAAAACTCAACTCAAGATGGACTAAAGAAGTAAATGTAAAACTGAAAACTATAAAAACTCTGGAAGATAACCTAGGAAACACCATTCTGGACATCTGCCTTGGGAAACAGAAGAAACTATCAAGAGAGTAAACAGACAACCTACAGAATGGGAGAAAATATCTGCAAACTATGCATCTGACAAAGGTCTAACATTCAGAATCTACAAGGAACTTAAATTGACAAGCAAAAAACAAACAACCCCATTAAAAAATGGCCAAAGGGCTGGGGGGGGGGGGGGCGGGGCGGTGGCTCACACCTGTAATCCCAGCACTTTGGGAGGCCAAGGTGGGTGGATTGCTCGAGCCCAGGAGTTCAAGACCAGCCTGGGCAACATGGTGAAACCCTGTCTCTACTAAAAATACAAAAATTAGCCAGGCATGGTGGTGCACGCCTGTAATTGCAGCTACTCAGGAGGCTGAGGCACAAGAATCACTTGAACTTGAGAGGCAGAGGTTGCAGTGAGCAAAAATTGTGCCACTGCACCACTGCACTACAGCCTGGGCAACAGAGCATGACTCAGTCTCAAAAAAAAGGAGGGGTACGGGTGGTGGCAAAGAACATCAACACTTTTCAAAAGAAGACATACACATGGCAACAAGCATATGAAAAAATGCCCAACATCACTAACCATTACAGAAATAGAAATCAAACCCATAGTTAGATACCATCTCGCATCAGTCAGAAAGGCAATTATTGGATGGGCATGGTGGCTCATGCCTGTAATCACAGCACTTTGGGAGGTCGAGGTGGGTGAATCATCTGAGGTCAGGAGTTCAAGACCAGCCTGGCCAACATGTGAAACCCCATTTCTATTAAAAATACAAAATTAGCCAGGTGTGGTGACACACCCTCTAATCCCAGCTACTTGGGAGGCTGAGGCAGGAGAATCGCTTGAACCTGGGAGGCGGAGGTTGCAGTGAGCAGAGATTGTGTCATTGCATTCCAGCCTGGGTGACAGAGTGTGACTCCATCTCAAAAAAAAAGGCAATTATTAAAAAGTAAAAAAATAACAGATGCTGGTGAGGCGGCAGAGAAAAGAGAACACTTATATACTGCTGGTAGGAATGTATATTACTTCATTGTGGAAAGCAGTTTGGAGATTTCTCAAAGAACTTATAACTACCATTCAATCCAGCAATCCCATTACTGGGGATATGCCCAAAGGAATGTAAATCATTCACCAAAATGTTCACCAAAAACTTATACAAAAATGTTCAGAGTAGCTTAGTCAGAAAACTCCAAACAAGAAACAGCACTGATGTGCATCAATAGGATAAAAACTATGGTATACCCATATAGTAAAACTACTAAGCAATTATAAAGGAATGAACTACTGATAAATGCAACAAGATGGATGATTTCAAAGACATTATGCTGAGTTGTAAAAAAAACACAAACGAAAACATATTGTATGACTCAGTTTTATTAAGTTGAGTTGTAGGGGAGTTAACTGGAAAGGAACTTCCAGAAGTGCTAGTAACATGTCCAAGCAGAAGTTTAGGTTATAAATTTGTATACATTTTTCAAAACTCACGGTATGCACACTTACTATTTGTGCATTTTATTGTATGCAAACCTTACCTCAAGAAACAAAAACTGTAAAAAATAGTTTCAGAGGTACTGTCTGTTACAAACTACAGAGTAAAATTGTTCTTAAAAAGAAAAATAAATTCAATAATTTGGGGGGAATATATGCTTTAAATCAAGTATATGAAGGATCAGTATGAACCTTACACTTACCCACAAGTCTACATGGTTTGCTCCCTCATGTCCTTCGGGTCTCTGTTAAAATGCAATTTTAACAGAAAGCCCTAGCAGTCCTATTGTAACAAACAATCCCACTCCCCTCACTTTCTATCCCTATGTCCTGCTTAATATTTACTTGTAACTTTTATTACCACTACAAGAACACATTTGTTTATTATCTGTCTCTCCACCACCAGAATATAAACTCCAAGGGAGAAAGCATTTTTCTTGTTTTCTGTTATCTTTAGAGCCTAGGACAATGATTGACCCTTAACTGGTACTCAATATTTGTTGAATAAACAACTGAATGAATATTACCAAGGATGTGACTTGCACCTGGGGCAAACAATATAAAGGGCTTTACCGGGGGAAAGGGAGAGCATTCTGAACACATTATTCTATTTACAACCTGCAATGTTCCACTCAATTGTAATCAACTTGTGATGTGAAGTGGATTTTAATGGAAACGTGTCCGGGCTTTAAGGAACAGACCACAAAAAAAAAAAAAAAATATATATATATATATACACACACACACACACACACACACACACACACTAACCAGAGTCTCCCTTCTTCTCTCATCTCTCTACCTTTTGGTCTCTACCCACAGGGAGGCTATCATTTCCACTGAAACCCGCCTGCTCCACATATCTTGTCTCTCTCCAGCCCTTACTTGATACTCCCTCAGTAAGGAAGAGTGATTAATCTGATAAATCAGTTTGATATCCATTTGGCCATGTTTTACTTGAGAGTGAGATCACTGAGGGAAGCTGGCTCATATTTTTGCCAGCTTTTTGTCTCTTTTTTTTTTTTTAAGGAGACCTATTAGGACTTGACTTTCTCAGTACCACTTCTGATTAGCTGTGTGAGGCAGGTCTATAGGCCTTATTCACACTTCACATTGGGCAAGGAGTCTAACAACCTGCTTTGCAAATCCAAGTCAAGACTCTACAGGCGAACTGAATAGATTCAGGATGGGAGTTTCAGGCCTAGGCCGTATTCTCCCGTATATTTTTTACATTAAGAGCCTTGAATTGAGGATTATAGGATACTTGCATAGATTAATAAAGTTTCTACCAATGTCCCATTTGGACAGTAATCACTGAATATATACCATATTAGTCAAAACACTAGATGAGTTCTGAAACTCTACCTCATGAAAAATATAAAAGAAACATAAAAATAATGTAATACTCCATTGGTGCTAAATAACTTATTTTAATAAATTTGTCTTTAATACAAGTGTAAAACAAGAGTCCTTTCATTTCAACTATCGTTAAACCCAAACTTTAAAACCAGTCAATAATTAACAATGTATTAATTCTAAAAAGTTTTTAACTGTAAAAGTATCAAATATAATACAGAGCTCTTAAATACTTAATGCTTTCTGTCACAATATTAAAAATAAACTTGTTAGCATTCCAAGACTATAAAAAGTGCCCCCTCCCAATTTTTTTAAGCAAGTAAAAGTATAGTACCTGCTGGTGTTTACATTTGTTAAAAATTTAAAATAATAACAACAACTTGAATGTGATTTGAGTACTTCTAAACCATCCAAAATACCTGATAAGGGTAGTAGGTTCATGGTTTTGATAAAAGAAACTAGGTTACAGAGTTTTAATGTTATAACTGGACTTTTAAATCATAAAGTAAGAAAATCTAACATCATTTAGCATCTTTTCTTGTTTTTTATTTTGCTAAGAAGGAACCAGATTTTATATCATCATTTTTCATCTGAATGGACTGCCATATGAAGTTCTGGTTTCTCTGTTTCTTCTTGGTTAGCTGGTTACTACCAAATGCCTGAGGACAATTCTCAGAGCATTTCCACATGAAGGTGATTAGTTTTCATTTAAAATAAAATTAATAACACATGTACATGTAGATGAAAATATAACAAAACCATATGAAAGCTTGTCAGAGACATTCAACTAGAAACTAAAACAGTAGCCACTAGAAAGAAGACATAGTGGAAAAATTTTTGAACTGAGATACTTTTTGTTGAATAATTACAGTAACTACTACCAATATATTCAGACCAATGAAGATTAGAAAGAACATGCAAAATGCTGAGAAAATTAATTTCCCTTACAATTAAAACAAACGTGTTTTAATGAGAGATAAAAAAAATCAGCCAAGCTCTTAAAATGAGAATTACGAAACAAAACGTGGGATTAACACTTTATTAAAAATTACACCCTTGATTTTCTTGAGGGAAAAAAACAGTAGTTTTTTTTTATAACAAGGGCATGAGAAAGACTTCAGATTAAGACTCATACTCTGTTCTAAAAGAAAAGTAGTAAAATTACTTCTAGTAGAAAATATCTGCTATGGAAAAAAACTTTCAGATATTTTCCATTTGATGTAGGTATTAATAAAAAATATGATGTTTATATCTAAAATATAAAGCAGCAATTTATTTTCATTTATAATATAAAGTGTTTTAGGAAAAGTTTACTCTTCTCAGTGTTCAAAACAAAATGGGAATTGTTTTCCATACCTAGCAATTTTAATGATAATGTAAAGTAAAAATTTAATTCTGCTGAACTAAAGCTCAAATAGATTCAAATTTAAAAAATATGAAAATATCTACATTTTTAAAAGTTTAAAATTTTTGTTACTTTGCAATGACAGATCTGCTTTTTCTAACATTTAAAAAATTTTGCCTTCTTTTATCAATATAAAACTATTCAAATAATCACAACACAATCCCTTATACCAGAAAAGCATAATCACATGATACACTCACAACACTCAAGAATTACAATCCAGAAAGGGGAAGTCTTCCTCAAACAAAGAATTCTTTCTTTCTGTCACCTCCATTCCATATTTATAGTCTTCATTTCACATCACATACACAGAAAAATTATCACAATCTAACAGGTAGATAAGAAAAAAATTTTTTTTGGCCTTGTAGAGCTCATCAAGTAAATTTATTCATTCTTCTTAGTATGTTTCTTTTTAACATTATCTGAAGCAACATCTACAGGCTTTGAGGCCAATGAACCAATACCACTGGAAGGTGATTTTGCTTCACTTTTCTTCTCACATGATGAAAACGGCTGCTGCCAGCCAAAGAGCATCCGACTCAATGTATCCTCAAAAGGAGCAAATGTCATAGTAGAAGTCTGTGTAGTCATCATGGTTATCTGGGGGGAAAAAGTTCACTTTTGAATTTAAATACAAATGCTTTTTGTTTCTCAAGAGAGAGAAAAACAAAGGAAAAAAAATCAAAATGCATTCTTAATGTAAACTGCAGGAAAAGCAATTTAAGCTACATTCTGGTAAAATCTCTGTTCTCCATGAGATTATACTTAATGGAAAAGAACACAACTCATTAAAAATAATACAAGGTACCATATTTTGGGGTGCCAAATGAGCAGAATAACTACTTTCACAAAAATGCATTTAGTATTCAAAGGAAGTAAGATAAAATATCAACATTACCATGCACTTGTGTCACAACTAAGATAAGTGCTTTACATTGTCATTCTCTTTAATTTTAACCCAACAACTACTCTATTATTACCCTCATCAGTGAGACATGGAACCAAGGCTCTGAGAGGTTAAATAACTTGCCCAAAGTCACAAAGCTAATAAGTGGTAAAGAAGTTTGCAATATCCAGATTTTGAGTTCGATTACCAAATACACTGACTATCATCATCTAAAGTCACAGACTTTTAGTTTAATTTAGCAGAATACCACCCTCAACAGATTGTAGAAAGTCTCTATCCCCCAATTTTTTCCATATATATTTTTATATAAAGGAACCAAGACCTCAAGGGGTAGAGAGTGCTCCCATTCCTTTATGTAGCAAAATGCACAGTGTTCACAGATGTTTACATATACTCAAGAAATTAGACTGATGCCAACATAAATCTGGGAGGAGAACTTTCAAGTCTAGAATAGCTCCAAAGAATCCAGGAATTTCCCCAAGAGTCAATTCCTCTAGAACACAGACAATGACTCAAACTAGAAATTTTGGGGACCAAATTTCCAAAGAAGACCCCTACATAACCTACCTGCTTGGGGAAAATGGTATCAAGAATAAATTCTTACTAGTTGCAATACAGTGTGGGGAGTTGGAAGAAAAGTAGATGTTCATCACAAAAGGAATAGGTAAGTTAAATGCATACTATGCAATAGGTAGACTAGAAAAGAAAAAGCAAAACTTCTTAGAACATACTGTTAGGTGAAAATGAGACACAAAACAAGAGCCATGGTGTACTATAATTTATATAAATTGAAAACACATCCACACACAACATTGTGAGAGTACTAAACATCACCGAAATGTATATTTTAAAACAGCTAATTTTATGTGAATTTGAACTCAATTAAAAAAAATTTTTAAATACAAGCCCATGGACTTCAGGCCAGTCATGATTAAATAGCTTCTATCAGGACTCAGTCTCTCACCAAAATCAACAAAAGACAGAAGTACATAAAGTAATTGCTAAAAGACACTGACAAACAACTGAAATAGGCATAACCTGATGGGGCTACTATCCAAGAGAAAAAAAGCTGAATAAAGTGAGTTCCACATTCACCCTTGCTTTTTCTTGTGAAGATATGTACCTAAATTCACAGCACAGGGGAATAGAAAGCAGAAGTCCAGGGGGGATAAGGAGCCATAGGTTGGAATGTGAGAAGGCCAAAGCTGTGAGGACCTGAGGTCAATACAGCCCAAAGAGGAGGAAACCGCATGGAAGTGAGCCCTAAAATCCTTGTGCAATTCACCCTGGAGGAATTTACCAATCCCTAAACTTTGCATACATAAGAAGGAAGAGAATCCAAAAGTCTAGCAGACAGCAACAATTGGGAGGCCAAAGAGCTGAGCAGACACTTTAGCAGCCAGCTGCTTGGTACTGGGAAGATAAGTTGGAATTCAAGGTCAGACGAGGTGAAATTGCCCAGGGATATATTTCAGGCTTAAAGTAAGACCCCAAAAGTGTTACACTGTAGAAGGGCAAACTGAAATGCAATACAACACTAAATCTAAAACTAACAATATGATTAAAGTATTCTGCTTGTGCATTAACATTAACAACTGTCTTCCAGAAGATGTTAAACGTAGTCCCTGCCCTCAAGGAGCTTACATACTAGTCAGAGATAGGCGAGTAAATCAGTAATTGCCAAACAGTAAAGAAGAGTAAGGGCAGTAATGGAGATTTCCCAGGAACATTTAAATAATGGATATAGATCTGGAAGTCATTTATCACACAAGTGAAAGGTGAATGCATAAATATGAGTGTACACACCTGGAGAGAATGTAAAATGAGGAGTTTAAATATAACATTAACGTCCAAGTTTATGCCATTATTGGGTAAGATCTAAGGATTTTTTTATATTAAATTATTCCTTAGAATAAATAGTTACAATGAGACACACCAGCATAATCACCTTGGTCATAGCTTGACTTAAGAAACTGCAAATAAAAGATAATAGAATTCAAATAAAAAACAATGGTCTACTGTCAGGAAAACAGCAATGTCTTTTTTTTTTTTTTTTTTTTACAAAATCCAAAAGAGAAGAGTGTCAGGGTTTAAAATATTTTCTGAGAACATGAACTATAATAAATATTTTTCAAAGTCGAGTGTTTTAATGGAATCTCCACTCCCAAAAGACTCATCATTCAGTTGAGAAGTATTGTTGGCATCAGAAATTACTGCTGAGATAGACATATGAGGTTCAAGGACAAACTTCTGTGAAATCAGCCTCTTACCAGACCTTGATTTAACAAGGTGACAAATATAATTGTGACAAATAGAATAAATCCTTATTCTTTTACAAATAAAACATCAAACTGTCTCCTTATTTAGCAAACTATTAAAAGAAAAAGCATATTACCTAAATTAAACAGTATTTGGCTTCATAGTCTCTTACTTAAAAAGGAGAGGAAACAAAAGAAAATAGAAGCCCTACAAAAAAAGAGAATTTTAGACCAATATCCCTGATGAACATCGATGCAAAAATTCTCAATAAAATACTGGCAAACCGGATTCAGCAGCACATCAAAAAGCTTATCCACCATGATCAAGTGGGCTTCATCCCTGGGATGCAAGGCTGGTTCAACATTCGCAAATCAATAAACGTAATCCAGCATATAAACAGAACCAAAGACAAGAACCACATGATTATCTCAATAGATGCAGAAAAGGCTTTTGACAAAATTCAACAGCCCTTTATGCTAAAAACGCTCAATAAATTCGGTATTGAGGGAACGTACCTCAAAATAATAAGAGCTATTTACGACAAACCCACAGCTAATATCATACTGAATGGGCAAAAACTGGAAAAATTCCCTTTGAAAACTGGCACAAGACAGGGATGCCCTCTCTCACCACTCCTATTCAACATAGTGTTGGAAGTTCTGGCTAGGGCAATCAGGCAAGAGAAAGAAATCAAGGGTATCCAGTTAGGAAAAGAAGAAGTCAAATTGTCCCTGTTTGCAGATGACATGATTGTATATTTAGAAAAACCCATCGTCTCAGCCCAAAATCTCCTTAAGCTGATAAGCAACTTCAGCAAAGTCTCAGGATACAAAATTAATGTGCAAAAATCACAAGCATTCTTATACACCAGTAACAGACAAGCAGAGAGCCAAATCAGGAATGAACTTCCATTCACAATTGCTTCAAAGAGAATAAAATACCTAGGAATCCAGCTTACAAGGGATGTAAAGGACCTCTTCAAGGAGAACTACAAACCACTGCTCAGTGAAATCAAAGAGGACACAAACAAATGGAAGAACATACCATGCTCATGGATAGGAAGAATCAATATCGTGAAAATGGCCATACTGCCCAAGGTTATTTATAGATTCAATGCCATCCCCATCAAGCTACCAATGAGTTTCTTCACAGAATTGGAAAAAACTGCTTTAAAGTTCATATGGAACCAAAAAAGAGCCCGCATTGCCAAGACAATCCTAGGTCAAAAGGACAAAGCTGGAGGCGTCACGCTACCTGACTTCAAACTATACTACAAGGCTACAGTAACCAAAACAGCATGGTACTGGTACCACAACAGAGAAATAGACCAGTGGAACAGAACAGAGTCCTCAGAAATAATACCACACATCTACAGCTATCTGATCTTTGACAAACCTGACAAAAACAAGAAATGGGGAAAGGATTCCCTATTTAATAAATGGTGCTGGGAAAATTGGCTAGCCACAAGTAGAAAGCTGAAACTGGATCCTTTCCTTACCCCTTATACGAAAATTAATTCAAGATGGATTAGAGACTTAAATGTTAGACCTAATACCATAAACACCCTAGAAGAAAATCTAGGTAGTACCATTCAGGACATAGGCATGGGCAAGGACTTCATGTCTAAAACACCAAAAGCAACGGCAGCAAAAGCCAAAATTGACAAATGGGATCTCATTAAACTAAAGAGCTTTTGCACAGCAAAAGAAACTACCATCATAGTGAACAGGCAACCTACAGAATGGGAGAAAATTTTTGCAACCTACTCATCTGACAAAGGGCTAATATCCAGAATCTACAAAGAACTCAAACAAATATACAAGAAAAAAACAAACAACCCCATCAAAAAGTGGGGAAAGGATATGAACAGACATTTCTCAAAAGAAGACATCCATACAGCCAACAGACACATGAAAAAATGCTCGTCATCACTCGCCATCAGAGAAATGCAAATCAAAACCACAATGAGATACCATCTCACACCAGTTAGAATGGCAATCATTAAGAAGTCAGGAAACAATAGATGTTGGAGAGGATGTGGAGAAATAGGAACACTTTTAAACTGTTGGTGGGATTGTAAACTAGTTCAACCATTATGGAAAACAGTATGGCGATTCCTCAAGGATCTAGAACTAGATGTACCATATGACCCAGCCATCCCACTACTGGGTATATACCCAAAGGATTATAAATTACTCTACTACAAAGACACATGCACACGTATGTTTATTGCGGCACTATTCACAATAGCAAAGACTTGGAATCAACCCAAATGTCCATCTGTGACAGACTGGATTAAGAAAATGTGGCACATATACACCATGGAATACTATGCAGCCATCAAAAAGGATGAGTTTGCGTCCTTTGTAGGGACATGGATGCAGCTGGAAACCATCATTCTTAGCAAACTATCACAAGAAGAGAAAACCAAACACCGCATGTTCTCACTCATAGGTGGGAACTGAACAATGAGATCACTTGGACTCGGGAAGGGGAACATCACACACTGGGGCCTATCATGGGGAGGGGGGAGGAGGGAGGGATTGCATTGGGGAGTTATACATGATATAAACGTTATGCACATGTACCCTAGAACTTAAAGTATAATAAAAAATAAAAAAAGAAAAAAAAAGAAAGAAAATAGAAGCCCTAAAAATATTTTGGTATTTTCAACATCCTAAAATATACATTAATTCAGGTAAAGAAATTGTTTATATGATATCTCAAGTTACACCATTTCAAAATGTCCAGTAAAATGTGACACACAATATAAGTACAAATGGCACTTATATCTACTTTTATATTCTCTATAGTGCTTAGCATTGAGAATACACTGAATGAATAAATATAACATCTACTTCATAGCATTAATTCAAAGGATACCTTAATATATCTATATAAGAAAAATTGCACAATTAATCTCTCTTTTCATCCAGAACATACTTCTTCCTGTCTCCACCTGCCCAAATTCAAATAATCCTTTGCAGTGTAACTCGTGTTTATTCCAACAGGCCCTTATCAGTGTCTTCCAATGAAAGTCACTTGGCCCTAAAATGAATCCCTAATGGCACATGGCATATTCAAGTAGGTTTTCTGATCACTCTATGCTTTCTCCATAGATTATGCCATTCCCTCAGACTTTGCTAATTATTAACGTGAATGATTCAAATAAATTAAAATCATAGGGTTTATATTTTTACAAATGTAAAAACAGCTAGGCAAATGAACTGTTCATTTCTGGTATATATCTTTAAGTGTGCAATAATTAGAGACCTGTGAAAGAGCATTCTGATCATTTATTAGTCAACAAATATATATTAAAAATCAACTATATACACTAGACTCAATGCTAATGATGCAGTGATGAATACTGCAAACTTAGTACCTCTCCTCATAAAGTTTAAAAAGTTGAGTTGGCATATCTCATGTTCCTTTTTAGACAATAATATCTTAAGAATAGGATTTGGGTCTTATTCAATGTTTATATAATCATTTATATCCCCCAAAGCACCTAAGAACAGTGCCCCTCATTCATGTATTCAACAATACATCTTATTCAATGCATCAATGAATAAAATATATACATTGCACCTTATTCAATCTATATATGATCATTTGGATCCCCAAAAGGGCCTAAGAACAGTGTCTGTCATTCATGTATTAAACAATACATTACCTGAAGACACTTCTCATCAGTATTCAGCACATCTACACTCCTTAAAACTATCTCCTCCTCCTTAAAACTCTCATCAACCACTCCTTTTCCATTTCCCATTCTAGATTTCCCTTCTCTAAATATTAGAGAACTTTAAGGCTCTGTCCTCACTCCTGTCTCATTCCATGCTTGTCTTCCTATAACTGCCTCCCTAAATTAGCTTATAAATTGCAATAAACAATGAACACAATTGCAATAAAAATAACATGGTTTTTTACAGAGCTAGACAAATCGCTATTAAAGTTCATATCAATAAACAAGAATAGCTAAAAATATATTGAAAAAACACAAACATAGAAGAAATCCAGAAAACACTGAAAAAGAACATTTGCAGGAGTGCCTGATTCTCCACAGCCTCATCAACAGAATGTGTAGCCAGACTTTTAAACTTTTAGTTTGCGGGCAGGTAGCTTGTGTCCAAGTTTGAGACCAGCCTGGGCAACATAGTGAAACCAAAATTCTACAAAAAATACAAAAATTAGCCAGGCATGGTGGCACACACCTGTAGTCCCAATTACACTCAGGTGGCTGAGGTGGGAAGATCGCTTGGGCCTGGGAAGTCAAGGCTGCAGTGAGCCGTGATCATGCCACTCCACTCCAGCCTGAGCGACAGAGCAAGACCCTGTCTCAAAAGTAAAATAAAATAAAAATTAAAAATTTTGTGCCAGTTTGATGAATGATAAATGGTATCTCAAGTGTTATTTTAGTTAATGTTTCTCAAGTATGAGTTCCACATTTTTTAATATGTTTGAGGAACATTTCCCGATCTTTTCTATGTGAACTGTCTGTTGATAACTTTCTTTTAACTTTTCCATCAGATTTTGGTCCTTTACCCCTTAATTTTTAAGAGGTTGTTATATATCAGGCATACCAGCCCTCTGATATATGTTGTAAGTATTTTATCAGTTATTTGATAGCTATATTTTGACTTTGTCCACAGTGGCTTTTGCCACGTAACTTTAAAAAACAATTTATGGAGTCAAATTTATCAATCTTTTCTTTATACTGAAGGAAGAACCAAGTAAACCCCCCAATAAACAGAAGGAAGGATACAATAAAGATCTGAAATTAATGAAATCTAAAACAGAAAAACCAATGAAACCAAAAGCTGGGTCTTTGAAACAAATCCATGAAATTGACAAACCTCTAGGTAGAGTGCTTTTAAAAGACAGAAAAAGAAAACACAGATTACCAATATCAGGAATGAAAGGAGAGACATTACCACAAATTCCACAGACATTAAAGGGATAACAAAAATCTATTATGAACAATTTCATGCCAACAATAAAAAACTTCAGTGAAATGGCAAATTCCTTAATAAATACAACTTAGTAAAACAGACACAAGTAAATCTGCATAGCCCTATATCTACGTAAGAAACTGTTATCAAAAACCTTCCTTTAAAGAAAATTCTAGGCCTAAATGACTTCATTAGTGAATCTATCAAACATTTACCAATAAATAATATCAAACCTACATAAACTCAGACAACAGAGAAATTCTTTTCCATTTATTTAAAAAGCCCAGTTTTATGTTAATACAAAAAAGAGAAAAAAATTACAGAGAAAACTACAAACCAATATCCATTAACACACAGGAAAAAAAATCCTTGAAAATATTTTAAAAAATGGATTCAGTAATATCCATGACTGATAACTGTATCATGACTAAACGGGGTTTATCACAGGAATGAAAGATTTATGTAACATTTTAATAATCAATGTAATTCACTATATTAACAGAATATAGGAGAAAACCCCTATGATTATTTTAACTGATACAGAACAAAGCATTTGACAAAATCCCACACCCATTCATGATAAACTTTCAGCAAACTAGAAATAAAAGAGAACTTCCTCAACCTCATAAAGGACATCTATAAGACGCTTAATAGCTAACATCATATAAAAGGTAAAAGGCTGAATGTTTTTCCACTAAGGTCACAAACAAAACAAAGATGTCTATTCTCACCATTTCTCTTTCACATTGTACAGGACATTCTAGCCAATATAATAAGGCAAGGAAAAAAAAAACAGATTGAAAAGGAAAAAGTAAAACTATCTTTATCATAGACAAGACTATGTATATAGACAATGCTAAGGAATCTACACAGAAGCTACCACAACCAACAGGCAAATTCAGCAAGATCACAGGATACAAGAACAATGTGTAAGAATTAACTATATATTTAAATACAAGCAACGTAAAATTCCAAATTGAAATTTGAAAAACTACTATTTCTAAAGGCATCCAAAAATATGAACTACTTCAGGATAAATTTAAATTTAACAAGATACATATAAAACAATGAAAATCACTAAATAGTACTCCAAAAATTTAAAGAAGGCCTAAATAAATGGAGAAACATACCATGTTCAGAGATTAACAGACTAAATCTTTTTAAGACCTGATTTCTTCTCAAATTAATCTATAGACATAATCTCAAAAACAATTCCAGAAGGTGTTTTTACCATAGAAAGTGACAACTTAATCAGAAAACTTATTTAGAAATATAAAAGATGTAGACTATCCTAAGAAATATTGAAAAAAGAATAAAGTTGGAGAAACTGTCCTACTTGATTTTAAGATTTACTATAAAGTTATGGTAATTCAAACAGTTTAGTATTGGCTAGAAATAGACATATAAATCAACAGAACAGAATACACTCCAGAAATAGACCCACATAGGTCAAGCCAACTGATTTTCAACAAAGGTGGCAAGATCATTCAATGAGGGAAAGAACTGTCTTTTCAACAGTGTTGTAACAACTTCACATTCATTGAAAAAAAAAAAACAAAAAACCTGACCCTTACCTCATAGGACTCGTAAAACTTATTTTGAAATGGTTCACAGACTCTAAAAGTAAAAAGGATGAGTTCATGTCCTTTGTAGGGACATGGATGAAGCTGGAAACCATCAATCGCAAGGACAGAAAACCAAACACCGCATGTTTTCACTCATAGGTGGGAATTGAATAATGAGAACAATTGGACACAGGGTGGGGAACACCGCACACCAGGGCCTGTTGTGGGGTGGGGGGAGGGGGGAGGGATAACATTAGGAAATATACCTAATGTAAATGACGAGTTAATGGGTGCAGCACACCAACATGGCACATGTATATATGTTTTAAAGACCTGCATGTTGTGCACCTGTACCCTAGAATTTAAAGTATAAAAAAAAAAACACAGAAAAAAAAAGCAAAAATTATAAAACTTTTAGAAGAAACAGGTGAAAACTCTTCAAAACCTTGAGGAATAAAATAATTTCTTAAATAGGACACAAAAAGGACCATGAAAGGAAAATCTAGTAAAGTAAATTTCATCAAAATTTAAAACTTCAGCTCTTCTAAAGACAACACTAAAGAAATAAAAAGGAACAGCATAAACTGGGAGAAAATTATTTGGAATACATATATCTCACCAAGGATTGACATCCTGAATATACAGAGAACTGTTACAACTCAATAATAATACAATTTTTAATGGACAAAATATTTAAACAGACACTATTCGAAAGATGATATATGAATGGCCAGTAAACACATGAAAAGACGCTCAAGTCTCTAGCCACCAGAGAAATGCAAAATAAAACTACAATGCGGTATCACCTCATACCTATAAAATGCTAAAATTAAAATGACTGATAATACCAAATAATTAACAAGGATGTAGGACAATCAGAAGTCTCATACATTGCTGGTGGGAAGGTAAAATGATACAACCATTTTGAAAAATAGTGTGGCAGTTTCTTAAAAAGATAAACATATGCTTTTCAGATGACCTAGCAATTCTACTCCTAGTTATTAAGTGAAATGAAAATACATGTCTGGCCAGGCACAGTGGCTCACGCCTGTAATTCCAGCACTTTGGAAGGCCGAGGCAGGTGGATCATGAGGTCAGGAGATTGAGACGATCCTGGCTAACATGGTGAAATTCCTTCTCTACTAAAAATACAAATAATTACCCAGGCGTGGTGGCACACACCTATATTCCCAGCTACTCGAGAGGCTGAGGCAGGAGAATCACTTGAACCCAGGAGGCAGAGGTTGCAGTGAGCCAAGATCACACCACTGCACTCCAGCCTGGGCAACAGAGCAAGACTCTGTCTCAAAAAAATAAATAAAAAAGAAGAAAAAGAAAATACATGTCTATGTATAGACATATATGTACACATATTCATAGCAGCTTTATTTATAACAACCTTATTCAAATAATCAAAAGCTGGAAATACACCAAAACCCACGAACAGATAAACTGGAAAAACAAATTGTGGTACCTAATACTGTTGAGGGAAGTCAGGGACCCCGAATGGAGGGACCGGCTGAAGCCGCGGCAGAAGAACATAAATTGTGAAGATTTCATGGGCATTTATTAGTTTCCCAAATTAATACTTTTATAATTTCTTATGCCTATCTTTACTGTAATCTCTGAACATAAATTGTGAAGATTTCATGGACACTTATCACTTCCCCATTGAATATCCTTGTGATTTCCTATGCCTGTCTTTACTTTAATCTCTTAATCCTGTCATCTTCTTTGTAAGCTGAGGAGGATGAATGCTGCCTCAGGACCCTGTGATTGTATCAACTGCACAAATTGTTTGTAGAGCATGTGTGTTTGAACAATACGAAATCTGGGCATCTTAAAATTCACTGATGGCTCCAGTAATGGCAATGCTGACTATGTAGGTCCTACAGACAAGCTTATTTCTACACCACTGCACTCCAGCCTGGGCAACAGAGCAAGACTCTGTCTCAAAAAAAAATAAAAAAGAGGACAAAGAAAATACATGTCTATGTATAGACATATATGTACGCATATTCATAGCAGCTTTATTTATAACAACCTTATTCAAATAATCAAAAGCTGGAGATACACCAAAACCCATCAACAGATAACTGGAAAAACAAATTGTGGTACCTAATCCTACTTAGGAACACGTAATTATATGGGTAAATCTCAAAAACAAAATGAGTACATACTATATGACTCTATATGAAACTACAGAAAGGACAACTCTAATCTGTAGTAATATAAAGTGGATAAATGGTACACTGGGGCTATGGATAGTGGCTGGGATTTACTAGAGCAAGGTACAAGGGAAAGCTCCGAAATGATAGAAATGTTTCATACATTGACTGTGGTAGTGGTTACACAGCTATACAAATTTGCCAAAACTCATCAAAATGTACTCCTAGACGGAATGTACTTGATTATCCATGAATATAGTTTATTATGCATCAATTACACTTCTAAAAAGTTGACTTTTAAAAATTTTTAAAGGAGCTCATTTCTAATAATTTCATAAATATTAAATGCTACTTTGCTAAAGTATGTTTTAAAATTGTTACAAAACCCCAAATAATTTTAATCTCAATTTGCAATATAACCCACATTTTACATATCTATAAACAAAGAAAGTTTTAGCGTACTAATGCCTTAGAAAGAATTCAATTTGGTCCAATAATTTTATAGCCAGAGTTTCTAGGATAAAGTCATATTTATAATTCTCTGTCCAGATTTTTAATAAAAATTAGTAATGTTAAATGGAACACTATCATTTTATAGAGAAATAGTATGAAATTATATTGAGAAATTAGAATAGTCATTAAACATTAAGATTTTATTACAACCCAGGCATTATATATTTCTTTACACTTAAGGAATAGATATCAAACAATCTTGGAGTAAAAAATAGAAGGCAACTTGCTTCAAGTTTGTACCAAGTCAATCAAGCAGAAACCTGAAGAACCTTGTTTTAAGATGAGAGGCATTTATACTTGGCAGGCATTTTCTTCCAATGAAAAAATAAAGTCAATGTGCCACTATCTTGACACTTATAAACATGTTTTTAAAAAGCATTGAGGACATTGATTCTCACAGTTGACTGAATATTGGAATCACCTGGATTTAAAAAAATATTAATCCCTATACAACATCCCTAAAATTCAGATTTAATTAGTGTAAGTTAGGCCCTAGGCATATAGGCTGTTTTAAAACTCCTCGGGTGAGTCCAATGTGCACCAATTTGAAAACCACTAGCTTAGAGACCTATTCCATCATCATAGAAGTCAGTCTTGAGCTGAATGATTATATATGCCCTGATTTCAGTGGGTAGTGTTGTTATTTTCAGCATCTGATAAGTGTATCTCCCTTGATTAAAAATAAATACCTTATAGAAGAGATTATATATTTTATTTATCATTGTCTCCACATATCTGGAACACTGAAAGGCACATAGCAGTTGCTAAATAAGTATCTTTTGAATGAATATATGATTGCCTTATATTTCTTTTATATCCCCATCTTCTAATAGACTATGCAAATTAGAATTCAAAATATATATATATATATATATATATAGAACAAATGAATGACTGAAGCAGTTGGGGATAATAGTTAAGGCAAAACCAAATCTGATAAAATATACACATATTTTAAAAACACACACATATATATAAGTAGATCAAAAGTGGAAAAAGAATATACAAAAGAGTGCAACATTTGGCAGCTGAGAATTATTTCATTGAGCTTTCAAATATTCTTCACATTCTTATACTTAGAAACAAAGAAGTAACCCCAAATAACTAATTCATTATGTCATTATGTCATTAGCACTCACTCTTCTGTTTCTTAAATTAACTAGCTGCATTTTCTTAGCACATCTTTCTTGAAATCCTGGATTGCTTATCTGTGGTCTCTCAGAATAATCTGATTCTTCTTTTTCTCTATGAAGTAGACTGAGAAGAAGGTACTCAGTTGATCTGAAGGAATTCAAATTGTTAAGTGAAGGAATTTTTAAGACTATGGATCATCTTGGATTCTATGTATCCCACTGGATCTATCTGAGATATTAGCTAATATCTCAGAACTTGCACATATGCAGATAAATTTTCTTTTAAAAACAGAATTACTGTTTAATCTTGATGAACACAGCTCAGGTTTCAAAATTCAAGTAAATAAAATTTTAGTACACATCATGATAGCCTTACCGGATAGCTGTGGTAAAAACAAAAAGTATTTGGTATCACCTATTGTTATGTGCTCTCAGTTGAGATCTAGTTAGTTTCCTAGGAGTCTCACATTGATAAACAACGATTTTGGTACTTCCTTACATAATGTGTTTATTTAGAAATACCTTATTAATAACAGACTTCCTTTCCATTAGCTACATTCTCAGATATGGTTTCATTTATAAAAGTTCCACAACTATTACATGATTTTTAATTCAGTTAGTATCTTGGACTATGGAACTTTGGTTTTCTTAAAATCAGCATTGGTTGCTTGATTGTAGGTTCATCACCAAAAAGTGCTGTTTCACTCTCCGTGGTTGGAAATCTTTTCTGATATATCAAGGGATATTCATTCTGAAACTGTTTTAGCTTTTTTCTTTTCTCCTCTAGAGGTAAACTCTTGTTTTTAATAATATTTTCTAAAAGTTCTGCAACTGCAGCTTGAAAAGGTAGAAACTTTTTGCTCATCAAAGTCCCGAGCACTAATCTGCTTACAGTATGAATAAGTTGGCAAAGAAACAAACAGTCCATCTCCAGGATTTTCAATATGTCCCTTTCTTTTTTTTTTTTTTTTTTTTTTTGAGGCGGAGTCTCGCTCTGTCGCCCGGACTGGAGTGCAGTGGCCGGATCTCAGCTCACTGCAAGCTCCGCCTCCCGGGTTTACGCCATTCTCCTGCCTCAGCCTCCCGAGTAGCTGGGACTACAGGCGCCCGCCACCTCGCCCGGCTAGTTTTTGTATTTTTAGTAGAGACGGGGTTTCACTGTGTTAGCCAGGATGGTCTCGATCTCCTGACCTCGTGATCCGCCCGTCTCGGCCTCCCAAAGTGCTGGGATTACAGGCTTGAGCCACCGCGCCGGCCAATATGTCCCTTTCTTAAGTAAGTAGTCAAGATGTTTTTCCGCTGCAGTCTCTAAGAGGGTACTTGAAGAATTTCCTGATGATGATCTGTTAAGAAACTAATCTTCCAGCAAGAAGCTCATCAAGATCCACTTCTTCAGCACAGCATAGCACACACCAAGAAAAGGTATGTATCCTCAGTGATCTCGTGCCCAATGCATCATGAAGTTTGGGCATATCAACATTTTGACTCATTTGGGAAATCATATGCATTAAAAGTTGAAGCTTTCTACAATTTGGTGGGGGAAGTAACAAACAACATAACTGTACAGCATCGATGGCAACCCTCTCTAATTGAGGTTGCAGGAAACTCTGTGTGCCAGTCAACACAGAAGAAGCTGGTAGTAAAGAATTTTCTGAAAATTCTATTGAACTTTTGCAGAGTCTTTTATTGATTGTGGCACTAGACTGAGTTCACTTTCCATAGCTGTTTGCACACTTGTGCTGCCTTGTCCAACATTTGGTTTCATGATAATTTCAGCCACTGGTGTATTGATATAACTATTCCTTCTTGTACTACTTCTGAGACCTACAAAGCTGTTTTGACTTGCATTTCCCATTACACAAGTTCTCTTGGCCTTGAGCAGTCAAAGTAGTGGTTCTCTTAAAACCAGCACAGAATGGCTTTTGAGTATTTTTCTCTGAATGAAGATTCAACAGGAATTCCTCTTTGGGCTTAGACTCTAAAAACAGTTTATTATTTTGTCCTTCTGTTTGGAAAAGATAGATGAAACACACTGGATGCCTCTTTACTTGAATTCCCTGACACATCTACAATACCTTCCAAAGAACAACAGCTTGGTTTGCTGTTAGAGGATAGATCATGCATACCACTTAACCCTATTAAATTATGACAACTTCCTCCCATTATGTCATTAGCACTCACTCTTCTGTTTCTTAAATTAACTAGCTGCATTTTCTTAGCACATCTTTCTTGAAATCCTGGATTGCTTATCTGTGGTCTCTCAGAATAATCTGATTCTTCTTTTTTCTCTATGAAGTAGACTGAGAAGAAGGTACTCAGTTGATCTGAAGGAATTCAAATTGTTTAAGTGAAGGAATTTTTAAGACTATGGATCATCTTGGATTCTATGTATCCCACTGGATCTATCTGAAACTATGACATAGCCACAAATAACCAAAATGTTCACAGATAATTTGTAATATTCAAAAGTAAGTAGAGATTCAGGGAGATCTAGAAAATAATCTGTGATTGTTCTGAATACATCTTGTTCAAATCCAACGTAAGTTGAATTATTCATATCATTAGTTCTTGGCCAATCTGCCAGGCCTCCTGACAGATAATACTCAGTGAGGGAGGTCATCTGATTTGTTTTGTAGTATGACTACCCCATGTTTACTTGTATTGGCCATGTTGTACATTGTATATTGGGGAATTACTTGTTTTGGATTTATGACTTCTTCTAGGGATGGCACACCTAAAATGGTTTGCAGGTAGATCAGAACAACATATATCGAAATTTCTTCAACATCTTCCTGGCTTAGTTCTCTATTACCAACTGCATTTTCTTGATCTTCATTGATTATTTCATGCTTTATTTTCTCAGCATTTTCCTGAGATAAATGTATTCCATGCTTTTTAGGAGTTCTACGAGATCAGTTTCATCATTTAAAAATACTATCTTTATCTTTGGAAAAGTTCTCTATGTTGTTTTTTCTCAATTCTGGATGCCTTCGTGGTACAGTTTTAAGTGGCGAAGTAGCAGGAAATCTGAAGGGCTGGTTATTATCATCAACATTTTCTGATCCCCACCTGCCTTTGATATCTTCAATTACATGATTCTTAAGAAATATCCTCAACAGTTGGATAATCTGTTGCCTTGTAACTTTGGGACTACAATCGCTATTATTTCTTAATAGGTCATAAAGTCAATCCACTGCTTCTCCTGCTGTGAAACAATTGCCATATTTTTTTAAGTGTTGCCTATGTTTTCTTAGAGGCATTCATGCTCGAAAAGATGTGGTAACTTCATTCCATAAGTAGCAGAATCCATTTAAGAGTGCCATACCAGGAAGATCTGAATTCTAGCTCTGCCACTTGCTGTAGATGTGACTGTAGAAGGCATCTAACGTCTGTGAGCCTCAGTGTCCACACTGGTAAAGTAGGACTAATAACACATGCCTGCCTGAAGGGTATTCCAGCTTGGTGGCCCGATAAGGCCCAAGAGGCACACCCAGACTCTCCATAGGTCTGTCAGCACCCAGTGGTGTCCATGGCGGTGAAGGCAACACTCAGGCCCAGCGGCCTGGGCAGTGACGAGTCTCAGCACAACCATCAGCCCCGCCGCCAATTTGAATAGCAACTGCTAAAGCATTTTTTTAAAGGGATCCTGATAAAGTTGGGCCCTGTACCATACCTTGGGAAACACTGCTGTTGGTTATACCTAAAAACAGAGTTAACAGGTCACAAGGTATGTGAATTTTCACCCTTGTCAGATATTGCCAAAATGCTCTTCCAAGTTCTATTCCTGTTTATACTCCCTCCAAATCCCTTTAAAATAGTTTATACTCTTCATCTTCACTTTTTTATTCACCTCAGTTGATTACAATCATTTTTCTATCCCTTACCAGTCCACTGAAATTGCTTGTATTACTAAGGTCACCAAATATCTCTTAATTTCAAAACTCAACAGCCTCTTTTCAGTTTTAGTCATTCTTTACCATTCCTTCTGCTTTATTTCACAACAGCTCTATTTCACAATACTCCTTATAGAGTCAACTGTTATTTTTAAATATTT
The DNA here is from genome assembly GCF_009764315.1 of Trachypithecus francoisi. Classification (NCBI taxonomy): domain Eukaryota; kingdom Metazoa; phylum Chordata; class Mammalia; order Primates; family Cercopithecidae; genus Trachypithecus; species Trachypithecus francoisi. The sequence goes on from NW_022681461.1 coordinate 80,432,981, forward strand.
TTAAAACATTGATGTAGATGTGGTGAAAAGGGAACATGTTTACACTGCTGGTGGGAATATAAACTAGTACAACCACTATGGAAAACAGTATGGAGATTCTTCAAAGAACTAAAAGTAGAACTACCATTTGATCCAGTAATCCCACAACTGGGTATCTCCACAGAGGAAAAGAAGTCATTATATGAAAAAGACACTTGCAAACTCATGTTTATAGCAGCACAATTAGCAATTGCAAAAATATGAAACCAGCCTAAATGCCTATCAACCAAAAAGTGGATGAAGAAAATATGGTATGTATACACCATGGAATACTAATCAGCCATAAAAAGGAACGAAATAATGGCATTTGCAGCAACCTGGATGGAGCTGAAGACCATTATTCTAAGTGAAGTAACTCAGAAATGAAAAACCAAATATCGTGTGTTCTCACTTATAAGTGGGAGCTAAGCTGTGAGGATGCAAAGGCATAAGAATGATACAACGAACTTTGAGGACCTGAGGGGAAGGGTGGGACAGAGATGAAGGACAAAAGACTACACATTGGGTATAGTATATACTGCTTAGGTGTACCAAAATCTCAGAAATTACCACTAAAGAACTTATCTATGTAACCAAAAAAACTCCTGTTCTCCAAAAGCTATTGAAATAAAATTTAAAAGATAAAAAAATGATTAAGATTATGAAATATATTATCAGTTTCAGTAAACTCTAAATGGGATTTGGGCAAATGAATTAGTTAAAAATGAATATTCTATTTAGAAACTGGTGGATATACTTTCTAATTAGGAAAAATGTTGAGAAATATTATAAAAGAAGTTCAACATTGTATGTTTCCCAATTTTTAAATATCTTTATTATTATTACATTGCAGTATGGTGTTTAAGTTTGGGTGTTAAAATATAGAACTTTACATCCAGCAACAATTGTAAGAAAAATTATCATTTTTATTCCACAAATTAGGTCATAAACAAAGCTGATCCTGTAACTCAAGAAAATGTAAGATACCAGCGCTATTTATTTATTCTTACCAAACCCACAATATACATTCATTTTCTTTAAAGATTAAAGTTAGAAACTCAAAAATAATACAGCTCCCACCCATTCAGCAAACTAGGAGTAGAAAGGAACTAACCTCCTACTCTGCTAAAAGGCATCTAGGAAAAACCCATAACCAACATTATGCTTAATGATGAAATACCAAATGCTTTCTCTCTAAGATCAAGAAAAAGACAAGAATGTTCATTCTCTCCATTTCTATCAACACTATACTGGAGGTTCTAGCCAGGATAACTGGGCAAGAAAATTAAAGACATGCAGATTGAAAAGGAAAGAGTAAAATTATCTCTATTTGCAGATGACATGATCCTGCATATAGAAAATCCTAAGGAATCTTTCTTCTATTATTTATTTATTTTATTATTATTATTATTTTTTGAGATGGAGTCTGGCTCTGTTGCCCAGGCTGGAGTGCAGTGGCGCAATCTTGGCTCACTGAAACCTCCATTTTTGTATTTTTAGTAGAGACAGGATTTCATCATGTTGGCCAGACTGGTCTCAAACTCCTGACCTCAAGTGATCTGCCAACCTTGGCTTCTCAAAGTGCTAGGATTACAGACATGACCCACCATGCCCAGCCAGGAATCTACCTTTTAAAACATTTATTAGAACTAATAAATGAGTTCAGCAAGGTTGCAGGATACAAAATCAATATACAAATATCAATTGTATTTCTACATATTTGTAATAACCTGGAAGTTATATTTTTAAACAATTATATTTAGTATAAAATCAAAAAAGAATAAAATACTTAGGAATAAATTTAACAAAAAAAGCATAAGACATGTATATTGAAAACAAAGACGGCCAAACTAAATCAAAAGAACTCCTGTGTTGATGAACTGGAAACCTTACTGTTAAGATGGCAATTATTCTCAAATCAATTTACAGATTTAAAGCAATCCCTATCAAAATAAGAGCTGGCTTCTTTGCAGAAATTGTGAAGTTGATTCCAAAGTTCATATGGCAATGCTAGTGACCCAGAATAGTCAAACAATTCTTAAAAAGAATAACAAATTCAGAGGAGTCACACTTTTTTTTATTATTTATTTTTCTTTATTCTTCAACTTTCATTTAAGATTGGGGTACATGTACAGGATGTGCAGGTTTGTTACACAGGTAAATGTGTGCCATGGTGGACTGCTGCACAGATCATTCCATAACATAGGTATTAAGCCCAGCATTCATTAGCTATTCTTCCTGATGCTCTCCCTCCCTCCACCTCCCCTTGACAGGCCCCAGTGTGTGTTAGGGAGGAGTCTCTCCTTCAATATTTTGGACTAGATTCAGTAGAATGGTACCAGCAATTCTTTGTATCTCTGGTAGAATTCAGCTGTGAATCCATCTGGTCGTGGGCTTTTATTGGTTGGTAGGCTATTTATTACTGCCTCAATTTAATAACTCATTACTGGTCTATTTGGGGATTCAACTTCTTCCTGGTTCAGTCTTGCAAGGGTGTATGTCTCCAGGAACTTACCCATTTCTTCTAGATTTTCTAGTTTATTTGCACAGAGGTGTTTCTATTATTCTCTGTTTATAGTATATTGTTCTTTATACAGACGGTTGTTTGTATTTCTGTGGGGTCAGTGGTGATAACTCCCTTATCATTTCTGATTGTGTTTGATTCTTTTCTGCTTTTCTTTATTAGTCTAGCTAGAAGTCTATTTATAAATGTTTTCCAAAAACCAGCTCATGGATTTGTTGATTTTTTTTTGAAGGGTTTTTCATGTCTCTATCTCCTTCAGTTCAGCTCTGATCTTGATTATTTCTTGTCTTCTGCTAGCTTTGGGGTTTCCTTTTGGTTCTCTAGTTCTTTCAGTTGAGGTGATAGGTTGTTAACTTGAGATCTTTCTAGGATTTTATGAGGGCATTTAGTGCTGTAAATTTCCCTCTTAACACTGCCTTAGCTGCATCCCAGAGATTCTGGTATGCTGTCTCTTTGTTCTCATTAGTTTCAAAGAACTTCTTGATTTCTGCCTTAATTTCATCATTTACCCAAGAGTCATTCAGGAGCAGGTTGTTCAATTTTCATGTAGTTGTCTGGTTTTGAGTGCATTTATTAATCTTGAGTTCTAATTTGATTGTGCTGTGGTCTAAGAGACTGTTATTATTTCAGTTCTTTTACATTTGCTGAGGAGTGTTTTACTTCCAATTATGTGCTCAATTTTATATTAAGTGCTGTATGGCAATGAGAAGAATATACATTCTGTTGTTTTTGAGCGGAGAGTTCTGTAGCAATCTATCAGGTCTGCTTGATCCAGAGCTGAGGTCAGGTCCTGAATATCTCTGTTAATTTTCTGTCTCAATGATCTGTCTAATATTGTCAGCGGGGTGTTAAAGTCTCCCACTATTATTGTGTGGAAGTCTAGGTCTCTTTGTAGATCTCTAAGAACTTGCTTTACAAATCTGGGTGCTCCTGTATTGGGTTTATATATACTTAGAATAGTTAGCTCTTCTTGTTGAATTAAACCCTTTACCATTATGTAATGCACTTGTCTTTTTTTTTTTTTTTATCTTCATTGGTTTTAAAGTGTGTTTTGTCTGAAACTAGGATTGCAACCCTGCCTTTTTTCTCTGTTTTCCATTTGCTTAGTAAATTTTCCTCCATCCTTTTATTTTGAGCCTATGTGTGTCTTTGCACAGAACATGGGTCTCTTGAAGACAGAATACTGATGGGTCTTGGCTGTTTATCCAGCCTGACACTCTGGGTCTTTAAATTGGGGCAACTGGCCCATTTATATTTAAGGTTAGTACTGTTGTTACATGAATTTGATCCTATCATCATGATGCTAGCTGGTTATTTTGCAGACTCGTTTATGTGGTTGCTTCATAGTGTCACTGGTCTGTGCTTCAGTGTGTTTTTGTAGTGGCTGGTAATGGTTTTGCCTTTCCATATTTAGTGCTTCCTTCAGGAGCTCTTGCAAGGCAGGCCTGGTGGTGATGAATTCTCTCAGCATTTGCTTGTCTGAAAAGGATCTTATTTCTCCTTCAATTATGAAGCTTATTTTGGCTGGACATGAAATTCTGGTTTGGAAATTATTTCCTTTAAGAATATTGAATATTGGCCCCCAATCTCTTCTGGCTTGTAGGGTTTCCACTGAGAGGTCCGCTGTTAGTCTGCTGGGTTTCCCTTTGATGCTGACCTGGTCTTTCTCTCTGGCTGCCCTTAACATTTTTTCTTTCATTTCAACCTTGGAGAATCTGACGATTATGCATCTTGGGGTTGATCTTTTCATGGAGCATCTTACTGGGGTTCCCTGGATTTCCTGAACTTGAATGTTGGCTTGTCTTGTTAGGTGGGGGAAGTTCTCCTGGATGATATCCTGAAGTATGTTCTTCAGCTTGGTTCCAGTCTCCTCGTGTCTTTCAAGTACTCCAATCACAGGTTAAGTCTCTTTACGTAATCCCCTATTTCTCAGAGGTTTTGTTCATTCTTTTTCATTGTTTTTTCTCTATTTTTGTCTGCCTGTCTCATTTCAGAAAGATAGTCTTCAAGCTCTGAGCTGCTTTCCTCTGCTTCAGGTATTCTGCTGTTCATACTTGTGATTGCATTGTGAAGTTCTCATGTTGTGTTTTTCAGTTCCATCAGGTCAATTATGTTCCTCTCTAAACTGACTATTCTGGCTATCATCTCCTTTATTGTTTTATCATGATTCTTAGCTTCTTTGCATTGGGTTAGAACATGCTCCTTTAGCTCAGTGAAGTTCATTATTACTCACCTTCTGAAGCCTACTTCTGTCAAGTCAGGCATCTCAGCCTCAGCTTAGTTCCATGTCCTTGCTGCAGAGATGTTGCCATCATTTGGGGGAGAAAAGACACTCTGGCTTTTTGAGTTTTCACTATTTTTGCGTTCTTTCTCATCTCTGTGGGTTTATCTACCTTTGATCTTTGAGGTTGCTGACTTTCAAATGGGGTTTTTATGGGGTCTTTTTTGTTTATGTTGTTGTTGTTTTCTGTTTGTTTTTAACAGTCAGGCCAGTCTACCATAGGGCTGCTATGGTTTGCTGAGGGTCCATTCCAGACCTTAGTAACCTTGGTTTTTCCCAAACCTGGAGGTATCATCAGTGAAGGCTATGAAACAGCAAAGATGGCAGTCAGCTCCTTCCCTGGATGCTCTGCCCCAGGCGGGTACTGACCTGCTGCCAGACCGAATGTACCTGTAGGAGGTGGCTGGAGATTCCTATTGGGAGGTCTTACCCAGTCAGGAGGAACAGAATCAGGGACCTGCTTTAAAAAGCAGTCTGGCTGCTTTGTGGTAGAGGAGGTGTGCTGCACTGGAGGGGACCTTCCTTGTCCAAACCATTTGGGCACTCCAATGCCGGCAGCCTAGAATGGATGAGTCAACTGAGTCACAGAGATGGTGACTGGCCCTCCCTCCGGGAGCTCCATCCCAGGGAGAGATGGAGAACCCTGGCTGGAATGGATCAAGTCCCTGTAGGGAGGTCCTGTCCAGTGAAGAGGAATGGATCAGGGTCCGGCTTAAAAAAGCAGTCTGGTAATGATCTAGTAAAGCAGCTGTGTTGCATTGAGGGGAAAACCTTTCTCATCTGTAACATTTGTATTCTCCAAAGCCAGCAGACTACAGTGGCTAAGTCTGCCAAACCACAGAGATGGTAGCCACTCCTCCCCCTAAGAGCTACGTCCCAATAGAACCCTTTTGAAGTGGCTGAAGGCCCCACAGGAAGGTCCCGCCCAGTGAGGAGGAATGAATCAGGGTCCTGCCTAAAGAAGCAGTCTGGCCATGACCTACCAAGGCAGCTGTGCTGCGTTGTGGGGGACCCTTCCTCATCTGGACTGTTCATATTCTCCAAAGCCGGCAGGCTGGAACGGCTGAGTCTACCAAACTGCATAGATGCCAGCCGCCCCTCCCCCCAGGAACTCAGACCTGTCTCAGGCAGATTCCAGCCTGTTGCTGTTGGCAGACTGGAACCCAAGCCAGTAGGTCTTAGATTGTGAGATGCCATGGAAGTGGGGCCTGCAGCATGATGCTGCTTGGTTCCCTGGATTCAGCCCCCTTCCTAGGAATATGTACGGATGGATTTCCTCACTTGCTGGGGACCCCAGGGCCAGAGTATATAAACTCCTGTGTCTCTGTGTGTGCTCTGCCAAAACTCCACACAGCTCTGTGCATCAGACCCAAGACCCTGGTGGCATGGGTTCACAAAGGGATCTCCTGATCCACGGGTTGCAAAGGTCCATGACAGAAGCGTGGATCCCTGGGCAAGGTTGCATAATCACTCATTGCTTCCCTTGGCTGGCAGTGGGGGTTCCTTTGGCTCCATGCTGTTCCCAGCTGTAGGAGGTGGTTGAAGATCCCTATTGGGAGGTCTCACCCACTCAGGAGGAACAGAATCAGGGACCCGCTTAAAAAAGCAGTCTGGCTGCTTTTTGGTAGAGGAGGTGTGCTGCACTGGAGGGGACCTTCCTTGTCCAAACCATTTGGGCATTCCAAAGCCCAGGGTCCCCCACCCCACAGCTTTTCTTCCTTCTCCGTGGGTTGAGCTGTCTGCCTGGACAGTCCCACTGCAAGGTGGGTATTTCAGTTGAAGGTGCTGAATTCACTTACCCCTTTTCACTCCTTTCCATGAGTGCCATGGATCACAGCTGCTTCTAATCAGCCATCTTGTATCCTTCCACAGTCACACGTCTTGATTTCAAAACTAACTACAATGCTACAACAATTAAGACATAGTAGTAATAGCATAAGGACGGGCACACATATGGATGGAATAAAATTGAGAATCCAGAAATAAACCCTCAAATTTACAGTCAACTGATTTTTGACAAGATTGTAAAGGCAATTCACAAAGGAAAATAATTGTTTTTACAATAAACAGTGCTGGAAGAACTAGATATCCACATGAAAAACCTTGGACTGTTCATCATACCATACACAAAACTTAACCCAAAACAGATCATAAAAACTAAATACAAGAGCTAAAACTAAAACTCTTGAAGAAAATATAGAGGTAAATCTTCATGATCTTAGATTTGGCAATGGTTTCTTAGTTATGACATACAAAGAACACATAATAAAAGAGAAAATAGGTAAACTGGACTCATAAAAAAAAGGGTTGTTGGTTTTGTTTTGTTGTTTTTTTGTTTTTTTTTTTTGAGACAGTGTCTTTCTCTGTTGCCCAGGCTCGAGTGCAGTGGCGCAATGTCGTCTCACTGCAACCTCTGCCTCCCTGGTTCAAGTGATTCTACTGCCTCAGCCTCCTGAGTAGCTGGGATTATAGGCACCCACAACTAATTTTTATATTTTTAGTAGAGATGGGGTTTCACCATGTTGGCTAGTCTGGTCTCAAACTCCTGACCTCAGATGATCTGCCCACCTCAGCCTCTCAAAGTGCTGGGATTACAGGCGTGAGCCACTGAGACTGGCCTTCATCAAAATTTTACCAATTTGTGCTTCTAAGGGCACTATCAGTGAAAAAAAAAACTTATAGAATGGAAAAAAAATCTGCAAATCATTAAGTCTGATAGGGTTCTAGTATCCAAAATATGAAAAGAATTTTACAACTCAACATTAAAACAAAATTAAATTAAAAATGGGCACATGATCTTCCAAAGAAGATATACAAATACCTAACAAGCACAAAAAAGATACTCAGCATCATTAGTCATCAGGGAAATGTACATCAAAACCACAATGAGATGCCACTTCACAACCACTAGGGTGGCTATAACAAAAAATACAATAATATGCGCTAGTAATGGTGTGGTGAAATTGGAAATCTCATACATTGCTGGTGGGAATATAAAAAGATAAAGCTACTTTGTAAAACAATCTGTCAGTTCCTCAAAAGGATAAACAGAATTAACATATGGCCTAAAAATTCCATTCATAGATGATATACTCAAGAGAAATGAATCACATGTCCACACAAAAATTTTTACATGAGTGTTCACAGCTTATTATTCATTTTAGCCAAAAAGTGAGACAATCAAAATGTCCATCAACTGATGAGTGGATAAATAAAATGGCCTATAGCTGGAAGTATTGGGGAAAATGTGAAATGACTTTTAAAGAATACAATGTTTCTTTTTGGAGTGATAAAAATGTTCTAATACTGATTTGTAGTGATAATTGCAAAACTCCATGAATATACTAAAAAACTATTCAATTATACACTTTAAGTGAACTGTATGATATGTGATACGGTTTGGCTCAAACCATACATCACTCATATCTCCACACTTAAATCTCACCTTGAATTGTACAAGGGAGGGGCCAGATGAAGGTAACTCAATCATGAGGGTCTTTCCCGTGCTGTTCTTGGGATAGTGAGTAAGTCTCACAAAATCTGATGGTTTTATAAATGGGAGTTCCCCTGCACAAGCTCTCTTGCCTGCTGCCATGTCAGATGTGCCTTGGCTCCTCCTCCGTCTTCTGCCATGATGGTGAGGCCTCCCCAGTCATGTGGAAATGTGAGTCCATTAAACTTATTTTTCTTTATAAATTACCCAGTATCAGGTATGTCTTTATTAGCAGCATGAGAACAGACTAACACAGTATGGAAAATATATCTCAATAAAGCCGTTAGAAAAAATATATACAGCTCAAAATTTGAGGACTGGAAGAGACTACATGTGAAGAGATTTTGCCTCCAATATTTGTTACTTGAATTACAGCCACAGACCATCTCCATTTCAGAGACTACTGAAACAAAAATGAATGATTCATACAGTGACTTCATCCTAAGACACATATTATCTCTCCTGTTTTCCTTTTAAAAATCCTAAAGATAAGTTTTTAGCCAAAAATATCTAGTCTAAAATAGAGGTGGCCATAAAATTTTCCAGACTTAAATAATAATTTTATTATAAAATCAATTGTCTACTTGTGAACAGGGAACAATACTTATTCATGGTATGAATAGTCAGAATTAGCCTCATGATACAGCTGTAAATAAAATTCATAAGATACGTCAGATACAGTGACAGAAAGACATGCATCCTCTCTAATCCTCTCAACAATTGTACAATGAAGATGAGAAAATTAGGATTCAGCGACATGAAGTGGCCTGTCTATTCAGGGATTAGCCAGCAAAGCTGGGATTTGAACCCAAGACTGCCTGTCTCTAATCTATCTTTAAGAAGGAATAAAGCTTCCACCCAGGCAATATTAATAGAAAAGAATGACCACAAATATGTCCTATATAAAATATTTGAAATTTTAGAGCTTAAAGGAAACTCAGAGAATATCTATCTCAAGTATCTCATTTTACAAATGAGACAGTATCATCTTTGCAGTCTCTGATCAATGTTGGCTACTTCTACTACTCTCTCTTCTCCAATATACTACTAGGCTATCTGCAAGTGTTTCCTGATAGCCCTAGCATAAAGCAAATAAGAAATCACAGAAAAGTTAAGTTTCAGAAAGTCATAGATGTACTGAGTAAACCTCCCCAAATTCTTCCTCTTAGATAATAACAATAAATAAATGTTCCTCTTACTTGCCCAGTACGCGGAATTGTATCAAAGGGGAATGGTTATACAGGATTTGTAATAATTATAGGTACTTTGAATTCTTACCTTTGTGGCCACAATAAAGATGGTATAAAGGAACATAAGATTATGCTTTGATATTGCCAGATGCTGGGTGTGCTGGAATGTGAAGATAACTGACCCCAGAAGGGTTACCTTGGAAGGGCTGAAAATAAAACACATTTTAAATCAGCAAGTAATAAATATGACATATCTCCATCTTTTTCAAAGAGTGCTCTGCAAAACATTAATTTAATGGGTTATTAATAGATGTAATGCAAAGATGAGTTTGTTAATACACTTTAAAAAGTGTTGAAAATGCTGAGTTATACAAAGTTAAATACCTTTCTTCACATCATAAACTATAGATTTTAGAATAACCATACATATTCTGACTCTCCAACAAAAAGAGTACATTTCTATATGCAATATTTCTGAAACATATTTGGCCATACAACAATTTTTTCATAAAGGATTTCAAAGTTCCACATTGTACAGCATGATTTGGAATTAGTCATTAAGAACCTTACAGTGCTAAAAAGCTCACAGAGTGGAGTCGAGGAAAAGAAAAGGCCAGATTTTTAGCATTTGCCTATTTCCATGATGTAAATACTCCCATCATGGCCAATGTCAGGCTGCTGCATGGAAGAGGAGAGAGGTACACAATTGGTTCTCATAAAATGATAAAAGCCATCTCCAGCCCATCATTTAGCTAACTCCAGCACAGCATATTAGTTTTAGCTAATATATTAATGCTTAGATTGTAAAGTCTAAAATAAGATGCTAATTTACCAAATAAGAAGCATTACTTTATGTTATATATTTGCCGCATATTTAAAGTATATCTCAGTAACAAATCATTGCCTAGCTCTCTATCTTACAAGTAAAAAAGATAAATGATAAACTCTAAGAATGCCACACTGCAAAACAGGACAAATGTAAAGGTTCCTATAAGTCATTTTATTACTTTATTTATTTAATTATTACAAGCAAAGGACTGAGTTCAAAACAGGGTGAAGTTTGGACAATAGACCAAACCTGAATTACTTTCCTGTGGCTACTGTAATAAATTACAACAAATTCAGTGGCTTAAAACAGAAAAATGTAAAATCAGTACCACTCAGTTAAAATCAAAGTGTCAGTAGGGTCATACTACCTCTAGAGACTCTAAGAAAGAATCCACTCTTTGTCTTTTTCAGGTTCTGGATCTCACTTAACAATATGATTGAGTAACAGTCATGTTTTATTTTATTGTTTTCTTCTTTTTTTTTTTCTTTAGTCCCCATATCTGTTCCATCCAAACACTGTTGAAGAAAGAAACAGATCTGCGGGACCACCAAATGCACTGCCAACAGTCATGTTTTGGAACAGTAGTCTCTAAACCTTTTTGATTGTACATCCCTATTGGTTAAAAAAAAAAAAGTTTTACAGCATTCCCAAATTATGGCTATCAATTAATTTGGAAATTATATATAACTGCATTATAAAATGTACACAAAATTAAAATTTTTAAAGGATAAGATAAAAACATGGAATTATATATGTTTTAAGGTTATTTTGCTTCTCTTTCTCACTGTTTGTTTTCTGCACCACGGTGGCTCATTATGAGCATTGCCTTGGCATACACATATACCATTTTGGATTGTATTATCTTAAGGGTTGAATCTAAGGAATAAGGATTTCATAGACAATGCACTGGGGCAAGGCATTGGAGAAGGTCTTAAATTTAGGAAAAAGTCCATTTTAAATTGGAGTATGAGATCTGTTTAAAAGATTAGAATGCATTTAGAAAATCCTTATGCTTACTATATTAGTTTCCTCTGAAACTAGCAAACAAGTTATCTGCTTCCAAAATGCATTGATGAAATAAGCACTGAATAACAGTTAAAGATATTGCCATTCCAAAAGGGAGAAAAGAGAAGGAAAAAGGTTCAACAGACCCAAGCCATTTTGAAATCCAGAAGGGCAAATTCCATTAGGATTCAAGGCCTGGGAATAATCTTCTTTGGATTGAGGTGAGTCCACAGCTTCAACCTCTACATTGGTGGTTCTGGCCTCTGCACCTGAATCCAGACTATGGGCCTTGGCCTCAGGCCTCTGGGCCTGTAGCTCCTACCATGAAGTCATTCTTCCTTTTCCTTCCTTTTTCAAGCATATGTTTGCAGGTGAGCAGTTTTATCAGCCCGATTCTGGTCTGCAGAATTTTAAAAGTCTGACAGCCTTCTTTCATTTAATCCTGTCTTTCTCCTTTCAGTCCAAGCTGGCAGTGTTTCTTCTGATTTAATATTTCCAAATCCCCATTGGGTCTCCTGTGTATGCATACCAATCCATGTCACTAGGCAAAGAGAGTCTTTCACAGATCTTTCTTGGATAACTTCCTCTCTATCCCTGGCTTCTGCTATAATGATTGAATGGATCCATGAGTCAAACATCCAATCCCTTCAACACTAGGAAAAGTTGTCCAGTCACACACTCACTTCTTTCCAGAGTGAATCTCAGTTTTATCAACTTTGCAGTCCCAATAGGCTGAAAATTTCCCAAATGATAGAGTCCTGGTTTTGAGGGGTTTTATTTGTTTGGTTAGTAGCATTCATTCCCTCAATTTAACTCTTTCCTCTTGCACTCTACTATAAGCATCAGGAAGAAACCAGGCTGCACCTGGAACACTTTGCTTAGAAATTTCCTCAGCAAAAATATCCATGTTTACTGATTACAAGTTATGGTTTCCACACAACTGTGGCAAACAATTGTGCAGCTAAGTTTCCACCACTATATAACAAGGATAACCTTTCTCCAGTTCCCAATATCATGTTCCTCATTTCCTTCCAAGTCTTCACCAGCACTTTTAATAACATTCCTACCAACATTTTGCTTCTAACAATATATGTATTCTCTAAGACTATATATTTATAGGCTCTCTCTAATATGCTCCTCACTTCCTTCAGATCCCTCACCAGAAGTGCCTTTAACATCCATAGTTCTACTGCACACTTCAAAATTCCTCTAGCCTCCACCAATTATCTAATCCCAGGTGTCTGTTACAGCAGCACACCACATCGTGTATCAAAATCTCTATTACTTTCCTGTGGCTACTGTAATAAATTACAACAAATTCAGTGGCTTAAAATAGAGAAATTTAAAATCAGTATCACTCAGTCAAAATCAAAGTGTCAGTAGCGCTACACTACCTCTGAAGACACTAGGAAAGAATCCATTCTTTGTCTTTTTCAGCTTCTGGGAGCTACCAGCATTCCTTGGCTTGTGGCTATATCATTCTAATCTCTGAGATGTGTGGTCAAATCTCCCTCTGTTTTCCTCTTATGAGGATACATGTGACTGCATTCAGTCCCACCAGAAATCCAGGACAATCTCTTCATCTCAAGATTTTTAATTTGCAAATACGCAAAGAGTGTGTTCTCATATTGGTAACATTTCAGGTTTCAGGGGTTGAAAACCATTAGAACTTTAGAAACCATTATTCAGTCTTACTGCATTTATTTACTGTAAAAATGTTTATGCAGAAAAATATAGAAATATACTGACACATTAACAGAAATTGTCACTAAACAATGTATTACAAGTTTCTTTTATGTTAACATTTTCCCAAATTTTCCACAATACGTATATTTTACTTCTTAAAACTTGGGGTAGAGAAGGAAAAGAAGGAAAACACTCTAAAAGAGTTACTGTGGGGATAAGGGACAATTTGACTTTGTTTTTGGCAGGACTAGATTTTTTTATTAAATGAACTGGCAGCAATAAGCAATATGAAGGCAATTAAGAAACAATTCCACATACTAGCATTTAAAGAATACCTACGGGTCAGGTGTGGTGGCTCATGGTTGTAATTCCAGCACTTTGGGAGGCTGAAGAGGGTGGATCGCTTGACCCCAGGAGTTTGAGACCAGCCTGGCCAACATGGTGAAACCCTGTCTCTACTAAAAATACAAAAACTAGCTGGGCATGGTGGTGTGCACCTGTAATCCCAGCTACTCGGGATGCTGAGGCAGGAGAATCACTAGAACCCAGGAGGCAGAGGGTGCAGTGAGCCAACATCGCACCACTGCACTCCAGCCCAGGTGACAGAGCAAGATTCTGTCTCAAAAAAAAAGTTTAATAAGATCTAATTAAATAGAAAGCTATCCGATGTTCATACATTGGAAGACTTAAAACTGGCCAGGCACGGTGGCTCATGCCCATAATCCCAACATTTTGGGAGGCCACGGCAGGCAGATCACTTGATGTCAGGAGTTCAAGACCAGCCTGGCCAACATGGTGAAACCCTGTCTCTACTAAAAATACAAAAATTAGCCTGGTGTGGTGGCATGTGCCTGTAATCCCTGTTACTTAGGAGGCTGAGGCAGGAGAATCACTTGAACCCAGGAGATAGAGGCTGCAGTGAGCTGAAATCATGCCACTGCACTCCAGCCTAGGGAACACAGTGAGACTCTGTCTAAAAAAAGAAAAAGGAACACTTAATATTGTTATAGGAGAGCAACAATTTCCAAAGCGATCTACGGGGTCAATGTTATCTCTATCAAAATTCCATCACTGTTTTTGTTTTTTGTTTGATTACTTTTTTTTTGTTTTGCAGAAATGGAAAAAATTACCTAGGATTTTTAAGGAAGCCTCATATTCACATGAAATTGCTAGGGACCCTGAATGGCCAAAACAATCTTGGAAAAAAAAAAAAAGAACCAAGTTAAAGGACATACACTGCCCAATTTGGGAACCTAACTAAAAAGCTACAGTAATCAAAACGGTATGGTACTAGCACAATGATAAACACATAGACAATGGAATAGAACAGACAGTCTAGAAATAAACCCATACATCTATGTTCAACTGATTTTCTAGTAGGGTGCCAAGTCTATTCAGTGGGAAAATAATTCAATAAATGGTGCTGGGACAACTATATATCCACATACAAAAGAATGAAGGTGAACCCCTAATTCATATGATATATAAAAATTAACTCAGGCCAGGCAGAGTGACTCACGCCTATAATCCCAGCACTTTGGGAGACCTAGGCAGGAGTATCGCTTGCATCCAGTAGTTTGAGACTAGCCTGGGTGACATAGTAAGACTCCATCTCTACAAAAAATAAAAGATAAAAATTACCTGGGTGTGGCAATATATGCCTGTAGTCCCAGCTACTCAGGAGGCTGAGATGGGGGCATTGCTTGAGGCTGGGAAGTTGAGGCTGCAGTGAGCTGTGACAGTGCCACTGCACTCAGCCTGGGTGATGGAGTGAGATCTTGTCTCAAAAAAAAAAAAAAGAAAGAAAAGAAAAGAAATTAACTCAAATGGATCTGTGAGCTTCTTTTAAGATAACTCTTTAAAGAAAACACAGGGGAATATCTTCATGACCTTAGATTTGGCAATGGATTCTTACTGATGTCAAAAGCATAAGAAACAAGAAAATAGAGTGATGTTAGCAAGGTGGCCAACTACAAGTTCCTAGCCCTGCCCTCCACCCCAAAACAAACAAACAAAACAATAAATAACAACTACATTTTGATGAAAATAACTAAAGGAGAGTACCAGAATACCGCAAAGGAGCAGAAGCAACTCCATAGAGCACAAAAACACAGTATGGCCACATAGAGAAGGGAAGAAAAGTCCTTGTCTCCACCACTACTTCCCCTGAGAGGGTCAGCTTGAAATCAGGAGGGACTTCTCCCTTCCAAGAAAAGGTAAACAACAGAACCCCAACAACCATCATCACTATGATGAACACCCACAGTCTTCACCACTGTGGACTTCTGCAGCCCTCATAGGTACTGAACCCAGCTGAGGGAATTGCCCAGAGTCCATATGGCTGTGTTCACCCCAAGGAAGAATCCTACACCTCCCTCATCTTCTGTAGCCCACCTGCTACTGTGCTATACCATTTTGAAAGCAGAGCATCTCTGGGAGTGCATCCTGCTCTGTACATAAATAGTTACTGTACCCTTCCATCCCTGAGGTTTTGTTGTCACTGTAACATGCCTGTCTAGTGACCTGCCATCCTTAAGCCTACCTGCTACAATGCCCTACTCTTGGGGTCAAGCTGCTATGGAGCCACTCCATCCCCTATATCCCAGTTGTTTCTGCATCCTACTCCTCAGGGTCTAAGCTAATGCAGCACTTCACCTTCTGAGAAATGAGGGCTTTGGCCAAGCAGAGCAGTCACACCTCTGGCACCTGAGCCAAAGCAGCACCAGAGCTGACATGGCACCCCACCTCTCAGGGAACATGTGCACTGGTCTAGCCAAGCAGTTGATCCCCCTTGGCAACTGAAACATGCAGGGCCCTGCGTCCCAGGGAAATAGAGCATTGGTTGAGTTGAACCACCCTGTCTTCCAGGCAGAACGAATGCAACACCCTACTTCCATAGAACCGGAAAAGTCTACACTGCTGAGGCATCCCACTTCCTCAGAGAGTAGAGTCATCCTTGTGCTACTCCTTGCCCTCCAGGGCCCAAGACACAGCTGTGCTCCACTATTACTGGGTAACTGTTGTTGCTGCACCTGGCCTCACAAAACTTAGGCCTCTGCTGTGTACTACCAGCCTAGGGTCCAGAGTCCCCACTGCACAGTGCCTCATGCCCCAGGGCCTGAGTTTCTGGTGTGTACTCTTGACTCTGGGACTCTTGCTCTCTGGGGCTCAGGCCTCTGGAACACCCCTTCTTCTCCAGAGCTATGCCAGTTCTGTGCCCTGCCCCCAGGATCAGAGTCACAGCTACATCCCTGCCCCATGAGAACAAGCTGCTGTGGTGAACCTCAGCGTCACAGACCCTAATTTTGTGGCCAATCTGCATCTACTCAGATCTCATAGAGTAAATGTGCAGCCCAAGTCCCAGGTGCTACAGTAGTTTCAAGAGACCCTGAGCTCAGCACACTGGCTCCACAGCCAATCCAAGCATGCACCCTGCAGCCCAGCACTGCTGTGACTGCCTGTGGGCCATATCAGATCAGACACCAAGAAGGATCCCCTCAGTTAGGATCACTCCCATTGTTGGGAAAACAAGAACTCGAGGACCCCAAAGTCCTTGCAACTGAGGATCCTAATAACTCATGCTGCCAGTACTGCTGCAACAAACTCTTAAAGCTTAAGCCACTTAGGCACCCAAAGTCATCAATGACACTGATTATAGTTAAAGAAGCTGCACAGAAACTACACCAGTGTGCCCACTCAGAATAAGAGCCACCATACCCTGCCCAATTGGTATATACAGGTGAAAGCCTTTCCCTATGAAAACCACTATGTAAAGTTTGGAAGAGGTGATTGTTCCACCAGATGTGCAGATATAAATGCTGGGTAGGACACACAAAATATAAAAAAGCAAGGAAATGTGACACCACAAAAGAAACACAGTAATCCTCCAGTAACTGACCCCAAAGAAATGAAAAGTTATAAACTGCCTAAAAAAGAATTCAAAATAATGATCTTAAGGAAACTCAGTGAGATACAAGAGAATACAGACAGATAATTCAACAAAACCAGGAATATGATTAGAGATCTGAATGAGAAACTCAACGGAGACAGAAATCATTTAAAAAGAACCAATCAAAACTCTTGAAGCTGAAGAATCCAATGAATGAAATTAAAAAAAAAAAAAATAGAGCTTCAACAGCAGATTAGAAAAGTAGAAAAAGAATTTGTGACTTCAGAACAAGTTTTTGAAATCAGCCAGTCAGGAGAAAAAAAGGAAAAAGAATGAAAAAGAGTAAAGAAAGCCTATGGGACTTATGGGACACTATCTGGCAAATTTTCACATTATGAAAGCCACAGAAGCAGAAGAGACAGTAAAAGGGACAGAAAGCTTATTTAATAAAATAATCCACATATGTAATCCCAGCACTCTGGAAGGCCAAAATGAGAGGGTCACTTGAGGCCAGGCGTTCAGGACAAGCCAGGGCAACATAGTGAGACCCTATCTCTACCAAAAACAAATGTGTTTTAGTTAGCCAGGCATGGTGGAACAAACTCTAACACCAGCTATTTTTGAGAGGCTGAGGTGGGGAAGATCACTTGACCCAAGGATTTCAAGGTTGCAGTGAGCTATGTCCATGACACTGCACTCCAGCTTGGGCAACAGGGCAAGACTCTGTCTCTAAAAAAAATTTTTTTAATAAATCAAATTTGCTGAAAACTTCCCAAGTCTTAGTTGAAATAATGATATCCAGATCCAGGAAGCTCAAAAGTCCCCAAACAGGTTCAACCCAAAGACATCTTTACCAAGATGCATAATCACCAAACCATCAAAAGTAAAAGGCAAGGAGAAAATTCTAAAAACATCAAGAGAAAACTGACATGTCACATACAAGGGAATCTCCATTAGATAATCAGTAGACTTCTCAACAGAAATCTTACAGGTCAAGAGAAAATGGGATGATATATTCAGACAGCTGAAAGAAAACAAGTGTCAGCCAAAAATACTATACCCAGCAAAGCTATTCTTCAGATATTAAGGTTATATAAAGATCTTCCCAGATAAGCAAAAGCTGAGAGAATTCATCACCACTAGACCAGCCTTATAAGAAATTCTTACCAGTGCCACAAGTGAAACCAAAGGGACAACAATTACTATCAAGAAAGTATGTGAAAGTATATAATTCACCAGTAGACAACTTCAAAATCAAAGTCAGAATACCACAGTGCTGTAATGGTGCTACATAAATCTTTCAATCTTCTAGTATAAACATAAAAAACCAAAATGGTCAAAAACAACAGCTATAATTCGAAGTTAAGGAACACACAAAAGATAAAAAAGTAAATTAAGGCAACAAAAATATAAATGAAGAATAGGGAAAATATCTAGAGTACTTTTATGTGAGTAAAGTTAAGCTGTTATCAGCTTGAAATAGTCTGCTTTAACTACAAGATTCTTAAAGTTAGCCCAATGGTAACCACACAAAAAAATACAGTGAATATGCAAATTAGAAAGAGAAACGAAATAAACCTAGGTAAATAACAAGAGGAAGAAAGGAACAAAGGATCTACAAAACAAACAGAAAACAATTAACAAAATGGCAGGAGAAAAGTCCTTTCCTAGGATGAATGTAAATAGATTAAATTCCCTAAAAAAGATATATAATGGTTGAACTGATTTAAAAAAAAAAAAAAAATCCAACTATATATGCTGTCTACAAGGAACTCACTTTAGCTTTAAGGATGCACACAAACTGAAAGTAAAGGAATGAAAAATATATTCCATGCAAATGATAACCAAAAAAGAGCAGAGGTGGGTATACATACAGCAGATAAAACAGACATCAAGTCAAAAACTTTTAGAAAAGACAAAGGAGGGTCAGTATTTAATGGCAAAAAAGTCCATTCATCAAGAGAACACAATAATTGTAAATATGTATGTGCACAACATTGGAGGAACTAAATATATGAAGCAAATATTAATAGACAGGAAGGGATGAAACAGCAATACAATAATAAACATCTATAGAATGTTCCATCCAACAACAGCAAAATACACATTCTTCTCTAGTGCACATGAAACATTCTCCAGGATAGACCACATGTTAGGCTGCAAAACAAGTCCTAACAAATTTAATAACATTAAAATCACATCGTGTCATTTTGATCACAACAGTATCAAACTAGAAATCAACAACAGGAATAATTTTGGAAAATTCAAAAATATGTGAAAATTACACAGGATGCTCCATGGCAACCAATGGGTCAAAGAAGAAATCAAAAAGGAAATTTAAAAATATTCTGAAACAAATGACAGTGGAAACAAAACATACCAACACTTACATGATGCAGCAAAAGTAGGTCTAAGAGGGAAGTTTATAGCAATAAATATCCACATTAAAAAAAGAAATATTTCAAATAAATAACTAACATTATGTATCAAGGAAATAAAAAAAAAGAACAAAGAACACTGAAAATTAGCACTAGGAAGGAAAAAATACAGAAATAAATCAAATAGAAAAAACATAGGGGAAAATATCAATCAAACTGAGTTAGTTTTTTGAAAATCCAAACAAAATTGACAAATGCTTAGCTACACTAAGCAAAAAAAGATAGAAGACTTAAATAAAATCAGAAATAAAAGTAGAGACATTTCTTTTTTTTTTTTTTTTTTTGAGACGGAGTCTCACTCTGTCACCCATGCTGGAGTGCACTGGCCAGATCTCAGCTCACTGCAAGCTCCGCCTCCCGGGTTCACATCATTCTCCTGCCTCAGCCTCCCGAGTAGCTGGGACTACAGGCGCCCGCCACCTCGCCCGGCTAGTTTTTTTGTATTTTTTAGTAGAGACGGGGTTTCACTGTGTTAGCCAGGATGGTCTCGATCTCCTGACCTTGTGATCCGCCCGTCTCGGCCTCCCAAAGTGCTGGGATTACAGGCTTGAGCCACCGCGCCCGGCTGGTAGAGACATTTCAACAGACACCAAAGAAATAAAAAGAATAATAAGCCACTACTATGAACAATTACATGCCAACAAACTGGATACCCTAGAGTAAGTGAATAAATTCCTAAAAAGTATAACCAACCAAGATTAAAGCAGGAAGAATTAGAAAGCCCGTACAGGTCAATAACAAATAGAGACTGGAATATAAACTTAAAGTCTCCCAAGGGACTAAAAAGCCCAGAACTAGATGGCTTCACAGCTGACTTTTACCAACTTTCAAAAAAGAAATAATACCAGTATTTCTTAAACTCTTCCAAGGAAATAGAGCTAGAGGGAATGTGTCTAACACATTTTCAGAGGCCAACATCAGCTCATGCCTAATCCAGACAAAGACGCCACAAAAAAAAAAAAAAAAAAAAAAAAAAAGAAAGGAAAAGAAAAGAAAACTACAGGCCAATCTCTCTGATGTAAAAAATATTAGTAAACCAAATTCAAATAGCCAAGATAGGAGAACCACCAAGTGTACATCAACAGATGGCTGTTTATGTTACTATAAAGAAATACAAGAGGCCCAGAGCTGAGCAGAACAGAAATCTACAGAACCCTCCACCACAAATCAAGAGAATATATATTCTTCTCAGTACCATACAGCACTTATTCTAAAATTGACCACACAATTGGAAGTAAAACACTCCTCCGCAAATGTAAAAGAACAGAAATCACAACAAACTGCCTCTCAGACCACAGTGCAATCAAATTAGAACTCAGGATTAAGAAACTCACTGAAAACCGCACAACTACACAGAGACTGAACAACCTGCTCCTGAATGACTACTGGGTAAATAACGAAGTGAAGGCAAAAATAAAGATGTTCTTTGAACAGTCCACGCTCATGGATAGGAAGAATCAATATTATGAAAATGGCCATATGGCCCGAGGTAATTTATAGATTCTATCTATAATTTATATATCAAGCTACCAATGACTTTCTTCAGAGAAAAAACTATTTGAAAGTTCATATGGAACCAAAAAAGAGCCCACATTGCCAAGACAGTCCTAAGCAAAAAGAACAAAACTGGAGGCATCCAGCTACCTGACTTCAAACTATACTACAAGGTTACAGTAACCAAAACAGCATGGTACTGGTATCAAAACAGAGATATAGACCAATGGAACAGAACAGAGGCCTCGGAAATACCACCACACAGCTACAACCATCTGATCTTTGACAAACCTGACAAAAACAAGAAATGGGGAAAGGATTCCCTGTTTAATAAATGGTGCTGGGAAAACTAACTAGCTACATGTAGAAAGCTGAAACTGCATCCCTTCCTTACACCGTATACAAAAATTAATTCAAGATGGATTAGAGACTTAAATGTTAGACCTAAAACCATAAAAATCCTAGAAGAAAACCTAGGCAATACCATCCAGGACACAGGCATGGGCAAAGACTTCATGACTAAAACACCAAAAGCAATGGCAACAAAACCCAAAATAAACAAATGGGATCTAATTAAATTAAAGAGCCTCTGCACAGCAAAAGAAACTACCATCAGAGTGAACAGGCAACCTACAGAATGGGAGAAAATGTTTGCAATCTACCAATCTGACAAAGGGCTAATATCTGGAATCTACAAAGAACTTAAACAAATTTACAAGAAAAAAATCAAACAACTCCATCAAAAAGTGGGCAAAGGATATGAACAGACACTTCTCAAAAGAAGACATTTTTGCAGCCAACAAACACATGAAAAAATGCTTATCATCACTGGTCATCAGAGAAATGCAAATCAAAACCACAATGAGATACCATCTCATACCAGTTAGAACAGGGATCATTAAAAAGTCAGGAATCAACAGGTGCTGGAGAGGATGTGGAGAAATAGGAATACTTTTACACTGTTGCTGGGAGTGTAAACTAGTTCAACCATTGTGGAAGACAGTGTGACGATTCATCAAGGATCTAGAACTAGAAATACCATTTGACCCAGCCATCCCATTACTGGGTATATACCCAAAGGATTATAAATCATGCTACTATAAAGACACATGCACATGTATGTTTATTGCGGCACTATTCACAATTGCAAAGACTTGGAACCAACCCAAATGTCCATCAATAATAGACTGGATAAAGAAAATGTAGCACATATATACCATGGAATACTATGCAGCCATAAAAGAGGATGAGTTCATGTCCTTTGTAGGGACATGGATGAAGCTGGAAACCATCATTCTGAGCAAGCTATCACAAGGACAGAAAACCAAACACTGCATGTTCTCACTCATAGGTGGGAACTGAACAATGAGAACACTTGGACACAGGGCGGGGAACATCACACACTGGGGCCTGTCGTGGGGTAGGGAGAGGGGGGAGGCATAGTATTAAGAGAAAAACCTAATGTAAATGATGAGTTAATGGGTGCAGCACACCAACATGACACATGTATACATATGTAACAAACCTGCACGTGGTGCACATGTACCCTAGAACTTAAAGTATGATAATAAAAAATAAAAAAGATGTTATTTGAAACCAATGAGAACAAAGCTACAATTTACCAGAATCTCTGGGGCACATTTAAAGCAGTTTGTAGAGGGAAATGTATAGCACTAAATGTCCACAAGAGAAAGCAGGAAAGATCTAAAATCAACACCCTAACATCGCAATTAAAAGAACTAGAGAAGCAAGAGCAAACAAATTCAAAAGCTAGCAGAAGGCAAGAAATAACTAAGATCAGAGCAGAACTGAAGAAGATAGAGACACAAAAAATCTTCAAAAAATCAACGAATCCAGGAGCTGTTTTTTCTTTAAAGATAACAAAATAGACCGCTAGCAAGACTAATAAAGAGAGAAGAATCAAATAGATGAAATAAAAAATGATAAAGGGGATATCAACACTGATCCCACAGAAATAGAAATTACCATCAGAGAATACTATAAACACCTCTACTCAAATAAACTAGAAAATCTAGAAGAAATAGATAAATTCCTGGACACATACACCCTCCCAAGACTAAACCAGGAAGAAGTTGAATCTCTGAATAGACCAATAACAGGTTCTGAAATTGAGGCAATAATTAATAGGCAATTAATCAAAAAAAGTCCTGGACCAGACAGATTCACAGCTGAATTCTACTGGAGGTACAAACAGGAGCTAGTACCATTTCTTCTGAAACCATTCCAATCAATAGAAAAAGAAGGAATACTCTCTAACTCATTTTATGAGGCCAGCATCATCCTGATACCAAAGCCTGGCAGAGACACAACAAAAAAAAGACACTTTCAGGCCAGTATCCCTGATGAACGTTGATGCAAAAATCCTCAATAAAATACTGGCAAATCGAATCCAGCAGCACATCAAAAAGTTTATCCACCATGATCAAGTTAGCTTCATCCCTGGGATGTAAGGCTGGTTCAACATACGCAAATCAATAAACGTAATCCATCACATAAACAGAGCCAACGACAAAAACCACATGATTATCTCAATAGATGCAGAAAAGGCCTTAGACAAAATTCAACTAACTTTCATGCTAAAAACTCTCAATAAACTAGGTATTGTTGAAACGTATCTCAAAATAACAAGAGCTATTTATGACAAACCCACAGCCAGTATCATACTGAATGGGCAAAAACTGGAGGCATTCCCTTTGAAAACTGGCACAAGACAAGGATGCCCTCTCTCACCACTCCTATTCAACATAGTTATTGGAAGCTCTGGCCAGGGCAAAGAGGCAAGAGAAAGAAATAAAGCGTATTCAAATAGGAAGAGAGGAAGTCAAACTGTCTTTGCTTGCAGATGACATGATTGTATATTTAGAAAACCCCATCTTCTCAGCCCTTAAGCTGATAAGCAACTTCAGCAAAGTCTCAGGATACAAAACCAATGTGCAAAAATCACAAGCATTCCTATACACCAAGAACAGACAAACAGAGAGCAAAATCATGAATGAACTCCCATTCACAGTTACTACAAAGAGAATAAAACACCTAAGAATCCAACTTACAAGGGATGTGAAGGAACTCTTTAAGGAGAACTACAAACCACTACTCAACAAAATAAAAGAGGACACAACCAAATGAAAGAACATTCCATGCTCATGGATAGGCAGAATCAATATCATGAAAATGGCCATACTGCCCAAGGTAATTTATAGATTCAATGCTATCCCCATCAAGCTACCACTGACTTTCTTCACAGAGTTGGAAAAAACTACTTTAAAGTTTATATGGAACCAAAAAAAAGGGCCTGTACAGCCAAGACAATCTTTTTTTTTTTTTTAACTTTTTTTTTTTATTATTATACTTTAAGTTCTAGGGTACATGTGCATAACGTGCAGGTTTGTTACATATGTATACTGATGCCATGTTGGTGTGCTGCACCCATCAACTCGTCAGCACCCATCAATTCATCATTTATATCATGTATAACTCCCCAGTGCAATCCCTCCCTCCTCCCCCCCTCCCCATGATAGGCCCCAGTGTGTGATGTTCCCCTTCCCGAGTCCAAGTGATCTCATTGTTCAGTTCCCACCTATGAGTGAGAACATGCGGTGTTTGCTTTTCTGTTCTTGTGATAGTTTGCTAAGAATGATGGTTTCCAGCTGCATCCATGTCCCTACAAAGGACGCAAACTCATCCTTTTTGATGGCTGCATAGTATTCCATGGTGTATATGTGCCACATTTTCTTAATCCAGTCTGTCACAGATGGACATTTGGGTTGATTCCAAGTCTTTGCTATTGTGAATAGTGCTGCAATAAACATACGTGTGCATGTGTCTTTGTAGTAGAATAATTATAATCCTTTGGGTATATACCCAGTAGTGGGATGGCTGGGTCATATGGTACATTTAGTTCTAGATCCTTGAGGAATTGCCATACTGTTTTCCATAATGGTTGAACTAGTTTACAATCCCACCAACAGTGTAAAAGTGTTCCTATTTCTCCACATCCTCTCCGAAACCTGTTGTTTCCTGACTTCTTAATGATTGCCATTCTAACTGGTGTGAGATGGTATCTCATTGTGGTTTTGATTTGCATTTCTCTGATGGCGAGTGATGATGAGCATTTTTTCATGTGTCTATTGGCTGTATGAATGTCTTCTTTTGAGAAATGTCTGTTCATATCCTTTCCCCACTTTTTGATGGGGTTGTTTGTTTTTTTCTTGTATATTTGTTTGAGTTCTTTGTAGATTCTGGATATTAGCCCTTTGTCAGATGAGTAGGTTGCAAAAATTTTCTCCCATGCTGTAGGTTGCCTGTCCACTCTGATGGTAGTTTCTTTTGCTGTGCAGAAGCTCTTTAGTTTAATTAGATCCCATTTGTCAATTTTGGCTTTTGCTGCTGTTGCTTTTGGTGTTTTAGACATGAAGTCCTTGCCCATGCCTATGTCCTGAATGGTACTACCTAGATTTTCTTCTAGGGTTTTTATGGTATTAGGTCTAACATTTAAGTCTCTAATCCATTAGCCAAGACAATCTTAAGCAAAAAGAACAAAGCTGGAGGCATCAAGCTACCTGACTTCAAACTATACTATAAGGCTACAGTATGGTACTGGTACCAAAACAGAGTCATAGACCAATGGAACAGAACAGAGACCTCAGAAATAACACCACACAGCTACAACCATCTGATCTTTGACAAACCTGACAAAAAAAAGCAATGGGGAAAGAATTCCCTATTTAATAAATGGTGCTGGGAAAACTGGCTAGCCATAAGTAGAAAGCTGAAACTGCATCCCTTCCTTACATCTTATACAAAAATTAATTCAAGATGGATTAAAGACTGAAATGTTAGACCTAAAACCGTAAAAACCCAAGAAGAAAACCTAGGCAATATCATCCAGGACACAGGCATGGGCAAAGACTTCATGACTAAAACACCAAAAGCAATGGCAACAAAACCCAAAATAAACAAATGGGATCTAATTAAATTAAAGAGCCTCTGCACAGCAAAAGAAACTACCATCAGAGTGAACAGGCAACCTACAGAATAGGAGAAAATGTTTGCAATCTACCAATCTGACAAAGGGCTAATATCTGGAATCTACAAAGAACTTAAACAATTGTACAAGAAAAAAGCAAACAACCCCATCAAAAAGTGGACAAAGGATATGAACAGACACTTCTCAAAAGAAGACATTTAGGCAGCAAACAGACATATGAAAAAATGCTCATTATCACTGGTCATCAGAGAAATGCAAATCAAAACCACAATGAGATACCAGCTCACGCCAGTTAGAACGGCGATCATTAAGAAGTCAGGAAACCACAGATGCTGGAGAGGATGTGGAAAAATAGGAATACTTTTACACTGTTGCTGGGAATGTAAACTAGTTCAACCATTGTGGAAGACAGTGTGGCGATTCCTCAAGGATCTAGAACTAGAAATATCATTTGACCCAGCCATCCCATTACTGGGTATATACCCAAAGGATTATAAATCATGCTACTATAAAGATACATGCACACATTTGTTTATTGCAGCACTATTCACAATAGCAAAGACTTGGAACCAACCCAAATGTCCATCAATAATAGACTGGATAAAGAAAATGTGGCACATCATATACACCATGGAATTCTATGCCGCCATAAAAAAGGATGAGTTCATGTCCTTTACAGTGTCATGGATGAAGCTGTAAGTCATCATTTTCAGCAAACTATCACGAGAACAGAAAACCAAACACTGCATGTTCTCACTCATAAGTGGAAGTTGAACAATGAGAACACACGGACACAGGGAAGGAAGCTTCACACACCGGGGCCTGTTGGGGTTGGGCGGCTGCGGGAGAGATAGTGTTAGGAGAAATACCTAATGTAAATGACAAGTTGATAGGTGCAGCAAACCAACATGGCACATGTATACCTATGTAACAAACCTACATGTTGTGCACATGTACCCTAGAACTTAAAAGTATAATATCAATAATTTAAAAAAAAGAAATACATGAGACTTGGCAATTTATAAAGAAAAGTGGCTTAATTGGCTCACAGTTCTGCAGGAGGTAAAAGCGTGGCACCAAAATCTGCACAGCTTTTAGTGAGAGCCTAAGGAAACTTACAACCATGGCAGAAGACAAAAAGGGAGCACATCACATGGTGAGACTGGGAACAAGAGAATAAGGAGGAAAAGGAACCAGACTTTTAAACAACTAGATCTTGTGAGAACTCAGTGAACAAGAACTCACTTATCACAAGAGGATTGTGCTAAATCATTCATGAGGGATCCACCCTCGTGATCCAATCACCTCTCACCAGCCCCCACCTCCAACATTGGGAATCACATTTCAACATGAGAGCTGGAGGAGACAAACACCAAACCATATCAACAGATGAATGGATAAAGAAACTGTGATATATACAGGTTGAGCATCCCTAATCCAAAAATCTGAAATTCTAAATCTTCTAAAATACAAAACTTTAGGAGTACCACCATGATCAAAAGAAATACTCATTGGAACATTTTGGTCTTCAGGTTTTTGAATTTGGGACGTTCCACCAAGTAAGTATATAATACAAATATTCCAAAATCCAAAAATATCTGAAATCCACAACACTTCTGGTCCCAACCACTTCAAATAAGAGATAGTCACCTTGTATATACAATGGAATACTATTTAGCCTTATAAAGGGAGATCCTGCCATTTGCCACAACATGGATGAATCTAGAGGACACTATGCTGAATGAAATAAATCAGACACAGAAAGAAAATTACTGCATGGTCTCACTTATACATGGGATCTCGGGGAAAGAAAAGTCAAATATACAAGGACAGAGAATAAAACAGCAATTACCAATGGGCAGGGTTGGGGGAGGAAATGCGAAATATAGGTCAATGGATACAAAGGAGCACACATGTAGGATGAACAAGTCTAAAGATCTAATGTATAACACAAGTACTACAGCTAATTATAGTGTAATGTATTCAGGATTTTTGTTAAATGGGTAGACTGTGGCTGCTCTTGCTGCATACATAAAAAATGAGAAACTATGTGAGATGATGGATATGAAGCAGTACAACGTTCTCAGTAGTCTACGAAAAATTGAAAATATAATTGCTGGTACAACCAGTAAAAATAATAATTCAAAGAGGTATAGCTAATAAGCCAACAAGTAAATTAAAGTGGAATTCCTACAAATATTATCTTGGAATCAAGAGAAGGCAAAAAGAAGGACTAGAGGAAACAATAATAAAATCATAGACTTAAATGCAACCATATCCATAATTACGTTACCTGAATACAACTTATATATAGTCATATATTTTATTACCCCAAGTTACAAATTAATTGGACTAAACCCTCCAATTAAAAGGTAGAGATTGCAACAGCCTCCCATAGTACTAGGATTACAGACATGAGCCACTGTACCCGGCCTCTTTCTATTACTTATTTATTTATTTTTTAAGTGAACTGTAAAACAGCCTCAGTCAGATCCTTCAGGAAATATTCCAGAAGAAGGCACTGTTATTATAGGAGATGAAAGCTCCATGTGCATTATTGCCCCTAAGACCTTCAAGTGGGACAAGATGTGGAGGTGGAAGATGATGATATGGAAGATCCTGACCCTGTGTAGGCCGAGGCTAATGTGTGTGTTTGTGTCTTCATTTTTAACAAAAAAAATTTAAACAGTAAAAAACAAATAAATCTTAAAAATAGAAAAACACTTATAGAGTAAGAATACAAAGAAAGAAAATATTTTTTTACAACTGTATAATGTGTTTGTGTTTAAGCTAAGTGTTACTATGAAAGCTTTAAAAAGTTTTTAAAAATTTAAAGTTTCTCAAGTAAAAATATTACAGTTAGGTAGAAGGAATAAGATCTAGTATTTGGTAGCATAATAGTACAATATAGTTAGCAATAATTTACTGTACGTTTCAAAATAACTAAAAGAGTGGAATCAGAAGGTTCCTAATACAAAGAAATGATAAATGCTTGAAGTGATGGATATCCCAATTACCCTGATGTCATTACACACTGTATGCCTGGTTGAAAATATCACATGTACCCCATAAATATGTACAATTATGTATCCATAATACTTAAAAATAAAAAATTTTAAAAATAAAGGGAATTTTTTAAAAAAGTTACAGTAAGATAAGGTTAGTTTATTATTAAAGAAAAAATTTTTCTATACATTTAGTGTTGCCTAAGTGTACAGTGTTTATAAAGTCTACAGTAGTGTATACTAATGTCCTAGGTCTTCACTTACCATTTGCTCAATGGCTCACAGAGAGCAACTTCCAGTCCTGCCACCTTCATTCTTCGTAAGTACCCTCTACAGGTGTATCATTTTTTATCTTTCAGACCATATTTTTACCACACCTTTTCTGTTTAGATATGTTTAGATACACAAATACCTACCACTATGTTACAATTGTCAATAGTATTCACTACGGTAACATGCTGTAAAGGTTTGTAGCCTAAGAGAAATGGGCTATACCATATAGCCTAGGTGTGTAGTAGGCTATACCATATAGGTTTGTGTAAGTACACCTGATAACATTCACACAATGATGAAATGTTCTTAGAACATATCTCCATTGTTAAGCAACACATGACCATATACATAAACACACACCATCATAATGAACCAATGATCTATCTCACTTGACCCAGTTGTTGATAATTCATACAGTCATCTAGTATGTATTATCTACTATGTGCTAGGTGCTTGGGACACAAGAGCACTCAAAAGAGACAAAAATCTCTGCCCCTGGCATTTTATATTCTCTGAAAGGTGGGGAGAGGAGCCAAGGGGAGGAGAGAATAAATATAACGATTAAGTAAATTATATAACACGTTAGAAGATGATAAATGTTGTAGAAAAAAGTAAAATAGAAGGAGGTGTTGCAATTTTAAGCAGGGTAGTCCTCACTGAGAAGGAAGCATTGAGAAAATACTTTGAGCAAAGTAGGTAACGGAGCTAGCGATCTAAGAAAAATCATTCTAGGTAGTGATAAAAGCTAGTGCTAAACCAGACCACACTTGACTTGCTCAAGCATGGAATAAAGTGAGCAAGGGAGATAATACCAAGAGATGAAATCAAAGCAAACTGGAAAGGAGGAAAGGCACATTTGGAGGTCCTAATAGGCCATTTGGAGGAGTCAATGCAAGGTTTCTGAACAAAGTAGAAACATAATTTCATTTTGGTTATAAAAGCCCAAAAAAATGTTTTACGGAAGGTGTTTCAAGGCATATAATCAAAATGAGAAAAATCTCCCCTGAATATCAAGAATACCTTATTTATAACTTATCATTAATCAAAGCCTCCTTTGTTCTATTTCTAAACTACTTCATTCAAACTTAAAGGGGTATTTTCCAAGTTAAATATCCCGAAATTTGTTAGTTCACACAAATGTACTTCATCACTTGTACTGCCTTTTGACCTTTTTTTTGAGACAGAGTCTCGCTCTGTCACCCAGGCTGGAATGCAGTGGTACGATCTCGGCTCACTGCAACCTCCACCTCCCAGGTTCAAGTGATTCTCGTGCCTCAGCCTCCTGAGTAGCTGGGATTATATACCCATTATAGCTGGGTATATGCCATCATGCCCAGTAAGTTTTTGTATTTTTAGTAGAGACGGGGTTTCACCATGTTGCCCAGGTTGGTGTCGAACTCCTGAGCTCAGGCGATCCGTCTGCCTTGGCCTCCCAAAGTGCTAGGATTACAGGCATGTGCCACTGTGCCCAGCCCTCAATCTTCATTTTTAATTCATTATAATCTATTTTTAATCCAATTTAAATTAGAAAATGAGCTTATTTTTACATGAAGTCTTTCCTCACCTTGCTTCTTATAGCCACCATTCTCTAAGTCTTTTCCTTCTTGAATTATGGGAACAGTAACTATATTTCGCTACTTCATTTTTAGGTACATCAGAAACGTATCTGTGACTTAAGACTGAGTCTGGGCCAGGCGCAGTGGTGAAACCCCATCTCTACTAAAAACACAAAAATTAGCTGGGCGTAGTGGGGCATGCCCATGATCCCAGCTACTTAGGAGGCTGAGGCAGGAGAACTGCCTGAACCTGGGAGGCGGAGGTTGCAGTGAGCCAAGACCACGCCATTGCACTCTGGCCTGGAGTGTGAAACTCCGACTCAAAAAAAAAAAAAGACTGAGTCCAGCCAGGCACAGTGGTTCATGCCTGTAATCCCTGACCCTTGGGAGGCCAAGGAAGGAAGATCACTTGAGGCAAAAGTTAAGACCAGCCTGGGCAACATAGCAAGACCCCATCTCTACAAAAATAAAAATACTGGCTGGGTGTGGTGCTTCACATCTGTAATCCCAGCACTTTTGGAGGCCAAGGCACAAGGATCGCTTGAGCCCAGGAATTCAAGACCAGCCAAGGCAACATAGTGAGATGAGACCCTTTATCCTAATTTTAAAAAGTAGCAAGGCATGGTGGCAGATGCCTGTAGTCCCAACTACTCAGGAGGCTGAGGTGGAAGGATCACTTGAACCTAAGAGATCAAGACTGCAGTGACATACCACTGCACTTCAGCCTGGGTGACAGAATAAGACCCTGTCTTAAAAAAAAAAAAAATACAAATACAAAAATTAGCCAGGCATGATAGCACACACCTGTAGTCCCAACTAGTAATACTTGGGAGGCTGAAGTGGGAGGATTGCTGGAGCCTAAGAGGTCTAGGCTGCAGTGAGCTATGACTACACGATTGCACTCCAGCCTGAACAACAGAAAGAGAATCTGTCTCTTTAAAAAATTAATAAATAAGACTAAGTCAGTGTCTTCAGAGAACAGATTATCTTAAATAGATGCAAAAGGCAGTTTGTATCACACAATGGGTTATTTCTATAATCTTTCTCTTATTTTTATCTGTAATTAAGCCCAACTGACATTTTTTAAAGCCACTCAAAGGACTTTATAATGTATTGATTTGAGCCCATAAACTTGACATTTTACTATCAGAACTATGCATATAGCCTGAAATCTGGATGATGTCATAGTCATGAATGAAAATGCCAAGAGCCTATCACCTATTCATTTCCATCCAGAGAAGTCTATTCCTACATAGCTTTCACTTCATAAATATATACTCTTCCCACAATTCTACTATCATCTAGAGGTTTTTGTTTGGTTTTGTTTTCTAAAGAGAGAAACCCACAGAGAAGGAAAACATATATTTTAAACTACATTTAAGAAAGCAGACTTTTTAAAAGAATAAAATTTGCTAGTTCTCTTCCCATTATCATTACTATTTATTTTTTCAGCTATTTTCCACCCACATTTAAAGTCCCTAAAATGTTCTTAAAAAGAAATTTGGTGGCCTGGCACGGTGGCTCAAGCCTGTAATCCCAGCACTTTGGGAGGCTGAGACGGGCAGATCACGAGGTCAGGAGATCGAGACCGTCCTGGCTAACACGGTGAAACCCTCTCTACTAAAAATACAAAAAAACTAGCCGGGCGCGGTGGCGGGCGTCTGTAGTCCCAGCTACTCGGGAGGCTGAAGCAGGAAAACGGCGTGAACCCGGGAGGCGGAGCTTGCAGTGAGTGGAAATCGCGCCACTACACTCCAGCCTGGGCGACAGAGCGACTCCATCTCAAAAAAAAAAAAAAAAAAGAAATGTGGTAAGATCTAAGGATAAACATCTAGGTCTCAGTATAATTTATACCAACTTACTATGACATCTTCAGCCATTCATCACCTTCTGGTTTCCAATCTCCTTTTATCAACCTCTCAAAATTCGTTATAATGGTACCACCTGCACCTAAAAATATGAAAATAAAACAAAAATATTTAGCCAAATTTTCTTGAAAAACATATTTAAAGGGAGCCATAATTCTATCACCTGATAAAAAAAATTCCAAGAGGATTCCCAAAATATAATTATTGGGAAGAAGAAAAAAGTTGCCTTGTATATTTAGGGTACTAAAACAACTGCAATTCTTCTCTTTCACCAGCATGGCAACTGTCTATTGTACTGTAATTAAGGTCAAAACTGGGGCCTTGGGCACAAAGATATGGTTAGAGGTTTGTTTCAGAACTGAAAAATAAAATCCTCTGCTTTATACATTTCCTTTCCTGATATGACCAGTTTTAGGTGCAGTATATCGTAAAAATAAGTTAGAGAGTTGTGTTCAATTCCTACATACAAAACAAAAAGGCAAGTGATGCAAAGTTCAGTGATTATGAACCCACAGTCAATCATATTTACTATTCCTAGTAATTCTGAATGAAAAAAACACAGAAAAGACAGAGCAGTATTTTTTGTTCACATGTACCACATAATTTCTTATGTAAACTTATTTTATTTACAGTGGCACTATACTTTAATTAACTATAAATCTTTCTGGTTCTGGGGATCTTAAACCAATCATAAAAATTTTCTATCATAAGATGGTCTCAAAATAATGGCTTATGACTAGTACTAGTTTTGAATTTACTAGCCAACAGAAACAAGGTTTTTACCTTCCAAAAAGTCTCTGTTATTAAAGCATGTGATCCATTAATGTAACTAGAGAACTGTTCAGTAATGGTATTAATAACACACCAATAAGAGAATATTTATGAACACATATTGTTAATATTACCTCGGGCCCATCCAATAGCTATCATGACTATCCAGCCATTTTTGTAATAGCTATTAGCATGTGTGACTCCACCTACTATTTTCCAAGTTCTGGTCACTTCCTTCATTCCTGAAGCCAGCAGTTGAACAGGTAGATATGAATAGCCCTGGGAAACTAGGTCATACGGGCAAAAAAATGTAATATACCTGAAAATAAAATGTACACATTTTAATATATAAATGGAATCAGAAGAACAGAAATTAAAATCCAACCTAACAGCAGTAACAAT